>NC_141395.1:34268584-35679196 GCF_034619465.1 Leptosomus discolor | reverse complement strand
CCGTTAACCGGCATCACAGTAATTTGTAAAGAAATGTTCAGTTTCAGGAGCCAACTACAGATGGTTATAAAGTTGCTTCTGCTTATGCTTTAATAGTACCGTGGATTTTTGTATTTTATGTTTTCCTTTTTGTATTTGGTTGTTTGCACACTGTTTGTACTTCACAACATTCGCCATATGTGCTGAAATGGCTTTCCCGTCTTATAGGTTGTTGACTGTGCTCTTCCTTTAGTGATTAATGCATGGTCACAGAAACACTTGGTAATCAGCAATTGATTTAGCACTTCAGAGGTCAATACTATCAACTTGATTGAACAAGTATATACATAAAGAAGCAGAAGATGTTGCAAGGGGCTGTGATGACAGTTCACAGAACATGAAAAATATGAACATTGAAATCACATTGGGTGCTACATCCTGTTCCTTTTCAATCCCCATCCCTATGGAAGGGGGACAGTGAGCCGTGTGGTCTAAGCAGGCATAATATCAAGCTGACAATGGATGTGTATTTTCCTTCCCCATAAGAGAAGACAGGTTTTTTTAGTATTTATTGCACTTGTAGTGTGAAAGAGTGCTGTTGCAGACACAAAGTGGTGTCACTGTCATGCTTTATTTGTTAAAATACTGATCTAGGACAGAATGTCTTTCCTACTTGTCAGTGACTGAGAAGCCATGGTACCATTTGTATGCCATGCCAGTCTATCATTTCTTTACTCCTGCTTCTTACTTCTGAAGTTGGTTGATGTTTGTGTCGTTAATTATTCTAGATGCATTAGTCTTCCAATTATTTTTTTATGAAATGAAGTAGGTAGAAAATACCTTCAGAAATTTGAAGTTCTTCTCTTTTTGTATTATTTCACTGACCCTTGACACTGGTGGTTTTTTGGTTGTTTTGGGGGTTTTTGTTTGTTTGTTTTTTAAAAATCATGTTTGCTTTTTCTGACAGTAAAGCTAAAGCTCATGTCTTCTGATTCCCAGACCATTTTCCCATGAACAGGACCAGATTGCATCTTCTTTTCTCACTTCAGTATCAAAAAGGCAATAGAAATTGAGAGCATCCTAAAAAAAAATTCTACTCTCAGCATTCTTCAGTTTTAAGTAGATACATCCAAACTGTCATTTAAAATAAACATTTCTAGCTTCCTGTTGTCATTTGAAATAGGCTTGCTAACTAAATATGAAGACATACATAAAGCCATTGGCTGGAATTCATACTTGGGATCAAATGTAATACTGTCCAGACTTAAAATTCAGATTCTCTTTTTACTTTTAAAATGTTTTAAAAATATTTTGTCTATAGTTTATCAAAGATGATACTTTATATATGTGATATTTAAGAACAAACTAAACGTACCAGGCTGGACTGCAATATGTTACTTTACTGACAGATCTGCTTCTCTAAAACGAGTCAGTCCTGTGTTCACATATTGAACTCTTGGGTAATAATGTAGAACGCTTTCTTTGCAAAACATAGTGATAGATCATTTTAATTCACTGATCTCTGACATAAAAATGTGTATAAAGAATATTGTGCATGGTGACTTATCAAAATCCATCAGTGGTCTAACTAATAGAAGATACTGCAAGTAGTGAATTGCAAACTGAAGCTTCATTTTGAGCTCAGAATTAAAAATATTGTGGATGATTGATAATTTCACATGTGAGAGTATTTTTCTGTCTGAAACATCTGTTGCTACTTGTTTTAATTAAATTATTTTTTTAGGCAATAATAATGAATTGGAGTATTAGGGTGTTTATTGTGAGCCCTCAATTGCTCTATTTAAAAAAAAAATCTACTTGCATATGAAAAATTAAAATAATAAAAAATTAGAGGTGACTTTTTTCTCCAGTTCATAAGTAGTGCAAGTTCTAGGCTTGTTTGGGAAATACAAAGGGAAATCTAATCTAAAACTTCTTCCCTGGTTCTTCTTGCTTGTGTTGCAGATTTTTTGCAGGCCATGTAAGGGTTTATTTTAGGACTTATTGTAAAGTACTGGCAGACTGAAATGAGTGCAGATTATATGCATGAATAATGCAATTATGTTCCCATTACAGTTTTGTAGTGTGTAAGTGGGTGCAAAGCATTGTCAGGAGTAGGCTTCTGTTTTTCTTGGATACATTTGCCGTCAAAATTATCTTGTTGCTTGGTTATTAGGATCACTATGAAAATTTTTCTGTGCCAGTTCTAAATCTAGCCATATGACCAAATCAACGTCAATCTAATTTAGCTGCTTTTTCTATCAGTTCATAAATTGTATAGGAAAAATAAAATTTCTTTGCAAACCTATAAAAGAAACCATTAAAAGCGGTGTGATCATAGTTGGAAATGAGAAAAAGAAAATTAGGTTGTATAATCAAATACTTTTGCATAAAATGTGTTGTGAAAGTTGAACATCAAATTATCAATCTTCTGCACACTTTGTCTCTAAGGGTGTTGTAACTATTTAGATTTATGTTTGTTCAGCACATTCAGTAAATAATGAGCTGCTTAGTGATCATGTTTTCTGCTTTCAGGTTGATGTTTTTAAGTACACTAGTCTTGCTAAAACTTTAAAAATTTAGTCCCTAAAATGTC
This sequence comes from Leptosomus discolor, assembly GCF_034619465.1. Classification (NCBI taxonomy): domain Eukaryota; kingdom Metazoa; phylum Chordata; class Aves; order Leptosomiformes; family Leptosomidae; genus Leptosomus; species Leptosomus discolor. The sequence goes on along the minus strand of NC_141395.1, from coordinate 35,676,621 downwards.
TGTATTTGCCAGTGCAGAAGTGTTAAGCAATAGAAACTCTCACTTTTTTTTTCATTTCCTGAATGGATCTGTCAAGGACATACTATACCAAACTAGGAGTTTCCTTCGAGTAGTTTGCCTTCATAGCTGTGCTTACATGTGCCATGGAAAATGTTGACATGGGGTGTTTTCTTTTGTCTCTCACTCCCTTGCAAGTACAGCTAAAGTTTCCATTACTTTTATCATCTCTGCTGTTTACTTTTCAACTGTTTTGGCGGCTTGGCAATACGTTAGTTGTGGTCTTTTTTGCATTTGGTCTTGATTACATGAGGACAGTCTGATTTTCATTTTGTTGTTTGCTTCTGATGACACCACTCGAGTTTGTATCACAGTAAGACTTTGAATACTGCTGCTGTGTATAAATCCAGGCTCCACAGACCTGTGCATCTCTGGGAGCGCTGTTTCACATGATGAATTTTTTTGCTATTTATGTTGCTAGTGTTGCTTAAAGCAGCCTGGATTAGCAGTTAGATACATTTAGCAACCTCAGTTTTTGTAGTTGACTAATCAGTAAACCATTGTAGGCCACTAAGGAACCTCTGATGAGATAAGAGATATTTTTAATCTGTTTTGGGCTTGACTGAAATTTTTCGGGCATGCCTTTAAGGTTTTCTCTTTGAGCAACATGTTTAAGGCAGAGAAGGAAGTTATGACAACTGCATGATTCTGAAGTTAGATAGAAGAGAACAGGAACATTCAGGAAAATAACTTAAAAGAGAGATGGATGAAATATGAGAGAAGCAGAATTGAAAGGCAACAGGAAAAGGTATTGGGAGAAATGGCCCCAAAAGGAACGGTATTCTTCCATTCACCATAAGTGCTGTCAAAGAGGTAGTATGCCATACTATTCCTATCATGGCAGTGTTGCAAAAACCCCCCATTTTTAAATGAAGCATTAAAGATACTGATTGATTAGATCTTCTTTTAATGTTCTTTAATGGTGACTTAGAAGCACAGGCCATGCACCTAATACCTTCATTAAAAAGCTTTAACACACTCATGAGGAAACCCCAAGATAAACGTTGGAACTGTATGCATATTTCAGAAAACCATTTTGGAACATGTTTAGGCTTGTCACTTGATTCCATGTATAGGCATATCATGTTTCCATTAAGACCACCAGCTGCCAAAATGCACATGTTTTTAGTTTGCCTGTTTTGTGCTCTTTCAATTTTATAATATTCTGTATTCAGTTCAGTGAGCACTTCTTCATGAGGGTTTGGAATTCTATTATGTTTATGTTGTTAAAAAAAATAAATTTGAAATTGCCTGCCAGATTTCATGTTAATGAAAGAGTAACTGAATGAACCGAAGATGTAGCAGTTAATTAATGAAACTGCTGATGCTTATACAGTATTTTATGAATTAGTAAATGAATATATCCTTAGTAGTCCCAAAACTCAGATAGCTTTTCATCAGTGGTTTTGTAACTAACTGCATGATTTCTAGTTCAGGGTCACTCACGGTTCCCTACAACAGTGACTGTTCTGTATATTACCAACTTCAATGTTCTAAGGAAGAAAACCTTCTTCTAATTCATTAATAGACTTAAGTGATTCCTATGGGGGTAGGACACAGAGATTGCAGTCAATATCATGAGACATTGATTAAAACCAAACAATTTTGAAATTAATTCTGGATTAACAAAAACTCAATCATGCTACATTTTCTGGTATGATACAACCAAACAGGGCATCTTCAGCTTCATGCTAAGTGGAGTGAATCAAAAATAAGACTTTTAGCAGGCACACAATAACATGTAATCATAATAGAGACCAAGTCCACTGAACTAGTGTGTTGATTTCATTAAGAATGGATTCTTCCTATTTTCTTGTGTTGATGAAATAGAAAGTAATATAGTAGCCTGACCAATAGTACATGTTCAGTGTTACACTCTTACACCAAATTATAAAGAAAGAAAACGCAGCAAAGTGTAAGAGTATTAAGTTTCAGAAGTTAAACCTTTTTTAGGTTGTATTCTTTAGAGTAAGGGTCTGTTCCTTTCTCCTGCCTTTTGTGAATTTGGTGATACTTCCTACATTTTAAAAGCTTTCTGTACAATCTTTTTTTTTTTTGTCACCTTCCAATTATTATTTTCCATTGTTGAATACACTTCCCTGCTGTACCTGTCCTGTCTGTGGGCTGCTGGAATACGTAGGGCTGTAAGTAGAAAGCCACTGTCAGCCTCACAGGTCGTTCTGCGTCATGGGGTGCAGCATGCAGAACAGCGCTCACAGCACAGGTCCCAGCACTCAGCGCTGGGCTTCTGTACTGCCCTGCAGTTACTAGTGAAAAGTCATTATTGACAATACATGTTCCCAAAACTTCATGTGAAGCATGACACCCTATATGGTGTGGAAAGTCCAGAGATTATCACAGATACATAGGAGGAAACATGACGATACAAGTAGTGTATATTCTGTTTTTGTATTGTAACCTTTCATTGCCTGGATTTGATGTATGTTCGTCATCCTTATAGTTTTACTACTTTGCATCCTATGTGCATTTTGCTGGTTTCTATATGATTTTTCATGTGATATACATGCTTTCTTATGGAAACTACTCATCCTTTGCTGTTTTGCATTTCAAGGAAATACTTTGCTTCCTTAATTTGATTGTTTGTATATAGTGTCTCCTAGTGTTTACCACTATGAGATCTATTTTTTCCGTATGTATGTATAGTAGCAAGTATTACATGGTAGTAGTTACATGGTAGCACTGCAAGTCTTCTACCGGTAGTCTAGTAATACTCTTGAAATAATAATCAAAATTCTGTCTTGTAGTTTTTTGCTTTAATTTTTGTTGATTGCCGTTCCAAACCCTGTATTTTGCAATCCAGCTTGGCAACAGATGAACTCTTTGCAATTGGATAAAACCTTTTTTTTGTTTATGAATTGCAAATTTTTCATAGAGAGTTTTGTGGTATTTGTTGATGTTCTCATACATATGGCATTGTTACTAAATTTGGATCCCTGTACCCTTACCCTGACTTATCTGTAAAGAAAGTGAAGAAAGTAACAAAGACTCAGTTTAAAAGGATTTTAAATGCTTTGTTTTCTACATAACTCTGGAAAAAAATGGTATAAAATCATTTATTAAATCCTGCTTTACTGGGGTTATGCAAAGTTCTAATGAAATAATCATGTCATATCACTTGTGTAACACTGTATGAAGAGAGTAAAAGCAGACTTTAAAATTTTTACTGCACCTATCTACTACTGCTTCAGCCTGGGCAAGTTGGAGGGGTTTTTTAGGCAAGATACCTACACTACAGATCAAATTCCTGCATTCTCAGTGTATAAACTCTTGGTTCTAGCCAAGAAGGACTGTCTGCACAAATTTTCAATCCCTTCTGTTAAAATTCAAAGATGAATCTGTCCTGTAAAGCCTTGTTTTAACTGTCCAAACCTGTTTCCCTCAGATTTTGAGGTAGGAATTACGATTTGGACCCAACAGAAAGATTGGTTGGGCATATTTCTTAAATAAAATATTAAAAGACATTTCCTTTTTGCTTTTCTTTCCAGGATCAGTCCTAAAGGCTCTTTGTTTCTAATTTCACCTAGACAAGATCCATTTCTTTTTAAAACTTTCAAGATTGCAGATATTTCCCATTCAGGCAAAAAATTAAGGGGTTTTAGGGTGTTTTTTTCATCAAAGTGGACGAAGCCTTCAACTTCGCTCTTGATACACAGTGAATCTTGTTGGAATATACAGTTAAATACTCCCCAGTCATATGAGGCAGCTAGCTTCAGGTTCTTGTCTGCCTAATTCAGACCAGAACCTTGCAGTTACCACTTTATCATCTTAGGTGAACACTCTTACCATCTGTGTTCTGGTGTGGATATTACTCATTTGTCTCCATTTGAAGCTGTTCTGTGGATTTGTTAAGAGATCCAGAGAATCTTACAATATTTTGATTTCCCCAGCAGCAAAGTTTTATTCCATCCTGCATCCTCTGCTGCTGTTGAAAGGATATGAGGATTCCTTTGCTTTGCAACAGCAAGTCTCAGCTGTTGAGATACTGGATGAAAATACCAAGTTCAACTAGTTATTCATCCACACAGAAAAGGTGTCAGAAGGGTATTATTATCCATAAATTCAGGTTCTCAAATTCTGTAGATAGGGAAATTAAACGAAGTCTAATATTAATCTAAACATTAAAATTTTTGCACTGTGAGCTGCTTCTGCAACAAGATTTTAGTTGAATAATTAAATGTTCTTTAAATATTGGTGGTATGCAGTGGTGGGTGTTTCCTGGTTCAGAGAAGGAAGACTCTGACCTGTGCTTTAAGCGCCAGAGTAAACTCTTCTCCCCAGATATGTCCTTACATGCTGATTTACATGTGCAGATATGAGATATTGCTGGTATGTTGGTGGATTTAGACATCTGTCAGTGCATCTGACACACCCACTTTCAAAAGATGCCTGTCTTCATTTTATTTGGTATAATTATCAAGGAGCAAGTCGTCTTCATTCCAGTTAATACTGAGTTACCTCTTACTGTGGTATGTTTTTAAATTTTGTTTAAAAATATTTTCAAGTTCTGTATCTTCTAACTATAGCACTGAACAGCACTTTGCTGACAAACTTTTTTGAAGTGTGAAATGTGTTCTTTTTTCTTCTTTCCCTGACATTACCATGTTCTGTTCCTCAGAGTGTTTTCTCTTTCTGTGATTCCTTTTCAGCTGCTGCACATAAAGTGTGATAATGATGAACATATGTTTCAAAGACCCTCTACTTTTTTCTGGTGTAACAATGAGGATTCACCTCCTTGTTTAGATATTTCTTCCATTACGCTTACTCCTAGGAGTTCTCCTGACTCTAGACTCCCATCTGGATTGTTAATACCACCACCTTCAAAAAGTGGTCTTCCAAAGCCAACCAGCGAATACAGCTGCCCAAGACCTCATGTAATCCTGCTGTGCAAAAGCTTTTCCAATTTTTTGGGGGGGCTTTCCTTTGTTCTCTGTTGTATATTAACTTCTATTACAAATGTGCATTTTGTACAGTGGTTAAAGGATGGAGCAGATGTATCTTAGATTCTCTAGGGATACGCTTAAAATACAGAATCTGTGAAGATTTACTCTTATTTCTACATAGCTTTTTCTCTCCCACCCCAAAAACATAAATTCTGATTTTTCCCAGCATGTTTAAATTAGTCCATTAATTAATTACATCTGTGTTATCTGTCAATCTTTTGTTAAAATTCTTTATATTAAGGATAGTTATTCAAAATAAACAATTCTAAAGGTACAACTCCAAGGGCTTTTTTTCTCTTCCATGAATTAATAGAAAAGTAATCAGCCATTAAAAGCCTTTTAGCATACTTTATAAAAACTCTGTGCAAAATGAAGGTTGAAAATTATTCTTAAATATGAAATGGGCATATTGCCTGCTCTTTCATAGCAATATGCTTATGCTCTCAACTTTTCTTCTGTTTGCAAGTAACATTTTTCTGTATTTGGCAAACATCGTTGCTTTCTGCATGTGTTCACTAAATAAAAGTGCTTCTTGTGCTCATATGTATTCAAAATACACATTTCTTAAAACAACTAAATTACAGTTTCACGTAAACTGGTTGTATCAGTATTATCAAAATGGCTAGTAACTTCAACGAAATGGCACATAGACAGGAAATGGCAGTGTAAAGTTTGGTTTTGCTTTTTTTTGCCTGAAAGACTCATTTAAGACTAAACATAAATACTGTTTATTTATCTAGCTTCTAGGTAGCCTTAAACACTTAGCAAATAAGGAGAATCTACATTAGCATTTACTACCTCCAAGATTCTACGATTATCCATCAATGTTGATGGGAAATGTGGGTTAATATATGGCATGTACATGCGTTCAACCTGATCCCATCTTCCTGATGGCAGACAAAAACCTATCTACAATTAGGGAGTTTTGTTTGTATGAAGAAAGGGATATGAGATTATTATATGTTTACTTTGGGTCAAGCACATCCGTTGCTCTGCTTTGAGTGGGAGCAGATGACATCCAGCAATCTCCCTGACTTAAATTATATTGGTTCTCTGACTGTGCACAAAGGCGCCAGGAGGTTAATGCAAGGTCCACGAACAGAGTAATAAGGGACTATTGTGTCTAAATGCTATGCACTGAAATCTTTTCACAACAGATGATCTTTGAAATTGCAGTGCTCTCTCATCTTGAGGTCAGTAAGAGTTCTCTACGTGTAAAAATCTTTAAAATTAGTTATTTTATGAGATTAATTCAGCTGTGGTCTTGCCAAGGGATAATACGACTGAGAGAATATATATATATTTTTTTTTAAATAGAACAACAGCAACAACAAAAAAGCAGTATGTTAAATGTAGGGTTCGGGGTTTTTTGTTGTGGTGGTGGTGTTTGGGGTTTTTTTTGCTTGGTATATATATATACTGAAGTATACCCAGGTAGAAATATCCCATTTTTTTTGAGATTTTAAGCAGTTCTAGATTTCTCTTAAATCCAGACTTAAAGTATGAATTCAAAACTTCTAAGAAACAGGAAATGTAGGACTTCAGAGTCTAGTTTTCTCTTTAAGCAGTGTATTCAGTGGAAGACTGGATCAATATCCTTTCCTCTCAGCAGCCACTGCAGCCTCCAGGGAGAAATTGAGGTACTTCAGAGCTATCTATGGACTTGGCTTAGAAATCTGTGGCGTGTGCTGTCAGAGGGCAGCTTCAGATGCTATAGCAGAGGCACTAAGTAGCATTCCAAAATAAGGTTTAGGTCCATGAAACTCATGGATCAGCAGTGCTAAAAACTACCTGCTTGCAAGGTTGTTGTATTCATATATTCTGAATAAAAGGATCCATGTGACTAATTTAACTTGTGCTTAAAAACTTTAATCTGAATATTTTGGTCAAACTGAATCTTATTTAAAGTAGCAGGCTTTCCTTGTGCCTGGCTGTATAGTCTTTTTAATACCCAGAATGTAAGGGGGTTTTGTATTGTCCAAGTAGTGACTAGTTTTGCATATATATTTTGACTTCAGCTTGTCAATCTCAGTCTTAATATATTTCATCATCTGTCTTTTGTGTTCAGTTTATTCTGACTTGACTGTGCCTCATTTGTGTCTTGAAGTAGTGGGCTAATGGCAGGAGGAATGAATCATGAAAATAAATACGGCTGTAGAACCATAATAATTGTTGGGTTTGGGGTTTCTTTGCTTATCCAGTATTTTTTTGAACCCTTACAAATTCCTGGACCTTACTAATGAAATCTTTTCTGTTTCATGTTTGAGGATGAGAGTTTTATTTTGGATATTAATATTCAGTGTATTGCATGCCTAGGTTGTTACTTAGGAAAAAATACATTTGAATCATTGACCACACCAGGTTTATTAGTAAACAAGAAATACTGTGATTGTATCCTTTAATTTTAGCTACTTGTTCCGTGCACTCCAGAGCATAGGGTATTGTTGTTGCAGTGTTGCCTTAAAAGGGTCTTGTGAACATACCTGTATTCATACATCTGCTATAGAGAACTGCTTGTCACCAGCTTTTTCAGGTTTAACTGTGTTACATTTCTGGCTGTACCAAATGGACTGAAAATGGAAAAATTACAGTGCTGCTTATGTATTGGAGAGTTTTAGCATGTCTCAGACGCTGAACTGCAAGTGCCGTTTGCTTGGTGTCGGGAGCTGTTTTTTGCATGCTGATGGTTATTTTTAACTTTTTTGAAAACGTGGCTCTTATCTGCATGCTGAATAATTCAGTATTGTGATCTTTTTCATGTGAAATATTGCCCTAATATTTATTGTCCTTATTGTAGGCAGGCAGTGTGACACCCAAATCACCCTCCACTGACATCTTTGATATGGTTCCCTTTTCTCCCATATCCCCTCAGTCATCAACACCTACTCGCAATGGTACACAGCCTCCTCCAGTACCCAGTAGATCTACAGAGATCAGTAAGTTTTGTAACAACTGACCTAATTTGTGCTTAAATTATATTTTTTTTAATAAAGCATCTTCAAAGATTTACATACATTTTGCATGAAAAGCCAAATACAGTTTTTGTAAATCACATTCAATAATGCCATTTTATTTTTATACCATCTTCCCAAAGTCATTGATGTTGCTGCCAAGGTACATTGTAAACAAATTTATTTACTGGACAAAACTATTATATAAACAGTTTGAAGGAATGTGGTTGGGGTTTTTAACTTGGCTTTTCTTTTACAGTATCTTTTTTGTACTTAATTCAAGATATCCTTTTACTTCCTGTTAGTTCTTTCCTTGTCAAGCCACAGTTGTAGCATCTAAAGCCTACATTTCTGGGGAAGACAGCAAGTGGAGTAAGTATGATGATGATGATGATGATGCAGAAGGGAGAGCTGAAGAAACCCCTCAATATGTAGACTATCTTGGAATGCTATTTTTAATACTACATTTCATATCTCTATAGCTTTGGGTTTCAGTTACAGTTGATGAACCTCTCCAGATCTGTGAACCCCTCCTAAAAGATCTTCAAAAGATATTAACAATAGCAATTTTATTTTCCAAAGGCTTGAAAGCAGCTAGGGTAAGGTTCTTGGCTTCACTGGAAATCTTTTAGGAGTCCACAAAGTATTTTTAAAAGCTTTGGAAATCCCTTGGGGGAGAGGAGAGCAGAGCATACACAAGCAATGTTAGAGGTTGTAGAAATATCTGTGTGTAGTATCTTCCATTTCTGATGCATATTTTAGTATGGATAAGGAACATAAATGTTACTGCGTGCCACCATATAAAACCACATTTGAAGAAGTTCTTGCTGTTTTGGGGAATGCTGCTAGTATGTAGAATTTTCAGGTATGAATGGGAGCTGTGCACAATTATAAAAATGCATTGTAAAACTTAAGTCAGTGAGTGTCTTCCCCGATACCATATCCTACGCAGCTTTTGGTTCCGTTGCTCAGAATGACTGTCACCCTCTAAAGAGAAAGATGTCAAAGCTGTTGATTCAAATAAAAAAAATTTGTTCTTTTTAAGAGAAGATTTTAAATTCATTTAATTTCTGTGGGTTTCTCATAATTTAACATAATTTAAAACTATTCTAGTAAGGATAGTTAATATTAACTATTCTTAGATAACTTAGAAATATATTAGAATATTCTAATAGAATATTAGAATAAAACTGTTCTGTTAAGAGAATTTTTGTGGCTTTGTAAAGAGCAACCAAAAAATAGTTCAAAGACACCCCTTCAAGAACTCCTTTTGTGTTTTCAAATTTGTTGCTCTCAAGCTACAGACAATGCCATAAAATAAATCTCAGTGTGAATAATAACTTGAATTATAAAACGAGATTTTTTTACTCTTTTTTTTTTTTTTTTTTTTTTTTTTTTTTTTAGCTATTGTCCTACTTCGGTTCCATTGAAATTGTGGCTAGAAATCTTGTGGGAGTCAGGACTCAATGCTGAGTGCTCTTGAAAATTCCAGCTGTGTAGGTTTTGTAGTTCTTGAATCAGTGGGTTTTGTAATATAGAAAATACTATAAATAAGTTGCTTATTTGGTGATATGTACTGTTCAAAATAGTCATTCTGCACTTCATTCATTTGCATTAAATTAAGATGAGGGGGTTCAGAGTTGTGGCGGTCAGTGTCTGTTAATTCTCTGCTCTTCAGCATGTTGTGCTTCAGAGAGAGATTACAGAAGTACATCATAGTCTTTATACTTTGATACCTGCTCTTTCAGTCTACATCATGGCATTTTATAAGTTGAAAATTGTTGCCTTCATCAGCTATTAACACACTTGGGCATATTTCAGAAGTGTAATTCGAAACAGGAGGGGAAGATTTTTATGATGAAACAAGGACTTACTGTCTTAGATGAGAAAGTTCACATCCCATAAGAACCCCATTCAAGCTGTGTAATGTTATACCTTACTATAATAATGTACAATAATACTTTATATGCTGCCAGTACAAGCAAGGTGGCATTTCTTTCTCCAATACAAGTTACATAGGTGGCTACCAAGAAGAGCTGATGTTTGGAGTTACCTTTTCACGTTTCTTTGTCACTGCACTTGAGCATTTTTTTTCCAATCACTTTTGATGAAATTACGGGGCGATTTTGTTGGATTTTGTAATTTTTATAACTTTCATCTATGTCATGTTCAGTAGTAAACAGGGAGAAAGATAAGGATGCAGCATCTATTTGCTAGTGTCAACCTCAGTTGCTCTGTTTGTCTAAATGAGGTTCATCTGCCTATTATCTAGGGATGACACTTGTGCTGCTCAAGCAAAATGTGCTTTTAAAAGCCAAAGTTCTCTTATCAACTGGCCAGTTTGACAAATTGCCCAAGAATAGCACTGCACAGGAAAGATGGATCTCATTTGCAGGAAATGGGTAACAATACCAACCACTTTGGATTCCTCCAAGACCAAGAGCTTCATAGGTGCTAATTGGCACCAGGATGACAGTTCAGCTTTTCATAAAAAGAAAAGCTTAGAGTTAGAATTTTGCTTGTCAGCTCTCCTTTGGGTAGTTACCTCAGCAAAAATTGGGGGGTTATAAACAGTATCTTTTGCTTTTACTAGCTCTCAGTACATAGTTCAAGAAACCCAGCATTCTAATACTGGGAAGAGTCCAACACTGACCTTTTCTTCAAAAGATGGTTATCTCCAAAGAATTTAAACTTTAAAAAAGGGAGAAGATTTTTGAAATTTTGAGTTATTATTCAGCAGTATACCAATATGTTTTCTCAGTAAATGTCGACTGACTACTGGGTATATCAGTGATAGCAAATAGATTGTTTTTACCTGTTTTAAAGGAGAAAATTGCGTGATTTTTGAACAGGAAGTTGCAAATTGGACAAATATGTGGTGTCTCTTTAGGTAATAATTGGAAAAAAGTGATTTTTTTTCAAAACCAAAAGCCTTTCCAGAATTGCATTTCTACTCAAAATGTTGCTGAAAAATACTTCTTTTAACACTAAGTTTGCAGTAACCAGCTTGCAGGCTAAACATAAACATTGTAGCCCAATATAGTAATTGCTTAATTGAACAATTGAACAATGCATAGTTAGTGCAACCAAAAATGCAGCGTTAAAGACCATGCTGCTGCTTCCTTGTGGAGTAAGGGATTGCAAATGTTCTTGTACGTTATCTTAAAGGACGTAATTTATTAATTTTAGTTAATTAAAGAAGGAATTCATTTGTGTGTCTGGTTGGCACAGCTTTATTGTCATATCTCAGAAAAGAACTGGTGAGGAACATTCTCTATCAAATTATTCAACATTTATTTCCCTCAAATGCATCTTGAACAGTCCAAGGTCACAACTGTCAGATGCAGAAATCTGCTTTAAGGTGCTGTCTCTCCAGAGATATTTAAGAGTATGTTGTCAGAATAATCATGGAGCCATTTTTTATGCTGTAATAATTCCAAAAGAAAAAAGCACAGAGTAGCCTGCAGCTAAGGGAAAGGCTTTCTGGACTTCACTACCTCAGCTTATTCCAAATATTTTCTTGGGTGCTTGTCTTCAGTGTGATTAATTTTTATTTGTCATCACAGCTGCTCCAGGACATCTGGGGAAGGCATATATCAGCATAACTCTGTGTCTAGATGATAGCTAAGGTAAAGAAGATTGGGATGCAAAATGCAGTAGAAAAGACAAATATTTGTAGTTTTATTTAGTGATTGCTAGTTTTTAGTTTTATTACAGAGTACGGGTTGCTACTTTCCAGCGTTACATGTTTCTTGTCCTGAATGTCAAACAGGTCACAGAAACAAGAGTTTATTACCTGTTCATGTCTTTCTGTGGTTTGAGTTGCAGATGTAAAACATCAGCATTTCATGGTTTTGAATTTGTTGATCAATTTCCCAAGCTGTGAATTTATTTCCATCCAGAAAGGAATGGGAAAGGGAAAGGAAATTATATGTGTTGTTTGAAAGGATCATTTTCAAAGACTTACTGGTTGCTGTGTATTGAAGAAAGAAATGCTTGTCTATGCTACAATTATTTTGGAGAGTGTGCAAGGCAAGATATTCTTGTTATAGTTAATCTTCACCAAATACTCTAGCCTGAAATAAAAAAAATAGTGATTTATCCCATCTCTGCTAAAAAGGAGCCCCTCTGAACACTGGAGCATACACTAGCAGATAAACTTATGGAGATCCCATGCAATAGTGCAGCTCTGCAGTGACTAAATTTTAGTATTCATCCAGTTTCCACATGTTCTTCAGCTTCTTGTGTTCAAAAGAGAAACACGATGCTAATGAAAATATTTCGTGGAACTTTATCCTTCCCTGACTCTTAGCAGTGGTCTCATAGTAATGCACAAATTTTAAATGCAGAAAAGCAGTTTTACTATGGACTTTTTCAGCTGGTTTACTAAATGGTTAGCAAGTTATAATAGAGAATGTTCCCAAAACAGTAATTTTTCAAAGAAATTCAGCTAGGAAATACTTATTTATTTTGAATTTCGTTCTGTACAGGGTTTATTAGGCTTTGTCACTTAAAATTAACCAGAGTGTAACTTTTTCTAAAGTCTGCCTTGAATAACAACATAAATGAAGTAGTCCTTCGCCTGAAGACAGTTGACATTACAGGAGCTAAAGCTGCTGCCATTCTCCTGCTAATGAGCTCAGAAGTTCTGTCATTCATAAAAGCGCAGTAATAAGGCACAAATGAGATAATATCCATAATAGTGTACACAAAACTTGCTTTCAAAAATAGTGATAAGTCATATTTCAGTACTAAGAAATGCAAGAACTGTGTCCTTTACTGTTTTTTCCTAAATACATTCCTTGAATGTTTGCTAAGGCTTGGTGTTGAAACTGGCTACTTTTGGTTGTCTGACCACACAGAAAGCTGTCAGCTCCTTTTAAGGGTAAAAAGAACTTATGGGAAGGGGGGGGGGGGGCAAAGCAGAGAAGAAAGAAAGAAAATGGACCTACATAATGAAGAAATAGTCTTATAAGGAGCATAAAGCATAATCCCTTTTTGCCCAGTAGAGTTTAGATGGAAAGCCAAAGCTGCTACACATCTGAAGGTTACTTGGTAGAAGCATTGGAGCATGTAAGGACACTGGTTATACTGGAGCTGACCCAGTTTGGCTGTGAAAGAGGCAAGGGACAACGTCGATCCTAATTTTTACATTAGGTTATCCTAGTTAATGTCTCTTTTGTGTGCAGGTGGTCTGCCTCTGCCAGGAAAGACTAGATTTTTTTTTTTTTTTGGCTCAAGTGAGCTTTTGGAGTAAAATTGTCTGATCTGGGCCATCTCCTGGTCCCGTGTGACACTTTGTATCTGTTTAGCCACAGTTTTTGAAATACGTGATTAATCAAATTCCTCCTTGTTTCTGTACTTTATTATGGGAGTGAATGCTAGTAGCTGCTAATTATTTAAAATGCTTATTGTGCAGCCTGATAACATGTAATTGATAAGGTCAAATGGAGACTGAATTGCACAATAAACATTGAAGAGCCTGGACAAGCAACAGATCTAAAATTCTGACTCCAAGGATGTGAAAATAAAGACATCTGTTTATCTATATGCATGTGCTTCTGCATCGACAGCAAGACTGGTAACACTGCAACATGGATTTTGTGTCAAGTAGTCAGTTGTCAGCTTCCATATCTTGGATGTCAAGGGTAAAATTTTGTACTTAATCAGAAAACTAGCTAGTCATTTCAAAGATACTGACGGCCCCTTTTACTCTCATGCTCTTAAGCTAACATTGTTTTAAGGTAGGTAGTATGCTTACCAGGTTTCTTGCTGTGATAATATAATGGTTTTAATTTGCTCTCCACCAATGGCAAGACTGTATTAACGTGGTTCTGTAACATTCGCAATCAATGTAGTTGGGCTGGGTTAGCAAAATTATTTTCTTACTGCTTTGGTTCAACCCAGTGTGGGATAGAAAAAGTCTGTATAGGTGGCACCATTACATGTAGAGAAAAAAAAAATATCCCATTACGGAGAAGGAAAAAAATCCCACCCCAGGAAAACCCAACACAAAATATTTGGGCTGTCAGATGTGAAGAACTAGCATTACACTGTTCTAAGAAGAAAAAAAAAGTATTGGAGGTGTTTCTTCTTATGCAGACAAAAAAGAAACAAAAAACTGACCACTGGAAAGCATATGACAGTTAAGAAAAAGTGAGAAACTGTATGGTATTGAAAGAGAGAAATTTGCAGTCATTCTATTTATGGATCCACATCTAGTGGAATTTTAGCATAAATGACCTTTCATGGTCCTATGCTTTTTCCATTCTTTCATTCTTGACTTGATCTTATCCAAAATTATAAAACCATGACAAGTAGTTACTACCAGCTCTGCATTGAGGAACTCTTCAGATGAAGGCCTTACCTTCCATTAGTAAAAGTAGTTGCTTGTCCTTACAAATGTCCTTAACCTAATGGTGAGAAGAGATGGACAAGGGACATGAAGGCTAGTTTGTTTGCAAGAATATGTTTCTGGCATAGTGTTAAGATGAAACTTGACAACCGATGTCCAGTTGTTCCCTCTTCATTTTTGAAACTCCTTACACACATCGATTCCAGAGTGCTCTGCAGTAGGAGATGCCCACTTCAGATTGCAGCTTCTTCTCATTGGATCCCTAAAATTCCTCTAGAACGTGCAAGCATTAATGAAAGCTAAATAGAGGCTTAAACTGAAGTTGGGCGGTGTCCTTGGAAAAATAAATATTTGAGTATTAAACTTTTGAAAGCTAATCAAGACCTGGCTCTCCTATATGGATGTTAAAAGCTGTGGTTAATCGTTTGCATATCTGGAGGTGCTAGTATTCGGCTTGTAAGGAGATGTAAGCTGACTTTTTCAAAGCGATATTGTCATAGCCCATACCTTTTCTCTCAGTGACTCACTTTTTTGTTGTTCCAGAGAGAGACCTTTTTGGAGCAGAACCTTTTGACCCTTTTAGCTGCGGAGCAGGAGATTTCCCTCCAGACATTCAGTCCAAACTAGATGAGATGCAGGTAACTACTGAGTTATCAGTCATGCAGTTTTCTATGGCTGTATGACTGTTCTTGAAATACGCGTTTACAGTATTCTAAAAATCTATTCCAGACTGCACACACAAATATATATATAAAAAAATATTTCTGGCTCTTCCTTTTGTAAGTGTATCTCATGGTCTTTGAGTTGGAATTTGAATTTGCCTGAATAGCTTTATGTGGTATTAATATGGACACCTGCACTAATTTAGGATTTCTCAGAAGCATGATCAAAACTGATAGTGCAACTCCTGCCTGGGAAGGAGCTGAGGGAGCTGAAAGAGGGAGCTGAGGCAAGAGCCCTACAGATAAACTGATTTTGTTATACTTCAATTCCAGTGATCATCACCATCCCAGTATACCCTCAACTTTCTCTCAGTGGCATTAAGTCTGTTTTTTCATAGCATTGTCATAAGCAAAGTATGTGCTTAAGGGGTTGTGGCAATTTTCTTCTGCCTTTAAAAAACAGCTGTATTTGATTATGGCACTCTGAGACAATTAAACTATTGAGAATTGACTCAAGAATTCTGAATTGATGTGTTTATCAGAAAATGTTTGTTGATTCTGAAACACTCAACAGTATCTGTTCAGTTATTGACCCAATTTTGAACCAATTCTAGGAGAAGGCCATCAAGTTTTGGAATAAATCACTCTCTTCAGTCAGACTTTCCAAACTGTTAGTTCCTTGCCAGCTTGCTTATCGTTTTTTTTTTTTTTAGCAGCCTGCCAGCAAAACAGAAGGCTGAAAATATCAGGAACTTGAATGAATAGGATCCTGGCTGCTCAGCAGAAAGTGTTCCCAGGGCTTCCAGCCCTCTTGTATCTCAAGAGCTAACAAAGTCCAAGAGAGCTAGCTCTCGGACTCCTTCAGTTCCTCTTCTGCCTGGAGAGCAGCAGAAACATTTCAAAATGGCTGAAATAAGATTTAAATAAGGTTTAATTTTCCTGAGTAAAATTTCTTAATTCCTGTTCATTGTGAAATTTTATTTTCCATGTCAGTTTAGGATGGTTCTGCTGGCAAACTCCACACACTGTGAAGTAAGAAATTTAGATTCTTGCTTACCTGTACTCTGGTCCGAGTAATTTCAGATAGCAGCTAAAAGCCAAAACTGGCTTAATTTGCAATTCCAGTTAAAATACTTGTGTTTTGTGAATGCTATAATCTTACATTATGAAGCCCTTTAGCAGAGAAAACAAATCTTTTAGCACCTGCCATTGATACAGATCAATGTTTCCATTGTCTGTAGCCCATTTTAGGAAAAAGTATAGTGTAGCATCTGTGGCTACTAGGAAGAATCCTATGAAAATATCTAAATGTTACACATTAAGAGTTCTTATTACAGGAAATGTTTTGACAAAATTTTTAATTGTTACCATATAAGGCTGCAAAGTACTATCAACTCAAAGACATGAGGTTTTTTGAATGGAACAGTAGAAATCTTTATCAAAGATTTCTGAAGTCATAAAATGAAAAACTCATATCATTTTACTCTTTTGAACTAATAAGGCAGATGAACCCCCAAACCTTAGGGCATTACTATGTCCTATTCCAAAGAATATTGCATTGGTTGGGTATTCCCCCCTGCACATACCAGGTTTGTTTTTTCCAACTTTTTTGTATGCTTTATAAACTAATCTGACAATTAGCAAGTCTAGCCTATCTACCCTGATATTTCCACTGAAAATTGATTAGTGGGTCTTTATGTAGTCACAAAACTTGTTCGTGTAGAATCCAATTGAGAGCAAGTGCAAAGCTGGTGGGGTGTGAAAAAAGCCCAATATTCTAATTTTGACCAAAGGAAAAGCTATGTGCAGTTATTTTACTAGATGGTTGGTGCAAAATACAGATTGAAAAATGTTTTTCCTAATATCTCTCTTCTCTTCTTGTGCTTTCCTGGGTGCCTAGCGTCAGCGATGGTTGGTATATCGTATTTTAATAATGGTATTTAAAGCATTTACAATTGAAGTGTGCGTTTGGTCATGTCTGGTGTTTTTATGTATGTCTGTACATATATATATATATATATATATAAAAAAACTTTTAAGATTTATATTGTATATATAGAACTCTGTAAGTCAGGGCCATTTTAATTTTCAGGGGCCTATGATTTTTAAGGTAGGGATCGTTGATTTTTGTTTCTGTAGTGTGTTGTACCAGCTGCTAATACTAAGCCATCATTTTCATTGCTGTTTGTTTTCCATGTGTACTAGTGAAATCTCCTGTTTCCATTATCGGATTGTCATTAGTGAAATGGTTTAAGCAAAACCTTTGATACATAGATTCTGTTTGTACAATCACACTTGTGAGTGCATTTTTATTTGGAAATAATTATTTAAAAACCTGCAATGAGCACAAGATAACTGTGATAGAAGTCAACGAGTGTTACACAGCTTATAAGAAGGAAGGTGAAGTGGACACTACAAAAGGTAAAAGCAGAGATGGTGTCATGTACTCTGGGAAGTCTAATGTTAAGAAACATGAAAGAAAAACGTAGGCTTCTTTACTTCTCTGGAATGCAAAGTGACGTGAAAGTACAGCCTGAGTTTCAGTAAATATGTATTCCATTAAATATACAAAGGTAGGTTGCTTACAAACACGTCTAATAGTTCAAAATATAAACTTACTCTGAGAGGGTATTAAATACAGCTTATCCTACAGTCAGAGTGACAGGCAAGCTGCTTCAGCACCAGCCAGTGACGGCTTGCTTGGAGCAGCTCAGTCCAGACTCTCTTACCCTGTTTCTTGTTTAGAGCTATGTGAGATGCCTTGGCAATCATGCCTCAGTCTGCAGAAAAGCTGCCTCGATGTATGCATGCATTGGAAGGTAACGTGTAAGCAAAGTGGGAGAGGAAAGCACAGCAGAAGAGGCATTGGAGAATAACTGAAGTAGTGGGTGCAAGATCAGATAAAGTTCCCTGACCTCTGGGGGAACATTTTTATGTTTAAATTTTAGTGAGGATCCAAATTTCACACTTAAGTGCTTTTTATTCCTTTTCTTAGTCCAATGTCTGTTGATCTTTTTGGAGAGCTCAAAACTCAAACATGTGCTGAGATATGACTTTCACAGCTCAGGCCTCTCTCTGATGACCATCCAGCCTCCTGTTTCCACCCTCCCTTATGCTGAAACATATTTTCACCCTCTCTATTTTGACTGTATCCAGACATTAATAAAATGAATCTGTCTATTTTCCCAGAAATCTTGCAGCGAGGGGAAGTTTCCCTGGATCATGAATCATACCAGCAACAGCTGCTGTAATTTATTAAAATCTCAAGGTAGTTAATATGAGGCTTCCAGGAGCTGCAAGCCATTCTTCCTGCATGCCCTGAAGCAGTCAGTAGGCTGGTCGTCTTTCCATCTGAAAGAAGTTATGCTCAGCCTTCTAAATTACCTTCTCGGAGACATGTAAATTTATCATTGGTTCGTTGGGTTTGTGCTAACTTAATCTCATTGAGTGAAGTCACTGTGAACTGGTGAGTGAGTTAACCTCAGAGCCATAAGGTTGGCAAATTTATCTTCTAATAAAATGGAAGTTCTTTGTCATCCACTGTTTACTGTTTTTAATGAGACTATCTCGCGTCTTATTATAGACACAAAAAAAGTGGGAGTTTTGGAAGAGGGGTGGTTTTCAGATTTTTCTAGTGAAAACAGCTTTGCCTCTCTCTTTAGGAGACCAGTCATATCCTTTAGTACAATACCATTGTTTTTCTGGATAACTAAGGTGTTCAGTCCTTGTGTTAAATTGCCTTGAAAGTAAAAAAAAGTGGGATATGAACACAGAAGCAAGGCACAATATAGATGCACACTTCATAGCCCTTCCTGTTCCCACTCCTGTCCAATACCAGGGGATGGCCTTTTTCTGCATTCCCTGAAAACCAGCAGATTTGAGAGATCTTCTGACCACACGAGGAGTTACTGTTTCCTGCACCTTTAAAGTAGAGGATTTTTAATGAACAGGCAGTGTGTTATGCTAAGAACACATTGTTAAAAGCTGAAATGTCTGGCTTTCAGAAGGCAAAATATTTAAAATGCTGGGTATTAAAATAAATTATGCATTTTTTATATATATAATATGTAATATGTACCAAGTTTTGGCTATATATGTCATTTTTAAAGAAAAAATATTCTGCCTGACTCATAAATCGAGTTTGTTAGAAAAAAAAAGATAAAACCAAGTAACTTATGATCTGCTTGATCAATCCAACTGACTTCATTATTATTACAGCTGCAAATGCTGGGTTTTGTAGTGCAGACTCGAAAGGTAGGCATATGCTGTATGATGGATGCTGTAATAATCATACAGCAGCTTCAAGTAGGAGTCATAAGACTTGAGAGATATATGGAGTTCAGGTGTATACATAAACTGTATTCCTGAAAGCAGTCACAAAGCTCAGTGTTCTGCATTGCTGTGAGAACTACAGCATAGGATACTTACTCTATTATCTGCGTTAATCACAGTTCAACTGTGTCTGGATGTAAAGGAGAATCTTAAAACCTTGGCTTTCCGTGGCTTGCTTGACTACAGGTGATTGGAATTTTTTTAATTATATCATATATTTGCCAAACTGTAGTTTTGGAGATTACAAAAATTATTTAAGAATTTGGAGGTTTTTTGCAAAACTTGAGGAATTAGGAATGGAGATGGCTGTGGGAGATCTGAAGTCCATGCTTTCCTGATCCTTGGAAATTTGATTGCAATCACTTTGCCAGAGAGTCTGCTGGATAAGGATGTTCTGATTATTTTTTTTTTCCCTTTTGAGGGCTGCATTTAAGTTAATGGGTATACTGATCAAAACAGTACAGCGTTCTTTGATTTATACTCCCACGTACTTCTTGTCCTCCACTTAAGTATTCATGAAGAAAAAAAAAATCTGGATTTTACATTCTTTTAAAATCTGAAAAATGCCGAGATGGCTATCTAGATTGCCTTGATGTCCTCTTTATGTTGTTGGGCTTTTTTGGCCCTGTGGTTGGCATGGAAGTTTGAGGCTACTAGTAACTGCAGTATCTGACCTGATACTTGATGATAGTGGTTTCTGTGTGATTTAAGAGATGAAGATTGAAATGTCATGTTCCTGTTACAGACAGGTATGTGCATGAGCCATTGTGTGTGTGGAGTGTTAATGCTGTAGTTCCTGGCACTGTAGTAGTAGCTTTTACTTCCTTATCAGTTCTGCCTGGAATAGCAGCTGGGTTCTCAGGTATGCAACTGATAACAGCACCTAGCAACCACATGCTGTTTTCTTTTAGAATATACAATAGTTCATTATGGTAATAAAATTAAAAGCCTTTTGAAATAATTATGGTACCTACAGTGCAGCAATCTTTTAATGGATTAACATTTTCACATATTTGCAATGTGATTAATGTGATTGTTTTAAATGCAAAATATCACACTTTTAAAGAGGAGGATGACTAAATGGGGGCAGAAAGTGGTCTGGAGTGAAGTTACAGAAGGAGAGGTCAATGAGACCACTGTTCTTCAAGAAAGCAGAAATAGTTCAAAGTCATAGCAAACACAAGTTATGTGATAAGTGACAAAATACCAGTTTGTATGGACTAAACCAAAAATTTAAAAAACCTCACATGATCAACATAAGAGCAAGTGAGATGTGTGTACTTCCAAAATGCATAATCTGATTTGCTCTTAGCTAGCCAGAAAAGGGTGTTGGAAGTGCAGCTATGTAAGACACCAACAAACAGTGCTTAAATGTAGAGAAGAAGGGTAAGAGCATGCAGGACATGAATGGCATGCATATTTGGTGAAGGGCTGTCTGGATTGCTAAGAATGAAGCTGGTTGTCTGTGTTAAATCAGTTGCTGTAGCTGTTCTACTATCGCAGCTGGATCAAGCATTGTCAGGTTGAAACACAAACTATCCCTTTTACAACCTCAAAACTGGAAGCAGCCTTTAAATACTTCAAAAGATGAGCATTTCAAACACACTGTGACTGTGGGGTTTACAATTTGACAGGCTAGACTGTCAGGCTAATTCTCCGAATTTTCCTCCTGTGTAAGCAGTCCTCCTTTAACTGCAGTTACATCAATTAATAGTATCCTTTAGGTAAATGAACAACGTTTGTTTATAAGAGGATCTGTTTGACTTGGAACTTCAGATACTGTTTGCTTGAAATACCTTTTGCATTGAATGCTGCGCCTGTTATCCCTTTGAAAATTATGGGGCAGGGGGATAAAAAAGTCAAACACACCAGTGAGCTTTGGCAGCACTATGTCACCCAGGTAGGGCATACTGGGTAGCACAGTTGCAGGAGGTTTACACCACAGTACTGCTGCTGGCTCATCGTCTCATAGTATGGATCTGCCTTTAGGAAAATTCAAGTTTTACTTGGAAAATCTGAGATCATTTAGTAATTATTGCCAGGTAGTTTATTCTGTTTCTCAGCATTGGTCTTCTGATGGCAGTAGCTGGTGGGGTTATTAAATATTCATATGCTTTTAAAATTCTAGCCTGTGGTTTAAATTTGTTTGAAATTAAGCTGGTTTGACTAACCAAAAACTGTGCTCTGGAGATACTGCTGTGCATTATGAGAAAAGGCTTCAGTTTATCCCTAATCCCAATACAGCTTGCTTTACGAAAAGATTTATTTTGTTTACAATATGATTGCTTCGTGAAAGCACACATTATTGATTTCATAGCATACGACCAGCATTCTTTAAGTGAACTGTGTGTTAAGGCAACACTGAACTGAACACTGTGACAGCTGCCACCAGAGTTGATGTTCTCGTGGCATTTCTATTCAGAGCCCTTGTTTCCCATTGCTTATAGCTTTATAGTACTTTCACCTAACAGACTGAAATTTTCTTGACTCAGAGGTGACTTTTCTTGTGAAGGTCAAGCCAAGATTATTTGGCTTCTTTTAAAGCAAAAAGCAAAATGAAAACAAGAGCACTTCCCCTGTATTATGAATGCTGTTGTTATTCTAGAGCTGGTGCAAGGTAAGCACGTTTTGTAAACCACATGCAGGTACTTGTAGAATTAATTTCTTTTCAATGGAGGGAATGATAGCATCTAGCTTATAACTATTTGTGTTTCTACTAATCAAACTAATGTGAGTAAAAAGAGGAATTTTGGTCCAAACTTTTAAAGAAATTCTTTGCGCTTTCTGAAGACCATCGTATTTTATTTCACGGAGTTACATGGCTTTGAAATGCACAGTTTGTTCATTTGCAGTAGAGCAATATGATTTTTTTTGCCTTTTTAATGAAGCTGAGATGGCAGTAGGCTATAAAGCATAGCATGCACGTTTAACTGCACAGGGGACAGTTTAGAACAAGCCTCTTGAGATGTGGTTGAATGCTGTACTTTTTGTTGGACTACTTCTAAGATAAGGAATTACTGGATGTAGGAGACACCTGATATTAGTAACATGTCTGTGACCTATCTGAATCTATAAAGTGTAAATATAATCAGCTTTTTGCTCCTATAGCTCTAAAGTTTCCTGCTTATCAATCATACTGAATTTTACTTGGGAACAGCGTGGTGCAAGTCGAGCTTGTTTGTTTTTCTATCGATCTATGTATATGAATACTCAATATTTTTATTCTGCAATATTTTCTTCATTTTATATACATACTATATTTCTTTCATGGTTCAAGATAGATTTTTTTATAAGTGAACCACTAAGACTTACTAGAAATCGGCTGAACAAAATAATGTAAAGGTCTGTGAATTGACTCTGAAATATCCTTACAGTTTATCTGCCTAAAGATAAGCTCACATTTAGTTGTTCTTAGAAAGAGAGCTTAATCCTCCAGAAATCACTTTCTTTTTTATTAACTCTTTCTTGTTTCATTACAGGAGGGGTTCAAAATGGGATTAACTCTTGAAGGCACAGTGTTTTCTATTGACCCACTAGACAGCAGATGCTGATGCCAAGAAACTAAATGTGAAATTCCTACGCAGTGGTCTGTTTTTTTTTTAATTCTGAACACATTTTCACAGATATTATCCATGTGCCAAAAGTTGCTTTTTTCAACATGTAAACTCTTGTTTGGTTTGCTTCTGTAAAAATCTAACTTAGTTCCAGTCTTTCCCTGTAAAAATGTAAAAAGTTGTATTTGTTTATGAAATATGAATTAAATTACGCTGTTGTGTTTCTTTCTCTCACATTTTGACCCGAGTTTACTACGCTTTATGACTATTAGCCTTGAGAAGTTCTTCAGAAAGCTCACACATACCTCTCTCTGTTTGCGGATGTGCAAGCATGATTTTTACATAATACTTTACCTGGCAGAATTTTGCAATTATGCTTTTAAGCCATTATTTAACATTCAAGCAGTACAATGATTAATATCTAGTACAGAAAGTTCAAACTGCAGTGAAGAAGCAGAAAATACTAACCATTAATATGTGCTTAAAAGGTAAATCTGGATGCCGTGTAATTGATTTCCATTACTGTGTATGGTTACTATGCTGTATATATATTGTTATTAGTTTATAAAATCCAGAATATTTTTAGGTCCTTAATTCATGTTTTAGAAACTAACAAATTGTTAGGATGCTAATTAGTGTTTAATGAGCATAGAAGAACTGCTAAATTGCAGCATGGACAAAGTTACTGCCCCTTCTTTTGGTATTTTGTAGCTGAACTGTAAAGTATATAATTTGGCATTCATTTCATGATAACCGTAACTTAAAAAGATGATTATGGTCTTGCATTTATTTAGGAATTTGTGTAATTTTGTGTATAAGCAGGCTCAGCTCCGTTACTTTAAACACCTGAGTGTTTACAGTCAGACTCTGTTGAGTATTTTTTCACTGTCTGCTTTAGTTTTATATATATTACTATAATTTTGAAGCTTGCTGCAAAAGTTCAATATAAGTTAGTAAGTCCTTCATACCTACTGGTTGTTCATGTTACAGAAATAACTGCACACCAAAATTTTTAGCTGCTAGTGAGTTGAACGCTGACCTGTCTATGCATACTCTTCATTAATCTTTAGTGTAAGCAATAAAACACCATCTTAAACCTATCTCAGAAAATTATCGGTAGCGTTTTGATGCCCAAACTCGATATTAGTTCAATTTAAAAACTAATATTTTCCCCTCGAAACATACAAATGTGGAAAAAACCCCAGAATTTCAGATTTTTTTAAAAAAATATATTTTCTTTCCTTTTTCATGAGAGGTTTTTTGTGATACTTAACAGTTTTGTCCTTAGTGGTTACAGTTTACACCAAAATTCGTCATCACATGCAATTGTTACACCTTGTTCAACAAAGTACTTCTGCATATACCTTTGAAGTCCACTTCCTTTGCCGAGTTTGACGTATGTCAGGTACCTTGTTGAATGGGGGCCTTAATGTCCTACATCACGTTAGTCTTCCTCTCTCTCATTCTGTGTTCAACATTCATATAGAGTATTATATATAAATATATATATATAAATATATAAAATCACTAACAAATAGAATAGTATATGTTTCATAAAGAAAAGTCTTTATAATTTTGTTTGTCATATAGTATTTTGGAATTTGTATGATGAGGATGTTTAGTAGCCATAGCAATGGCCTTTTTTAACAAATAGAATTTGTATTTTTATTGTACTTTAAAAAGCTTTACATAATAAGCTAAATAATAATCTATTTAGTGGTCGTTTATTATCAATGGTAACACTAAGATAATATTTGCACATTTTAAGAAAACTTTTTCGTTACTGATTTTTATGATAGTTGACTGCAAATGGCATGGTTAAATATTACATATCCGGTCGGTCCATACAAAAATACTTAAATCAACACAACAGTGCATTTTTAACAAAAAGGTTCTGTGATCCAATTGGATTTCTGTATTTCTATGTAATCTCAAATGTCTGTTTAATTTTGCCTAAAATAAATGTTTTTAAATAAATTGCGTCTTAGAACACAATGTTTGTTCAGTAAAATGCCCAGTGGAATGGAGGACGGGGAGGTCCTTAAATGTTGGGCAGGACCTGCTACAAAGAATGGTCTAGTGTTGAAATGTGTCTGTCACCTTATACACTGGAAAGAATCTGATCTCAGCCAGTGAGAATAACTCCAGTGTTTAACCTTTATTATTGAGTTTGTCCAATCTGTAATTAGCAGAGAAAAATCTTGTTCTATATGCAGCTACCTAATACTAATAATTAGGGAGTAACTCCACAGTGCTTCATGGATTTAATTGACTTTCTTTATTGCCGTTGTTTTGGGTTTTTTTATACTTAGCTACTCAATATAGTTAGCTACTAAATGACCCTAATGCTTATTTAAATAGTGAAGGATGTAATTTAAGCCTTTCTGAATCCTAGAAAGCAACCTCTGTAAGCCCAGTGGGTTAATGAGATAGGCTGCTGCATGTGGTGTTGATGCTTTTGAGAAGAACTAAGCTTAAACTCTCTGTTAATTCCATTGCAAAATTTCTCTTCAAGCTAATACCCTAAACCCATCTAACCTCTGCCATGTGTGGAAACGGGGCTCAGTTTATGGGAATGGAGGCTCTCAGGGCTAGCAAGTGGTATGTGTAATCTGAGTTCAGAACATGAACTATTCTTTCTCAGAACTTGTCTCCATGATCCTACTAGTATCTGTGTTCTTTTACAGATAGTGCAATAACATCACCTTCCAAATCTTCAGGCTTTTACTTTAAAAATGTATAGTTGAAAGCAGTACAAGGCGTCTAGGTGATTGCTCTTGCTCTGTTTAGACTAAACAGGAGTGCTCCTGTTGGTCAGAACAGAATTTTGTCTGTGGAGGCTGTGTTGTTACAAATTCCTACTCTTTCAATTGCCTATTAAAAGCATAGTCTCTAAGCTTTCTTTAGTAGGGGGGTGGGCAGGGAATAAAAAAGCAGCATGATACCTGATTTGGACTGAGAATGAGAATGTGAAGTAGTTCTGCTAATTGTGTACCCATAGGCATTTCCCTTGACAGAAGCATGTAAAAAGAAAGTAACATAATCTCTGTTAGAGATATAGTGCTAAATGAGTAGTGAACAAGACTGGTTTTTGGTCTTATAAATTTGCCCTCCAACAAAAATAAAAGAAAATGCCGGTGCAACTGGGTGCTACCAGATTTGTCCACTTTTTTCCTTTCTTTTGGATACCTTGTCTTTACCCTTTTTTTGTTAATTTCTTTAAACTGTGATCACACTGCTGATGGTGCTAACTGTGACTGTATCACTTTTTCGATGTGTAATACCAGATTTTGGTTCCACTTCTCAGCTGCCTAGCTACTGTGCTGGCATGTCATACAAAGCTATATTAACACCTAGAAGCAAGATTCTTCACTTTCTATTCCTTTTTTTTTATGATATGGACTATTTTTCTCTTCTTACCTGCTTATTACACCATGCCTGGGTAACTGAGGTGCTTAAGTTAGAATTCTTCTGAAGTCAGATAAGCTGATACATGGTGTGTTTATGTTTTCTTTTTTTAACCTTTGATAAATTACTGAGCATAGTTGCAGGGTGTTCTTGACTTAACCTATTGTCTTTATTCAGGTGGGATTGTAAGTGGCTGTCTTTTGTCCTTCCATGTGACAGGTGTGGTTTGCACGAAACATACAATTCATCAAATCATTCAGATTGGCAAAGATCAAATCCTTCACGTGGCAAAAGGAATTGCATTTCATTTTGGCTTCACTTTTGGAAAGGAAGAAAGGAGAAAGAAAATTCTCACACTTGCAGAAGTAAGCGTGGTTGTGTAATCCCAGAGGTGATTGGTCTTGCCAAGGAATGGGGCTGGCTCTGAGACTTCATTATGATGATGATTTTTCAGTTTGTGGAACTAAGCACGGCCTTATTCTCAACGAGCAATTCTGCTTCACAAAAAGAGTCTCTTCTGCAAAGGAGTCTCACTGCCTGAGAAATCCCTAGTGAAATGTCCAGAGCCCCTATTTTCATTGTATCCCATTAGTCACTAGAGACTGTCAGCCTTTGGACACCTACTTAAAACAAGAAATGTGTTAATAATTGCAGGCAAGCTCTCAACTTTCTTAATTTGACACTTTGGGGGGTTGTTACTGTTTTTAAAATCAGAGAATGCAGAAGTCACACTTTAAAAAGAAAACAAGAATCTGAATAACTGTCCATATGTTTTAAAATGCAACCAAACATACCTGCTAGTAGGCGTTCTGTAAGCTTCAGCTAAAAGACAGCAGGTAAGCTTTGGCACATAGTTAGCCTGCATTTTTTTCCCCCTTTTAGGACAGGTTCTTGAGGAAAGAGAGACATAGGTTGCGTTGTCAGCTGCTGAAAGGTACAAAGGAGTTCTCATCAACAAAATAGAGAACAGGATTTCAAATATATCATTTTGTTAAGTTATTTCAGAATGGTAGATAACATTTTGTGAAAATGAAAGTCTGACATTTGTAATATATTCAGCCTTCTTGAGGTGCTTCAACATTCAGTGAGCGTTGGTGCATAGATTAAAGAAACTGCACATTTATTTATTCATCAGACCAAAACACTTCTGGAACTACAAGACGCTTTCAGGGGATTTCATGGACTGCATCCATAATATTCATGTGAGATGGGGTAAAGGTTTCTGAATGTATGACCGCAATTTACCTTTTGTGTTTAAGAAGTCTCTTGAGACTCTAATTTATCTATAGTTTGGGATAATGAACCCTGCAAGTTTGTCTCCTACAGTGAATTCTGGAATGGATAGAACTCATTCTAAGGCTCATATGAATGACAGCAACCAAAATCAGTACATTTGAGCCTTTGGACCCTTGGACCCCTTTTTTTTTTTCTTTCCCCCCCTCCATTTTCTGCTATTTATGCCTTGCAATAAAGAATAAGAAGGAACAGATTAGATTAGGAAGGAAGTATAGAAGAAAATTAAAGGGGAAAAAATGTCATCTTGTGCCAACATCGTGCCATTTAGTAATATTGCATTCTTTTGGTGAAACTTAACTGATTTGATAACTTCTCTCGTTCTGCCACAGCACTTTTTATGCCTATCCAGGATTGCGCGAGGGCTGCCAAGAAGCAGATTTGCCATATTTACAGTCCACAAGAACTGCTGTTGGAGCTATTTGAGCTAGCCAGAAACAAGGAATGTTTTTGCTACCCCTGGTGGCCTCGTTACACAGAGTAGGTAACTCACAGTGAGCATCTTCCAAGATGCCTGCTTGCCACAAGCTCCAGTTTCCATCCATTTATCTTAATTTCTAGTAGTTTGTACCATGTTAAAGACCTAGTTAAGTTGTTTATCTGATGAATGCCTCCAGGGCTGTCTTCTATACTAAGCCATTACAAACGCGCTTTAGCTAATTGTCCTTATTCCAATATTGATTGGAAACTGTGACAATAAGAATAATGATCATCTATATTTTCTAAGTGCCTATTAATAAATTTATATAATTTAACACTCTTATGATAAGAGCTTTCCTAGAACAGGAGTCTTGGAATAGACCCTTAAGAATTTTCAGCAGCTTCATCCTACCCACAAGCTTTTCTGACTAAAAAGCACGTCAGAAATTCAGTTCAACTGAGCATTTGTGAAAGCTACTTGGGGCTCTACCATGTGTGGCATTTAAATTGTTGCAAGTTTTGTTTCTTGTATGATTGTATTCTGTAAGCATTATATTCAGTAAAAACAAGATGCTTTTTGAAGCTTCTGCACAAAAATTAGAACTGGAATATTTTGAGCACGTTTCACTGAAGATAATTAAATGAGTTCTCTAGGAATCTGTAGTGGTTCGCTTTTGAAAACTCTTCTGCATCTTAAATATTTTTATGTTCTTATTTTTAAAGGAACTTCATTGTTTTCAAATAAAGTGATCCTTGACACTGTGGAGAGACTAATACGTAGCCTGTGTGCTGCATTGGGATAAGATTCAAAAGAAGATGTGGTTCTTCATGCGGCGGGGGGGAGACAACAACAAAACCTATTTAAAGAGCCTTCATAGACTGTAAAAATTGTTTTCTTCATGTGCATCATTAATTTTTAGTGTATGTTAGAGCAGTATTATCATTCACATACATACTTTGCTAATTTTTGCCTACTACTGGGTAGTGAAGTATTATGATGGCAGATTAAAGTCATCTACAGTTTAAACAGCGCAAGAATGTGCTCCACTTGCTTTTACAACCTTATGTGTATTAGAATACCATGAAAAAGCCAGAATAGATCTGAATTTCTGAGGCACTTCAACCCTGCATGACATGATCACGTGTAATTTCTGACAGATAAACGTGGGATGCAAAATGAGCAACTACATTTGGAAAGAAAAATAAGTGTGTTTTCAAGGTAAGTGAAAGTTAATGAGAAATTTTACATGAGAATGAAAATGGGATTGCTTGTCTGACTGGGCTTAGCCATGCTTTATTTGCGAGTGAAGCAGTATTTATGTAGTTGTAACTGCTGATCTGATACACTTCTGAGAAGCAAAAAAACCTAAATAATTAAAATGCCTGATGCTGTTTGCAGGTATCAATGGAAGTGTGTAATGATCAAAAGTTTTAATCTTGACTTTACAGGTTCCTTGTCTGTTTTCTCATCCTTCAGGTTGTGGGTCTATACTAAAATCATTCCTTCAGGGTGTTTAGGGATTGTTAGCATTCACTGTGTGTATTTTGATAGTACCTGAAGATTGCTGTAATATTTAATTTACATTGTAAAAAGATTAGGCAAGGCTGTGGTCTATGTCATCACAATGGACTGATGTATGAAACTGAAGTAATATAATGTCATAGAAGGTTCCATTATTTAAGTCTTTTAAAGATGTAGGTATTTTAGAAGAATAGAGTATTAGTTAGAAGTCAGAAATATGTGACTAGAGACCAAAGTAAACAAGATAAATTGCCTCTTGACACTCTCAATAAATAGACCAGTAAGGCTACTAAAGCCACATGAGTTATATAGCCATCATGAATTTACTTGGAACTTAGGAAAACAGGGATTTGTTTTCTCAGGACCACAGATTCAGTCTCTCACAGACCTCCCTGGTTAAAAAGTTGAATGCCACGGGAGGGGGGGGGGGGGAAATCCCACACAATATTCTAAACAATATTTGACTCTGATCCAATGCATTGCTCTAGATGAGTTTACATCAAGGTTGAACTAGAAACATGATCATCGCAATCAGTAATGCAGGCTGCATATTGTGAGAGTCGACCATAGAGGAACAATAGCATTACTTGTAAAAGACATTTGATGCTGAAAAAGTGTAAGACGATTATTATGACTTTACTAGTCTTATTTTAAAATATGCATGGAGGGATCATCCTGATTCTTGGTGTGTTCCTAAGCAAGCTTCATGGTCACAAAGGGAACTGGGAAGCAATGAGAAAGATTGCAAAATGAGAAAGCTAAGTGAGATTATCAACAGGAAAACCTGAATTTGCATAACACAGACCTTAGAAGACACTCGCATGATGTTTAACTGCTCTGTAAAGGTAAATTTTTGAGTATCTGTGAACTTTTAACTGATTAGAAAATGCTACTGGGCAATATTTATCAGGTGTCTAAATACTACTGTATCACTGTGTTACTGATTGGTTTCATTTTTCAGAAATGTGGACAAACTGTTTACAGTCTCTACAATGGCCTTTGCTTATTGATCTACTTGCATTAGAACAGGAAAGCTGATACCTGCTGCTGTACACATGGCAATGTGTGGTATGCAGACAGTAATGTGCAAACGAATATGCTGAATGCTTTTGCTACAGAGAGTGGTGCTTCAAAATGTAGCTCTGGAGTCAGGAGGGGAGTTTGAGGTGGTTAAATGGAGAGGTGCTTCATACACCACGATTTCTAGATGGGAATACAGATTGTCAGAGCTGACAGAGTTTGTGGAAATGTCAAGCCAATCTCCATCAGGATTTCAAGCACAATGCAAATAAGTGCAGACAGATGTCGGTGGCATTCCAGACACTGCCCCCTCTCTCAGCTGTTATAAAGCAGAGTGTATCTAAAAGTTTCTTTTTCTCAGCCTGAGAGTAAATCCATGGGAAAAGGTACTTTCAGATGCATTCTGGCGGATTTTAGATTAAATAAGGACACATTCTGACTCGCCATATTTAATTAAAAAGCAAAAAGCCAGTGAGAGAGAGAGGCTTTAATGGTATATATAAAAAATTCATTGCTTCTATGTTTTATAAATGCAGCCTTTTGAAACTTGGAGTACCTATTTGTATGTAGAGCATTCTAGCTTCTGTTTGCTTGAATACTGCTTTTTATTATAATTGCTTAGAATTTATTAATTCATTTTTATTTTTTCACAATATTAATTTTCATAGAGAACCTTCTGGAAAAGCGTGAAGTATGCGGGCTGTGTGTATTTCAATATTCAGACTTTTTGCCTAGAAATAATGGCAAGACACCTTTCTTTCTTAAGACCTAAAATTAAGTCCTCTTCCGAGGAAACATAAATTGCATGTTGATGTTTCTAAGCGTAAGCAAGCCTAACAGGGAAAGTTGGAAAAAATATTGTGGTTACCCCCAAGAAGTGTCCTTTCCTCCAGGAATGCTGAATTAGTTTGTAATCCACAGTTCCGTGTCTCCTCACGGTTAGGCTTTTTTGTTTTCCACACCTAAAGCAACAGCATCGCATGGCTTGAGCATTGACAGGAGATGATCTAGTGTTACATGCTTGGCATGTAGTGCTTATGGCTGCTTTCCAGAACACTGGTTTAAGCAGGAGCTAATGGGAAGTTTGTACCTATTTGGAAGAGAGCATACAGAGAAGCGAGTTCTGCGTGTACAGAGATCTGCCAAAAGGCAGGGACAATTCAAGGCTTTTGAAGTTTTACAGACTGCTTGAAGAGCTCTGCTGCATTTTTTCTGACCCAAGATACTGGAGGCAATAACTTCCAGTGCTGAGACCACATGTGCAGGGTGACTACCATTTGTTTTCAGTTGGGAGACTGGGACAAGACAGTAAAAACTGGCAGATGGTGTCACTGCAAACCCACAACTTGATGCAGCCACCTCTGAAACTATTTGTATAGTATGTTTTGCATTTTGCACAATATGCTAAGAACTCTTTCCCCCTCCCCCCTTGTTCTTTCTCTTTTTATGACAGCTTCTTAGGGCAATGTTTCTACCACCTTGTAGTCTCTTTTTTAACCAACTAGCTGTTGACTGTTAGTTTTATTCTGGTGTTACAGTTTATGTCCTAACAATGCATAATGACTAGATGCTAGAAAAACATTGCCAAATGTATAAAGCAGGAAAAGAGAATGGTGTTTTAGAAAAAAAATTTCTGACCAAAATTCTCATGTGCTGCTCTGGGATTGTCTTTTACACACGAGCTTTTCAAAGCTGACCTGTTAGGGCAAGTGGGTATTTACCTTCCAGTTGCACTGCTATATTGGATGTTTCCCAGTCTCTTTACTGTTGTTGGTGTGGTGTGATAAGGTCAGAAAAAAGCTTCTGCCTCTTTTTCTGTCTCTTAGTCTTATTGGATGGCAAGCCATTCCTTTATCTTGATATGCATCTGCATATGAAGATGTAGACATTAAGATTATGTGTATAAACTGTATCTTTTTATATTGTTACACCACTGTGATCCTTATTCCTTTAAACTAAAAGAACATCAGAAGTTCAGGATAAGGGCATTCAAGGCCCTCTGCAGTGGAACCAAATTCCAGGAGGCCACACCATCAAGGAGATTCACCCTGGGCTTCTGGCACCACAGTTGTCTCTGTACACCTTGAGGGCAGCAATGGGGTATGACCTCTGTTGAGTATGACTTATCTGGTATGACTTATGTGTTTGGGTGACCCTCTGGTGCTCAGCATGTCATTGTCTAGCAGTGGGCAAGTCAAGTTGCAGGTGCCTTTACAGCTATCAGTATAGCAACAGTCTCCTGCTTCCAGTCCCGTTATTCAGAGATGTGCATATATGCAATGGGACAAACAAGTCTGTTGCTGCCATCAACTTTGTGCTGTTCTGCAAAGCCATCTGTCCCCTGCTGTTACTTAAGCAATTCAGGCAAGTGGAGGAAGTCACCTCCTGCAAGGCGGTGATAGAGATCCCTGTAGCTATAGAGGTTCATCAGGCTCAAATACACAGGGGGGTTGTGTGGCCCAGCAAGCCCTTCTTGCACTAGCTCCATGAAGACGGCAACTGGTATAACTGAAGCTGTTGGGGACTGTGGGGAGCCAATCCAGTTGGAGGGGGAACAGGAGGACAAGACAGCTGAGGAATTGCAGCCCTGGCTGCCCTTGCTGACTCTGAAATACCTTATGTGCTAGGACGTCTTGCATACACTGATGGGGTCTGTGTACCCCATTGTGAACTTAAGTGAGGTTTAAACTTGATGTTTCAGCTCTCAGTTTCTCCTTACTCTTCCAGCTCCCCTCTTCCTCACCCTGGCAGTCCCAGTGCAGGCACCAGAATCGTGCTTGCACAGTTACAACCACATTCATTAATCTGGTTTCTTGACTAGTTTATACAGGACTTTCCTTTCTGCTCTTCAAAAGAAATCCTGTATTGAACCTCGCTTGACAGACCTTAATTGTCTTTTCTCCACAAGATTTAATTGCTTCCTGTGGAGCGTCTGCTGAGAGAGAAACCTGGCTTCTGAGCACCACTGCTATAGGACTTGTTTGAAGCATAAGTTTTTAAACCTCATGAAAGGCAGACTAGATACTTCTTTGGAATCAGTCCCAGCTTCCTGTTAAAGTTTGTCTGGAACTGCTTTCTTTGTGGGGCTGCCATCATGGTCCTCAACAGTCCATTTGGTGAGGAGATGCTTGTTGAGGCCAAGCCAAATGTACTCTTGATTTCCACAGTGCTCTCTCAGGTCTGGTCTGTGGCTATGGTAGGTTAAGTACACACAGAAAAGTGAATTGCTGCCCCACAGGCTTGGCTACATTGACTATCCAAACTCAGCCACCCAACAATTCTCTGTGACCAATATTCCTGTTAATATTTTCATCCTCCCATATATTGTGAAGTCCCATGTGCTATTTGTTAGGAATTCCAAAAAAGGGACTAAAGGCAGGGCGTCCTCCAAAATTGTGCATTAACTCAGGATAAAAGCACACATCCAAGCAGACTGTAAAGCTTCCAGCTTCATCGCCAACATTGATGGGTTAATTCCCAAATAGGCAACTGCCTTTCGCTGTCATAGTTAGCTGTCTCAAGTCCTGGGAAAGCCAGGGCACAGTCAGGACCCTGTGCAAGGGATTTCCTTGATGGTTGAATGAAACAAGTCAAGCAGCAATGAAGAGGCAGTCTCTTAGGAGATTCTTGTGGTCAAAGGCTTCCCACAAAGTTCTTTCCTTTTCAACTAGATATAAGTGGCTTTTCTTCTGAGTCTTTGCCAGTGTGGCTAGGGGCTTTCTTGACGTCTGCTGTGGGTAAAATACTCTAGTTGGAGGTGGTTCTGATGGAGAGAAGGGCAGTGTGTGCTACATCCCAGCCTTTGAGAACTGTAGGATGCAGTCTGTCCATGCATGGACTGCCTAGGCTTAGGCTGGGCCAGGCGAGGTTATGGCAGCTTTATCGGTTTCCTTTGGAAGCAGTGGCTGGAGCTGGTGTCTGGACGATGGATGCGCAAACAAACATAAGCACAGAGGTTGTGGGAGAGAAGGTTTGTGTTGGGGACAAAAATAACGAGCTTTTGTATTAGTAGCCTGTTAGTGTAATTAAAAGGGAGAGGCATGGGAAAGACTTGCAACTGAGGACAGTGCAGGGAAAGGCAAGAGAGAAAGCTGTGTAATTCTGTTCAATCGCTCTTTCTATCTCGTGTCAGTGTTTTTAGTAGCTGCCAGAGAAGCAATGAACCACATTTTGTGTCAGTACGTATGTGCACAGCACATTTATGCTAGACCTTCTGTGACACTTGGGTCATCCTTGTTGCCTTCCCAAGTACTTGCTGCCTGACTTCATATCCAGTGATTGATGTGTGTGGAGCCCATGATAATGCATGGAGAAAGTCCTTCTCCAGTCAACGTGTGTTTCAAAATCATGGAACTTAACTGCTAACAGCAAGGAATTCCTTGATTGGAGGGATATATAGTTATGTTGGTGCATGAGATCACATTTTTCTGTGATGGATTACTATGCATTTAATTTAATTGGTATTGTTTCATAATAGGCATTATTGATTGAGTATAACAAATTATTTCAAGCTGACAGTGGTTTTCTCTGTGATTGTCCCATAGGTAGCCTTAGATACTTGCCAAGTAACATAAGCACTTACCTCCCCCAGGGTTGGCAGACATTGTTACTCTCCTATAATAATGAGAGCATAACCTATTTCTAGTCTTATTTGTGGGGAATCTAGCTAATTCTTGTTTTCCCCCTTCTAGAATAAGGAAAAATGTTTAAGTATAAAGTTCATAATAATATAATTATCTATAATTATATGAAGTCAACCTGCAGTTTGGAAAAGAATACAAACTTTTTGCTTTTTTAAGAATATGGCAAGAGTGGCATATCAACAAACACATTAAATTCCAGTTCTTGGCTTTAATCATACAGATATTTATATATGTGTGTGTGTGTCTAAATGCAAATCCATTTAGGTATATATACCTTGAAACAAAAAATAAAACCCAAAGATCGTCTGGAAGAGCCCACAGTAAGTAGCCAAATGAATTATGTGTAAGAGCTGTGGTCTTCATCACTGCCAGATTAATGCTGCTATAAGTCTTGTGAAATACTGTTGTCCACTCAGACTTTTACTGCAATCTACAAGCTTACATACTCTAATGGCTCTCAATTTATATGATATATAGTTCATGCTAACTTTGTTTTGGGTATCTGGAAAGAGTAGGAGAAAATAGGAATAAAGGTGAATTTCAAAGAAAGCGATCAAGTACATAAAGTTCTTGCTAAACTGAAAAGATGTTGGCTTGCTACAGTTTGAGACGTCTCATGATACTGGATATGTGTGACACATACTGTTATTCTAAAATGGCTAAGGCAGACTTATGTAGAAACAAAAAAATACTACAATGTGTCCGAGAGTTAAAGTGGAAGGGCAGTTTTGTCAAAATAAACACATTTTGAAAAGGTTTTCTTAGAACAAAAATCAGCACATTTCACAACTTAAGCAAAGATAGCATAACTATGTGCAGGATGTGTTCTCTCTTCTTTATGTCTGTGTTTTCAGATATATACATCCTAGTACTTGGTTTTTATTAAACAAATTGTTAGCATTATAAAGAGTCACTTGGTTAATTTTCTCTCACCCAAATCATCCTGCATATTGGATGTTCCAGCTACCCTATATTGTGGTAAAGCAATGGGATGCAATAGAGGAGTGAGTACGCTCCTCAGGAGTCCAGTCTTACTCCTTCCCCATGTGTGGTGATCCTCTGTATTTCAAGACAGTCTTCTCTGTGGAAGACTTTTACCCAGCATGGCTTTCATTGACTGACTTTTAAATTTGCCAGAACCATCTCCTAAAGGTACCATGCTGTAAGCAGCAGACCTCCTTAACTAAGTTTGTTCATTCTCATTCGCACATGGCTGCCACTGAAAGGACAGGATTATAGAGCAAATGTTGAGGTGCAAAAGGGATGAAGGGATGTTTCTGGGAAATAGGTTGAAAACTGGGAAATACATGATTAATATGTTATTCTTTCTTCAAACATGTACAGAACAACATCATCCAATGTCACCATACAAAGGATTAAAAATTGTTCAGAAGATTTGTTTTTTTTCAAATCTAAGGACATGACCGTAATTTTTATTTTATCCTTTTTTTGCCTACCAATGCTCTTGTTCTATCCACAGCCCAGAGTTGTGCTCATAACAAGAAAGTAAAGAAGGATAACTATAGTAAGAGACATTCTGATGTTACTACGTTTCTAATATATGAAGTTTTGAACCAGTCTGTGGCTGTCCATTCAGTACTAGATAAAACTGTTGCTAGCTGAGAGGTTAGGCTATAATGGCTCCATCAGATTTTGTCTTAGATCTTCAGTCAAATTTCACAGCAATCACTGCAGGCTTTTGAAGAAATGTCCTACACTTCTGAGGACAAATACTCCATAATCCGTGATGCAGCCTTTAGCCAATTTTCTGGCCTTCAGCTTATTATCAAAATGAACAGATTATAAAGGAAGTTTTTATGTGCTTTACGCATGCCATGGTAGCATATATTAAAGTGGAATTAGAAAGCCCTGTTTATTTCATTAGGAAAAATAAGTAGAAATATTTATTAATAAATTATATGATTCATCTTCACAATACTGTGTGTCTTAAGGCAAAAAATATCGCACTTAGAACAATACAATGAAATTATGTAGATGAATATGCAGCCAGCATTTACAAGGAAAAAAAAAAGAATCCCACATCATTAAAAGCAGAAAAGTTTCTTGGTGCTTTTTCTGTTGAGATGAATTACTTTGTTCTGTGAGTTGATGTTTTAGCAGTTTTTAGCTAGCTGTTTAGCAAACTTTAACTAAAGTTAATTTAGTTAATACTACTAGGCTGCAATGGTTTTAGGTGAAATTTTAGTGAGCTTTTTTTGCTTCTCGTGATATCTTAACTCATCTATGAGTGAAGCTTTTAGTGCGGAGACCAGTAACTTGACCTTCTTCCACACGACGTGACCACGAGCTGAACTCTTCAATGAAGATTTTACTTTTTTTTTTGTCCCTGATCTGAAGTGATATCAAGTATCTGTTGTTTCTGGAAAAGCTCAAATCCAAGCTAAACTCCAGCATGCTCTGTGGTTTTGATCTAAGTTTGAACATGCCGTTTGCAAATCTTAGGCTGTTCTGCTATGAAAACCTTGACAACCATCTGCTTTGTTTTACTTACCAAATTTTAGATTAATTTTAGTTGCTGGCCTAGCTTCACTGCTGCTGGCCCAACAGGGGAGTTGAATCAGGCCTGTCCTGTTTTTGTCCTCTTAGCAGCTTGGCAGAGAGAGAAGCTTGTATTGAATTGGCAATCTTTTACTCTACAGCCATACCATAACAGCAGTGATTTGTTGTTGTTCAGGATGTCCCACCCTATCTATGCATACAGCAAGAGGCTAAAGAGGGTTGCGATACCTACGTCTGAGAGAGCAGCCCACAGAAAGCCTTCCAAACCACATAGGTGCTGCAGCATCTGTGCCTTCAAGTGTCTGCAAGACAGAAATAACCTTACCTGAGCCGAGCAAGAAGGGTTTCATCTCATTTCCGTTTGGCATTTCCAGGCTGAGACAGGGTAGAAGACCTTCCAGGATCTGACTGTGGCAAGTATGTAAAACCTGGGCAGCTTTGTGTTAGTGCAGAGCACTGCAACAGTGGTCAGAAACACAGGAGAATTTGGGGGATGAGTAAAGATGTTAACTTTAGTAGCTCACAACCTTTGCACGCTAGTACTGAGTGTGTCACCTGGGAAGTGGCTTTGACGTCCCGTGGTTGACTATGAGTGCTGTGAGTGTCTTGTGGTATCTTGGGAAGCAGCAATGCTGTGTGTCATTCAGGTTTGCTAATGCTGTGGGGTTTTTTTGTTTGCTTGGTTGGTTTGGAGTTTGGGGGTTTTTGTTTGTTTTAACAGATGAGAAAGTACTTCCCATAGTATTGGGAGTGAAGCAGTCTGAAGGGAGAATGGTTGGGCAGGAATGTTTCCTTTACAGCGAGGGAGGACAGAAATGATGAAAGAGGAGAGTTGGAGAAGATAGCTAGGAGCGAGCTCTGGAAAAAGCAGCATTGCCAGTCATCTATACCTCTCACTAGAACTGTAAACAAGATAATTTAAACCACCTTCCTATTAACAAGAGACTTTAAATCCTTTTAAAGACAACAGCTCATGGAGTTCAAATTTTTAAAAGGAAAAAAAAAGTGTAATAATTAAATATTTTATTATTTTATGCAGTTTTAAAATACTTGTGCTTCCTGTCATTATCTTACTACAGATTGAACAGGAACTAGTAAGAAATAGCTCCTGTAAGAAAAGTCCAGTATATTTTTGTGGTTCTTTCAAGACACTAAAATATGTATAGGACACTGTCCTACCACTTTAAACTGTGAGTATAAAAATCTATGTAATGTGTGAGCTGAGTGCAGCTTATTTTCACACTGAAACTCTATTGCAGGCTCAATAACAGGCTATACAGTTGTGCATGACAGCAGGGAAAGAAGTGGAAGGAGTAGTTATCAGAGTGCTGGCAGTATTGCTTGCTAAATCCTAAGCAGAACAAGGATCTTCATTTTGGTTGCTTCTGTTTATTGCTTTGGATGTATTGCCCATTTAAGTCCATTGCTGTACTTCTCTTCAATAAAGCATATCATACAGCTATGATTTTAAACCATTACACGGGCCATGTATTTATAGAAACCAAATCCCAGCAGGAGCCTGCAAAGTTTCATAACAGCCTTTTTAAATGATTGCCTGGTGAAATGCTGACTGCAGCGTAATTGATTTAATTTCTGTTGAATGCAGATGGCTCTCTTTGTGTGGTTTGCTTTGCTGCAACAGCATTCTGTGTCAAGGTGACACTGTACCAAATTACAGCAAGAATTAGGAAAAAACTTAGTGATGTGCTTATTAGACTGTTTTGTTTGGGAGCTAGTTGATATTTGTTTTATTGATGTCCTTGGGGAAAATCCAGTGTGGTTTTTTTTCTCAGAATGTTTTGGATCTAAGACTAATATTGCCAGAGATTATGAAATTATCTGGACTCGTCTGCTGTTTCCATCTGTTAATAGAAAGTGCAACTACATGCTTTTCTTCTTGATTGACATTATGTGGTTTACTTCGAAAATTTTCTATTTGCAAGATCCGTTGTGTTACATACCTGAGACATTTGAAAATTGAACATTGTCAGAACTGCATTAACAGATACCCCATGTGGGTGTAGCCTCACTTAGATATCCTCACTTACATGCAGATTGGTTTTCCAACATTTTTAAAGTGTTTTTCTCAGGACCCAGAGGAAATTCAGTGGAAGATACCAGCTGATGCAACTCACTGTAAGTTTGGATAACAGCAGTGGTGAGACAGAGGTGCAACTCAGAGGTCTGCCAAGAAGGACCTGAGATCTTCTGGGTACTTTGAGCCACATGAATCCTGTTAGTCCTTGCCTGATCCCTGGATATAATTTGACCAACTCAAATTCCCCCTTGTGCAGCCTCCCATCATGCTCAGTCTTTTCCCTCAATGCTCTGTGCTGGGGATTTAACCACTATCCTCTTCTCCAGTGCGGACTGCAAGCGCACACCCCATGCCAGGCCTTCCGAAGAAATGCTTGCAATTAAGCTTTTTGGCCATTTTGCTCCACGCCTGAACAGAGGGAATTCTCCTTTGATTTGTATGAAAGCTTTGAGGGTTGCTTTCTAAGATTCAGGATCTGTAGGCTCCCCTAAAACTGCAGGAGGTAATGTAAACTCTCCTGTGTCCAATGCATGCTTTCTCACTGGAAAAAAAAAAAAAAATTAGTTCCTGTGTAAAGAAGAGAGTAGATAAAACTGGGCACTTAATTTTTTTTTTATTCTGAGTGAAAACTTCAGAAAATATAGGCATCTGCAGTAAAGAGTCTCCTGAGACATATTTGTGGGTCAGCCTCACTGAGTGTCATGGTGCCCAGCATTGCGTTTGAGGGATTACTTGTTTATTTAATTATCTGCTTTTAATCCATGCTGATGGAAGGCTCTTTTTCTGTCTCTTGTGGAAAATAGTTGATTTTCTGTCATGAAGCAGAGATGGAGTATTATGCCACAAATCACATTACTGAAGTGTAATTGAAAAACCGGAGTTGCCACTCATCTATACCTCTCATTAGAACTGTAAACAAGATAATGTAAACCACCTTGCTATTAAATAAGAGACTAAAATATTTTTAAAAGGCAACAGCTCATGGAGTTAAAAAAAAAAAAAAGAAAGAAAAAATAAAAAATGTACTAATAAAATACTTATGCAGAGAGAGACTTAACCAGGGAATTCTTGGTTTGGAGGTCTATAGAAGAAAAATCCACCGTGAAAATTCCCAATTTCATTATTCAGAGGCTTCAAGTAATTCTGTCTTCCCTATATATTGTGAATCTCACAGTGTAAACTATTGTCTTAATGAACTTGTTGTACCATTTTGTATCAATATATCAATCACATGCATGATTCACATTCGCAGATACCAGTAACTGACATAGCCATTAGATAATAATTTTTCTCAGGTACTAAAATTCAAAGGTTTTCTGTTGGTTTTGATATATTTTGTTTCTCATATAGCTTGCATCAGTATATATCACTTGAAGTGTCCAGCTCTTCATCGTAATTTTTCTCTGAACCTCCTTTGAATCTTCCCAGAGTCTTAGACTTTGTGCCAAACATTACTGGTTATATCTAACACTGGGCTCACTCCCCTCTCTAGGCTTAGTCTGTACTGTAAGCCTGACTTAGTTCAGGTGTAAAGCTTTCTTCATTATTTCTGAGGACGTACCTATGTAAAAGCCATGCAAGAATAAAGGTACAGATGAGGCAGAGGCTGAGACAGTGCAGCTGATGTTTCTTTTTAAAGGATAATAAGAACTAGGTTGTGTGTGGGCTTTGACTCTTCTTTTCCATTTCCATCTAGCAGTCACTTTGCTAACCTAGTCCATTCTCATGAACCATTATATTTAAAAGCTCTCTGCTGCTTGGCCGTACTTTGTTTTACAGTCTAAAACCCACTGAAAATTGTACGTAATGTGACTTGATGTCCTCTTAATTCATTTTAAAGTTCCTGCAACTGCAATATTGTGTGTGAGTGACTGTGATGGCCAAAGTATACATACTGGGAGAAACATGAACAGAAAACATATGCAATGATGAGTGATATCTAGAAAGTAACAAAAAATAGGTGATGTAAAAGTAGGTAAATAAATATAATGGTTGCAGTCTTAAGATGCAACTGTAAGTACTGTAAATAAATATAAGTTGTCAATAAAATTGCAAATAAGAGGTAATAAATATAGTTATTCCAAGGACCTTTACATTTCCATGCTTCTAGAAAACTATTCTGTACTTTCTATGCTACATCTGTTTTATGGGGTAATACCTTAGAACTAAAACAGGAACTTCTCATAATTGTGTATCCAAATATGTCAGTAAAAATATGCAAGAATGAAGTCCTCTAGGACTATCTAAATTAAATTCCTTAGTCTCTTATAACATTTCTGTTTAACCTTGGGTTTTTTTTTTTAATAAAACTGCAGAAAGTTCCCATAGAGGATCAGTTCTAGAAAAACTCCATAGCATTATAGATCCATAGATTACTGTAGATATCCACAGATAATAATAGCCATCCTATATAATCTTTCATCATCATCCAGCTCCCCATTTAGAGGCTGAATACTTGGGAAGGTTTTATACAGCAATAAAGAAAATCAGCAGTTTCTGCATCCTGAGAACCTTTTCTGGTTCTCAAGTTTCAATTTAAATAATTTCTTATCCAGTTTTCTCATGTCTCAAAATATTATGTTCATGAAAGTCATCAAGTTAATTCCTTCTGAAAGCAATGATCTTTTTTTCCAGAAGCAGGACGTCCTTACTTAACAAATTAATCAAGCTCATTTTTCTTTTTGAATAACTATATTTTTAGAGTCTGTCTCCTAAGTGTGTTGGTATTGGGTTTTTATGTGTTGTGCAAGAATTAAGTGCTGTTGATCAGAGGAGGGAAAGAAGAGGGATGTTATAAAATACAGTCGGAGATATCAGAACGTCATGTGAAAAGAGGGTGCTGAAAATCTAAAAGACAGGAAATGGGATCCAGGACAAAATTTTGTTGGAGAGTACTGCTGAACCAGAGCAGAACCCTGATAAAATAATTAGAGGCTGGCCAGTTGGTGTAATTCAGATGGAAGGTGTAGAAAGCGGATTATCTTTTCATATCCCGGAGATGATAGAGAATCTGAAACAGTTCAGTCGAAGAAACTTGAGTGCAGAACAAAAAGCATATTGTGTTGTCATGTTTGTCACAGCATATACAAACCAGAACAGTGGTCAGCCTCTGTAGGAAGCATGCACTGATTTGAAAGTGCCAGAAGAGTGATCAGTGCATTGGCAGATAGGGTGACAAGAGTACTGTTAGTTTAGGAAGGATGATAGGATCCCAAGGCAGCCAGGATTTTGAGATCTGTCTGCACCCTTATTCAAAGCAAACATTAGAAAAACCCCAATCAACCAACCAACCAAAAAAAACCCCAACCAGATTTGTTTGCATAATATCTGGAACAAGGTAACTTATGAAACAGAGAAAACTCAAAAGAAAGCAGATGAAAATAAAAGGATCTGAACATAAACTTTGCCAGCCCTCTTTGTCTTTGAAGGAGAGGATGTGTTCCCTTTTCTTGCTCAGTCAAGAAATTTTCTATTGCTTTCTACTTTGCAGCAAATTTTACATAGTCCCCTAGGGGAAAAAGCTTCTTTTTATCTTCACTGAGGCCTTGCCATGGATCAGCAGCCTGCCGTTGCCATGTGTGTCTTGGCTTGCCCCAGCTGTGGGCTTCATCTGTCCAGCCTGTGCTCAGATGCTTCCAATGGTCGGTGGCCAGCAGCAATCAGGCTACACCACCTTCACACCTCTGGAGGGACCAGGATCACTGGAACAAGAGTATCTGCAGTGATCAATGGACACGAGTTCTAGAGCACAGTGGAATTGTTGTTCCAGAAGAAAATGGAAAGTTTCTTAATTTTAGACTGAACAGATGTTTGCAACCCAAAGTGGTGCCAGTGATGCAGGGAACAATGAAAAGCAAGAGGACAACAACAATCAGAAAATAATGAGATGCAGGGGGGTTTGCAGCAGTGGAACAGAAGGGCTAGGGACTTTAAACAGGACCTGGTGAGCAATGGGCACCTGGCAAGCAATTCTTAAAAAGATTGCTTTTTAGTGACAATTGTGAAAAATTTCAAGTATAAACACATGAGATAGCTGATGCCTGAAGAAACACTGTTCCAGGTGTATGGGAAAAATGCACTGATGTGAAGAGCAAGAAACTACATATTTCAACTTTGTACAAAAAATTTAAACCTGTCTAGACTCCAAAAGAGTATGATCTGTGATTTCTGGAACTCCTGTGAAGGGTAACACCCAGTAAAATAGATTGAATTTATTAGAGTAGCATGGTCCTTACAGCACAATATTAGTCCTCAGCAATCCTAGATGGACTTTTTGCCATCAGTGGTATTCATTCTGAGAAAAATGTGTTTAAATTGACATTTAAGGGTCATTTAAAGATTGGGATATGTAATAGATGGTTTACTTTAGCCCTAAATAAACAGCAAACGTCAAGGAAATTGTTAAGGCTTTTGCTTGTGCCAAGGATTATAAAAAAACCTCAAAGGAGACCATGTCAGTAAAATAGAAAAATCAGCTCCTTGGAATAAGTACAGATAAGCTTAGGCTAGTAGGGAGGGGGGAAATAAAACATAAAATTAAATATATATATATATATATTTGGCTTAATCCCAGACAGTAAGTATACATTTGCGAGATATTATTTAATCAAATCCGATTTTGCTAGATACAATGTATTTTAAATGAATGTCTGGCAGATGGCAATAATTTAGTGAACACCTCAACAGTTTTCTGTGTAGTATGGAGTAAATTCTAAGTATTTTTATCTGTGAAGTCTAGCAGGCTGATAAGAGAAAGGTGTTGCAATAATTGTCTGCCAAAAAAAAAAGACAACAGAGCAATGTGGATATTTTGGTTAGTACTGAATCACGGTGCCACCACTATTAAAAAATTCTGTACCAGGGAGTGCAGCAGCAAGAGACAGATCAGGCAGAAGAAAACACCAGAGACTGAGGTCCAGGAGCTTTTTTTATTTTGTGAAAGTTGTAGTCT
Source organism: Leptosomus discolor (assembly GCF_034619465.1). Lineage (NCBI taxonomy): Eukaryota > Metazoa > Chordata > Aves > Leptosomiformes > Leptosomidae > Leptosomus > Leptosomus discolor. Next base: position 35,631,934 of record NC_141395.1, on the reverse strand, counting down.
GCGTTAGCCTGGTGGGAAGCACTGTGTGTTGTCCCAAGGGCTAGCCTGCCAGCTGTGAGGTTGCCACACAGAGTGGACCCCTGAAATGGTGATGGATCTGAAGGGCTCCTGGGGCTGGGAAGCAAAGACAGCCTGCAGAGGCTTCTTGAAGCCAAGCCAGAGGCACAGGCTGCTATGGGGTGATGGGACCACAGCACATGGCTCTCAAGGAGCTAAGAGGTTGCTTGCCATCTGTCAACAATGATGGTTGGAGGTCTTGTGGGAAGTGCATCGGGTAGTACTTCATTCTGCAGAGTATTCATAATTAATAGTCATAATAAGGAATATATGAGTATTTAGGTTGTTTACGGTGGTAACTCTGGTACTCTGGTAACCCGAATATTTATGGTGATGTTTGGCAAAGGACCAGGACACATGGGATCTGGGCCTTTTGAATGGCACTGGAAAGAACCAGGTGAAAGCATCTCCTACTTGTCAGCATCTTCTGTGAGGTGGTGCAGGATGACTGAATTCGTGACAAAGTGCTGCAGGCTTCCCTGTGCAGGTGGCTGCCAGTGGAACAAGAGAGCTTAGAGGTGATGAAGGGGGAAGAGAGTGAAAGAGCAATGAGAGTAGAATGTGCTCAAGGTAAACAAAAAACCCCAAACATATTCAGTATATGAATGTGTATAACATTTCTTGAATGCACACTCTTCTAAGGTCTAATTTTTGTTATCTGCAAAACTTGTTGCTTTTGTATCTGAACTCCTTCCCTTCATTCATTTCTTTTAGTGCTTTCACATCCCTCTCCTCTTCCTTGGAATTACCCTTGTCCCAGATGGTTGTGTTCCCATCTCCCTTTCTTCTCCCCTCCCAAACTACCTCCACTTCTCCAGGTCCTGGTCATTTCTTCAAAGCCTTCAGCTTTGCACCATGGTGGTGACTTTTAGTTCAATGGTGACTTTTTAATACTACTAATCTCTTTTAAATAGGGCAGAGGAGAATGATAAAGCATTTTTTTTCTTTTCTTTCTGGGAAGAAAAATGGGATGTTCACCCACAATAGTGTGTAAAGTTCATGGACACAGTGCAAAATCAAACAGCTTAATGATTTCTTTGGCTGAATAACTCTTGGATCATTTTTTTTGGATATGACCGGTTGATGTATTGCACATCCCTCTGTCCAAATGGAAGACAACATAGCCACAGGCCAGATTTGCAGCTGATTTAGATGGGCATGGTTTTATTTTATTCAATTGAGTTTTGATTCTAGCTATGCATCTAGAACTTAGTATCTCTACATCCTGCTTCCTGCTATCAAAACATTAATCTGTACAAGTATAGATATATAATTGTATATTTTCCAATTAATAGACCAAGTAAGATTAAGATGAAAGAGACCATGTAATTTTTAATTATCTCATTTTATTGCTTATTGTTAGTTATTAAAATAGAATATAACATTTTAAGAATAGTTCAAATCATATTTAATAATATTTAAAGCACATATAATTAATCAATGCCAAACACTTCAAGTTATTCCGTTCTCAGAATTTTGTAACAAGTAATCTCTGCAACTGGGCAAAAAAAGGAATATAATTCTATCATGTTGAAATAAACTCTACACTTGTACAATTTGCTTAGCCAAAATCTATACAAAGTGTTAGATGGGGTTACAGGAGAGGGTGGTGCCATTAGTGTATCTGCCTGCTGGATCATCTAAACTCAAAATATCATGCAGTTTCCTCCTCCTTCTCAGGGAGGTGCTGATGCCTCAAAGAAGTATCAGACTGAATTATATCATTGTATTTTTTCAGGAGGCAGTTTTGTCCCTTTCAAATGCTCAGCAACACTTATTTTTGTGTAAGAATAGGATCTGCTTTTTGTAACCAAAGTTTATGCATTTTCAATTATTTTCTATTTCAGTCCATAACTGTCCCTTTGTGACTTCAAAATCAGCAATCAATGCATGTTAAGATGTCAGTTGCTGAGTAAGAAGTGGGCCTACTAGGACTAGAAGGCAAGTATTTAACAGGGACAAACCATCCTTCATAAAATGTTTTTAGAGCTCATAATTAGCATTAGACAATTCTTTAAAACCAAGAAGATGGATTCGAAACTGTAGTGAACAAATGTGAGAAGCCTTGGAACAACCTCCACTCTTGTTACAAAATATTATAGGCTAAGTTATGTCTTCCATGAAATATGAGCACATTTCGTAGCCATAGGAGCTAGGCATGCAAAAAGAGGAGGGGAAAAAAAAAATCCTCGTTTACTGACTGCAGCTTGATTTTTTTTTTTTTTTCTTTCCCTGCAATACAGCCCACACAAAATAAAAGCAGTGTTTATCTGTTCACATGCAAAAAAGTTATTTGCCATGAGAAAGGCAATATGCCCTGGAGAGAAACTAAGTTAGCAAAGATTGCTGTTGTGCTTTCCCACCACCATGGGAAAGCCATCATTAACAATCTGGTTTTGTTGCTTTCCAATCAGGGAATCAAAGCATTTACCCTCACATTCATCTCTGGTAATGGCAACCTCTTACTGAACATCATACAGTTAAGGTCCCCTTTCCAACCATGCCTACTTATGGAAAAAGTCGCAGTAAAGACACATGGATCATCTTTTATGTGTCAGTACCTTAAGGGTCATTACATAAGCTGGCACCAATGTCTTGTCTTTTTAGTGTCTGAGAATTGTGGTGACCATCTGGAAGATCTGAATTTTGCAGCTGTATTCAATAAGACACTGTTGGACTAAATCTTGGAAAAAAGTGGCCGATGCCAAACCGTCTATCACTGTCAATTGGCTGTGCTTTAAACTTACAAATATAAATTTCCCTGAACCATTGGGAAACAATAACAAATGTGTCATTAAGCAATACATGTTTCATCCTAATGAACATATCGCATATGAGATAAGGGATGAAGCATAATTAATGACATGCATGATAGCACAGAGATCATCTGGACTATACTGGCCTGTCTTTTGACTTTAACTCTTACAAGAAAGTAGTTGCTTTGCAGAAAAATGGTGAGTTCATCTGGGGCTTGTCCAAACCAGTGTTGCCAAATAAACTGAATTATGACAGTGGTGTCATGCAGATAGCAGCTCACTGGATTTATGTAAGGTCATTAGACATGAGAAATTTTCTAATTTACTTTGCAAGGATGGTAGGGGAACTGCGGTCAAAATCTAATGCAGCAAGTAAGTGCCTTCAAATAATTTAGGCTTAAATCAGTTCTTGACTCCCTGAAAAAAAAACCAAAACATATAGATAACAAATCTTGTAAGTAGTCTTACTCAAGATCAATGAAATTTAAGGCTGTCTAATGTCTACAAGAAGACATGAATGGCACTGATCCTAAATCATTCAATACCAGTGACACTTTTTCTACTGAATTTATGGACTTATATTTAGATGCAGCCATTTTTCCTTTCCAATGGTTAAAGCTAAAGGAATCAATTATAACATAAACACATAATCTAGTAACACTGATTGGGGGCGGGGAGGGGGAAAACCTGAGTGAAATGGTCTTGCTTAATATAAAAACTTGTGTTAGCAAATATTTGCTATTGCATCATTTAAGTTGCAATTCTTACTTAAAATAGAGGGAAAAATAACATTAGTAGATGGGAACATAAAAGCTAATGTTGTATTGATGTTATTATTTCCTTTCAATAGATGTTTAAATTACGTAGCGTATTTTTTGAAAGTGTTAGCCTATAGTGTAATGTTAAATAAAATACAGAAATGCAATGTAATTAACATTATATGTATTTTCAGCATTAGATTTATTTATTCCATCACTGAAGCATTCTATTCTCATTATAAAACTGTTGCAAAATGCTTCCTTTGTAAATGTTGCAAGTTCAAACAATGCAAGAATTCTAACTTTTAAAAAAATACAGATATAAGATTTTCTAGGAGGAACTGCAGCTTGCACTAATTTGTGCTTTTGTATTGTTCAGATTGTTCCAAAACATGTGGCTTGAGGTACGGTTCTGGCATTTTATGGTTTAATTTTATAGCTAAGGTCAAACAAAAAAAAACCATTTTAAAAGCGTTTTGAGATATAGATATATATATATATATAAAATCACGCCTCAAATATGTAATGAGTGGAGTTGTTTCTAACTGAGCCAAAACCAACCCTGGCATTAACAACAGTAAGATTTACAGTACAGGCATTCTAACTCTGACTAATGCAATGAAGAAATCTTTCATTATTCTCCAGTTTTCTCATGATAGTCTTCATATCCCTGGAGTTTTGATTCTAACCAGCAGCCTGATAGTCCCTCCAAGCCAACCTGTGATTTCCTTTCCCTTCTGTGTAAGATCTGCTGTTAACTAACTTAAAGAAGTAGTTTACTGGGGCTTCTTCTTTCCTTTTAGGCGTGCATAGCCAAAAGCATCCTTCCAGGCAAAGACGTGACAGAGAAGCAGAAACAGTCTGTGCAGAGCATCTGTTTGGCAGCCTTCCGCTGCCAACAGCTGATAGAAATCATCTGCAGGAAAGTGGAGGGCGTGACTCGTGTGACCTCTTGGGGCTTAATTACTGAGAAGTTAATTGCCTGGGTCCCTCTCTCTCGTAGAAAAACAACAGTCAAAATATGAACAAAGGAGACAGTTCTCAAATATCCAAATATGGACAGGTTTCAAGTGTGTGCACCTCTAATTTGTATGGACCCATATGATGGCACACTTATGTCCGTGAACAAAGAGTATTTAGAAAAATGAGTGAATGTCTATGTTTCTACATAGCATGAAAGTAGGTAGTACGAAGGAGAATACTCACAGTTTACAAACTGGAGCATAGTTATCAGATACAGTTGGTAGACAAAAGTAGCTTTAATATATTTAATCTTGTGGAGGAAGCCAGCGTGATTGTGCAAGAGTTTACCCCAACAGCATAGTTATAAATAAGCATGCTTGTTTTCTAAATAAAACAAAACTCTGGTGGCTTAAGATACCATCAGCAGCACTTTAATGTGCCAGCATTGTGACAAAATAACTGCAAAACCTGGTAAAGGAAAAAGACATAACCATTAACATGTCCATCCTACGCAGGACAAAATGAAGCTTCACCAGGTACTGGACTAGCCTTTCTGTCCATAGCCCAGGGTGAATATATAGATATTGCTTTTCTTACCTTAATATTAATCAGAAAACTACAGTTATCTTGCATAGCTGTGCTTTTGCATTTAGGAGAAGCATGTTTTAGCTAATAAACATGCCTTTCTGATGGAGCAGGAAACATTTTTGTTCAGATCTCAGTATCAATAGCAATGATGCATTACAAAAAGATGGCATTTCTCTGCTGTTACTACACAACTGAGATGTACTTTGTGCATAGTAATATGTGACTACATTTAATCTGTTTCTGTTGCAAGACTTTTCCGAAGCAACATCTCCACATGTGAGCACAGTACATATTTGCTGCCAATCTATCCAAAGTTCCTCCATATTGACAAGAAAACAGATGTACCAGACTAAGGGAATTTCTGTGGTTTGCTGCCAGGATGAATATAGCAACTTGGTGATTGTCCAAGAGTATTAAGAATTAAGAGCTTAGAAAAGTCTTTCGTATGGCAATACTTGAGATACCACAGTGTTTCCTGTTCCTAACTTAGATGGACTGTGTGGTAGCTATTGATGAACAGTCTTTTTGTTCTGGAAACCCCTTTATTATGTCTGGATTTTGAACTAAGTTCTTCCATGCTTTAGCACAAAGATGTGCTGTGTGGCCATAAAGCCAGCACATCAGTAATTTATAGTTTCTGGGCTACACAGCATGACTATACAATATGTGATGGGGCTGGGACCCTGTCAGATAGATGAAAGCTAAAAACAAGTGTAGTTGCGATGTGACTCCAGAAAGGACAGGCTACAGGTCAGGCTGGAGGCAGAAAAAGTGTCTGCAGGAACTCCAAGGCAGGAGGAAAATAGGGAGAAGCTGCTGCTTTTCAAAATGCTGGAAGGCAGTCTGAAAGAAAGGCTGATAGCACAGAAGCTGGACAGTGGCCCAGGCTGAGTCCCAGATCCCCAAGGGGCCCTAAAATAAACAGGCAATGTTTGGAGCACAGACATATCCAGCAGATTGAGGGAAGTGATTATTCCTTTCTGTGTGGCACTTGTGGAGTCACATCTGGAGTAACGTGTCCTGTTTTGGGCATCCCAGGACAAGAGGGATGCTGACAAATGGTGGGATCCAGCAGAGGTCCAGCAGATTGTTGAGACTGGACCATGTCACGTACGGAGGGGCTGAGGGAGTTGGGTTTGTTCAGCATGGAGAGCAGAAGGCGGAGAGCATCTCATTGCTGCCTTTCAGCTCCTTTAGGGGTGAATGCTACAGGGAGGACAGAGCCAGACTCTTCTCAGAGGTGCAAAGCAAAAGGATGAGACATAAAAGTCACAAATTGCAGAAAGGGAAACTCTTCTGGATATGAATCCACAGCTGAAGTGATTAAGCACTGTAGCAGGTAACCCAGAGAGTTTGTGGGCTCGCCAGCCTTGTAGACATTTGGTGCTGCATTAGACAAGGTCCTGAGCAGCCTGACCTAACTTCAAAGTTAACTGTGCCCTGAACACCTGACAGGGCCACATGACCTTCCAGCCTGAATTATTCTGGTTCTGATGGGCACCATTTAGAAAGCAACAAAAGGTACCAACAAATAATCATTCAGTAGAGAAAATCGTGGAGCCCAGTGAAATAAAGCATTCACTGAACTCTTGACCTGTACCATACAGGAAGTAAATGGGGAATGAGCCTTACTACGCACAGTATCCAAGGGGGTAAATGTCTCTGCAGGCGGGGTGAGGGTTGCATTTGTCCTGGCTTCAGAGAGGAGGCAAGAGGAGTAAAGCACTTAGAAACTTGCCATATTTATTGGTAAGTCAGTCATTATCTTATTTTTACACATCAGCAACAGAAATAAAACATTCTTATCTTCAACTCACAAAGTTAAATGCCACCTGGTTCTGAGTCTGATAATGTTTCAAATGGGGATCAGGCAGCTTTGAGAGGAGGGTTACCAGCTCTAGTTTGGCAAAAATTAGGAAAAAAAAAATTTTTCAAATTCGTAATATTCAAATAATCTAAGTATTTGTACTGCAGGTTACTCGCTGCAGTTACCTCTGTGTTTGCTGATGGAAAGCCTAAATAGGAACTTGGCTCTGCTCTGGACACAAATACAGATGTAGAAATTGTCTGTAGACAATTTCTAATGTGGCCAAAGGATGCTAGCCACAAATGTATTCAGTTATTTCATTGGTATGTAGTCTATTGTTTACCAAAAATAGACAGATAAGAGTATTAGAAATTGTGTGTTTATAATTTGTGGCCCTATGTATATTTGTGGCCTCATAGACACTTTTTTAAGGAAAAAATCAAGAAGAATCTGTAATAAGCCTCTTTTGTTTTTCAGTCAGGTTTTGTTTGGGTTATTTATTTATTTATTTAATTTCCCTCTCAACTATACTTCTTTCTAGAAAATACTCATGAGACAGATGTTTGAATGCTTTTGTTTAACCTTAGCTGACATGTCCATCTCGAGAACACAAGTATACTTGCAAGTTTAAAGGCCTGGTGTACATGCTTTCAAAGACACATGTATCACTTCCGGACTGTAATTCAAAAAGTTCTACAGTGCTTTACTGACAGCCTGGCTTGGTGCCTCATTCTCTAATTGTGTTTTGTTTGAAGACTGATTTCCTTTCCTATGTTTTGTTTTTCCCATTTCATAAGCCAAAGAAGTTCTTCAGCTCAGTTTATTTCCTTTCTTTGTTAATGGAACAGAGAAGTTTTTAAACATATGTATTCCTATTTGTAAAATAGGCTAGTGGTTGTAGTATTCCACGTTGTAGCCACTTATAGCTTTGACTCCGGCTTAGTCAAACCTTTATTGCTGTCACAACTCACATGGACCCCATTTGGAGGATTAAGGCAAATGTTTTTGCTTTAGGGGTCAGTTTGGAAACACGTTCTCAAAGTTTTGAGGGTTTTCCATCGAAGACTAGAGTAACTAAAAGGACTGTTCCCTTGCATGCATGCTTCTCATGTGAGTAAAGGAATTTAAAGGATTTTAAAAGGTCTATTTCTCTTTTGTAAATCAAAATTATGTGACCAAAAAGGAACTGTGGATTTTATCCTTGTGCTGAACATAGTGAATCCATTTTCTTGAGTCTGTAGGTTTAATTAAACTTTATTAAAACCTTTAATTAACTTTATTAAGCTACATAAGGACTTAGAGGTAGATTGTTGGTCAGGGAAATCTTTTCCCCAAAATTTGATAAAAGCAAAAAAGTTGATAAAAAGAAATATTTTAATGACAGCTTGAATATATTCACAGTAGCAATTATTTCTGTCAACCACACCTAAGTAAAATATGGTGTCTATTTTGTGAAAGACATAATTATCAAACAAAGCTATTATTTTCTGCTTCAACATTCAACAGTGCTTGGATACATTAATGGCTTGTACTGATTGAATATCATTTAATTCCAGCTTTTTTTGGTTTTTATAGAAAACTGGCAAATGGAGTAAATATGAAACACTTTTCTGGCAACTAAACCTTTTTATGAGTACATACGCATAAACATCCAAGAAGTTTCTCTTGATGGAATTCCTCCCTAAACATTACAGCCTTGTGGAAGAGGGTCAGGTCCTATGGAAAATGGGCAAGAATTTGAACCAATAAATCCCATAATTCGCCGCAATGCGTAGGAGGCCAGACCTGGTGATGAGAAAGACAAGTTACTTGGTGCCACCTGGGGTTGCTGGCACCAAATGCAACATCTCCTGATAAGCAGAAAATCCTCATCATCACCAGAACTCTGCATATATTGCAGCTACCAATAAAATTACTTCATTCACTGCAGACAGCCTTCTAGAAAACAATCTTATTGAAAGGTCAGGATATATAGAGATCCCTTTTAACAAAACATCCTGAAGCAGTGAATCCCATCTTTTTGTTTTCCATCTATGCTCATTTTTATGCTTTACGTAAATCACATTTTAACTGAATGCATAGAATTTGATAGATATAAAAATACTCTCTTTTAACTGTGTTTTACTAATAAACTGAATACTTCAACTTTATTCTTTAACATAAAACCAAAAAAAACCAAACCTGCCATCTGGAACATGATTATTATTGTTTATAAAATCTAAGTAGTTTAGTGCCATAAGAGCCAATTAGATTCTTCTTTAGTTTAAATCCTGTCCTAGAGCTGAGAGAAATCTTGACTACACACTAAAACCTCTAAATCAGAATCTCCTTTAGTTAACTTCAGTTATGTATATGGGATTTCAGTAGTGATGAAAAAAATCTATGTGTTCATGTTCCCTTCATGACAAAATCTGCATTTTTATCTCCTGCTTGTTGTTTTGTTAAAAGCACAACAAAATGTGAGTGACAAGCCACAAAGATGTAAAATGGATAATCCAGCTGTTCCTTCTATCACGTGATAGAGCAGGACATTGAGATTTGTTTGCTTTTGGTCATGAAAAATAACATTTCGTTAATCCTGTGCATTACTTGTGATTAAATCACACTGCAAAACCGTGATGCATACAAATACACTTACTGGCCTCCCTCCACACGCTTTTCCGCTCAGAGGAGAGACTAGAAGAATTACACACAAAGAATGCTAACTGGATCATCGAGGATACTTGTGGGACCTGCTCAAGCACTATGGTGAGAGAACAGGTCATTTTTTTCCTCCCCCATTTCAGACCAAATCCTGTCACAGATCGGTGATATGTAGCAGCAAAGTCCAAAAAACTTTAAGAGAGAAAGAGATATTATGAAAGATGAGTCTGTGGATCCATCTGTGGCCAGCGATGGCCCACCTTTCAGGAAATCTTCCATGGCTTATGTCTAGTCCAAATCTTTAAAAGAGAAGGGGATCTAGAAAGGCAAAGCTTTTATAGTTAGAATTACAAGCTGGCCCAAGGGAGTTTTCTTTCCTGGAATTGGTGACCATGGGATTGAGTGACTGCATCAGTAAGCAGATTGCTGAGTGCTGAATATGTAACAAATAATGTATGATAAAGTCATACATTTCCCCAGATAATCTGTACCAACCCAAATGAGTAATAGAGTAAGAAAAGAACAATATTTGGTACAGTTATAGGAAATTTGGCTTATTGCTACTTCTAACTTTCTGTTGTATGTGACAGAGTTTGCATTTTTTGGCTACAAAAATGAGGCTTGAATGTGCAATTCCCTTAAAGGTGTGCATTGGAAGCCCCATGCAGATGCTGGTTTTGGCCAGCATAAGAGAGGGAGCACAGACTAGCAGAGCTGTCCGTGCCCCAGTGCTAGACATCTGCTCCTGGTCCCCACAGAGATGGTCTGGATTGATTTACCATGTCACTTGATGGGGCACTTGAATTTTTTGGATTGCATGAGAGTTACTGCTAGTCTGAGGACATGTTTAAATTCCTTGTGTTTGTAGGTCCCCTGTTTAGTGGTTAGATGTCATACTTTCACCTATGAAACTTGTGCATGTTTTTCTGCTTGAAGTGATGCTTTAAGATGACATCTTTGGCCTCATGTATCGTCTCTGCCACCTCTGAGGTCCCATGGGATGGACTGATCACTGCATTGATCCTGAATTTGTTTTGTATGCTAGTTTTCCATCATGGCCACTGCATACCAAATTGCTGCCAGCAACATTCAACAACATTAAACTGTTCCAAATCCCATTCCAGAACCTCCCTGTTAAAGCAGTGTTTCATCTGAGGTCACGAACATCTTGTACAACAAAGCAGCTATTTGAAAAGGTAATCTGTTATTCATTTAGGTGATATTTTGCTCAAAGCCATGCATAGGACAGCTAAATTCTGCATGATCCTTGACTTTTTCAGAGCAGTTGTGTTTCTGTCATGTGTCTGACAGCCAAGATGGTGACTGTGGATCAGCACATGCTTATATAACTGAATAGGTCCTGAAGCTGGGAGTTTCTTGCTTTTTCCGAAACAAGATGGTCACTTGGAAGGCAGTTTCATTGTCCTGAATTTCTTGATTTAAATCAGTCAACAAAGCCTCACACAGGTAGGTGTTAATGCATCTGACAAATGGTTCTATGCCAGACTGCTGGGAGTGATGGCTAAGTTATCCACTGGACCCAGGGGCAGGAGCTATGGACAGACAGCAGAGAAGTGCTTGAGGTGGGAATCCTCTCTGTTCATCTGCAGAACACTAATTAGACATGATAGATAGTGAGGATTGTACCAGGTGCTGATTGTTCTTGGATTTTCTGTTTGCAACAGAAACATGCTGCCCAATGCTCCGTACCTCTAATGCAGCATCCTCTCAGCAGTGCTAGAGCTAAAACACAAGGCAGTTTCTGTTGGTGAACTCCTTGTCCCTAGAATATGATCATGGTCTGTGGGAGCACCCATCACAACTGCTTTTACCGACTACATTTAGCTATTTGCTTGCCTAATCAGATGAGCAAAATTGCTTCATTCCACTCCCTGGTGTAAGTCTGTGATAGTTTTATCAGTATTATGCTGTAATCTGTAACACTGTAATCTGCACAGAACGTATCTGCCTATTTCCAGAGCATGTGATGGGCCAAAACGTTACATTTTTATTTGCAGTTGGTTAGATGACTTTCGCATTTCCTGTCTAAATAGCGTTGCATTGCAATTTTAGTTTCTCCAGTTGCTAGTGAGCGCTAATTAAAATACAATTCTTTCCTAATAAGAGTGAGACAGTCAAATCCATTATCTAATGGTGCCAGGGGTACTATTTGTTGGGTGTTCTACACTAGTGTTAAATTTGCTAACTGTGTGCTCATTAAAGAATAGAGTTTCAGTCTATGAGCTGTGGATTACGAGGTCTGTTTGTCCCCTGTGAACTTTTCACAGTTAGGACAAGGACACTTGCTTTGTCCTTTGTTCTGCCACCACAGTAGAAAATTGTTGCACAAAGCTTCTTAGCAGTAGATACTTGGGTTCTCCAGTCTATAATTTCCTCTCAAAAATGATCAGATATCTTAGAGATCAGGGATTATCTCAGAGATCAATTATACCTATAAAAAAATTATCCTATGAATTTCTTTTAATCATGTTGTTAACTGTTTAAAGCAAAACAGAATTCGTAACACTTGGCTTACATTGTTTCTTCTCCTTCTGTTCTGTCATCTGAATTAAAGCTAGTCTTCATTTTTACCTTTTATGGACAATTTTATTTATCTCACACTTTGTGAGATAAATAATAATTCTTGGACAATCAGAACAGTTCATCAGATAAGCTTCTCTTTAGTCTTAACATCCCTGCATGTGCATCCAAGCCCTGGGGGTCTTTCTGGCTAGGACGAGCACCTCTGGGCTTGCCTTGAGCTGGGCTTCTGACAATATGGTAGCCCAACACATAGGAAGAGCAAAATTTGTTTCAGTGTGACTGTTCTTATTTACCTAATTGTCTAGCAAGCTTCACAGAAGCAGAGATTTGGCAAAGAAATGCTTAACTCTGCCTCATATGCTGAGATACATCTATATTTTGAATTAGAAAAACATGATCTGAATATAAATGCTGAAAGACATGAATCCTTTCCCTGTGTACCTATGTGACTCCCATAAACACTTATGACTAAGTAGTAATATGTAGTAGTATGAATGTAGCCAGGCAGCCAAAACACAATCTATCAAAACCATCCAAGAGGACAGGCAAGATAGATACGATCTGGGGTTTTGGGGTTGGTTGGTTTGGGGTTTTTTGATGCAAGATCATGCGCATAGCTTAAGTATCTTCACAGGCTATATATAGCACAGGAGCTTCCCTCATGAGGAAGTTTTACTTATGCCAACAAGGGAAAAAATACTTTTCAGTCTGGATTGCTTTTAGCAAGCAAATTACTCCTAAGAGACACAACTATTTAAGCCTCAAGAACCTCAGAGCTATCAGCTTTGACTGGTAGAGGTGTCAACCTATATCCATATGGGTTCAACACAGATAATCTGTATGAGAAGTTGCATACAGGAATTGCTGTAGGGGCATCGGAGCTATATTCTGAGGTGCTGCTAAGTGAGATCTCGGAGTATATGCTTTTGAGCAGGGAGAATCCTAATTCATGTAAGTGGTGAAGAAAAAGCTTGGGAGAGTATCCTTAGCTCAACGTTTTAAGACACAAGTGAAAGATTAAAGAATAAAAAGCGATCAAGCAGGCTTTTCACAGTAACTCAAAAGAGAACTACATGCTTAAAAAACTGAATAGTAATTGCCAAATGAATAAGTTACAATTTTAAGTGCAATATATATAGTACATAAAAAGTATTTCAGGTCTGGACATGTGCTGCTCTCCTTTTGTCAGCTTTACTGAAAATGCCTCTTTCTGCATATTAACCAGGCTGCCTCCATTAAGACACAATCAGGTAAAATTCCGTATGCACAAGGAATCCTTGCACAAACCTTTCAGTGAGAACTACCTCGGTTAATTACATAAAAACACACAAATACTTCATAAATCACTTCCCCTTCTGAATTAAGAAAAAAATCCTTGAAGACATACACTGTAAATTAATTTAATCTGGTAAAGTGGTCCATGACTGAAGTGCATTTCCCAGTACTCTTTAATAGTAAAGTCAAAGAGCATTTATTTTTTAGATGAATTAATGACTAACTCTGGGCATTCCGTGAATGATGTGGCACAAATTTTGTCATTCCTGGTACATGGTTTTTGAATTATGCATTGAAAGATCATGAATTCAAATATTCATGTTTTATTACCAATATGTCTTATTTTTTTCCCTGGTCCTTCATTTATTTCCCCATTCTAAAATTTCTTATAAAGGTTTTGAGTTATTCTGTGACTCTAACCTTTTTTTTCTGAAATGTATTTTCCACCAACTCTCTGTAGTCAAGAGCTGCAAGGTCCAGGACTTTAATTCTCTTATCTATTGCCTTATACATATATACAAACAAAGCTTGTTAACTAGCAGGAAAAGGGTCAGAAAAAATGAAAACATACTGCATACTTGTGTCTGCTTGGTTTCTTTCCTCCCTACAAAAAGAGAAATATGAGAGACTCATTCCACACATCTCTATTTGACTAAAAGGCAACCATTCCCTGATTAATATAATAAAACAGGCTTTCCCAGGGGACAAAGCATCAGGCTAACAAAATATAAATACAAAAGAAATGTGGGGAATGTGCAACTGGTGTCAGCACTATTCAACAGTTTCAGGTCTGTGTTATAGTATTTAAAACACTACAGTAGTATCTTTAGTTGCATACGTTTTTTAAAAGAGAAAATGCTCTCTGCACTCTAGTGTAAAAGTGCTGCTCATGAATTCTCGCTTGTCTTATACAATGTGTTGTGTACAAGCATGTCCAAGATAGACCAAACCCATCTGCCTATTAATGTTAGTCCTTGTGCATGCAGAGAAACTTAAAAAATAAAACAAAACAATTTTTCCATTATTACAGACATACAGAATGAGCTGATAGTATGAAAGGTTAATACAGTAATGTGGATGGCGTGAGTATACCATATGTACAGTAGATGGCCAAATGGAAGCACGAATAGATACTGAAAACCTGTGCACAAAAGAATAACTAATTACCTACTGGTACTGTAGAACTAGAGATTTGTTTCCTGGTTGAATGATAGTTCATCAAGTTCCAATGCCTTTCCAAAACACATTTACAGAACCAAATAACTGCTCATGATAATGAAGAAATACCATACCTAGTTGATAATATTATCATGCAATTAAGTGTTTATAAAAGCTGTGAGTGCATATAAGAAACGCCATTGCATATTTGACACCAAAAAATCATGCAAACAAGGAAGTATTTTTCTTTTTTCACTCATTTCCATGAAATTGCACATTGAACATATTTCGCTATTTGTAGGCAGCTACAACAAAAGGACTGGGTAATGTATCTTGACAGTTACAAGACTTATTGATAAAAAGAATGATAGCTAGTTCCTTCCAGCTGCTGTATCAACAAGTCAGCAGCACCATCTCCATTTCTGAGAGCAGAAGAAAGACCATCAGATGAAATAAGGTATAGCCATTACATGTGCCAAACAGAAGAATAACTAGAGTGTGGAAGTGGAAACCCTCCACATCCATGTCTGTGTCTATTTTCAACATTCAGATATCATATACATCCTTATGCTGCAATTTCTCAGACAGAAAATCTAGTGACATGAAATTTGCTTTATTTTGGAAAAACATATGTGAACTTTAGATAAAAAAAGTATTGTTTGGTGTTAGTTTATTATTTTTATCACTTATTTGCTAGTCTCATATTTACGAGACGGCACTAAATACTTATCTAACACATCAATTTACTGATGAAGTGTCCTTTAAAGGAGAAAAAAATATAATGCATGTCAATCTCAGAAGTCTGGACATATACCTACAGCTTGCATGTATTTGTCAGGGAGTAATGCAGATAATTATGGAGCACCTGCTTCCTAGAATATACTCTAGCATATGTCCAAGTTTTGGAAAACATAAGTCCTTCCTACGTATTACCAGGATTTTTATGAAAAGGACAGATTGAGTAGAGACAACTGGTTGAGGTGGAATTGGGAAAAAGGGAATGGCATCATGTTCCAGGAATATACTTTTAAAAATGGTACTCTGTTATCCTATTTTCTCTACTACTATTTCATGTGGGCTATGAATGAAAAAACAGTGCAACCTACACATATATGCCACGATTTGTAGATTAGTTTATGTAAATGTCATAGGTCTTTAAGATAGCATTAAAAAAAATCTAATACCATTTACAGAACAAGTGCTATAGACTTTATTAACTGATTTTTTGCGTTTATTGAAACAATGCATGACTGAAAAATCACATGCTATTTTGAAAGATGTTCAATCACAATAGCAATTTTATTAGTCCTTTTATAATTAATTGCAGTAGCTCGTTGAGTAAGAAAAAAGACATGCATTTGTTGGAAACTATCAATGATAGTCATAGGGCTGATAGTCATTGTCAGTTTGCTAAATTAAGTTTCTAACCATTTTGGTCTTTACTGTGCCTTCATGTTTCCCATGGTCTGATTACAGATTTACTTGTAACTTCATAAAGGCTGGCTTGGTTTTTTTTTTCTGTGCTATTTACACCTCATCTTTTGTTAATAATAACAAATCAGTGGAGGATGATCAGAGTATAAACAGCATCATCCCAGGAAAAGTGTCTTACATCCATCCACCCACACAGCAGGAGTGTCTGGATGGATTACACCCTCATGCATGGAGAGCCATAACGTGCTTCTACATTTCCAGTGAAGAGAGATCACATTATGATGTTCAACAGATCAAGCAACTTCTCTGTCAGCATGCATGGTTACCTTCTGCAGTCTGGAGTATCTCCCAGACCCAAGCAATACACTTGTCTTCTCTCCAACCTTAAAAAATCAGTTAGACTCTTTAAAGTGACAAGTGAGCATGAAGCACCACTATAGAGAATAAACTAATTCAAGCTAAGAAGGTGGAGTGCTATTAGAAAAATACTGGTTTGTGTTGAATAAGGCAGATCCTAACAGTATCATGAACGTCATTCTTCTTTCATTTTTCAAGAGTAAATAGGGTTGAAGCATCCTGGAAACCAGAAATCCCTCCAGGCACATTCAATTCCAACTCATCTTTATCTTATTAAATAACTAATATGATCCAACCATGTATATGAACACAAAAAGTGCTGAACACAAGCAAAATAATTCTTTTTACTGTGGATAGGACTTTGTTTTGGACGTAATGGTATCTTTCTCTGCAACAGTCTACAGAGGATGTGAACTCTGATAGCCCCTGTTTTCTGAAAAAAAGTGAAAACCACAGTTAATGTAAATATTCTGTTTTCATTTTGGGGCTGTGCTACCCAGGCACACCAGGTGACACTGCAATGGATACACTTATTTCTTTTCTATTTGAAAAAAAAAATTAACAGATTTTGATATGTAAGGTGTGCTTTGCCCACAAAACAGGAAAGTGAGGCAATGGAGTGCATAGGAGCCCAGTTTGGTTATTAAAATCCATATTGCTCTGCCTCCCAAGCCTTGCCGTGGTAATAGGGTTTAGCAGCTTCCACCTCAACCCAAATGAATGCTGAACATTATTTCAAAGTGCTCTGAGCAAAATAATCGTTGTGCGACAGACACCTATCCTGATCCTTAAATGCCTAGCATATTTGCTTTTGAGAGGGTTTTTCAGAGGTCTTCAGAGTCTTAGGATGCAGCTTCAGTGAGAATGCAGTGACCTGTGTGGTGGTTCCAGACAAGCAAATGAAGTGCGGGAGGACAAAGTACAGCTTTGTCCTCAGGCAGCCGAAAGGCAGAGTTCGGGCACAGCACTGCATGAACTAAGCTGTACTGCTTCTGATGTGAGCTGGGACAGCTACCATGCAATAGCATCAGATATGCTAGCTAAAATCCAAAGAAGCTGTGAGCCTCATGCTGGGCTTCAGGTGGGACACGTGGCTTGGCTTTATCTGTGCTGTGCAACTTTTGTGCACTTTTACGCTTGCTGCCGATCAGACTTCCTGTTGAGTCAAGGATGCTTTTAGCTTGAACTTCCCACTGCCAAGAATGAAAATGCAACAGATAGCTTCACTCAGATTAATTTGTTCTATGTCATATTCTTCCTTCATTGGAAAGGTTGTTTCGACATCTTGCTGATTTGTTGCATTTGCTTTCTCTTACTCACTGTATCTGCTCTTCTTAGGACAGGGAGAGCCCATTGCTTTGCTTCATTAAAACTTTTACTATAAGAAGGCTGAGATCACTTTCCCAGGCTGTATTAAGTGGAAAGCACTGGCTGTGTGTTTTGTGTCCCGGTATTCATTCTCTGCTTTTATTTAGGGATAACTTTAAGACATGTAGTCATATATAGGCTAATTGCTAGCCCTGTAGCCTCTTGCTAATGATTTATACACTCTTTGCCAGTATGGTTACAATACTTGTACTACAAAACCTTTTACATTTACCCAGCTATTCATTACTCTATATGCCTTATTTAAAAAAAAAATGCATTTTTTTCAGGTAGCAGAGGTTTACCAAGATAAAAATGTATTTTACTGATGGATTTGGTAGGATAAATCCTAAGAAATAATCTCTGCAACAATTTTATAATCACATTTGTCAGTTTTTAAGGTCTTTGCTTCTTTAGGAAGCTGAGACCAGATTGCACAATATTTTGTTCTAACTCTGACCCATGTTTTCTTCAGTCCCATTCTCCCCCCTCCCATGGTGTAAGTGTAATGAATAGGTCTGATTTACAGATGGATAATGAGCAAGTAGAGGTCTTCGTCCTACTGCTGTCTGCTGCTCACTGACAGTTCCCCTTCAGTCTTCCATTCCAAACAGAGCAAGCTGCAGAAAAGAAGTGTTTCCGTGTGAAATAGACAGGGAAACGTCTGTCATGGAAAAAAAGAGATGCCAGTAAATAAAGAAACTTCAAAAAAGAAGCTGGCTTTCCTCTTTTACCGGAGAAAGAAACAAAGAATATTTGCATCTCTCTATAGTTAAGGTAAATGAAATAATATGTTTTTATAAAAAGTTATCCAGTCTTATTTCTTTAGTATTCCTCTTCCCGATCAAGGAAATAATGACCTTTCTTAGTGTCTAGCAGTTTCAACTTTGATCCTACCATGATTAAACTCAGAAACAGTTATATATCATATGTGATATTCCACTCCAGTTTTGCCAATCTGTTTTCTCCAGGATCATGTTTTTCACCCCAGACAGACATGATCAAGAGGAGTCAGAGCAAATCAAATCTGTGTAGTGCATATGACATGTTGCAATTTGTGAGACTGCCAGAAGAGGAAATCTTACCATAGAGTTACACTTACTGCATATGGAGGAGCTGTAGAGCAAATACAAGTTTTACCAAGTCAGCAGGCAGTTCTCTAGTGCTGTTATGTCTGCTCCTCATTGTTTGTTTGTTGGTTTTTTTTTTCAAGACAAGAGTCATAATTTATGCACAAGGAGAGCAATCAAAAGTACCTAGATTTGTAGAAGTAATGTGCTAAGGCACATAAAGAAAGTCTTAAGATCCCAGATACAAGCTAATGTGTATTGATTCTTAATAAAGTAAAAATTGGATGCAATATTGTATTTCCATTCTTTGTTGCTGTGTCTTCCTAAGGAAATAAATTTGGGTTCAAATGCAAAGATAATTCAAGTGGGGATTTCAGTTTGGTCTCCAGTAATCCAGTGTTTGGGGAATGTGATGCTTTATTTGAAATGGAAGTGTTTCTCCTACCATACACGCAAGGTATTATTTCATTCTACAAGACAATACCAATGTCAGAATGGATGTTTATGTAGTGGAAATGACCTGGTTTTTAAAGTGGAAACAATTATAGCAGAAATTGAGGTTTCCTCATAGGATTTTATGATTCAGAACAACAATTCATGCCATATAAACAAAATTGCTTCCAACCTGAGAGCATGTGTATCAGTTTTGTAGAATGATCATCCCAAAATGGCAGATGGAAATAAATACTTATAGTAGAAATGAATCTTAGATTTTATTTTCATGTAACTAATCAGAAATTGTGTAGTATGTAAGTGTCATACGTAATATAATAGAATATAATAAGCCTTAGTAGCTGTTTTATGCCAGAACAATATAACTTACATAAATAGTTTGTCTCAGCTAGAAAGAATTCAATGGTGTTCTTAGAAGAGTGCTCTGTGCAAATTAAATTGAATATAGAGAACTATAGCGTCGCTTGTTGCATCAATCTTATTTCCTAACACACTGAAGTCACTCAGCAAAATACGTGCCTGAAGCAATGTTCAGGCATGCTGGATTGCTGGCGGACAGTCAAGGTATGGAGTCTGACACAGAATTTCTCAGTGACTGCACGCACTGGCAAGCTGTGTCTAGCTAGGCTCCTTCCCATCATCTTCTCCTACCGGGGTCATACGAGGCCAGAAGAAGCTGGCTTAGAGCGGGCTTCTGCCTCACTTGACTCCAATGGGAAAAAAGAGTGCAGAGGCCCTCTGGTACCTTCCTTGTGTAGCAGAAACCAGCTATCCTTCCACTGTGACCTTGTGGCTTTGGGGGAAATGTCTTGTTTACATCCTTTCTTTAGCTTCCTCTCACCTTTTCGTTATCCTCCCCTGGCAATAGGCACCTGTTCTTTACCACATCTCAATACCTCAAAAAGATAGAAGGGCAGGAATGGCTGATACCTGTCCTGCTCCCTTTTAATGCTATTCTCTATGGTGTGACCTTATCCTTTCATATGTGTGTAATGTTCCTTCTGGCTCATATGGTCCATCTGTTGGACAGTCTGCATCTTGCTGTTTATGTGGGATTCACTGCCTATGCTCAGAGTAAGTTCAGAAGTGAATAATGGGATAATTCTGGTTTGCAGTCTGTTCTGAGTGAGCTTAGTAGCAACTCCATGACTCATGCTACAGCTTTGTCAGCTCTAAGAGAGATCAAGCCTTGTTGGAAAGTCTCCAAGGACCTGTACATACCTCATAAAATGAAAAACTTCTAATAGCTAATTCTGATTACTAGTTTTTGTTCTATTTTGATTTTTTTATGCTTTAATAGTCACTTATTAGATGTTACTTTGTCTTTATCTGAAAAATTAAGAATGCTTTGCTATTTTCTTTTTTACAGACTGTGATCAATCTCCTGCTAAGCATATTTTTGATACATCATCTCACTGGCTCTCCATTAGTACCCTGTAAGCTGGGTTTTCCAGTTCTTGAAACGTTGTTGTAATTCTCTTATGGATCCGTTTGGTAGGGTAAATACCAGAACAGCATGTAGAGTGGTAATATTACAGTGGTAAACTATCATATCCAGTTGCACAAAGAGCTTCTCCTGATATTCTGTATTCCCTTCTATGACTCTGTTCCCGTTAATTTTACTAGCATAAGCCTTTCCGAGTCACATTTTTCCTAATGTAATTCCTAAACCATAGGAATGTCTTGCCTATCCTGTTGATACTTACTTATGTAATTGGAAGATAGTCTTCTGGAAATTGTGTACTGCGTAACTTTTTGAACAAGTTGCCTTCTGTTCCTGTTACTTTGGTAGGCTGTATATAGAGTGGAGGGAGGAGGTGCTGGGGTGAAAAGGGGAGAATGCATGAGTGAGAAATGCTTTTTTAAACACTGAAATGATCTTTAGGAGGACATATTCCTGCAGGATGTCATCAGGATGAGGTATAATATATAATCACTTCGGTTTTCAAGAAGTTCCTCCCAAGCATACTCACTAAATAGTGTTTATGCCACTAAAGAAATCAGTTATCTATGAAACAGAAAACATAAGGACTATCATCTTTTAAAATAAGTTAACACTTTCTTAACAGAAATTTGGAACATTGTTGGATTTATACATCTCTTTCTTCTGTTTTTATTGCTATTGTATCACTTTAGTTAGGTGAGCTGACTTTTGCTGATCCATTTTGGTATGAGACATATATGCAACAAGTTCTTAAAGACATTAACTTAATTACACCATTCTCCCTAGAAGGTCGCTAGAACTGACAAGATACAATTTGTAGCCAAAAACCAAAAAAATCTCCTTTCAGTTTATAATTACATTTTCTGAAAACACAGACCTTCATGGATCAGGCATCCAACCAAATCTGAATTAAATATAAAGTTTATATAAAATATAAATATTTTATTTTATGTTAATATAAAATTTACAAGATTTTATTTTCAGGGGGAAACTGATCACAAAATACAGTTGTTTCAAAAGTTAGAGTAACCGCCACTAAATAGGGTAACTGCCTTTGGAAAAGGGGACGTGTTTCTCAACACGCTCTTGCATGCCTGCATCACCCAAAGCAGCATACCTGGATAGGCTGGGTGAGCAATGGGTGCTGCATCAGCCACGTCATTCTGTAAATATCTGAGCCACACTACAGCGAAAGCACAGTATCTCCGGCTGCAGTGCAGATGTTTTCCATACAGGAAGCCTCTAATCCAACTTTCCCTCCTCTCCTCTTGCTGGCCTCACATGACCTCATTGTGGTCTTGGCTCATTCTGAAACAGTTATATACATTTGAATGGCAGCCAGACTGATTACAGCCTGTGTTTTTCAAAAATTAGCCAATCGTTATGACGATTGCATTTAGCAGAACATTTGAATTGACCAGCCTGCAGGTAGAAAATAGTTTCTTTTTTTGTTGTTAATGAGCTTAAGTATGATGATCCACTAAGCAAATCCTGTTTCTTCCTCAGCCATTTCCTGCAGGTCCCACATTCCAGCACAAACCATATATATGCACATACTATTCATACTAGAAAACTTCTGTGATTTTTTAAAGATACTGAGAATTTCACGAAGATA
Source organism: Leptosomus discolor (assembly GCF_034619465.1). Taxonomy (NCBI): domain Eukaryota; kingdom Metazoa; phylum Chordata; class Aves; order Leptosomiformes; family Leptosomidae; genus Leptosomus; species Leptosomus discolor. The sequence continues at coordinate 35,609,647 of NC_141395.1, read as the reverse complement.
TCTGCCAAAGCATTTCTCTGAAGCATTTCTACTTTGGAACAAAAATCAAGGTGAATGCTGAAAGATGCTGTACAGCACTTTGCTTGTGTTATGCCTTGTAAAGCCCAACTCAACAAACCGATTTTTCTGTGATGAAATGTGGCATTCTTGCTTTGAAGTGACATGATGTCAAAATTACATGAAATGCTTAAAAAGTTTTGTAGCAGAATTGAAGTACTTTGTTGTAAAGGGCACGTATATTCCTCATGTTTGCAGAAGTAAGGGGCAGCTTTGTATTTTTTTTCTAGTGCCAAAACACACAGGAAAACGTGTAATTTACTGGAATTCAACAGGATAAGGGAACCTTCTGAAGTATTTAATTTAGATTTTTGTTCTGTTTTGTATTTGCTGCTCTTTTTTTGGTATATTTTTCTGGCAATTGGAATGGATCTGAACTTACGCTTTCCCAAAATTCATGGAGTCTGGTCTTGTGTGTCTGTGAGCATATGTGTGGCATGAATGGTTTAGCAATATTGTCTCAATCCAGAAAAGGAGACTTTCGTACATATAAGATGATAAATTTTAAAAATGCTTTGAAGGTGATAAGGAACAATCTTATTACTTGAATGGTTGAAAAGATCAGTTTAGTACCCACTATCAATCATGACTTTTTCTTTGCAAATCCCTACTGTGCCCATTGTGTGGCTTAGCTAGAACATGCTTCATGCAAACTGGTGATTTATTAAAATGTCCAAACACCCCATGTCTGTTATACAAAGACAGAACAGTGCTGTTATATTTTTAATTATTCCCATGGAGATTCCAGGACACCAGTAACAGAAGATCTACATTAAATATGGGTCATAGAACACATCTCTGATGCATGGGCCCCCTTGAAATGCTGTTATACCTATGGGCTGTGTCTATGAGTATATGAGTAAATCCAAGCATATCTGAGAATATTTCCAAGCACTGGGCTGTGAATGTCTGTGGTAGAAAACAGAACTTTACCTGGCATGAGTTCATGCTTTTACAAACGGTGCTGTACCCAAACAATTCCTGGGCACAATTTGGTGTTTTGGCAGTTAAATGACTGTGGTGGCTGTTCACTGTAGGCAGACCTCCTGGAACCTGTGCTTTTGGAGACTGAAAGCCATTGTCTAGCGTTGATACAGGCTGTCCCAGTCCACTTGGCCTCAGGGCCCAAACATGTTCTCAGGCAAACTTCATTTACTGGAGCAGGCATAGTAAAAAAGGACTACTATAAGAACCAGTAGAAACTGGTATTTCCCTGGACCTTGTGTGGTCATGGAAGAAACCCTACTTTCTCAGATAAGGAACATCTGCTCATTTGTGACTTTTAAGATACCTGGTGTCATACTGAATTAACGAACTGATATATCACTATGTCAAGGCCTGAGGCCAGGCCGGCCACTAAGGAGTGACAGATGCTCTCTATTAACCCCTCTCCCCTCCCAGAAAGGGAAGGGAGAGAGACTTACAGGTTGGAAAACAAAACTAAAACCACTTTAATGAAACAATACAATAAAAGATAATAATAAAAATAATAAAATAATGAAATATATACAAATATATACATATATACATATATATATATATATAAAACCAAACCAAACACCCAATCCTCCCCACTTCCCCCCCCCCCCCCTGATGATGTCACCACTGACACTGCAGGGCTGGCACCGGGGAAGTCCCAGGCTGGAACTGGCAGCAGATGGTATCCAGATGCAGGAGCTGGATTCAGGAATTCATGGATTGGGATCAAAGTGAGAAGAAAGGACCAAGTCCTCCTCAGATGTTGGCCATCAAAGAAGAGGGCTTGACCCTTGTGATCCCTCAGCTTTCTACTGAATATGACGTGTATGGGATGGAATGCTCTGATGGTCAGTTTTGGGTCACCTGTCTGGTTCGCTCCTCCCTGCAGGTGCCACCTTTTTATGTACTTGCAACCCTTTTCGGTTCCAGGACTGCAACATGGAGTACAAGATTTAGCAGTGAGCTTGGTTGCTATAGGAACAAGTATAAGCAAGAGCCTTTCTGCAGACCATCCCTTGGTATTAACTACATCCATCAAGCACTATCACTACTAAAAGCAGACACTCTCTGAAAGGACATGCTGTTTGTTTCAGAAAATGCAGTTACTTATAAGAGACTTAACTGAAAAGTAAAATCACTGAACAGAATTAGTTCTGGTTTAGCTCAATCCAGGACACTCTAACTTGGTTACAACTGATCCTTCATTTTTGAGAGCATATTTTCAACTGAAATATTCCCATCTCAGCTTCTGTCCCAGTTTATTTCAGTTTCCCACAAACCTGCTGAGCTGCTTTGTTGTTGCAAATCAGTAACAGGAAAAACTACAATTATCCTGAAGTTTCAGGGCAAGATGTGTTTGAAAAGGAAACTTATCACTCTGGCTATGTATTGAACCTCAAAGGGGTGGTTTACAGAGTACTGGGAAGCATGAAAGTCACGTAAGGTTTTTTTGCAGAATATTGGAGTTTGACAAAGTTATTTGAGATCCTCAGGAAGAAGGAAACTGTTCACTGACAGTTAATTGATTTAGGACATCTTCTACTTCTATTAAAAAATTGTTGAAGAAACAGACTTGTTACTTACAAATTTATGTCATAAACAAACAAGAAAAAACAGTCTCAAAAATCAGCAAAGAATCTAGTCTGATATAATGAAGGAATGTGGGGGTGTATGACAGTGATTTAAGCTAAATATTAATAATTTAAAATGTTTGTTATATACAAAATTCCTAACTAAAATCCGGTGCTGTGGCATGGAATAATTTGTGCCTCAGAGGTTGATGCAATTAGCAAAGGCATTTTTGATAGTGGAAAAGCCAAAACATAAGCAGTGTAAGAGGAAGAACTTACAGAGCAAAAAGAGTGCATTACTCATGCCAGGCTTCCTCCTAGATGAGACACAGCAAGAAAGGTTATTAATCGGTAGTAATAATTTTTAAAAAAGAGAAGTTCTGCAGTGCTGCTGGCTGGCTTCCAGACCAAGGGGCAGTCAGATGCCTTTTCCTCCCACTCCTTCACTTGGTGCTAGCAGGAGTCAGAAGCCCTGGGATGGGAATCTTAACAACATAAGATCATTTTGGGTCTTCTCAGCAGAGTTGTATTCGATCCTTATTTTTTTTTATTTTGGACATGTTTCTGCTAATTTACCATATCTTATTTTCAGGACATGCCAGGATTGCTGATTTCTGCCTTTCACTGTTTTCTCTCCTTCGTGTCTTTCGTTACTCCTGTTAATTGTAACTCTTTCTTCTCCCAGGGGAATGATTTCCTCCCTTCCTGATTGCTCTTCCATAACTCTTTCCCCATCTTCCTCCTGATCTGGTGCTCTTCCTCACAGTGCTCTTCATCCGGGTTTCCTTTCTCGACAGTAAAAGAAATGAAAGACATTTCAAACAATTTGTTCTGTTTTGTAGATGGTTTATTCTACTGTTTTCCATATTACCTCTTCCCTCACACACACGTCCTTAATTGTTGCCATTTAGTTATAAGTCCTTTTGTATAATCTCTCTTAAAAAAAATAATTCATTTTGCACAAAATCTCTTTTGAGGTCTTCACTGATAGAATGATGATTAATAACACATTGGAATAAGTCAGAAGTGACTCCATGTGTTTTGAAAAGGAGCAATGTTATGAATGTCTTCTTGGGCATGTAATATGACCTAGCATATCTGTTACCTCTTACAACTGGAATGTGGCAGTCATGGTACACAGCTTGCTCCAATGCAATAGATAGATGATCTTTCCTTTGTCTAAGGAATCTGTCACAACAATTATTGTGAACTGACTACTGTATGATAGAAACCATTGCTTAGGTTTTGGCTTAACAGACACTTTATAGATATTGTGCTATCGTATATGTTTTGTTTTCAATAGAAAGGAGAAACTAAGGTAATGGAGCTTTCTGATGGCAGTTTTCCAAATGGGAGTTATTTGTTAAGAGCAGCTCACATATATATTGCCTAATGCAAGCTAAAATGCGACCTTCTTGAGTAGAAACCACGAACTCAAAAGTAGCCCTGTATGACTGAATATTGTTGGACTGTATTAAGTCCAGAGACACCAAGCACCTGGCATCTGGTATTTATCTAAGTGTTTGGCTTTGGCTACTCATCTCAGTAATATCCGGGAAGCGGTTGAGAGAGTCCAAACAGTTGTGACACACACTGTAGTTTGGATGACTACTGGCTTTTCATGTGGACAAAATTCTTCATCTGATTAAACCGTGAAGTTCTAGTGATGTTAGGTACCTATAGTGAATGCCAGTAACATTTCACCTTTGATCCCAATGGAAATTTTTCCACTTCCAAGATGAATGAGGTACCAAAAAGAACACTCCCCATTAAAGAGATTGGCTGTCCATAATGACCTAAAGTTCTATGAAGTCTTACTTAAGTTTCAGGTTTGTGCTCCCTACCACCTTTCTGTTGGATGGTCATTACTGAAATTTGCCCTTATGCGTTTTTCAATACTATTACTAGAGCAAAGTGAACTTAGCTCTTAGATAGCAATGTTATCATAATGAATCATTTTACAATGTTTTATTAGAACAGTCTGAACCTGGTGTGTGTAACACTATCTCTGTACAATGATTATTATTTTTTGAGTCAATGGCTGGAGTAGTTACAAATAATAAAAAAAAAGAACTACAGCAAACGAAATACGGCACGAATGCCCAACTCTTACCTTACCACAAGTGAAACCATGATACACCTCAAAAAAACAGCCGGGCACCAGATGCAGAGAGCAACCATCCCACCTATGAAAAGGTCATAGGTCCCATGTATTGACCAAATAGGGTACTGATGCCTTTCCTGTCTAGATATTTCTGTTCTGGCATCACTGAAACCTGTGATGTCATCAGTTCTGGGGTTTCCCATGGCAGTGCAACTGTCCAAGAGGTCATCAGTAACAAGAAATGTTCCTAGAGTAATAGAGAGAGAGCAAAAGGTATCTGTACCTTGAGATGTCCAAAGGAATCCTTAGGATTATGGGGACCTGGGCAGTACTTAAGGACACCTAAACACTGCTGCAGTTTCTGCCAGGCCTTGCATTATCAGCCCCTGGCAAATACAGTGGTCCAACCTATACAGCTTTGCTTCATCCAGTCGCTATGTTTCAAACTGACTTGGCTTGAATGTGACTTTATTTATTCTTTCTTGAACTCAGGTGATCTAACACTTCAAAGTGCTTGTATACTTGCCTGAAGTTGATTCTACTTTAGTGAGTGCAGCTGCCTGGAAGATTTCATACCTAAAACTTCCTGTTAAACATGCGAAATGGCAGTTCACACTCTAGGATATGTACTTTTAGCAGTAATAACTATATTTTGTAGTTCTCCTGTTTAATGATTCACTTGACCTTTTTTAACTTGGATTTTTGCTTTGTATAAAGAATGAAGGAGCTGTATTTATATTTTAAAAACAAATTCAGACACATGTCTCTCAGCTGGTCTGTTTGGCACTAGCCAAATTGCCAGGATTGGGAGAAAAAATTCCAGTGAGAAATCACTTGAAGTCAGAAAGTCACCATAGCAAGCAAAATGGCCAAGTAGTTAACTATTTGACCCTGACCCTGAGTGGCTGGTATCTTTCATTCTTTGTAAGGCTGCACTGATATAGGCAAATCTGAACGTTTCCCAGTGCTGGCTTAGCCAGCAGAAGCAATGAGCACATTGTCAGCTGACTGACGACGAAGTCTCAGCAGTCTGAGATGCACAGGCAGAGCTTTCTTGCAGCTGGACAACCCATGTCTAACAGTCAGAGGTGGAAACTTGCTGGGTTAAGGGGAACTAGTAAGATAAATACAAAATTTCTTTTGCTCCCTCTGCTTAGGCTGGTCATGTTTTTGAGTCTGAAAGGCAGAAATAAAGAATTCTTTTGATTTGAGTCAATTTATTCGGCTGCTTTAATGAGGTGCCAAGAGTAAAGATATGTAACAGACATTGTACAATGAATGAGGGTGCGATTTTGCTGAGGTTTTGATTTCAGATGACAGATTATAAACTAAGGTTATTGTTTATGTTTAGAAACAGACAAGTGTAGGGAGGGTGGGTTCTAGCTTATCTCACATTGAGGTGCAGTAAAAAAAAACCTCTCCAGGTTACAGCTAGTGATCAAATCAGGGTCAGTGCTTGAACTGATGGGGACTTCAAAGCTAGATTTATTTATTTCAGAATGAGGTTTATAGCTTTCATTTAGGATGCGTTGTGCTTATTCTGTCTGTAGTGGCAGCAGGTGCTGGCCTGTGATTAAAGTTAAGGCTAAGGTTAGTATTAGGGTTACGTTTATGCAGACAAGAGCCAGTAAGCAGCTCCATATAAAGCTGCTTGCCTAGTTTTAAAAGTGTCAAAATGTTAGACATAAGTTAGTTCCATTGTCCAGAGAGGATGATCAATTAGGTTTAAATTTGTGTTTTAGCTGGCAGTGCTTAAGGAGCTTGAACTACATAAAACTGAAACATGTTTCACCCTCACAGAAAAAGAATGAATGCCAAAAGAAACACCCTAATTAGTTTCTTTTATTTGCCAAGAATTTCAGATTAGAGGAAGATCAGTTTATTGGTGGGTTGAAATTAGGGTTCAGACATGTCGAGTGCTGCAGATCTGTAACTGTGCAAGACAAAAGCTTTCCACATAGATAAAACAGGCAAGGACCTCTTGACCAGACCCAGTCTCTCTAGCTTATGTTTAATGTGAGGGTTAAAGATTCAGGACGGCAGTGACCTGACTAGAATTGGAAAAGACTCAAAGAGCCACTGGAGGTGGATTTAAGCTAGTGCTGAAACTAGGTCTCACGGCAGGCAGAGTAACTGATTTATGAATAAAAGCAGGATAACAATTACTGGTCAGAATTTCACTTGATAAGGGAACTAAGAATTAGGTTTTGAGTTAGCAATGTTGTGTTGTAGCTAATGAGTTTTAAAGTGATAATGGATGTGGGTCAGCACACAGTGTCAGTAAGGGCTGATGCTATGGGGTTAGGCATGGATGAAAAAGATGTTCCTAATGCAGGCTTAGTCATAGCTCCTTGGCTTTTCTTTTTGGTCATTTCTGGCTGACCAGAGATCTTAAGGTCAAGGCTAGAGATAGTGCTGGCATGTAGCCTAGAAGGGCTTTTGAATCAATGCTGCATACTAGGCAGCTAGCACTGGGGATTTCATGCAGGAAGGAGTTTCTGTGATTCACACTGGTCTCAGATATCTAGAGTCTATCTCAACTGGAGTAAAGGGGGTGGTGGGGGCTAATGTTAGGCAATAGGCTAATGTCCTAGTGAAAATGGAGATTAGGAGTGGTGCAGAGAGGGCCAAGCATGTTTGTGTCAGGCTGGGCTAGCAAAAGTTGCCTTTTTTTGCATATAGCCAACTTTTATAATTTCTTCAGTGAATCAAGAAGTGCCTAGTGTTTTCACTAGAAATATTGCTTGTTTGGATATATGATTATCCCTTCACAAAGCAGTGATTTTAATTTTTATCTAAATGTAACTGGTATTCAGAGGGTCAGATGCAAATTATGCAAAAACATCTGTGATATTAAATAATTATTTATGACTTTTAGTATTACAGTTTTTACAGACTTAAATCATGCTAGAAGATTAGATGCTATCTATCAACACTGAGTGTTAGGGGCAAGTTTACACATGTAGTGCTCACCTGGGACAATAGTTTCTCCTTTTTCCCCCCTAGATTCTCTGTGTGGGTAATGTGTTTCTCTGCAGATGTGTTAGAGTCACTGTGCTGGATGGGTGATGGAGCAATCCCTTGCTACCATATGAGAAGAATCATGGGCTCAGGAAGCAATGTCAAGAAAGAAGTTTGGATGTATACCCTCTTCCTATTCCTGGAATAGAAATAAAAAACATAATTTTAAAAGCAGCATAGAAGAATTCTCACCATAATCCCTTCTCACAATAAACAGAGTTATCTTGTTTCATGAGTTAAATTTGCACCAATAAACAGAGTATGAGTTCCCACAAGAAGCCCAAGGCAGTCCTCCACAGTCTGAAAATCATCCTAAAAATTATCTGAAAAATGTCCAGGGTTCAGGAATTATCAGATCTGCAGCAGTGACCTCTGAGCTCTTTGTACTTGTCCTACAGCCTAAATTCATTTTGGAAAAAAACCCATGGTATGCCCAAATTATCTTCATCAAAAGAGACTGTGAGGCATTTCGGCATCCAGGAGTAGAGTAGCTCAGATACTGCTCTGTTCTAATCAGTACAAGACCTGTCATCAGGGAGAGTTGATAAAGGTGATTTCTTTAATGCCAGCTCTTTCCTGAAGTGTATTAACTGAAGTATCGATGGTAGGCTGCATCAAAACTAAGTATGGACCAAGCCTTTCGAACCCACTAGTGAAAACAGATCAGATGCAGATTGCAATCTGCCTTGAAATCCGCTCTAGCATTTAGAATATTTTCTGTCTTCTTTTAAATAGAGGGGATGAGTTAGCTCAAATCCCTGTAAACTCTTCTGTATTTCATGTTTCCTGTTTCCACTGTGGCATGTCTGATTATGTTCACTCTTATATGTCCTCAAAATATACACTGAACGTTGACTAATTCTGGCTTTTTGTTTCAGAAAAAAAATAACACATCACCCTCTAAGGTTCACTTCTAATATGAAGTTTCCAACCCTAAGGATGTCCAGAATACTCCTAAGTATCTGTAGCCTCAGAGTTTAGAAAAATTTGAAGAACGGGAAAAAATACTTTTTACCATATCTATTTAATTTTATTCTGTTTCATTTGGGATGAAATCTTTCATCATTTCGACGACACTATGGTAAAAATGAAAGATGTTGAAAGTGAAATGAGAGGTGAATTAGAAGATTTTTAGACACATGCATGAATAATGCTCCTGTTGACAACAGTGGAACTATCCATGTGTATAAGATTTTCGTCATAAAGTATCAGCGTGGCTGATAATTAATTGTAACATTACAAAAGTTTATACAGATGATCATTACAGAATAGGTGCTATTACAGTCTAATTCATCAAAATCAAACTGTTTAGAATTTTCTGTATTTCATTCTGGTGAAAATGGTTCAGATGATGTTAAAATGTTCTCGTCTTCTTCAGTACCTGACTTTATTTTTTCCTTACCTTATTCCCAACCATGTAAGCTTCCCACATGCAGAGCTCCCTTCTTTTCTGAGCAATTTTGTGACATTTGGCCTGCCTTTTTTATTTTAATTGTGTGTTAAGATGATGGCATGGCTAATAGTAATGACTTCAGTTTTTCCATAGCTGCACACAAAGCTGGTATTTTCAGTAAAGTTGAAGGGAATTAGACAGTCAAATCCCAATAAATTTCAGTGGATGCTGGACACAGAACTGGCTCAGCTGCTTTGAAAATCCTAAAAGGCTTGTAATTTTCTTTGCTTTTAGGAAGTAGATATAGTAGTCTTTTTAAGTGAAATGTTTAAAATGAACGGAAACACCTGTTCTGAATGCATCTAAATATTACAAAAATCTAGCAGTATAGCTCTTGAAATAGTGTACATACTTTCTTTTCCATCAGTCCTCCCTTTGTAAACTAAGGACCTGAAGAACCAGCAACTGAAGTCAATGGAAAGTGAAGCTGCTGAGCAACTCTGTAAACAAACTCACGGCTCCGTGACATATTCACAGAAATACATCCAAAAATGTGCTTTTTGTTTGTATAGTGTCTAAATGATTGATGACTGATACTGACTCCAAATGCAACTGCAGTGCACTGTAGAGTGAAGGGATGTATGTTAGCCGAGGGTTTCTTACAGTCTCTCAAACCTCACAGGTATACAGCAGAAGGAATTTTAATGTGAGAGTAGCAAGTCTTCAGCTTCAAAGGCAAAGGCACTAGTAGCTATGGGTGCTCGTTTCTTCCAAAGCAAAACTATAGCAGAACATGACTCAATGTTCGTAGCAATTTTCACTAGCTTTTTCCATAATACTTACTGTATGCTGTAGGATATATTCATGTCAGTTGCGTGTTTTGTCATTTTCAGAGTGTTGTATTATTTCTGTAGTCTCAGAGCAGAGCATTTCCATGGGTTAACTGATTAGAAAGTTGTTCAAATTAAGTACATTATTTTTCTACTTAATTGAAAATAGATTTTTTAAAGTTTTTATTTTTGAGAATGCACATAACACATTCTACATGTTTTATCCATCCTCACCAGGCAGCGATATGATGTTCCACTTAGTAAGTACTGACTTTAAAGCTATGATTTTAACAGGTGGTTTCAGTCATCTGTTATATTCTCAAATGCTTGATTGCTTTAATGAAATAAAACTGGTTTCAAAATAATTCAGGTTCTTAGCACTGCAGAAATCAGTTTCCCTGTTCTGATATTGTCATATAATGACAAATCCATTTCCTCAGTAGTTATCAGATGGTGCATCTTTGAATGAATATGACCAAGCATCTGTGTGTGGGCAACTCTTATTATTTACCTTCTTTCACCTATTCTCGACTGATCAACTTACATTCTTCCAAAGACTGAGGGGACACAAAGCCACAACAATGATAGCAGTCGATCTGGTGCAGTGCTGGGACTTCTAAGAAAAAGCTGTGCGTTAAAACAAAATCTGACAAACGGGGAAAAAAATATGCTGATAATAAAATGGATTATATATGTCCTTCTTCACAATTCCTGATGGTGTGAGGTGCCAGACTATTCTGAGAGGACAATTTTAGGGCAGAGATGAGATGCAGTATGGGTGTGAGAGCTACAAGACGCCAACTTCTCCCACCCTATCTTGGCTTCTGTGGCAAGCTAGTCAGCTGCAGATCCAACTCATGAAGAAAAAGAAAAGTACATTTATTTAGGCCCAGGTCCATGACTTGAAATGTTATGTTGCTTTCTCTGTATTCAGGGAAACCTGGTGATTTAACTTTGATTTAACGGCCCTACTGGTCTGACCTCTCCACACCTGTTATGACTCCACTAACTTAGGATACAAAAGCCATTCAGATTATACAAGAATTTTATGTCCTGTTTGACTGCTTAAGTTGCTAAACATGTGCTGTGAAACTTTGATACAGTTTGGATGGCAAAACATTTTCTATTAAATAAAATAGTAAGGAATCTGACCCCTCCATTTGAAAATCATAGGTCTAACATTCATGCTTATATGGTTGCATAAGCTATGGTATATATAGGCCCCCTTGAAAAGAAAACAGATTTTACTCAGGGCTTATGCAAATGGCAGGCAGACACAAGCCATCTGGGAAATCGAGCACTACTCCTGACGCCATTCCTTCTGATATGAGCAGCTTGGTCCTCAGTGGTGAGGGAACAATGTGCCTTCAGCCTGGTGCCCAAGGAATCCGATGTAGGAGACACCAGTTGAAAACCTTCCTAAGACAGAGAGGGTAAAAAGCTCTTTTAAGTCTCTTGTTTCACCGTGACACCACTTCAAGAAGGAATGCAAGATCTGGGGGAGCAAAGAGCAATGTTGGCTAACCATGCTTCTACAGCCCACAAATGATGGTGCTCGCTGTCATGGTGAGAGGGGCAGCCTTGGGCTGGGTTCAGCCTCAAGGACGTTTTCTGCACCTTCTTCAATGATTTGGTTATTAGCAGGACATGTGTGAGAGATTGGCACTGGAACCGAAGAATTTTCCCACTAGCAGATTCATTACAAGGCTTCCGTCATGCTTTGTTTCACCTCTTGCAACTCATCTCTCACTAAAATATAGATATATATTGAATAAGAAAGCTAAGGTATCATTAGGCTTGCCTACTCCACAGCTTGTCCATTTGAAAAGACTTTTTCTGCTATTGAATTTTCCTATTATGGATTTTACATCTCAATATTTCTTCCAGATAATTGGCTCTCATAAATTGCACAATGAGAGTATCACTCAAAATAAGGACAAGTGATATCCTCCAAAGAATTAATTTGAGGCTTCAACTAGATCGTTCCTGTTTGAGGCCATATAGAACATTATTTTTAACATGCCCCAGCAAAAATAGCCTTGCTGCAGAACGTCTAGGGAAATGAAGAAAATCTTGAGAATTTGGCTAACGCATTTTGTACTGGAAAAATCACAGAAACTCATTGAGGAGGAAACTTAACAAAGAAAAACAAAGGCAAAAACAAATTTAACAGCTGAGAAGATGGAGTCAGCTTTCAGAAACCAATAAGGTGTAATTCTTCAATTCTGTTCTGCAGATCTCAGAATAAAATCTTGCAGTCTCTCTCTGGGAAGGTATAAGAGGGACAGAGGAGGAAGAAAAGGAAGTATTCTGTCTACGGCTGACAGAAAGAAGCATACTAAATCATTTTACATTAACCTTTCAGAGTTGGAGCTAAAATGTAGACAAAAGGGTAATTTTACAGTTCAGCAAATACTTCACCCATTTATTATTTTAATGTTCCAAAATGCACAGTAAGACTTTAGAAGAAGGTTGCGTAAATGCCATCTATATAGTAATCTGAGTATACTGAATTGAATTGGACCCTTGCTGCTCATAAATACAGGTTTAGAAGTCAAAAAAACCCCCCAGTGTTAATTGCAGTGTGCTAAAAATCAGAGAAAAGTTACATATATGTGTCTCAAAGCAAAGCATAATTCAAAGAATTTAGGTACCATTTTATATATTTGTTTTCTGTTGCTCTTTTGTTTTTCATGTCTGTGGAAGGATATTCTGTTCTACCATTAAGCTTTGCTAGTTAATCACTACTGTTCCACAGCTTTCTTTAATAACAGTTACAGCACTGTATGTTTAACAGCTGATGCAGGAACCTTGGCCTGGGGAGCCATGAGCACTGCTCAATGAATACTTCCAGCATGGGTTTGACTCTGTTTCTCCGTGCTGACTCAACAACCTATCAAACAAAACATTTCATTATGTAGGCTCTGTGGGACATGTGGGATACAGAATAGAAGGCATAGAAGGGTAGGAACACTTCACTATTATTTTCTTATTATTTTGCTGTTACAGAATGTTTGGCAAATGATGGTACACACTGTTGCAAGCAGATGCTATAAATTGGGTCAGTATGATACATATAGCTGCCAAGGAGCTGTTTAAGTATATTTTCACTGTTTCCAGCAAAAATAACAAGAGAGAAGTAAAGACATCCTGAAGTAATTATGTAATTTAGAAGGAAAATATACCAGGGATTTTTAAAACATACGTGCAAAAGGAAGGACAAATTGAACTCATATCGTACTTGAAAATTTAATGGAAAAGCATTAATTGATAAACATGAAACTAGAACCATTATCTTACCCTCGCTTCAGCCTGAAATCCAAATTACATCCTATGTAGGGTCACTAACGAAGTCTGGGTACCATTTTTAATTTCTGCTCAAGAAATAAGGAGGTTTGTATTGACAAACATGTTACAAACTAGGATTTAGTTAAAAGAAAAGAGAATTGAAAAGAAAGTTGTCTAATCAATTAAACTGTTAGCATAGGCCATTTATGCAATGTCTGAAATACATCTTAAAATCATCAAAGCTTGCCATATAAAATCAAATTGCACTTTAAAAGCTATAGCCTTTTTCTAAAACAAGAGACAACAAAAAGCAAACAGTTTGCTTGACTGGACCAATAGGTTACTGTTCACTGTGATTTCAATTCTGTATGGATTGATTTTGGACTTTTGTTCTCAGATCTATCAATAAAGGCTTCAAGAGTTTCCAAAATATGCAACCAGAGGCAAAAAAGACAGACTGAAAGGCTAGCGTGCTTTTCACAGTAAGTAGTTGTCTTTAAAACTTCTTAAGTCTTTAAACATCACCAGTGTGGAGACAAATTTTGTATTGCTGCTCACTGCTACATTATACTGCTTTTTAGCACTAACATGTCAGTGCTATCCCAATGACTCAGTCAGGGTCAATCTCCAGTTGTACTTCACATTTTGGAAAACATGCACAAGTCAACAGCAACTTGCAAACTGTCTGTTGATGAGTCTCTTTCCACACTGCTGATTCCAGACCATTATATAATTGTAAGACTTTAATACCCAAATTTTAAGGACTTCATGGCATTTTGCATTCCTCGAAGAGAAATATAGAGAAAAACCATTGAGATTTTGGAATGATTCCCTCTGAATTTACCTGTTTATATAAAGAGAAAATTCTCATATACAATGTTGAGGGCCTCAGTCTTCCCTATTCCCTGCTTGGGAAAAGCAGAAGCAAAGTTGAATACGTAAAATAATATTTTTCAAATATGAAACCATGCAGAAGAGAGTAAGGAACAAACGGTCAGTGTCAAAGGACAGAAGGAGAAAGATGAGAAAGGAGACTCCATTGTAAATCTCAGGGGAAATTCCCATTATGAGTGCCAGGAGACAGCAACATGGGGAAACATAGCAAGAACCAAGGTCACTTGATAATGGGCTGCAAGACCATGCCTGTGACTAAGTCAGTCCTAAATGACTAAGTCAGTCCTTTCCATCTTCAATGCCTTCAATAAAACCTCTGCCCTAAAATAATAAATAAATATCAATAGAGAAGCCAAAACAGGAAAAGATGTTTCCTCTAGAAAGGACCCAAGGGCCATGAGGGAAATGGAAATGAAATTATTTTTGTTTGGAAGGAATTAATGTTGTTATGGGCTGTGGAGATAATCAAAATCCCATAAAGGAATCTAGTAATAGTAAATGCCTATTTGCCCTAAAATTAAGGGAGGGAGGTTAGCTGCATGATGTGGAGACACTTCTGAGGCATCTCTTTAAAGACTCACATATCTTTACCAATGCAAGGCTTTGTTATCAGGCTCAATGCTGCAAGTCATCAAGGAGATTTTACACCTTTTTTTTTTGTTTGTTTTAAACAAAGCAGTTGACATTTTTAAGCATCTGCCAGCAGATCTGTGTTACAAAGTTCCTAAGCATGTTTTCTAACAAACCATGCTGCTTTCCAGTGGCCCTTGTGGCTTGTTATTTCATAGTGAGGAGAGTGGTTTGGAGCTGATCGAAGTGTTCAATATTAAAATGCATGTAGCTAGCTATCACTGTCTCCTCCATAAGGGAAGAATATTTCCTATTTGACTCTCATGGCACTCCTATTTCCTTTATGCAACTACTTCTGAGAGCTTCATGGCCAAATGTCTACAACATGCCACTTTTCATGCTATTCCTTTTTTGGTCTGGAAAAAATTTTTTTATACTATACTATGTAATGCTGTATTACCATCAGCAATCTTTCACATTTAACCATTTTATGTCACCGTTTAATGGCCTTACTTACACTTAGAACTTGCAAAGTCACAGGTTATCAGTGTCAAATTATCCAGATTCTTGCACTCATACTGGGATCATGTTCAGCCCAGATCTTTCCACTTACTTTAATTCATGTAGTTCTTTGAAAGCCATCACTTCTCATAATATAGGCTCTTCTTTCTTGAGCTTCGTTTTGAACGTCACTCCCTCCCATGGCATTGTTTGAAGCAAATCTGAGCAAATGTAGAAAAAACCCTTCAAGAGTACCTAGAAAATAGGAAACACCTGACAGGTTTCACAGATTAGCAGAGCTCTCTGAAGTTGAAAGTTTGAGCCATTAGTAAGGGTAGCAGAAGGAAGCAGGAGTTTGGAAGTAAAAGATAGTTGTATTTTTTCCCGTAGGCTCAGACCCCAACTCTGCTTTTCTGCATATACAGAGCATGATGAGAAATGTTTTTGCTGAGGACTTGCATCCTCATTATTTATTACATCCTGTCATCATGATGTGATGTGCCAAGATCTCAGCTGGATCTAGCCCAATATGCCACAATTAAGCAAGTAAATGATTGCATGTCAAGTTAACATTTTTCATGGAGTTCAAAAGTGAATTTAGTTGTCCTGTAGATACTCACTTGGTCCATGTTGTCCTGCTTTCAGTAATTACTGAAATCAAATACAGTGTGCCATTGCAGGCTTGGGTCCTGGTACAGCACATCAGTTCTCTGTTCTCTTAATGCTTTTGAGCTCCAAGGAGGCTTCTCTTGAACTTGCCCCTGTTTCACACCAAGAACAGCCTTTTGGCTCAGTGGGCCTAATAAAGCACTAAAAATGTTCTTGCATAAGTTTTCTTTTACATCTGTGGTAAGGTTTGCACAGGTGGTAAAATTAAAAAGATATTTGTAGCAGCTCTGCTGATAAAAAGAGCAAGCATCATGCTTATCAGAGCAAACATGCATCTTGATTGGCTCTGAAGTTACAAGTGAACAAGTACTAAACTATCCAAGGTGTATGGTGAATAACAACTGGCATTTATTTTCTCCTTCCTACTCCATGTGGGTAAGAAAAAGTGGTGTAAAGTATGCAGCTACAGTTGAGCAAATTTTTTAGTTTCATCTGGTTTAAATAACTAAAAGTTTTTCTCTCATCTTGAAACTAGCTTATAAATCTATTCATTAATTCTCCTCCCAGTGTGGGGATTTGAAATGACACTTCCTATAACCCGTTAGTGAGCTTAATGTTAGGCCTTGAGTTTTGGGCATGGTTTGGGAGATTCTTTCTTCTTTCTTTTGATGCTGTGTTTACAAATAAAGATTTCATAAGAGAAAGGGCAAGGATCCAACCGGACTCAATTCTTAAATATGTAATGTAGACCACTGCTGTATTCAGTCCATCTTAATGACTTCTTTGCTGCAGGAGACAGGACAGACAGGGAAAATGAAGAATGCTCATCCCAGAATAGCATGCACCATATTGCTTATATTGCACTACCAGATCTTGAATACTTGACTTTCTGTATCAGAGACTGTAAGTTACAGGTAGCCATAAAAGTAATTTTTCCATAAGCAGCACTATTTGCTTACTCATATCAGCTAGCTGTCCAAAATGGAGGGAAAGGAAGGCAAACGGATTAAATAAAGTTAGATTAACCTTTCAGACCACACTAATACCTGGCATTCACACAATGCAGAACAATAATAAAAATAATAATTAAAAAAAAACCCTGCAAAATTAATGATTTGTGCTAAATCCAGAATAGAATAATGGATTTGCCAGACCATTTCCAAAATGGGCTGGCAGTCTTTCTCAGTGCTGAGCTTACCACAAGGAATATGCACTACGTATCTTTACTATATTATCTCAATATAACCAGGAGCTCTAAGATTCCCAGCTAGAAAACCTGTTATAAACCTTATTCCCAGATTGAAGTTTTTAAGTGGGATTATAATTGTGATGAGCTTGATTAATGAGTGTATACCCTTCTATTGTATGTAAGGTTAGTGATTAAAATCTTTTAAGAAATAATATTAACCCTGGAATAGAAAATAAATGCAAGATTTTGTTTGGTTTTGGACTGTATGCAGTTCCCTCAAGTCAGGCTAAAATGAAGAAATGACTGAGGCTGGCACTCCTTTTGTTTGGATCATTTCTATTTTTTCTACCATTTACAACATATCTAGGCCCTTGTAATTTTTTGGATGAGGTGGCTTTAAGCTGCATTTACTGTTTGGATTTGATGCCAGTAACAATTGGAGGAGGAATCCCAAATTCCTCAGAAATTAAGATGTACGTGAGGAATAATTTTCACAGAAATTACGGCTTGAAGCTTTCATGCATTTCAGCCATGCAGCACTGCATGGGTGGAAGACATGTAAAGTTAATTACCAAGATTAAAAATATACCTCTGAATTTATGGAGATAAAACTGTAACAGGAAAAAAAGAAAAAGGAAAAGCAGTTTTAACACAGTGGAAATACTAAGATTTTGAAAATGACATGGCTTGAATTGACAGGATGGGCAGAAGTGGCGTCTCTTCTTTTCTATACCTTTACTTTTCTCCATAAAAGAGTTAGAAAAACTGGAAAGGCAACAACAGGGCAGGAATGGTGTCTGTCCTAAGCAGCACAAGCTCTACAGTCACCCTGAAATGCTCTATAAAATGACCCACTGTTGATGTGACGAACTCACTGCCAGATAAGAAGGAAATGTTATGTTTCACAAAGTAATAAATTGCTCTTCATTGTGTTATATAAAATTGCAGCACCTCTTACTCATACTACTTTCTTTTATGGTGTGTCATAAAAGAAGTCCCAAACCAACAACTGTTTACCCAACTTTTACATGGAATGTTCCCAGGGCCTTTGAAGTTTTTTTCTGTTCTTGGAAAGCGAATGCTACTGCCCACATCTGCGTGTCCTCTACAACAGGTAAAGCCTGATTCTTTAGGGATTTCAGTACGAGTTACTGCAGAGGGCTCCACTGGGGGCTGGCAGCAGAGGAGCTGGGGCACAGGGCAGCAGCAGTGGCTCCAGCTGGAGGCAGCGTGGTCCCTGCCGCTGGTGAGCTGCCCTCCTGGGTGTGCACTACTGCAGCTTGAAGGAGGCGAGATTTTTGAAGCCCGCCAGGACTGTGTTCATGCTGTTGTTTTGTTAATGACCCCTCTAAATTTCAGCTTAGCCGTTGTTGCCGCATGGTGCAGGAGCTGCTCGCAGGAGGTGAACAGGATCCTCTCAGAGGTTCACTGCCTAAATAACTGAGGACAACTGACCTTGGTTTTAAATCTGTGTAAACAGGATCATTAGTGGGCATGATGGTGTTGGGTTGACAGCTGGACTTGATGATCTTAGAGGTCTTTCCCAGCCTAATGATTCTATGATTCTATGATTATGTGGTCAAAACAGAAAAAGGGAAAAAAAAAAACAACCCAAAACAGTAGATGAGAGTGGTGGTGAGATAATAAGCCTTAAAAAATGAGCCTCTGATGTCCTAAATGGACATGCTGCCTCATGCTGACCACTGCAGAGTGGGAAGCTGCTCTCATGTGTGGAGGCTGCTGCCTTGCAGTCGGCATCTGGCCTGGATGGGAAGCACCAGTGCCAGCTGCACTGCCACCCCACAGCTTTCCTTGCCTGACCCCAGCCCTTCCCCCAAAAAACAGAGCTGCCTAGGAAGGCTGGAAACTCCTGCCCAGCTCTGAGGCTGCACAGAACTTCCACAGAACTTAAAGAGGCTGCTCTGTTGAAGGATACAGGCAAAATAAACCTACGATAAGTAGCTCAGGATGCTGGGGATAAGCAATGGTTTTCTTATCTGGGTAGATGATGAGAAGCCCTGCTAGTTGGAAGCTAATTTCAAAAGGAAGGGGTCAACATTTATTCTCTCCAGACTGTCCTGAGAACACTGTGCTAATCAGGGATATTCCAGTACGAGTTCTGAGTAAGAGGAGTTAAGATAGTACAGGGAGAAATCTGGGTAGCCACAGCAGTCTGTGGTGTGGAAGCACGACACCAACTCCCACAATCTTCTCTCTCTGCTGTGGTCCAAGTGCTTTTATCTTTACTGCTTTCCACAAAAGACACAGGGGCTATATTCCTTGAAAATGGGCAGCTATTTTTCTGCTTGTTTGCAGGGAGGAAGATGGGGAAGAGATCTGGGAATGGGTAGGAGTTTCATTATGTCCCTGCCCCTAGAATTTCTCGGCATCCAGGACTGGTGCACAGAAAGCATGTGCTAGGAGCAGCTAGAAACTGAGATACGTACATGAAGTGTGTATACTCCTGTTATTAGATGAAACAGGATATCAGAGAGGAATGGGGGAGGCAGGGAAATCAACTACTTTACAGTGCTGACATGCTTGGAGGCATTTTGCAGCTCTCTCCATTTCTGAAATTGTATTTGCAGAAATCACACTAGCCAGCAGTGTGATGTCTCTCCCAGCAGTGCTTTTAAGTGTAATGCAAAAACCGTTACAGCCTGGTGGCACCAAAGAGTACTGCTTGGCAAGCTGCAGCATCAATCTGACCTCTCAGCCTATTGTTATCAGTGACCAATATCCAAACACACACTGAAGGCCTAAATATTGCTACTCACAGTGCATCCCATTCAGCAATACTTCTAGTTCCAGCCTCCAAATGTAATACTTGGGAGGATGCTGTTTGGTTCATTTTCTTAAGACAGGAAAAACATTTCCTAACATTTTGTTGCCCAGCTTCTTCAGTTTACACTGAATAGATTTCCAGAAAAGCTGCATCATTACATTTCCTCCTGGACTCGAAGCAAAAGCCATGCACTCACAATATTTCCTCTCTTGGAAGGAAATGCTGTAGAAACGGGACAGGTGCAAGATGAACTGCATAGCAGAATTTTACTTTTAGTTTCTTGATTAATACCTACAATGGTGGCAAAGAGGGAAAAAATAAATCAGTCCTAACAGCCATGTGATATTTAGCTTGGATTATCATCACAAAAAATGTGGAAAACTAC
Organism: Leptosomus discolor; assembly: GCF_034619465.1. NCBI lineage: Eukaryota > Metazoa > Chordata > Aves > Leptosomiformes > Leptosomidae > Leptosomus > Leptosomus discolor. The sequence continues at coordinate 35,589,472 of NC_141395.1, read as the reverse complement.
TGTCAAAATTATATACGCTGAAATGCTTCTGTTACTTTTAGCCTCACTCATGGGATATGCAGAAGAATCCCTCACAAGTGTATAATTTGAAGACAGTGAATAGCTAGTAAACTATCTTTCCTCGAAATTAATACTAAACTAGAACAAGACAGGCTTTTTGACAAGCATGAGATTAAAATGGAACAAGATCAGTACTTTTTAATCAGATTAATTATTGGATTTTGTATCCAATGCCTCAGATATCATTGCAAACACCTGGCTTCAGGAGTGGGGGAGATATTCAGGCAACTTGCTGCTCTGCTGAAATATGGGCATTTCTTCTCTGCCCTGCCACTGCTGCATGATGGAAGTATGCAGATGCCTCATTTTCTAAAGGAGATTTAAGGCCATGGAGAAAAATAGTTGGGAAGACTGGAATTTGGAGGAAAGAGTTTACCGTTTTTGGTAAAAGTACACCAGAACAGGAGTCTTTGGGAAAGAGAGTGGAAAGGGTGATATATTACTGTGGCAAAACATGCTGAAGTCCAATCTCCAATGCTTCTTTCATAGGAATTCGTAATGGGTAGGTCAGCGTCATTCACTCTAGAAAGAAGTACTTTGATTTTTTATTTGTTTGTTTTATAAAAAGGTGCCCATGCTTTTGTTGCTTCCTAAATAATGTGAACTATATCCAGTTAACTATGTGCAAATGATGTATGCTTTCTTATAATCTCTTCAATTTAGCAACTATAGCAGCTTAAGATGTTAGGAAATGGTCTTGCACACTGCAACAGGAAAAACACACAAAGTTGTGGAGGAGAGGAAAATGCCAAGCCAGTCACTTCACACTTTTTCTACAAAACTAAAAATGATAATCAGTCTTTTTTTTTTAAAGCAAGATGTACCTGTAAATATGTTCTATTAGGCAAGATCATTAATATTTTAGTGTAGTAATGAAATGTCACGTTAATTTGGTTATCCCTACATGGGGGTCTCTGCGCAACGTTCCATCATGTGTTATGGCTACACCTATTAATTTGCACTCTAGTCTAGTCATATCACTATTAATTTTTAAAACTCTTGATAATTGATTTATTGTACAGCATTCTGTCCTAACATGGAAGAGAAAATAGAAAAATGTTAAGGAAGCTGCTCAAGTCATCTGTGACATAAAGAAAAAAAAAATCCACTTTCCAGTAATGAATTTCATAGTTATATATAGTTGTACTGCACCTAGAATGTCATTCATCTAGGATATCCTTCAGTCTCTATACTCAATGCTATAATCTCTTCCAATCTGTCAAGCTATAGCAAGAGTCAACGCCTGGAAAGGACGTTTAGAGAGAAAACTGCAGAGGAAATAGCACTGGCAGTTCAATATATATCAATCACCTTTCCAAGTCAGTGCTAAAATGTTACCCTTTAGAATGTTATTAGGGGAAACAGTGCTATTAGAGTGGCTGAGTAATATCCCCAAGTCTGTTCCAGTATCTTTATGCCAAGTAGAAGGCTGAAGATGCATAAGGTATTCTCAAAGCCTGCTTCCTGTTTAAAGAAAATTGCCTTGGCATAGGATCTCTGCAAGACAGCTGCAGGCTGCTCCCTGGAGAACCCCTTCCAGGCTCCAGCACACCAATGGAGAGCAGAGCCAAGGATAAAGGCTGGAGGAACATGCTAAGAGCACAGCTTTTGCATTACTGCAGTGCAGATGTTTGGAGTGGCACTCTAATCTGCTTGCACAGTCTGAAATGTGGCCAAGGCTTTTGAACTATCTAAATTACATTGCAGTTGTGAGACAGACATAATCAGGTGGAGAGGAGAACATTAGCTTTAGCTACTGCTTTTTTTTTCTACCTGTCCCCTGACACCCTGACTCTATGGGCTCCATGTTGAATCTGTATGCTGTGTATTCATGGGCACTTCTCACAAGAGAGAGCCAGGCAGAGATCTCCAAGATGAGGGTGACTAAAAATGGGCAAGATACATGATTGTGATGCTGCTTGCAAGCTCATTAGCTCTGCTGAAAAGCACCTCTTATCAGTTTTGGCATCACCCTTCTTGAAAGAAGCCATGTTTGGGAACCTACATGGGTACCTCTGCATTCATGCTGTGCTGTATGGTTGATACTAGCTGGTTTTGGTTCATATTAGTTTAAAGACCTATGAATTCTCTCACTAGGGATCTAATTCTAAGAGAGTATTCCCGATTCTCATGCTTAATCTTCTGTGCCTAACCCCTCTCACATAGTGATTCATATGCTGTCCAGCGTCAGGCATCGAATTGCACTTCTACACTGGGGCATCATGATCCTGAAAGTTACCACCAATTCAAAACAGATTTGAACAGACATGTGCAGGCTTCTAATCTGTTGTCTCAAAAACTAGACAGATCCTGGATACCTCTGAACTGCATGAGGGGAAAAAGATCTAAAGTTTGTGTGTGATTCTTGAGGTAAGGAGAAGAGTCATGGATAACTGAAGTTAAAAAAGTTCTCTGTAACAACATCAGTGTTTCCAGAAAGATAAAGAACTGTAAAAATGGATGATTCTCTAACTGAGAAGACAGTCTCACTATACTGTCAAATCTAAACCTTTCTAAGTGACGCAGATAAACTTTATTTTCATTGTTCTGAGATGATATATTCAGCAAGTTAAAGACATAGTGTACATGAGTATTGGCAGACTGGAAAGGAAATCTTTTTTTATTGATGACTATCAGGAAAATCAAGCATAGATTAATCATCACTGATGGATCATTAAAGGATTTCCATCACTAAAATAAATTTTTATTTCATTTTAGTCCTGGTGTTACGGCAGCTAATTTCTTTCATTACAAGATTTTTCAACTAGCTATCTCCCTCCATAAAAAACACTTATGATATTAAACCTGAGGTTTTTCAGGATTTTAGAAAGGTAGCACTCTGTGTAGAACTCATGTGTTCTTTGCTCAGTCAATTTTCTGTTTCTGTACTGTAACCATCTTATTCGTAAGTTCAAGGCTCCCTTCTTGTTTAAATTTCTGGATGCAATTCATGCTCTTTTTTTTTGCCTCGACACAACTACCCTGATACAGATAGCTCTGTGTGTGAGACAGACACACAGGTGAGATTCTTCAAAAGCAATGTGCAGATGGTAGTTGTCTTTGGTCTAAGAGGGGAAAATCCATTCCTTTTCCTTACAGAATACTGGTATCTATTTTCTTCCTTCCACTGAACTGTTTCTGATGCTACCATAGTTTTGTGCTCAGAGTGGCAGGAAATTAAAGGTCAATACCATGTTCACTCCTTACCTTTTTAAATTATTTATTACAGGACAGACTGCAGGTTTCGTATAGACCAGAAATACTGAAGTCCAGACTTCAAGAAAATCAAATCAAGCACAGCAGTTTTGGCAGCTTGATTCATAGTACAATTTGTTCAATGAAATGATCAGGTAAGCCTAGATGTTGATTTAGGCATAAAAATAACTTCTCTGCATGTTAATAATCAACTTAAGTAGAAGCTAATTTTTATTGCTTTAAGCTGCATCTTTATGGTTAGGCTAACATAAAGCCCTCAGATATGAAAAAAGTCCTGATGAATGAAAATTAGTGGTATTTAGAGTATCATTTTAAAAACCTGTTAAGCCCAAGAAGTTTGTGAAATATGACCAGAATATATATAACACTGGTCTACAATAAGCCAATCAGATTTTATTTGCTTTTTCATTTTTAAGACATGGTGTATCTATAATCACTAGTTTAAGAGCAAATTACATATCTAATCCTAAATTCAAACTTTTTTACAGTTAATATTTAGAGTTAATCTCTTTATGATGTTTAACTAAACTTCCAGATTTTCCGTTATTGAGAACACAAAGATAAAAGTGTAAACATTTCAAAGAATGTCTACGGAAAATTCTAATTTACATACCATTTTCCATTCAGCAACTGAAAAAAACATATTCCCTTTTTTATTGTTATACTTGCTCAGGTTTTCTAAAAAAGCCAAATGAAAAGGTTCTATTTTTCAGAATGCATCACAATGCGCTCGGTTATTATGTCAAAATAACTGTTCTGAAGTATCAGTCAAAAATTGCTGACACGAATTAAAATCGGTGGATTTCATACATCGTCAAGTATAACTCAAAGTGAATTTTCATAAAGCACTTCTTCCTTTTATAAATAATATAAATATATTTATATTTATAAATAATCTGAAGAATTTCTTTAGCATGCCCTTGAAAGCTTTCTTTTTCAGCTGCTGAAGTACAGACTTCCTTGTTCACCTAAAATGAAGCAAAATTTGATTTACGACAAATAATTGGCATGCATTGACAAAAACTTCAACTAATTGGAAGGAATCCAAAGATTATCCAGCCATGAAGTCATATTAAAAATTGTAAGTTTGTCACACATACTTGGACAGACAGCAATAGTACCATTTTATTTGAATATGCTAATTCAAATGCATATTCAAATACAAAGCAGGAAAACCAGAGCAATTGCTGTGCATCATTTCCACAGGCATTTTGCATAATTTCTATTAAATGGAGTTAGGCAGCTCTGGATTAGGATTTGAATAGCTCACAATCAGGTACAAGAGGAAATGGGAGACAAGCACGCATGAATATGCCCATTAAGCATGTGGAGGAGTTTTTCATTCTAGTTGCTTACTATGAAATTATTAATAAATTTGTTCCTTCTGTTGCCTACAGCTGACAGTTGTGCACATCAAGAAGGTAAAGAGAGGAGAGTTAATTGTAGGTTTGAGCTTCCTGAATGAGTAGTTTAGTGCAAATTAGTTTTGAGGAACCGACTGGATCCACATGTGGGTATTGAATGAGAAGGAAGCATGAAAGTAGGAACAGAAGTTACATTTTGGGTAGTTTGGAGGCTAAGTGGTATTCTACAGTTTGGAACCCAAATTCAGAGAGGCAAGGTAGGACAAATCAATGTCCAATGCAATTTGCTCTAGAGCAAGTTTATTTTGTATTTTATTTACTTTGAGGAAGACATCAGTTTTCAGCAAGTGACTGCTATCTCTCTAATTAACTCATAAAATAAATATTTTTTTGCTTTAAACGTTATGATAGTCATACATCTGATGGACAAGACAGAAATTTCATAATAAATTTACTTAATTTCGAAGAAAACGTGGAGTTGGAGTTTTCAGCTGAGATAAAAGTAAAGAATGAAAAGCTTTACAACTTCTTTGCAAAATGTGGAAAAAATACTGGAAAAGCTGGAAAAACATGTCTTTAAGAGATCTATTCTAGAATTAGAGACTTTATATTGAATAATCAGACCAGATTAGATCCTGTTGTAAGGATGAGGTTTCATGGCAAACTTGTGGCTAAAGTAAAAAGTTTTCCTCATTCAGGCAAGTAATTTGATAGCAGAGATAGATGACAACACAGTTGCCCTTCTTTCGATCTGAAGATGTTAATTTTTGACATGCAATAAAAACAGCCCTTGGACTCCTCATTTTGTGACTATCCACTTGGGAAACAATTAGCTTCTTTTATCCTCTAATGAGAAGACTGAGCCTTTACTCAGACAGTGAAAGAGTGAAAACCAGACTGTACTACAAGATATTTCAAAGTAGAATTCAAGCTTGAAAGAACCAGCAAAACAATAATGTTCACTTGGAGGAAAACAAGATTAAGTTTGTGGCTGAAAATGACCAAGCCTTCATATTCAAAGAACTGAAATGGCCTTTGTCCTAAATATATCTGTGCATGTCATAATCTATAGAATAGAATCTTTATGCCTGAATGCTGTTTTTTTCCTCCCAGAAAAAAACACAACATGACATCTAATGAATCAGACACACAGAGAATTTCTCAGAAACCTGTGCTCAGCCAACCAAGAAGACTGGTGTTGCTCAAGTGAATCCCAAAGAACAAAATGGGTATAATTCTTGAACTGAGTGGCTGGCCAAGCTCTAATATGCGTGACTGCTGAACATAGAGGGTTTATGTCACAAAGCCAAAAATGCTGTGTGAAAAGGACTGCTATAATGTACTACATTACTCTTTCCTTCTGTGAAACTATGAGTACAGTATTCCTGAAACTGTGAACAAATTTTGAATGTAAGACTTTTTCACTACTGGATGCAGAAGTGTTTAATTGTTTGGAAATCCATGCACTCAGCTCCAAAGACTAGTTACAGTGACATCAATGTTTCCACAAGGAAAACCTTCTTTCCTTTTCCAAAAGCCCATAGTCCCTTGAAGCAGGGAGACATGCCAGAAGTCAATAGCCTGAAGGTGAAGTGATCTGTAGAGAAAGATTCATCTTTAATTTTCATGTTCTCAGAGGAAGAAGCAGCATGTGATCTGCTTAAAGATTTCATTAACCTTTATTGTTGCTTGATAAAGCTAAAATCTGTATGTGGTATTCCAGGCTGAGTTACCCTAATAAGTCTTGACTAATCCCAGTCACTAGAAAATAAAACCTTTATGCCAAGTATTAAATATTGTTAATTACTTATAACAGTCCTAGGAAAAGGAAAAGGTTTATGAATTGTTTCTTCTTATTGGGATGTCACTGTTTAACTGGTTTGCATCACTAAAACTCTATATTAGCTTAACTGAAATCTGGCAGATGCAGACAGGAATCAGAGCAGTTTTGGTGTAGAAGTAAGATTGCTGACAGAAAAAGCTTCTGGTCTATGGAAGAGACAAAATATGTGAGTACATGGCTCTCACGCAGAGAAGGTTAATATTCATAGACTTCATTTCTGTCTTTGAGCTTCAATGGAATTAATAAATTCATCAATTTAGTAATGGAGAGTTTATAACTTGTATTATTTTGGGAGAAGCACCAAGAGAAAAATGTGACAAGCACAACTTGCTGTTTCTCAGTGGTTGGAACAATAGAGTAATTTGTTCCAGCTCTCTTGTAAGTTTAGCACACTATCCATCATAAATCTGGCCACATCTGTTGGCTGACACACAGGGACTTAGTGCCAACCTGAAAAACGTCAGCTGCTTTTATTCAGGTATATGGAGCATGTCAACTTTTCTTTCTACTACTGTGCCTGTAGTCACAACCCAGATGGGGCAGCAAAATAGACTGCTGCTTTTATGTATGGACACATATAAAAGCATCAAAACACCTTTCTAGCAAAACACCCTGGTGTCTTTTAATGTCTTTAAATGCTGTGATTTGGGCAACTACACTGTCATCTTCATGAATTTAGAAGAGAAATCACTTTTGTAACTATAAAATGATATTTGAAAAGAGGAAAGGTTCTACATAGCAGTCAGCTACAGTGTTCATCCCTTTGCTTAAAGTGGAGAATTGCTGTTCTCCAGGCTGTGAATTTCTATTCCTATCACTAGCAATTTCAGCTTCTGAAACATGGTATTTGTCAGGAGACTTAATTTGCTGAATCAACTTGTACTGCTATACATCTATATCAAATATGGTCCAAATGGGCAGCATTATTATATACATTCCCATGCATTTAGCAGACACATGGAGGCTATCACATTTAAAAGGAAAAAAATGGATTAATTACAGACAATTTTTTTAGTTTTCTAGATAATGAAGAAGCATCATGATGCTTCTTTGGTTTTTTATCATCCACCCTTGTACCTGCTTTTTAGAAGAAAATAATGATGTATCAGATAGGAAAGAAGTAATTTTAAAATTACACGCTTCACGTTAAAAGTATATTGGAATGAGGTTGTGAGGTGGCAAAGTCAAGAGTTTAAATTACAGGTGAAGTTGTTGCCTTTCCAACTCTCATTCAGTTCTTTTTGCATATATGTTTTGGTATAGTCTCTGATTACAACATCATATACTTGATTGCTGTATAGAGGATTGAGCTAGCTCATTAAAAAGCAATTTCCCAGATGCTACCTAAAATATGGAATTATTAAGTTACTTGTCGACTTCCTCCTGTGAAACCAATGGAATGCAGAAGTATTACCCAGACTTCCACGAATGAACTAAACAGTCTAACATCAAAGCATCTAATTGTCTCAGATGATACAGGTTTTTTCAAAGCATATATTTGCATCTTCAAAGTATGGCTTTCAGCAACACAGGTTCAGCTAAGGCTTGCTTGCAGTTCTGCGCAGTTGATTTTGGTCTTTTCCAACCTAAATGATTCTATGATACACTCATGTCCTAATTGGACACCCGGGGTAAGATGACTAGAGGATCAGCCACAGATGCAACACATTTGGTGACAGTGAGTTTTATATTATTTTTCAGGATGGCATTGTACCGTATTAACTGACACCATCCTTTCTGGTTTTTATCCAGGAGACAGATAATCTTATGCTTCACTCACTACATGCCATACAGCTTCTGCCAGGGGTGAGGCAAGCACAAACAAACAAATCACATTTTCCTTATGGATTTTACAGAATGCAGAATGATGCAAAAGTCCTCTAGGGAAGGGTCAGAAGAAGTGTGCCATGTGACTAAAAGTTTTGTGGGGCAATATAAGAATGAAAATTAGGCTAGCACCAGCAAAATTAATTATGAGATTTCTAACCTCTTGAAGTTTAGTTCTGAAATTGTAATAAGACAGAGAGCCTTTATACCTCTCACTGGAAAAGAAAGGATTCTTGAGAAGCTGTCTGTTACAAGAGCAGAATATAATATGAAACATCATAAACATACTTTTTACATACCAATAAAGAGGTTTTTCTAGGAATGTTTTGCATGAATTTTTGTAAAGACACAAGAGAAAATGACATCCTCAATTACACAGACCAGTTTTGACAACCTGTCTTCAACTACATTGTGGATTAAGCCAATTTCTGCAGGCAGTAACTAAAATAACATTGACATTTCTGTCTAAGGCAGCTAGATAGAATTTGCAGTGTAAGACACACATTTTCTCAAACAATGCAAATATATGCAGCAGTGGTTTTGCTATTTGTATTTTAAGTGTTCGTGAGAGTTCAGTTCTGCCATCTGATTAATGTTGACTGGTCCTTTTCTCTCAAACATTCCTACTGATCTCCTCTGGAATATGTAGCTAAGGTCTCTGCCACACAGTAAGGGAAGAGTCCTTGCATGCAACTTCATACTCCAGGGACATACTAGAGCTTCCTGAACTGCACAGGCATAATGACTTAAATACATTTCTAAAGCGCAAGTACTCGGTTCAATGCTGAGAATCGCATGTGACAGGATTTTCTGCAACTTGCTAAGTTCCTTGGGCACAGAAAAAGCAGCCAGCCAAGATGACCCTGAAGGATCTCTTGTCTTCAAGGCACACTGGTCTTTCTGCATTTCATAAGATGTGCACAGCTATCCAGCCTAAACATCTATTGGGAGCACAACAGGCTTCAGTAATTTGGCTTTATGTTCCATTTTAATATTCAACACATATTTGAGATGTCTGGCCAAAATACCCACTATGTACCTATGAAAATCTGAACTCTCAGGAGCAGATTTGGTATGCAGCAAAAGGATTTTTTTTTTTTTTTTAAATAGGAGAGGCAGAGCACGAATGTAGTTTCAGCCCGCACAGACTTAGTATTTTCAAATGCCTCAGAAATGGATTGTCTTCCCCCCCTATATCTGGATGATTTGGTCCAGGTTCTGTGTCCTGAATGAGAAAATAATTCCCTGTTGCTCATGAGACAATGATGTTCTACAGCATGGCAGAGTAAAAGGAAATACGAATAGATGAAGAACCAAATCCTTCTGAAAGAAGAGAATAGGTCATCCTGGAAAAACAAATCTGCATGATTGGTTACAAATCAACATGTATTTTGGTGTCGTTTCAAGATTTAATCCAAAACCCAATGAAGTTAGTTGAAGGCCCCTCTCTGCTTCTCTGTTTAAACAGAGGTTTCCAAACGGAAGCACAATGACTCCTTTAAATTAACTAATACGCCCTCTCAACAGCAAAGGGTTAATCATGCATCTGCATACTCCAGGGCTTTGCTCAGTGTGACTTTGAAAGTAGTATGTCATATGGCTTCTTTCCACCTGCTGAAATGGGGTAGATGTTAGAAGGGGGGTGAGGTGGAGAGGTAGGAGGAAATTCTGTGCCTTCACAGAATCACAAGATCTGGTGCAGTAAATCATACACTGAGTTTAAATTAAATTGTGCTGGAGTAGCTTGAGTGCTTTTAAAAAAATAAATTACAGTATTACTAGATGAAGAAACATTAAATAAATGAGCTAATTACATGCCCACTTACCTCTGTGCTAAGCATGATACATCAAAATTAATTTATGTATGCTTATTATAGTCACAGTACAGCTCTATGGAATTACAGAGTTAATTATTCTGTAATCTGTTTGATATTGTACCTTTTAAAATTCTACTCCCAGTCTAAATTGTCTGGATTATAAAAATCAAAAGGACAAGGCATAATAATATATAGGACTAAACTAGAATGTGTGTGTGGAGTTAGCAGAGTGAATATTCAGAAACAAAAGCAGTTAGTATTATGCCTCCATTAACAACTTCGTATGTTATCTGAAACTGGAAGTAAAGAGTATCTTAACAACAAGGTGCAAAAATGATACTGACTTAGAAAATTTGTTGTTCCCCAGACAGTAACACACTGTAAATGTAAAACCTAGGAATATGAGCACAAAATATCAGATAGTTTGAGATAGCTCCCTATGTGACATACTGGTACATACGTTTTTAAATGACCATATTCTGAATGTGGCACATAAGGAAATGACCAGTCATAAGAGATTTCTAGGGTGTCTAGTTATCATTTGATCCCTTAGAAGTCAGGCAGCATCGCTGATTAGTCCTAGCAGGGTCTCTGCCTCCCTCCCACGGACTTTCGTAATTTCTTAAGCTGGATTTCAAATCTGAAAAGGTTTGAAAGAAAGCCTAGCTCTCAAATCCATATGAAATACTAGTTTCTGTACCCCAGTGACACGGTGTTTCCCTTCATGACTGCAGTACTCTTAATGACACCATGTACAAAGAGTTCTTGCTCTTGGTAACAAAAAGTATGTTATGCTGTGACTTTAATTTCACTGATTCTTTGTTAATTTACAGAATGGTTATATAAAGTATAAAAAACCTTGTTATACATGATTTAAGTTCTTAAATTGATGGATTCCCTTCCTTTCTTCTGATTACTGTAGAAACTGCATTTGTCTGAAGTGTTCAAACTGAGTTACTAAGCGTGGTCATCTCACAATCTGTGGGAAATACTGTATTAAGTTCTACAGTTACACTGAGAAAACCTCCTTTGAGCAAACTTAACATTTCCACTTGTCATTTTTTCCACTGATATGAAATAGTACACTGAAATCCCTGTAAAGTCCTGCCAGAGAGAGAACTTCTGGATTTTTGCAGAGCTGTGGGCTTTCACTGCATGCTGTGTCTATCCCATGGACAGAGCAATTGGACCATTTACCGCATCTTGTTTCCAACCAACATAAAAATTAATGAAAGAGATGGTATCCTTTAATTTTCAGGAGGCGAGTGTAGTTTTTGGAATATTCCTGGATCACCACGTGCATATCCATACAGTGTGTAAACAAGCTTTTATTTTACAAAGCCCTATGATACAGCTGTTTCTCATTTTCATCTTGCAGATGCTGTCTTGCTTACAGGGCAGCTTAGTTAAAAAGCTTAGTTTAAAAGCTTGGTCATAAGACCAAGCTGTACGATATTTAGTTTTGATTGAAAATTGCATAACTCTTTTGTCATCCACAGGCAAAAAGCTTGGTGTAAAACCATGTTTTACTAGGAGCAGAAGACTGTAGGTCCAGGAGCACTGTCAAAGCTCCCTTTTTCTGTGAAGCATAGTCAACTATAAAAGCCTAAAAATTATGCTTATTCATATTATTATTATGGAAAGTCCTGGTGACTCACTGCATTGGCAAAAGGAGATGGTTTAGTTATTACTGTTTGTAATTGAGTTTTCTGTTAAGATGGAAACAAAACAGTAACAATATGGAAGATTCCCTAGGCATATGTGAACATGCCTGCTGTCTTTTGGTGTTCACAAGTCCCTTGAGTTAGGAGTGGGGAGCGTTCTACAGGCACATCACTGAACCGGTCAGTTCATAACAGCGAATAAATATGCCTAAGACAAAAAGAAGGAAAAAAAAGAAGAAAAAAGAGGAAGCCCTAGTCTTCCCCCATCCTCCCCAGAGACAGGAGTTGGAGCGATGGAATTTCCCTAGTAGGGAAACAAAGATAATGTCTAATTGCTAGGATATAAAGACTCAGAGGGAGAGCACACAGTGACCAGGAGTGCAGAAGAGGACTGACCCCAAAGTTCAGAAACATAGAGAGAGAAAGAAACTCAGTTCAGAGTATGTTCAAAAAGTTCAAGAACCCAACCACAACCAAAAGGAGGCTCGAGAGTATTGAGGCAAAGGAAGCAGAGAAGTCGATGTTAGTCTGGTTTTTATACATTTGTCTATCCGAATGCACACACACACACAAAGGTAGTCTCCAGGTAACAAAAGACAAAACTCACAAATGTAATTTCCTTTTGTGTTCAATCAATATGTACTCCTATAAATACTGCAGCTAATGAGAGCTGAGAGCAGATTTGCTCAAGCTTCTGAGGAATAGAGCTAGCCTGGGTAATGCAAATCTAGGAAAGGGAATGCAATTCCAATGACTGTAACAAACAGGGAACTCATTCCCCTCAGTGCATGCTGCAGGAAAAGCAGGAGCTGAAAGCTGTTATGAAGAAAGCAGCTGGCTGTTATACTGACTTCTATACATAGTATACTCACATGTCCAGCCAGTGGGAACTCTACTGAGGTTGTGAAAGAGAACAGTGTTTGTATTAGGAGATAAGAAAAGCAGCTATTTTCAGTAAAGAACTCACTGTAACTCAGCTTTTTTCTGTTATTACCAAACCTGACTTCTGAAACTTGAGAGCTATTGATTCAAATCAATAATCTCTAAATCAGTTGCCAGTTCCTTCACAAAGGAATGCAAGCCAGTTTGCAGAGTTGAAGACCTCGTGCTATCGGCATTTTCACTTCATATCACTCAATCTAAGTTTCTTTTCTCCTTGATAAATGTCTGTTGTGCACATGACTCATATGCAGAGTCTTTTTATTCCCTCTGAACACCCTGATATGTAGACTTCAGCATTTGAAGGAATAATGCAGGTTCTCACCTTTATTTTCAGTTTTTACAGGCCAGTATACAGTATAGCATGGAGAATACCAAACCTCAGAGAAAGCAGAGCACTAAAAGTGTTCTGTAAAGCAACAATGTAAGCTTCCACAAATGTTAACAAGTAGGTCCTTGAATTAGGAGGATGCACAAGGGTACTGGTGGTGTACAGAGTCGAACAAATTATACAGATTTTTAATGAGGAAGTAATTACGTGAATTTTTTTCAGAGTGCTTTATAAACACTAATTATTACTTTCTCCTTAATTTTCCAGGTGAACAAAGACTAGGAATAGATTAAGCAGCTCCCTAACATCCTTGAATGAGTCAGCAGCAAGTTTAGCAGCAGGTCTTTTGAGTTTTGAATCTTTATTGATTATTGCCCTTATTCCATGTGGACAAGACTAAATACCTGTGTTCACATGAAATGGTGCAAAGGAAAGTTACATAAAAAGATTTATTGGAAAAGCACTGACCAGTTTAAGTAAGAGTGCAAACCTTCTGTGCATCTAGGTTTTTTTAAATTTCCCCTTCACTCTCTTGAAAAAATTATGTTGGACTCAGTTTTATTGGAAAAGAGGAGATCTCTTTGATATGTTTACACACCATTAGTCATTGCATCTGGGAGGTAAGTTGCCCTTGGCTTTCTGCATCTGGCCCCAGTCTAAGTAGATAAAGACAAATGCTTTCCCAGTGCCAGGATTCCACAAGTACACAGTCCAGCCCTCCACTCCTGACATTTCTCCCTTCCTTGCAATCTGTTCAAAAGACATTTCTCCCTTCCTTGCAATCTCTTCAAAAGATCCTGTGCATTGAAAGAGCCAAGTTAATTATTTTAAAGGTTCCAATAGTTTATTTTTAAGTAAGATTCTCAGACATATGAATCACCAGGAATAACCGTAGTTCAGGAAAACCTTCTGGGAGTTGGACATAACTGCTAACACTTGGTCAGAATCAGTTATAAGGGACCTGGAGGCAAAGGGGAAGGGAAAACCAAAGCTTTGCAATGCCCTTTGAGCACACAGGGAAGCCAAGGAGGCATTTTAGCTCAGCTTAGTGTCACAAATGAAAAAAAAAAAAAAAAAAAGAATCAAGGTAAAAATTTTTTACCCTGATTTCCTTAATCCTTTTGTATTAAAACAGAGCACTGACATGCACTTAGACTGAACTCTACTTTGAACAATAAGAGCTTTGCTGAAAGGGGAAAAACATCTGGTTATTTTGTTGCATTTTTCTCTTTCTACTCAATATTCCTCAATTATCTTCCAAATTAATCGATACACCCTCAAATGACCAGTGTCTTAGAGACAGTTTCTTGAAAATTGGTGGCCAGTTCATAAAGCTGAGTTCACATTCCTTTTCCAAACTAAAGAAAAACTGGACAGACAAAAACGGCAGCAGAGCTGCAGTGATTTTCTCAAGCTTTTACAGTGGTACGAGCTAAGTCTTCATCTGAGTTGTATAAACCCTATGCCTCAAATAAAAGTTCAAGCAACAAAGAGTAGTTTTAATACTGAGTAGAACCAGCAAAACTAGAACACAGAATATCTGTGCCAGCAAAGTATGTTTCTGCACAGAGCAGAGTATTCACAGGATTTGTGGTAACAGTATATGGAATCAATTTCTGCCTGGCAAGGAAAATAAAATATAACATTTCTTGTGCAAAGTTTTTTCCACATTCAGGCCAACAGTGTGTGTCATGAGTAACATCTGTGACAAAAACATCACTTAAAACAGGCTAGGAAAGAGAAACCTTGGCTCGCTTATCCTATTATTTCATCTCTAGGGTTTGCCCTGGTGCACTTTTCCAGTAACATGATATTTGGATAGACTCTGTATTGTCTTATATAAAAGGAGTTACTACAATAGCCATCTCCCTATACTCTATAAAGTATCTATAATTCTTTCATTTGGCTTAAAAAGTTATATCCAGTAATTTTACAATAATATAGAGGTCAGTCTATGTAAAGTCAGTCAAACTTGTTTATCAGATTAATTAGCACCTTTTCTTGGGCTGTAAACTGTGATCCATCACTGTCTGCAGACTGAAGAATCTGTCTTGGCAGTTGTCATTTGTGGTTTTATGGTAAATTATAAATAAATTCCTAGTGTGGCTATAAAATTTCATTTATAATTGTTTATGAAAACTAACTGCAACAATAATGTGACTATAAAAATTTTAACTGCTATAATGTTATTTCATATTTTTGTCAATCTTAAGGTTTTAGAAACAAAAATAAGCCAATATTGTGTATTTCACAAAACTCAAAACTGATTTGTCCTTAAAACCCCCTCACCCATTCCAATGTTTTCTCTCAAAGACTCAGCAGCAGCCAGTGCCATACATTGTTGAAATACATTGTATACCCATGAGTTATTTGCTGTTGTATTTAATTCAATAAGGAGGAAACGGAGAACCAAATTTGAGAGAGGGACTGGATATCCGAGCATTTTGTACAGAAATACTTAGTCTCATGTTAGATGTCACCCTTGAGAGGCCATTCATCTGTGAATCTTTAGTGAGAGGAGGAACATTGAAAAGGGTAGAATTTAAGACATTTAGTATTCCCTGTGCTTAATTTTATACAACTCCCTGCTGAGGATGCTGATGTGAGTCCTGTTCTTATGTGCCTTCCTTCATCTCAGTTTGTATTTCGGAATTCTGTAAAGTTACTGTGTAATTGCAGAGAAAATACCAGAGGGTGCAGGGCCCTCAAGCTACAGGGAGGTCAGGCTCTTGCAGCAGTCATTACTCAAATTCGCCAGGGGAAGAGTTAAATGGTCTCTATAAACAGCAGACTTGTATACTGGCAAAGCGTGAAGGTCATTTTAGATTATTTCGTGTATAGTAAGTTTGCTGTCTTTTTTTCCACCCCTTCCTTGTTCTTGTTTTTATTCTGTGGTGATAGCTGATTTTTTTTTTCCCCTGAGAATTCCTACTACAGGAAATAATTTGCTGTCATGCAGATTTCCTTACTTTCAAATGAAACCTTGCAGTTCAAGATACCACTTTTCAGCTGACACCAATGCTTACTGTAGTGACCTGTATAACAAGAAGTTCCTGATACTATAATGTCATAAGAGCTGCTCCAATAAATCTGACTACTCTGAAGCTTCCTTGCCCTACAGTATGTACGCCAAAATGTCAGATAATGTCTTTGCAATCCCTATTAAAAAACCAATTCCTTTGGCCTTGGCTAAGGGAGAAATTAGACATTTTGATTCTATATGCCTGTGTAACGTGCTACCAGAACAAAAGGTAAAAAAATCCCAAAACATCATTTTAATCCAACTTCTATATTAATAGATAACATAGGACATAGTAATAGTAAAGGAAAAAAAAAAAAAAACCCACAAATGAAAACCATAGAATCCAAAGATAATTAAATTCATAGTTTTGTAGCAGGCAATTGAACCTCTAGGCCTGTCCTATTGCAAAGTATGTTACCAGCCATAACTACATTGTATTATGTTAGAGGGAGGAACCAATCTACCAGATTACTTATTTGTAAGTGCAAATGCTTATATGTCATAGATCAATGGAACATTAAAATTATACTACTAGGCATCTTATCTTTGAGATGTCATGATCATTTAAATGCAAAGTTTATCATCTTTAAAAATCTTGTAGTTTCCTGATAACTACCCTTCACAGTGAAAATATTCACCTCTGTGGAGTTGCCTCCAGAAATGAACACTTGATATAAATGGAAGTGTGTGTACTGCTGTATTTCTCTGGTCCTATTGAGAGTTCTGTTGATGCTACTGATGATCTTTTGTGTATGTACAGACTCTGATGATATCGGTGTTTCTGGAATTCACTGTTTCTTATGCCAGAACTGATGACAAAGTTGGTGAGTCCAGTTTTCACCAACTTCATCTTTTTCGCCATTTGTATACTTCTAAGCAGGCTTCTAGTCCTTTCAAGAACCCTTTCCCATGATATTCCAAGGTCTTTTTAAATGATTGAAGAAATCTTGGAGGAATGTTGTAGCTTTTCTGCACAGGCAGGTCTAATTCTTCCATTGCCCTGAACGGTCCACTTCAGAGTTCACAGCAGGACACAAGTGTAATACCATAATAGACTACAGGAAGTTTTTGTTAGTGGTGGGCATTGCAGATGTCATATGCATTTCAGATCTTTCTGCGGATCTGGTTCCCATGACCTGAGTTCTGGATTTAAGAGCTAATGTGACAAATGGTTTTTAATAACTTCACAACAGGGTATGATTTTCAGGAATTGTCACTTTTAATCCAGGTTTTCAGAAGAAAATTAAATGTCATGGTAAAAAAAAAAAAAAAGAGTTCTTGGATCTTTCAACTTGGAAAGGCATTTGCAAAAATAATTGCTATTCTTCCAAATTTCAAAGGAAAAAAATGGCATAGAAGAAAAATTGGAGAGATGAAAAACCAGCATGTATTTCTGCATGGATTGTCCAGCATTGAGCACCTACTCAGTAATTTATGTAATAATGAGGCTTGTTCAAATGGTTCTTTTCAGGCAGCAGCTGAACAAGAGCTGCCAAAAGCTGGTCTAATTATTACCATGCTTGTGCCCAAGTTGCTGTCTTTCAACTCTCTGTAACCCCACTACAGTCAGTAGGACCGTATAGCACATAATTCTGCAGTAAATAGGAAATGTTGACTGTGACAGACTTATTCATCGCAAGGACAATGATCCAAGGTGTGTCCAAGTCATCTGGAAGGTAACTTGCATTTATTCTGCCTCTTCACGTGGCACATACTGCAGCAACTCTTGTTTTAATTCCAGAGTCAAAGTTAGTTTGTGTGTGCAATTTGTTCTTGGGTTTTTTGCCTGTTTATGTTGCTCTGAATCTCAAACTGCCCATTAAGCCGTGAAAACAGAAACAAGAAAATCCACCGCCCCCACCTCCCACCCCACACCTTTTGCCTCTCTCTGTGCGTCTCTCACAATTGCTAGAGAAGGAACAATGAAGTAAGGAGAGGGCTAGACAAGCCATCTCTGGTATTAATAATAATCCTGGGGAAGGCAGGGGTGGGGTGCGGGGGTAGGCTGGGGAAAAAAAAGGGAAAATAGCTGCTCTAGAAACTTCTGACTGCTGGATTAAGCCAATGTGTGTTCCCTCTATCCAGATTTATGTAAAATGCAGCTTCTCAGAGATTTTGACATCTCAAGAGTTTAGAGGGGTCCAATTACAATAAAATATTCTGAAAGTTTTTCTGTACTCTTTTGCTATGACATTTATTTATCTTCTGCTTATTGAAAGGATACTTGGAACCAGTTTTGTCAGATGTGTGAATAACAAACTCTTCACATTTGTGTTGTTACTGCTGCAGTACTGGGGAGGAATGAGTTAAGAGTAGGGGAGATCAAAGCAGCTGGGATCTATCAAGCAATCAGGGCCCACTGCCAAGGGAAGAGAAGGAACTGAGGCTAAGACAATGGCTTTGATCCCAGGAAGAGAGGGCTGTGGGTCAGGAAGCATGAAGTAAGACTAAATCTGTTTACTTTGGCCTTGTTTTTGAGTGGGCTCCTCACCCTTGGAGGTAATGTTTTTCTTTTAATTTATTTTGTAACTTGCAACATGTTTTTGCTGTGGTCTTGATTCAATTTTACCTGTGTGACAGCAAACATAAAAATGGCTAAGAGAAGCTGTGATGCAAAGTGGTGTCTGAGCTATATAGAGTGATGTTATGTGGAGTGCAGGCTTGTGCTAGGCTAAGTGCTGGTCTAGTCGGTGAGAGGCTGGCTGGTTTGAGTTAAAATCAGGGGTTAAGGATGCCTGTGTGGGCTGCAAGATGTTTGAAATATCACAATATTTACTGAAAAGTAACCCTCAGTAAAGATGAGCACCAAACACTTTGCTTTGGATTCTGTAGGTTTAAGTCCTTATAGCTTTCTATCTACATCACTAAGCTCTTAAAATGTGGTGATTGTCTGTCTTTGTACTTGAGCAAGCAAGTGAGTTTGACTAGCAGAAGCTTTTTCTGGGTTGTTAGGGTTGGTTTTTTTTTCAGGTCTGTTCCAGGGTAGCATTGTTGGGGTTTTCTTTATGGCAAGCTACTTAATGGGTGAGACATCAGTATCAGTTGTCTCCAATGATGTAACTCTGGGTTGAATATATGGTACTTAATGTATTTTAGGTAAAAAAACCTCCAATAGGCAGGATGCAGTATTCTTTACGCTTATGTAGGACTCTGGCTTTTTGATGTTACTGTTAATCTTGGTTCTTCCATAGCTGCAAGAAACTGTAGGTGCTGAATGAGGTCTTGGTAATAGCACTCATGAACAGTTGCAATTAAAACTTTTCTTTATAGCCTATGCATAGCTTATCTGTGCTCATGATATGAGAGCTCAGGCCTTAACACCGTAAGAAGCAGTTGTGCTGTAGGGCAAAATATCGACTGTGCTGTGATTTTAGTGAAGGAGTCTATCCTGACAACTTGATAAACTCAGATGATAAACACTGTATTTTTTTTAATTTGCCGTATTTCACCTTGTTAAAGGTGGGTTTTGCCTTTGAAGAAACATCATTGGATATCATGCAGTTTTACTGTTTCTTTTATCTCTGTTTAAGCATATTGAATAGTTACTAATTTAAGTTTACTCTAAACATGATAATTCAATAACACAACATTTTTCCTCACAAATAATTCAAAGCCATCTCTTTTTCAATTAATTTATCACCAGAATCTGTATTTCTGGTCTGCCTTGGTCACATGTTTCACTAGTTTTTTTTCTATTGGATAGTTTTATTTTGGATAACTTGAGGAGGAAAAAAAAATACAAAGGAATTTTGTTCAATGAAATGGAGATGTAGTTGTCCTGACACCAGTGGAGTTATTTCCACCAATGGAGCTCCAGAGAGGAGTTTTGCTCTATCAGGATAAATATAAGATGGAATTTACAGTCCTTTTGGAATGAAGAGTCAGATTCTTGTAACAGAGTATTCACTTTTTCATAGTTTTCCTTCATTTTTGTTATCTCCATGTGAAAACAAAATTATTAAATTCATTCATGTATGGTAGTGTTATTGCAGTTAATGTATCTGGAATAAGTTTTCCCCTGGAGAGCAGTGTACTGGCGAGATAAAATGAGACTATCTTGACCTTTGCCTTGAATTAACCCTATTCTACATCACAGCTTTCACAGAGATTAAATAGCATGAGTGACTTCTTCCTCCAGCACTTCTCACTTCAGGCTTCTGCAGCATTACTGCCAATAGAGGTGGAATTCAGGTTCTCTCCTACAACTTTTCTATGTACAAATTGCAGGCAACAACCATTAGTATGATGTTTCTGGTATAGCCTGGATTCTCTAAGTTTCTCAGCTCTTTAAGAGTATTCCATCAAAAACTTCATCCCCTGGAATTAGCAAAATTTCCCTATGCACAACCAAGTCTTTGCTTTGTATCAGGTTACACAATGTTCTTTCATGCAGAAAAAAGGTAACTGTTGCTGTTAAATCATATTTATGATTCCTACTTATGGCCATACAGCAATCCTGTAATACTTACTATGTTCTCTCTAGATTTTTTTATCTATGTTGATGCTCAGAGGGATGAGGTTTGAACTAGGGCACAAGAATGCTACATGTGAGATGGAGACATTCTGGGAGTGTGTATGCATGAGAGTAAATTAGTGCAGAAGCTGGTGTTGTAGCATATACCACAATCCCCAGCAGAATACTTTGGCACAGGGATGACTACTCATCTGTTGAGCGTAACACTGGGACAGTCATTAGTGAGAATCAGTGTTGCGGGAATGAAGTCAAAAGCAAAATAATGAACTTTGCACTTAAGGCTCTGAGCTCTGGAAAGTAACAGGCTTTCTGTTTCTCCATAAGAATACATTGGGACATTGGGATCAATCATGTATGATGTTTTTCCCTTGAGTTATTAATTTTCTAATATTTTCTGAACTATCTTACTATATATAAAAGAGAAAATCTTCTTTGTGGATTTTTTCTTTTTTTTTTTTTTTTTTTTTTTTGCCTTGACACCAAGTCAGATAAGGCTTTAAGCCAGAAACAGTGAATATGATGCTTATTGTACTGCTTGCTAACAGCTATCAACACTTCATGGAATGAGAAAAAAAATTAATGAATAATACCCTTGTACACAAAATTAAAAAGTATTTAAAGCATATTAAGAGCTTTAAAAATTATTTGATTTCTTGGTCAATTAAAAACAAATGGCTTTTTGTATCAGTGGAAGAAATATTTTCTGGTTTTATCCCAACCATTCTCTCTATAAACTCAGTAGTGTCTGTAAAATTGACATCTGAGTCTGGAAGTAGAAGACTGAGTCCACATTGCAAAACCAATCTTTTTAAAGACCTGAGAGGGAGGGGCAGGGGAAAGGAAATTTCCTTCATTAATAAGTAAGGAGGAGGCCAATGGCTTCTCTAGACAGGGTTTTATCACAAATATTGGAGACTATGTGAAAATTGCAGCTGATGTTGAAGTTGACTTCAGCTCTGCAGTAACTGTCAAGTGCAAGAATATGCCATCTTCAAAATTTCTGGCTACTATTTGCTTCATAAGGGAATTATACAAAGCTTCCGCTCCCCAGTGAGTCTTGTCGTGTTCTGGTTTTACTAGTTTCCATAATATCGTAAAAGGAACTATTATTCTGTTATCTTTTAATTTTGCCCAACCTGATGATTCAACCTCTGCCTTCAAGTCTTTAATCTAAGATCCTTTTCATCATAATCAACCAACTCTGGTAGTGGCAAAGCTTTTTCAGGAATAAAACTTAATACCTCACCTTGTTCTGCCGCTCTTTTTGCCTTGTAATCTGCCAATTTATTCCTCATTTCCTGGGAGGCACCCTTTTTGTGTCCCTTCCAGTGCATAATTGCAGCCTCTGAAGGTAGCTGTACTGCATTCCAGAGTCTTAAGATCATGTCAGCATGTTTAATATGTTTTCCTTGGGCTGTCAAAAGTCCATGTTCCTTCCAGATAGCTCCATGGGCATGAACTACACTGAAGGCATATTTTGAATCTGTCCAGATATTTATCCGGAATCCTTCAGCAAGCTCTAGCGCTTTTACTAGAGCAATTATTTCGGCTCATGCAGATGTGCCCTTAGGGAGCGACTTTGCTTCTACCACTTGGGTCTGTGGTGGTCACTGCATACCCCACTGTCCGAACTCCATTCTTTATAAAACTCCTCCCATTGGGATACCACGTGTGGTCAGTTTCCTCCAACAGCTCCTCCTTCAAATCAGGTCTGCTTGCATACGTGGTCTCAATGGTCTCTATGCAGTCATGCACAGCGGTCTCCCTTTCCTGCTTATCACTTAGGAAAGAAGCAGGATTAATAATGGTAGATATGACAATTTCTACATCACCTTGCTCCGTCAGGACTGCTTGATATTTCAGGAACCTTGATGGTGAGGGCCAGTGTCCTCCTTTTTGTTCCAAAACGGAAGTTACAGCATGGGAAGTGTGCATAATCATCTTGTGTCCCAAGGTAAATTTTCAGGCTTCTTGAATGATCAAAACAACAACGGCCACTGCCCAAAGACATCCTGGCGATCCTTTACTGACTTACTGCTCCTTTATAAAGACCCAGCCTCTGGGCTAAGATTCCCAAATCTACTCCTTGTCTCTCGTATGAGAACAACCAGAATGGCTTTGTTATGTTTGGCAGGCCCGAAGCTGGAGCCCTCATTAATTCTGATTTTAATTCTTTAAATGACCTTTTGGCTTCATTTGTCCATGTTAACTGTGTCTGACTGTTTTTCAAAAGTTCATACAAGAGTTTAACTAGAAGTCCATAATTATAATTCCATAATCGGTACCAACCTGTCATTCCCAGTGTTATACTCTGAGGAGCATTCAATTAATAATCCAAATTTTACAAATTTTCCTATAATACTTTTCACTCCTTGTCTGCCTTCCAATTTTAAAGGATATTGTTTTATCCTTATGGGTTGTGCACCTTCTTTGAATTTAACAACAATCAAATCTGCATTTTTAGCATTTCCAGGTATTCCCGAAGCCCATACTCCTGGGTATACCTGGTCTTTTACTTCTTGTATAATTTCTTTTTCTCTAATTTGGGGTACAGTGAGAGCCAAACTTAAGATTTCAATGTGGTTTTCTTCTGGTATTTTAAATTAAATTTCTCCATTGTTAAATTTTATTTCAGCGTTTAATTGCTCTAATAAGTCCCTTCACAAAAGTGGTTTAGGGTCTTCAGGCAGGTAGAGGAATTTATGAACCCCTATACTGTTTTCCAATTTTGAATTCTAATGATTTCAGAAAGCAAGTCTTCTTAACCTGCCTGGTTGCTCCCACAATATTAACAGTTTGCCTACTCACAGGTAATAAGATCTAATTTAATACTGAAAATGTGGCACCTGTATCTATTAAGAATTTTACAGGTTTCTCTTTTTCCAAGCTGAACTTTTACCAAGGGTTCTGCTAGGAAGGATTCCCCTGGTTCCAATCTTCTTCCATGTTGGAAACTGTCATTGATTTGCCCAGTCTCAGTCATTCCTTTTTCCAATGCCCCATTTGCTTACAATAAGTATATTGTTCCTTTAAGAGGGGTTGACTTCCTCTAGGTAGAGGCATTTGCACCACTTCTTATAACTCTTAGCGTTATTCAAATGGGGTTTCTGACCTGCGGGTACGCAAAGAAGCTACAGTAGCATTAGCAATTGTTTTGCCCATTATTCTCTCTTTCTGCACCTTCTTTTTCTGTCAGAGGCAAATAATCCTCCAGCCTTTCATTCTGGAAGCCAACTTTTAAACATTTCTGTCCAATGCTACATGCCAAACACCACCTTTTAATTTCTTTTTTTGCTTGTATTTCTCTTTTTCTATCACCAGAACCACAGGATCCTGGGGCACTAGATTGATTCCACATTCCTCCTCGGTGTAGAAATAACATAAGTTGCAACAAAGGATATTTCAAAGTTCATTAAAAGGCCATTTTTCTCCATCATCTAGCTTATATAAAAGCCACCACTGATTACGATGTTTTATCAAGGTTTTACGAGCCACTGCCTCCAGGTTGTCCTCCGATATCTTTCCACCAAGCTAAAATGCAGCCCAAAGGGATCTTTTTTAAAACTCCTCTTTGTTGGTTCCCCATTCTAAGATTTACACAACACAAAAACAGGAACTAGGCCAGCAACACCACACACAGCTAACAATCACTACTACAGATGTGACATAAAGACAGGGACTGGGGCACCAACACCATACACCACTAACAATTACTACTATAGATAAAATAACAACTGCTATCCCCCAAATAACAAATGTCGACGTAAGATGATCATATATTTTCAAATATGCATATACCAGACATATGAGTACATCACGCACACATATGTAAACCAAAATCAGCAAAGATATTCAAATACTCATATACCAGACATATGGGTGCATCATGCACACGTATGTAAACCAAAACCAGATACAAATGCACAAACAAATGACTGCACTGTGATAGGTAGAGACACGGACAATTTAAAGTGTCAAAATCCAATGCGAATTTTATTATATTAGCAAGCGAACAAGAGCAAAGGCAGCGCTGGGCGGCCGGGGAGTCTGCGCTCCGCCAACGGCTCGCAACTTCCCGCCTCGTGTAAGCACATTATATATAGTCTCATTTCCTGCATTCGTGATGTCGCAATCAGGTCGATACTCTGCACATGTTCCTTCTGTTGCTGGGGGGTCTTTCTCTGCCTCCTGGTGATCGTAAGGATGAAGGCTGAATGTCTTCCTCGTTGCCCTGTGGGTGGACTTAGGCAAGAATGTGATTACTCAACCCCCTCAGCTACAGGTCCTGTTGACTTATGCAAGAATGTCCTTCGGTTGGGCTATCAAGCCTTTCCGGCACATAAATCTTCCATCCATACCTTCCCATACAGGTTTAATGAACAAAGCACAATATGTTACTTATTACAGCACTAATTAAGTTATCAATGCAACCATGCAACTTAGTAACCAAATGACCAATACAAGTTGTACATGCAATTGTATGCCACCCGGCAGGGTTCTCGTGAACCATGACTTATGAACAGTTTCAAATGACCGGTCCCAAAACCCAGAAAGAATGCCTTTCTTACCAGTGGCCCTTGTCTGCCCCTGCACGGAATCGCCAAGTTGGGGGGTCCCTCCAGAGAAGTCTCCAGGACCGGCCAAGGGAGTCTCTGACTCAGCCGGACAGAGAGGGTCCCATCTTGGGTGCCAAAACCGATACAAAATTCGGAGCTTCTGACCCCCCTTACTTTCTAACGCTCCTTACCGAGGTGGGAGGCTAGGTGCGGCTGGGTAAGGATTCCGAGATGAAAACTCAATAACAGCAGAGTGTTATTAAGCAGGCATTCTTTATTGTAGCGCTGGGCAGCACTGGGGATGTTCCACCATGAGTGCTCTGACAGACTAGGCGAACACATCAGTTCACATACACAAAAATCATACATATTCATCAGATTTCCTGAGAAGGGCAGTCTTATGGTGATGAGTTCCCGGAATTCATTTACATAGTCTGAGCATGTGCAGTAAACTTAGGGTTAGGGTCTTTTCATCTTCTGGTGGTTGCTCATAGTCTTCCTTACACTAGTTGAATCTTCCTTCCCTGGCACAAGCCAGGGCCCCTTTTCTGATGCAACGTCCTCTTGTAACAAGCAGTCATGTAGATGTTTGCTGGGCATTTCCTTAACATCTGGCACCTGTAGATAGCTTTGTCTCCTTGATGTCAGGCAAGATGTTATCTGTTTACCAACTTTGCTCAGCAAATCGCTAAAATCATCCTTGTGGGGGAAGGAAAACTCAGGAAAACAAAGATGCAAGCGAAACTAAACAGAACACAGTGAGGCCTAAACCAGGGATTATCAGAGTTGAGCTCTTTCAATACCAGCTTGATTCTCCAGTTAACTTGGACCTGTTGCAGCACTAGGAATCTAAAGTACTTTCTGCTACAAGGAGATAAAATACCTGAATGGTATTTGAGTCATCAGAAGTTTAAATTAGTTGCAGTCTTCAGATATTGACTTTTCTTACCTCTCTCTGGTAAGATCACACTTGTATTGGGCTGCTTGTGTAACTTGTGTTGCAAGATCTAATTGTTCTCAGCACTGTCATCGGGGTAAAAATGACAGACTGTAATAGAAGGAAGGGAAATACAGGTAAGTATCTTTATCAGACATAGGTTTGCACTGAAAATTTCTAGATGCTCTGCACTGTTTACATTTAAAAAAAAAAAATCTCGATTTTTTTAGGTCAAAATGTATTACTTTTATCCATGTTTTTCATTTTTCCCCAATGCTGCGTGGGTTGAATTTAGTGCTTTACCTCCTTTTGGGAGTTAGAGGGCAAAGAGCATCTCTGCTTCAAGAAAAAACAATAGCTTAATGTCAATGTCTCTGCTACTCGTATGAGGTGTAGCTCCAGGTTAATATCAGACCTGCTGGTTACAAGTTCAGTATCTTGTTTTCTTGGATACATTGTTTGCAATCCTATGTTGTCATCACAGACACTTCTAGCAAAGTCTTGACGTATTTGTAAAACAACCAAACCCAATAAATATGAGTTAGCCTAAAAGTATACCAAAGAAATCCTCATCTGGTATCAAAGCAAAGTAGCTGTTTCTAAGCAGCCTCTATAGCTTGTTTAGAAGCCATAATTTAATGATTTTCAAGAGCCTTAACGACTTCCAAACTTAAAAGTCAGCATGATTTTTCTTCTAGATTTCATTCTTAAAAACACATGGAGTTGCTTGCAGCCTCTGTTAATCCCAAAGCAGTATTTTTTTTTGCACAGGACTTAAAACCAGTGCCTATTTCGCAGGAGTGCTATGAGACCTTCCTGCTCTTCTGTAATCCCCTTAAACTCCTTTGGTAATAGGTAATTCTCTTTCTTGGTGCAGCCAAATCCCACTACCTAATTCTGTTTTGTCATTCAATGTTGTCAGTGTGATATTTTTAGCTTTCAGTGCAATTTAGGAAAACTGGCTAGATGAAGAGTCCAAGAGTAGCAAAGAGGTTCCCAGGTCCTCACTAAAAGAGCTATTTTCCAGTGCCTTTCTCCAACATGGGGCTAGCTCCAAACAGCGAAGAGATTACAGAAAATATTTAGCTCTTGATATCCTGCAGGACCAATCAATTTCTGGTTGGAAGACTCTAGCTCTAAGGAATTAGAGTAGAAGTCGCTCTATATGTTGGATGAATACAAATATTGTAAATTACTTACTGGTGTGCCTTTAGAATCTGCTTACAGTTTGCTAGCATTTGACCTCTTTCAATACATTTAAAAGGGGAAAAAGAAAACCATTGCAGGTTTGTTGGCATGTATATATTTTTTTAATACTGAGGATTGTTGGTTGTTGCAATATTTTAGTAGCTAAATAAATCCAATAAGAAAATTGCTTTTCATACTGAGTACTTTTGGTATTATAGGTTTATGTTCTCAACCAGCTTAATTAACTTATAAAGTGTGATTAGGTAGTCCTTAACACGCTTTTCGCAGAATCACAGAAAAAGAAATGAAAGAAACTTTACAGATCACCTAACTTTCCGGAGCCAAAGCATATCTATGTCACTCTGGACAGGTTTGGATTTGGTTTTCCTAGCCTCTTTGCAAAGACTTCTAGGGTTGAAGACGGTATAGTCTTTTCAAACAATCTGTTCCATGACTTTTCTGTCTTTATTGTTAGAAAATATTGTCTAGTCCAAATATTTTTCCCCTGTTTTTCTACTTTCGGTTTGCCATTTCTTGCTCTATTCACAGTGAACATGGAGAATATACTTGGGTTCTCAGTTATCTCACCCTCACGTTTTCTTGTCTGCCTTGTCATTGAGAAATGTCCAATTCTGTTTCTTTCTGATTTTGTATTTACTTTCTGTGAGAGCTCACATGCCAATTCTCTGGGCTTACTGAAGCCTGGAGATCCATGATATTTATTTTGGTTCTTCTCTTTTTCTTTTTCCCTTTTCAAACTTTGCAACTTGTGACCACTGTTGCCCAAGATGCCATCCACCGACATTCTCCAAAAAGTTTTCACCAAGGTGTTCTGAGAATATGTAGACCAGTCACTACTCAAATTTTGGGTCTAATTCCCTTTAATTTCTGGATGTTTGGACAAGTATATATGGTTTTATAGCATATGAAAAGAATGCCTTTTCATTCATCCTCTTGTATCTGAAAAAGGTTGTACTTGAAATTAAATATCAGAGATATGAATATGCTACAAATTAGAACCACAACAGGCTCCTTACTGAAACTTCCTCCTTTGGAGAACAGTGAAGCATGCCAACAAGGACTATTGTTCTTAAATACCTTCTGGAAACAGTTCTATACAATGCAAGACATTATTGTCAGTTCTTTTAGCTCACGTGGAGTTCTATGCCCCTGCCCTCTGTTGCAATTCAAGTCCCTAAAACGTTTACCGACCC
This sequence comes from Leptosomus discolor, assembly GCF_034619465.1. Classification (NCBI taxonomy): domain Eukaryota; kingdom Metazoa; phylum Chordata; class Aves; order Leptosomiformes; family Leptosomidae; genus Leptosomus; species Leptosomus discolor. Next base: position 35,561,020 of record NC_141395.1, on the reverse strand, counting down.
TGGTTTTCCACCAGGTAGGTGCCCAAAACACCCCTGTGATGTCCTCTTCTGTCCAAGACTTGAAATATGGAGGCATCAACCTGCAGAGAAAAAACAGGTTCAAACTTTTTAGGGCTTTTTAACTTTTCTACTAATTTGGGAAGCAGAAAAATGTTTGAATCCTACTTAATTCTGCCTTTGAACTCAGAGTCAGAACATCAACAAAATTCTAACTAAACAGTTTTGCAAAATGCAGAAAACCCCTGATATACACCATAAAGGAGAAGTTTTTCTTCATAACCATGTTAGATAAAATTTGTAAGAAAATTTAAGAAATTTGCCACTAAAATCCTCTATTTTGAGTTTTAGCTATCTTTTCCATTCAGCGTTTTACGTGGTTTTAGTTACAGCAAAAGGAGGGCTATAAAATCCTCTAGAAACCCATTTTGTCTGCTGGTATATCAGTTCTGAAAAGCAGTTGATTCAAAGCATCTCTGTTCTGCAAGGAAAAAAAAAAAGCCAAATCTTCTTCTTTTCATGAATGGATTTGACACATTTATTTTTCAGAAATGAATGTCTTACTAGGTTGTTCAGTGTAATCTGTTGAATCAAGAGTCTGTTCTGAATTAGGGCTAAGTAGATATCCCAACAGATGGATCTTTTTTTGGAAATAAGTACGTCCCCCCACCCCTTTACTTCTGAACATATGAGCCCAGACTAAATGTATATGCTGCCAAATTTGCTGTAGCTCAACATCTTTCAGCTAACAGAAATTAAAGGCTGTTTACCTTCTGAACAAGTGTCTCCACTGTAGCATTGAACAGACTTAAGCCACACTTTTTGAACTTTGACCACTTAGCAGTTCACCTGAAGTTTGCAAGTGCTCCTATTTAGGCAAGGTTTGAATGTAGGAGATGGGACATGGGCAATGGTGATTTAGAAGTATCCATAGCATGCTATGTTTGTGCTAGGAAGTGTCCACCATTTCAAACACTTTTATAGAGTGATATGATTCAGTGCAGATTTTAGATTAAATACATGCTTAAAGATGCAGTCTCTGGACTTACTGAAGTCAGTAATAAGACTTCCACCAAATTGAAATGAAAATAAGATTTTACAGAAGTACTTTTTTGGTACTTTGAAGGTCTAGTTTATCCCTTTGAGAGGTTCCTGTCACAATATGAACAGAACTCAATGCCAAGATTCAAAGCTCAATTGTTGCCATACTAATGTGGCTTTAAGGAACTGCTTCCATTTATCATCTATCATGTGTATGTCCTTTTGTCTAGGATATATGGTAAAGGGAATTAGTAGCATAAGATTACTACAAGTAGTATTTACTTGGAAAGCAGGAGGTTGATACTGGAGTATCTGCACATAAAGTATAGTCCTTCTCTAGCTATAATGTAAGATTGAGAAGATGAAACAGGAATGTTTTACTTACAGTTTTTTCTTAAAAACAAAGCAAAACCACCCCATCCCTTCTTTAAAGAAGGCACATATACTCTCCTAGGACAACCACACTTGTCTTCCTTTTAAAGAACACCAGCCAGTGTGCACCAGATTTTTTTTGTTTGCTTTGTTTTGGTTTGTTTTTTTTTGTCTTTTATATTTACCTTCAGGATAAGAAATGTGTGAAGGAAAAGGATCTCAAAATCCTATATATCTTGTTAGTGCTTGTAATTTCTTTGTAAAATCATTTTATGTGCCACTACAAAATAATAATCATACTTGTGAAATTAGTATTAGTATTAGGCCTAAAATATTAAGGGTATCTCTAGATTCACATAGTAACAAGAAACCAAAGATAAATTTGATTCCTCATAAGATGCAGCATCTATTTTGTATTAAATCCCTACTGTCTTGCTATATGTATTAGTCAAAACTTATCAGCTCTTTCTACCTGGTTGAGTTTTTTCACTTAGAATTATTGTACGTTGCCTCTCCCCTCTCTGAAAGATTTTTGTTAAGGACTTTGTGGCTTACAACTGAGGGAGGCTTACAGCAGGCATCAGGGTACGTGCATCTCATACTGTATAATTCCTGTTCCAGACAGTAAGACCATATTGAGAAATGAGCATCTGTTACCCTGGGCAAGTGAAAAAAGGTTTTACAAAGGAAAAATGGCATGCTATTAAGACAGGAAGAAGCGGATGATCTTTGAAATCAGTGTTAATAGAAGCAGAAATGTAAAAGGATAAAGCACAATATCATGGATTTGGGGAACAATGGAAGCAACTCCCGCTGAAAGAGTAGATCAGGAGGACTTGGTTTATTAACGATTGCTGTGGTATCTGTAAGATACTGATGTACAAATCTGCTCAGAAAAGGATAATAGCATTCTCCCCTGATGATTTGCCGTTCCTGTCTTATGGCACTAACATTGTGGTGTTCGGTGTGCCCCACTGTCTTGGTTTGAAAAGACAGGTGTCTGTGGAGGAAGGCAGGAGCCTCCCTTGAAATGGAGAGTGCAACCCCCTTCCCTCCAAACTATTATAATTTTGAAATTAACGGGCCTTCAGGCGAAGATATGGGGAATAGGAATAACAGTTCTTTACTAATATATATATATATATATATAACACAAGGCAGGGAAAAACAAACAACCCACTGGTTTACACTGACAGAGTCAGGAATACAACCTGACACCCTGTTAGGGTGGCAGTAGCAGTCCGATAAGATGCTGGCTGCAGTCCTCCTGAAGTGATGGGTGTAGTTCTGTGGAAGCAGCAATCAGGTAAAAGAGTCTGGTCTTCCTCCGAAGGTCCAGTCGTCGGCAGGTAGCTCTTGTCCTCTGGAACTCCAGTGGGGGGAAAAGCTCCTCTGGGAATCCAGTGGAAGAAAGGCGGCTAGGGTGTTCAAAATCTCCGTTTTTATTTGGCATGGACTGCTTGGCTCCTTCCCCCCCCTCCCCGGGCGGAGCATCTCACAATGGGATGGGGAGTCGTGAGGCAGTTCCTTGATGGGCCATTAACAGGAGATAGCCCAGGAGCGAGTTATCGATGGGTCAGGCGATAAGGCATTGTTGTGCCCAGTAACAGGAGATAGTCCAGAGGGGGGGAGGCAGGGAGCACCGCCCCACCTGGTCTCAACAGCTCCTGAAGATGGTAATAGAATATTTTTTTTTTCCTTTTGGCACATTTTACACTGTAACCCAGGACACCCACAAACACCATGACTTCTTGTGCCAGGTCTTGGCTGTGCCAAGTTCTCTTTACAGTACATGTGTTTAATCTAGCCTCAAGATACTGTTATTCATAGAATCATACAGTGTCTCAAGTTGGAAGGGATCTATAAGTATCATCGAGTCCAACTTCCTGGTCCTTGTAGGACTACCTAAAACTAAACCATATGACTAAGAGAATTGTCTAGGTGCCCCTTGAACTCTGACAGGCTTGGTGCCATGACCGTTTCCCTAGGGAGCCTGTTCCAGTGACAGACCACACTCTCAATGAAGACCCTTTTCCTAATGTCCATTCTGAACTTCCCCTGATGCATTGTCATTCATTTCCTTGTGTCCTATTGTCACCTGAGAGAGGAGATCAGCACCGCTGTCACCCCCTGCCCCCCCCCCGCTGTCTCTCCTTGAGGAAGATGTAGACTGTGATGAGGTCCCTTCTTGGCCTTCTCTTTTTTCCAAGCTGAACAAGCCAGGTGACCTCAGCCACTCCTTGTAAGTCTTGCCCTCAAGGTCTTTCATCATCTTGGTCACCCTCCTCTGAACACGGTCTGACAGTTTGATGTCCTCCTTACATTAAGGCGCCCAAAACTGCATGCAGTGCTTGACATGGGGCCGCATCAGTGCAGTGTTGATATAATGGGTTTGCGTGGCAAGGTTTTGGTAGTGGGGGGTTGCAGGGGTGGCTTCTGTACAAAGCTGCTAGAAGTTTCCCCTGTGTCAGATATAGCCAATGCCAGCCAGCTTTAAGGTGGACTCACTGCTGGCCAAGGCCGAGCCAATCAGTGACAGTGCTTTCACTTCTGTGATAACATATTTAAGAGAGTGAAGAAAGTTATTGCACAGCAGTAATTGCAGTGAGTGAGAGGAGTGAGAATATGTGAGAGAAACATCCTGCAGACACCAAAGTCAGTGAAGAAGGAGGGGGAGGAGATGCTCCAGGTGCCAGACCAGCAATAACCCTGCGGCCTGTGGTGAAGACCATGGTGAGGCAGGCTGTCCCCCTGTAGCCCATGGGTGGTGGAGCAGATGACTGCCTACACCCTGTGGAGGGCCCCCACACTGGAGTAGGTGGATACCTGAAGGAAGGTGTGACCCCGTGGGAAGCCTGCACCAGAGCAGGCTCCTGGCAGGACCTGTGGCCCATGGAGAGAGAGAAGCTCACACTGGAGCAGGTTTGCTGCTAGTGACCCTCTGAGGGGGGCTCATGCTGGAGCAGTTGGTTCCTGAAGGACTGCATCCCATGAAGGAGACCCACGTTGGAGTAGTTCATGAAGAACTGAACCCATGGGAGGACTCACGCTGGAGAAGTCACAGAGGACTTTCTCCTGTGAGAGGGACCCCACATCAGAGCAGGGGAAGTGTGTGAGGACTTCTTGCCCTGAGGAGGAAGGAGTGGCAGAAACAACAGAGTGATGAACTGACCCCAACCCCCGTTCCCTGTTTTCCCCCTGTGCCGCTGGGGGGGAGGAGGGAGAGAAATTGGGATCAAAGTTAAGCCTGGGAAAGAAGGGAGGGGTGGGGGGAAGGTGTCTTTAAGATTTGGTTTTATTTCTCATTACTCCTCTCTGAGTTAATTGGTAATAAATCACATTTCCTTTCAGTTGAGTCTGTTTTGCCCGTGACGGTAAATGTTGAGTGAACTCCCTGTCCTTATCTCAACCCCACAAGCCTGTTGTTATATTTTTTTCTTCTCCCCTGTCCAGTTGAGGAGGGGGAGTAATAGAGTGGTTTTGGTGGGCCCCTGGCATTTGTCCAGAGTCAACCCACCACAGTTGAGTAAGACAATCACCTCCAGTATAGTACAGCTACACTGTGCTTAATGCACCCCCAGACACGGTTGGCCCCCCAGACACGGTTGGCCCTGTTGGCTGTCAGGGTGCATTATTAACCCAACTTGCCATCAACCCAAACCCGCAGATCTCTTTCTGCAGGACTGCTCCCAGCCTTTTGTCCTCCAGTTTGTACATATAACCAGGATTAGCCTGTCCCAGGTGGAGAATCCGGCGCTTGCTCTTGTTCAATTTCATGTGATTGGTGATTGTGCTCCCCAGGGGCTTCTTCTGTACATGGGAAGCCCCTTGCCCACTGTTTCACCTGCCCCCCCCCCAGGTCTTCTCAGCCGCTGTGGTGTGAGCTGTGGGCTCCTGGCAGGTGTCTCTGCTCCTGTGAGGTTCCCTCAGTTGGGAAAACCCCTGTACGCCGTGCTGGAACCCTCCACCATGGATCATGGTGGTGCTGAAGCTGCTTGCTTTGGTGCTTCATGGGTCACTGGCTGTCCCAGGTGAATGTGGAGTGCTTGCAGGGGGGGAGGCAAGGGGGGAAGAACAAGGGCTGGAAAAGGAGGTTGCTCTTTTCCCTCCTCATCTAGAGTTTCTCTTCCACCTCAAAGAGGAGCTGAGACATCATGCTTCCTTCCCCCACCTCCTGCACTAATGTCAGACAAAACTGCTGCAGCCATACAACGAGGCTGCGAACACTGGAGCCTGACAGAAGGGTACAAGTGGTGGTTTACAAAGTACCTTTTGGAAATGACTTAGAACATTGGTGCCCTAATAGCATTTTGACACCTTAAAGAAAAAGAAAGGTGAGGTAAACTCAGTGAACAATTGCCAAAATGTCCAGGGAGGCTAGGAAAGGCTAGAAGACCTCTGTTTACTTCAGCTGCAAAGCTGGAGACTGAGGAGGTCTCTACTGTTGTTGCCAGCTATTTGCTAAAGGACTCTCTTTTTTTTTTTTTTTTTTTTTTTTTTTTTTTTCCCTTGGTGAAGGTTGGCACAAGAACAGATGTATATAAACTGGATCAAAGTTGTTTTCATCTGGAGAGTGGAAGGGAGATTTAAAAGCTCTCTGGAGTAGCCTTCCAATAAGAATACTAGAATTCTAAGCATAAAATATGGTAATTTTTACAATAAAAAATATTTTTAGTTTATAGACTTCTACTGCCAAAAAAACTAACTCAGGAACAAAGATGATCTTGTCCTGAACATCCTAAGGGTACTGAGTCTGAGGAATGCCTCTGTAGCATTGAGAGTTATTTGTCTGAATCTTCTGTTGAGTATGCACAAACAATTTTTTTTTTGTTTAATTTATATAACTAACATTCAATTCCAACAATTCTAAGAAAAAGCTCAACAAATTAATTGTATGAATAAACCATTGGCCATAAATTTATCTAAAAGACATTGGCGTTGCTTTTGTTTGAGAATGCACCTGACGTTTCTGTTCCTTTGTGCAATGCAAGCATGTGTCAGTAGGTGTTTAACAAGGCCCAGACAGTAGAAGAGTTGCCAAAGTCTCTTTACAGTACAGTTTTTAATCCAGCCTCGAGATCCTTTTTTTTTTTTTTTTTTCCTCCATAGGACACTAACTGTTGAAAAATATCTGCTTTCCAGATAAATTCGGAATGCTTGGGTGGGGAAAGAAGGAGGTAATTTGGAAGTCCAGGAACATGAAGTGGTTCACACTCTGCTTTTAATCTGTGAGCCCCAACTGGAAGAGCCTCACTTGAACTGTGTGTTTTCATGTGAATACTGTCTATGTAATCTATATTCACGTCAACACTTATGATTCAAGTCTTTGCAAATATTTCTTTACGCTTTTCTATATTTCTCCAGAGCTTGCCTGCTTCTGATCTATTCACAGTGGCTTAAAAATGAAGGCAACAAATCAGTATGCTTTGAAGCACAGATTCAAAGAAATACATTATTTACTTTCGAAAACCCTGGAGAGAATAAACAGGCACAGCTAAGCATTAGAAAAATATTATCCTGTCAATCAGAGAAGACACAGATGGGACATTCCTAGAAATTCTTGTTCAGAGGATTTCTCTTTCCTCAAGTCAGCCATTGGGCTGGGAATAATCTTATTTGCATCTTTGATGTGAGTTTTGGGAGAACAGAGTGCCTTTGTACTATGGTCTGCTGTATTTGCAAAGAGGATTTCAATTTATTTTTCATGTTTCAGCCATAAATGATTTGATTCTGGCTTATCCAAGTCACTGCTCTTTGTTACACAGTTTGCTCTTTGCACAGGCTCTTTGCTCTCTCATTCAAAGGGAGACGTCCTGCATACAAAACCAGATGACTGCCAACAGGCTTTCAAGGGACTCTCCACTAAGGGTCCTTGGCAGAGGAATGTGCTTCCTGCCCAGTTCTGCTGTAGCACTGACTTGTTAACGTTATGGACATGCTGCAAACTACACCCACTGACGGAAGCTTTTGAATCCAGTGTCCTAGTTTGTGTCCTCATTACAACAGTGTTTGACCATACGGTGAGATTTATCGCTCTCTTAAGTACAAGCCACTCTGCTGCAGCAGCTCCCTCCCAAACAGACTGCAGAAGTTTAGTTTGGTTGGTTTTTAAATGCAACAAATATCAGACAAATTCAATCAATCTAATCTGAAAAAAAAGAAGCCCATGAAAGAAGCATTTCAAAGATGTTTCTATGGTGTTGTATGTGGAATTCAAAAGACAAATTCCTTAGAGAGTTTCACAGCAAAATCCTGCTTGAGATTTCTATGGCTAGCTTTTTACAAGTCAGACAAGCTACCACTTCCTATTGCAGTTTGGAAGATCTTTACCTGCTAATTCGTTCTTGGGAAATTCCCCTTTTCTCACTACATCCTTGACTAACAGTGACATAAACCTGCAGGAAACGATGACCGATATTACCTGTAACTCAAGCTGTTGTTTAAGCCAGGATGCAAGTGGCACTGCTGTATTTGTCAGTTTAAGTATCTTGTTGGTTTCCAGCACAATTATGAAACAGTGTGAGGCTAGCTCTCAGCTGGTTTTGTCTGTTAGGCTATGTTAAATAAAATGAATGTCTCATTTTAAGAGCCAATATTCTGAAATAAAAAATTCAATGTAGCCTTAAGGCAGTGTTTAGGTGATCCTCTTTAGTGCCTAAAGCTTGTTGCTATGTGTCATTCTGTATTTCAGGGTTTCTTCCTATATGTCAAATTTCCTGGGCAAACGCATTTTTCAACGGAGTCTAAACCTTATGTCAGTCTTTTACATAACCTTACAATAAGCCGGGTTGAAAACCCTGTACTGTCCTTGACCTCAAGCATGCTGTGGATCCCTAAGAAGTGAGGTAATTCAATTTCTAGCCCAGATGTGAGTAGATTAATGTATGAATTTGTCCAGATGCATGAATTATCTTGCGTAAAATACTCTAGGAGTTTGAGTAATTTGATATTGGTAGATGACACTGACCTTTTTTTTTTTTTTTTGCAATATTCTTTTAACAAACTACCAAATTAATTTGGCTTCCATTTTCTGTGAATTATTATTTTTGAAAACACTAGTATAATTTGTATTTTTAAATAAAAATCTCCCTCTTCTTTATTATATACAATAATAATGAGTGATATAGAAGTATGTTGCATTTTTTCTTCTGTATCGTGCCAAGTCTGTTTCACATAACTCTTTATTATTTGGTCATATTTAATAAACATTCTTACGTGCACTGTCATTTGCTGTTCACATATTAGTGAAAAACTTTCTTTTGTCACTTGAAAAACAGGCACTGCAATACTATTAACTAAAAGCATACTCTATTACATGCATTTGTTTCATGCAACAGTTTAAAAAAATTGGAGGGTGACATGATGTGATTTTTTTTTTTTTTTTTTCAGGTGACTTTTTGAGCAAAATTTTACTCCAGACATGCATTTGTGCTCAAGAAAGATGGAAACATGCTCTGTGTAGCAATAACATGACTCTAGCTCTGCCTGTCCATGTTTATTCAGCAGGGGAAAGTCTTACTCTGGGGTATATGTTGCATCCAGATTGTGGCTCTGTTGCAAAAACTGGTTTTGAATGTTGGTGTTTAGTCATCAGTTAAACATCACACTCAGAACTGTCTTGCTGGCATAGTAAATTTTGAGTGTTACTCTGTTCTGCTTTACAAAGAAAGATTGCCAGTTTCCACACTGCAGAACACTGTAGCAATGGAAAATACTGAGGAATGAAAAATAGACTTATTTTCCATTTAAACCAACTCTGCATTCACATCTTGGGAGATACACTTCTCTCTCCTGGTTGCAACGCTAAAAGAATAATACTTTTAATTGTCTGCTGCAGTAAAGAAGATAAGGCTGTTAGCCGTTAAGAAGTTACAAAAATCTCTTTTTATTCTTATGGATCAGACGCCTAAAGGAACTGCCATGAGCCCAGATGTCTTAGTAAGGTATTTCCAAGCAAGGAAAACAGCCAAGGGACAGAAGGTTATATGTAGGCAATCCAAGTAATAAAATATTCTTAGGTATAGTGTGGTGAATAATGCAGCCAAAAAAAAAAAAAAAAAAAAAAGAGCTTGCGCAAAAAGACATAGTTTCTTTAGTTAAGTGAAATTAAGTTTAAAATACTGTGTTCACAAAAGTTTCTGGCTGAGTTAGTTGCATGAAAAAGAGAATGACAAAATTAAATCATAGATTGCATGTAATCACTCAGAAAAAAAAAAAAAAAGAGTAAAAAAAATGCCAATTCTGTTTTAATATGCCTAAGCGATATTGCAGTAGGTTTAAGAAGATAATCTGTGGCACAGTTCTGGTATGCAATTGTCATGCCTTTGAAAAGTAAGGTTAAAAAATTACTTAAACAGCAATGTTACGCTCTTGTATCTCACTTGTTACAAGGGTGGCATTTAGAGTAGATGGGTCTGATTTTGGTTGCTGATAAATCCTGAATCCTAACAGCAATCGTAAAGGTTTTCTGCTTTATACTCTTAAGTTTCTGTAACATTCTGATCTCAGAAATGAAGTGGTTGTTTTAGACCTAATCATGCATGTATGTTAAAAATAAACACGAATGGCATATCTTTTTTCAGTAGGACAGGGTGCTAGGGAGTTACTGAATATACAAAAAAAAGTGAAATTATATCCAAACAGAAGTCAGAACTGTACTATTAAGATAGAGAAAGATAAATTGCTGTAGTGCTGACCTATTCACAAAATGTCGGCCATTCAGAATATAAGGAAAATAATTTAGGAATCTGATATGACGTTTTGGGAAGAGATTGATAAAAGATTGAAGGAAAACAAGGGAGAGACTACTGAACTCTAACAGTAAATTACCAGAATTTGCCATTTGTTGTGTGGAGTATGGCTTTTATTGCTTTTGTTTTTTTAAAAAAATATAAGACCTGGGGCAAAAATAGAACCTTATTGTAGTATTACACATCACTTTATTTTTTTGGTTTTACTTTTTGGTTTTTATTTTTAAATCAGGAAAATAAAGAAAATCTGCGTTGCGGTGCAATTCTGTTAACATAACTTCCTCTGCTCTTGGTTTGTCAAACTGACAAATTGGTTTGTTCTGACACTTAAGATTTTACGATAAAAAAATTCTGTACTCCACGTGAATGTGGTTTAGTGTCTTGGAAGCACAGAGTAATTTGACTGAACTATTCTGAATAATAAAATTATAGTTGACAGATGAGAAGAGGGAATGTAAAGAGAGACTGACCATTAAAAAATTTAATCAAACAATTAAATGGTAAAATCCAAAGTGAATAAGATGTAAACATAAATATTTAGTAGGTATGTCTTGATTTCCCCCTGACTACTAAGAATATTTTCTTAAAGCCAACCTCCCCTGTTCCTTTCTTATATTCCATCTCTTTAGCCGGCTCTATGCCAAATGCAAAGCCTGGTGCTAGGATGATTAAGGAAGAAATGGGGTAAGAGGTCCTTACTTCATTCTTCTGTTTTGTTGTGCTGGTTTTAGTACTGGTACCTAGTTTTCCCTTATAAAGCTGTTCTTAATGTCTGGATTAGCTATGGAAGAGAACTGGGCAGACAGACTCATCGTGAACTCTGTTTTTATGTGTACAGTCATTCAAATGCAAATGTCTTCTACTGAGTCTGTCCCAAGTGCATAGCCTGGATAATGGAATAAGTGATTTTTGCTTCTGAGACAAACTTGTTTTCCAGTCACAAACTGTATTACAGTCAAAAGATCTATTGACCAAGTAAAAAGGCTCTGAAAACTGTGTGGTGTTTTATAAAAGGCCTATAGAAAATAATCAACGCTGTTTCAAATTGTTTGTTTTAATCACAGATTAACTATTTTCACTGCAGAAATATTGTTTCATCGTTAAAATGTAGGTTTAATTCAGACTTTTACAACATTAAAATACTGCACTGACTTAACCTCTCTCTCAAAGACATAACTGGGTGTACTATTTCCTGTACATGAAATTTCTACGGATGTTATTTCCATCACCAACATACAGTCATGCAAACTTAATCTTTTTCTTACAGTAGCTTTAAGCAGTGTAAGGTGAAGTTGCACAAGGTCCTCAAGTGGAACAATTCCAGTACGTAATTTTTTTAAAAGTGCTCTTTATTGTCAGTGTTGCAGGTTTTTAGGATTGCCACGCTCCAAGTTTCATTCAGTTATTTATTCAAGTGAGGTTGTTCCTCAGTTTACATAACTAAAAAAGCAGTTGAAAAAACAGGTACCAGGGCTTGGATCTTGGCAGCAGCAAATACTTGGTTATTCTAGAGAAAATTGGAGAGGAAACTTTGAGTCGTCACTGCCAGTTCCTAGAGCTGGACCTAGCTGAGCTCTGCTCTTACTTCCATATACATTAATATAACTTTGGGTTTATACATTAACATAACTTTGGGTTGGCTTTAGCACATGTAGCAGGGAACATTCCTCCAACAGCCTCTGGTAGTTTCAGACAGTCTGAAAGCAGCATACGAAGCCTTTCTTTGTCCGAGGGGTTGGGGCATGGCACTGGCATATTGTAAGAATTTTCTGGGGACAGCATCAGGAAATCCTTATTAGAGAAGATGGTCATGGTGCCCCAAAGTGGCACCAAAACTGGGGGAAAGTCATCCTTACTTTTTCAAAACATAGACCACTCTGCACTGTGGGCACAGCGTATCATCCGTGTCGAGTTTGCAGTGCTGTTCCTACAGTGCAACATTTCAGGCTTGCAAAACATTTCTGGATGCTGTCAGCTGAAGTTTGGTTTCTGTAATGCCTTTGGCCAGGGCTTGTATACACAGGGAAGATGTTTTTGGAACTCGCAATACACGCAAGGAGCTCAACCAAGATGAATCAGCAGCTCAGGAAACTCAGCCTTAATACATCTTACTGGAGCCAATTTTTTAAAAAAATTTTATTTCTTTTTAACAAGTGAAGGCTTAGTGCTGAACTTTTTCCGAAGCTCAAAATCTTCCCCTGCCAAAACTTTGACCATCTCTGAACAAATGTCTGGGGTGGTCAGAATGGAGGTGATGTCAAGCATCTGTTCTTACCAAAATGCAATATTGAACCCATTACCAAAATGCAATATTGAACCCAGTCTCACCACAGTAAAAATGTACTGAACATTACAACACTTTAAGGAAGTGTTGCGAATGTTCTCTACAGTGTGTAAGAGAGGGAACATTACAGGAGAAGCCTGCAATTGTACTCCTAAATATATCTTCCTACAAGCTTGTTAGCTGGCTTACTAATGGATTTTAGACTGTAGATAAATCTTGTTCAGTTTATTTGATTTTTAGGGTAAGCAGAGTTAGGGCATGGATGTGTTTCATTGTACCACATGTAGTTATTTCTATGTAATTCAGCTGAACTGCCTCAGGCTTTCACTAAGGGTGATAGTGGGGGCAGGTTGTCTATGTACATTAACTTCAAAGGAATGAGTGGTCCGCATAACCAATACCTGATTATTTAACTACTTTAGTGTGTTTGTTACCCCCTGAACGCAGTAATCTTCTCTCTCACTAATGCTGTACTATGTTCAACAGTTATACTTCCCCCTCATCTTCAAACCCAGAGATTCATTTCATATCTTATACATTTGGGTTTTAATATAGAATGTTGGCAGGATATGAAATAGAGTATGGCTCTTCTGATGATATTTCACTTCAAGAAAAATATCCAAGTGTGGTTAGGTGTGGAAAAAATACAGTATTCACACTTTGGTAAGCTTTGCTGGATGAGAGGACAGCATTCTTCCAGGGAAGGTGAGCAGTAACACCAAAAATTTTACGAAGTTTCGTGCTTAAGTGGATTCTACTACCTGGAACTATTGAATAAATTGAAGTTAATGGGAATGAATTAATAGATCAGAATAGATCAGTATTTCTGTGATAGCGCTGTCCTTACCTTGCAACACAGTTGCAAGTGTTCTCTGGAATTTTTCATAAGCAGTTAAGCCTTATTTCATTTTTTCTTTTTGCAGTAGTAATAATTTCTGAGTACCATAGTCTTCTTCATTGGTTTCTGTTTCTAATGCTATCTTTTCCCCATGGTCGTGTCACCTTAGTTGCTGTAATAAAGCGTTAATAAAATAAGGTAACTGTAGTCTCAAATGAATGGTCATATATGATCAGTGGAATGCTGCCCCTTCCCCCATTTTGGGGATTTTAATCTCTTTGATCATCCCACAGAATTTCGAACTAAATGCACTTAAATTCTGCAACATCTGGACAGCCATTTGCTTGTCCTTATAACACACAGAATCTTTTAGGTCTGAAAAGCTGTATAATCAACCTGGAAAAGACTGATTTTGCTGCCTGCCTGCCCCCCCCCCCCCCCCCCCCCAGGTTTCTGTGATAACAAAGTAGATGTGAAAGAGAACAAGTAAAAGAATGAAGAGTTCCGTGGGAAGGAGTTGTGTTATTCTCTCTTCTCCTTTCTTGTTTATGGAATTCTCTTGTTTATGGAATTCTCTTGTTTATGGAATCAAATCAGCAGGAAAAAAAAAATAAATCCAAAGTTAGCAAAGATGGTATAATAGGGCAAAAAATGTATTATTTTTAGATAGTAAATGCCTCAGTGCTCTTTGTCGTGCTCTCATGAAATATTTCCTGCACAAGAAAGGAGAAATTAAAATTTGTCAAAATTGGCAGGTCTACTAAAAATTAACTGGTTTTGCCTTCTGTCCCATGTCCCCTGACTTCACTGCCGAATGACACATACCAGTACATTATAAAGGATCTGGAAGTAAAGACCATCAGAGAAATTACTGTTCTACTGCAGGAAGCTCTTGTTAACCTTCAAATGACACATTTCAAATGTGGAAATTAATAATCCCAACTATGCCAATAGAAAATATTCTTAAAAAACAAGCAACCCTGGGTGTTTTGCAGTCATCACTATAAGAGGGGAATACTCAAATAAACCCTCCCTCAAAACCTAACGGTCTTCAGAGGACATTGAGCCATATGTCCTTTGCAAAATCAGTAGATGGGTGGGCAATGAAGGTGGTGTGATGTGAGCTGGCACCTGTCTGTATTTTCATTCAGAGAAGAGAAAGCCCACTTATAAAAAGATGATTTACTCCTCCAAAAAACATAGTAGTGAATGAACTCTTCTACCCACCTCTGACTGAACAATCCAGCATACTGAATTCAAAGGGGAACTTCTGCATCTTTTCCTAGAAATGAAATTAAAAAAATAATTCTTTGCTGCTAGCAAGACTTTACAGCTTGCTATAGAATACTCACATGATACGTGGTGAACAATCAACCAAGCGGTTGAGGTTCTTACCAAGCGTGTTCCATGTTACTGCCTGCCATTTACCATTCTCTCCTTATCCTGTCCTTTGAAAGGGAATTACCTGAGGATAAAGCATTTTGGCTTTAATCCGTAGCAACAGGTAAAAGCAAATTAGCATGTGGTCAAGTTTTCAAAATGGTCCACGGTGATTTAATTTTAGGTGGCGAGTTCCAAAAAAAGGTAGCATGTAACTTTCGGGATAAAATTAATGCTAAGTTCTCCCAGGAAGTTTCCCCCAATCTAGTTTTCACTTCCCTTTCCTGTTCTAAAATCTTGGCAAGAATTATTTCATATTACAAACACTGAAGTGATTTTCTTGGTAGAACATACCCATTTTTTATGAAAGGGGCCAATTTTTTTCAGTGCTGACTAGCAATATTCTTCACTTCTGTGCTTGTCTCTTTCCTGCAATATTCTCATATTCCTTGTTTTCTTTCTGTGTATCCTTACATTCATGTGTATCTTAGGAACCGTCCAGAAAAATTGCCAGTATTTTGTGAGAATGCAAAAGTATAGCTATGCTGGAAGGAAATGTTTTATTAACTCATAGTCCATGATTAAAACACCTACATGGCAGATAGAAGTGTTTGCTTCACCTGGACTTATATGTCTGGTGTGGGTCCCCACTACAGCTCTTTAGGTTTAGTCTCAATTTCTAGTGTTGCATCTAACTGAAAATTCATTGTACCGTGGTCTGTGGTTTTTCACTAATACAGAATATTGTGAAATCTGCCTACCCTTCTTCTAGACCAGGAGTTTGCTATATCCCACAATGAGTGAGGGAATCCACCCTTCTGTTCCAAAGAAATATTCCTTGACTCAGGAGTGTCCTGCATAAGGTTCTTTGTAATTAAATTTTTACTGAAATGCTGTTATATACTGATCAATTTTGATTTAAAAAACAAACAAAAACTTCAAAAAACATCCAGCTTTGTCAAAGGAAAAGATATATGTTTGCTCTAATAAAAGTTACATCAGTACTTGTATAAGTAGAATGAAAAAGTAGATTAAATACCTGTGGGAATCACTGCAGAGGACAAAATATATAGTTTTTGTAAAGGCTTCCCTGCTATCCTGATTTAACTCTTTCTCTCAAAGACATTGAAAAATAGCTTGCAATGCTAAAGTAACTTCAAAACTCCCACTGCACTCTGAAGCTTCTACTTCAGGCTATAAAATTTAGTGCCCTGAGTAAAAATAGTTGAACTTAACAAGAAAAATGTTGTTAGTGCCTAGAAACTCCAAGAAACAGCAGGGAGAAAACAGACTCAGCTTCCCAAGGACTATTTCCCTCCTCCTATTCCTTGCTTTCTAGGACACCAAACTCCCTGGTAACAGAGTCATTCAAGATCTTCCTGGAAAGAACTAAATCCTGTTTGTGGTGTTCTTTTTTTTCCCCGCCATGTTTACTACACGTATCTGTACATTGATTTCTTTTTAAAGTCTCTTTGTGTTAAGAAATGGAAAGATACTGGACAAAATGCAGGAAAGATGTGATCCATTAAGGACTGGATGTGATCCCAATCCAGATGCTCCGTGTTTAGGTAACCTGACAAGTAGATCTATTGATTTCAGCAACAAGGCTTCAGGTATGAACTGAAAATATTTTCATGTGATTCGATGGACAAAGTTATGCAGGTTTTTGGGGTTTTTTGGGGGGGGGGTTGTTTTGGTTTGTTTGTTTGTTTTTTTTTTTTTTTTAATTGTAGTATGAAAATATGAATTCTGGAATCGCATTTAATAGAAATTTTTTTGTCTCTATAAAATTGTAATCCTAGTCAAGACTGCATCTCTTCTGTCTCAGGTTACCTGCAGTACTGTGTTCAGTTCTGGGGCCCTCAGCCCCAGAAAGACATGCACCTGTTTGGTCTAGGGGAGGGCCATGAAGATGCTCAGGGGGCTGGAGCACCTCCCCTATGAGGACAGGCTGAGACAGCTGGGGTTGTTCAGCCTGGAGAAGAGAAGGCTCCAGGGAGACCTTAGAGCATCCTTCCAGTGCTTAGAGGGCCTCCGTGAAAGGAGGGCAGGGACTCTTTACCAGGGAGGGTAGTGATAGGATGAGGGGTAACAGTTTCAAACTGAAAGAGGGGAGATTTAGATGAGATATTGGGAAGAACTTCTTCACTGTGAGGGTGGTGAGGTACTGGAACACGTTGTCCAGAGAAGCTGTGTGTGCCCCCTTCCTGGCAGTGTTCAAGACCAGGTTGGATGGGGCTTGGAGCAACCTGGTTTGGTGGAAGGTGTCCCTGTCCATGGCAGGGGGGTTGGAACTAGGTGGTCTTGAACTCAATGATCTTGAAGATCTCTTCCAACTGAAACTGTTCTATGTTTCCATGATCTTTAAGGTCTCTTCCAACCCAAACCATTCTGTGATTTTATGATTATTTCAGTTCAAAAGATGTAGAAATGGATAAAGGGATGGTCCATAGTTATTAGAACAGACACTTATCTAAGAACAGGCCATCCTAAACCTCTATAAGACCTTTTCCAAAGGCAGCTTATCTAAAAGCCCTACCTAAAGACGAGGCCTGCAGGTCCTAATGGGAGGCTTGAACAGAATTTCTCTCTCTCTGGGATTTTCCTTTGAGGGTAGCTTATCCGTTATTGTCATAGTCCTTAGCCCTTAATCTTGATTTAGGAAGTGATTTGGAATAGCTAAGTAGACCACATGCTCTTCTGCTTGAGTTCAGTGTTTGTGTGAAACCAATTGGGATTTTCTCAGCTTTTTAATTTATTTGGTAGAGTGCCTGTAAAAATATTTTCAAAACAGGCTCGTATTAGTGCCCTTAGCCAAAGCCTTTCCAAAGAAAATCTTATTAGCCTGTCTGCTAACTAAGGAGGGTAAGCCATGAGGTGGAATCACTCTTTCCAAGGCATTTGCTGCCTCAGAGCAATAAATTTGAGTCCTGGCTGCTGGCTCTAGTGCCCTGTCAGTTGCATGGTATGCTGTCAGTTCAGAGATCTAGACCGCAGCTCACTTCGTCCCCCTGCCCCCCCTTCTTACGAAGCAGTTATAGATAGCAGCTCAAGAGAGGCAATGTGTTTTATGTAAGTGGAGTTTCATGTGGTATAAGTTAGGGAAGGACTTGTGGGGATGCTGTAAGGGTGGATGGGATAACCAGCATACATCTAATTGCCTATGGAATAAAACCAGGATGCTTTGAAGGCTGTTAGAATGCCTCCTGTGTGGGTGTGGATAGAGTAATCATAGCAGGACAGTATATATTTATCCAGGAAGTGTAAGGCATCATCAGCATTCAAAAGGTGTCTTGTTTAGGATGACAGAAGATTTCCTTTGGGTTTCCCCTATGAAAATAATTATACGAAAATGGAAATTACTGTGTGTTCAAGTGCTTTTGCCAGTCTAGCTACATTAATTAGAGGGGTTTGGGTTTTGGGTTGTTTTTTTTTTCTTCTCTGTGTCCCTAGTGCATTTAAGTCAATAAAACTATACTCATGTGACATGCTTGAAGTTATAAAAAGAAATAAGTACTGGAACAAGACACTGAATGCAGCTTGCACAAGTCCAAAGAATTTGTTACAGCGCCATGCAAGAGAAACTCACTGATAGCCACAGTTACTCCGGAAAGACTCTTCCCTCTCTCATCCCCAGGTGCTATTGCTGAGGATGGTATTACAAGGTATGGAATATCTCTTTGGTCAGTTGCGGTCAGCTGTCCTGGCTGCATACTTTCCCAACTGTTTGCCCACCCTCAGCCTACTTGCTGGTAGGGCAGAGTGAGAAACAGAAAATCTTGATGCTGTGCAAGCACAGAAGTAACTAAAACACTGATGTGCTGTCAATACTGTTTTGGTCACAAAACTAAAACACAGCACCCTACAGGCTGTTATGTAGAAAATTAGCTCCATCCCAACTGGACCCAGTACAGCAAGACAGCAAAAATATCTGTGCTATGTGTAAACTTAGTAGTGGTTTTCAGGTTCAACACTTGGTATGTAAACCTGGGTACTTAAGACTCCAGACATCTGGGCATCTGTAGCTGTTGTTCAATAAGGATGCTTTCTGAAGGACTGAGTAGCCAGGGCACTCGGTTTTATCATTGTTTTTAGAGATAGAAGAGAGACTAGTTTTTTCTTAGTCTCTCACAATTAATGCTTCTTCTTGATTGCCAAAACTGTGCTTGTATGTGATCCTTCGTGTCCTGGTTTCAAGACTAACACTCAAACCTCCACTCCAATCACAGCAACTGTTTATTAGGCATTGCAGAACTGTTTTCAGATGAGTCTTTCTCAAAGGTGTTTGCATATATTAATAAACATTTTTTTGAGTTTGAACAGTCTTACTGGGATATGGCTACTTTCTTACAGCCTCACAACTGAAAGTGATAAAAACAAGTGAAACCTAATTGAAACTTCAAGTGAAATTAGAAATAACAAAGGCATGGTTTCTCACACTGGGATTGAGTGAGAAGGCAGGCACACCAATGTTGCAGTGGTCAGTCACAACACCTTCAGCTTCTAAAAAAGCTGACCTCTTCCATTTACCGCTGTTCTCAACGTTAGGCACCAGCTATAAACAAACTTTTGAAATATCTCTTGCACTATTACAACAGCTGGAATTCATGGAAGTGATTTTTCTCAGAGCAGTTGCAATAAATTTCTCCAACACAGTATATGGAATAAGTTAGTCTGAGGAAAATCTAGAAATATCCTGACAGTTCATAATTATGCAGCTTGGCCCTTCTGACGCTGAAATACCTTTCTCGTTGCTATCAACAAGCAGCTTTCTCCCTTTGGCATCTTCCATCTTGCTTGAGCATTTCTTATTGCTGTAAAATACAGGTATGCTATAAACTATACCTAATATGGAAAAAAAAAATCTATTTTGCAAACTACTGGAACTTGAATAACGGGAAAAATACTTGTTTAATGAGGTGTTGTGTATCCTGGACAGTTCCTACTCAAAGCGCTGCATAGGTTACCTGCTCAGTAGGTCAGTGTCCAAGACAAAGTACTTTCTTTCTGTAGTGACATGATGATGACCAGCTTGCTTTCTCCTGACTGCTCAAAGAGGGTGGAAAAAATAGAACCTATGACTTCGGCAGTTCACAGAGAAATGTTTACATGTTTGGGAAATCTGAATTTTGTTACCAAGTGCCACAGTCTTGTAAATCACTTCCAGGTGACAAAGAACTTCCCCCCCCCCCTCCATTTCTTCCACCCAACATGCATTTTCAATCAATCTCGGTGGATTTATAAATGTATCACAATGTGATTTTGTCAGAGGCACCTCTCATATGTTCCACTGTGCAGAAGCTGCTACTTCCTGAAGTTTGTGGTTCACTTTTGGGGACACAAATAGAATCTGTCTTAGGATGTGGCAGAAGCCAGTCTCGGAGATGCTGGGCGGATGTAGAGAAAATGCAGCCAGGGTCTTCTGACAACAGGACAGGCACTAGAGGGTACAGGCATAGCAGATTTGACAGGTTTTTGTGAGACCCAGACTTGATAGAAGAGATGCTTTTATCCAACCACTTATGTTTGGGCTTGTAGAAAGTGTCTTTTTCATGTCTACATGTTGTCACTGCAAAGTAGGGCCCCCAGTTAATGCACATTTCATTAACCTCTGAGGAAGACTGACATAAATATTTAGCTATACTATTTTCATCAGTCCCAAGATTGAGAGTATATTATTTCTTCACTAGCATTTTTAGAATTATAAAAGTAATTTATTGTTTTCTGGAGTTATTTTTATTTTAAAATTGACTTTGAAAGAGCCAGCTGATAGTGTATCATTATTATTTCTATTGCAGTCTCAGCTAAGGATGTCATCTCTTAGTCACTGTTTTACTGTACTAGATTCTGTAACACTAAAGGCTCTTACTCACAGTTAAAGGAGTTAGGCCTGTGTGTACCATCTTGAATTATCCTTCTAGAAACTTTTGTTTGGTATTTTTAAGATTCATAATATAATTTTATTTAGTTAATGGAAAAGTGTTTGGTGACTAAGAGGCTCATAATTAGAAAAAATTTACAACACCTGCTGTTCCAAAAAAGTAAATAAGCCATGATGGATAAGCTGAAGTTTCTTGCTTGTCAAGATCAGTTTTTATAAACAAAATGAGACATTAAAGGTGACCTTCAACAACATACCATTCTATCTAGGACCTTAAAAAGTGTTTAAAATTGTCTAAATAGTCAGATTAAATGAATACTTTGATGTGAATTATAACTAAGTATCTGGAAATACTGGAAAGGAAAAAAAAAAACCCTCTGTCACAATACTGTAAAAAATATTATTGTACCTACAGAGATTACAAATGTGCATTTCTGTGTCTGTTGTGACAGAACCATCATCTTGATATACATCAAATTCTTCAAAGTCTTTTGCTATGAAGTCTGTAAAAGGTTGGTTACATGATGCTGCTGTTTTACAAGTGTTCTGGTAGGCATCTATTAATGTTCTATCAGTCCTTTTTGAAGTATTTTATCTTTTTCTCCTCAGTTTTTTGAGTATCTGTCTCTCCCCTGACTCCCTTTACCAAATTCCTGTTGGCTTCTGTGGGACTGCATATGCAGTACAGGAAAAGGTGCCTTCAGTATTTGGATAAAGTCCTTCAGGTCCTTCCTTGAGATGATAATAGCATTCAGCTGCAAATGACAAGGCTGTTTCATCAGAGATTCTTCTATGTTTACTGAAAACTGCCTTATTAGACACCCTGATGCCTAATTAACCCTCAGTGCTGGGCTGCTTTAATGAGTGGACAAGAGCTGGAATTATCACATAGCCTTGCAAGGGAGCCAGCGTTTGGTTACTGGTGGGAATCCCTTATGCTTTGAAGTCTTCCTTATGTGCATAAACAAATCCCTATTTAAAAAAAAAAAAAACAACCTGTTTTAAATTTTAATATAAGCAGAATGACTGTATAGCTTTAATAGGAGTTTGTTTTATAAAATTTGACTTCTTACCTCACTTGAACTTGGCTGTGCTGATGTCTTCCATGGCGTTAGTATTGACTGATACAGCTGTGAGATCAGAATTTGTGTCTTTGTCAAAACAAACTGTTTTGAGGCACAACAGTGAAATGCCATGGCCACAAGATGGCCTTCAAAACTGCCAGAAAAATAATTCCGTTCAGAAATCTAGCATTTGTGTGCAAATATTATTTTTAGGAAAAACCCACCAAATAACTATCATATACAGTGTCCCATTGTAAAGACTGATATGCTTACATTTACCTCAGGTTACATTTACCACAAGGTCACCTTTTGTTTTTTCTTCCTTTTAATTTTTTTCATGAAAGTCTACCCTGTCCATGATGAGCAGTACTGAGTCCTGGTACAAATGATTTTTGGAAGGACTCTTTGGACCATAAGGTGTGATTTAGCCTGAATAAATCCATCTGAGCTGGGCCTACAGAGACGAAAAACGAAGATTTTTCTCATAAATTCTGATAAAGATCTGATGCATTTCTATTGCATTTGAAAAATGTCTCTTCGGTAACTCCAAAAATAAGGAGTCAGATAGTATGAGTCATTACATTGCCAGGTGCCAATCTACCATCAACGACATATTTGTGCCAGCTTCTGCAGCTGTATTCAGCAGTAATTTGCACAGTATCCTCCATTACTGAGGAGCCTTTCCCTCTTCCACCGTTCGGATAGTGGAGGAAGAGGTACATCAACCACATCACTTCAAAATTCAGCTTTTCTTTTCTGAGAGTTTTAACAGTAATGTATCATTTGATATTAGCACGTTATAAATAATTCATAAGTTGAAAGGTATTGTTAACAAAATTAAGTAAAACTTTCTTCATCAGGATTCTAGTGGATTTTGTTATCTGGCTTTAAAACTTGTAGATTTCATAGCTGACAAAATAACCTAAATGGCAAAATTTATCTTTGACCACAAAAATCATGGAGAAAAACCTTTTTTACATTACCTACTTTCATAGTACATTCACGCTGGAAAAGAACCTGCCTGTTCATTTTTTTTCTCTCAAGTAAACTGAATCTGACTAAATTTAAGCTGTGAAAAAGATTATATTTTAAATTTTTCCTGTAGTTAAATTGTGTTAAATGTATCCTTCCACTTCTGTTCAGATAGCATTTATGTGGCATAAGTGGTCTACAGACAGTAGAGAGGCTTTTAAAATAAAAAATACTGTGAAATTCAAGGCACTACAGCATCAAATTAACATAGAAATTCCCAAAATGAACTAATTTATTTCGACAGCTCCATTCTGGCACACACTATAATCTAAGAATATAACCAGCATTAATCCATCTTACTCAGCATTTATGAATGTCAACATGTGAGTAATAAGGAATAAGTGAGCAGATATAACACATAAACGTCTGTTGTGATTTGAACTCCCCTTATGCGTGCTTTTCTCTGAAATTACTTGTGAGCTACTTTTCAATATACAACATGAATTCTTCCACTGCAGTTAATAACAGCATAGAACATGTATGTTTTAACAGTTAGCTGAGACATACAGAAATATTTCAGTGAATCTTATGTATATTTGTTTAACTTCTGTACTTTTGCTGGCTAGCTTCAGAGAGTTTTCTTTGTGGACGTCAATGCTAGGATGATATATGCTTTCAGAGGAATCAAATGCATCAGTGTGGCTCAATAAGTTTATTTTTCTCTTCTGCTTTCTTGTGGGGGGAGACAAAGAAACTAGTAGCACTGAAGTGATGACAACAAAAGATAGGATGGTTTTATTTATTTATTCTTTTTTTAAAATAACCATTGTAAAAATACATGTTACAGAGAAAATCCTATTTCATCCAACTACTTAGTGAGATTTTGGATGGTAATAGTAAACATGAAGCTGATGCTACTGAACTCACGGAATTCACAAATTATAGATAGATATGTTTAAAGAATTGGTATGTACATTGTTTTGCTTACCCCAAATAATGTTTAATGTTATTAATATTTTTGTACTCTTTTCTTAACAACCTAATCATTATTTATACTGAAGGTGAAGTACCTTACTTAGGTACTTAGCTTTCAGTGCAAAATAATATTCATGTTTTCAATGATATATTGATAAACCGCAGTAACACTGTGTTAGCTCAGTTTAATTCCTTCTTCTCTAAACTTTAAGTATTCTTTTTAGTCCCCGTATAATCTCAAATATTTCATTAGTTTCTTATCACAGTTCTTTTCCTTCTAACTTCCAAAATTAATAGCAGCTGAAGTAACAATATAAATAAAGCATAATGACAAGTCAGCTATGCTTACTGTTCAAAAAACCAGCCAAACAAACAAAAAAAAACAAACCACAGCAAAAATGCAGATAATAATTCTAGTTTGCCTTATACATTATTTGCTGTGTTAAAGTTTATGTCTTAAGCAATTTGAGTTACTTAGGATTTGCACCAGTACAAACGAAACCAGACTCAAATTTCGAGTGTATGTTTTCAAATCATACTTTAAAGATTTAATAATTAGAATTTTAGTAATTTAGAAATCTGGTAGAGAACCAGTAGCAGGATTCTCTTTAAATAGAAAATGACACAATCTTCTACTAGTAATAGTTCAAGAGACGTTAACCTTACTGCTTTCACTCCAACCGCCCTGCTCCACTAAACCAAAACAAAACCTCTGTTATATTGCATCAATAGTGAGGTAAACTGGGAGGCCAGTTTTGTCCAGGTCACTTTCTAAAGGTACAGAAATAATTTATTATGTGTTTTGAAACATTTTTATACGATAATAGAAATCTAGTATGAGTACACCTGTAAATCAAGACAACTCATTCCTCCAGCAACTTTACAGCTGAACAAGAAGAGAATCATGAAAGCTTTTTTAATCCCACGCATTAAAGAAAGAAAGAAAATCTACTTGCAAATCACCTAATTTTATGCTTGTTTTTACTCCTCCATTTTTATTTATGTATAAGTCAATTATCATTCTAATTTTTTCAGTAATAACATTCTTTCTTTGCCACCTATTCTGTTCAGTAATTCAAAACATTTCATTTTTTTAATGCATTACCAAGCTCCTTGTCTCTTCAATTAGTTTCTGTCCATGCATTAAGGTTACCTTTCTTGTCCTTGAGGAAATACATGTTTAATTAAACAGGATTATTCAAACTGGCAACACCTCAATAATATTAGGTCTTTCAGGTAGTTATGGATGTATGATGTAATAATTAATTCTAGGCTATATATTCAAACTGGTAAAACTGAGAAGAAAAGTGATGAGCAGGCAACACATTCATCAATAAACATTTTAGCACCATGCATAGATCTCCACACCAAGGTAAAAAATAATCAATGTTTTATTGTGCCCTTCTTTTGTGCCCCTCTCCGAAAACAAAATCTTGGTATTCCAGTTTTCATCTCTTTGGACATGGGGTCTATGTATTTATTTCTGATGAACTTTTGACTAATGAAAGCTCTAAAAATGAAGGAAAAGATCTGCAGCAGTTGCACACTATTAACGTGTCCAACACAGCCAGCTCCAAGGCCAGATTGCTGTATTTTGTTAGAGATGACTGTGTCCCAGCAGACTCTCTGTCCACCCCAAGTTCAATTCAAGGCTGGATTATGGTTATGTCAGCTTGGTAACCACATTGCATAATCACTGAAGTTGGAGTAGCGGAACCATATGTCTGCTTTTCCTCAGTGCATAGGCTTTCCTACTGAAAATATTGAATCTTACTTGAGAACTTCATCGTGTGCTACTCGTGCACTTGCTGTTCTGCTGTGTGAGCAGAACATCACCTTCAATAGAGTTGCAAGACAATTTTGAAATTGTGGAGGGGTACGTAAACCATGAGGATATTGGTGAAATACAGTTCATCCTAGATTGAAAGTACATTATGCATGGATTGTAAAAGTATTTTGTTGCACAAATTTTAATTCTGCTCAGGAAAGACAATATTAATAAAATTAAGGTATTAAGCAGAGGCTTGCAGTCTATGAAGAACATGATGGGCTATACCACCATACGTTCAACATGTTTAGGTTGGGTGTTCATGCAGAAGGGGTTTTGTGTACGTGAGTTCTTCCTCCTCTGCATGAGGCAGAAGCTGAACCATACCATCTTATCATCTTGCCTTGCTTTGGTGTTCATTTTCCATGATCATTTGCCCGTGTGGGAGAAGGGTTAAATACTGGAAGAAGACAAGGAAAACCAGCTTGCAGCGAATACATACCACCTAAACCTGTAGATAACCCAGATCAGCATTTTGGTATTTTGTTCTGAGACACAGAGAAGTGGGTTTAGCTTCCTGAGTGCAAAAGCTGCTATACTTATATTAGAAAAAAAAAAAAAAAATAAAAAAAATAAAAGGGGGAGGTGGGCAAGAGGAAAAGGAGAAAAATATTTCAGAAATGTTATCTATATTTCTTTGAAGATAAATCTGCAATAGCAGAAGAGCACATTTGACAATTTAGAGAGTAAAATAATCCATCTCATTCCATGGAATACGGTGAATTCCAATGTAAATAACTCTGATCGCATTTTTGTGCAAACATAAGTTGACAGAGGTAGATATACAGCAAAATATTCAGAAGTAATTATGCACTACTCAGCATATTTTGCATAAAGAGAAGTTATGCTGTAAAAATACAGAAGGATATAGGAGGCTTAAAGAAATTATAAATACAGGAAGATGTGATGTTTCTGGGAAAATACTGAACTTTTTAACTCTGATTTGAAACAAAGGTTGCGAATAGAAGAAATTCTCCGTTTACTTATTACAACTGTTAACGCTTTGTTTACTGTTTTGGAAGCAACTAGAAAAAGCTGTGCAGAAATAATTTTTTTTTAAGATGGATTTACATTACATTTGATTTTCAGCACTGCAGTGCTGAATATCATCAGAAAGCTTTCTAATACTGTTCAGGAGTAATCCTCTGCGATGTGAGGATTCCACATGGGTATACTGTGGTACTTTGCAACTTTTTACAGGAAGGACTTTCTGTTTCTTTCGCATGGTTATCAGGAAAGTATTCTTTGTCCCTTGCAGATAACAGAGAATTACTTTCGCAGTGGCTAACATAAATAGCCCTTGATAAGATGTCTTTGTTTAAGAAGTATTAACATTTCACAGTTTAATTTTAATGCCAGAATTTTAACTTCAGATGATAACTAAGCAGGAAACTTGTTTCTGACGTAGTAACTTAATTTTGTATTTGTGAGAACTCAGCACCTCGATTAATGGAATTACATGATCACATGAGTAGTGTTACCAAAAATACAACACGTATAAACTCTGTAAATCCTGTTTAGGCTTCTGTTTACCCATGTTAATACTGTAGTCTACCATTTTGTTCTGAATTGCATAATAGTATCCTAGTCCGCCATACCAGCAATATTCAAGAAACACTTATTAGACTTACAGGAACTCCGAAGATTGTGGAATATGAAAACCAGCCTATTTATATAGGCTAATAAAGGAACCTACCATTGTGGTTAAGGCATTGTACAAAAGTGAGGTTCTGGATCAGTAGCCAAAGTTTTTTCTTTCCTTTCAAAATGATGCTTAAGCTCATATATAGCTGCTTAAGTAATCCAGAAGTATACAGCTGTCTTTTAAACCTACCAGCGATGAGAAGCTCTTAAGCACTAAGTTCTAAGGCAAACAGTTTCTAATGCTTTGAATATTCAGTCACATTCTTGTTGACGTGACATTTTGTTGCACATCTACCAACATCTGCAGGATAGTATTAATGCAGTTGTTTCCATCAATGGCTCAATAATACATAGATGCTATATGAACACTGTTCTCACATGAAGTGCCGTCGTAGATAATGACTGACTGTTTATAGAATTAAGTAATTGCTTATTATTATTTCAGAGAGAGCTAACAAATAAGGAATGTTGAGATGACTTTGAATTTACTGCATTCCACCACATTAAACATTTAGTTTGTTTCATGTCATGTAAACCTAATTTTGCAACAAACCATAGACTAGGCTCCAGCTGTCCTAAAATCTCTGTAGTTGCTTTCTCTCTTATGTTTTACAACTTGGTAGAGTTATCCTGAATGCACCAAAACTTGGACTTTATGGTACCATAGTTCTAAGGAACCAAAACCATTGGTGTTGACTGAAGCAAAGCATAAGCACTGGTCTGTCTAAAATTCCTTCGTGTATGCTCTTCAAGACTGTCAGCATGACTAGTATAAATCAAGGTATCCGTTTCTGGCTTTGATTTTTGTGCCTTAAATTGACCATCATGGTAAATGCTCACCTTCCGTTCCTAATTAATATTTTCATGCCCAAATGCAATTTCAGGGCTCTTGTGCAAAATTTACATGAAGTCCCCAAATTGGGAGAGTTCTTAAGGCATAAACCAAGTCAATTAAACTTAAGAACAGCATACTGGAAATCTTTACTAGATTGGGCTAACACTGTCGCTTCTTGATTATTCCTTCTTCGATAGTTACACAAAAGTCCTCTGGCTGTGCTGTCCTCAGGTTCAGTACAAAACCACTCTGCTCATTCTCCTTACAAACAAGGCAGAGGTGCCACTTTCATGAGTACTAAGTGTTAGTATGCTTCTTTAATTGCTTCAGAAATTTCACTTCCCAGCAGCACTGATCCTTATCAAATTTCATTTGTTTAGGGTAATCAAAAGATTAGACTGAGAAGAAGTGAATGTGGTCATAGTTTTCACACTTCTTGTGACTGGAAGGAGCTGTAAAATGAGTCACTGCTATGACTGAGTAGTGTCATGTGGCACATACTGCTCTGGGAGATGCCTACACCATTGTTACCCTTTTCTTAAGACTGTGACTGATTATTAATGTAAATAGTTGCTAAAAAAAACCCTCCAAGTCCAAGTATGTGGTGACACAATCCAATGCAGAAATAATCATTGATTTATTCCTTCACTTCGGTGTTATGTGACTTCAGAATAGTTTCTACTCGTTGGTAGCACTAGCATATCTCCCAAGAGGAAGAGGTTAAGAAGTAGTAGGACATTATTAATGACAATTGTCATGCTTTCTAACTGCAAGAATTATGTCAGATGAAAGATAATAAATATTAAATAGTTGTGTAGTTACTGGGCTCATAAAGAGATGACTGGAGAAAATGAAATTATTACCTCTTAAAGACTACTTATCTGTAAAGCAGTATAGTATCACAGTATTTGTTAGAAAAGAAAAAGGTACTGTGTATGTTTGTAGGACAGACAGTGAAGTGATACCTGCAACTCCTAGGAAAAGCTCATCTAATAACTGCGCAGTTGACAAGTGTTATTGCAAAAAGCTGACAGATGTGGAACCAGGACAGCAGCCGCACTTTTTTTTTTTTTTTTTTACTTAGGACAGCTTCTGAGTTTCTCTGAAATATCTAAGGAACAGTAACAGTGTTGCAGAAAGCACCAGATTTAGGATTTTAGGATACTGCTTAGAAATCCCCTTACTTTTCCCGTCTCAATTTAAATATCAAGAATTCAAATTAGTGAATATTAATAGGAGAAACTAATGATTATCTTGGGAAAATAAATCTCAAATGGAATAAATGATCAAATATAAAATAAAATCTGTATTGCCAATGCTGCTAGCATACTCCTGTAAAATTCTAGACCTAAGGTATTCATTAACCAATAATCTGTTAGTGGTTAGAAACAAGGGCAGTATGTTGTAGTCCAGGATGTCTGCAAGACGGGATTTATGATGGTACCCATTGTGTGTAATCTTTGAATCATGACCAAAGTAGGTATGAGCCAAGAGCCTACAAGCCAAGGACATGTTCCTTGACCATACACGGTCAATTCGAGGAATGCTCGAAGACCTCCGACTCATGGACCACCTACCCAAATTACACCACCTACTCAAAAAAAGAACAATAGAAGACTATGACTGAGGCTGTGTGCTAATTTGCATCAGAAGTGAAAGAAGAAGAACCAATCATCGAGAAGATGAAATTGAATATGCATTGTATAGACTGAATATGCATGAATTTAATATATAAATATTTGTTGATTGCAATGTGCAGGCGGACATCTTTGGGAAGGATCCCACGTCCCTGGTGTGCACAGTGTGCATCGTTAATAAAGGACATCTCTACTTATCTAACTTTGTGTAGAGAAGTTTTTCTTACCACTGCAGATTTGAAACAATAGGGACAATATAATGTCAAACACTGAGTTCTAAGTAATGAAAATGCATCTTGAGGTGTAGAGAAATAGTTGCTGTTAAAAAAAAAACAAAACAAAAAACCAAAAAAACACAAACAACCTAGCCTTAAGGAGGAAAAGAACAGGTAAACCTACAGAAAAGAATGTGCTAGTATCACAGGATAAACAGAAAGAATAGACACCTCTGTGTTATCATTCAGTGTAAAGGGTTATAAGAGAAGAACTTGCTGCAGGCTTAGTTTTGGTTTCAAGGAAGTCATTGTCCTCCAGTGATTTCTGATGGGAGAAGAATTAAATCAACACTAAGAGCTTGGGGAATTGTTGTTTTGTTAACAGATATATTTAGATGTTTTGATTTCCATCTATGGCTTTGTGGGATTCTGTCTCATAATGAAAATTGTGTTTGGTTTTCACCCGTCATCCAAGACAGAAAATCTTCAGATTTTCCATGTAAACATAGATGAAAATTATAAAAGACTACAAATAAAGAGGATAGGCAATTAACACTGTAAGAGAGAAATTAGGAAGAGAATTTAGTCAGGAACAGAGAGAACAAATGTAAATGGTTTACTCTGGAAAAGCAGCTTGATGTTCTATAATTATACATATTAATGTTTTTTTCTTATGATGATTAGATCTTTGGTTAGTGTAATTTAAGAGCAGTTTATTGCCTTCAATATATCAAGGGTGATACAGAATAACAAGGAATCTGGCAAATAATATTCAGTGTAATGACTCAAATCTTCTTCGGCCTCCCAAATACAAAATGAAATGTTTGTATCTACATTTAGCCCATATCCAGGGCTAAACTATAGCAGTCATTCTATCACCCGACAACCCCTCACTAGCCAGCAAGCGGAATCTGGAAAAGGAGAGGAGACCTATGGATTGAAGTGAAAATAGATTTAATGAAACAGCACTAATACCAACAAAGGTATACACAGTTAGACAAATGAATGTGCAGCAATCACAATCAGCAGGAGAGCAGTCCTCAGGAGCAGGGAGAAGCCAGAGGAGAAACAGGAGCAGGAGGAATCCCACAGGAGCTTCCCTTCCTCAGCAAACCTTCTCCATTTTTAATGACACTATGATATGGGCTACACTTGTAACTAACTTAGGTCAGCAGGTCTTGAGCCTGATCTCCTACAGTGAGTGTTTCTTCATTCTTCCGGTCCCTGCCTTTGCCTTCTGCAACTTGGGCAGTGTGGCTGGAGCACTTGCTGGTGAAGACTGAGAGAAAAATGTCATTGAGTACCTCAGCCTTCTCCATATCCTGCGTAGCCAGGTCTCCCATTTCCTTCTGAAGAGGGCTCCCATTTTTCCTAATCTTCCTTTTATCAGTGACATACCTATAAAAGCTTTCCTTGTTGCCCTTGATGTCCTTGGGCAGATTTAATTCTATCAGGACTTTGGCTTTCCTAACCTGGTCTCTGGCTGCTCGAATAATTTCTCTCTATTCCTCCCAGGCTACCTGTCCTTACTTACACCCTCTGTAGGTGGAAGTTTTTTTGTGTGTGTTTGAGTTTGTCCAGAATCTCTTTGTTCATCCATGCAGACATCCTGACATTTTTGACTGATTTCCTCTTTGTCGGTATGCATCACTCCTGTGCTCGGAGGAGGTGATCGTTGAATATTAACCAGCTTTTTTGGGCCCCTGTTCCTTCCAGGTCTTTATCCCATGTTACTTTCCCAAGCAGGCCCCTGAAGAGGCCAAAGTCTGCTCTTCTGAAGTCCAGGGTAGTCGCTGTGCGCCCTCCTCGCTGCCCTGAGGATCTTGAACTCCACCGTTTCATGGTCACCGCAGCCAAGACTGCCCTTAAGCTTCATATTCCTCACCAACCCCTCCTTGTTGGTGAGAATAAGATCCAGCATAGCATCTCTCTGTATTGGTTCCTATACCACTTGGAGAAGGAAGTTATCGTCAACTCATTCCAGGAACTTCCTGAATTGCTTATGCCCTGCTGTGTTGTCCCTCCAACAGATACCGGGTGGTTGAAGTCCCCCATGAGGACCAGGGCTTATGAAAGTGAGGCTGCTCCTATATATCTATAGAGGGCCTCATCTGCTCAGTCTTCCTTGTTGCGTGGCCTGTAGCAGATCCCCACTGTAATGTCTCCTGTCCCTGCCCTCCCTTTAATCCTGACACATAAGCTCTCAGTTGGCTTCTCATCCATCCCCAGGCAGTGCTCAATGCACTCCAGCTGGTCATTGACATAGAGGGCTACAACCCCTCCTCATCTCCCCTGCGTGTCCTTCCTAAAAAGCGTTCCATTCCAACACTCCAGTCGTAGGAGTCACCCCACCATGTCTCCATGATGCCATTAAGATCATAGCCCTGCAGGCATGCTCATGTCCTTAATTCTTCTTGTTTATTTACCATGCTACATGCATTTTCATAGAGGCATTTAAGTGGAGCCCCCACTGAAGCTGAGTGGCTGGAATTACTTTGTGTTGCTCTTCAGGTGCTCTCCTGCTGACCTGTGTTCCCTCTCTAGGCTGTGGGCATTTATTGCTGGCACTGGCATCGAACTAGTAGGATTGGGGTGGGTTGAGGCTCCCCCTCCCTGGCAACTTTATTTTGAAGCCCTCTTCAATACCTTGGCAAGCCTGTGACCAAAGATACTCTTCCCCTTCTCTGATAGACAGACCCCATCTGCCCCCAGTAGACCAGGTTTCTCAAAGCAAGTCCCATGGTCTAAGTAGCTGAACCCCTGGCTGTGGAATGAGTCCCATAGTCATTTGTTGATTCGCCAGATTCAGCTGGCCCTTTCAAACGCCTTCCCTTTGACCCGGAAGTTTGATGAAAACACTACCATTGCTCCAGGGTCCCTTACCACCACTCCCAGGGCTCTGTAATCCTTCTTGATACTCCTCAGACTAGCACCTGTTCCACTGGTGCCCATGTGAAACAACAGCAGTGGATAATTGTCAGTGGTCTGTATTAGGTTTGGTAGTCTCTCAGTGACATCCCTGATATGAGCCCCAGGTAAGCAGCACACCTCTCTAGAGAGTACGTCAGGTTGGCAGATGGGTGCCTCCATCCCTCTAGGAAGAGAGTCACTTACTCCTCTGGTTTTAACTAATGAGGTTGTTCTTGCTATTATTCCTGAAGTGCAGGGGTTTACATTTTCTTATACTTAGCTTAGTCCCATTTCTATTGTACCTATTGTTGACATATCAAATTTAATAGGTCACTTTGCTGCATATTTGCTGATAATGTTCCCAGCTTTTACTCATTGAGTTCCATAGTTCACTTAGTACTAACATTGTAAAAATGTGCATCATAACTAGCCATTTAGGGAGTCCTGTTTCCTCTTTCAACAGTACTGCTGGGTACCTCCCATTTAGTCAAACTTCCTTCCTCGTAACTACTTTTGTATTTTAAATCCAGCAGTATACTGTGTGATGCAGTATTAGATACTTTAGTAGGATATAGAAAGAGCAGATCTATTTAACTTCCTTTTTTTTGAATATCATTTGTCTTATGAGAGATACTCCCTTAATCCTGTGCAATATATCTTTGTGAGGTCTATGTTTCATTCTACCTCATTTTCCAGTCACGTCAGTGTTTTAAAATGTTCTTTTAAAATGTGTCCTGAATCTCACATACTGATGAGGTCAGTCTAATATGGCTGTAGGTGTCTGTTGGAGCAATAATTTTTCCATTCCAATATGGAAGAGTAATATTCTAGGTTTGGAAATTTATTCTTGTTTTATGTCTGGTGCAAAACACTGAAAAGTCTAGTCATGCTGGCTTTTGTGGGGTTTTTTGTTGTTTTGTTTTGTTTTTTTGGGAGGGGGTTGGTTGGTTTGTTTTTTGTTTAGAGTTTTTTGTTGTTTTTTTTTGTGGGGTTTTGTTCATTTGTGTTTTAAAATAAGCCACCTTTACGTGGTGTTACCATCATGCTGGAAAAAAATCAAGCATCACTTTTTGGAAAAAATATGAGGGTTTTTTTCTTCTTTGTAAGTTTTCATGTAAAATAAGTTGTTCTCTAGTCAGTCTGCTTCTGTTTGTATTCCCCATGTCATCCTATATAGAGACACAATGCTGTCCGTTGATGCTTTAACTTTTTCTACTTCTGGTTAGTCAAACAATTATTGCTGACAGAATGTGCGTTCCTCTTGCCAGGAAGAATAAGCAGGTATTTCCAAGATCCCATTAATTTTAGAAAGGCAGGCTTATTTAGGTTTCTTCTTTTTTCAAGCTTTAGTGTAGTTATATGAAGCACAGGTTTTGACAGAAGGTTTCTTGAAAATAGTAGAAGCAACAGTCATATTAAATGCAGAAATGAAAATGGCATAGACTATCTGAGCTTATAATAGAAAAAGATGTAAGAAAACTGACAAATTAAGTCAAAAAATTTCCATATATTTATTTATTTTTTTAAATGGATAGCGAGTTCTTGAAGCCACCACATTTATTTCTTTTTCTGAACCAAAAAGTTTATCACCTGTAAGATGTATTTTATTTATTAGGTCTGGGATGTCTTTTATGTTTTGTGGGACCAGTTTATCTCTGTAAAGCCAAAATCTATTGTTAGGTAATCAGATACAAAAATTTCCATTGCTGTATGGCACTGTGATATTGCCTTTTGGTTTGCTTCCTGCCCCTGAAAACACAAGATTCTTTTTTTCAGAATTAAATAATTAAATGAATATTATATTTCAGTAGAGCCTGTCGAGCCCAGCTTGTTGGGATTGCTGTGCTGAGAAAAAGATGAAAAGAAAAATTTCCTTAAAGCAATAAAAATGCAGGCCAACAATCTTGGTGTTTGGATATGTATTTTTCTTTTGTTAAACAGTTGTTTTATGTAAGCAAACACTGTTCTATCCCCTTTTTCGGACGTTTAGCTTCGCTGGAGAAAATGTGAAATGGTTTTGATGTGGGTCACAACTGGATACATTAGTGCAACAACAAACAATGTCTTGTTACTTTCCGATAGTAGTATACCAACTTTTTGTGAGTCATCTTTCCTTTACAAAAGAGGGAAGAGTAGGTCTTTCCAGTGTAAAAAGTGAAATTGTGTGGTTTGAATGGTACAACTGATGAGACTTTAGCTCTTGTTTTGTGGAAATCAATAGAATCTAGAGGGGGAATACAGGATTCTTCTTCATGTAGCTAGCTCTGTGTGGAAATACTTAGGACAACTATGGATGACTCAGTGATTGGTGGAGGATTAGTGGTCACGGGCTGCAGCATCTTAAATCCCCTTGCAGATGATCCTATTTGGATTTTAAGGGACTTTAAGTTGTGCTCATTAGCTTCACATAGTTAATTGAGTCTTTCCTGAACATCTCTGCATAAGCAAGCCCAGATGTTCTTTCAAAAGATCATGAGAAAAGTCTTTTAAAAGGCCATGAGAAAATCCTTGATGCGTCTGACACTGTTATGCAGCAGTCATTGAATGTCTGTCCTAGCCACAGTCTTAATACCCAGAGCAAAATGAGACTATTGCAAATAACACCTCTGCCAATAACAAAGAGCTTGTGTCACTTTATATATATTTGTAAAAGCCACTGTTTTAGTGTTTCATTCTACTTGATTTTCACTGTGGCTCTGCAGTACTCATTAAGCAAATGTATAACTGAGTATTATGAGTTGTTTGTAAGCTTTGCTACATACTTGTTGGGGAGAAAAGATTATTTTGGTGGTATCCTTGAAAGGAAAACAAGTCACAAACATCGCCCAGTCAATTTAATAGTGTCCTACATCAAAGTTGGGACAAAGATAGAGAGAAAATGAAGAAAATAGAAAAATTATATTCATTATGGGCATATCTTGAAATGAACATTGACATTTTTATTTCCAGAATGCTTCAGGTCTCCTTCCTGAAAAGTAACCCAGCATGGTTTTAGATACCTGTTCAGATAATTTTTTGATCTTCAGAGCCTTCTTTGAAAATTCTGCACAGCGAAATGAGGATAGAAGTATTCCACAGATTAAAAAAACATTAGGAGACTTGTTATGCCAGGTACATGGATGTCAATACTAGCAAATACAGACATGAACTCCTCTGTCCATACTAAAACTGGCTGTCAGAGTTCAGCTTTGACCAGGAGCTGACTGGTGTTGTGTGATGCTCCT
This sequence comes from Leptosomus discolor, assembly GCF_034619465.1. Lineage (NCBI taxonomy): Eukaryota > Metazoa > Chordata > Aves > Leptosomiformes > Leptosomidae > Leptosomus > Leptosomus discolor. The sequence continues at coordinate 35,525,173 of NC_141395.1, read as the reverse complement.
GGCAGGTCTTAACTCAGCTACAGCATTATGCTAATGCAGGTATAGAACTTCTCTATTGGAGAAGTAGTTCAAGTATTGGGGAAAGAGCAACCTTACCTCCAGGTTTTTTTATGCATCTACATTTTATGCACCTAGTAATACCTGTTCATAAGGAACAGCTGCCGAGACTGTAAACATTTTAGACTTTCTTTGTATGAACCTGAAATTATGTTCTGCAGCACTAAAATAAGTTCAAGTTCAAGACTTCAATGATCAGGATTTTGTTGGGAAAATATGTCAGCTATTCCTGTGGGCTTCCTGCAGAGCTGAAGACACAATGGGCTAAATGGATATAAGACTTAATACTGTAGTTCCAGGGGATTTATAGATCTAATCGACCTTTTCTAAATAACAAATATAACTGTCCCTTGTCCCCAAGAGATGACAACATAAATAGAATGAAAAGCCGATCTTCCCCATGGGATTGAATGGGGAAATTAATGCTACAAAGCCTCAACATGAGGAAAAGAAACAAAACCAGAAGACTTGCATATTATCTTTTTCTGTCTACTTTCAATATTTGTCAGACAGGTAATTTTTAGCAGTCTAAAATCAAGATTAAGAGAAGCATAATTAGGATTTTGTAAAAGAACGGAATGTTGTTCGGTAGAGCAAAGTATGTGTGAAAGAGACATAGCTGATTGTCAATGCTGCAATAATTCCTTCATATGTGTGCAAATGGAAGCTGAAATGTAGAGACACAGTCAAAACCAAACAACATCTCACAGTACCATTGCAATTAATTTTTACAGAAGAGCTGCCAAAATAAAAAATGGATTAACCAAAACAATAAAGACTTCTAAAATATGAAATGAGATGGCTATAGTGAAATGTGAACAACTCGAAATTGTAAACTGCTAGATTCATGTTAGTATTTCAGAAATGCAACAATGAATGCTGTAATAAGAAAGCGGCACGTTCCACATGCTTTGTGTACAAACATAAGGAGCTTAACTTTGGAGTTGGAATACACAAGATAGATGGACTTAGAAAAAGACAAATGTTAGCAATGTTGAGACAGAAAAATGAATTTTAATGGTTTCATCTTGGGCATTCTGCAAAGGCTCGGTTACAGTGAGGGAAAGGTGGCTACAAGCTACAAGAGATTTAGAGAGTGAAGACAGAAGCACATGAAGACTGAAGTATATGTACAGTTTACAGAGAAAGAGAAAGGGAGAATTCCACCAAAATTACAATCCTGGGAACAGGACGAAGCAGTGATGTTGGTTTTGGTTGGTTTGTTTTGGATGGGGAGTGGGGTTTTTTATTATGATTAGTTAGTTAGTTATTTTAAAAAGCTTTCTAGTTCAAAAATGTAGGTGTTGACCTACTGAATTGTTGGAAGCTCATTTTAAAGAGAATTAGCTAAGGACTCAACTGCTATGTAGAAATGTAAGAAAGGCAGTAACAGACATCAGAAACACTAGTACTAAAAGGTGTTGCTGAAATTATTAAAGATTATAAGGAGAGAGAGACCAGGTGGTTACTAAATTCAGTGTTAAAGCTCTCACTAAAGCCACTGGGGCCAGGCCAGACTTTGGGGGTAGAAAAGGAAAAGAACTGCAGGCAAATTCCAGGGATGCCAATTTGAGGAACACCTAGATGCAACAGGGATAGTGTCAAACATATAAAATATTAAATTGTTACTAGCAGCTTATGCCTTCTGTCTCTGAAGGCAGCAGTTTCCATTTGCTCTGCTCAAACCACACTGCAGAAAGATTTTTGTCCAGTCAAAGTTACTTTTAACATCTTTTTGTGAGATTTCAGGCTCTTAAATACAGATTTTAAAAAAAATTATTTCAAGTACTCTCCATGGTTTTTTGTGATGTTGCTACACAATTTCTCCAGTAATATCTGTGGTATGAAATTAAAAATCTATACAGAATTATTGTGCTTGTTCCCATGAAAAACCATGCATAGTTCAAATATCAAACTGCTATTACTATTATCAGTTGGATATTTTAAAACCACAATATTCTTTCATAGTCAGGAAAATATTTTAGTGACTGTGGTTGTCTTCACTAGGGAACACCTCATTAATTCTGTCAGATAGTCCCTTTCTGGCAGTGGAAAGGACTGCAAACCCTTTCATATCCCAAATGGGTATATGGCTAGCTCTTGTGTTTTGCAATAACTCTGGGGAATTCAACTTCTTGCTTCAGACTTTCCCATTTGATGTAATGGGTTTTCTGCAATTTGGTAACTACATTGTATATTTATTATTTTAACAAAAATTAACACAGTTTTCCAACAGTTCTTGAAAGCACTTTATAATTATGCATTTACTGTAGGGGTTGTATCCTCCAAGAAAGATAAAACAGAAGAACTACAGAGAGAAAAATAGATTAATTTTTTGGGGGAGGTTTGAGTTTTTCCTCTGTCTCAGATTTGTGCTGAATGGACGTGGCAGTATTTTGTCTAAAAATGAAATTGTTCACTTACCTTTGAATTCTCAGTAACATGAATCCATGCTGTGAGTTCTTCAGGATGGTATCTTAGGGCTTGTCTAGTGCTTGGCATAAGACATTGCTCTTGCCTGGGGTTCTACACTGCGGGTGTTTAGCAGCATCTAAAAGGATTTGTAAATGAAACAATACCTTCTTATATTGTTATTCATCCTTTTGTGTTCTGTCTGTGCCAGCAGCAACTTTTACTGATGTTAAGGTTCTGCACAAAAACTTTTCCTTTTTCCTTTTTTTGTTTTCTTTTCTTTTTTTTTTTTTTTAATGACACTTAAAATATCCCATAGTATTATCCAGTCTGCTATGTCATCACACTCTTTTTTTTTTCTTCCAAGACTTGTACTTCTCTATGTTGCAAATTACCACAGCAACGTGGTCTTAACTACTCTAATGACCTGGAATCATAAATATGGACAAAATTAGAGAGGAAAACATGTATATTCATAAATTTCCTTTCTAAATGAATGTGTGATGATTTTTTATTCTTATTTTTAAACATTCAAATTTGGAATTAAATGGTAGGCTTTCCATATTTCTGCATTTCTAAAATCTTGAGGGATAAATTTAAATTTAAAGCCTCTTTACCCCGCAAAAAACTCTGTTCTTCTTAATCTATAAAATTTGCGTCCCTACATAAAATGCACAAATAGAATTTATGTTGGTTTCTTCACTGGGATAGGCATTGGATGACAGGAAAAGGCATTTAGTTTCACCAGGATGAACCTGATGCTCCATCCCCAAGAACACAATAACAACATTAAGAGAAGGTCATTGTGTCCAGCTGTGGTATAAGTCTGATGATGGTGATTTTGCCTAAAGTGGCCAATAGACCAATAAATGAATGTCTGCAAAATTTCATTGCTCTGGAAATTATGAGCATAAACAGTGAACAAACAGACTAGTATGTGATTTATTATGCTTAACTAAAATGAGGGGATTTAAGCACTGCTAATAACAGTTACAAATATACTAAAAGCAGGAGAATTCAGATTCTTTCTCCAATATTTTCATATAATGGAGAGGTCATTGTTTGACAACTAATGCAATTGCACAGCTTCTGTGAGTTTATTTGCTACAGGCATCAGGTAATGGTTTTTGTGCAATCACTGACAACACAGTGGGAGTTTGGGACACATCTTGTAGGACACGCTCAGGGTGGGATTAGACAATTGACTGACTTATCCTTAAGAACACTCTGTCCAGAGAGGACACTCACCAATTAATTATCTGGACCAATTTTAAAACAATCTCAGAAAACTTTTGTGAACGTCTTTTTTTAAACCATTGCAAATTTGTCAAATCGGACAAATACTTGCCTGAGGCCTTAGGATTTATGCCTGTGGGATTAAGCACAGGCTCTGTAGTAGTGCAGCTCTTAAAACAGTGCCACAGAATGTTGCAAAGGATCTGTTGGCAAGATGCTTGCAGCTAGTAAAACATACTGTCTTCCCTTTAATGTGAGAGAGTACACGGAGTACAGTAATTCCATCCTGACAGTGATCTTTCATGATTACATGGGTAACTCCTGATTCCACTGTACTATAGTTCTTCCTCTTGGGAGCTATTCAACAATGAATCATTACCAGGAATGAAAGCAGCTGTATTTTGTGTTTCAGATTCAAAAGACACTGCACCTAAATTATCATTATTTATTGTGACTTAAACTATTTAGTACAGTTTTATGGAAAAGCTTATGTTAGTACTTAGTAAAATTATAGCTTCCTTTATGCAGGCTGATCAGTCAGATTGAGTGGTGTTTTTTTAATAAGTCAATAAGAGAACAGAGAATCACTGAAACTCTTCAATGTAGCTCTTACTCAAAGGCCAAAGCAAATTCTCCTTTGTGGAACCACTCTCTGTCAAAAACATTTATCTTGTATGTTCATATAAAATATTTTACTACTATATCTGGCATGGGTAGAAGTGATCTTCAAATTCCTTGTTTACCTACCTTTAAAATCAATAGCATAATTATATAAATCTCCTCTGTAGAATCTTTTCAAATCCTGTCTGAAAATAACATTTTCTAAAAGGAAAAAATTACCTCACTGTAACACTTCATGTCAAAAAATCCTGACAGATATTCCTTACAAAGCAGCCAAAGGCAGGGAAAACAAATTTTTGAAAGAAATTAAGTTTATATATAACTCGTACAATTTTGAAAAGAATACGTAAGCATGGGCCATTTCTCAATTATGCTTAAATTTAGGAGTGTGTAAGCATGACAAATCTAACCACAATCTTTCTACAGAACAATAGTGCACGCAATAAAGAAGCTTTCCAAAAAAAAAAAAAAAACCAAAAAAAAAAACCACTTCAATTTGAAGAGAGAAGACAGAAGTTGGAAGTAGGAAAGATGAGCTATGGAAACTGAGAGAAAACAAAATAATTCACCACTCCCTGTGCATTGTCCACTTGGCCACCATGGTGACTAAACAAAACTAACTATTCATACTTTTTCACTATACAGGTAGCTGAAGTTTTTATCTTCTGATAATGCTTAAGATGAATTCTGTGTACCTGTAAGCACATATGCAACACGTCCATGCCTAAATAACATCTGTGTCCCAACACAGAGAGGCCTCAATTTGATACTATGTACAAATAGAGTTGCGTGACATTGTGGTTTTGCCTGACAAAATTTGTATATTTCTAAACAAATTGTGTAAAAGCCAAACACAAATTTTTATCCAAGCAAGGGAAGTTATCTGGAACCAATGTTTTACAGTATTCGGCCAAACTGAGGACTGTTTTGCTCCTCTGCAATTGCAGCAAAAGATGAAGCATTCTCAAGCCAGCTGCAGTATACTAGGCCAGAGCCTTTGGATTAAAAAAGAAGTATGCTGTGACCGGGCCACATCATCACATAGCTGATAAAGAATAAGAAGGAACAGCTGTTATGCCGAGGGAGAGCTCTAACCTCTTCAGTGTAAGTGAGCATTGTTAGGTCCTATTGATGTAAAGAGACCTTATCATCGCATAAACTGTGACACTTCTTCCTCCAAACAACAGCTTACTGCACAGATTGCTTTGTAGTTCCAGAGATTTGATTGATAGCAAAGCACTTGTCTCCAAAACTGTCTTCTAAGACCTACTCCCAGCAGAGGCATCTGTTTAGTCCCAATGGGCTGTTTCACCTTTTTTTTTTTTTTCTTCTGAGATGGTGCATTGTCTGTATAAATGGCAAATTTAAATGGAGTGTTTCAAATTTCTGTGGTAGTGCTAGTATAACGTCTGCAGACATGAATAGTCAGCTCTACAGGCGTTTCTAATACATGTCCTCACTACATGCTAGTATAATCCAAGCAGAACGAGGCCCTGGCAATGGCACAAAGTAACGGGCAGTATGGAGAGTCAGGCTAGCATAGTCAGTGCCAGGCAGAGGTCTTCCCAGACACAGAAGTCATATTCGTGTAGGATCCTTTGTTGACTATAGATATAGCCAGTTCCTTTTATCTGCCCAGTCACACGCGTGTTATTAAATTATTGCCATCTGTTAGTTGGAAACTCCCTCGAGAAACATAAAAAGTCCAACTACAGGGGCATCTGGCTTAAGAGAATTCTACTTTACCTTCCAAAGTGATTTGCTCTCGTAACATATCAGTCTTGTGTGTATCATAATGTAATGACATGGTAACAGCAGTGGGAAATACTGAAATAGCTTATTTAGGTTTTGTTTGCTCAGTGGGCTGGTTTTTATCTTTTCTTTTATAATGTTTTTGGAGATTTCTGTTCTTCTTTCTAACTATCCTTAAAAATATCCCATATGTTTGCAACACTGAGGTGAACAACCTAGAGAGAAAGCAATGTGGGAGGCTGTCCAGGACCCTAGGGAAGACAGAGAGCCCAATTTAGGCTAGGTACAGGTCATCCTGAGGAATGAGAAGCCCATGGCTTGGATTTTACCCAAGGCCAGCCAAGGTCTATTGCTGTATAGATTGTCATTTACATTATCTGCATATGCTTGCCAAGCACTTCCAGACAAATGTATGTTAATACATACATTTAGGATCATAAGAGGTTTCTAGTCCAACCTTCTGTTCAAAGTAGGGTCATCTATGAGGTCAGACCAAATGACTCAGGACTTTATCCAGACAACTTTTGAAAACTTCCAGTGATACAGACTGTATAACTAGACTGGACACCCTGTTCCAATGTTTCCATCCTCATGACAAAAAAGCTTTTCCTTTTATCCAATCTGACCTCTTTTTCTCAACTTATACCCATTGCCCCTCAACCTCCAATCATATACCACTGCTCCGTTTTCTGATTAACTGAAGCTGCTTCTTCTTCAGGCTAAGCAAGCTCAATTCCTTCAGCCTCTCCTTACAGGGCAAGTGCTCCAGTTGCTGACCATTGTGGTGGCCCTGTGTTGAACTCGCTCAAGTTTACCAATGTCTTTCCTGAATGGAAGGGCCAAAACTGGAGTTAGTATGCTAGATGTGGTCTAATAAATGCTGAGTAAAGGGAAATAATCACTTCCCTGGACCTACTGGCTATGCTTCTGTTGATACAGCCCAGTGACCCCACTCTTCCAGCCTGTCTAGGTCTGTTATATTGTTATTCAACTAACAACTTTGCCCTTGAGCGTGTCAACAAGTCCCCTCAGTTTGCACTGAAATCTACTGGACTGCACAGATGCAAGTTGAGGTAAATCAACTCTTATTTTTAATCTAACAGTTAGTGCGGGAGATACTGTGTTCTCACACACGCTGCAAAATGGGAAATCCTAGATTTTTAGAGGATGTAAGAAAATGTTGCCAAGTAATTTGTGAATAAAGCCTTCATAATTTAACAACTTTTAGCAAACTCTTCTTACCAAAGCTATCAGTGCAGAAGTCACTTTTTTTTTTTTCTAATTAAAATGGCTTAGCTTAGTTTGCAGTTTTCTCCAAAGCAGTTCCACAACTGCTGCAAAGCATACAGGGTTTTTCATGGTGTTCTCTGTGTGTGTGTGTGAAAATACATCTCCATGGGAAAATCAAGACAAGTTAAAAATATGAGATTAGACTGGAATGGAAATCTAAGGATCATGGCTGTGATTCCATACTGAGAGAATAGGGTAGAAATAGAGCTGAGTACTGTGGCACTTTAGCATGCATGGAGCCTCTTTTCTCTGGTGTTAATACCAAGAAGTTCTGCACTGTGCCTGAAAGTGGCCTATTGGGCATTTTAGTTGTAGATGTTCTAACTGCAATAGAAAACATGATGAAACAGGGTCTCTCTTAAATGTTAGGTGGGTATTTCAGATATGGAGAGAATAAATGTTGTTGGTATTCTGTATGGATACCATTCTTGCTAAGCAGTAGGCCTACCTGAAAAAGCTACATGCTACAGTCAAGGGAATTTGAACTGGAAAAATATTACATATTAAATATTTAGCAGAAAACTAAGCTGGAGAATGAGAGACATAAGCTGTAAAAAAAGTAAGAAGGGGACACTGGGAATATTTGGAAGGACTGTAGAGTTAATCTGTTGTTTGGAAGGCAAGTAATATATGATACTGCTATAAACATATTCATAAAAGGTAGACCCTGATAATGTATTGCATAGACATATTTTCTGATTGATTCAGTTGTATCGGGCATGTCTGGGCTACATCACCTACCCTTGTCTTGAACATAAGAAATCTGCCTGATTCTTCTCAATAAAATATTTAGATTTAAGATATCAATATTTATGTATTGATCCTCATAAAGACCAATTGTTGCAAAAAGAACCAAAGTCCATAATATTGTTAATTGCAAGCATTTATAAGGCCAAAATACAGAAAAAAAGGAAAATTAAATTAATGTCTTATGCAATTTGACCTTCAGGAGCTTTGTAGGCAGTATCTTCTGTAAATAAGGTCTTTTATTCATGTCAGCTTTGGCACCTAAAATGATCAGTTAGTTTGGAATATCTTGGCCACATGGCAGTGACTTATGTGTTTGCTCTCAAGCTTGACAAGAAAAATCTTGCACTATATCTAATGTGTTTTTACTAATTAATTTTACAATGCAAATAATACATGGTTTGAATCAACAATTCAGCAGTACAGAACTACTTTCTGTGCTGCCTCAGTAGTTTGCTGCTATATCAAAATATTCAAACATTTCATTCATACCAGTCTGTAACTATCACTGTATAATGTGAATGGAGCTACAGGAACATATCATGTATCCCTTCTCTGCACATGAAGGGTCCCATTTTCATGACAAACCAAAGTCTGTAGCTGTATGCTGGTGTATTGTAGGAACGGATTTATTTCTTTAGCTGTCACTAAGCAAATTCTTAAGTGATTTAAGCTTCCCTTACTTTGCAATGTTCCGCATAATGGTAGTTGATATCAATAAGTATTATTTATAGTTTTTAGTAACTATTTGTTACAGAAATTTAACCACCTAGCAGGTTAGAGTCTGTTGCTTTCTAGCCTGTTATATATGTGATAGAGTATAAATTGTCTTTTTTTTTCATCTTCCATTTATTTACTGTGATCGTTGCACAAAATACTTTATTAACTGGGGAGATGCATCTTTTAAAAGTGAGTGAGGTCGGATGATCCAAGACATTTTGATTCTTCCTATGCATGAGGATAGGAAGGTTTTTCTATTAATACTGTAACTGGTATTTTCTACTATGCAAATGTCTTCTAACTTGGTCACTTTCTAGTTAATTGTTTATTCCTTTTCACTTCCTGTCAATTTTTATCCAAAAACTTTCTTCCTGTGATTCTCGTCAAGCATGACCTCGTCAAAGCGAGGAAATTTCAGATTTTATTCCCACCCCTAAAAAAAAAAGTTCTAAGTAAGGTGCAGTCCATTTTTCTTAAGTAACTTTGCTTACCCATTTCTGTCCTTCTTCCTTCCTGGCTTTTGAAACCTGAACAAATATTGTTTAGAAGAACTAAATGAAGTCATTTTGAAATACCCGTTATTAAAACAGTGAGGTTTCTTGCATGAAACATACAAAGCTAGAGATGCAATTAAGCTCTTTTTCTTCTCCCAGTCGGTGTACTGCTCAATGGAAACTCATTCTGGCAAAGACAGAAAACTGTGGCTAAACAAAATTAGTGGATGAGTCACTTAGAGAACTGGAAAGAAAGAGGGAAGAAAAAAAAAAACAAACCAAAAACCTCTGTTGCTTGATAAGAACCAAAGTATGTCCAGATGGTCTCCGTAAATCTTCCCACACTTGTCTGAAGAACAGCAGACAGAAACATCCAGGACTTTACTTACATTTTCAGTAGTTCTTGTTTTCTTGGTACAACGGGAACTTTCAAGCACACGGGAACCTTCTTCATCAGGCTTCTGCACAGTTTAAGATCAATCAGGCCAAGCTAAGCACCACATTTCTTGCAGAGGTGTTGATTACAGCTTAATAAGGATTGTAACTGTAATTATTAGAAATAACAGTTCAATGACTAAAGACTAATATGAACAACTGAAAATACAGGAGCAAGGGAACTTCATTCCAGTGCCATGACTTTGAAGAAGGCCAGTGGAACCCAGAGCTCCAGTTGCAAAGGATCCCTGCTGAATCCTTGGCCAGATTCCAGGACAGATGGAGTAATGACTATGAGGCAAATCCCAATAAGCATGTGCAGGCTTAGTGTTTCAAATGTTTCTGTGTTCGGCAGGTTTTGGTGGGTTTTCACAAGAAAAGTGAAATATGTTAGGCCGTGTCCTGTCAAATTCCAACATTTTGCTTCCTAGCTTGGAAACGCGAAAGGTTTTCAAACAAAAAGCATTATTCTTCTCCTTTGCATCATTTTCAGAAGTGACAGAACTGTTTTGTCTGAGATTCTTTCTTCTCCTTCCACTGCTTCCATATCAGTGTGAGAGAGAGAGTTTGGTCTTGGATAATATCAACATAACGAGCTAGAGCTGTACAAAGCTCCAAAGTGGAACTATGTGATGACACACTTGGGGAAAATGTATGGTCTACAGTGTGTGCATGTGTGTGTGTCTGTGTTCAAAGCAGTATGTATACTTCTGCATCAGCAATGTAAACGCATTATGCTTTTCACTGCTTTTTTTCCACTAACTGTTACATTGTCAGGAAAACATCCTTGAACTAAGGAGTTAAGAGTGTTCAAGAAACTGTACAGTGCTACATATACAATTCTAATTTATGTAACTTAGAGCTTCCGAGAGCTGTTCACTGATGGTTACAACTCTGTCAAACAAGACTTTTCAAGTTTGACTTGCAGCTCTGCATAGCCATTGGCTGCTGCGGTGCCCAGGCATCACTCGCCACTTACTAATCAGTCCATTGAAATTCAATGCAAATGTGCTGCAGGTTGAAATATTTTTTTGAAAAATAATAACACTAGGAAGCATAACTGTTTTGCAGAAGCCATTGTGTAAACACAAGTGTAAATCACCTCTGAAGTAGCTCAAGTCAATAGTTTTGGGCCTGAAGTTTTGGCTGAAATATTTCTTGCATATTGGTATGAAAAAGTGATTAGATGTGGGCCAGAATGAAGTAAAACTGCTGGCAGCTGCTCTTTGAATTTATACTACTGAGGCTGCAAGCTGAAAACTGATGTTGTAAGACACTGCTTTAGCTCATCAGAAAAAAAATTTAAAAAAATAAAAAGAAGCCTTACTAACTAAGGAAGGTGTGGATGTGGGGACAGCTACCTAATCCTTGCCAAGCAAACCACATAAAACTTATTTGATTTCAAGTCACATTGTGGTGAACTGTGGTTTCTAACCTTTGGCCACCCACTTTCTCCTCACCATGCACACTAGAACCTGCCCCATCTTCAGCTTTGCAAGGGGAGCGGGCAGAGCTGTGACTTCGATGACACTACATGAGAGTTTGCAGCGAGCTGCTGGTGCTCTCCTGTATTTTGTCCCGTCTGTGCTGAAGTTGGGGGTGGGAGATCCCATTGCACAGATCAGCCTGCTAATGTTCTTCAGTGGTCAGCACAGCTGGCTTGAGTTTTGCAAAGGGCAGCAAAGTAATGACGTGCCTTGCTGGAATAGTTATTCTGGTAGATTTTTCTCTGGATTTAGTCAGGCCTTTGCAAGGCAAATTCCACATATACATAGAATGAAATAGGAGAAAAATAGCTCCAGATAGCCCTTAGAAACTGAAGTGTCAGTATTTCATTCTGCTCACAGTGTGAGGAGCACCACAAAGGGGAATGAGTTTTAAATTGGCCTTTAAACATGACTAGATGTTGACATATGGGGTTTTTGCTGTTGTTGTTTTGGTTTTTGTTTTAACCTGATATAGGAGAAAATCTTAAATGCAAAAGAGGCTTTTGCTTCAAAAAATTTGCTTGTTCTAGGAGAAAATCTGGAGGGAAAAAAACAATGGAAGACTTAACAAAATGAAATGTACATGTCTGGCATTGATCAAGTTCATCTTATATGTTTATGGGATTTATGTTTATACATTTGACAAGGCTGATGTTCAAGTGCAAAGGTATTTTACAACAGTAGAGAGAAGCACATCAAGTAAAAGTGACCCTCTAACACAGCTGCATGAAAGAACAGTTTCTTTAGTATTAGCTTAATTTCCAGCTTAGTTGGTTTTGTGCACGTTTTGGAAAATTCTACTATGCTTTCTTGGTTGCTTCCTTAGAGTTATTGTAGCATTGCTATGCTTCTTGGAATGCAGTTTGTCAAAAGAAAAGAGGAGAAAGGGGCTAGACTTTTAAACTTCACAAGGTCAGCCAAAAACCACAATCTGTAAGTTCTTGTCTGGTTACTTAAAGGATAAAATGGGTGCTATGGAAGTGTTGTGAGCATTCATACTCAATCAATGATTCGATCTCAGGATCAAAAAAAAAAAACCTTATAAATGACAAACTGATTTTTATAGCCTTTTAAAGCACAGTTTTGGGTTGTTTTTGTGATGGTGGAATGGCCACCGGAAAGTGATCATCATTTGAGATACATGAAGAATGAAAAAAAAAGCTGGTTAAAGTACTGCTGAGAATAAACCAGCCCTGGATTCGGCTACCTACAGTATTCCATCAATAATATCAGTTTCCTGGTCAAGAGAAAGTGCTTTTTACATCCACTGGCTTCTTGAAATATATTCCAAGGAAGTGTGAGATGCAGAAATGCATTCTTTACATGACTCAAAAGCTGCTAGGAAACAACACAATGTCATTAGTGTAGATAGTAAATGCCACAAGCAGCATAATCTTCTCTTGCTTAACATTCTTTCTGAAGAGTTTTGTTGCAATACATTATAAATGGTAGGAGCAATATTTATAGGATACAGGACACATTAAGTTAAGAAACAGAAATTAAACTGAGTCACTCCGATTTTGTACAGAGGTAGACATGGAGCATCCACAAGATCTGCTCACATTGTGGATAGATGACGGTTTACTTCCAGCTGACAGCATACAGCTGAACTCACACAGCCTGTCCACACGGAAAATGCAAATTTAAAGCTAGGTCAGTCTGACTGCTGGCTGCTGTACATCTGCTCTCATCCCTATTTCCAAGAAATCGCTCCTCTGACATTTCTCAGAAGCTAGTTGGATCTTGTACTAAGTCAGGAAAGACTCGCACCTTGTCAGCAAGAATCTGGAGAGTTGAGATGCAGCAGGACCATGCAGCTGTGAGCAGGACAGAAGTCAGAAAACAGATGGATACAAGTGCCCCTAGACTTATGTCTTCTGTATGTGTCTGTGTCACTCAGCAAAGCTCTTTAACCTTGTCTCAGACTTCATCAGATGTGATTAAAATAAACCTAAATTTTTAACCTTGTCAGAGAACTTTAAAATGAACCAGTGTCATTGTCCTGTCTTTAAGACTTTGAACAAGAGATTGCCAGGCATCAATCACAACCTCTTTACAAGTGTAGACTACAGCCAGTGCTGAGGAGGGGAGGCAAATGCAGAGGGAAGGGAGAGTACATGTAAAAATCAGTAAATAATGCTAGAATGACAATCTGTAGAAACCTCTTATGCAGGTTCATCAAAAGATAGGTTGCAAGAATGGAGGAACGGGTCGGGTTTTCAAAATTTACCACTATTTAAGTTTGTAAAAATGGTCAAATAAAGGTACAGCAACATTAATTTTCTAAAGGCTGATCAAACTGACACATTTTCTTAAAAAATGGAAGTTTTGATACATTGACCTGAAGGAAAGCCTCGTGGGAGCTTAGGAGAAACTAATAATATCAAAGCAAACATACACAGGTTCTTCTGAAAAACATTCATGAAAAACAGTTGGGGAAGGTATTGTATAAAAATTAGTCAGAAATTCCATTTATTTGGCACCCAAGTAAGGACAGATAATGCAAGTGTGAGGGGACTGTGACATCTGTGCAAGAACGATAATTGAAAACAGTTTAGAAGAATTCGTCTTGTACCTAGCAGTGGCTGGAAGCAGGTAACAACTCATTTAATCCAACTAAGAATAAAGCATTGGTGCTGATGATGAGTCATCTTTTCAGAGCTATCTTAACTAAGCCACCTATTAGTCAGCACTCTGGCTCATTTCTTCCTAAGCCAAAAGCAGCTGAAGTAGTTTTGTGATGAGCTCATTTCAGATAATGGACCATTAGGAATTTTGAATATTTCCAAAGGACTGGTCTTACACAGACATATGCATTAGCATGGTTTATATTACCATATATATATTACCATGCATGCTGTGCAATCAACAACCAAAGAAAACGAGATGGTTACAAGTTAAAACCTTCGTCTCCATTTTATTTGTTGTGGTACGTGTCTTTAGAATTTAGGGCTTCATCACCTCAGATAGCTTTGTCTTTCTATCCACAGGCATTTGGATATACAACAACCGTCTCGTGCTCATAGTTGCAAATTGCTACCAAAAAAGAAACCGTAACTATTAAAAGAAAACTATAGTAACAATGACAGAGCATTAAATTTTTCATTGGGAAACTACAATGTAACAATGTAGAGTCTGAATGATCTATAATAGTCTTGAATGGAAAGAGTGGGCCAAAACAGCCGTATGCATGCAAACCAAGAAAGGAAAGTACTTCAGCGAAACTGGAGACTGCTCCTAGTCTCTTTAGTCCCAAAAGGTTATGAGAATGCAGCCAGTGATGCTTAGAAACTAAGTGAAGGAAGACAACAATTAAATCCCAACTGTCTACTGTGCAGCATAAATCACGCAGTTATCTAAAGTACAAGAAGCAACCATCACTCTACGTAAGTACAAATACAGAGTGAGAAAGACCTAATTGTAGGTTGTTTATCTCACCTGGTATGATTTCCATTGCTCTGAGTCAATGTGTATAAAGGTGGTTCGTTGATATGCTTCTCAAACACACAAGTTGAAATTTGGAAAAGAAAAAGCAACTCTATAGATGTTGATATGCTTGATATGCTAACGTTACAGATTTAAATTCAAATTGTCTGGACTTTTAAAATTATTATTATTGGTTACTTTATTTCTCTCTATTATAGAAGACAAACAGTGTTTATTTTTAAACAGCTATAAAAATAGTTACGTCTTAAAATAGACAGAGCAAAACAGGCTAAATGGGAATTCTTGGTTAATACAATCATGCATTCTAATTCTTATTTTGCGCTAGGGGCTGTTCCGCAACCCATTTTAGGGACCATGAGTATTCCAGTTAATTTGTGTTAATAATAAAAGCCTACTTCACTTCAAAGGTTCCTCTGAAAAAAAAAAAAAAATGCCACGAGCAATGGGTTTATTTTACAAACGTAAAATTAGAAATATTTTGAGGGCATAATTATATAGAATAGTTATGTTTAAATCCTGTCAGTTTTGGATATCATGTACCTATAGTTTCTAAAAGACAAAGACAAGGAGGAGGGGATATGGGAGGGGATAAAAATGCCAGATGAGAATGAAGCATCAACTTAGCAATGTCTCATCCTGATAAGGAAATGCTTCTCTACCAGATGTGCAACTTTTCTGCAATATAAGCATTTATTTTTCCCTGGGGACTCTGTTCTTCTTTCTTTTACATAAAATCTAGTGATTCTGTGGGGCCACAATTTATTAATAGAAATGTTTTCAAAATTTTTCACCTAGAAACAACCATGTGTAAAGGAGAACATCTATGTTTTTAGAAGAGGAAATTATCACTATCAATTTGTTCTCTCCTGAAATCTAATTTTCTCATAATCTAAATTCCTTTTTCCTAAAAGGCCCATTTTTAGAGCACATTGTACTCCCTTGAGGTCCATGGAATTAGCCCACCAGCCAGTGTGGGTGCTTGATTCCATTTATACATTTCAGTTCAACTCTGTGAGTCATGTTATGTAACTATTGAATGAAATTACCTTTAAAAAGCTCTATCAGTGTCTCCATTTTATGTTAGTTAAATTTGGAGACTATTAAGAATGCTTAATAAAGTTAATTAAAACTGCAAATTTTTCTGGTTTAATCATTAAAACAATTTCCTATAATTGTTGAGAAAAACAATTTGTTTCACATGGCAAAGCAGAAACACTATTCAGAATTAGTCTGCTTTCCTTTTAGAGATTAAAGATCTCATGATCTCCTAGATAATTTAAGAACATGCTATACATGCTGTGCATATGATAGCAGCAATCATAGTCCACAGCAAAATATGTGGATAAATAGATATTCTCTGGATTCTAAGCAAAACAGGTCCACCAAAGAAAAAAAAAGAAATAGTAATCACTAAAATACTGTGAATGTTTTTTTCCCTTCTTCTTTTTTACTAGTGGATCCAAAACCGCTTAGATTAGAAGCTTTCTGGCAGGCCAGCTAAATGTTGTTTACGCTTGTGTAGCACAAGCGATGAGGTGTTTCACTCTGAAGTATAGGGCAACAAGGGCAAAACCACAAGATGCAGCTGAAAGCTTCTGCATAAATTTTTAATGAGGAGTGCAGAAGAGTTTTCTGTGAAGAAAGAGATTACTGAGAGATTCAGAAGAGACTGTGAATGTAAACAATAGGAAATAAGGGAGGAGGCATCTTGGATTTAGTATCTCTAAGAATCACTAGGGGAGGAAGAGGATTGAAGCCTGTTCCTCTCCAGTCACTGTGTGATGCATACTGACTGCCTTTCAGGATACTGTGATAAAAGCATAGACTGGGTGACTGTCGTTGAGACTTCTTCCTGGTGGGCTTCTACATATATTCCCTGCTTCTCCAGACTCTTTCCTTACAACTCCATTTTAGCCTAAACAGTTTGGCAAAAAAAATTAAGTGATGGAATGAGTAGAGCCCAGGTTAGAAGATCAGAAGAGAGCATTTTAGTATTAATGCAAAAAAAAAGCTGAACTGGAGGGGAAAACCCAATCAAAGAAAAGAAAGACCACAACATGTGAACAGAAAGAAACATGGCACTCTATAGAAAAAGATCTTTAAAGAGAAAAACAGTGATTTCGTTAGAGTAAAACCAAACATGTTATGTTTTATCCCATCTGTTAAAGTTGAAAGAAAAACTAAGTACCGCTCAGATTCCTATCACTGAGGGCTCCTGAACTTCAAAATGACTGCAGCTAACCATTATGCCATTGTAGTGAGTCACCCTCTTCCATTAATACCTGTCTCCAACTTCTTCAGATTATTCAGATTTCTTTCTGAATGAAGGAAAACCCATCTGAAATATAATGATTATTTTTACTTTAAAATAGGAATGGTTTGAAATACAATTTGCAAAAATGTCAAGTTCTCAGCATACTGTGCAGCTTTAGGAATATGTCTGTCCATACTTTTCTGTAGCTTTCAACGATTTTAAGTAGTAGGATACCTGTGGGTCTGATTCAGATCAGACCCAAAACAAGTATCTGGGACTCAGGGTGGTTTGCCTTTAAGGTTACTGTTCTGTGAGAGGATATTCTGCGGTGAATATTACACCCTTTCCTTTCTGTGCTGTCAAATTACCTGCTTGCTGTGTGACTCCTTGGCCCAATGTTTCTATGACAAGATTGATGGTACCGCTTTAGGTCAGGAATCTGCTTGAAAGATGCAGGTGTGTAATTCTGATAGTCTCCATAGGTTCCTTTGGATGGTAACTCTAGAAGTAAATTAGTTCAGTCAATGTGTGTTGCGTTGTTACATACAAAGGTAGATACGCATTGCTGTACCTTGTGAGTAATTGATTTTTATTTCTTTTTCATCGTTTCCTTTGGTATGTAAATTTCACATCATTTAATGCAGGTGAGTTTGAAAGAATTGATTTTGCTTTCACCAGATTTCATGGGGTTTGACATGCCCGTATACAGAATTTATTCACTCTTCTCCACCAAGTCTGTGTAAAAGAATATTGCAACAGTGTCTTTCTCTGTTACAGAATAAGAAGTCTGAGGAATTTAGAGGTTTTACATATAATTGTGGAAAAAGTGACATCATGGGGCCTAATATCTTTAGTGTAAGTGACAGGGCAGAGACCTTTCTGGAGTGCCCACTGAAGGCAGTGGAATTATAACTGTAGTGGATAGAGTGGAGCTAAAACCAACATGTTTACTCTGCTTATTGTAATAGAAGAGAAGCAGCTGAAAGAAGGAGACCTGGGAATTTTAGTGGGTTGTTTACTGTTAGGTTATCATAGAGAATAGTCTGGTATCTTTACAAAAATAAAAGTACACATTTTTTTATCTTTTCTAGTGTAAAACACATGCTTTAAAAATTCTAGAAACACAAGTAAATGATGATTACATATAAAATACTAGAAGTAGGCTGCTCTTAGTGCATGAATTGCTTAGCTTACTTGCTCAGGCAATGCTTAAAATGGAAGTTACAAGTACCCACATCCATGCTGTTCAGCTATATGTGCATGGCATGCAGGAAGAGCCACTAAAGGCATGTTGCCAGAGATGCTGAATTTAAATTTTTCATTTGCTTCCCAAAATATTCTATTCAAATTTCAATAAAAATGCATCCTGAAAAATCATAAACTTTTCACAGATACTAATTGATAATCTCAGAAGTAAATTACACATATCAAAATATTAACAGTACAGCACAAAAAGAAAGAAGGTTTGGAAGGAATTATATACAGTTGTATATAAACAAAACTTTGGGAATGACAGATCAGGAGGAAAGACTAATTTTACAGTTTGTTATTCTGTGGCTGTTCACAAGAATGCTTTAAGCTTTTCTTGGAAGCAAGTGATACCAGCTACTATGGGAGGTGGAAGTCAGAATAGTTGGACTTCTGACCCAATACAGCAGTTTCATTGTATGACCCAAACCTGTTTTTCCCTGTTTTTTCCTATCTTGGATATAATGTTTAACTGTGAGCCATTGGTCAAATACACAATTTCTGCAAAAGGACAACAGGAGGACACTACATCTTCATGAAATGTAAAACACAAAAAAGCAGATGCTTACCACTCAATCAAAATTATTTTGGTGAATAAAAGTTGAGAACTCTTAAGTTCTTTAATTTTTTATAATCAAAAAACCTCCAAAGAGCTTCCAGAACATGCAGATTTCTGGAGTGACAGAAGATTCCCTACAGTTTGTGATTAATCCATTGTCTAAGTAGTTTCAGAATGAAAAGTAAACACAGTCTAAGTTTGGAACTTCTTCTGCCATTGCAATTTCATGTTTGCAGAAGCTGCCTGAGAAAATATAAACAGTTCTGAGATACAGAGGAGGCAAAAATCCTTTCTACTAGGCCATGCAAGATTAAATCCTAAAAGTAAGAGCATGCTTAACATTTGCTTGTCAACCCATAAGGCCATGTTATAAGCTTACATTACAAAATATGTGCCAGGAAAGACCAAAGAGTAATATCACATAAAATCTTTTCTCTGAAAATAACCTTGAGTTTTTACAGGTTCCATCTTAGTCTGTGAAAATATAACTCTTAAATTCTCTTTCTAATGATTTCAAAGGATAGCACATTTTGTGCAAATACTTTGGGTGTGATTTAGGCTGGTCTTCCCAGTATGACCATTCTTCATTAGCTCTCCATTTTTTGAATGTTTAAATTAAAATTAAGGTCCAAGGAGATGGGATAGATAGTTTATTTGAGCTCCTGAGGGGCATTAATACAGGATTTTGCTGGACAGGATTTGTTTTACATATACTTAAGCTAACTGTATATGAACAAATTACATGAATTACACTGTCTGCAATTTGGACAGACCCAGTGTTGAGCATTATTCAACGAAGCAATATTAATGTAAAATTCCTTTGTCTTAAAGAGTTTAATTTCTTTTTCCTTAGTTTAGACAAAACATAGGGACTTCATACAGTCAGTTTTAGCAGCTTATGGGTAACTACATCTGTTTAGATAATGAGAATTTACAATATTAACACTGTTAAAATAGGCAAACCAATACGATTGAAATAACATAGAGTGCCTCTGAAACTGAAAATTGATAAAGGATCTCTTTAAAGAGTGTTTGGTTTTGGTTTTCTTTTAACAGAAGCAATACATAAATTTAATATCTTCATTACTATTTTAGTATGGATCTTGGGGAATTTTAGTTGTGGGTTTGGTTATTTTTCCCATTACGATGAATTTATGCATTGAGTTTCAGTTGGAAGTTCGTTATATTGTTCACTGATCTATGTTTGTGATACCATACAGATTTGTAACCCAGGTGCTTCACCACATCTGTGTTACTGTCTCTCCTAAATACTGTGTGGTATTACCATTATCTTACACACTTTCCACATCCTTGCTGATAGTATCAGCCATCCGAGTCCCTCCTGAGAATAATACTGAGCCTTCATATTTGTGTCAAGCGCTACGCTTCGGATGATCCATAGCATCTTTAGCCTCCAGGTGTAATGAATACTTCATTAAACCCTGTCGTCTTTCCCTCACCTGGAACAGCTGAAGGAACATCTGTTGCATTATACACATTGCTCACATTTGTATGCAGTTGAAGGTGATAACCTGTGGCAGATTTTCACTTTTCAGAGCAATTTTGAAGTGTCACTCAAACTTCTTAGCCTGCAGCTACTGTCCTTGGCATAAGGAGATTAAAAATGTACCTTTATACCGCTTGGTTTAAATGAAAGATCTTTGATACTTAGGTGGAACTGCTTGACCTCAGGTTTGCATTTTGTAATAGGTGTCTACCAGATGTAGAGACTATCATAGCCTGAGTATAGCTGCTATACTACAGCTACTGAATCTGAGAGATGTCTGGTGTACTGTAGAAAAGTTGAAACTGCCTAGCCCTTGCCAAGCCAAAATCCCCTTTTTTTTTGTGCTTCAGGCCAGTACAGTATGGTGTTTATGGAGCTCACTTTTCAACCTGTTCTGGACTGTTCTGGACTGTTCTGGACCTCTATTGCTTCCTGAAATTGCACAAACACATATTGCATGAAATAGAATGAAAATTGCATTTCTTCTTGAATCATAAGGAAGTTTGCCATGGTACTGTGCCCATCTCACAGAGAGCTTTGTGCACTGTGGGAGCCCTGACTGTGCTGGAGAGCAGCAATATGCTTTGGGGCAGCTTAGAGCCAGACCTGCCACCTTCAGTAGTGGTGGGAGGTGGAGGGCAACAACTGCAGTGTGCTTCCAGGAGCTGCAGCAAAGCTGAGGCTGCCTGGTCCTCACCTCCAAATTCCCTACTGGAAGTGTCCTTCGTACCAGAATGACTTTCAGATAGTCTTAACCATCAGGTTGCTGTTTTACAGATGATATGCAGTATCATGAGCCTCGAGGATCTATGAGATTTAGGTTTACTTAAGGTCTTTTCTTACTTCAAGGAGACTTTGATTAAACACAGACTGAATCAAACCCAAATAATAGCAGGGGGTAGGGGTGGTGTTTTCTTCGACTTTAATAGAACTGAAGCTCTAGTTTTATTCAAAGCGAGAAAGTATCTTGAACAGACTCTATGATATCAACACATCATGCTGTAGAAGTAATAGGAGGTACTAAAAATGTTAGCAAACCTGTCCCTAGTCTTGTGCTAGATATAGGTGAAGATTGATTTAGCTTTCATACTTATTTCACTACTACTTCTGCTTTTGTTTTCATTTTATCCATAGTTATTATAAGCCTTTGGCAAAAGAAGCAAAACCAAAATAATTCCCCACCCAGTATATTCCATGCTCTTGTGGCAGAAGAAAGGAAATAGCCTTGCTATTTGCACAGTGGTAGTAAAGGCTATGTGGGGTAACACCCTTAAATCTTCAGCATTATAATCAATATGCCCAATAGTGATAGACTTATACATAAACAGCATTATTAGTACCTTTAAAACAAGTGCAGTTACGTTAGGCACTCTGAGAAAGCCATCTCTGTAACCCTTTGAACCCCTTAAAAAATGAGTGATTTTCCAGTCTTTTCCATAATCGTATCATGGACACGGTTCATCTAAATGTGCAGCTTGATTGACTCATTGAAAGAAAGTAATGTAAATGAAATTACAGCTGTGTTGTGTTAAAATGAATAATGTCTGCTTACTAAGACACTGAGTCAAGGACCTAGTTCTCTTTGGAAGGAAAATATTTGTGTGTTGCACTGGAAAAGCTGACAGGCATACATCTGTGTGCTCTACTTCACATGCTGAACGCTAGAAATAATGCAAATTGTTAATTTGGCTAGGAGTAGTAAAAACATGGTTCGAGAATCATACCACTTTCCGCTTGACTAATTTTGAGAAGAAAATGCAGTCTTGAGTAATTTTTTTTTTTTTAAAGTCTGTTTAGCTTGCCCTTCATATTTTACATTAGTTGTACTGTTAGCCTCAGTCTGGAATGTCTTAAGCAAAGTTCAACAAGTAAATCAACACTTATTTTTATCCAAGATAGATAACTGATTAGCAAAGCAGGATATAAAATAGGGTATCTTATTATGATCTGATTTTTTTCATGTATGTGCATGCAGTTTTAAATAAACATTTTAGCTTCCTGAGCAAGCAACTATTGGTACAGAGTTTGAGAAGTTTGTGTGATTTATATGAGGGGTGTTTTAAGAGGAACTTGTCTGATTTTCAATTTCACTGCAAGGTCAGCTCTGGCTATGAGGAAAATTTAAGCATGATACTGGACTTTCCTCTGTTCATGTGTTGCAGTTTCATAAGCTATTTGGGTTATGTGCAAGAGTTCTATTACTCTATTAAAAAAGGAAAGAAAAGAAAAAAAGAAAAGAGTGAACAAAAGCTGCTGCCAGCTATCACCTAGGTACCTTCTTGTTTGTCATTACAGTTCCTTATGTACCCAGGCCATTTCTTGCATACATGTCCAAAACTGCCTTTATCTGGATAACTCAGAGCCTGTTTTCTACCCAGACTTGATTTTGATCCAAGAACTAAGGCAGCTGAACAACAAAACACAAGGCAGCCCCAATGCTGTACATGCTCTCGGAGCACATATAACACATTCTCCGGAAGTTGAAAACTTTCCAGTTTTAATAGCTGTGGTAGTTTAAACAAGGCCAAAAGTGTTACCTATTGTTACACGGAACATGCATGCAGGAGTGCGTGTACATACTGCCAGGGACCACTTTTGACTTCTATTAGTACAGGTTGATTTTTAAAAGCTCTAAGGAAAGCTCTGCTATAAGTGTTAGAGAGGTCATTGCAGATCTGATTTCCATTTGTTTATCAGCCTGAAAGGACTCATGTTTTTATTTCCCCAGGGAGAAACTTTCACCATTGATTGCCTTGGGCCTTTTCAGTGCTTTCATCAGCACCACTATATAGTGAAGTTTCTTGGTTTATTCCTACCTGCAGTCTTCACAAGTTTGCCGTTTGTGCAAGTAGGAGGACGCTTTTGTTGAGACATTAATGTCCATTAGTATTTTTTAATTTGTGGTCCTCTTTGTATAGTAGATAAGAAAAAGTGATGCACTATATACACAACATTTATAGAAAGAACGTTAAGTCACTGCAATGACATCTTAAGTTACATAAGTCATTATTTAGAATAAAAACATTTGAATTGTTATAGTCCACTTGTCAGGCATTCAAAATAGCAGTAGCCCAAATCAGTTTTAATAAAAAGATAGAGCTCTGTAAGTAATTTGTTTGCTTTAAAAGGAATATTGATGCAGTCTGTATGTATGGGCAAGTAATCCTTTATGTAAATGATACTGCCATCCAAACTTAATTAGCATACTTTTTTTGCTACAGATCTCAAGCTCTTAGACAGATTTTGTTTGCACACTATGCCTTAAGTTTAATTTTAGCCTCGGTGGTGTCACTGGACACTAATGAAATCCAATAAAATCTTTCATGAGTGGCTGAAGTAAAATGTATATAAAAACAAGATTCAAAGTGCTTAGGATCTGATTTCCCACTGCAAGATACAAATAATTTCACTGAGAGTTTTTCTTACCCAGCAGTGAGAGAAGTGAATGCCTAGCTCCTTTGTAGCTTTTTATGTTACTTGATCTGAGTTACAGCGTCAACTCATTTCCCTCAAGCAATGCATGTTCTGCTGCTTCTTTTTTTGATGTTTTTGACTGATTGTTTTTTCTTCTGAAGTCTATGTTAGGTAAATCAAGGTATGAGAAGAAAGCACTACTTTTTATGCCTTGGAAAAGACCTCTTCTGAGGCACAAAATATAATTCTTGTGTTTATTCCTAGAATTAGTACTATTTTAAATCTATTTAGGTTGTTTCATTATTTATTTCCCTTGAAATGAGGTCTGCCTGTTGTAAGTATATATTTCAAAGCTGCCACGTAGGAGACAAAGATTCATTCTCATAACCTGCAAACTTCTAATAAATCAGGATATTTTCTTATTTGTTTACATTTAAATGTTTCATAGTTTCTATTTGGAACAAAAATAGATTTTACTAAATAATTTTAAGTGTACTTCAGTATTACATAATGGTTTATAATTTTGGATGTAAAACAAGCATAACCATCATTTATCTAGGCCATTGCCTAAGTGTGTTTGGTTTCCTTCCCTTCTCTCTGTATTTAATTTCTTTTTTTTCTCTCATCTGTTTACACAATATGATGTTTACAGTTAACTTGTTTGTCTCAGTAATTTTGTTCAATATTTTGGATTTTGGGCATATATAGTGGTGTACTTGGACACTGTGATCAATCTTTTCTCTCATTTTCGCTTCCAAAATATGCCGTACAAGTCATTCTTCTAGCACTTGAACACATGAGTTCATTTGCTCTGTTTTCTTTTCTTGATAAGTAGTTGAGAAAGGAATAAAAGGACTTTGATTCACATCCTTTCAATACTTCATTCTTACTTAGATGGCCAAATTTGACTGAAGCCAATATAACTTTGTCCTAAATACTCAGAGCTTATATCCATTGAAACCCAATTTAAAACTTTCTCTGACAACGTGTGAGGGTTTTTTTTTTTTAAATACACACTAACAACTGTACTTTCTTGCAGTAGCCAGCCTCCCTTGGTATTATCACAGTGACACTTTGAAATGATTTCTTGATTTATGTTGGCTCTAGGCAGACCCTATGAAACTCCTCTGAAGCAAGATGGAAGACGAGCAAAGACAAAGCAACATTTTAAAATGTTTCAGTGAAAATAAGCATCTGGGAAGAAAAAAGAATAGTCTGAGGATCCATCATTTTAAAAACATTATTTTCTTTGAGAACACCCTAACCAAACATCACACATTTCTCTTAAGATTTCATATTTACTCTGCTTTTAGTCACCACAACCCTCCCCGTTTACCTCCGTAGTAAACATAAGGGGAAACCAGGCTGAAACTACAGCTGCTGCTTTGATGTGCTGCCTCACGACAACATAGTTCTGTCAGATCTGAGGTTCTGCGGCAGTTTTGCATTTCCATCTAAGTGGGAATGGACAGAAGTTAACATTATTTTCAGATTTCACAATGCCCTCATGCTCAGCACCACTTTAACTTGCATTAAGCCTTTTTACTGCAAAGGAGAAGGGATCAAACCCTAGTTTTCCTCTTTGTAGGGACTATTGTGTTGTCCACTGAAAGTTGTGGTTCTCCTCCACTATGAGCTGAATCACAGAGTAAATAGTCTCAGTTTTGTATGGGAAGGAACTGAAATATAACACAGGTGTGAATCCTGTGGCTTAAGTCCACCTCTACCTGTGATTTCTCAGTCACTGCATCTTTTATTGCTTTTTTTGCTATTAAAAGTCATCATTACGAAAATATAGGAAAGCTCTTACATCAGCCAAGTATAACCATCAGCCCTATTCCCTGTTTTTTCAACCTTTAAGTTACCATGATTGGAGAACAACAGACACGTTTGGCTAAGCAACCTAAATGTAAAAATCACACTTTTACAGCACAGAGTTGTAATCTGGCAAGCTGAGTCTCTATAACTTGTAGGCCAAATGGGAGTGAGACAGAAACAGCAGCACTTGCAGAAAAGCAGTCACCTGGGTCTATGCCAGAAGGCTAGCACTACCAGGGCAGGCATGCAGTACTTCAGCAGCCCTTGGTGGTATGGTCACAGGGAGCATGAACTTCATCCGAATTCACGCACCCAGAATGCTCTAGATATAGGCCAGAGCAAGAAGACATATAAGTGCTGTTTGCTCTGCCTCCAAAAGACAAACTTCAGCTCTTGTATGGTAGCCCTTCCTGCTTCAAAGTGGTCTACACAGCATAATTCTTGAGAGATTGTGAAGAATCTATCAGGGTACCCATGAATGCTAAAAGTGTCATAGCTTCCAGGCAAGTGTTTGGGTTGATCCAAGTATTTATTCAAGGCATGTGCAAGGATCTGTGCTGTAGAAGAATTTATGCTTAGTACCAGATTCTAGTTATTGCCTGGTGTTTTTTCCATCTCTCTAAAAGTACAGCCATAATGGAAATGTATCGTTAGTTCTACTGCTCATTAATTTCCTACTTAAAATTATCAGTCTCATAATCAGAAACAGGAAACACTCTGTGGTGATATTCCACTAGAGCAGAAATGAAGCATTCAAAGAAAACACTTTGGAAGCATCCTGCTGTCTGAAATTATAAATCAGGATCAAATGCAAAATGCTTGGGAATGTAAAACTGGTCAAATCTTCAAAGGCAAACATTTTTATTCTCTTTTCTCTCCTTTGGACACTGTCTGCAAGTAATACAAGTAAGCACGCCTGAAGAGTGGCTTATACTGGGCTTTTTGGTTGTGTTTTTTTTAAAGTATAAATCAAACACAGGTTTCTTGATGCATTATTTTGTCATTTAGGAGACTATTTTCCAAATTTATGAAAATCCTAATGAATTCTTGTTTTAAAATACTTTTTTTTCTTTTAATACTGCTTGTAATTATCATATATTGTGGCATGAATCTCTCTTTCTTAAGCACTTAAATAGTATATTTAATTTAATTATGAGCCAAATCTCTGTAAATGCCATCAAATAACCTAGACTTGTATAACTAACTTTTCAAGTAGCACATTCTGATTTACTGCTTTGCTGGAAACACAGGAAGGAACAATAGGACTAGAATTTCTTTCAGGGCTACCTTTTAACAGAGGTGGTGAATCCTAGGTATCAAAACAGCATTTGTGGCATTTATTATCTCTCCACAATATATTTTTTTTAAATATAAATCTGAATTTATTTTTTTGTGTTCCTGCATTTTTCTTCCTTTATATATGTAGCAAGATTTCAGAGGGGATAGGATATGACCAAAGTCTTGCTTCATGAAGTATGACTTTCAGAAAATGTTCTCTGTGGCATTTTCCAGCCCAAGAATTCAGCAGTCAGTTGGAGAGAGGAATGAGAAGGGAAAATTTCTTGGGGGCTGAGCGGCAAAGTTTAATATGCAAAATTGAAAAGACTCCCAGGTGAATAGAGCAAACCAGACAGCCCAGCAGACACAAACGCTGGCCCATAACCTACAGGTAAATCTGTTTCCGTGGACAATTACCTACACAGTCCAAAGATGTCAGTGGAAATCCATGCAGAGGTAAGGGTTTACAGGCAGAAGCTTGGCTCTGCTCAGCTTAGGGAAGCTGTTCAGGTATTCCATTTCTCTGTAAAGTGAGACAGACATTAGATGCTTGCTGCCATTACATACTTTCACAGTAGACCGTGATTCAGTTCAAGCCACTCAGAATTGCTGGCTTTCAGACTGAGCTGGGAACTGCATTCATCCTTCATTACTGGGAACTTAGGTCCATATCTTAGACAAGGGCATGAGTGGAAATAAGATTTTTCATCCTATTATGATCGCCTTTTTCTTGCCACGTAACAAAACTTTGTTCAATTTTGGCAAGTTTTTGGTCATGCACAAGGAGACACAGACTAAGAAAAGGTGGAACAACCTCTAGCAGAGTTTTATGGGAGAGTTGACTATTATGTAACTAGCTCAAAACAACGATGCTGTAATTTTTGTACTTTCATGAGAAAATTCTTTTCACGACTGAATTCTTTATGCTAGTTTATAACTGTTAAAGGTATCTTCTATGCATGCTTTGTTGTAATCCATTCATTGCTTACGAAATACGGAAGAAATGTATTTCATTCATTTATTCCACGATGTTGTTATTCCAAATTTAGATACACATTTTGTAAATATTTTTAGTTCTGTTTCCTCTGATTGTCTCTACTAGATTTCTCCTGTCCTGATTTTATACACTCTTAGTCAAAAAGTACAGGTGTCCCATTGTTTACTAATGTAGAAGATTGAATTTACTCTTAGAAGTCCTTAGAGGAAAAAAGAGAAGTCTTCAGAAAAATTCAGACTTCCTTGTCTCTTTCCTCCACTCTATCTCTGCTTTTGTTGTTTTGTTTGGTTTTTTCTTTTCTTTAGACTCCTGTGTTCCTTAAAATCACCTTTTCCTCCCTGTGTTCAGAATGCTCTTCTGAAAGCATTTTCTCTCAGGAACCTAAGCTAGTTTTGAGTAGCTTTTGATGGACCAAAAGATACTGAACGTGCAAACGTTTCTCTAACATGTATAATGTATCTGTCAGGGTCAGACTCTAGTTATTAACTTTAGAAGCTAGTTCTCTTGGTAAACATCATCCTAAAAGTGTCTTGACAGAGTTCTAGCTGAGAAAACTGATGTACTTAGCAAAGAGTAGAAAGGATGCTTGTTTTTCTGAAGTAAATTATTTTTATTTATAAAACTCCTTCTGGTATTCTGTACAAATTCTGAGTTTGTGAAGTTGTTCATGAGGTACATAAGCTTTGTTCTTCAAATGCTTTAAGAATCCAGATATGTCTATTCTTTACATTTTCCAAGGTTGCAAAGACAAAATTCATACTGAGTGCAAATTGAAGATCAAGATTTCTGGCTTAACTTTCAGGTAGGCAGAAAAAAACAAGCCACATTGTTACCAGCAGTTACCTGAAAGTTTTTCTGAAGTCTCCCTGTGACGAGTTTAAATATGTTCTTGTTTCTTATATCTTCTATACTTACGATTTATTTTTGTCTTGCTTTTGCCCTATAGAATTTCCCACTCATCATCTCTTGGTTCCAGGAGTAGCTAACAGCCACCAGTCATTTTGTTTACAAATATGGTTGGGTAACTTTCAGCCTCTATTAATAGCTATATGTGAAACAACTGATGGCCCTAAATTCAATTAGTTTCATTTGTATACACTGAGTTCCACAGACAACATCTTAAGTAGTTTCATTTTTTAATATAAAGTTTGCTAGGAGCAAACGACACGATGGAGAAGAAGGAGCTCTGGCACCTATGCCTGTTGTTCTGCCTGACATTTTGAGATAACACAAGTACGCCATTTAAAACCTGTTTTTTCCGAGAGCACACCACTAACAGAGATGTTTGGAAGAACTGTGTATATGTACACTTCGAGGTACTACAGTGAAGGCACATTGAAAGACAATGCAAAACTGCTATGGTAGTTCTAGCCTTTCCAGTTTAGCCTCTAATAAAACATAGAAGGCTAATGATACTGCAATGTTTTCTGTTTGTGATTAAATTTTTTTTTTGCTGTTGATTAATTTTAGCTGTTATCTGCAGTGCATAAAAATCATGCAAGGAGCATCGCTATAGGGAATAAGGACAGTAGCTCAGTATCAATTGGAGCACCACTGTTGTGGCTAGAGCTTCCCACATCACAGCCTTGCAGTTCTGTATGAACAAGGCTATAAAGGGCTCTCAGCTTCTCCAATAGGTATTTAACTGCTTTATTCATTGAAAAAAATACAGACTCCTCTGATTTTGGCTATTACTTTTCTCTGGCGTGGCTGAATAATTTTATAGGACACAAACTTTCCCACAGTTCAGCTCACATCTCTGGCAGGTCAAGCCAATCCTGTTCCTGCAGAGCCAAAATGTATGGAAGGCAGCCATGCAGCTGACATAGGTTGATTTAAAAGACTGTGATCGGAGAGAGCAAAGAAATGAGTCCTCCAAAACAGGAGGCTCTTGGAAGAAACTATTGCTACTGCACATGACTGACCTTTCCATTCGTTCCTTCTGGTCTCTGCTAATAGTATCTCAGCCTTCACAAAACATACTTCCAAAAAAACCTTGGACTAAGTGGAGAGGAAAAATATTTTGTCTACTGTATAAAAATTTTTTACTTCAGGTATTCATTTGCCATTCAGAAATCCATACAGTTCAATTTCTTCTTTGCCACAAATTCTTTTTCTCTTTCAAGTACTTACCAAACTGGAACACTACAGAAATCTTCAAGACCCTTAGACCATTCTATCTGCTGTGTGTTTATTAATTAGCATACTGATAGTTACTCCTAGTCCCCTTTTTAGTCTCTTGTTGTCAGGATACACAATAAATAATAATAATAATGTGAAAGGACACCTTTTACTGGTTAGATTACATGCTTGTATTTTACTGCTGATTGTGTCATACATAGCAAACTGTGTCTGCATGAGCTCAAAGGCATAACTTTCTTGATAATCTGTTGTAGTCCAGCACTGTTGCCTGTTAAGTGCTACCTACATAGAAAAAACAGAGTATTCCTGTAGGCTACCATAGTTCTTATTGTAGGTTTTGCCACTGATACTTCTAACAAAATAGTTGGTGAAATCACATCATGCTGCCAACATTTTAATCCCATGATTTCAATACACATTTTTTTTTCTTTGCATAGAACTGTTCACATCATAATAAAGATTCAATTTAAAGTATTTATTTTAGAGTATAATGTTTAACTTAATAGATTTTGTTAAATAGCCTAAATAGGTTAGATGAAAACCCAGAAGGTAGGGCTTTAGACCATGCAGAACAATTTTATGAAATGTCTTGACCTAACTGGGATTATTTGGGTATTTAATATTAAATGTAAAAGCTTTGCTGAACCAGGACTTTGCTTAACAATAATACCTTTCTTGCTTTTACAGAATTAGGGGCAAATATGGGAAAGCTAAACAAGACAACTTCAAACAAGATCTGTGCAGCTTTCCTGTTATATCAATCTGTAGAAAGAGAAGAGAAATGAAACCAGAAGCAACCCCTGAGAAATGAAATTCAAGGTGACTGTGAGTAAAAGGCTTCCCTTGAAAGATAACACAGAAAATTTTTGAAGATATTTAAGCCAGAGACATTTTTCATGTTTCTTATTAACATTAAATCCCAATAGCCCATATAGCATAGAGTGTTTAACCTTTTTTTTTTTTAATAATTTTGGCATTACAAGCTCCAAAAGTCTCCCCACTACCATTTACCCATATTGCAACTAAGGCTTAAGCCTGTAAGGCTAGACTTCCTTGCAGCTACAGATTAAGTATCTCAAAAAAAAAGCAGGAGTTAAGGTTGCCACGGTATCCTGTGGTGATGGGCTCTTAATTTCCACATAATAGATAGTAATTTTGAATATTTTTTTTTTGCTCCTGCATATAAACTCCCCATGTTTAAGACACATGAAACTGGAAGCTTGGTGTAATGATGCCTTTCCTGTGTGGGATTTCTGTATATTTTCTTTCCCATATCATATTTGTAGTGTTGTAATCTTTCACTTCCAATTTTGGAAGGCAAGGCTCAAGTCTTCTGTAATCCATTAGACTCCCATAGCATCTTTTTGTAATCTCAGCCATAAATAATTTCCTATGTTATTTTTCAGTTTTAAGAACAGTAGGCGTAGTTTTCTGTGGCATTTACTGTAGGCAATGTTACAAAAAAAAACCCCACTGGAGCACTGGCTCATTTAAACAACTTCAGGCTTTTGACAACCTTAGAAGTTCTAGAGCTACATGTCTCTTAGTGTTCAAGTTATAATTAATCAAATCCATCTAACAACAGATATCTGAGCCTGATTATTCATTCAGCCTTTTGAAATACTTATTCTTCCTTTATACCCTAATATCTAATTTGCCAAATGTAAAAAAATGCAGCTCAACTAGGGTGGGTCTCGTTAACTTGTTTGTTACAAGTCATGCTTCTGCAGCCTGTGGTGATTCTCTGCTTCCTTAAAATTGCCCATTTTTTGGCATTAAACATCAGTTAGCCAGCATGTGCAGCAGAGCCTGAAATGGAGAACTGAGTTGAAACAGATAAGGCTTGGATCTGAAATGTCCATATCCCTTTATGATCACCACACTTTAAAAGGTGAAGTATAGCTGAGGCAGTGCACAGACAGAAGGGATGATACCCCACCTTTGTTGTTCAGTATGAATGGAGTTTGCTGACGCCCTAGCTCATGACTGGCCTGAAGTTTAGGTGTTGAGCAATAAATTAAAATTTAGGAAGTATTATTAAGGAAAACAGTGAAAGCATCGGTTATATGATGCTGAAATACACAGCAGACAACAATAAATGTATCTTGTTAGGTTTTCTTTTCAGAAAATTATTGTTTGTGTTTTGGTATCTTCTGATGAGTGTGTCTGATGATTCCTTTTCAGCCCAATTATTTCCAACAACCATAACCAAAACAGATAATTGTTGCAAAAGAAAATATTCTGGACTTTCTAGTGATTATTGTTCATAGTACCAAACCACTCACTTTATTTTTAAAGGTTTGGAACCTTTATGCAACGTAAAGATTTTGAACAGTCATGCGACCTTTATGGTTATGCAATCTTACATTAAAAAAAAAAAAAACCACAAAAAACAAGTCACAAAGAACAACTGAAATGATTCTGAAAAGATACAGTTTACGTGAAATATTCTGGCACTTCTCTCCACATTTCTGACCTAGCCCTCACTGTTGCTTTGGGTAAATTCTAAGTTTATCTCAAAAGTCAGCGGTTAATTCTCATTCCTGGCATGATGGTCAATCTTCTGTCCACCAAACAGTGACCGTATAAGTGACAAGTTGAACTCTTTTGAGGAAGAAAGGGAAGGGAAACGTTCTGTTTCTCTCCAGGTCCCTGTTGTTTGGGCACAGAGCAATTTCATACCTTTGTCTCCCAGTTGCCAGAGGCGGCTTTGAGATCACACATTGGCTAGAGAACAACAATTTGACAAACACTCAGCCAGAAAGGCAAATGGTTGGAAGAAGCTTTTGTAGTGGTTTATAAAATAGTGAGAAGAATGGAAGAGATAAATAAGAAATGTTTCTGTGCTGCCCTGAGCTAGAGGGCATTGAATAAAACTAGAAAATGGCAGTATCAAACACGAAAGGATTATTTCTTCACCCAACACAGTTCGAATTGCCAGGGCCATGGGCCTTGCCATGGGATGCTCTGAATGCTGTTTGTATAGGTTCACATTGCTCCCAGATGACTTATGGAAGAAAAAGGAAAATCACATTTGGAAGCTATTAAACACAAAACACCATTTGTGGCTTAGGAAATCCCTTAGCTGTAGATTGCTAGAAGTAATTTTACTCCAAGAGAGTATCAGTTTGTAATTGCCCTGCTCTAACACTCTTCCCAAGGGATCTGCTGTTGGTCACTGCTCAAACTAGAATATGGGACTAAAAGGACCTTTAGTCTGATCCAATACAGGGAAAATAATGTTCTTATTCTAAGTGAGTGATCCATACCGTATTTTGCAGCAAAATACCTGATGCTCAGTTGTTCATCATTAAAACGGCAGTGTTAAATGAAAAATATTTTTCTGACCATGTAACACATTCAATGAAAGAAAGAAGATGGAGTATGAAGGTATGGAGTAGTAAACCAGTAGTCAGACCAATTAACTCGGTGCTAAATTGCAAGTGCTTGATAATTCTGTAGAAACATCTCTTGATATAATGCATGAGCTTGACATATTGCATCACATATTTACAAACGTGTTTTGCCCAAGAGAGTTACACTTTTCTTATCTGTAACCTAGATTCCCTGTTATGTTTTTTTGTTCATGAAATAAGAATGCTAGTCTGTGTGTCAGTCTTAAATGGCTAGAAATATTAATGAATTGTGTGATTTCTCTTTTAAATCTCCAGACATCTAGTACTTACAGCTCATTTAAATTTGCAAGTATTAATAACCTCATCAGGCAACTATATGACTACATGAAAATATACTTAGATCATCAATAGTTATTACAACCAACAGTATTCAAGATTTTGGATGTTTCCTTGGAGCACAGTGAAGATATGCCTCTCATTACTGAGTTCTTAAAATTGAAATCAAAGTCTTATGACAACAGATTGTTTCAGGAAATACTGGGAGGGAAATGGGGAGGGAATAAAGGAAATTATTTATATACTATGGAGGATACATAACTATATAATGTTTTAACTGTATATCTATGATTGCAGAGATAAAAGATGTGCTGAGTTTGTCGTTTCATAGGGCTTTGTGTATATCACAGTTAAATGTGACAAGAACAAAACCAGGGTATTTAAAAGGTTGCTCTTACCGTTGTCAATGTGCTTAGATAGGAAAACCAGATAGTGTTGTTTTTCACAATTACAGGAATTTGCAGAAATCAGAATGTGTAAAAACAGAATAAAATTGAAGCTCTGTCTCCTAGAGAAAAGAGGAGACTCAGTTTTAATAATGATTTTATGTCATCAGCTTAAGGACATGAAGTAGTTTGCCTGCGTAGAAGGCAACAGCAGATGAAATTTGCTATGGAGACAGAGCGAGCAAGACACAAACCACATAAATATGCACAGTATGTTATTTTAATTAATTCCAAAGACTGTAACTAAGAAAATATTTTTGGCCTGTTCTTTTAATTTACTGAATAGACACATTTCATTCTCTTCTTCATTTTGTACAAGACTAAAGGGATAATGATGGTTTGCTTTATTTGCTTTCTTTGTTACTAACCAAGTCTTTGGTTAAATGATGTGCATTTGAGAATACAGAAGACCCTCCAGTTTTCACGGTACAGTAATCCTGCTCCAAAAAGTAGTTAAGCTGGTAGTCAGCCACTCATAGATCTCATACCCATTGTTTTCTGAGTTAGTTAAGAGTCCTATTCTGCTTCCTCAACAATTAACTGATAGGCACATATCGCTTTAAAACTTTTATCTAATCTGTGTGAGGAGAATACACTGAATTGGCTATTTTTATTGCTTATGTCATGTTTGTGTTTTAAAATTAGGTCAATTTCTTTTGATAGACTGGCATAAGCCTTATGACTAATTAATACTGAGTTTGACAACAGCTGTTTTTTAAGGGAATAGGTTTTGCATAGTCTGTAGTTCTGTGCTTGTTATATATTCTCCTCTCCCACTGTCAAGTCATCATTTCACTGTCACCTCTGGTTTAGGGTTGCTTGAAGCTATTCCCAGCCTACCCACATGTACTGTAATGCTGCGTGGAGTCAAGCATCAGAAGTGAGACAAGGTATCTCCTTTCATTTTCTGTTATACTGATACTCAGCTTAATGTTTTTCAATATCACCCATTGGATTAGTTCATGTCTTTTTACCCCATTATGGAGATTTAGATACATGAGTACCCATATAATAGTGTGTAATGATGTTTATTTACTTTTAATTCCTGTTTTGTGGACTATGAAGTGTGAGTATGAAAATACACAGTGAATACCTGCATGTGTTTTATAAACAACTCTTACATCCTGGGTGATCATAAATAAATGCTGAGATGGTCTCTGTTGTAAAACATGTTCACTAAAATCTTGCTCTTTGACCATCCTTGTGGAGAATTATTCTCTAACAAAGAAAGCAACACTAATTCAAGTAGAAGCACTATCTACCAAGGCTAAGAGTTACATGGTTTTTACTGGCTTCTATGACAGAGAGCTTTACAAAAGGTTCAATATAAAATCTAATACTACCCACACTGTCAGGAAATACATTTTCCCTTAGGTAGCATCTCACATCCCCTAAGAAAACATGTGGTCTAAGAACTACAGTCCTTTAAGACCACACCATGTTGCCTTAAATTCATCAAAAGCAGCCTTAATTTAACTATTTATATTTATAGGATGCATGAGTTCGTAACATAGTCTTATTACTTTGAAACTTTAAGTCTTGATTTCTAAATCAACATCTTTTAGAAATCTTTTAAGTTAGTAAATGCGTTTCTTGCCAAACCAAGCAACACCAGCTGCTTCCTTTGTGGTATTCAATGTTGAAAACACACCCCTCAATCTGTATAGAGGACACTTCCACATCGTACATTATCACCTTCCATAGCTGCTCACAGCTGCAGAACCGCCCCATCAAGAAGACTGGCTTTACATAGACATCTTCCAATTCAGTATCTGTTCCGCAGGGCCCAATGATAGCGCAGAAATTAAAAAACCAACCAACCAAACAAACAAAAAAGAACAAAAAACCCAGGCAGTTTTATGTTAGGATCTGCAAATTAAAGGAACCCATTCACTGTGTCTGGTGAAGATTATTGTTCTTGCCAGCAGCATATATTGTTGTAGTTGAATGCTGCAAAGCTTGCATGTGAAAAATGCTACGAGACGTTTAGTTAAGGTATTTTGAAAAAAGGTATCAAGTAGAAACTGGAAGTGATAATGCCTAATAATTTATTCACTTCTTTTGAGCCAAATCATGTACAGAATGAGCTCTAGTGTATAATAATATTAGTAGCTTTTTTCTTGCCCAGTCTTTGAGGAAAGATCAGACTTCTGACTGTTGGAATGGTACCTTGGAGTACCATTACATTCAGTTCATATTTCAAGTACTACATAGGCAGTAGAAAGTGGAATTATTATCAGTGGAACATACTTGACACAAACTGTTTTTGAGGATCTCATTTTAGTAAACTCTGGACATTTAGAAGAAAAACTGTTGCACTATTTCCTCAACAGTCATGCAGTGCAGTTAGAAAGCAGGTAGGAAGTCTTCAGAGAAAAAAAAAATCTATGGCACAAAGTCTCACTGAATTAAAGCATGCTTACCTAAATATTATTATCATTCTTAGAGTGTGATAACACTGCTCACATCTTTCTGTGGCCTGCTTATGTCCATCAAACTTCATTACTTTCACACAAGCGCTGTGTTTCTACCTCACATAGAGATATGTGCCAGGCAGAGCCTTCCTCAGGTGTTAGCCAGCGCACATCAGCAAATGGTAATGGTTGGCACTACTTAAAGTCAGGGAACACACAAAGATTGAAGGAATTTTATCTAAGAAAATTTTAAAACCCTTTAATAAAGTTTTCCATATCACTTATTTGCAATGAAAATCATCCAAAGTAAACATTAGCCAATTTCCCAGGAAGGTTCATTTCTTTTGAGGAACAAAATACGTACCATCCAAGAAACAGACTTGCATCTACAATGTAATAGTTCCTGAAATTATTAAATTGGTGGATTCTAACCCAGGCCACGAGAACACAACCAGCAGCCATCCTGAGTGGAGATGTCAATTGGAACAGTACAGGTGCTCAAGAGCTCCAGTAAAACAATTTTGCTAAATGTAACCAGATAGTTTAATTTTATTTTACACTCCAAATCTAAATAGTCCACAAATCCTTATAAGGTCTTCTGATACTTTTACATCTTCATCTTGTTAGCACGCTACAAAGAAAAGGTGCAGAAAGAAACATTTTAAGAGAATTTGGCAAGTAGTTTACCAAAGGATTACTTTGACTGATCTTCACACGTAACAGTATGATAAAAGTCTAAATTTCTAATAAAAATAGAAAAGTGGAGAGCATTGCATTTGTATCAAATATTATGTGAACCATTACAAAATGTTAGCTGGATTACTGAAAACTGAAAAATTTGATGTGTCATGATGTTCTCCGTTGTTCCATCCCCAGCATATAGAGGAGAAATATTTATTAGGTTTGCTAAACACTGTAGTCAAAACAGGTCCCTGGTTTGGCCTGCCTGTAGACATTGCCTACTACTCTGGATGCCATCAAATGCTGTGTCAACAGCTCACAAGCCTGCATGGAGTATTATTCCCGTCTTACACAAAATTTGATAATTTTCCAAGCAAGATCATCTTCAGTTGGCATTTTAATAAAAAGACTGCTCTCTTGAGTATACTCATGTAATCTTGGAGACTACAAATAGAGAGAGCTTATTAGGTCATCTGGTTTACCTGTCTGCCAGTGCATGATTGTGCGCTACAGTGCAGTTGTTAATTTTTTGGGGGTTGGCATTTTGTGCCATGTGCAAGGTGAAGCAGGGTTTATCAGTTTAGACAAAAATTCTGTGGAGAAAGGCCTCTCATTTGCAGATTATGTATGTCTTGTTCACCGTAGCCAATATAAAGACTGGGAGATTTTGCATGTTCTACTTTCAGACTGAGATCACAACCAGTATTTTTGACTTAAAATTATATCAAAACTGAAAAAAATATTTTTGAAGTTTATTCTTCAATTGTTTATCACATTAATTTGCACCAGAACTTTCATCATTCACTTTTTAGACCGTAGAACAGGGTAAAGTATAACATTAACAATTTAAGCTGTTCAGAAAGACAGTTTTCTCTTTTTTTTTTTTTTTAAGGAGAGCTTTGCCTTTATTGACATAGTCCCCAGACCAGAGCTTTTCTTGTCCTCAAGAAGTCATAACAATGCAGCGATGAGGCTCTGTGGGCCATCTCCCACACTTTCTTAATCCTGATTCAGTTCTCTTTTCTTCCACAAGGGCTGAAGCTTTTTGGATTTTAACTGATCTACAATTACTCTGTTCCTGTCAGTGGACTCTTAAAGAGATTCAGTCCTCGAAACCAAGCTCTGGTAAACCTTTCATCAATGTAGCAAGGTACAAGGTAGTTAAGGACCCTCAGGAGATCTACCAGTGCTACCATAAAAATAGTAGTTTGCTCTGCTACTTGAAATCCTTTGGGGCATAAAGTTTCGAGATCATCAAAGATTAATGTCTTTTCCTAGCTGGATATACATAGTAGGTCCAAAGTTTCTACTACTATGCTCACAAAGTTGTAAAGGAAACACAATGCTTTGGTATATAAATATCTGCATAGATATCCAGGAACTGCTCTTTCATCTTTCCTGCATATTTTAAGGCATTTGCAGATAAACTGCAACTGAACTGTCCCAAATTGGAGAAAACACCTAGTTGGTTCTCTGTTCAGCATCTTTGTTTGGAGATTCTGAGCAACTTTTTCTTGTTCAAGACTGTTAAGCTATAACACCTCAGAAGTTGTTCTCCTCCTAAGTTTTGCTGTTTATCCACCAAAGCAGATGCCTAACATGTGGACACACATTGTATACTATTAACACCTTGTATCTTATATTTCAGTTCTCTTTAACTATTGTAAAAGCCCTGGAGAAAAAAGCGTCCCAGCATAAATGCATAATTATATAAAGCATAGTTACAGAGTTGAATAGAGTTTCTACACACAGTTAGAAAACACATTAAATGTCAAAAGACATTTATGATAAAAATAAAGAGAAGTAATTATTTGCAACATATATAAACACAGTATTTCCACACACAGTTACATTTTTAATTCAGTTGCTCACAGCCTCTCCTAACACTAATTTCTAGGTTGCCTTGATTGCTTGGTCTCCATGAGAGCGAGTGAAACAGATTTGACAACAAGTGGCAAGAGGTATTTACTTCAAAATACCTTGTTTACCTTGAAGAACGTTTACCCAGAAAGCACGGGACTTAGTTGAAATCATTCCACTGCATTAAGAAAGTAATTTTGAACTTTGGTCTTCTAATATATTTCTTATAATAAAAAAAAAGTCTTATTTTTATGTTTGAGATAGGACATAAATCTAGGACATCAAACTGCAAATTCTATTCTGTTTTTTTGGGGCTCTGGGGAAAGGAGCAGGAGCTCTTCTGTATGTGAGTGCCTTAAAAAGAATACCCTATAGCTGAAAAAAAACACAACCAACCAAACAAAAACCAACCACAAAACCCCCATAGTGATTCATTCTGAACAGATTCATTTTGTTTGGCAGCTGAAAATTGTTTGCCTCACCTTATTTGTAACATACATTTAGTAGCCATTGCAATATCAAAAGTTACTGACAGTTTAAGTGTTTTCTAGAAATAAGAAATCCACTGTTCATTTTTTCCCAGGCTTTTATGGATCTTATTGCTATCTAATCTAATGTCCACAACCCCACTGTAAAAACAGAGAGTGATGTAAAGTAAACACTAAAGCCTCAGTATCAGATAAACAGAACATTGAAGATTCAAATTTTTTTCTACACAAGTCTTCCCAACATAATTTACAGCAAACTTTCCATATATATCAGTTGTCATGGGACTTTATAAACTTTGCATTGTTTTCTGTGATGAAGTCTACAGTTTTGCTGACTATACAGGGCCTTTGATATTTTCAGTAGATGTGAATTCAGAAAGTAAAGGAAGGGCTGTGTACAATAACAAAATATGTACTATTTAATACAGAGGTCAAGAAGAAAACTTTTTTCACTTCCTCCAGAAAAAGACAAAAAATGCTTTAACAGAAATGTCTAAACTTTTGTGAGAGCTTTTGTATGATTTTTGTAAAACTTTCACGCTTCTCTGACATTAAGACTTCCACAAAAGGGAGGAGTGTTAGTGGGAACTTTTTTAGACATGCAGAAAAAGTTGTGACTGAACATTGGTATTTTGCTTAATTTCACGGAAGCTAGGAAAAAAGCCTGGAAAGTGGTTCTTAATGAGCTAGGTAAGGGTACTGAAAGGGGACTTGATAATTAACACTGTAGAGGAAGACAGTGAAATGTTTTGTCAGAAAAAAGATGATTGGCCAATTGAAGATTATGGTATAGGGAAGATCAAAGTGATGAAGTATGAAACCAAAAACTTAGGAGTTATGACTAACTTTATGTCCAGGTATTACTATGAGTGTTTTTAGGAAAAAAGAATTTTTGAGCATAGAAAACAAAATTGGATTTTCATATATGCCAGCATAGGCAGAAGTTAATTTTGCAGATGCAATGTAGATATCTATTCATCTGGATATTTTAACTGTCTCAGAAAACTCAGTCAATCATAGTCTGAAAGTTTCTAATTAGAAAATACTAGGGATATTTTTATTGAAAATATTGCAGGAAATGGTGCATTAGTAATATTTTCTTAAATAAATACTAGTTACATTTTCACTTGTGTTATCTGAATAGAAAATATAAAGCAGGAACAATGAAGACAGAAATAAAACAGTGCAGGATAGTGAACAGGGCAGAGGTGTAAAATTCAGCCCAGAACGGAAAAGGCAGATGTGGCCAGGATAAAGGAACTGCAATCCAAACATTCCAGAGAAATGCGCAACAGCTTTTGCAAACACTCGCCTACATAATTAGTGCTCAGTTTTGTGCGCTCTGATCATCAGAGGGGTTTTCGAAGTTAAGGATTCAAAGATACTCAACCCCACGCAAACTCCTAACCTGCTTTCACCCTGATTTTAGTTAGGCACTAATCAATCAATATATTAATGTAAGGTTTCCAGATAAACTAACGTTCACCTATTGCATAACATAAAAGTTTCTCCACATTACTTCATAGGTATATGTCTGCAACACCAAAAATACCAATTTATCCAGGTGAGTAAGTTTAATCTCTGAGTTTATACTCATTATTTCTGCTCTTGACAAATTTATGAAGAAATATTACAAAAAATACATGCCCTATAAAAGAAATCTTCAGGCATTTTTTTCAGTCAAGACATTAGCCATAAATTTTCAAAACAAAAATCAAAGCAGCTTTTAAAAAACATGTGTCCTTCAGGAAGATAATATGCAGAAAAACAGATTCACTGTAAGGTCATTTTATTCCTAGGCTTGCCAGAAATTTTCTTGTGTGAGTGGATCAGTGAAAGGTTAGCAGACAGGTCAGTACCTCTCTGCTTCTGCTGCAGCAATGTCTGAAGTAACAGGCTGGGCATCTTGTAAGTGGTTCTTTTGCTTTTCAAAATCTCAGCTGAATAGCTACAACTCTGTCCAGGCCCTGTACTTCACAAAGTACACAGAAACTGGGAAATGGATAACTAACAACTGTGAAAATAACTTGAACATCCAAATACGCTTTCCAAGGCAGGCATCTCATGAAGCAGACCAAATTTTGAAAAGCAAGGCAAGTTTATAATAAAATATATTATATAAAAACATATTGTTTTAAAATATATTATGTATAAAAATATTTTTAAAAAGCAGAAAGAGAACAGGTACACCCTAAAGAAGCTGCATTTTTTAAAAAGTTGGTTTATGTCATTAGGATAAACAGAGTGTGAGTTAATGTTTTCAGGTAAGGAAGTTTAGGTTCAGGTAGATGAGTCAAAAACAATTAAGAAAAAAGATCTGGTCCAAGAGAATATGTTAAAACCATACAATTATATAAATAGGCTCGCAAGATTGTACAGAAATATAACTGTTATTGATCTGTTCATTAAAAAAATAAGTTAGTCTCATATTCAAATATACAATTTTATCATTATAAAAATCAATGGAATTAAAAATAACACCTGATTTCCAAGGTGTTTTTATTCAGAAAATTCTTAAAAGCTCAAAACTTGCACATCCCTAAACTTTTGCATGCACTAAGTTACAAATTTTAAAGGTCCATGAAGTGTTTTTGCTGTAGGGTTATCTCATTCCAGAGTGTGTTCTGGAGCATGAATGGGTCAGTCCTTATATTAATTTATTTCAGACATAATATATTTCATTTATTAATTCATCAAAATTTCTGACTCCAGTTCAGTCAATGGGTGGAGATTGTCCTATGCTAAAGAAAATGTTCTGCTCTGTTATTACTGGCCTTGCCCCACGAGTTTGTAGACAGCAGACAGCAGCAGAGCTGCTCCTAACCAGTCCCACCATGCCTCCCAGCTCGCAGGTCAGAAAGGCTCCAGGGAGACTGGCGGGGCTGACAGGGCTGAGGTGTCAGCCCTTCTGCATTTCTGCTCCATCCTAGTGTGACCTGATTCTTCCATTCACAGAGAACGTGCCTCAAATGTCAGCCTCTGCCTGCATAACTGCCTGGTCTGGTTCCCACCAAAATCTAAGTCTCCTAGTCCCTGCATCCATTTTCCTGGTCGCTCTAGCGATACCCGTCCTACACACCTTGATCGTTAGCTCCTTGAATAGCTGACTCTCTCTCTACAATTTTCCAGTTGTCAGTTTTGACAGGTAATTGTTTTGATGGTTATCATTAGTCGTGTTTGAAGGGAGAACAAAAAAGGCAGAACTGTGCACATAATTCAACAGAGATTAGAAGGTAACTTGTTGTGGACTAACAAGCTTTCATGGAAATAGAGCTGTCTGAAGATAAAGGTCACTAGTGAAATATTTGTATTAATGTGTGAATATGTCACATGTGAGAGGAGCATTTTACAATACTTATGGCTTAAAAATTACAAGGTGTCCTTAAAAACACTGATATTTCTTACATCTGAAATTGTCGCTAAAACCATGAAGTCTGAGTAGTTAATTTAAATTTGACTTAATTGTCAAAGTAAAAGGCAAAGAAGAAATACTGTAAGCTCTTTGGGCAAACTTTTCTGTTCACGCTACAGGTGTACTTGCAGTGACACAGCAGCACACAAGGAAGCATGGATTTGGATGTCCTTAAATTTTTATTGTGTTAAGCAGTTTAAAAGAAAAAAAAACTTAAATTTTTAATGTGTTTGGCAGTTTAAAAGAAAAAAAACATAGTGTGAAGCTCTGAAATGTTAAGAGAGAGCAGCTTCTAGCTCTTGATTCCATCTCAAGATAGCTGAGAGACTAAAGGATCAGCCAAGTAGTAACTTGTTGATGCAAAGTGTGTAGATTGTGCCTTGCTGGCTGCCTGTGGGGTTGTTTTATAGCTCTCCGGGGACAGGGGCTGAGGGGTTTGGAGAGCAGGCTCTTCAGCTATCATAGGTCTGAACAGCTCATCTTAAACCTCATTGTTGGGGTTTTTCCTTTTGTCCAACTTGACTCCAGATGTTAGTGGTGCTCTTCGTTAATCAAATAATGTGTAATTAGAGTGAAAACCAGATCAGAAGCTCCAAAAAAGGAAAATGCAGTGAGTGAAAATGGCAGGTATATACACCATCCAAATGCTGCTGGGAGCCTTGTCTTTTAGAAGTGGCCACAGATTCCTACTGTTGGAAATAAGGCAATATGTATGGGGTCCTATTTCTGCCTCCTAGTAGATGTTCTCTTGAGACAAATTGATAGGAATTTTTAAAAAATCTCTTTTTTTGTGCCTGGTAAGGCCCTGTTTGGATGGGTTTGAACCTGGAT
The DNA here is from genome assembly GCF_034619465.1 of Leptosomus discolor. NCBI lineage: Eukaryota > Metazoa > Chordata > Aves > Leptosomiformes > Leptosomidae > Leptosomus > Leptosomus discolor. The sequence continues at coordinate 35,481,434 of NC_141395.1, read as the reverse complement.
TCCCAAGGAGATCAAGCCAGCTTAGATAGAGTAAGTGTAACTTTTGGGAAGTCAAAAGTGCTTCAACAGTAAGGAATGTGGCAAGTCTCTTTATATTGACACGATAGGGCTGTGATGTTTACACTGCATTTGATGTATTCAGGAGACTGGATTATGTGTTATTCAGCTAATTGAAAAGAATACACTGCATTTAAAAATTGCAAAACACAGTCTCTTCTCATTTTCTTCTACATCCAACATCATTTCCCGCATCCGTTCCTCAGTTGGCCAGGAATAACTCTGCAGTGAGAGAATATTATTTCTGTCATGTGCCATTTATGCCTGCCTCTTCCACAGAAACAGAAAATAGAGCAAGATTCTTGCTTGTTTATGCTTTCTATCCACCATTCAGTTCATTAAAAAGACCTTGATGTGTCTATAAATGTAAGCATATCTGCTTTAACACTTGCATAATGAGCATCTATATAGTTTGGACTTCTGATTTATTCTAAAAAGAATCTTCAAAATTTCCTTTCAGCTTGAAACCTGTCAGAATATCAGACCTCATATCAGCTCCAAAAAAAAACAGATGCAGGTTTCTGGGAATGACTAATAGCTATTTTTCTTTTTTGAGGGATTATTAGCTCTATGAATAGATTAAAATGGGCTTGCTCATTGTATTCCAAAATAGCCAATGCACTAGGTCCAAAGGAAAACGAGTGCACATTGTTAGATTGATAGCATTAGAAATTATATAAGTTCAAATTCATGGAATTTTTAAGGTTTCAATTTTTTTTTTTTACAATCCACACTACTTGTGTTCTTTTACAAGTAACCACGTTAGAAACATCTCATGAATATTAAAAGTATTGATGCTGACACTTTTGCAGCTTTCCGGAAATACTGATGATGTGAATTTTCTGTAATTTATTTGAAAAGGGTGTTTCAACAAGGTTTTACAGAAAAGCCCTGAAAAGACACCTCATTCTAACTTTGAAAATGTTTAATAAAAAAAAATAGAAGACCCTATTCCCTTCCTCTCCCAGGCTTGCGTATAGGAGATGTTTGATTTAAATATATGTTGTTTTTGTCACCTATGTGACATTTTATCCACAGGTTAACAAAAAAGAATATGACAAAAATCCATTGTCAAAATTTTGAATGCTATCTGCTCATCTTCATTAGAAAGCTGCTTTCAGCTAAAATTCGAAAATCATCTGATCATTAAAATGATGGTACTGTAAGTTTGCACTTAACATGCACACACCTTGTACTACAGGGCATAGCTAAGTGAGCTTATTCATACTTTTCTGTATCATGAACCTATGGCGAGTATGTTGAATGATGCCTGTATGCTCCAACTCTCTTTGCAGAGTCATGTTCAGATTGTATGTCACCTTCTATAGCTGTTCATCTTACTGGATGGCAAGTTCTCTGGGGTCTGGGTAGCTATCTCAGCACAAACAAAAATGATGATGTATTAAGTGTTTTATTTGTATCATAATATCATCTGCAATGAGAGGTAGGTACACTCAGGCTTTACTATGGCATAATTTGTGAGATTTTATTTTAAATGGGAGGTACTGACATTCAAAATTTTTTATGGTAGCACCCCCAGTCATCAGTTTTTAAATGATACAGTGTAGTTGTTATAAATTCTTGCCAAATATATCATGCAGCTTCCATTCTCTTGATGTTTCTTGAGGATGTGTGCCCTTGCAGTTAGTTCTGTCCAAGCGCACAACCCCTGTGGCAGCCAGGAGTCTAGTGTGGCAGGAGGGGGTGTCTGCTTTGGGGGCAGCTCTAACTTTGAGGATAGTAAGGATGTAGCCCAGTAGAAGTTCATAAACCTTTCTGTAATCTTTCTTTGTCATTAAGTTTTAACAGTGAAATGCAGTAGTGGCATAACATGCGCACCCTTTTCACTATTTTACAACAGAAGGTGACTATAAAACAGTACAAAGGTCTTGCAAGAATGCTGACATTCCTGTTGCAACATGTGGCAAATTTGCTTCTTTGTTTTCCACTAATGTTTCAAGGTACTGTTGTGCATTCCCGCACCCACCCGCAGCAACCTTCAGTGGGTCTTTCACTTTCCAGCCCCCAGCTCTCAGAGCCAGGCACCTTGCCACTTGGCTGTGCATGTGATGGGTGTGCAAGAGAAAGCTGCAAGGCTGTTTAGCTGGGAATGATCTTTTTTTTTTCTGTTTTGTGAGGTGGAACAAGTAAATATGCTTGTCAATATTTTTTTCATAATTAATAACATACAGGGTACTTTGACTCATACTGTTCTCTGAAATCTATATCGCACCCAGGCAAATGTGCATGCACGCACCCGCAGAAGGCTACTATAAAATTTCATCTCGAGGTTGCCCCAGGCTAGAAAGCAATCGAGATGGAAAGCATCAGGCAAGCAAGATCCTTCTTTTTTTGTTGTTTCCCTAAGGCAGTGACCTTGAATCATGAAAATGGAACTCCACCCACGAGAACAACAGGCGTGGGGCAAAAAATGATCAGTCAGTGAAATCTGTTTGTTGATAGCTTTTGCATTGCAGTGCCTGATTTAGCTCAGAACATAAATGTCAACAGCAGTACAGCTCTCTGTAGATTGTACTCATGCAAGTTTTTAGAGATGTTAACTGTTATAACTTTGTTAATTAAATGCATCCTCAGAAATTTGGCTACTCTGTGCCTGTATTTAAGAAAGGTCTTTCTTTTTTCTTCAGAAGTGGAGCCAAAGGTATAGAAGGTCTGAATATGGTGATTTGCACTGTCTGGACATCGGTAATGGACTAACAAATCAGCAGCATAAAGCTTCAAAAGGATTTACTGTTTCACTCGCTGGTGTCACAACTCTGATTCCAAAAGTACCAAGAGTTTGGTTGGAATGCAAGTTATGTTTCTGAGGAATAATGGTGAGTGCCATTTGACCGATGGGGACCAAATCTGAGGTACATGACAACACCCATAAACTGTGATTCATGAAATATGGCACTGGATCAGGACCAGGATTTTGCTCATATTATTATTATGTATTTTTAGAAAACATTCTCTCTTCTTTATGTTGTAGTTTCCCATTTGCTTAATGCAAAGCAAGTTCTTAGAGATCTAGAGATGGTATGTAATGCAATTACTCATTTTGAAATTTCATTACTCTTCAAAAGGAAAGTCTTTCCTCCACTTTCTGAGTAGTCAAAATGGTCACGATTGATATCTTGGGAGCTGGAAAAATAACAGTATGCAGTGGTTTTGTTCACAATGGCAAAACATAAAGAGGCACAGTAAGGCATCTTATGGGAAAGGCAGTGCAACAACGCTGACCTCCTGACCTTTATAAATTAGGAATTGCAATTTCTAAACCAGAAACAGCACTGAAAGCTCTGGGAATGGAAACAGGCTTAATTCTGTGTTGTGCAAAGCACCCGAGATTTCCACAACAGCAGATGAAATTTCCAGCCCTGTGTGCATGTCCACTCATTTCATAAATTCCGGACAGCTGTGTGTTCTGCTGGCCTTGGGAACAAGCAGAAGCCAGTGTGAGAGACACGGGGTGGGTGGCTGGGGATTGTCACTCTTTCCATGCCAATGAGATGCAGAGTTGCCCAGCAGAGGGGGGATTTGAATACTCCTCAGTTCCCACTGGGGGATGTCTTTGTGGTCAAGACCTTTCTTCTGTCCTACCATGTCTACTGAATCGGCTGAACACTGCCACTGCATAAACAGTGCTACCATCAGCAAAGAATGACCCAGACCAGATCTCTAATCTTAAAATAAATACTAATCAGATATAATGGCGTTCACTGAGAGATTCTTTCCCCTGCTGCTGCTTTTAATTTTCTGCATGCAAGATTTCTTCGATAGTGTGGGTCCTGGCGCTTGAGTGATCTCTAGCAAGAGTCTGGTGGAATATCCCTTTGAGGACAGGGAGTTCAGCTGCTGCTGGGAAGGTGGGGTTACATGTATTTTCATTTAAAGGCATATTCTTTCTTTCTTTGCTCTCAAAATCATGACTACGGTACTCTTCCATAATCATGATACTAGCCTTGTAATCTTGCTTTATAGTATATTCATACAGGCTATTCACTGTTTTGCCATTTGAAAAAAGGATGTTTAATACCTTCAAATATTAATTTAATTAATTGGAGTAGACACTTTTCTGGATTTTCCATGTGTGTAGAAAATGATCGTGCTGAGAAGAACACATTCTTATCTCAAGGAATAAGAAGATTTCCCACCTCAAATCCATTTATTAAAAAAAAAAAAAAAAAATTGTATTGTTCCAATTAAAAAAATATTTTTTTTCTATTGTATCGATTTCCACTTTTCCATGAGACGCAATTGTTAGGAAAGGAGATTGAAAGTATCTCTTGTCTTTAGGAAAGAAAGAGTAAATGGAACTCAAATAAGGCATTTTTTTCGATCCACAATATAGTTTAGATCCAATTCATTAACATAAGTGTTTCAAGTTAAAATATAAAACTAATTATATTATTACCACTCTCAGTGTGACACAGTTTTCAGGGAAGAAAAAGAACAAATATGCGGTGTTTTCATTCTGTTTTCCAGGTGACTCTTTCTAACTATTCAACTTGGTCACCAGAGTCCACCACAACTTTGTTGTTACTACTTTGGGGCGGTTTTGTGGTATCTTTTTGCTCAGAGTACCTAACAAAACTTTCCCAGACTTGCCTATCATAGCCCAAGCAGCTCTTACTGGCATACATTTGATACATTTGAACTAGGGTTTTCTGTTCTGTGAGATTAAAACAAAACCTGCAAGCCTGTATAGAACCCAGCCTTAAATGAGTTCAGATCAGTAGTATAACTATATAGCTATTTATAAATTTTTTAAATATCTTCTTTATCTGCCATTATATCTGATGTTATTATACAGACTTTCAGGGTCTCAAATATGAGGTGGTGATTTAATGTTCTTAGGACAGGTTTCATCATGAAAGGAAAGGTACTTTTACAGATACCTTTGAAAAGCAGAACAGATCAACCCATATATCTAAACTAAGGCTCCAAATTGTTGCTCTGTGCATGACGTTGAACAGGTTAATACATAACTGCTGCCACTGTCCAATAGCACATGTATGATGGGCTCTATGACAACAAACTAGAGTTAGCAGCAGAGAAAATAATGTGACAAGACGTCACAGATCAGAAGAAATCCCATAAAAAAGATGACAAGAGAATCCTTGCAGTCAGCCTTCCTGGACACCCACCCACTGGCACTAGCAGCAGCAGGGCTGACCCCAGCGCGGTACACTTCCCCTCCTTCCAGAAAAGCAGCTGGATGCTGTTTCTCTGTTCTAGGAAATCAGTATGCTCTTTGAGACACGTGGAGCTCTTACAGTCCAGAAGAGAACGTCATACCTGCCTTATACTGTCGGCCAGTGAAAACTGGTCTGACACTACTCCTGAAGGCTGCTACTGCTATTTCTTTTATACTTTTCAGACTGGGATTTCATTTTTAGGGGAAGGCTCTTATATTGCCATGTTCTCTGATCTACTTGTACACATTCAGTGGCCTTCTTTTAGAATAGGTTTGTTTTTTCAAAAATTCAGTTGTTTTGCCTTGGTAATTTCTTTTGTTTCCAATCATGTTAATACTGGACAGATCAAGAGTTAAATCATTTATCCTGTGTTCTTCTGTTTTCTGTTTTTTTCTAAAGGATGAGTCATATGAGTACGGATGGCCTTTTCTTATTCTTTAGTAAACTCAAAGAAGAATATTTATTCCCTCATTAGAAAAACAGTAAATCAGCAAACAGAAAAATGTGAAATAATAATTTTAAAAAAATCTTGGCTTTATCTTACAGTTATTGCTCTTTTTTTATTTAAAAAAAAATAAACTGTTCATAAAATGTGCTGGATTGCTAGTGCTGAAGCCCAAACCTGGAACCTTTCTATGCTGAGGTCCCGTATAAACCAGTAGCTGAAGTACAGTACACTTGAGCCCTTCTGGGAACTACATGTTCTCTGTCTGGAGCAACAGTAATTTGAGCAGAAACAACAGAGACAGCAACCGATCCCTGACCAGAGCCAACAAAGTGACTGTTTTGTGTGATGCACCCCACTTTCTACACAAACCATGTGGCGGAAAGGATAACCTACTCTTTACGATAATTTGTTCTTGGACTGCTTTTTTTTTGATAGATTTAACAGGGTTTCATTACTTAGAGATATAGCAAAACATGATTTTTGTGATTGTGTAAAACTAAATATAGACACAAATTCACAACCAAGTTTATTCTTAAAATTATAAAACATTTTCTGCCATTTTACGCTATTTTGATGTACGATAACCACAAGTTGTAGAGCACAAAAGCCTTTACAAGACACTATCCTGCCACCAAGTCTTGTAGCCATTTCATTAAGTACTTCCTTAGGAAAGTGGTATTTCTTTAAAAAGTGAACGTCTGGGTTTTTTTCGGTTGTACTGTGGAAATCCGAATTAGAGACAAGAAGAAAGGATTCCTTGCAGAACAATTTTGACACCTCGGTCCTCACAAAGGCATTGGGCCAGTGCTCTAAATTAACAGATTCCACCATTGGCGACAAGAGTAGGTGCGCGTTCAATACAGAAAAACCACACCCTGGCCGTAGAGTTCGAATTCCCTAGCATTTGGTACACCCAAAGGTCATTAAACTAGTTTGGCTTGTTGTCCCTCCTGCTGTGCAGAGAAAATGCAGTGTGCTGTCTGCTTCACCCCTATGCAGTCATAATGTTGGCTCTGCCTTAAGAGCCTTCACAGCTGTGCTATAACACAGTTAGTTCCCAACATGACTCAGATGAAGGATTTTATTTAATCTGCACAGGACTTTTGCAAAAAAGAGAATTCTCTTTTGTGAAAACCATTGAAGCTGTGCAAAGCTGAAAACAGAGCATATGTTAACAAGAAACTGCATCTCAAAAGCTGATTTCCCATTGTCTTAGGAAAAAATTTTAGTGAAAATGGAAAGATGGGAGAAGAATGAAACAATTTCATTGACATGGCCACCTTAATTCCTGTAATTGTCCATTAAGCCATCAGTCATAATTTGCATGACTTCTAGCTCATAAACAGGAATGGTTGAAGAAGTGCATGGAGTTGTTTTTGTTCAGTGGCTCGAGATTCAGCTTTTCCTGTAGGTTGAATGTTTTTTGAAAGTGGGCTTTAAGGGAAAATAATGTCATAGATGCAACTTTGCAGTGTGCGTTGGTTCACAAAGTACAATTTGAGCAAAAATATAGTTTCTTTGTACTTACCCAAATGCAACCTCCCCCCCCTTTTTTTTTTCCTTTCCCCTCCTGTGCTCTTGGTCACTATTTGCACTATTTGCAGTGTTTTATTTCTGTGAAACTATACACTGCTTTTTAAATTCTGAGATTCTTTACTATCATTAAAATCCACACAGAACAAAAAACAGATATTCCTGACATAGGGGTAATCGCAACGATGAAAACTGAAGATTAAGCTCTCTTGGAAACAGGAGATAGCTGCCAGCCTGTTCTACAGGTCAGAACTTTGGGAACTTTTAAAATAACACTCAGGTCATTTGCTTAAGGACTGACCTTTTGGCAGGTGGACCTGAGGTCACCTGATAAATATGTGTGTCTCTCATCTGCCTTTCTGAGACAGAATATTGCTAACCCCAAGACTCAAACTTACACAAGGAATGACAAATTGCAGGAGCAGCATGAACACTCCAGTCATATAAATTGGTCAATAGTTTTGGTCTACACAACTTTCATGGTATCCACAGTAAAAGGCTAATACATTCAACAACTTTTACAAGTAATTATTCCAGATTCCCCCATGTAAAATTCTCTGATTCTGATACGAGTAACTTTTTCTCGTTTGGTCTAGATGCCAAGACATTACAACCCTGGGAAGGTGAGTGTTAACCAAGAGCTATTTACTGAATACTCCAAAACTGCCTGTAAGACTCAAGAATCAAGACAGCTGGGTTTCTAGGCGGCCTGTTTCTGTGCATAGGGGGTGAAAAGGAAGCCTTTTATCATAAAGTGTCCATGGACGTTCAAGGGAAGTTGTGTCACATTCTGCTCAGGCCAGGTAATTAAAACAAAACAAAATGGTGAATGCCCAGTCAAAAGGAATTGACTCACAATGGTAAATGGCAATTGCCTTGTGGTTTTACACTAGAATTATAAAATCAATTCTACATCCACCATTACATGAAGGTGGCACTAATGAGAAATTCCTGTGTAGCTGAATATTGCCATTCATTATTTGCTGAACCACGGCAAAAATACTGCAGAACCCAAGGTCCATAGGTTATCTTGGTTTCTGTGGGATGTAATAATTAAGTGATAGTGGTTATGCTTCCATACAGAAACCTCTGGATTTATTTCTCTACAAAATGAAACACACAGATTGTAACTCCAATGCCTATGGGAAAGAGTAGGTATAGTGGATAAATCTGGGTTCATAATCTAGATAGAGACTAGTGTAATATCCAAGTTGAACAATCCAGAACTGTTCTCAGAATTTAAATTTTACTCAAACAATCAAGTGTTGTTCTGTAAAAATTGAATGGAAGCATTAGTGAAAATAAGGGAGTCACTAAGGGTGTTCTCTTTTTTTAAAAGGGTAAGAAATGTAGAGAAATGTTTATTGTGGTCAAATGGACTGAAAAATTTGTAGAATTCAATATGAAAATGGCTTTAAGTCAAAGACTGATCAAATTTCTCTTATTTTTTTCTTGGCTATTTAAATGTGAACACTTACCATGTAATATTCATGAAGTTTCATGTAAATTAAACAATTACTGTGGCGAACATGCAGGCATTAATACAGAAAACAGTGGCAATAAAAAACTTATCTGCATGCAATTTTGATAAACAGCTAGTTCAATTCTCATTCCATAGCTGAGATTGGTTTGGATCCAGTGTTTGCTCTGTTTGTACATTTCTGTTGAAGACAGCCAAACAAATCAATCCAGGTATTATTAGATATTGTGGTTCTAAACTGTCTTGAGGAGAAAACGTTATAGGCCCATGCATAAAAGTTTGAAGCACTTTGTCTTAACGTTCTAGGATAGCTCAACAGGAGGTGGTTATCTGTTTCTTGATTGTAGCTACTTGCAGCTTGTAAACCAAATAACTTAACCTGTTAAGCAATATGATACTGGATATGAAAACGCAAAGCATAGACAACATGGAAAATTGGGAGATATTTAATTTATGTGAAAAAGTGGTATGTAATTCCTTTGAAATGTATTAACCCATTCATGTCTTACGAGTGTATAAGACACAGAAGAGACCCTCAGGGTATATTGATAGTGGTATCCAGTTATTTAAGATCTCTTTATACTTGTTTCAACTTCTTCCACCTCGTGACCCCAGCAGAAGAGGACTTCCCAGTTTAAGTGCAAATGTATTTCAGATAAACAGGTTTTGAAATGAGACCCAATACCTATCAGAGTAAAAGGCAACCTCGAGCTGCTCTTTGTTATGCATACAGAGGTATTGATCCTCTTTTGGGGATGACAGTTCATGACATTAACGAATTATTGATAGGAGGAATGGTTCCCTGGGTCACTAACCTCAGCAACACAAGAACAAATGAATGAGCACTCCTGCAGTTAATGACCTGGATCAAATTAATTGACTGAGATTAGCAATTTAGTTTGGTCATTGTTTTAGCAGAGATGCACACTGTTACAGCTTTCTGGATTCACTTTGGAGTCTCCCAAACTTGTACTTAGAGCTCCATTCCCAGCAAAACCACTTTCATAACAAAACCAGCTTAAGCCGTCTTATTTGGAAAACAAGTTTGTGTGTTCTGATCCCGTTCTCAATAAAGTTTTGCATGGAATAAAGAACTAGTCTTAAAAGGGATTAGTAGTCTTGAGACTTTTTTTGTCTGCTATACCTTCTTGTTTGAGGAGAAAACAATAAAGAAAAAGGTGGTACTTGTTCTACATTCCTTTCAAATGTAATGACAGCATCAAACTGAATTATTTGAAAAGTTTTAGTTTGGGAGACTGGTGCTTCTGACTTGGGATCTTATTTTCTTCATAATTTTTTTTATGTTTACTCTCTCCCCAGGTCACACAAATTCACAGTGTGAGGTAGAGATTGTAAGAAAAGCACTGGAACAGATGTGTTGCAATTTTCAGGCCTCCCTATCATCAACTCTGATTGCTCGTCAGCAGAAACATCCAGGTTTGCTCCTCCACTTCTGAGATTCTTTGTGCAGCCGCATCAGGTACTTACATTTTATCTTTGTTCAGGAGCACTAAGAACTAAAAATACTCTTTGGGCTGTACCCATTGACTCCTAATCAACATGAAAAAACGCTTTACCACAGGACTTCTTTTTTTCACATACATATATCTCACAGAACACACTAACTATTCATATAGTCGCAGTGTGCATTTTGTACACACACAAAAGTTCCAGATTTGCTGTGTATATTATTTAGTTGATTTTATTCTTCTGTAAAGCCAAGAGAAATATTAATCATTCATTTACTGTTAGGGGATGGGTCTTCTTCTCATGTTTCAGTAAAGGGGGTGGAAAAGTAAAGTAAGCCAATTTTTTTCCTATTTAAGGCCAAAGCTGGGGAATGCTTGTGGCTGAGTTCTGTACATGGCCCTGTGCTGGAAGGGCAGGGAACAACCGATGTTGCTATTTTGAATAGAATTTTCTTCTCCCCTCATTTTTATTTTTGCACAGAGAGTCTCATGTCTAATATTTAGACATGACGAGCTTTGTGCAAAAGGTAACTTTGCTCATTCTTGCCGTGTTTCAACCCCCAGTTATTTTGGCACAACAAGACGGTGAGTAATTCAAGCTTCTTATGATTTAATGTTTTTATTTTTATTTTCACCAATGATTTTAATAGCTTACAAGAAATGCGTGTTCACAAATCTTCACCAGAAGACTTTTCCTTCACTAATGCAGCAGTCAGATATTTAGTGCTGAAGCTGAAAGCTGGAGGAGTTTGTACTACCATCTCAAAGGTTTCTCTTTGCTTTGCTTTCTTCTGTGGTTAAAAGGACTGCACAGTGCTGTCTGCCTTAGCCGCATTTGTTCTTGTTCTTACTTGTTTTTCCTATTACAGACATCAGAGAGTTTTTAAACTATTTCTTTTAACTCTTGGAATAACATTTTAACTGTTAGCTCTGTGCTGCCTGGAAGTTATTTGTCACAAGCAGTAAGTCTTTTCTTCCAGCTTTTTTATTTCGAGTTCTCCTTTGTACTTTCATGTTTTCCACTGGCAGCATGGGGGGTTGTTTAAACAATTTTGTGCAGAAGACAGGCTTAAAATTCTAACCTGTTTTGATGAAACAGTTTTTAAGAGCAATATATGAAAACATGTCAGCTTATGAGTTTTTACTTTGACGTAAAGCAGGAGGGTAAATTAATTCCCTCAGCTGAAATGGTTCGAATTGTGCATCTGCAGGCTCTTTCAGTCCCTCACGAGACTGATTAGCAGCTGATAGTATCTGGGAGTCTGTGCAAGTACATGTGTGCATGTTTACAGAGAGCGAGAACACCAAAAAATGAATGAATGTGAAATTTAGAGAGGAAAAAAAGTACTTTGTACACAATAATTCAACTCAGAGTGAAGATAAGTGTGGTATGAGTATTTAAGTTAAACAGATGACATTCCACAAGTCCAGCTGACCTTTTTTGGATGTGCTCTGTTCGTGCTTGCCAGACATTGTAAACCAGACCTTCCTTAAGATAAAACATTTTTCTTTCTTGTAAATATAAAAGATCTGCAATGTATTTATTCGTGCACTGAGGCAGTGAATAACTTTACAAATAACTTGATAAGCAGAGGACAAACTGTAGTGCAGTGAAGGAAAGCCAAATGTCTTTAAAACCACACCCTATCCTGCACTGTGTGATACAAATCATGAAAACAATTACTTTAGCCATTTCATGGCAAATCTATCTGCCTCAGTACACCTGGAAAGGCACCTCTGCCAAGGAGGTGATTGTGAGTCCACCAGCAGGCTGTTGGCAGTGGAGCAGTTGGAGCTCAGAGGGCTCCATGCATGAGCAAAACAGGTAACATCATCTGCAACAGCAGCAAACCCAAATACCAGCCTCCCTCACTACTCACAGACACAGGCTAAGCCTTGTAAAGTATCTTAAAAAAAACAAAACAAAACAAAACAAACAAAACATGCATTTAAAGATGTTCTGTAGAGAATAAGCGTAATATACTCTGAACTGATGCATTTCCATTTCTGTTTTTTCCAGTAAATAAACTGTCTCTTCAGTAATCCTCAGTGAAGAAAATACAAAATTTGAGTTAACACATGCTGTGAGTTTTCTCTGCTTACAGAAGCAAATACTATACATATTGCATATATTTAATATGCATTATGTATATTTTTATATATGTATATATCTTCAGATGGATAAGGACTAAGGGACCATCCAATATAAAAAGAAGAAACATCAGTTTTATTTATACCAAAACCCAAATCCCCTCTGAGTGCCAGGAATCACTCCCTCACTCTGGTCATACCTCTGGACTTTTCTGAGGTGCAACACATATTTGACTCAAGAAATGGTAAATTTTGTGGAGAAGAGCAATATACAAAGGAAGTGTGAGGGAGTATTCTCACTTCTCTGCCACATTCCTTTTTCATGGTGTAGTAACATTTCCTTACTGGGCTAACTTCCATACTACTTACAGGGATGAGGTTATACAGAGAGACTGTTAAAACACTAGTTATCCCTTAAAATGTTGAATTCTGTCCTCTCTCTGAAGTGTTCCTTTCCACACATTTGAATAAGCTTTTCTCAGAAAATAATAATTGAAGGAGTTGATCCTGCCTTAGAGCTGCAGCGGTGTACCGGGAAACCAAATTTTCCATGATTCAAAAAAGAATTTCCAGACATGCTAAAATGCTCTCTCTTGTCAAGAAAAATGTTTATATGGTTAGTATCAAATGTAAGTCAATATAAAATTTTCCTTGGGAAAGCCTGCCAGGAGACAAGACTTGGCAAGATATTAAGGAAACCACTCAGTATACACTAAGTTTAGGATAGTCAGATGTATCTCTGGGCTATGTGTTTCTTTGTCTTGCTGTAATAACCAGAAATGGAGATTTGAGTACAGCCTCAGGCTGAACCTTTTCAAAAGCTCTGGGTCTTGAGTTAGCAGAGTCAATCAAGACAGCTACTTCCAGAAGACAGAATAAATTTTAGCTAGACCGAAGGTTTTTAGCAGGTTCCACTGACTACAAAGGAAGCACGTGCACAGCCCTACTCACATTAGTGTCAAAAGGGAGGACAGAGGGATTTGGGCCTATTTCAGCTGCATCTGAGATGATAAAGCATATCTCAGTCACCTGGAGCGTGACACTTCTCATATGTACACCTCATAGTCCTTGAGGAACTTCATTGAGGTTATTAGGAAAACTCTACTGTTCTAAAAGTAGTGTGAGAGCACAGCCAGAAACCTTTCATTATTATTCCAAATATTTTTTTTGCTCTACTGTAATTTAATGTTTTCCTTGTAATATAAGTGTTATCTTGGATGTTTTGGTCAGGTTTCTGAGGTAATGACTGGATCCTAAAATACCTCTGAGAAGTCTTATTGACCTTTCATATTACTTTCAGTCACAAACTACAGTTTTAAAATTAAGCACAACCATTACATGCAGGCTTCAGGAGGCAGCATGCAAAGAACTTTTTATGCTGAGCACCCACTTCTGATCCCCCAGAAAAGAAGGATGGTATTTTAGGAAAACTTGTAAAGAGCTTGGTTTAGCTATTTTGCTTTCTTCTTTTATTAATTGGAAGGGACTAGATAGGTAATGAAGTAGATGGGTACTGCACAGATGCAGTGTATTTGTGAGACACCCAGACTGACATTCTTAGTACTTAGCTGTTGCTTAGCTACATTGCTCATATGCATTCTTTGTTGATAAATTAGCTAGGTTAAGGGTAGTGCTAATGACAATCAGAACCATCTTTCCTCAAAGGTTTTGGTAACACAGGAAAGTTACCCTTCTAAGTTTTGAAGGTAAAACCAGATGATGCATGTCTGTGTGCCAACAGATAATTATACCACCATAATTAACCTGGACTATGTGAAGGTATGAAAGATCAGGGGTCTTCTGCTCTTCTTCCATTTTTCCTAACTGTTTTTTTACCAAGCACACAGCAGGCAAGTTTATGCTCAGTAAAATTGAAACATTCCTTTCTGGTCTGGAAAAATCATGCTATGTGAAGGCCTGGGGAGTCCACCCCCTCTAAACATTATATATGTGTTCTTGGAAATATGACAAATTTCATAAACACATTTTAGATCACACATCCCTGGAAGACATTAGCCTTAGGAAAATGAGACCATTATATATTCCTTTCATTATTTTCCAGATTTGATTTTGATTTGAGACCAAATCCACACAGACTGATTTTTTAGAAGAGGAGGTGGAGTTGGAAACATCCACTGCTTTATTAAAGGGGGAAAAGGCAGAGGTAAAGGGTGTTGTCTCTGGCATGAATATTACTGTTGATGCCTCAGTCAGAATCATTACATCTCCTGCCTTAGAGCTGCAGATTACAAGCAGATCCTATTTCCTTTTCCAGCTTCTGTCAAAGTTTTGAGGTGTAACTGGCAAAATCACAGCCGATGCCAGTGTTACACAACAGCTGGATGTTAGTTTTAATTACTGCTATTCAAGAGAAAGAAAGGAATGAATTATAATAACTTTTTTGTTTCACAGACTGGCTGATAAACCAGACTGACACAGATCTATTAGTCATTGTCCCAGTCATGTGCTAATGTTGTTCAAACCTTGTTTTAATCAGAAATGTGCAGAAAATGCGACATACCTGGCTTCGTAATTGAGAAAGTATTCTTTAGGTCAGTTACAGAAATGATGCAGACTGTCATTTCTCATTTTGGATTAAAAACAACCTCTTCAGAGTTGAAAGACTTAGCCTACCAGTAGGGTGAAACAATAACAAAGAGTGCTTTCCCGGCCTAGCAGGCACCATGAAAACTATATTACTCTTGATGTGTTTTATGGTAGGTTAGTAGTCTGGAGAAGAGCACAAGCCACAGCTGCTGTAACAACTGCAGGTTTTAATTTGTTGATTTGAAGTAATAATTCATCAAAACTCACAGAAGTGGAAATTAGTGCAATGGTCATGTCCGTGAATAGTCCAGATTATGCTGTCCTTTAGTCATGCTTGTTTAAGAAACTAGGCAAAATATCTCAACTAAGAAAAGGAAAATTTTTAGCAATGGCAAAGATACGTTGTTAACAAAATGGGTTTTTTCGGTCTTGAAGTAACTGGATAGGATTCCTACATCATTGCAGAAATTCAGTGTGATGGTGTAGAATTTGATCTAATATTGGCAACACCCAAAAAAATAAAACTCAAACTTGCAAAAGGTATAATCTTTTCTGATTCAACATGACAACCGTTAGTTCATTCTCCTTTTGGCAGCTTGGTAAATCACAGCTTGCACAACTTTAACATGGTCTAGAGTTCAGTGGTTACCACCTGTACGTCTACGGTTTTGAGACATTCCAACTTTGGCTTTTGGCAGATGATAACCTTCAACCCAAAATGGAACAAAAATTTTTGTGTCATCATTTTACCAGCTGTAATACTTTACCAGCCTATCCCTCCTTTGATATACCCATGATAACATACCCTGTACAAAAGGAGAACTGGACACAAATGTGATTCCTTCTCCAGGAGTAATGCAAGAAGTGTTATTTTGCTTCTGTACCTTCAGGTCAGGCTGTTGAGCACGGATGGTGCAGAAGAACCTTGCAGCCCTTAGCCCTCAGCATGCTACCCATCTCCAGCCCAGGGGATCCAGTGGATTCCTCCTGGAGAGAAGGCTGTTTGGGGCTGTGCTGCTCACAGTGATGTTATCTCTATTACATAGGTGCTGTATGGTGACTCACTGCAACTGGCTCCCCATGGCCATGCTGCTACTAGATACGGGCCCCAGTGTTTAGGCATAGTTACTGCTGCAGGACATCTACTCCTCAATGGATTTTCTTTCTTCCATTGAATCTTTTGATGTGCAGGATCACATGATGCTTTGTTCTTTGATGCTTTGTCCCCGGAAAAATTTATAAGGGATTCCCACAGAATTTCCTGATCCTTCTCCATTCAGCACAGTCAGACACTTTGTGTTTCAGGGAAATAAGGTTCCTGTATTTGTATATATGGACTATACCCTTAATATTTCTCAAATTTCTTTGAGACTGTGTAACAACTTCAAAGATTAACCCTTACATTGCTCCTGGCTGTGGCTAATGAACTGGTAATGTCCACAGGCAGTTAAAAAATTACATATTACAGGAGTCAGAAAGTCTCTTCTGTAAGTATGACAGAGATAGAGAGGTGTGCTTATCCTATCTTAAATACTGGAAAGGTGCAAGGAGGAATGAGTTACATCATAGTCTGTAGAGCAATACATCTTTCATGCACAGCCATAGTAAAATATATTTTTCCTTTATATTTTCAAGCAGTCATATTTTTTCTCATCTGTTTCATAGGAAAGATTCTCTCCATTTTACTTTGAGAAAACCTAACCTGCTTCCAACCACTTCATTTATTTATTTTCACTTCAGAGACGATCTTCTCGTCTCTGAGTTTGCGAGGTGGAAGCCTCTGCCTGTTTCATGTCAAAATGACAATGGAAAACATGATATAACCCCCTCCAACAACAACCATTTGTTGGCTTTAGTTTGAATAAACTTCAGCCCTGGGACTTCTAGCTTTGTTTAGTGAAAGTACAGCAGAAGAGATTCCTTTCAGATTAGCTAAGAGACTACTTCCATTTTCCCTCATTTACGTCAAACCCTTCATTTGAACATGAACTCTCAGAATGAGGATGAAAATGGTTATCTCCTTTAACAGTGTCTGAACATTTTTAGTTTGCTTTGATTCACACAAGTACTCTGTGAAGAGATGTCTGCGAGGGAGGAGAAAGTGTGCACAGGACATTGAACAGGAAGAATGTGATGATAATGGAAAGATATACATTTCACTATTTTGAAAGCCTAGACCCTGTCTTGCAGCTAAAAGGGCATCCAAATGACTCTCAAGAAGTGAGGCATGTGACTTGTAAATTTAAAACTTTAGCTGAGTTTGTACCAGAATGGCCTTCAGCATAACACAAAGCTATACACAGCCGCAGGAGACTCATCCCCTTCTGCTGCTGGTTTTCTCTTTCAGTCACTGTGCATCCTGCCCTGGAGGGTGGCACAGGTTCCTCTGCTCTTCTGTCAGGCAACAAAAGATTTCCTTCCACAGACAAAACTTCTGTGGGCTGCTATGATGGCTTCAGGCACCGCTTAGTTCCCAGCTCCAGCACTGTGAAGCACGGTAGCATCGCAGGAGCATCCTGTGCATGTTTGCAGCAGTAGATATGACAGTGTGATCTGTGTCTAGGAATTGTTTCCCACAGCAATTTGATACTGGCAGTTCTTGGAACACTTCTGGACATAATTAGTTCCCACTGAAATTCCCTGCAATTCACACTCAGTGACCAGTCAATGCGTTAGCAGGCTGTCTGCTGCAAACATCTATTTTCCTCTATTGTTTCCCTTTGTGCTGCTTCTTCACTTTTCTTTCTTTCCATTTTCTTTTAGGAGAAGAGGCAAGAGCATAATTTGCAGCTCCTTTTTCAAACAGACATGAGAGAAACAAGTGTTCACCCAAACATAGCTAATGGAAAATATGGGAAGCATCTCTCATGGCTCCTTTGATGTTCACTGTAAGAGACACGCTGAGCATCAAAGGAGAATGAACTACATCCCCCACGCTTTTCTTCAGCTATAAGCAGTGAAAATAGAATGCATATTATCTTGGAAAATATTCTATGTTCATGAGAGGCTCTTTCAAAAAAATGTGTATTTTTTCTGTTGTTGGCTTTGAATCTACTGTATGGTATTTGCTTGTTTCCCTACACAGCAGTAATCATTCTGTGCCAGCTGTTTAAGAGAAGAATGTCCCAGTGAAAGCCAACAATAGGCTATGTAGTGGGAATTGCAAATCTTTGAAAAGTGTAATTGAAATCCGCCCAGACATTTCAAAGATTCTTTGCACAATATTCTAAGTCTGTTGGTGGCTTAGTCGTTGGCAGGGTGGTCCTCTTTGTAGATCCCTGTTTTTTGTATGAGCAGAATAGCATAAATATGGTTGGGGAAAAAAAAAGAAAAAGGGAAGACAAGAGGCATTCAAGTCCAACTGATTCTTTTCCTGTTACAGCAACTGCAGAGAGAGAGTGTTGTAAAAGTCTGTCAGTGAAGAATTACAAATAAGTACAGACCCTCTTCGTTTGTCAGGTTTCTTCTGGCTTAGGGTCTTCCACTCATACCTTTTAAGGACTCCAGCAGATAAACTCTGGTGTATCTGGCTGTGTCTGCCGAAGATGTTCTAGCCCTCCTCTGCTATGTGTAGCTGTTTATCCTCACCCTGTGCCAGCAGGCACTGTTGCTGCACAGAGCAGGGAGAGGTAAATGTGTGCCAGGCTTCAGGCTGCCACTTCAGTAGCAATGCTTCTGGCCTCTGATATGAATAAAAAGTCAGCTCTGTGCTTGCAAGACCTTCACCGCACCGAAAGTATGGCTTTTTACCTGACGAGGGAATTAGTTAAGAAGATCCTTAGGTCTTCATGCTTGAAAAATAGGCATAGAACTTGATACTTCAGAATGGCCCCAAAATAAAGTAAGCTGTCTTTGGTACCCTGAGAAAACCCTCACAATATTCACTTTAGCAGCCTTAGGAAGTTGACAATAAGAACGTTGTATCCAGTGTACAAATAGCCATTTAATATTCTCTATGAGGCAGATTAAGAAGAATTTCAAATACTGCCATCTGTATCCAACAAACTGTCCAAAATGGATGTGGAGTGAGTTAGTACAAACTGGAACAAGGAGTGAATGAATACAAACTGTTTTGCAGATGAAACCAGGTTAATGATGCTCTATGCATTCAGAGTCCCCCCTGACCTTCTGAGTTACAAATACCTTTAATTCATTGGCAGCCAAAGATATGATTCTTTTCTTTAGACAATATGCCAGAGTTCTTTAATCCATCACTGTAATACGAAATACAAAAACCAGACCCTTCATTTACTTCCAACTTCTGAAATTACCGGGAAATCAATAAAATCGTGCAGGGAATTATGTTAATGTAGAATTTGACCCCCTGCTGCTTTACTCATCTCTGATGTAAATTCACTATGGCCATGGAGTTACATTGGGGCTGATTTTGTTCAGTGTATCTGAAAATATAGATTACATTACCATATGTACTATACTGCATTGTAACATTTCCCAGCTGTTTCATTCTCTGGAGAGAAGCATTGGATCAAGCTGATTTCTTCCAAGGCAAACCACAGAAATAGCATTGCATAAAATTGTTAGCCCTCTCACTGAGCTAAAGGGAAAGAGAAGATCACGTCCCACGTGAAGCTTTAAACACCTGATAAAAATTGTTTTAATTACAAAGTTAGGCAACGAAAAACAAAAATCGTGGTTTTTTTTTTTTCCCACACCGCCTTTGGGTTTTATCTTGTGAGAAGCTTAAAGTATCCTGAACTAAGTAGTTATAGTTTAGTGTTTTACTCAAGGTGCTACATAGAGCAAGCTGTCACAATTACAAGTTTCCAATGGTTCCCTTTCACTTAGCAGCTCAGAAGCTGAATCTCACTTTCAGATGCTTTGGCTCTGTGAGACTGGTTGTACAGTCTGGGAAACCTGCTTGTAGACAATGACTTTTCCAGTTTTTCTTTATTCTTGCCAGGACAGACCTACTGCAAGAAATGTTGCAAAGACCGCTCCAATGTTATAAACTATTCCTGGTCCTAGCTAAAATCAGAAATGCAGAAGTATGTCTTTAAGATATACCTTGTGGTTTTGGGGGTTTTTGGGTTTGGGTTTGTTTTGGTTTTTTTTTTTTTTGAAAGTTCTGACAAAATGCTGTGCTGGACTTTGGTAAATTTTTTCATTTAATTGATTCTAATAATGTTAGGCAGGAAGCTATTGCTTTTATTTAGAAATATGTTAGGCCAGCCTCCTATGGGATAAAATTGGAAGTGTTCAAGTGTTCACACTCTTGAACTCTGACTGTAGAAGTCTTCAATGACTGCTCAAGGAGTGGGCAGGATGTATGTTTAAAGCAACTGATAAATCGATAAAATCATCACTTATCACATCGGACCTTGAGTTTATGTCAGTTTCTGCTTGGTTTAAGACACAAGTCTTGTGCCGTTTGGCATCATTCACTCTAAAGACAAGCAGCACACTAAAATCAGATTACTGCAGAGTAGTGAGAATTTATGCCAGCACTACAACCAAATAGACTCAAATAAAGTGATTGCAGCCTGCTGCTTATTTTTAGAGTGACACCAAATGGCACAGAAGGTGATGTGCCAAAAAATATTGTAATGTAAGAATGGAGGGGATGGAAAAATCTCATAGGCGTTTTAACAATAATTGGAAGAGTGACTGAAAAATTATGCAATGGTCCCTCTAAAAGGCATTGAATGCAGTGAATTAAGATGAAATTATTGCTTACTGCATGTTCTGCTCTAATGCAAACAGTTGCCCTCATTAAACGGTAACAAATCAAGGGAGGTTCTTATCAGGCAGCGTTTACTCTTAACCAGGAATGAATGATACACATTCTGTAGTTTATAGCAAAAGACGTCTATCTCTACCAAAAAGACAGAAGTATAAATATAATTGAGTTACAGAGTCAACCTGTTGAGAGTGGACTTTGGAGAGAAAATCCCAGAATAACATCCTAATAGAGATGTTCGTTCAGGAATCTCTTCCTCCCTTACAAAAAACAATTTAGGCCATGATGTTGTTGAGGAATAGCTAATAACCAAAGGAGTATAACCATCAGGTGTTTTTCTTAAAATGACTTTTGTAAGATCAGAAACAAGTAAAACAATTCTCTGGGCAACGCCAAAAAAGAAGTGAGGTGACAGATATACAGCAGTCTGCTATACCCTGCCCCTCATATGACTCAGTTTGAAATGGCAGTCCTGCCAAAAACAACCCCTACCAACTACACAAACAAAAAAAAACCTCCTTGCACTTTGTTTTCATGTTAGCAGTTTTGAAACAAGAAAACTCTTCTGCCATTGTTTTTCATGCCGGACACCAGCTGAAGCCAGTGGGGCTGTTGTGTAACAATATTGCTGATGGGATATCACTGGTCCCTATTTCAAAGCAACGCTTATGTAGTAGGATGACCTTTAGAAGTTGCATGAACATCATCATTCAAGGACGTCAACATATGTGCCTGAATAGAGTAATTTGTGAAACATAAATGTTGAGACAGAACAATGTGACAGATTCAGCCACTTCAGACCATATTACCTTTGAGAAGAACAATAGCTCTCTGAAGATGAAAGAGAAAGATTAGAGTTCTTAACATAAATCACACATTGAAAGATTAGGAAAAAGCCAATTATCTGCAAGGAAAATTGAGGCATTTTGTGTTGTACTTGGTAGCAAATATGCCATAAGGGTATTTTCTAATCCTGATATTTCTAAAAGCTGCAGAAATGTTGCAGCATTTGGAGCTTATAAAGACAAATGAAGGGAACAAGCAACAATTTGTTTAAAATGAAAATACTTGTTTGTATCAGTGTAGCCCTCAGGTTTTTCTTCCATTTTATAATCTGAAAGACAGGTGGGGTGAGCCTCAGAGCAAGGACAGTTTGGCTACCTGACATGAAGATCCTTTGTCTGAGAATCCAGCCTCTTCTACACAATGACAGTAAAACAGTGCGTCTCCTTTCCACAATACCTCTGACAGACAAGTACGGTATTATGATTAACCAGCATTCTTTTATGCTGCTTTCTTTTTCTTGCTCTGCATCTGACTAAAGAGGAAAACATCTGGGACGGGCGCAGTGGCAGAACTGTTCAAACACCAGCTTTTTTTGGCAGACGAGCATCCCTAGAAGTAAGAAAGCTTTGATTTCGGTCTGAAAGCACAGAATATAGCTGTCCTTCTTGGTGTGAAACTTGGGAAATCTGGGAACCATTCATTCATACCTCTTTTCCATTCCACTGGATAGAAATTCTTCCTCCTACAGGACACAGAGCAGGAAAGGATTTTTACGATGGACACACTCTGATTTCTCGCAACCTACATTTAAGTGTTTTATCAATTGAGATTACATTCCTGGTGCCTCCAAACACATGGTGGACAAGCCTTACATCAGTACTATTAAATCAGAAAATGTCCTAATAGGTAGGTACACCCAAATTGGGCCTTATGTCCTCATGCACTATGTGAAATGGATGCAATTAATTAGCTGGTTGTTTTAAGATAATTCCAGCTGAGAAAATGTCTGTAGGCCTTGCAGTTGAAAAAAAAATCTTGTTAAACCATTTCATTTGTTATATTTCCACCTCTTTCCCTGAATCCTCTGACACAGATGCTATTTCAGATTTTTCAAGTATTCAGCACTTACCTGACAGGAGAACATGCGGACAAATCATGCCATTCTGCCTCAGCAACCAGATAGCTCATTATGAGAGTCCATTTGTTTCCGTTACTGATTACAGGATGGAATGAGTATGTTTGTTTTTCTTATAAACATCATCATAATACCAGACAGAGAGTCCAAACCATTTGCTTCAAGGTAGACGCTGTGGCATTCTTTTCTGCTAAGTAAATGGAAAGCAGCAATGCTGCAGAGGCTGAAATGGATTCCTCCATCTACTCCAGTCTAGGGGAAAATTATAGCATTTCCATTGAAAATTAACAATATCCCTCCTTTCTACTTTGTCCTTTTGGCTAAACAATGTACAAAACAGTGCTGGAATACACAATAAATAGATGTGTTTACTATAGAAGAAATTTAAAAACACTTTTTGAAGTAATCATCCTGTAAAGCAAATGACCAAAACCAGATCAGAGTAAGGAAGCACAGGCTTTTTACAGTTGAAAGTCCATAAAAAGCAGTAGAAAGACCCTTCGTAGCTTGCATTCAAAGTTAAGAGGCAAGGCCTCCTTCATCTCAGTGCTTTAGCCTTTACCAGATTCACTTTAAAGAACAGCAAAAACTGCTTGACTCATTGTGTTTGTAATCAGATTCTTGCAGATCAAAGCTCCTCAGTTTTGCTTCCCAAGCCATCATTGAGCGGCTGCTGGAGGATCGTGAGTCATTTCTGCGTGGACTACTGCCCTTTCTGAGGCAGAACCAGATAAGATCAAGATGTTCTTTAATTTCTAACCATCGAGTCACATCTCTGCAAATGAGATCTGTGATTCTGTTATTAATGCAATAGCTGGACATTTGTTTTGTCCGAAGTGGAAAAGCATGTGGGTTTTGAGGTTACTATTAGGAGAGTTTTTCCTTTTGCCATATAAATGTGGTTGAATCATGATCACGGCGCTTGCACAAATGCAAACACAAAAGCAATTACAAAACAGCTCAGCTTCTCAGGTCATAGCACTTGATAACAAATTCCCATTTACCTCAGTGAAATTTGGGTTATATCCCGTATGACATCTGTCATCCTTCAGGCCTACAACAACCATATTTGTTTTCCCCTGTACATATCTGTGCTCTTTTATGTACCACACTTATAGGCCCTTTGAGACTAAACAGTGATTTTCTTTTCAGCTTTCCCTATTGGTCTGTTTACATACAGCTGCTAGTCTGCTTAGAAAATGGGAAATAATTCGAAACCAACATATGACAGAGATTCTGTTGCCTTCTTTTCTTTTCTTCACCTTTTAGGCTGGCCCAGGGAAATGTTACTCACATCAAAATCTTTAAAAATGTGAATGCTCAGTAAAGAGCATAAATGCAAAGTTATTCAGGTTTTCATGTATTAAACTTTAATGTTTTGTACAATGAATCAGAGATTGACACAGCTTCCAACAAACGATTGCAATAAGTGCCATAGAAGCAAAATGCTGTATAGCCACTGTATTTAGGGCTTTGGGAAGAAGAATAAGATTTTGCATTACCATAGGCAAATACTGTTGAGTTCTAATATTTTTTTTTTAAAATCTGAGCCTAATATGCATGTTTAGGAATCAATAAGAAAAGCTGGCTAAGGCAAGTATTTGACTGTTTTACTGCAAGTCTAGAAGTAGGCAAGTCAGCTTTTTTATAACCTTATTATTCCTATATGTTACTTGCTAGTGCTTTAGCACAAATCAGCTTTCCAAAGGATTTTGGAGGAAACGGTTAATCTTTATGAGCAATGCAAAACGCATTATGTCATAACATGCTGACACACAGATCTACATCTGAGCACAGAGGGGGTGTCTTGGATAGACTAAATCTTCCCAGATGTAAGTTTCCTTTGGAAACCTATTTAATATTTTCATTTGCCAAAGGCCACAACAATTTTCATTGCAGAGTTCCTA
Source organism: Leptosomus discolor (assembly GCF_034619465.1). NCBI lineage: Eukaryota > Metazoa > Chordata > Aves > Leptosomiformes > Leptosomidae > Leptosomus > Leptosomus discolor. The sequence continues at coordinate 35,457,082 of NC_141395.1, read as the reverse complement.
GCTTATTTCTTAATTCATTTAACAATGTCCATAAAGTTAAAAGCAAATATAAATGTCATTATATCCATAAGTCTTCAATATTTTTCTCTTTTCTTTCTGTTAAATGGTGCCATCTACTGTAGAATAACTGAATGACAGCCTTGGAAAAATGCGGAGAAATCTATTTTATTTCTGTAAAATTATGTCGGTCGTTTTGTTACACATTTTAAATTACCATGATTTTCACCAATATTGTTGAGTAAAATAGGGAAAGGTGAGTATTCTCAGTGTGGAAAATTGGTCGCTGAGAAAAGTCTCTGCTTCAGAAAAGAGCAGCTGTCCTGAAAACAGAATCTTTTCTAACCAGCAGTGCAAAAATACGGGAAAGACAGTCCTTTTCTGATCCTCATTCAAGCTGTCCTCTTCACTGTAAGGCAGCAGGATCACACCTCTGGAAATAACAATGAAACAAATCAATGAACATTAAGGAAGGATAAGGGAAAATTGACATATGGAAAGGGAAATTCTTGGGTATGAATTTCATAATCAGAATCTTGCTGTCACACATAGTTTAAAAAAAAATGTGGTTTTGAAAGGATAAGGGAGTGATACCAAGAGCTGAAAATCTGATTATTAAAAATAATCAAACACATCTTATGGATACAGAAGTGTGTTTGCACTATGCATTTTTTTATATGTGTACGTAATTCGTATAACTGTACATTACATGTGCACACAGTAACAGTATTAAGTTCTTTTAGATCTCTATCATGGTATTTTTATTTAACAACTATGTATAAACTATGTTTTTCTCTAAATTAAAGAAAAATCATCTCTTCCCTTCCTCATTACTTTTGTAAATGAGAAGGATGTTTCAACCTGTGGAACTTGGAAGTGTTTAAGCAGAGTGACAGCTGAGTACATCATTCTCGGGTGCAGTGGATCTATGCCCAGCCATGCTTTCTAGGGTGTATCCAACCAGCTCCTTTTAGACAGATAACAAGGTCCAACCTCCCCAGTGGCTTTGATGGTATTCTGCCTCCTGCAGTATACTGCTTTCAAGGTCATCTTCTATACAACAAACGACTTGCACACTGAGCTTAACTTTTAATTATAAGTTTTATATAACTTTTAGTTATAAGTTTTATATATATATATTATAAGTTATATATATATAAGTTAAGTTATAACGCTTTTTAGTTCAGGATTTTCATAAGTCATTAGAGAGACTATAAAGATTTTGTTCATAAAACTGAACTTGCCATGTTTAAAAAACATTTCAGCTTTCTTATTTTTCAGGGAACATGTGTCATTACTCTTGTCAAGGCTGGGCAGTTTGTTTTTTCCCTGAGCGCCCACAGTGAAATCCTGGTTTGTTAAAGGAGGAAAGTGTTCCTTACAGAAACAGTCAGCAATTAATCAAGCAGAGAATCAGCTTATTTACCTGGGATCCACTGACATGATTCTGCAGTGTTAGAGCTGGGAAACCAAGCAACTTTTTTGGAATCTAGCTTGGCGGATTAAAGAAGGATGTCTAGATCCTCTTCAGAGGTAGTGGTTGTTAGGCCATGTCCTTTGAAGCAGCATCCTTTGACGCCGTGACCCTGTGTCATGGTGAGTGTGAGGAAGATGCTGTCCTGGAAATAAGCAGTACTCCATCCTACTTGTGCAGGATCTGAAGTTTCTGGCGAGGCCCAAAATGTGGAGAAGCAAAGGGAAAAGGAAAAAGTGGATTTTTAAGTGATAAAAAATTTCTGAGGGGGATTAGTTTCATATGCCACTGGAATGTTTAGATTTTTTGTGTTGTCAAAGGAAGATAAAATACTGGCACCTGGCCCAATGTCAGGCAAAGAAAAAAATATTGGCTTGAAAATGTCTGAAACAATTTTTGAACCTTTTTGCATCTTGTTGTTCTAATGCAGCTGATGGTCAAAACCAACAACTTACTATCATAAGTAGTGTCAGCCTTGACAAGTCAACATTTTCCTGTCTGCTTCTTTTACAATTGAAGCGCAGAAATAATATAACATAAGCTGGTGTATGCAGAAATCCTGTAGTGGGATTGAAACTGGGAAAAGAAACCTCCTGTCTGATGCAATGTCCTGCTCCGAGATCCTCACTCTGGTTCCCCACTCAATGAGCCAAGAGATCTTGGCTGTATGCCCCATTGCCATTACAGAGCTCATACAGGGAGGTGATGAATTTTATGGGTGACATAGAGAAAAAGTCATGTTAATACGCACCAGGAAAACCAGCTGAGTGAGACGCTGGGATGGGAGCAGAATCTGCAAAACTAAGCTCAGTTGAATACATGGCAATAAAGAAGGTGAACTCTTCAGGTATCAAAAAGAGAATTCAGGGAAGACGAAAAGGGGAGGTACGTGTTCTGAGTAAGATGAAATCAAATAGAGAAAAAAAAGGGACTGAAGCAAAATCATGAGAAGAGAGGATACGTGTCAAAGTGTGTACCATGCCAAAGAGCATGGGTGTAGGTATGGAAACAGATATCCACAAATACAGAGACAAAGAAAAACAGAGAATGTAAAGAGGAAAAAAAGAGACCAGTGTGCTAATATAGTAGTGGAAAAGAGGAAAAAAATAGATGAAAGATGCTGCATGTGAGAAAAGAAAAAAGTGCCTCATAACCCATAGGAATGGACTGCACTGTAAATTTGGACTCAGTCTTGTACTACATAATTATGACTGTTACAACAGTTTGACGGCATTCAGAATTTTCTGTCTGGAGTCATTGGAGTTTTAATGTCAGAACTTTGAATTCTATCTTTTGGGTTGGTTGGTTGTTTTTTTTTTTGAAGGGTGATGTGTAATAGGTAACTTAGTCTGATATTAAAGTTTTAAGGACAATTTTGGTACATAAATAGCTCTTTCTCCAGAATTTTGTGTTTGTAATCTGAATTATTTTGACTTATTCATGGAAAAAATCTTATTCCATTATTCAAGACATTCACGTATACTTATATTTGCAATCTGAGACTTTAAAAGCTTCTACAAAACTTACAAGAACCTTGTCAAAGTCAGACAAGTTTTTTTTTCATATTGATATCTTAAATGACTGGGCTTTCTGGATCTTGTTTCTCAGAAAATACAAACACAAAATACAATGTTTGAAGCTGGTTTTCATCAGTCTCTTCAAATTTATTACCTACAACAAATTTGATCAGTGTAATAGATGTTGGAAGGAATTCACAAAGGTATGAATATTACAGATGAACAGAGTTTTTTTCTGAAAACACAGACACTTGTAACATTTGAGCAGACCGGATGACACACGGACTGCAAATCATTTGGGCAATTAATGTGAACATTCTTTTAGATCTATTGCATACGCTGGCTTTCAAAAAACACTTTGAAAACACTTGCTATTAATGCAAGATGCTAGCAACAAGAGTTTGTGCTAGACAGATGGCTTATTCTACAGCCATGTGTAAGTGCTCATGTTGGCACATAGGGGCGAATGATACATTTGCTTGAGAGATTTGGCATGTTTCCTTTTTAGCTGCAGCAGAGAATTCAATTGCTAATTACACAGTAACTCAGTCTGACACTAAAATTACTCAAGACGGAAAATTATCACAGATTTAATTGGGCTTTGGATCAGCTCCAGGAGGTTTCTATTGATGTCTGTTTATAGATTCAGAGCAGACTCTGCAATTAATGTAAGAGATCTTCCCAGTGTCTGAAGATAACTATTTAGCCTTTTACTTTACATGCATAAACTATATTACAGCAGAAAACAAAACAGACTATCCAACAATTTTCATGTTACTCATCTTTGATTTGGAAAACACATTTGAAATAATATTGAACACTACTTTTTCTTTCTTTCCAGTTGTAGAATGTACCCATCTTGGGCAGGTTTATGCTGACAGGGATGTTTGGAAACCAGAGCCATGCCAAATCTGCGTGTGCGACTCAGGATCTGTTCTCTGTGATGACATCATCTGTGACGATCAGGAGCTGGACTGTCCCAACCCAGAGATTCCCTTTGGAGAGTGCTGTCCAGTTTGTCCACAAACAACACCACAACCTACAAGAGTAAGTTTCTCCTCAATGTTGTTACTTCCTTGATGTCATCTTCTTGATCCATGTCAACCTCAATCCATTTTCTTTTAGGTGCTCTTAAACACTTTTGAATGCTAAGCTTGCAACTTTCTGACTCTAGGCAAACACTTAGGATGGGCAATTTTGCTAAACTAATTTTTTTAAAAAAAAACAGCTTGAATTTTCACAGAGTTTAATTTTTTTGTTAAATTCAAGAATACTTCCATATTTTATCACAGAATTGGTACCATTTCTCATAAAATACTTGTTAGCCCTTTGAGCTATGCAACTGAAAGCATGAAGTCTTTCAATCCAGTTTTACATAGACAACAGTCACAAATAAGTAGTAGACAATTAGCCATTACATTTTTCATTTTGTGGAGAAACATAGGAGTAATGCAAACAGCTTATTTTTGGACTGCATGCTCAATCTATATGCATTAAACTAATGCCAACACAGAATTAAAATAAGTTAGACAAATTTAAGAGCGTATTGCGGATCTGCATTTCTTATCAACTCAATCCTAGATCATCACAGAGTAAATTTCCTTTTGAAGAGTTATTGCTGATTTAATGCCCTGTAAAGGAAAGGTGATTCAAGCCCTGCATCCTTAATTTATCATCATCTTGTTTATAGACACCAACTTTATCTGAACCAGTTACAGCATCTTAACCTCAGGAAAATCAAGAATGTTAGTGCATGCCACTAACATCCTTCTCAGTCCAGCATGTCAGGTGTGATAATGTAACTAACTTTAATTTCTCATATCTACTCCTCCAGTTTATTTATTTTTCAATCAATAATTCAGTTACACATTGCTATCTGGATTCTCAATTAATAGTTCAGAACAGTTTTTATGAGTTCAGCTGCTGGTGGTAACAAAGAATATTCAGCTGTAACTAGCTTTGATCTTTCAATGTGGCATCCTCCTACACAGCCTCCAGGATCAGCATGACAGCTTCCAGTGGGCTGACCAAACTCTTGTATTAGTCCCTTGCCTAAACTGCTTCAGTGAGTCAGCTATACTGAGCTCTAAGTTTATCTGACCATTTTATCCTTGATTAAGATCCATGAGAATCTGTTAAAGTACATAGATTTCCACAGGCACATTGAAGATTCTTATCCAGAAATGAGAGAGTGAAATAGCTGTGTGTATGGAAAGAAAGGGAGAAGATGTATTTCTGCCGATCTATGACGTATCTGCTTAAACATGAAATGTCATATACAAATATATGACTGTGCTGCTTTCAGGAATACCTGAGCTACTTCACTGAACAGTTTTGAAGGTGTAAACAAGTGGTACATACAAGTATGATGGAGATTTAAGCAGAGCTTCCTCTCTTATTGATTCTAGAGAATTTTTTTAGATCAGTTTTGTGGTTCCTGATGAAAAGGACATGTGGACTACTTCCTCCAGCTTCTGTCTTCAAAATACAAGAGTTTGGTCAGCCCACTGGAAGCTGTCATGCTGATCCTGGAGGCTGTGTAGGAGGATGCCACATTGAAAGATCAAAGCTAGTTACAGCTGAATATTCTTTGTTACCACCAGCAGCTGAACTCATAAAAACTGTTCTGAACTATTAATTGAGAATCCAGATAGCAATGTGTAACTGAATTATTGATTGAAAAATAAATAAACTGGAGGAGTAGATATGAGAAATTAAAGTTAGTTACATTATCACACCTGACATGCTGGACTGAGAAGGATACATGAAAACTGTCCCTTACAGCTTTCTGCAATGGACTTCTATTCCCATTATACTCAAAGGCAAAGCTCTACTGACTTCATTAGTGCCGTGTTTTGCCTGCAGGAGAGGTGTAGCTTTATGGATGAACCATAAAAATGCAGATAGACTGACCAGAAACCTCACAGCTTTTAAACATACTGAATAAGAATAAATGTAATCAATTTGATAAACTATATTCCAATGTTTAAATGTGTTTTCTTCTTGATTTTGTTACATATATATGTGTATATATATATATATATGTATTTTCAGTTTTCAGTTTTATTTTGATTTTCTTTCTTAATTTAACTATTTTTCCTTTCTTTCTAGACTCCTGGAGTAATCAGCCGAGGCCCTAAAGGAGATCCTGTAAGTGTAGTTGTTTGGTTTTTTTTCCCCAAGGAATCTAACAAAATCAAGAGCCAGTTCTTATAGTGCTGTATATCCTATTCATAACTGCTGAGATATCTGGCTTTCATTGATGTCTGCACTGTCTGCAGGACTGTGCCATATTGTCATTTTGAAGTAGCCCTTTAGCTTCAACAGAACTCTTAAAAATTTAAACTTGAACAACAGAGAGAGAAAGAGAGAGTTTAGGCCAAACTGTATTACATTTGTTATTTTTTGATGCATTTCTTCCCAGTAAGAAAAAAAAAATAAAAATCTATGGACTCCACTAGCAGTATTCATTTTAAATTCAGTAATAGACCTATTTAACATTTCTAGTGTGTTTGATCAAATATCAGCTGCAATAAGACTCCAGCAATGAAGTGTTTCCACGTGTGAATTTTGTCTAATGTCTGTGTCTTTCCTGAATGTTCAGTTGTGGTCTTAGTTATGTTTAATAGAGATAGTTTCCCATGACAGTGACACAGACTTTGTTACAAATGGAAGGATTTGTCCTGATGCCCTTGTAATTGGAGGCAAGTGTCGACATCTGTATTTGCTGTGTTTGTGTCTTTGCAGGGTTCTCCTGGGATTCCAGGCAGAAACGGTGCCCCTGGCCCTCCAGGACAGCCTGGTAGTCCTGGAGCTCCCGGCCCCCCTGGGATCTGCCAGTCGTGTCCTAGTATAAACGGAGGCGTAAGTCACCATTATGTTCAGTGTCCACCTTGTTGCTCATAAACATACGAAGAAATACTGCAGGCACCTATCCCTTGCATCTTCACGTGTGCTTTGCTTTCAGTGGCACCTGTCTCATTCGTGCTTTTGAAAAACACATCTGAGTAGTAGATGGGGTTTTGTTGTTGTTTTGTGGTTTTGTCCAAAACATTTGGCTGGAGTGCAATTAAATCTCTGCCTTATCTCACTTTTTAAAACTTTTGGAGCCAGATCTTATGAGGAACTTATAAAACTCAGAAATAAGCTGACCAGAAAGACAGGGTGCAGGAAGAAGTATGTCCCCTCAAGTTTCATGGTTAGGCAAGTCTCTTACTTTCCTGGATTTTATCCAATGCATATTTAATAAAGAAACATTCCCAGGAGACTAGACCAAAACACAGGTCCTGTGCTTGCAGCGAAGTGCCATGTAAGTGCTATTTGTCATGCTCCCTCTTTATTTCTGGCCCACCAAATCTTGAATTCTCTTCTGAAGAGTTGGGCAGACTCGGCAAGAGAGCTAATTTAAACTAAAGTTTCTGTGCAGCTGGATTTGTTAAGGGAGCTGAGCTACAGGTAGCTCTTTGTTAGGAGATGACGTCTCCCATGCAAACAAGCAAGCTTAGCTTTACAAGATGGGATTACTTTAGCACAAAACTGTTAAAAATTGTATGTTAAAACAATTGCTACTTTTGAACATATGCCACTGTTCATAGCTTCCATGTACGCTTCCCACTCCTAGGTAAGCCAAAAACTGAGGAAAGATGTCTTGATTTTATTTAATTCTGAAAGGGATTGCCTCTGAAGGACTGAGCTTCTGGGAGAGGTACCCATGGATCAGATAACCAGTCTCAATGAGTATCACATAACACACCAAGAGAGCTACTGCATTTGGGTTGGCAGATATAGACACAGGCGAGCACGATAGGCTGAATTAGTCACTCATTCCAACACTCTGTCAAAGGTGTGCTGCTGAATTTATTCAACATTTCCTGCTCAACCACCTTTGTGCCATTAATGCATAAACTGCATTAATGCCATATTATTCAACTAAGTTTGCTAGTATCTGCATAATAAAATCAATGTATGCCAATTAAGAGGTTTACATGGGAATTTCTTGAAAAGCTGACTGTAGAATTTATAGATTTCTTTTTTAAAGCAGTGTTTTATGTAAATGGTCTGTCAAAGATGCTATCTGCTCTCAGAAAGGCCCACAGCACATTTTTACTCCATGCTTGGACTGAGCTTCCATTTCTTTCAAGATAAATTGTCAAAAGCATTGAGGCTTGGCTACTTGATCTCAAAAGTGATGATTGTACTTGAATTATTTAGAGTGACATAGTGAACGGGAAGGGAGAAAGGGAAATACGGAAAATTACATTAGGAAAATAGTGTAAAACTCAGTTTTCTGAGACATATAAGTTCCCATGCATGAGGTAAAAAAATATTTGTAATTCAGGGAAGTACAGACTTACTTATAAGTAGGTAAGAGATTTTTTGCTACAAAATACTCTGAAATGACTCATTTATTAGTCACAGATAAAAGAAATTAGGAAAATAATAATGAACTGTTGCATCCTTTAGTGCAACAGAAAACATTTCATCAACTTCCTGGAGTCCAATTATATCCAACAGAAGAGACTGGTAAAGAAAATCAGGGGAAAAGCTTAGAAGGAGTCAAACAAGAAAAAGAGGAGAGAGAATGGTAATTTTTCGGTTCAGCTGAGGCGCAGCTGTCAAGATGAAAACTGGGTGCACAGAGCATAGGGAGACAACTTTACCATGACCTCGAAAGAAAGATATTGTCTGGGTTCTCTTATGGATGACTTAAATATATGGCAGCTATATGTCAAACAAGTACCACTCAATGAGTTATTTCTATACATTTGCCATACCAACGTAAGAAAAGACTTATTTGATTTGCAGCAATCATCATTTTTCTTTTTTCTTTTTTTTTTTTTCTTTCTGTTTTTCTGTATTTCTTTTACAGAGTTTTTCTCCACAGTATGACTCCTATGATGTGAAGGCTGGTTCAGCTGGTATTGGTTACCCACAACCCATTGTAAGATGATACATCCTTTTTTCTGTCCTTTCTTTTTTAAAAAAAAAACAAACAAACACAAAACTTCTGCTTATAGATTATACCTTGGATGTGTATGTACCCTGATTTTAATTTAACAATATAAATTTTAACTTAATTGTTACCTGCAAGCGGAATGTGAGGTAAGGCCGCAGTTTGATTGACCAATATCATTCTAGAAAGTAATGATAGATTATCTTGGGGGTTTGCCTTTTCTCTTTCTTCCTTTTCTTGTCTTCTTTTTCCTAATCTCTCTTTGATTCACTTTCTTACACTACTTAAACATTTATCCGTTTCTCCCTTGCATACCCTCCTCATTTATCTGCTTTGGTATTCTACTAATTGCTTCTCCACTTCCACCACTTTTTTAACCTCTTCCACTGTCCTTTATCTTCCTTTGTCTATTCAGCAGCACTTTATCTTTACTCAGTATGATAATTCATGCTTGTTTACTTTTCCACAACTCAAATTTGCCTAATAACAAGTGAGTAAACCCCTCTTATAACCTTTTTTTTCATCCCAGAAGCAGTCAAAACTTTTCACTTTCTCCTTTTACAATTACCATTTTTTTAACCACAGCTATTCAGACTGTGTATTAAGGATGCTATATCTTCCTGCTAGGCCTGGCCCAAGCTTTTAACACTTTTTTTTTTTTTAGTGAGATAAAGCATGGATTTTTGAAAGAGTTATGCTTGGGCCATGCTTCCCATATAAAATAAATTTGAACATCGCACCTTGTGATTTTCCTTTTAGGCACTGGGATTTAGAGATATTCTCCACTGACGACACAGAGTGTTCTTGATTCAGGCAATCTGCTATATAGAGGATGTGGAGAATTGTGATTATTTGAAATTGGCTGCTGCTTCATTAAGCATAATCATTATTTTCAGTCCAATGCTGCATAACAAGGTTTAAGTATTATGTGTTGTAACAATTCAAGGCAGTTTCAAGCAAATGTGTTATTTCTCAGGGTTCCGTCAGATCATCTTGTGAAACAAATTTTCCTAATCATGATAGCTGTTTTTTTCTGAAACATAGTTCATTATTTTCTCACCTTTATTTTAATCTGTTTATTTCTACCTCCTTCATTTGCTAGTATGATCATGCATGCATTGGTCTTCTTCAACCATCCATTTTTTTTGTTTATTTATTCCTTTATTCATTTTCAGCTCCTCACAGTTTTTGCCCACAGCTCATCATATCATCTACATTTTGCTGCTTAGTGTCTTAATATGGGATGTGCTGAACCAGGCAGATAATCAAGATACCTTTCAGTTAACGATTATGGTTACTCCTTTCTATTTTGGCATTTTTTCCTGAGGTGTTTAGTGATTTCTTGTGCTCTGACCTCTGGGTTAAAACACAATCAACTTCTTTGAGCACCCAGCCAGGATTTTCTGTGTACTTTCAGGTCATATGGTCTCTTATATTGCATCATGCAATACATAACTGCACAGTAAGTAACAGAGTAGTTACAGGCAGATGTGACTAAAATCACTAGAACTACATCATGTTTACCATTAACATTACACAGACTATTTCTTAATTTATAAATTTAATTTATCAATTTCCAACTTAAACACTCAGTTCAAATAAATATCCAAACTGAAATAATTTGGAAGAATAATAAAATAAAAAATGGCAGCTATAGCACCCACATTTGTCCATAGGTGGTTACCATGCCTGGTATTTCCTCAGTCACACATCTCTTCATTACTGTCTTCCCGGTGGCTTTCCATTGTTTCTAGACTGATTTTATACTTTACATGACAGTTTCTTTTTAGTTGCTTATATAACCTCCACATATTGTCTTTGTCTCTTTCTACAAGTACACATGTTCTAACTAAAATATGCTCATTTGTTCACAGTCCGGAGATGCTGGCAGCTGTCATACCTATCAGTTTATCTCCTCAGTGTGCAGCTTGAAAAAAAAAAATAACATCTTGTTTGTTTATAGCCGTATGTCTAATCAATTGATTGCAATTGATGAGTTGATGGCTTCGATTCATGTTGAATCCAGAATGATTTTATACCAAATGAGTTCTAACAATTAATGCATTGCATTCATGCATTGAAGGCAATGCAATTTGCCCTAACACTAACTGCTCTGCCACTTGCTGCACTTGTCCTAGAAAATAGCAAACATCACAACGATTATCTTTTTTTAGACAAAAGACAATCTGTGAACTAATACTAACATAATATATTTGTAGTATACTATGTTACATATTCTAGTATAGTATAACAATGCTATTCATCTTGTGTTGTGAAAATTTGGTTCATGTAGCATCTGTAATACATGACTTATTCTACACAATATGACAATATCTCATGAAACATATTATGTGCAATATTAAGTTACGGAATATACTACCAGTACTGCAGCACACTGCTTCTCGAGTAATTAATATATTTCAATTGTTTTGGCTGTATCAAACCCATGAAGAGTTTAAATTAACAAAAGCTTTTTTTAAAGAATCACACATAGCTGCAGTAAACCCCTGTGTTAATGTTCAAACATTTTCTGTTTTTGAGTATCAAATGCTTTTGTGGTTGTTGCTAAAGGGAGTGGAAATATTAGCACTCTTCCCAAGATGAGAATTTACTTAGTAATATTTTAATCCCTTTTTACCAGTGAAAATAAGGAACAGCATTACTGATCTGAGTTAAACCGTAGGAATATTGAGATTTCACCCTCTGAGTCCTTTGTTTAGTCCAGACATTCTTTATTTCTCGTGGCTTAGTACTGTTAAAATTCAGAAAAGATTTCACTGGTGAAAATGGTTGCCTTACTGGCAATAACAAAAATATGTCCTTAATTCAGTATACCTGTAAGGCCTAATAATCTAGGGTCATAAACAGAGTTTATCATAAGAAATTTTTCTAATATATTGTACGTGTATATGTAATATAGCTCCTGAATGCAGGTGAGAAATTTTTTAATCAGTTTTAGAAAGCAAAATCTGGCATCAAAAGACTAGTAAGCAAGTTTATTAGTACATTTTAGCTCCACCACTGAAGATGTAGTGTTAGGCTAATAAAGGTCACCTACATGGCAGAGAAACTGAAGGTCATTTACCCTGTTTAACAATTAATTTTTTTAACAAATTAAGAGTTCTAGTTATCTACTCTTCCAGTTTAGGCAGATGAAAAGCTAAGCTGTGAGCATCCTTCTAGGAGTCTAGAGAAAGGGAATAGTGACTCAAAAGAAAAAGTTACAGCTTTGAAAATATCTTGTGGAGTATATTAGCTAAGGCTGCAAAGAGAAATCCAGTGATTCTTTTTCTGAAGAGATCATAGGTACTAGACAATGTATTTAACAATGTGTGTATACACTGCTGCTTCTTTTTTTACTACACCAAGTGCGTGTCACCATGGATTTTTCTCTGTACTAATACAAAAAAAAATATTTCACAGTTATTGGTAACTATTGCAACTACATTAAGATTTATAGTTATATACATTAATAAAATAAGTATTTTTTAATCTACACTATAGGCTGGCTTTCCAGGACCCCCTGGCCCCAGTGGCCCCCCAGGCCCACCTGGTCATGCAGGTCCCCCTGTAAGTAAAATTAATCTTTTCATAATCATCTCATATTCTTTTATATGAGCTTCTCCTTTTCTCTGTCATAAATATTAGGTACATTTTCAACCCAAAAATCTAGATACTATGCTGAAGAATTTTGTGGCTAAGTGTCATCTATTAATAGGGTTCTACCATCTATGCTCCACCAAGACTCAATGGCTGAGGGCTATATACTGTGCTTGCTTAAGTCCGTGTGTTCCACGCAGCTTTCTGCAATTCTGTGAGGTGTCAGCTAAGATTGTCTGAAGACATGCCACTGCCTATCATCCTCTGTTAATATTCCCAAATGTTTGTTCGGGTTATTAAGGAAAGTGGGAATCCTAATACACATTCAGCGAACGCACAAAGAGTCTGAGTTTTTTTGATGTACATCTCCTTTTAGAGGAGTAGTTTTAATTTCTTTTTCATGGAGGCATGTTCTGCTTGGTTCTGCTAATTTCATCTTTGGTCACTTGTTGACAGTTCTGACTACCGTTTTCCTTACAATTACAAGAATAGTATAAAATATAGTAGCACATTGTTCACATCTTAACTGGGTTTTTTTTCTGCATTATAGGGATCTGCTGGATACCAAGGTTCACCTGGAGAACCAGGACAACCTGGCCCTCCTGTATGTATATTACCTATCACTATATATGTTAAAGGCATGATCTTACAAGCATGGATCTGTGTCATCACTGAAGTGGACTGAAATTTTACAGTTCATCCTGTGTGTTTACTATCATGTATTTCAAACGTACAAGTATTTTACGACACCTAATGCATTTTTAATTTGAAAGAGACTGAATATATTTTATGATTATAGCTAATATTAATTATTTTTCTACAGGGACCTCCAGGCCCTGTTGGAATGATAGGCCCAGTTGGTCCACCAGGAAAAGATGTAAGTTCCCTATTATTCCTCCAGTGCTTAATAAATGGGAAGAAAGAAAGTTCATTAAATGGTAAGACAGCAGAGCAAATTGATACTATTACATTTAAGAATTTTTAACATCTCACTGTTTCTCGATTTGACAACGTGACTGTAAGAAACTAGATTTGTCTTACACTAAGTATAAATGTCCAAAAAGTTTCAATTTTAACAAGCAATTTGATATTGACACAATTTAAAAGAAAAAGAAAACCTAAGCATGAAATATGATATTTTGATCTTGTGCAAAATAAATTAGCAGTTATAAAGAAAAGCAGACAGTAGTGTCTGCTCTCTTCAAATCTTACTTTGAGAGTTAAGGCTGTTAAAACCTTCTTTTGTGTCACAGCGGGGATTTCTGAATAGGTATAGTACAAGGCGAGACAAGCAGCTAAGGTTTTTGTCTATTTTGAGTGTTTCACCATGAAAAATGTTTTCTTTGATCCCCTCTTCCTAAAATTTGACTTGAAATAAATTAGATGTTATCCAAAATCTTGTAAAAATTGAATTCATAAATTCTGACAACTGTTTTTCAGAAGGCAGTCATACAGTGAACTGTCACCCTGCTATAATTTTCCCCACTGTCTTTGGTGGAAGTTTCACCTGTTTATTCCAACTCACCTTGATCTACTAGGACTGGTTCTTTGCCAAGACCTGGAGGAATAGAAAAATAGTAAAAAAAAAATTATTTTCTTTCAATAGGGAGAACCAGGAAGACCAGGCAGAAATGGAGACCGTGGAATCCCTGGATTACCGGTATGGAAAAGCCCCCAGTAACAACAGTCTTCTAATCAAAAGTTTTCCCGTTTTAAGTTAGTCAAGTGAACATGGCACACAATGAACATGACACACAATGAACATTGGCTTGTGCCCTTCATTCTGTATGTGATTTATCAGTTTTTCTATATTTGTGTGTTTAGGGTCACAAGGGACATCCTGGAATGCCTGGGATGCCTGGGATGAAAGGTCAACGAGTAAGTATTGAATATATTGAGCATAGCTGAGTCTGTTAGTACTTGAATTATGGTGTTGTACTGTTGTAATCTTTCAGTCATCAACTCCCAGCTAGAGACTGAATCATGGAATCGAAGGTCAATTTCTGGACAATGTATTCTGACCTTCTGCAACAAATACTGTTAAATTTTATCTAGTTATCCCAATTGTAGAGCTCCATCCTGAAAGCTGGACTGAATCAGGCCTTCCAGAAAAGCATCCACTCTTAACTAATGACCATGGACAGATGGAGGATTCAGAACTTTCTTTCAAAAAATGTTCCAGTAGCTGATTGCATTCACTATTAAAAATATGCCCCCTTATATGAGTTTGTCTTGAAATCTCGTACTTTGCCAAGAGGAACCAAGTTTTCCAGAACACAAGAGGAATACTATTCACAAGTATGATTTTCCTTTCCCACAGGGTTTTGATGGAAAAGATGGTGCCAGAGGTGAAAGCGGAGCTCCTGGTCCAAAGGTAAAAAACTACAGTGTCATCTTTGTAATAAGTAGAGTAATACTCTCCACAATTTGTCATATAGTTATGCTCTGCATATTACACAATTATAAAAATCCATTAAACATCAAAGAAACTCATTGAATATCTCCATGAAAGACGGAGATTCATTCCAAAGAAATTAGGCTTTCTGAACCACATCATGTCCCAATTTTCCAGATGTAATAAAGATGAGATTCCAAAATGAAAGGACGTGCTTGGATAATCTGACTTTATTGCATAATATTAAAGAACTGAGTCTTGCTGATTTTTTTTTTCCTGTTGAAATATTCTGTTTTAGCATTTGTTTAGACTTCTCAGACCTCACAGACACTCATCATCGCGGAGGAAAGGGCAACGGATTGGACTATAATGTTTCTATGTCTCTTCCCCTTGAATAAACCAAAAAATGTTCTCACCACAGTTCTTTCTGAAATTGGTGCTTCCTTTCTGTAATAGGGTGAAACTGGTCTTCCTGGAGCAAATGGATCACCGGGCCAACCGGTAAGTATGTGTATCCTACAGTATTTAAATGGAAGTGCAAATGACGCTTCCCAGTTGAGTTACTCAGCTTTCTTTTAACTTTAATTACCCAATCACGTGCATTGAACAATACTAGGATATGCAGATAAGAGCAATGTCTCTTTGCTCAGACATATTATTTTGGAAGCCATTTAACAGACTCATTTTCTTATGTTTTCTAGGGACCAAGAGGTCCATCTGGCGAAAGAGGAAGACCTGGGAATCCTGGTGGCCCTGTAAGTAGTTGCAGCTGTTGTTCTTATCCAGAAGCAGCATATATTTTGTTTCAGTATGTTGAGAATTCCCTACTTTGTAGATACACTCTAAAACAGTTGTAATGCAAAAGGTTGGAAAACCACATAGCATCTGTAGACTAATACATGAAAATTTTTCAGTCTCCATTTAAAGATGTAGTACTTCCAACTCACAATGTGTTCGCCATCTTATTTTCTATTTCTTTTTTTAAATGAATAGATTACACGTTGAGGGAGAGTTCGGTGTTTCAGCATAAGCTCAGGTTCAGCCAAGAGGAAGAGGGAGGAGATGTGGAAGCAAAGGGTAGCAGCGGAAGGCAGAAAGAGGAAAAAATGCAATCTCAGAAGTAACTTGCAGGAAAAAGATAAAATCAGTCTTTGACTGATATTAGGGGGTATGGTCATAGTTCATCGTGTCCAACACAATCAACAAAGCACAGCTAAAGCATAATAACCAGCAACTTATTAGTACAAACACTACACAACCTGAGCAGCAGACCTGGTCTAATGTGTCTACAAGATAGGCAACAGGATTTAAATTATACCAGTTTGTTAGGTTTTTGGAGTGAAATTTTAGTCTTTTATGTGAATTAAAAGTAACTGTTGCTTTGAAATATACATCTACTGCAATCTTATTTATTTAACCTTAAGAACTGTCCACACAGATGATGCTTTGTAACTGTTATTTTCTTAAGAAATGTAATAAGAATACATTTTTGGGTCTTGCTGTATCATCATTACAGTACAAATCATGGAAAGTGCTGGATACTCCTTCACAAAATATTTACTTTATTATTATTTTAGAATTTCACAGTTGAGGAATCCTTGGGTCTTGTTCAACTAAGTGGGAATGTACAGACAAAAAGAGATAGTCTGTGAGTCCTGGGCATTAAAGTATGTGGGTTCTGTGTCCAGGGTAGTGCTCTGTACCCAACACTTCTCTTCCTTCTGCAGGGTGCCAATGGCAAAGATGGATCTCCAGGAGCAGCAGGTCCACCTGTAAGGCAACCTACAGATGTTTGACTTTAAGTATTTGTGTTGCTCAAGTCTAGTTATTTCTAGCTTATGCTCTGCAGTGCCAACTAACCCAAACTGGGGGTGCACCAGTTTAAGAATGAGCATTTTATTTTAGTATGTTTCGTAACTGTTGGTCAAGATACTTGAAGCATACAGCGCAACAGGAGAGATTTAACACTGTAAATCGTAACACAGAAAATGCATAAATCCAAACTGAGATTATTCTCAGAGAACATATAGATGGATAGAATTGCTGTTCTCTATGCAGATCAAATTTTGAATCTTATTATCAAATATATTATTTAGCTTTCTGAAGTGAGCAAAATTTATTTTTTCCTATCTGCCTAAAACCCTGAGCGTGGCCACTTGTATGTGTAGCAACTATATTGGCTTTTTTTTTTCTACTACACTTTTTTTATAATTAGAACAAATTTTGAATATTTTTTATAACTTAATCTCTTTAATGATAACTTTCATGTTTTTTAAATTTACAACAGAGAAATTAAGCTGACCATCAGGGTAACTAAGATGTAAGTGTGATACTTTAGGACTAGCCAAACTTCATCTTCTACAGCATGATTTATATTTTGCCAGGTATTTCCTTATTCAGAGAAAACTCCCATAATCAGAATTTTTTTAACTCAAGATTAATTCCATATGGCTTTTACCTTTTGCATTAATAGTATTTATTTCACTTTTAAGGGTCCCCCAGGTCCCCCTGGAACTGCAGGATTTCCAGGCTCTCCAGGTTTTAAGGTATTCAGTTGAAGATGTATACAAATATAGGATTTGGTCTTTTCTCTAGTTGGCCAGCTTCTGTCCTTACACATCTTTATTGTATGAGTCTTCCTTTTTCTTCCTGCTATTACACAGTTTGCAAGGCTAGAACTGATGTGTTTTCATATGCAGCATAAGACAAAACTCACCACCTTCATGAATACCCACCCTAAAACACCATTAAGTGGTAGACACAATGCTTTATGTTGTGTTATGGGAGGGGTTCAAGTGACCTTGCCACAACTAGAGGAGCTGTGCAGCATATGCTGGCTAGAGTGCATGGGTACCTTGCGCCTCAGCACCAGGTCACCATGCTGATTTGGCTCTTGCACTCAGGTGATGATGGTGGTAACCATCTTCCCAAATCTCACAAAGATGCCATAGTAGAAGAAACCATGAAGTTAATACAGCTTGCCCTGGAGACTAGACTAAAATGCATTCATTTTCTCCTTTAACTGTTTTTCTGTAGGGTGAAGCTGGTCCTCCTGGTCCTGCTGGTTCTAGCGGTAGTCCTGGAGAGAGAGGAGAACCGGGTCCTCAGGGTCATGCTGGGCCACCTGGGCCTCAGGTACATAAATACCACACAGGAACTGAGAAGTGTTGTGCCACCTGGACTACACAAAGCCCTTCATGACTTTTGGTTTAGTCCTAGTTCATTATTTATCATTATTTAATTAGTTAATTATTCATTATTAGCATCATTAGTTATTTATAGGTTAATTTTTTCAGGGCCCTCCTGGAAGAGCTGGAAGCCCAGGCAACAAGGGTGAAATGGTGAGTATTTTTCATATCACTGTCTTTTGCTTCACTGTGTTGGTGAGGGTCATTATCTGGGCTGGGCAGAGTCAAACAATGCTGTGCTCTCTTCACATCTGTCTACTGTTCACTCTCCACAGGGACCTTCCGGTATTCCTGGTGCTCCTGGTCTGCCTGGAGGCCGTGGTCTTCCTGGTCCTCCAGGTACAAGTGGAAACCCTGGTGCAAAAGGCACTCCCGTGAGTTACTAATATTCATTATGCTGATTGTACAAAAAAATATGGTGCTTCTGGTACCATTAAAAGAAAAACAAAACAACATTGAATTTGTCCTATTCACTTGAGATGGTCTAATAAATTATTTTATAATAACAATAGGTGATTATTTTTATAAATATATATTTATCTTTCACACATTCATGTATTGCTATATGTAAAAAATACATAAATATGATAACATTTATTTGCAATTCAAAAACACACAACAAAAAAAATTGCTTGTCTAAAATGTCTACTTTAGACAACATATGTTGTTTCAAAATCCTAATTTCACCTATTTAAATTTTCATGGGTTGAGTCACAGTCCACTCCACCTAGTGAGTTGTGCCTACTCTTATACTGTTATTTACCCCAGCAGGCTCTTTCCTGACAGTCTTACACCACACATAGTTCTTTGTCAGAGAAAATATGCAGTGACTTCAAGCAAAAGTCTGGGGAGACCTTGTAGCAGCCTTCCAGTACTTAATGGAGGCCTACATGAAAGGTGGGGAGGGACTCTTGACCAGGGGGCGTGATGATAGGATGAGGGGTAATGGTTTCAAACTGAAAGAGGAGAGATTTAGATCAGATCTTAAGAAGAAATTCTTTACTGTAAGGGTGGTGAGGCACTGGCACAGGTTGCCCAGAGAAGCTGCGGCTGCCCCCTCCCTGGCAGTGTTCAAGGCCAGGTTGGGTGGGGCTTTGAGCCACCTGGTCTGGTGGAAGGTGTCCCTGCCCACGGCAGGGGGGCTGGAATTCTATGATCTTTAAGGTCCCTTCCAACCCAAATCATTCTGTGATTCTATGAAAAGTCTCAATGATGTCTGAGATAGCTCAGAAACAAACATCAAATTTTACTCAGTGGTATTTAAGATTATACCACTTCTTTCCTCTACTGGATTTTTAAGGAGTCCCATGCATTCCACATCCAGGTTCAACCAGGGCATGCTCATTCCTTTGCAGAATGTAAAACTACAAAAACGAATCAATAATTTGAAAGATAGCATGTCTTTTATTTATTATTTCAGTAACTCAAGTAGCTCTAGAATAATACCCTGTTGCAACTCATAATTTTAATGGAATTTTCTCTTGTTTAGGGAGAACCTGGCAAGAATGGTGCCAAAGGAGATCCAGGCCCAAAAGGCGACCGTGTAAGTGATTTTAAAATGCATTCATAGACTTCTTCCAAGGAAGTCCAAACCCTGAATCATTCCCTGTACAAAACCTGGGAGTGTTTTTTTGGAGACTGCTAACTTATTGGTGGGCTTTTCTGTTGTTGTTGCCAGGGTGAAAATGGCACCCCAGGTGCTCCTGGACCTCCTGGTGAGGAAGGCAAAAGAGGTGCAAATGGTGAACCTGGCCAAAATGGTGTACCTGGTACACCTGGAGAAAGAGTAAGTTGCTGTAGATGACCATGCACACGAAGTACATTTTGAGTTAATATAGAAACAGCAAAAATCTGGTGTTCAAAATACCTTGAGGAGAAATTTGGCTCCATTATCTGTTCTCAGCAAATTCCAGATGTGAAACCAAGTTGTGAAACTGGGGAGAATTCTTAACTAGTTCCTCATCTGAATTACAGCACTTGAATCTATCTCAGTTGGAAATAAATTATGTTCTTTCTTTTTTTCGATATTGAAGAAACAGTGCTTTTGTATGCCTTGAAGTTGTATCAAAAGATTTGTGCTGAAAAGCAACCATAAACTGTGAGAATTACATGGGGTGTGGGGGAAAATACAAATTTCAAAATTACTTCTCAGTTAACAAAAATGAAATATGAGAAAATTTCAGATCTGGAAAGTGAAATTAACAAAAATTCTTCTACATTCAAGATATGTCTTTACAGCAGCATCTTTATTGACAGTAGATCTTAAATGTTGATACCGTCAATAACAGTGACATTGTCAGGTTGTTTTCTATGTTAAAGTATCTTTACTGCCAACAGGATTTTTAACTAGTAGGTTCAATAAATTTCTAAAGAGCATTCTCACAAAGAAATTCCTGAACTGATTTGTTCAACAAAATAAATAGCAAAAACCCTTACAAATTTTAGATTTCTGTTCCCATCTTAAACCAAAGGAACTTGTGCTGATCTATTTCAAACTCTTAATTTAATAATTGATTGTAGTATTTGCTGAAGCTATGAGGAAACCAAAGATGCACAGTGAACAAATTAATCATATTAAATATATAAATGGGAGCTGCAAATTAAATTTTATAATTCAAATTTCTTGATGGCTATGACAATAGTAGTAAATATAAATATAAAAACAATACAATAGAGCTATTTTCAATATTGAATTAGAAGAAAATAATTGTTCAAGACTGAATGTGTTGGTTTATTTTTGATCTGAATTTAGAAGACTCATGAATAGAGTAACTAATGCAGGGCCTGTTAAAAATAATAGAGAACAGGCGATGATTTCAACAGGAGGTTTATATTCAAAGAGAAGAAAATTCTGTGGACTTTCTTGCTACAGTGAAATGTAATTTCCATCTATTTCTTTCATTAATTTTCATAACAATTTGTCTAATGTTAAATAGTTCCGAAAAAAAAAATCCATATTCTGTTCTCTTATTTGGCAGGGCTCCCCTGGTTTCCGTGGCCTACCTGGTACCAATGGACTCCCAGGTGAAAAGGTATAGGTCTCCCTCTAAAAAAGAACCCCAAACTTCTGGAGAATCCATGTGAATTTGAATGGACAATTTCAGATCCAATATGATGCTGATTTCCTTGTTGTGAATTTCAACATCTCTTTTTTTAGGGTCCTGCAGGTGAACGTGGTAGCCCAGGTCCTCCTGGCCCCAGTGGACCCGCAGGAGAGCGTGGACAAGATGGAGGCCCAGGTCTTCCTGGAATAAGAGTAAGACAGGATGTCTCCAAGAAAACGAGACAGACTCTATTAGAGATGCCTCATCTGACCTGATAGAATAGAGGACCCCAAACAGGAAAAAATTCTATTAGTTCCTTTGAGTACATGTATTCATAATGCAACAGGTAAACATGCAGAGACATGGGGCATTCAGAGAACATCAGTCATAAGTGAGTGAGGAAGCTTAGATGAAGCTGAACATGCTCCCCAGTTTTCAAAGTATGCCATACACTGTCATGAGATATGGCTTTGATGTGAATTAGCACTGGATGATTTTCTGTATTATCTATTTACATTTTAGCGATTTTTATAATTTATTATAAAATGCATTATGTTTATTACATTTAATATTTATTTGGGTTACTGTAAATATATTTATATTTAAATTATTGTTTAAATTGAATTAAATTTAACATTTAAATAATTACATTCTATATTAATTTGTATATTTCAATATACTTAAGTATTATATTTATTGCTTATTTGCAATTAAAATAAAGAAGCTGTTGGTCAGATTTTCGTAGTATGTATCAAGAAGGTTTTAAGAGATAACCTATTGTGTAATAGGTACACAATGTAACAACATTGTGAGCTGTACTAAGATTCAACAACTACTGACAAAAAATACATTGAAATTTAAGTCAGCCTGATTGACAGATTCCGGGAGCTAAACACGATTTTACTGAAAATGAAGATGAACAACTTAAAATATAACAAAAATAATATTCAAAAATATAAAACAAGTTAACTAAAATATGTTATAGATTGTGTTGCTTACAAGTAGAGGCACATAGTCAAAATTGTTTAATTTCTTGGTTTTTACCTCCTGAAATTAGTTTTCTTCCCAAATAATGAAAGAATACATTTTTTGTGCAAGTTGTTTAATGTCTGATGCCCTGATTATATACAATGACTCTCAGAGAAAGTGATGAACTCCTAACAAAAGAATTTGTTAGCTTGCTCCTATTTTTCCCCTTAATGGGGGGGGGGGGGGGGGGGGGGGAGATTTGGAACAGTTTTATTAAAGAGATTGAAATCAAGCAAGGAGTTTAAAATGTATTTTTATATATTTGTATTTATGTATCATAACTTAATACTACACATTTTAAACTGAAGAATAACACTTTTTTTTCTTCAATTGCAGGGTTTGCCTGGAATTCCAGGAAGCCCTGGAAGCGATGGGAAACCCGGCCCTCCAGTACGTACATTGTGCAAATATTTTACATTAGTCCGCCCACTGACCTTACCCTCATCCCACAGTATCTACATGACAGGTTGTTATTATAGTCAGATTAATTGTCTCTTGTTTGTTTGTTTGTTTTAATTACCAGAGCACTTTATACATTGTCTCACTGTAATAACATTCCATAAATCTTGTCATTTAATACTATTTAAAATATAGAATATACAGAAGCTTAGTTGAAACACAGAACACATAACAAGTTTTGAAGGATGATGTCTCTAGCCTGATCTCACCCTCACTATTTACTGACCCAAGGATATTCATTTATTTCCCCTAATAGATGCCATGTCTTTATTTCTTATTTGCTTATCCCAGGGTAATCAGGGTGAATCTGGCCGCTCTGGTCCACCTGGCCCTCCAGGCCCACGTGGCCAACCAGGTGTAATGGGTTTCCCTGGTCCTAAGGGCAATGAGGTGAGTGGGATTTCTCCACGTCTCCTGTGCTTACGCTTGATCAATAAAATGTTAAAATAAATTGCTCTGTAGTGGGGCTATCTCATGCTACAACTTCAGGTCATTGTATACTGACCAGAACAAGTACATTAAATGTGATCTTTCTCTTTTGTAAGGGTGCACCAGGTAAGAATGGAGAAAGAGGCCCTGGTGGAGCACCTGGAGCACCTGTAAGTACATTAACATTTTGTTTAATAATACAATAATTTAATAATGACAATATAAATAATAACTTGGAGAGTCTTACAAAAATTATATCAACCCATAACTACAGCCTAATTTTGTCTTTGTGTAGGGTCCTGCTGGGAAGAACGGTGATGTTGGTCTCCCAGGTCCTCCTGGTCCTACTGTAAGTGAGTTCATCATATAAGAGGCTATTACCAGTTACGGTCAAGATGGCATCTACAGATAGAGACTGTGAATTTAGGGGAAGGAAAATCTTTTTAATGATATAAAGAAACCTCCTTTTACGAAGACAAATAAAAGAGCTGCTCTTTGCCATTATTTTAATAAATTCTCAAAACTTTGTTACGAGAAACCGGAATCAGGTATATCTGGTATAAGTTGAAATGCAAAGTCAATTTAGAGCTCTTATAGATCTACCACCTTTTCAAATTGAAGCATGTTGTTTCTCCCTTTAACATTTATAGCATTTTAGACTAGTATCAAGTATAAATGTGTCTGCTGAATTACATCTAATGGTTGGCATGAAAAGAGCAAATACCAGAACACCAAGATATATTAGTCTGGGGGACTGTATGATGCTGTCACTGGATCATGATAAAGAAGCCTAGATTAGAGGTGATGTGGAGGTGCTTATGTAATTTGATATAATTTGATATGTGCTCAGAAAATTTCTTCTTTTTTTTTTTTTTTTTTTTTTTTAATCTTTTGTTTGATTCTAGGGTGCTTCTGGGGAGAGAGGAGAACCAGGACCATCAGGCCCACCTGGCCTCCAGGTGATGTGTGTTTAATTGTTAATAGACTAACACCCTCACATACCGCTCCCTCCCGCCAAAAAAAAAAAAAAAAAGAAAATAATAAAGAAAGGAGACACCTAAACATTTTCACTAGAGTGCATGTCATCGTATTTTGAAGTAAGACAGATCAACCACTTGACAAGTTATTGTTTAGTAGTTCATAATTGCAAACCAGATGGCTAGCTCAGTAGATTATGTCACATAAAACCTCTAGCTATCAAATTAGCACTTCCTACTTTGTAAAGAATTGGAACAATTTGGGTAAAATCGTTATAACAAAAAAAAAATCTGGATAGGAAAATCAATAATTTATCTATGTATCATGGATGATAATACTGTTCCTTCATATAGGGATTGCCTGGTGGCCCAGGACCAGCTGGAGAGAATGGAAAGCCTGGAGAACCAGTAAGTAGTATTTCTGTTTTTCTGAGTAACAAAAAATATGTAAGAAGTTCTTCCTAGATTACATTCCCAAATTGAGACATCGATCAGCACTCTGCAGAGCAGAGAAGTCTGATTTTGGGGAAAACGTGTGAGAGAAACAGGTTGCTGACCACAATATAGATTTACTAAGTGCATTAATAACTTGCTTTTATTTTCTCATAAACAGGGGCCAAAAGGTGATATTGGAGGACCTGGATTCCCAGGCCCTAAGGTAAATCAAACAGCAATGTTTCTATAATGACACGAATGAATTAACAAACTATGAACCTGAAAACAAAGAATAATGCATTTCTTTGTCACAGGGTGAAAATGGTATCCCAGGTGAACGTGGTGCACAGGGTCCACCAGGACCTCCTGGAGCAAGAGGTGGGCCAGGTCCTGCTGGCTCAGAAGGTGCCAAGGTACCCACAGACTTGTTTGCTTTCCTGTTATTGTGTCTAGCGTCCAGGCTATTTTTTTTTTTTCCCTAATTTTTTTTTTTTTTTTTAACTCTTTAGGGTCCTCCTGGACCCCCTGGTGCCCCTGGAGGCACAGGGCTGCCTGGCTTACAGGGAATGCCAGGAGAAAGAGGAGCTTCTGGAAGTCCTGGACCAAAAGGGGATAAGGTAACAAACCCACACTCTGCCCGTTTTATGCTAATTTAGTGTTAGCTTCCCACAAGGTACTGGGCTTGTTAACATCTTCACTTTTGGCCTGATTTCAGAGTTGCAGACTGTATAGCAGTACTGTTGATTTAGCAGTGTTATATGGGTCCTATATGTTAAAAAAGATGGATTTTCCACCTAGTTTTATACACTAGATACTTTGCTGGGCTGGATCTCTTGGGGGAAAGGTACAACAAAACAGTTCTAATGAAGCTAATAAACAATGAGAATAGTTCATACCATTGGCCAACATCTTGGCGTAGACTCCATTTTGAATCAATTTGGTGGTTTTTTCCATCACAATATTCAGTGTTTGGTGCTGACTATTGGGCAGAATATCATCCCCAATTTTAGATTTGTATGAGAGCCTCTCCTCAGTAATGTTTTAATTCTTCTTATGCTTGCTTTTTGCTTATGCTTTTTATGTCTTACGCTTGCTAGGGAGAACCTGGTGGCAAAGGTGCTGATGGCATTCCTGGTGCAAGAGGAGAGAGAGTGAGTAGTCTTTAAACATCCAACAGTCAGGTAGCTTCACACAGTCTACACTTAGAACATGAGAAAACTTAGAGTAAATAAATACTGTCTAGGAGAGGTAAAGTAGTAATCCCATTGTATTTCATTCCAGCAGTGCAAATCTGGCTTTGTAAACTAAATTAGACTCAATATTATTTTTTGTGATTACAGCTGCTTGGGTAGATATAATAGAATTTTTTGCAAGCAGAAAATTACAGTTAATTGGGACAATATTTTGGTGGGAAAGCAGCAATACAAAAGTAGAGAAGATGTTACTAGCTTCTTAAATCTAGCTGACTGGTGAGGGTAATGCTGGTTATAATGAAGCACAAAAAGACATCAAGATAGAAGTATTCTGTATGAGACTACTTAACTACAGGTTACTATATATGATATATTTATACATCTATATAGTGTATACACATAAAATAGACACTTGAAATATATACATATACCTAATGAGTGTATGCAAGCGGTATAGACATCAAAGTAGTGAGGGATGACAAATATAAAAAATGCAGCTTGTATGAGTTGGAGGAAATACAAAAAATCTGTTTCAAACCATAAGGTACGCACTAAAATCTCAAGAAAGAAAAATGTCAGGGAGCTAGTCAGGAGGTGTTGAACACATACTGAAGAAATGTGGACAAATTATCTATATGAAAAGTTAGGGCCATGAATACCTTTTATTGCCTACCATTGAAAGAAATCTCTTAACTTTGGGTGGGTTTGGATTAGGTTTAGGCTTTAGGAGGAAAAAAGAAAAAAAGACAAACACTATATAGTTGGAGACCTCTCATGTTGCAAAATAGTGTGATCTCGGAGTGTCACTCCAAAGTGTAGTGTGCAACAGCACACTGGCATTGTAAACTGACTTCCATTTAAATATCTTTAGCAACCTGTTTACACGGAAATATAAATCCTGTTGATCAAAAGACAGGAATTAACATTGTCACATTTTCATACAAAATATATTATTTTCTAATTGTTTAGGGTAATGTAGGTCCCATCGGTCCTCCTGGTCCTGCCGGCCCACCTGGAGATAAGGTAAAATATCCTCCATAATGATGTTTGATACCATAAAGAATCACACTAGTGGATGTCTTATGGGAGGAAGAGAAACACCTAGTAATCATTCTTGTTCCTCACAGGGAGAGACTGGTCCAGCAGGTGCCCCAGGTCCAACGGGTTCCCGTGGTGGTCCTGTAAGTGATAGTGCTTTTCTTCCACTGTAACGTTACCATGGTCCCTGTAGCCTAGTATGGATATGAGTGTTGCACCTACCCTATCAGGAACACCTGTGGCTTGAGTTCAAAATAAACTAAGCTCATTCAGCTCCTGTTGGCTCCTGGGATTTACAGATGTTAAGGACTTCAGAAAATCACTGCTTTTAAGACTGTAAAGGGGTCAGATGGCTGTAGAAACAGTTCAGGGCAAGAGCATGAGCAATAGTTTTTTTCATCTTGTCTTACAGTTAAGTAAACTTTTCACAATACTCATATTTATTTTTTAGATTGATAAAACAACACAATTAATGGATTGTTCTCAGGGTTTGTACAGGTGTAACTGAGATCAGTTTGTCACACTTTACATAATTATCAAATAACTCCTGAACAGTTCTTTTTAGAACTCCGGAGCAACTGTTTTGGTGTTTGGGTTAGGTTTTTTTTTCTTCCAAAAGCTGATAAGACAAAGAAACTTCAGCAGTATTCACAGGAGGGTTCTCTAACTTGTAAAGCGAAGTCTATCTTTCTAACACCTTCCATTGCTGACATGATGTTTTCTACAGGGTGAACGAGGAGAGCAAGGTCTTCCTGGACCTGCTGGCTTCCCTGGAGCTCCAGTAAGTATAAATATTTTAAAGCAATTTAATGTGATTATCAGTTTTTATTCTCTCCAAATTCATCCAAATCTCAGAAAGGCTTGCTGTAACCTCTTTTAATATACATACCTGCTACATACATGTGATTTATTTGCTACTCTTTCTGTACTCAGTCACACAGAGAGCAACATTGCAACAATCCTTCCCTTCCTGTACTGGTAGATCAATAGCATTCACATTTAATTTAATGTTTAAATTCCCTTCAGAAGAGTATCTGCATAGGGTTTCTCATCACAGTGATATCATCTGCATTTTTTGAGTTGTAATATACAACAATATAATTTTTCTACAGGGCCAAAATGGGGAACCTGGTGGGAAAGGAGAAAGAGGGCCACCTGGTCTAAGAGGAGAGGCTGGACCTCCTGGAGCTGCAGGTCCACAAGGTGGTCCTGGTGCACCAGTAAGTTTTTGCTGTTCCTTATTGCTACAAAGAGAGGTTTCTTCTGTTCTCCCTCAGCCTCAAGGTGGCCGGGCCCAAGCACCAGCTTTTGGAATGCCTAAAACTTAATGACACCTCCAAAAATTTTAATCTATCTATCAAATAATTCGCTTTATCTGTTTCTTTTCATGTAGGGTCCACCTGGTCCCCAAGGAATAAAAGGAGAACGTGGATCTCCTGGAGGCCCTGTGAGTATTACTTTGACTTAGTCACTGATAAATGACTCTATCTACAGCAAATGTGATGTAAATGAAAAACAAGACCTTCAGTGACTTTAGTGTTGGCAATTCAAGAATAATGAAAGTGTTCCAGAAGGAATAATTAAAGTTGAGGTGTTTGGTAATCTAGATTACAGTGATTTTAATATAAGTAAGGTGCCAAAACAGCTTTTGGCACAATGACTCAAAGCTCTAAAGTGGATTATCTCAACAGTTCTTAGACTACAAACCGTCTTTGCCAAGTTTCTCAGAGCTCATTAGTTCACCTTTAAGGAACATATGGGACGTTCTCTTGGGGAAAAAAAAAAAAGTGACTTTCTTGTTCGGTTTCAGGACACTTAATTCAGGTTTCAAACAAAACAATTAAATGTAATTTAAAGTCAACTGTTGCATAAAAATCTATTTGTTCATGTTTTTCCAGTCTTCAGAAAATGACAACTAAAAGTATCGACCTTTTATAGGGTGCTGCTGGTTTCCCTGGTGCTCGTGGTCTACCTGGTCCCCCTGGTAGCAATGTAAGTTGTCTTATCCCCCCTTTTCTTTTATACTTACCTTCTGGATATATTTAGACACATATAAATATTTGAAACTATATTAAGCTGTATGCACCTTGACATGAACATAACATAAGCAAAAGCATTCTGAATATGCTTGGACTTAGGGAAAAAAATCTGCAAAACAGAGTTTACTCTCTTGTTATTTCATATGGAATAGCAATTCATTTACTTACTGTCTTCTATTATGGTTTGCTTTCCAAAGTCCATCAGAGTTAGCAGAGTCCTCCTCCTGTGTCAGGTCGTTGAGTATTTCTCTTGGTGGCAGACATTCTGTCTTCTCTCTTGCTCTTTTATGATGCAAGAAATATTAAATTCAGGATCTTGACTTTGTTGGCATTTTCAAAACTACATTTTGTAGATCACTGTTGAGAATTTTTTTTAGTTGCCTGTAGAATGAAATGGCATAAGATTTAATTATCTTTGGACAGAGGAGTTTGGAAAGATTCTTTTGGCAAAGTTTCTCTGGCCTACATCAGAGGTTTAATTACCACTCTGCAGTGTCCTATTATAAAAACATATGCTGATGCCTTAGCTAATTCCAGTACTTACTATGTACCAGCTAATTCCAGTACTTATTATACTTATGAATCAGCTTTCTTCACACGCAGTACAATATCTGTGCATAAAGAAAAGCTGTTTCATAATGTCCTTGCGTGTTCAACATGCACCTTCTTTTGACTCGCAGAGTAAAAATTAGATTCTGATTTTTGCTTCTTTAAAAATCAAGAAAATACAATGGATTTACCCATTTTAAAATAAAAAATTATAAGTTATGCTTTGCTGTACAGTAACTGAGATAGATAGAAATTAAGAAAAAATCTGTTTATTCAAATATAAAAGAATTTATTTTCTGTCTTATAGTTACAGACAGATAAAAATTAGAATATTCCTGAATAAAAAGAAAAAGTAGGATTTTATTTAAGGTACTATTAAAGTCTATGTAATTCTTTCCATTGATTGGCTGAGCTGAGAGTTTTAATGAAAGACATTTCATTCTGTATGTGTCCAAGACACCACCTTAAAGGTATCTGGCATGAGTGATTCCAGAAATCAGGAGAGTCTGCTGACATTTCAAATTTCTGTGGTAGAGCCATGAGTCAGGAATGTGTATCCTATGTTGGATGCATTACAACCACTGGGCATCCAAAACATGCAGGTGTTGCATTATGTAAATGGTATGACCAGAGAGTAGGGAGAAAAAAAATAGCAGTTTTGAAAGTAGCAAGCAAAAGGATTCTCTTTATAAGACCAGGTCAGATTTGGGTGCATGGAGGTTGGACCTCAAATCCACCTTCAGGCAATGATTCAAGCCTGGTTGGCTTTTATAAGGAAAGATCAACACCAATAAGCATGTGCTACTGTTTCAGGTAATATAGCTCACACGCTTCTTTTTAAAATTCTTTTAGGGTAGTCCAGGTCCTCCTGGTAACGCAGGGCCTGCAGGCAAGGATGGGCCTCCTGGACCCCCTGGTAGTGCCGGTTCTCCTGGTGGTCCAGGACCTGCTGGAACAAGAGGTGAGCCCGGCTCACCAGGTGAAAAGGGGCCACCAGGCGCACGAGGAGAAAGGGTAAGTACACATCCAGCCAGGGACTGTTACACCAATAGAGAGGGATTATGTCTGTCAAGAATAAGCAGCCACCTATGCTCAGTATTGACTGATCTGACCTTTTCTTAAACAGGGGGCACCAGGTGAACCAGGTCCTCAAGGCATTGTTGGCGGTCGGGGTAACACAGGTTTGCCAGGTCTGCGTGGCCCGAGTGGTCCACCTGGTATGGCAGGTACCAAGGTGAGAGCACGTTCACTGCAGCAACAGCCTCAAAGCTAACGCAACAACTGTTATCCAGCTGCTAAAAATAGCTTAGAGATATGATAAGTAATGAATGTGTTGGGTTTGTTTTTTTTTTTTAATGCTTTTTAGTCCAGAGACTACAGAATTTACAGCTATTTGTGTTTATATCTGTAAGATCAGGCTTTAAAATGTCTGGTAACCAGCAGCTGTGGTTGTGAGGTTTCTTACCCATTTGATTATATCTTAGTTAACAAAAAAGTAAGGAACATTCCTAGGATTCAATGCACAAATATTACCAGTAACAAAAAGAAACCATTTTGGCCAAGTTTTTCTCTTTCTTGTTTTGAGTATTCACAATCACCAAAGTCACACTGGCCCTTCTTTTTTAGGTCTCTTTCATAATCACTGCATGTTAATTTAAAGGTGCATAATATGATAGTATTTCATGTGTACATTATCTGCAATGAAATCCTTTCCTTGTTTGTTCAGGGCGAAGATGGTAAACCAGGCACCAATGGTGTGCCAGGAGAACGCGGTGCTCCTGGTCCACAAGGTCCCATTGGGCAAAGAGGCTTACCTGGAGAGCCTGGCAGAGATGTGAGTGGATGTGGTAGACTGTCTTGTTAGCTCGGGAGTTACAAACAGGAGACTCTGGGAGTAAATATGCTTTAAGGTTCACAAAGCCTCCCTTAAGTGCTTGATGCACAGGGGCCTGGGCATATTGCATTCTCATGTAAGGTGGTGTAGCCTGTTGTCTCTGCTATACCTTTCACTACCTTTGGACCACATCTCTGTCTCACTTGGAACTGAAGAAAAGCCTGCACCACGCTCCTACAAAATAATGCAGGTCTTACAGAGCTTTAATGGGCCACTCCACCTCCAGGAACTCATCCTTCTTGAAGACTCTCTTTCTTTGAGCATTATTTAAGCTTACTGGAAAACAAGCTGTCTATTCATCACCTAGTTTACAAAAAACTGTACCACTTTTTTTTTTTTCTTTTTCTTTTTTTTCCCCCCAGGGTAACCCTGGCTCAGATGGCTTGCCTGGACGTGATGGATCCCCAGGAGGCAAAGTAAGAATCACCAATATCTTTAGATTGCCGATTAAATATTATGTAGAGACAACAATGTATGTAGCCTATGCTAGGTAACTTATTCCTTGAACTCCTCATGCTCCACTGAATATATTCTTTACATTGTAGTTCTGTAAAACTTTAAATTTTTATCCTGTCAACTGTTACTATCTGCAGGGTGACCGTGGTGAAAGTGGCTCTCCTGGCCCTCCGGGACCTCCTGGTCACCCTGGTCCTGCAGGTACCAGCGGTGCACCTGGAAAGGCCGGTGAAAGAGGATTCCAGGTAAGACCAAAGTAAATAGCTTACTGCTTATTTACATACCTTTTCTATGCAAAGTCCATTTCAGGCAGTAATAAAGTGGAAGTTTAGAAGAGTCATACACTGGTTACTTGGCATTGAGGATCTCTTTTATAAGAACATCAAGTGGAAAGATATCACAGTTTGTTCCTCATAACTGTATATAAATTAAGCTCAAAATCCATGTACTCCTTAGGACACCAAAAAGCACATCATCCCACCAGGCCCTATGTTAATTTCCATCCCATCTGGTGCTCATGCAGCGCAAGCGATGTTATTTAAAGGAGTAACTTATGAAGTCTTCAAGTTATTTCTTAGAAGTGCTGACACCAGCACAGCTTGAGCATTGAGCACCTCACAAAAATGAAGGGGTCTAGGTCATGTAGTATGTATCAGTGCCTACAAGCAGCTGAGTAGGCTAACCTTGGTACAAAAATTGGCCAAAATTCTTGCTGATTATGTAGCGTGCGTGGAGCTTCCTCTTGTTTCCGAACAGATGCTGGCTTTGAACATACTGCTTGTCTGGATATAAAAAGTTGGTCTAGTCAACTCCAAGTGATCCATATTATCTTATTCTTATTGTGTCACAGGGTCCACCTGGCCCTCCTGGCTCTGCTGGTCCTGCTGGCGCTCGTGGTCCTGCTGTAAGTCATATTGAAAGTATTTGTGATACCATGCATTCGCTATTTCATGCTATTTGGGCATTTCTCTTATTTCTTTATATATTGAAAATCTACTCTTAAAGGGTCCTCAAGGTCCTCGTGGTGATAAAGGTGAAACGGGTGAACGAGGCAGCAATGGCATAAAGGGTCATAGAGGATTTCCTGGCACCCCTGGTCTCCCTGGTCCTCCTGTGAGTATTTTGCGTTTGACTGGGAATTGTAGCTTTTCTTAGTTTCTGTGATTTAGAGCCCATGTAATTAGCTGGCCTTAACTAGTTTACTGACGAAAGAAAAAAATTACAAAGAACCTGTGCAATTTGATTTTTCAAGTGTGTTCAAAAGTCCAGATTCCCTGAATCAACCTGAAAATAAGTATTAATAAAGAACTGGAAGAAGCTGCTAGGAGCTAAAGCTGAGTTTGCTATAATCCCTTTCACCTATGTGCCTGCCTTTGACTGGAACAAACACTTTTTGCATTCATTTATATAGGCTATTCCTGATTAAATTATAAAAAAAGTAGAAATAGGAGTTGAAATATTTAGAAATCTGTGCTAGACAGACAGCTAAATCCATGAAAAAAGTTGGGGTCTAACTACCTCTCTTCTGTGACGCATCTTTTGTGGTAATTAATATTAAGGAAAAATGGGCATGAAATTGTAAACTATAGGATTGTAAACACGCACTACCATTTTGAACAGTTCTTAATAGCAAAAAGAATTGAAGGGTAATAGACAGGCATGTCCTAGGTTTTATACTGAAAAGAACTATTAATAGCACTCATGATATGAGTGAGAATCAAGAAACCAAAACTCACTCTCAATCTGCCAGTGATGGCAAAAAGATGGAAGTGTACACTATAAATACTACCACTATCAATCTGTTTAACAACACACTATAATACGTCTAACATATGCCATGAGTAAAAAAAATGAAACTGATAAATTCTTATTTACACCCTGACAGTGAGATGATGAATAATTTTTAAACGTATGACTCTGTGGTGTGTAAATAGGGCAAATTTTTTTAAGGCAGTTGAAAACATGAGTGTTTGTCAAATTATTTAAATAACTTTACTGGTAATATGAATAAAACTGAAGCATTTGGAGCCTATAGCTATGTATTCTTATGAATACAAGATTTCATCCAAAGCTCATTGATGTCAGTTGGCTTTCTTGCATTTTGGATATCACTGATATTTTTTCATATAGAGGACACTTGATTTGTTGGGGTTTTTTTATCTGGTTAAAGAATGGCAACCATTCTCTCTCATATCTGACGTATAGTCTTTTTGTAAAGATGTATTTTATATAATCTTAAAGTTGTTTTCAATGTCTTTAAGGTACATCCAGCTATTTCCAGAATATTACTGGAAGGTGTATGACTTGCTTTTCTCTTCTTCATAGGGACCCCTGGGTCCACAAGGTGCAATTGGAAGTCCAGGAGCTTCAGGTGCAAGGGTAAGAAACACTCCTTCCTTAGCATAACTGGAAGGAAGAGTCAGACTGTTTGGTTTAAATAAATAAATAAATAAATTGACCATCTTAAGAGGCAACAGCTGAAGAAGGAGAAAACACTTGATAAATCATACAGAAATGTTTGAAATATCTCACAAAGTATTGCTGAATTTGAGGTTATCTAGTAAACTATTTTGACAATATTATTTGTGTTCAACGTTTTAGGGTCTCCCAGGACCAGCTGGCCCACCTGGAAAAGATGGTACGAGTGGCTATCCAGGTCCAATTGGTCCTCCTGGACCCCGTGGCAACAGAGGTGAAAGTGGCCCTGCAGTAAGTAAATTGTTTAATTGTTTCTACAGTTACACATCTGTAGGGATTATTCATGAAACATAGGGCTCACTCCCATTTAAATATCTCCCTCAGAAAATTCTGTATTTCATGGACAGAGTTTGTGGTAGGAGATGTCTAGCTATCAAGGCTAAATCCCCCCAAAATACAGATCATTTGTAGTTCAGTGTAACTATTGATGCACTGGGTATTGTGTTAATCTCAGACAATCAATCGACTTTACTGCATACAATGGGAAGGTAGATCTCCTCTTTACTTCAGAGCACAGACTCCCTTTGTGTCTTGGAAGCCATGAAATGGGTTTCCTAGACTCCTCTAGAGAGGCCAGCGCTGCAAAGGTCACTAGCATAGTCACTTCTCCTAAAGCCAAGAAATGGTAATTCTCTGGATTTTGGTGGAAAGAGTTCCTTCTCCTTTTCACAGCCCAGACCGAAGAAGGGCAGTCAGAGCTTGACAAAATTAAGAAAAGAAAACTCCAATTATAGGAAAATAAAGGCCTGAGAAGTCTAATAGATGTTTATACATAGCAAATGTCATTATTTAACAAATAAGTAAATTAAACGTTTATGTGGGAATTCTCTTTTTTTTTAAGATTAGAGCCCACACAGACTTTATTTTTAACCTGTGATCTCTACTCAGCACTATGTTCTCTTTTTTTTTTTTTTTTAGGGTCCACCAGGCCAGCCTGGTCTTCCTGGTCCTTCTGGTCCTCCTGGTCCATGTTGTGGAGGAGCAGTTGGCCTGGGTGCTGCTGAAAAAGGTCCAGTGGGCTATGGGTATGAATATAGAGATGAGCCAAAAGAAAATGACATCAACCTGGGTGACCTCATATCTTCAATGAAATCAATTAACAACCAGATTGAAAACATCATTAGTCCTGATGGGTCACGGAAGAATCCAGCTCGTAACTGCAGAGATCTGAAATTCTGCCATCCTGAGCTCAAGAGTGGTATGTTAGGTTTTTATTTTCACCAATGGTAGCAGATCTTGATTTTTTTTTTTTCATGAGTGCTCTTGCCTTTGAGTATTTAAATGCAGAGATCTGCCAGAAAAATTTGCGTTCTTTTTTAACAAGTGTCGTGACAGAAATGATAGATGTAATCATAATTTTAAACTTTAATTTACTATGCTTTTATACTGTATATATGCTGACTTTACTCCACTCTTACATATTTATAAGTGAACATTTGTTTAAATAATTTTTAAAAACCCATGACAAGTATAAGTCCTACATTTATTTCAAATGTCAGTCATATCACAGTATTCACATGAACTCAGTATACTTTTATATCATATTATCTTCTGTGACATCTTTTCTGTCAAAATTAATATGCTTCCTAATTTGGCTCAGGAATCTGGTATAGAAATAAGCTTCACCATCATGCAGTCAGATTATTCTCCAAATATATTAAGCCCCTTAACAATTTTTTTTTTTTTAACCTCTAGGAGAGTACTGGGTTGATCCTAACCAAGGCTGCAAGATGGATGCTATTAAAGTATACTGTAATATGGAAACAGGTGAGACATGCCTCAGTCCTAATCCCAGCACTGTGCCAAGGAAAAACTGGTGGACCAGTGAAAGCAGTGGAAGGAAACACGTTTGGTTTGGAGAATCTATGAATGGGGGCTTCCAGGTAAGAAATTATCACAGTTAACAGACCAAAAAGTAGTGCACACTTTGTGCTCACATACATCACAATGTACTAAAAAATAATCCTGAAATTAAACTAAGCTAAATATTTGTTGCATGAAATAATAACTATATGGACTGCCCCTAGACACTATTAAACAAAAAATGTTGCTTATGTGTATGTACTCTGCAGTTCAGCTACGGAGACCCTGAGCTTCCAGAGGATGTCTCAGAAGTTCAGCTGGCCTTCCTCCGCATCCTCTCCAGCCGTGCCTCCCAGAACGTCACCTACCACTGCAAGAACAGCATTGCCTACATGGATCAAGCTAGTGGAAATGTTAAAAAAGCTCTGAAACTGATGAGCTCTGTGGAAAGTGAGATCAAGGCTGAAGGAAACAGCAAATTCACATATGCTGTTCTAGAAGACAGTTGTACTGTGAGTAAACAAGACTTTAGTATGATAATTTAATCAATAATTCCCTCTAGAGGACTAGATCCATAATAAAGGAAGAGAAAGCTTTGCATGACCTGAGTAAGGAAAGGCCACAGCTGCACCTAACTGGGGAAATTTCAATTCTATACACCACAAGTAATCACTCCTGTAGCAACTGTAGAAAGTGAGGTGCACTTCCATTTAAATCTGTGCTTTACAGGTATCTCCTTGCTTTAGAGTCAAAGTCAGTGAAGTCATAGTAACCAAGTTTTGATCCATCCCATGTCAGCTCTAAAACTATGAGCAGTAGGCATCATCCTAATCATACAGAGAAATCAAGGCTGGCTGATACAAGCCATGGGTTGTGATTAGGGGAACAGTCTTTTTGCAGATGCAACATTGCTCCACTGGGCCATGCTCACTGCAGCAGGAAGTACTAGAGAGGAGCAGTAACATCAATGAGCATGCTGGTCTACAAGCATCTGCAGCCTTCTCAGTAACAAATACCAAACACTATAATACCATCTACAATTTGTCCCTCCTGCTGTTTAAGGTCTCAAAAGCACAACAAACAACACTGATGTGCATGGCAAACCTGACGTTTAAAGATGCATGAACATGTGTACTTTGCAGCCACTTTGCGGCCATTTCTTTAATGTGAACACAAGGAGCTACCTCATTACTGCTGTCACTTTTTCCTGAGGCCAAAACCACTTTGCAAATAGAGTAGCCATTTATACCATCTCCAGCACACAGCCCACGTTTCAGTCCTAAGTCAGGGCACCGGTGCCACTCCAGAGTACTCTACTGTCCATCAGAATCCTCTCCCTTCCAAGCTGCAAGGTCTATATCCCTATACGACCTCGCATAAAAGGTCCAGAAATTATAAATGTCTATCTACATGTTCATTTCTACAGAAATTGCAACCAGTTTTCATGGTGTCAAGGGGTACATGTTAACAGGGAAAGTATGAAGTCCATTAAACTGTAGGATAAGTTTCACACAACCCAACACTGATTTCTCTAACGTTTTCTTTTTTCTTTTCTTTTTAACTTCACAGAAACACACTGGTGAATGGGGTAAAACAGTCTTTGAATACAGAACACGCAAGACAATGAGGTTGCCTGTGATTGATATTGCACCCATAGATATAGGTGGCCCTGATCAGGAATTTGGTGTGGACATTGGCCCGGTCTGCTTCCTATAACTCAAAGACCCTGCTCTTTCTGAAACCCCAGCAAACAGATTCACACTCCAACTGTGCTCCTTTGTTTTAGCCTTGTCAGCTACTACAGGTGACCATCTGTATCCCAGTTATTTATTAACAAAATTTCTGGGGGAAAAGTCAATTTGATATTAAGGGTTATTTTTTTGCTATTACACAAAGTACAGTAAAAATGCTTTTTTGCTCTACTTTTTTTTTTTTTTACCAAATTCCATCTTCAAAACATGTCTCCATGGTGCTATAATACAACTTCAACACTTAATAAAACAACACTGTGTTCTATTATTTGAATGTTAGCCAATTTACAAAGCACTGATTGCTCCCAGTAATAAAGTTTACCCTTCTTTCTAAGATGCAGTCCATAAAGCTAGAAAGACCTCCCTGTTTCAACTACCTCAACATGGACGGAAACTGGGATGTGTTTGATGAGTAAAACTAAAAATCAATCAAATCAATCAAAACACATTGGACCCATTGGTCAATTCAGTGGAATCATTTGGTACAAAATCGTTTATTTCTGTACTGATTAGCTATGAAAAAGTACAGTTTATTTTAAGAATTTAATACCTTAATGTCAGTAGTCACCATAATTTTATTGTTGGATTGTATTCTGTTATCAAAGGTGCTTCTCTACTTTCCTGTCATTGCTGGTCAAGACCACTAAAATTAGGGAAGTGTAAAAGATTAATATGATGGTGCTAATGTATTTTTCACTCCTAACTCTGCAAGTCAGGGTTATTGACTTGCTTAAAAAAAAAAAAGGTAAAGGATTTAAAGCAATTGTAAATGTCTCCTGTCAAAGATTGTCATTGGCATGTCATAGTTGAGAACTTTCTCCCTTCGCTCTCTAAAAGTCAATAAAGATGCAAAATTGTGAACAACTTCTGTCATGTTAACACATTTGTAGTGTTGAAGGTTAACCATTTTCATAAGCTTTTATATGGTTGTTGGTCTATTCCTTCAGAGACACATAATAAAAATATCTTAATAAAATTCCTTGTTGTTTCATAAAACTGACTTTCTCTCTTTTTTTCTTAAATTTTACTATTTGTATCTCTTCAAACAAATTGAAAAGGCAGGACACAATTCTGGTATCACTTTAACTGATTTTTCTAAGACTTTGCTTGAAGGAAACTTGGTAATGCTAAAGGATGCAATTTATGCCATCCTATGAAATTTTCTTTCTTACTTTTTCCACTCCATCCAGTGGCTCCCTTTTTTCAAGTACAGTGAGTTTGTCTGACTATCATCATGAATTCAGCTCTCACAGTGTCTTGGTTTGAAAAGACAGGTGTCTGTGGAGGAAGGCAGGAGCCTCCCTTGAAATGGAAAGTGCAACCCTCTTCCCTCCAAATTATTATAATTTTGAAATTAACGGGCCTTCAGGCAAAGATATGGGGAATAGGAATAACAGTTCTTTACTAATATATATAACACAAGGCAGGGAAAAACAAACAACCCACTGGTTTACACTGACAGAGTCAGAAATACAACCTGACACCCTGTTAGGGTGGCAGTAGCAGTCCGATAAGATGCTGGCTGCAGTCCTCCTGAAGCGATGGATGTAGTTCTGTGGAAGCAGCAATCAGGTAAAAGAGTCTGATCTTCCTCCGAAGGTCCAGTGGTAGGTAGCTCTTGTCCTCTGGAACTCCAGTGGGGGGAAAAGCTCCTCTGGGAATCCAGTGGAAGAAGGCTGCTAGAGTGTTCAAAATCTCCGTTTTTATTTGGCATGGACTGCTTGTCTCCTCCTAGCACAACCCCCCCCCCCCCCCCCCCCCCCGGGCGGAGCATCTCACAATGGGATGGGGAGTCGTGAAGCAGTTCCTTGATGGGCCATTAACAGAAGATAGCCCAGGAGCGAGTTATCGATGGGTCAGGCGATAAGGCATTGTTGTGCCCATTAACAGCAGATAGTCCAGAGGGGGGAGGCAGGGAGCACCGCCCCACCTGGTCTCAACAGCTCCTGAAGATGGTAATAGAATATTTTTTTTCCTTTTGGCACATTTTACACTGTAACCCAGGACACACAGCAAGATCCAGAACAGCACCCATGCACCTAGGCAGATCAGTTTGGAGGAAATACAAGAGCTTAATCCTCCCTCCCTGCAAAAAAAAATACCTACTTCAGTCTAAGTAAATAGGCAGTCATAGGCTACTATAACTTCAGATGGCAGCTTAAATAAACGGCCTAAGGGCCTCCTGTTGTGTGATAGAGGCACTAGCAGTTTGATGAAGCTGATAGTCTCCGCATCTTGATATTTTTGTGGCCATTGAACCTGCACAACAAACGCATCCCCAGATCTTAGCAAAAATTCAAGGACCTGCAGTTACCATGGTAGTTTGGCAGTGCCTGACCTTCAGACCAAAAGAAGGAAATTAGCCGCACACCAGAATCCAGGACATAAAACCTTTCCCAGAGGTAGGTGCTGATAGATGCTACTCACTTTTTCCCATGAAGGAAGATAGAGAGCCTGCCCCCACATCATTACCGCACTGCCACATGTTGCTCCACAACCCAGGATCATTAAGGACCCTCTATAATAAGGTCAGACAACAAAAATTAGGGAGAAAAATATTCAGATTCTTAAAGGTTCTCATTGATGATGATGGATCACACATACTCTGAGAATACTTTCTGTACTGGACCAAGCAGGAAAAATGGGCAGAGAAATGCTTGTTTTTTCAAGAAACCTCACCAGATTTGGGTCTGAGCCAAGACACTGCCCTGCTCTGGCATCATGGAATTTGGATGTGCCCACACAGCACCAGAACAGTGAGGGGAGACCTTAACAGCACAAATTCAGTCTCAACATAGGGACAACTGTACTTAATGCAACATAGAAGAATAGTGCAAATAATCCATAAAAAACTTTGGCATTCAGGAAACCTCCTCATTTTATGGTGAAAATAGCTACTGTTTATGGAAGATGAGAATTACATGTATGTAATAATATTAATCAGACATAAATTACATGGTAATAATGGAAATAAATTACAAAAAAAGTCTTTTGATTGGGGTTGAAATTTTCTGAAAGCAGCTGGTGGGAATGCTGGCTGGTGGAAAAACACATTGGAAAAACCTGTTATCAATCCCCACAGCAGAAAAACAATAGCCTCTGTAATCTTCAGTACTAGTTAAAACTGAAGCTTTGGAAGCTTTTTTCCTAAAGAAAACATATAGTCATCAAGGCTTTGATTAATAATTTCTACTAATGAAAGGTGATTATTTATAGAAAAACACAAAGAAACAGCCAAGACCACCATATAATAATTTACTTGCTCCAAATACCTTTTTTTTTTTCAGTGTGTCAATTATTAAGACACCATGATTCTGATACTTCTGTACTTTTATAGAAAGGTTTTTGAGGAAATAAAAATAGTAAAAGATCAAGTTAATAAACAAGAATTAGCTTAGAAAATAAGGCTAGTGGTTGGATGGTATAGATTCTAATCCTATTTTTTACTCTGATTGACTGTATCAGCCTGCAAAAGGCTCTAGCTTTTATTTTACATGGGAAATATAATTAAAAAAAAAAAAAAATCTGACCTGGCACTTTCAGCCTAGCAGCACCATTACTCACTGTTACAGAGCAGCACATCAAGTTCATAGACTACAGCACTTCTGGGAATAACCCCCTCATTTCGTGCAGGTAACTAATAGCTCTTTCAAAGCTGTATGAAAACACCAACACTTGCTTTCAAGCTCTAAAATAAGCTGAGGTTGAGGCACATATTCAATTGCACCTTCCTTTAGCATATAAATCTGAAGTTGTATTGGAGAAAAGAAAAAAAAAATCACAAACTATAGTCTATGTAGTTGAAAGAGAGGCATGAAATTGAATGAGAGTCATGAAAAAGAAGGAAAGAAGTTGCCCACACAGTAATAAGGCTGATTGATAAGACAAATTTCTCATTCTGAGCCACAGCTTCTTATTCAGTTATATGTTAAACCAGCTGATATTCATACACTTCATAGCACCACATTACTGTGGCTTATTGGGGGAAAAGAAACAAACCAAACCAAACCCCCAAAACCTTGCCTCAAAGAGTTTCCCGGATCATACCAATGGCTTTATGATATCACTAATTTAGGTTTTAATATTTCATTGGAACTTCACCTTTCCAATGAATTACAGATTATCACCTAAAGATGTAGCTCTTTTACAGGATACCAGAGTTTTTCTTCTCGTGAGCTTGGACTCCCTGACTATTGCCTCTAGCATGGTGACTATCTCAACATCCGCTTTCTACATTCTTTATGGAAATCATGTTTAAAAAACTCAAAGCATTACAACAATCCAGTAAAACATTCTCTAATGGAAAATCTTCTGATTAGGCCTTAATTTTTAAATTTATAAACACCTGTGAATCACACAGCCTTACACCCCTTTGGGTGACTGGTAAGGCATTCTCTGTGGCCATCATATCTAACAGCTGCGTGGCTCCAGGCACTGCTTCAAAAAACACACAAGCCCCCTTTCACAACCCTTGGTGGGTGCAGTGTAAGAAATTGCTGCAGAAGCAGTTTGGCTTCAGCAGTCCTCCCTGTTGGAGGTAACAACCTAGGGACAGCTACTGACAAGAAATAAACCATTTGATGAGTTTCTGTGCCTGCAGCTCTTCACCTCAGTGGTAAGTTTGCAACTAGGACCATGCCAGGGCAATCACTTCTAATGGGGTTTCTGGATTTGAATAGCTACTAGGAATTTTTTCTGGAAACTGGCTAATTATCAACAACTTTCCTTGCTAAAAAAAGGAAGCTAGAAATTTAAATAAGCAGCAGTGTAACTTGTAACACTTACTTGGTTGTGACATCAGCTGAATAGTCTTGAGCCTTTATTTGCAGGCAGTAACTTGGAGGAAGAGCTGTCTATGACAATTCTGAATTCATAAAAGGGAAAGGTCTTCCTAACACATGCCTTGCCATGCTACGGCTGTCCTGATGGCTTTAGTAAAGACATCTAATTTCTAGTGTTCCTTGTCAGCTGCATATTATTTATATAAGCTGGAAAATGTGTTATTTTGGAGGAACAATTACTATTTATAACAGCAACCCAGCATCAGTGTAGTCACCAAATTAGAACATATTTCTTATTACAGGTAGCATACCCCTTTAACCAAGACTGAAACCTTAGTGGTTCTTTGAAAAATCATATCTATTTCTTTTCATGAGGAATGGAGCCAGGTCTGGCAGGCTCCAATTTTTAAATATCTCTGTTCTGGAAATGTGAGTAACATTGTACTCATTGCACAAATCTTAAGTTGCAGTAATGTATGAAATATTTTTAGTGTGATTTAGCATTTTAATTCAACATGTGCTTGTAATCAGATGCCCTTGATTATAGCTTGTCATGCTCTTAAAGAAAATCTGTAGAAACCTAGATTTAAAGTACTAGAAGACAAAGATATTGCGCAGGAGGTTTTAGGTTTTGGGAGATGAAGAGATCTGTGTTTCTGCCTACCTGTTTACTGGGAGGAGGAGAGATGTAGTTCACCCAACACAGGGGGATGGATGCTCCAGGATGAATGAAGTCCACCAGAACAAAATCCTGGTGGTCTTGTCTTCTCACCTGCTCTTTGTTCTGCAATAGCTTCAGCCTAGAGGATGTCTTCTGGAAGCATTGACTGTAACCAATGCTGCTTCTTTCCCATCACAAGCCACTCCTGCTTGTGACATCCCTTTCCTAGAAGGCCATTGGTTGCCATCTTTTCTTTTTTTGCCATAAGTTGTACCTGGCAAAGCTATGCTTATCCAAAATTTCTCTCTGCCACAGGAGGTTCATGGGATAAATTGCATGACTTACTTTCAGTATACCCTTAGCCATGGACACCTCTGGATTAAAGTTCAAAACTTAAGTTTTGTTGCCAAATCCATGTCCATACTCACCAAGAACGCAGTCATTAAAAAAAAAAAAAATCACTCCTGGAGGAATTAGAGATGTTCCAGTTTCAGTGGGGTTTTGTGAATATTCCTATCACAACTCACATTTCAGCTTCACTATCTTTGTTGTAGTAACTCCAAGGTACCTAAAAAAGTCTACTCATTCCTCCTTTCAGTTTGGTAGCATTTGCAAAGTGGAGATTAAGATTCCTATCAGGCAATGGCTGAATTAATATGACAGCAGGAAATTCTTTTGCCTTACTCCGATTTTCCCTATAGAATCACACAGCATGTTCTCTAGAGGGCAGATGCTCCTAAATTACAATGACAGGTCCTATAATTGTCACAATCTTCTGTCAGTGTTGTAGGCAAGATTGCTCCCTACCAAACATGTAGAAATATTTCACTGAAGTTTCTAGAACTGTAATAATGTTCTTTTGATAAAATTGGTTGTGTTTTGTATCAGATTTCTCACTCTGTTCTCTAAGGCCAAAAAGCAGTTCTGTGATGCTTTGTCAGATGTGAACCTGCATGTTTTCTGACTGCACAAACCCTCCTAAATAAGGCTGCAGTCTTCCCTGGAGGATGGATAGTAATACCTCAATTGAGGAATCAATTTTGCAGTAGAAACATTTGATAGTTCACCATTCTCTGATTTTGAGAACACAACAGATCATAATGATTAGGAAATATTATTTAGAAAAAAATCTTAACCCATAGTTTATGGAAAGATGGCCTCTTATTTTAACAGCAAGGAAATAAAAACGTGCAAGAAATTAATGTGGGGGATGGAGGAAAATTGACTCTTTAGCATCCTGCACAAACTAGAGTGGTGCCTGGTACCTTAATACTTTTCCAGACCTTCTCCCAGCAAATGATAAAACATATAATGCTGATAGCACAATAGCTGCATTAGCAATTAAGCTCTCTGGGTTTTCTCAGAGCACTTCAGTTTTAATTTTTGCTTTGTTCCGCCCAGGTCCTCCTGAGCACTGTCCAATCCATCGGCTCTACTACAGTGTGTTTGGTTTCTCATAGAATCATTTTGGTTGGAAAAAACCTTTAAGATCATCAAGTCCAATCATTAGCCTAACACTACCAAGTCCACCACTAAACTATGTCCCTAAGCACCACATCTATATTTCTTTTCAACACCTTCAGGGATGGTGACTCCACTACCTCCCTGGGCAGCCTGCTCCAATGTTTAACCACTCGTTCGGTAAAGAAATTTTTCCTAATATCCAATCTAAATCTCCCTTGGGGCAGCTTGAGGCCATTACCTCTTCTCTTGTCATTAGTTACCTGGGAGAAGAGACCAACTTCCTTTTAGGTGGTTGTAGAGAGCAATAAGGTCTCTCCTCAGCCTCCTCTTCTCTAGGCTAAATAATCCCAACTCCCTCAGGCGCTCCTCATAAGACCTATTCTCCAGGCCCTT
Organism: Leptosomus discolor; assembly: GCF_034619465.1. NCBI lineage: Eukaryota > Metazoa > Chordata > Aves > Leptosomiformes > Leptosomidae > Leptosomus > Leptosomus discolor. Next base: position 35,412,085 of record NC_141395.1, on the reverse strand, counting down.
CACCAGCTTTGTTGCCCTTCTCTGGACAAGTTCCAGCACCTCCATGTCTTTCTTGCACTGTGGCACCCAAAACTGGACACAGTACTCAAGGTGTGGTCTCACCAGTGCTGAGTTCAGGGGCACAAGCACTTCCCTACTCCTGCTGGTCACACTATTTCTGACACAGGCTAGGATGCTGTTGGCCTTCTTGGCCATTTCTAGCATTGCATCTGTCCTTCTTTGGTTTGTGGAAAAAACAGATTTCTTCTACTATTCCTAAAGCTATAATCACCCCACAGGAAGGAGCAGCAAATTCACAAGAAAGCTTGTCTTTTTGTATCTATTTTCCCCCTTGTGACCATACATATGCTGTCTTGGGGTGCGCAGGGTTTAATATAGGTGATTCTCAATTGTAATTCATCATTTTTCATAATGATTCTCACGATCTCTATTTGACACAATAATCATTACCTCTGATTTTAACACAAGCTAAACTTCTGAATAGCATGACAGCAGGTAAAACAGGCTGGCTAATAACATTCTACCTTTTAAGAAACAATCTAACACTCTGTACCCATCTCACAATTTTGCTCCAGAAGACTCTCTTATGGACATTCTGAACTCTGCAGAACATGCTTGAAGTCACACACTTCAACAAAATCTTTAAACTCTTTGCAAGCAAACAATGATCCACTGGACATGATAATCCAAAATCAAAATTATGTATTTTTTCTAGCATAAACATCCAGTTTAGCCAACTGGGTTTATGGGCTCACAGTTTCTTTGTCATTTCTATTTCAGCTATTGAATTGATGATTTTGTTTTACCTTTTGTCATGAATTTTTAAATTATAATACCATCATTGTCTAATATTATCATTTTTTTACCTTGTTTTCTCTATGGTATTTGCCTACTTGAGGGAATCTTCTTTTCTTCCATTATCGTTTCTACATTTCCATTTAGTTCGGCTTTTCCTTTTGCAATTGTTTTACTCTGTCTTTCTGCAATCCTAGTCCTTTTATAAATATCCTCTATCAGTGAGAACAACTGCCTAGCGAATATTAAACCTTCAGTATAGCCTTCATTTCCTGAAACAATAATTTAAAAAATTCATAGATTGAGTGTTTACTGGCCCAATAACTACTTTGCTCAATCTCAGGCAGCTACAGGAGACAAGAAACCTGGGGGCCGTTACTCTACAGTAAAATGAAAAGAAAAAAAAAAAAAAAAAAGGTTTTTGTTCTTAACTCACTTATTTTTTTAGAGTCTTTACTTGCCTTCACAGAGAAAACAATCATCATCTTTCTCCTCATTTTGCTTGCTATGTTTTGTAGACTTTGGTTGTGTTGTTTCTAGCTATAATGCTATGACATTTTCTTTCTTACATTTCTGTGTTGCTTGATGCCTGCTTCTACTGCATGTAGTACTCCTGGTACACTGCAGAATCTTTTTAGTAGTAAAAACTTAGAGCTGAGTATTTATGGTGTCTACAAGGAAGCTAACAGATAGGCAAGGAAGGAGTTTGGGAGAGAGAGGCCATGAGATTTGAACTTACACTCTCATGTACCCAGAAATAACAGAATAAACAGAGCTGGAGTACCAAAATTGAAGAGAAAGGTCTGTATGGAAGGAGGGGGGAGGAGATGCATCTTAATGTGCTCCATCAGCCTTTTAAAAGAGCTAATCATTCAGCTAAAATGTAAACTCTTCTTCCTAGTCACTCTAAAACTAAGATGCATAAATCCAAAACTGTGATTTGAAAAAATCCTCTTGTTCAGGGAGGACTTAAACCACCAATTCCTTGTTTGCCTTACATTTTAAGCATCCAGAGCTGCTCAGTAGAAAGAGGTCTCTACAAGAAGGCTCAGAATGCAGTAGGGAGGCTAGGCTAACGTTTGATGTATGCATTCAGAGTTGGGCTCCTCTAGGAAACACATTACTTTTTACAATATTAACATTACTTAATTATACATTACATAAAGCAATATTAATACTGCACAGTTAAACCACTGGGCATGTTAGCTGATGTATTCAATAAACTATAGCACTGTGATCAGTTCTGTCCCCTGTATCTCTTCCTGCTCAAAATAAATTGAGAGAAAATGTCCAGTAGGAAGAAGAAAAAGCCTTGGAGAAGGCATTATTAAACTTTCTACAAAATATAATATATTTAATACAAAGGTGAAAGATCACTAAAACTAGTCAACAGCAAAGTAAGAGTATGCTCATCAGTATTTGAATGTCAATTCTTTGTTCATTCGGCCTGCAGATAAACAAACTTCTTAATTTCTGGGAACATTTATCATAACCTCCAAGGCCCACTGAGTATATCTGATAGATCCTTCACATTTTTTCCTCCCTCAGCAAGAATGTATTGGAAAACAATTGCAACAACCAACTCTTATAACTTGAATTTAATTTAAATGCAGTCTCTGATATGATATTATTGTAACCACTCTACGTTTTATACCATTTATGAGGCTATTTGCCACCAAGACAGAACTGCACTATATGTCAAAGCTGACATTTACTTAATGCTACTTTACAAATTAATAAACCTTTTGCAAACTATCAGTATCCATTCCAGGTTTATGAAATTAAAGATGTATTTACATAAGACTACGCCACATTGCCTGGATAAAAGGTAAAGCAGTTTAAAACAGTGAAATTCTGCACCACCACCACCCCCTTTTTTTCTCTGATTAAAAAGATGCTACAATAATTTGAGGAATGCTTAAACAGGGAATGAATGTGATAAGCACGTATGCTACAAACAGGTAGTCAAGAGAAGAAAAAAAAAAAGCATGTCCAACCACATCCCCAATTAACTACTCAAATTTCCTGAAAGTTCACGCTTCCAGTGAGACTTTGCTTCAGTGACTCTCCAGTGATGGTTTTTACAGAATATTACTTTAGACCGCTTTCTCATTAAAGCGCTTTTTCAGTGCTCAAGGCACCCGGTTGAGGAAATACTGCATGCTTCATATGGAGACAGAGATACAAAGAGAGACTTGGAAAAAAAAAAAAAATGTATCCTTCATAATGAAACGTTCTTCTCCTTCAATAGTCTCACAAAACATTTATAATAATCACTGATTATCATACCCTGTTGATGAAAATCAGAGATTAAAAATAACTTTCAAACATGCAGCTATACTCCAAACATTATTTATTTTCCGCATGTGGATGTCCTGTAGAGGTATGATCACAGCCACTGGATATCTACCTTTGCATGAACTTGTTGGAACAAGCCATTACACCTCAGGTTACTCAGTGAAATTAAGGTTATCTAAAACTTCTAAGGATCCAAAATGATAAGCTAAGTCTTGAGTCACATATTTATTGAAATTATTTCATGCTAGTAAAAAAGAAATCGCAGAGTTTCTGCTTGTGTAGTAAAAAGAAACAGGTAACATCAGCATGAGCCTGTCAACTTCCCTGTTCCCAGTTCCTGCCCACCCTGTATGGACATGCAGATGGACAACCTGGAAAACTGCAAACTCCTACCCTTTCAGAAGGAGGAAAGGAACATAGATTCTTGCCTGCCTTGCTACAATGCAACTTTATGGCTTGTTCAGAAGCTGTTTTTCTATCAGTGATAACTCACATTGACAGTGGGAATTTGGCTAAGTTGCATTTTATTTGAGTCTTAAAAATGATCTTTCTCTGGAGCCTCAAACTATACCAGTTAGGTAACTTTAATAGGACAGCTGATTAGTTCATATAAATTGACACCTATCTTGCAAAAACTGGCACAGAGGGCATTATTCAAAATACCTTCAAAATTCCTCTGTGTAAAATACTTCAGAAGAATGCACTGCAAATGAGTTATTTAAATAGCAACAAAACAAGAGTTAAATATTTCTATTTTTAATTTCCTGGAAATGAACTGATATGGGACACACTGGAAGGGATTCTACAGAAAGGAAACCACTTGCATAGCGAGAAGCATGTATTTAATTAAATGCTTTGCAAAGATACAAGAATAAAGCTATGTGCATGAATTTCTTTAGGGATGGCCCCAACTGTTTATTTTTTTTTTTTAAGGAACAAAGAGAAAATGTGGAGAGCACAGATGCAATAAAGAAACAGGAAAACTAAGTTTGTACCCACATACTTTACAAAATAAAGCATGTTATTGGCACAAAATAGTCTACATACTGTATGACCAACAAATAAATGCATTGTAACATTGTTCTCTCAAATACCATAAGCCTAAGAGCTAAGCTTTGAAAATGACATTGACAGTAGGCATCTTTATTTCATCAGCCTTCTACAGTCATTTAGCACCATCACTTTTTTGTTGGTTTTGCCCTGCCTATCTCCTTTCTTGAAATAACTACAGAAGCATAGCACCTTTTATTATCTAAAATAAAACCAGGAATATTAAATGCATCCCATTCCAGAGGTGAGGTAGCTCATGCTAAGAAATGATGGAACTTTCTTGCCTTGACAACTCAAGGCCAGTTAGTCAAATTACTGGTGATGCATGTCTGGATGTCAGCTAAAAACAATGAATTTCTAAACTTTCTTTCTCTTTATTAGCAATTGGTCTGGTATACATGTGAATGATTTGCAACATACATAAACTGGTACCATATATAAGACATTGTATAATTTGATATGTAATGGTTTCTTAGACGGGCAAGCACTGGAAAATCAACAAGTATTTGGTTTAAGATTTTTAAGATTAAGGGTAATTTAATGGAATTACACAGATACATTGTGAGAAGTGAAGTCTGGCCTTAAAATTTAAGATATGGGACATCCCTACCAAAACCTCATATTTACCCCAACAGTATTTTTACTTCAGAAATTAATCATGGCTATGGAATACTCTTCCGAGCAGACTATTACATAGGAAAGTGCAGAAAAGACAATGTCAAATTAAGATGATCTTGTCTGAAGAGATTTTCTTCTACAAAAGACACAGATCTCTGTGAATGGCTATCATACTGGCAACCACAGGAAGACAAACTGGGGTAGAGGGGAGTAGGGAGGGTTGAAATACAGCCAACTGTTCACAAAAGTGCTCTACTTTTCTGTTACTCAGTATGCATCCAAGCAAAAGAAATACTTCTTAGAGCTTTATATAGTCCCACATTAAAACTATCTAATTTGAATACCTGTAAATTTCAAAATAATTTGAAACAAAAGCAAGGAAAAAGACTCATATTACTTTTAAAAGGTGACCATTGATCCTCTTAAAATTGTGCTGTTGTACTAAAAAGTTGGTTTCAATCATTTAAAACAGGTTTGTAAGTAAAATAAATATTCAAAAGGAGGCTGGGCATTTAGAAAGAGCTGTATATACAATGCTGATCCAACATCAGCCATTACTTCAAGAGTCTCAGGATTAACTTCAATCAGTCTAAGTTCACGTGTTTAATTGCTGCTGTTGCTGGGTAGTGTGTTAATTCCCCCCCTTCCTCTTACACAAAGCAAACCGGCCCAACTTCAATTCCAAATTCCTGGTCAGTACTGCCAATGTCCACTGGTGCAATATCTATGATAGGTAAGCGTGCCACATTCTGTGTTCTGTACTCAAAAACAGTCTTGCCGATGTTCCCATTACGTTTCTGGAAGGGGACAAAAAAAAAAAAAAAAAAAAAAAAAAAAAAAGAGAAAACCTTAGGCCAGAGCTCCTGTGAGAAACAGCCTGAATTCCAGCTGCTGAGTCAGTTGTCTGATAGTTCAGAAGGATCTCACTGTATCTTCACTGAGCAACACACCCTCGCCTGTACTGCACCTTGGTTATTTTAAAATGTATATATCTTGCTTTTACATTGATGAACAGACCCATCAGACCGACACAGCAGGATTTTCTCCTTGAGCTGAACTGATTTTTCTTTATGTCATGAAATTCTTTTATACGTGTTAATCCGCGCCTGCACATATCATCTTGGGCTACATTATTTTTAAAACACAGAGAATACTCCAATTTATTTCAAGTGCAAAACTAATTTTAAAATTATTTTGGCAGTATCTTGGACTTGACTGAGGATGCTATTGAATATGAAAAAAAATTACTACTTGCTGGTTTTATATCCACTAAGAATTTTTGGAGGAAATAGTCAGTCATAGTACCAGTAAGTTTCCTCCAGTGTATTGCTGCAATAATCTTACCTATCTGGCAGACAAATACTCAGGGTTATCTGATTCCACACAGAGGTAACCAAATACTGGGAAATGCAAAATGGCAAGATACATATCTTATGTATGTTCACTATTAAGTACTAATTTGTAAACATCCTCTAAATAGTGTAGACTTCTCTTATGCAAAGCTAGAATTGTAGTAAAATACGTATTTGATCAATTACTTCTACAATTTCTGATGAAATTCGGCAGTATTTTAATTACTTCATTCTATGGATTCTTTTCTAAATCTAGGAAGAACTGAAAAAGGACAAAAGTCCTTTTTCTCCATAAAACCCCCAAACTTACAGAACAGCTGTCATGAAGAACAGTGTATCTGAATCGGCTGTTTCCCTCTGCTTTGAGCTCCAGGTCATTGGCCCCTTTCAGAATTACAGCTTTTTTCAGGTTCTTCGTCTGGTCATCCAAGTACCCAACACTGTTTTTACAAACGTAAGTGATATTCTGGGAAGCTTCCTTTGATAGGAGGCGCAGAAATGTCATCTGAGTGACAGCTGTATCCCCGTACACAAACTGTGAAGATACAGAAACAGATCGACACATATTACATGAAGATTCATTAAGAGTTCATGAATGTTAGAATCATCTGTCATTATCACAATCCTTTCCAGACATGACTAGCAGGAGCCCTATTACCTAAAATCTAAGAACGGTTTCTTCTGTAACTTGCTGCCAGTTGAGGATGAAGAAATGTAGACATCCTGTAACACGGATCATTTTGGGGAATTTTGACCATAAAGCCCTGCCCTGAACAACTCAAAGGCACATGACAGACATGCCAAGTTTTGGAATTAATTCTGCCTTGTTTCAGAAAGGGATTCAGCAGGAGCTAAGCCTTACACATGAAATAGTGCATTACAGCAACCTCAGGGTAGATAAGAAATGTCAAGCACAGAAAACCCTTTTATAGTGTACCTGCTATATTGCAGCTTTAGCAACTTGTTTTCTGCAGGCTTTGTATTGTATTCAGAATCATCACAGACAGCCAAAGTTGACTATACAAAAATAACTATACATTTGCATATGGGCTTTATCAACTAACTTGCACAGAAGTTTGACAAATGTTTTACAAAGTGCCACTGTTTCTATAAAAAACAGGAGCAATTTTTCTACCAATAACAAAAATTCTAAAATTCCTGAGATTTTTTTCCCTATTTGTGCAGGTTTCATTTTATTCATGCTTTATGAATCACTGCAACATAAAAAATAAAAGTCAAGAATGACTAAAAATGTATACATTCCACTGAAACTGGTGAAGAAAAGAGAAATCTTATACATTGATGCTGTGATTTTTTTTACAGAATGTGTTATCTCTGTTTAGCAATCTTGGACATATTTATTATTTAGAATGTGTCAGGAGTGCATATGACTATAATACAGATTATACTATTAGTTATCAAATCTGACAGTGTTTCAAAAAAAGAAATATTATTTTATAGTATTCATCAAGATAATTTCTTCCTCCAAAGAGCATCTGACTTACAAAAACCCTATGTGTAGTTCTGCAGTCAGCTAAATGTCAATGTGACATCTTGGGTCACAGCAAGTTCTCCTGATTTTAATAATAATTGAAAACATCTCAAAAAAGTAATCAATATCACATCTGTTCTCAATTCTTGAAGTTCTGAACTGTTATCAGGAATCCAGTTGATAATAGCATTATCTTTTACACACCAAATACTTATTTTAAAGATATTTAATTGCTCCCTATGAAATAAAAATTGAAAATATTTTCTGTGCTTTTGATTTGACAAACTAGGAATAGAAATGGCAAAAAGTAGTGAATTAATTATATACTTTGCATAGCATAAACTTCTGTTATTTGGCAGGACCATTAGGCCTATTCTTAGAAGTTACTACAGAAGGAAAACCCAACAGAAAGCTGAGTGGAATTTTTGTCTGCCTGGAGACTGATGCATTCAGCATGGAGCATCCTGACACATACGATAACAATCACATTTTCTTTAAAAACAAATTTATAACATAAGTTTTGTAATTTTTAGCAGTAAAGAGCTTTCTGAAAGAAAGAGTAGAATTAATTTAAAATAGCAGTCATTTAAATCATATATTAGGGTAAAAGTACAATTTTCTAAGGACAAGGATAGTAAGTTACTAAGACAGATTGCTAGAGAAGTTGACATTTTGTAAAAGAGAGAAGTAAATCTCTTCCAGCAGTGGTCTACTTATAGCCCAATCCTGCCTTAGAGGCACTTGCATTGTTTCTCCCAGCTCTTTCCTGTATTTGCTGTATGGTAATAACAACCAATTGAATATAAGCCAGTCAATAAATAGTTATAATATTCTGACTATAGCAGAATCCACTCAGAATAGCAGATGAAGTTCTAAATCAGAAGGAAACAAGTTTCATGGAAGTCAATTCTTGACATTAAATATATTTTGTTACCTGTGATCCCCTGTTCATATCAAGGCCATACCAAATGGGCTTCAATTCAGACGACTTGCTGGCCCACCATGTTTTACGTGGTATAGTAGATGGGTGTGCAGAAATACAGGTCTCTCCAGTTTCCATGTTGCAGTACACTTTTATAGCATCTTCAACACATCCTTGGTTAGGATCAATCCAATATTCACCTACAAAGAACATGTATTGATATTCTGTTATATTATAAAGATTCTTTAAATACCTGGGGACATGTAAGCAAAAGTATGTCACAACAGTACAAAACAGGCATATGTTTCCTGTATCAATCTGATGTGTGTTTTGATGTGTGTTTCAGGTACACACTATAATGTTGTTTCAAGACAAAAGCTGGTCACTATTTCAAATACTTCAAAATTGGGGAATTCAGACTTGACTTGAAAGCTGTTTAAGGTTAAGGTTCTTTAAATCCATTGCAAAGCTGCTGAACACCCCAAGTGCATAAAGAACACACAGTGGCCAGAAGACCATTTTCTCTACATATGAGAAACTGGTGGCAGCCCTGCCTAATATTGATGTTGGAAGCAAAGTTTCAGGAAACGGGGCAAAATCTGGTAAGGCCTGCCACAAATTAACTCTACCTTCAAGTCTGTTCTGACTTATCCTCTGACTAATCTATACAAATTAGGGAATCTCCTAAATGGCAGACTAGCGCATTATGACCTACAAATTGCCAATGTGGAGCAGCAGCAGAGAATTCTGGATGGAAAGCACTCACAGGTCACCAGCCCACAGATAACATTTTGATCTAACAGCAATTAAGCAAATATTCACAACTGGCATACCAATCTGTTTCTATCATCATGTAAGCGGTACTCCATGGTGATAACAGTCTCAGAAGTAGTATTCCATGGAAGTCTAAAATATCTCAGATTTTAAAATACGTCTGCATAAATACTGAATAAATAAATATGGGATGCATCTGAATATATATTTCATTGGCAAGCAGAAATATCTTTTTGTGAGAAGTTTTCAAGCTCCTAGTATGAATATCAATTTAGGCCATCAAAATCTGTATTACTTTTTTTTATTTCCAGTGACCCAGTATATACTAGAAACAAGAGAGCTGCATATGACACAGATGGTGTTTATACGCACCGCTCTTCTTGGATGGGTGGCACAGCTTCAGGTCATCACAAGTCCGTGCTGGGTGTTTCCTTGAACCATCTGGGCTGCGCATAGTCTCAATCTGGCTGCTTAGTGACTTCAGTGTGGCATGAACTCCTGGGTCTGTTTTATTATGGTCATCTGGGGCTGCTTCATCTTCAGTAAACTCTGGTAGCGGATCTGCCATAGCATCATCATAGTGTCCCATAATGTCACCAATGGCAGCAGTGAGATGGCCTGGAGGTCCTGGAGGGCCAGGAGGGCCAGGATCACCTGGTGGACCCTAAGGTTAAAAACAAAAGGGCAACAGAGGCACTGCAGGGTAAATATAATACAAAATGATAGCGAAGCCAGCCACTAAAAATGTAAAACTTCAGGGCCAGCCACCCTAATGCACAGGGAATATTCAGATACAGATAAACAATTCACATTTCCAGTAAGAGGGGTAAGAGATAAGACCCGCATGTGAGTTATTCTTTCTGCTTCATGCCCTCTCTGCCTGTCTTAATACCTTGCTCAACTTTTTCTTACTCCTGATTTCAGACTTAACAGCTGGAAAAAGTCATCAAGGAATGGCATCCTCATTCCATTTTTTTCAAGCCATCTGTCCCTCCTTGTTCAAATCCCTCTGTAATAACTTTATTTCTTAAAATTCCTAACAGCTGTAAGTGATTTTCAGATAAATCTAAAATTCCTGCTTCCCCTGAGTTGCCTCAGGCACACTTTCCATTAGTAAAGACTGGACAGAAAAATCTGGCGCTAGAAATATCTCTACATCTATCTTGCACAGTGCTGAGCTTTCTAGCCACAAGTATGCAAGACAGAATCTGCATCATCCTTACTGGGCAGAGCAGATGTTTACGTGATTAAGTGTGTTTTCCTGACTAAGTATATTTTCATGAATGATGGGTCGTGAGGTCCTTCTGTCAACCTGAATTGCGACTCTTGGGGAGGTAACTGAGTCTTGAGACATAATGTATCTGTTAATAAACATACCTCCACCTGCAGGCTCTACCAGCTCTTCTTTGGCAGCAAAAAGGCTGTAACATACCTTCATCATAAGTTTGATGCTCTGGTGCATCAGATGCTATATCAAAACGTGGCATTTCCATTGAGAGTAATTACCTCAGAATTCACAACTAGTGCTTCAAATGTTTACTACAGAGCACACACCCAAACTAACAAGTGCTGCATCTCACAAATGAAATTTTAACTTTTATTTCTTGCTTTGCAGTTCCAATTCATAGTTGCAGCAAGCCACCATGAAAGGAAAACTAAAGTTACTGGTATGTGATATTTCTTGTACTGTCTTTTTGCAGTGATGAAGGATCTGGATACACACTATATTCTTATGCTTTACTGTAGACTATTCATCCAAGCCATGGTGCCTCGGCAAAAGTGGAGATAGCAATAATTAGCAGAAATTCAAATGAAATAGTTTGAATATTAGCACATGATAAACACAGAAAACATGACAGAAAACCAGCAGAAACTGCCTTGTCTGTCTTGCTCGTTATTTTATTCCACCTTTTCCACGCCTATCCCAAAATAAGCAATACCAGTCTTTTAATTCTCTAACTTACCTTCCTTGGGATAGCATTACTTATTATGACTTAGGGTATTGCAAACCGGTAAATGTGGAAGATGCTGGGCGTTTAACAAAGATTTACAACTTTTTCCAAAATGGTCAAACTATTTTTCATTAGTTGCGTATCAGCTCACGGTTGATGTCTGTAAACCTCAGATCAGGCTGAAGGTCAGCTGAGTGCAGTGTTAAGAGTTTTGGCTTTTCGTTTGGACAGAAGGATTTCCTTAATGCAAGGCATGATGGAGTATACTGCTGGCAACGAGTCACATGGCTGTTCTAATTCAGTGCCACTTTTGAGGGACTACTGACTTTGAACTACCCCTGGTTCCAGATACAGCAACTGACCTATGCTTAGGCCTGAGGTTTTAGGATCCAACTTGCCAAACAGACACGTTGAAGTGCAGATTCAGTGAACTAACTGCAGAAGTAGCCCCAGGCTGGCCTAAGGAGAGCATGGGTGGATGAGACTGGGATCATCACAGGTCCAGAAGATGAAAATGATTAAAAAATGAGCCCTTTCAACACAGTTACCCTGGCTATTAGTCGGAGAAACTGTATCAAATCTTACCATTTGTCTTGAGCTCACAAATGTTTGAGAAAGTGACACAATGGACTGTAAAAAAATCTCATTATTTGAAGGCAACCTTTTCCCTCCATATTCCCATCAATTTACCTCAGGCCCAGCTTCTCCTACACTCCCTCGAACACCGGGAGGCCCAATTGGCCCAAGTGGACCAGGACTTCCATCTTTGCCGGAAGGACCAACTGGACCTGGAGGACCCTAGAAAATATAAGAAAAAGAAGGAATGTATTTTAGCATTTAATAACAAAGTTATACAAAACAGCCCTTTACAAGGAATATGTTTTCAGGAAGCAATCTAATTACTTATGTCTATTTCAAAACTTCTAAAAATCACTTTTTTCTTCTTCTCTAAAAGTGAGAAGGCAGTTTCAATGCTGCTGTTCTGAAGCCAGTCACCCCAGCTAATATATCTTTGAATCAGCTGCATATTTTTTCCTTAACCATTTAAGTGGGGGTTCAATTCGAGGTGCTACACAGACTGGAGTAGCTGCTGTACGCCGACATGTATACAGACTCAGAGATACGCTGTCACTTCGCAACATCCAAGGAAGTCATATTTCTCTGTTACTTTTGGGTGAATGACATACATGGGGGTATAAAAGGCAGAGTTGCAATTAGCAGAGCTGCCACATATATGGCTTTGCATCAGCTGCAGCAAAAGTGCCTGTAAAAAGAGGCTGTAGCCCTGTAGTTACTTTGAACTGATCTTTTTAATCTAGGTATAAACTACACTTATGTCAAAGCTTTACTATATTAAACAAGGTAATGTCTCAGCAAAAGGTAGAAGGGTAAACACCACATGATACTGAAGTCAGTAAAAGCCAGTGAAATAGAAGTGAAGCGGAAACAGAAATCTGATTGAGGAAAAAAAAACAAGCAAGAAAACCTTAAACCTGAAACATTATACTCACCCGAGGACCAAATGGGCCTGGAATGCCAGGACTGCCCTGCTCACCAATAGGACCCTAAACAGAAGAAATTATCATATCATTATGACATTTAAAGCATAGTCCTTTAGTTTTAAAGAATTAGTGTGTGATATACACAATGTTGGAATAGGATTATAATATACATGAACAACGCGTAGCACCTTTCCCTCTTACGATTCATTTTCATTCTGTTGCTCTCTTTTGTCACAAAGAGTAACAACTGTAATCACAATCTAGATTAATAGAATTTGCTGGTGCCTGCCTATATATAAAGTTGTTTCTACAGGAAAGCTTTGCTTTCATGACATTTAGAATCAGATTAGCTTATAAAAGAGTAACTCATAGGCCATTACTAAGTGGAAAGATGCTTTGAGAGTTGACTCTTTTCCTGCATGTCAAAACTTCCAGCTCTTGTGCAGTATCAGTGAACAAATGAAAAAAATTAAGTTTACCATGGCATTTCCATTCAATTGCCACTGAAATCATGAAGTTCTTGCAAGTATTAGCAAAAGATACTGTCACAGTCTTCATGGGATTTTGCATTTGATACCTTGACTGTAAAGTGTTCAAATACTGTCAAAAAAGCACTTCACACTCTAACCTGCTTATCTGAAAGGTATCAACTTCTGTTATCATCTTGTGCTGACTGATCACTGACTGCCAGGGATCAGTCACTGCAGGACTGGCACAAATGGAACAAGTGTAGGAGAATGCATATCTTGCAAAGCACAGGTTTACCTCACCATGAAATCGTATTGTAAAATTGCATTAAAAATATTATCAAGTACAGACAGCCAGGCCACTCACAAACACCCTGCAGGGAAAAAATAACTCATGTTTGCTTTTTTTCCCTTTTTAAATAAGTATGTTCCTGATACATTATTTAACTATCATGAAAATAAAATTATAGTAAAAAAAGAACAACTTACAGGAGGACCAGGAAGACCTTGAAGCCCAGTGAAACCCCTGTGTCCCTTCTGGCCCCTGTCGCCTCGATCTCCATTGTCACCTTTGTCACCACGAGGTCCTTGGGGACCCTGTAAATATCAGTGATTAAATATAAAATTCTGAACTGGGAAAAAAGCACCACAACCTCAAAAAACCCTCATTTGCTTTTAGACACTGTATTCAGACCTCCACTCAAAGCTAGGAAGAAGGTGATGCTGGGGCAGCTCCAAGAATCTTAAGTGTTTACCAAAGAATAAGGAAATAGTTACAGAAAACTGTGTTGTGTTTAATTATAGTTGTGGTAAATTTAGTCTATTTAGCTACATAATAATAACAAAAAAAAAATCAACTGTAATAATGATACTAAATACATAACAAAATTTTAAGACTGAGAAATTTCTTTGCCTTACTGGATATGGCAAATGATTTTCGTAGATGAGATTGAAATATTGTGGATCTCTCACAGGCTCATAATGATAAAATGTATTTTCAATATGAAATCCTCTACGTTGCATCTTTATTTCTCACAGCAGATTTCACCTTCACTATGATTAAATTACAGCTGAAGTTACAGACCACAATGTTCACACTCCCCAGTACAAATAGCTTGCTTCTATTACCATCATAATTTCATTCTTGGTATTTTTAATAGTTTCAAACTTTTCATACTAATCCAAGAATAATTGGGGAAAAAAAAAATGGCTTCTGCTTTCAACTTTATATTTCTCAGCCCGAAATGCATGTTAAACTTCTCAGTGCTAGATTCGAAATAGTTTATCAATGGCATCATTATCACTAACTACTCAATAAACTTTTCCCATCTCTCATATGACATCTGCTTAGGGACAGGACAACATTCTTTTCAATTTCCCAAGTTTGCAATTAATTTTTTGTTCCAAGTTTGAACTATAAAAGATTTATGTAATAGAAAAAAAATGGGGTTTGTTTGTTTTTCAGTTTGGACTGAAGTTAGAATCTCATGAGTTGAATTAAGGCAATTTCATGGGAACAGGTGATTTTGTTCTATTTCTGCCATTTTTATCTAAAAATCTGCATTTTTGTTCAGCATTCATTTCTTTACCCCTTATTGGAATTGTCAAACACAGACTCTAGCTATTTGCCAACTCAGGTCCTACCATCATCCGAACAGCAACACACTCCAAATAGAGAGGCTTCCAAAGCATTTGTTATTCTTCTGCAAAGGATTTTTGAAGAAAGTGTAGAAATAGTAGTGTATTCAGACAGATTTGTACAGCTTTGCAGCTCAGAAGACTGCCTGCATCCAGTTGCAGTCAGAATACTAAGAGTTGAAGCCTGTTCAGCATTCTAATTTGGGCTCAGTTTCTCATGTACTTTCCTGTAAAATGTATCTCAGATAAAACAACGGTGACTATGGAGAACTTACAGGCAAACCTCTTTTTCCTGCACGGCCTGGGGGACCCATCGGACCTCGAGAACCCTACAAAGATTGCAATACAGAAGATATGTGAAGCAGTGCACCAAAGCATACACAAAAGTTTTTTGATAAGAAAATTATTAGAAAAAAAAAAGTCTCACTTACAGTTTCACCTCTTTGACCCGCATCTCCTGGTGGGCCAACAGGGCCCGGAGTTCCTGGACCCCCTGGGGAACCTGGTAAGCCTGCAGGGCCAGGTTCACCACGATCACCCTGCAAAACATAATTTCAACAACATTTATCTAAAGAGGATTGGACTAGACCAAAGCAACAGGACTGTAGCATTGCTGTTCTATTTTCTAGCAATTACAATTACAAAGATATTCCTTCTACAAGAACACAAGTCTGAGTTTGTGGAGGCAGGCATTTTTTAGCATGTTTCCTCAACTTTGAGAGGTATTACTTATTCAAAGGTGTGATATGCTCTCAGAACAAGTTCTCCATTCAAGTTAACTGAATGAAGAGAAAATCTACAGTAAGTCAATGATAAAATGGAGATTTGCAGAAGTGACTTAAGAAAACAATACATTCTTACACGTTCTCCAACAGCTCCATCTCGTCCAGGTGTACCGTCATTACCAGCAGGTCCCTAGAGTTATGGAATAAGAATAGGGCTGTTGATTAGCTCTGTAATCTTGCATTTCTATAAGAAGAATTAGAAAGTTGTTCTCCACCTCTAAGTTCAAGTCGAGGAGACTAACCACTTTTTTGGGGGGTTTTTTGGTTTTTTTTGTTTGTTTGTTTTTTGTTTTAATGTTAGAAGGCTCTAATACTTACTTCTGGACCAGCTTCACCTACAGGTCCAGAGGCCCCTGACTGGCCAATAGGTCCTGGGGGACCTTTATCACCAGGTGGCCCTGTGGGACCTTGTTTTCCTGGTGTACCCTAAAAAAGATGAGAAATATCATATCAAAATTTTAATCAGAAAACAAAGAAAGCACAAAAAACCTGCCATCTGCAAAACACTACTCATTAATCCAATCTGAAGTATCATCAACATTTGTAACTTCCAAAAACTGATAATTAGGGACAGTGTTCTGATAGATTTTGAATATATATTTAATATAGTGTGTATTTTTAAGCAGTTTGTGGTAGTTGCTTCTGAACAGACTTTTTATGACTAGAAGCTGCTGCTTTCAAGTTAGTCTATCTAGTAGTGACTCTAAGCATACACTCCCGTATATCAATATGTCTAATGGCATTACCTGCAATAGGAAAGGTCTATTTGACTCTGGAAAAATGTAATGCAATTTGAAATAAGTAACATGTTGAGGTTTTTTTCCTGTTTCAACACCAACAAATCTTGTTAGCCTGGAATAATTTCTGGCCAACTTTAACTATAAATTGACTTTATGGATCCAGTGGTAACGGCAGATCCTCCATACCATCCCTTTCATTAATACTCTGTTTAATGACTTGATCTCCTGGATCATTGGGCTTTCCAATAAATATCTATAAATCCTACATGAAAGCAAAGAGAGCACAAATGGCAATTTTGAAGATTGTAGTTCACAATTTATGAAATAGCAGTTACAGAGTATTTACTCACATTCAAGTAAACTTGGACACCTAAATGAAGAGTCTGGGGTTGTTTTTTTCAAGGATCTAGTTTTAAGTCAAATAGGAATATTTTAGCCAGAAGTCTTAATTAATGCTATTTACCTGCTTACTCTCAATTCAGGTTCAGATCTTCCACTATGGCAGAAACAAGATCTCCCACCTCACGCATTTGCATGAGAGTAAGTTATTTACAATTCTCTCTATATTCGCTCCTGCAATTGGAGTTTCCAACCTTCTCCCTTGTGCTATGGGGCACTATGCTCTCAACCCCAGAAAGACAATGAGAATGCCCAAGCCTGGCGGTATACTGACAGGATCATTACTTACTGCAGGACCTGGCAGCCCTGGCATGCCTCTTTCCCCTCGCTGTCCTGGCATACCAACAATACCTCTTTGACCAGTAGTTCCTGCTGGACCTGGGGGGCCATCTGGGCCCTGAAATCCACAAAGGATAAAACAAAATTACTACCATTTCAGTAGCAATAAGTATAAGCAGCAATGAGACCAAGACCAGAGTTGGTCTAGGGAGAATTAATAACATAAACCAAGACGTACCGGCTGCCCGTCTTCACCTGCATCACCCTTGTCTCCAGGACCACCAGGAGGCCCAGCTGGCCCTCGATCTCCCACACGGCCATGAGAACCGGGATCACCACGAAGACCTGGGGGACCTTCTTTTCCTGGCTCGCCAATAGGCCCAGCAGGCCCTGGAGCTCCCTAAGAAGATTGAAACACCTCATTACATTGGACCCTTTTCTGATCAGGACAATTAAATTCTAAGGACTGTGTTTTGATAAACTATAAATATGCATACTCTAAGGAAGGCCCAAAGTGTGAATGAGCTAAGAGCTATTATATGAAACAAACATCTCATCAAATTATGTCCAAGCTCTACCTTCTCTCCCCCACAATTTGCATTCCAAACTCCCTCCTTTAAAAGACACTCTCTTTTTTTGTTTCTTCTTTTTTTTACCTCACCTGCCCAACTACTGCTAGAAAACGCCCCATTGCCCATTCTTTCCAATATCATCAAGCTCACGTCCATAATCAAACCTTCCATTCACATGGTACAAATTAATGTTTTAATGGACCTTTGTTCATTTCTTAAACACTTTTAAAAGGCTTCACGTTTATATTATGTTTTCCATAATTGTCACCTTTTGATAAAGTCACGATGACTATAAGTTATTTTTCTCATCAAAACATTAAAGGGCATATAAAGAGAGTCAGAGTTCTCTGTGTGGAGTTGAATCCTTATTTGTTGATCCACAGCTAATTTTTTTTTTTTTGTAGTGTTTCTGAAAATGTTTAGACATGAGAGATTCTGTGGTTTTGTTTTGGTTTGGTTTTTTAATTTATTTTAATGGATCTTATGAGTAACTCCACCAATGAGATAACCAGGCAGAGGCCTCTTCCTTTTCCAAAAACTCTCCTAACTTCAGTCACCACTGAAGAGACAAAAAAGTAAAAAGTACATGAAGATATAGGTTGCTGGTTTGCTCCTGTAAGCAATTAAGTCATTACAGCAGCCTGAACAGCTCAAAGCCTGCTTAACTCAGTGAAGTCTTGCACTAATTTGGACACACTGACACTAGATCAAGCCCAAGATTAACACATTTTATTTGATAACATCAAATGTAAGCATGCAGTCACAGAAGTCAGTGCTGACGAGCTGTTCTATTCCATAGAATTAGGCCATGAACACTGCCTCACCTTTCCTGCTTTCTTCAGGTTTCCACAACCAATTTATAAAACACATGTATTAGGAATATGACAACTGACTTACAGTAGGTCCTGGAGGCCCAACTCTTCCAGCAGATCCTGGGAATCCAGTAGCACCCTAAAAAAACATTTTAATGCACTGTTTACCTCAAATGTTCTCAGCTGAATTAGTGAGCAAATGTTATAATTACAGACTGTTAAAAACAAGCCGAGATGAGATGATACACACATCACATAAAATTTCAGGATTAGCTTATCGTCAGTCAGGTCACAAAAAATAAAATCTACTTACAGGTGGACCCTGAGTTCCTCTACCACCTTTCAGACCAGGAACACCTGGAGGGCCCTAAGAGGAAAGGAGAAAGAAAGGTGTGAACACCCAAGACATTTTTAATAAGCAAGATCAGCCTATGTCACTGTTTCTCTGACAATGTTATTTATACTTACTGGTGGACCAGGAGACCCAGCAAGGCCCTGTGGTCCTGGAGATCCAGCATCTCCTTTCTGTCCAGGTTCTCCGGGTTCACCTTTCACACCTGGCTGACCATCAGGGCCCTGTAAGAAATAATATTTAGAAAAGACATCAGATCAGAGAATACCAAATCTTTCCAGCCTAATGAAGTAATTTTTTAGGGAATTTCTAGAAGACAAAAAATAACAAGTGAACAAATCAGCCCAGAAAACAGTGCATTTGTTCAATGGTTCAGCTCAGGAGAAATCTAATAGTTCAGCACAGCTTTTATAGAAGATCACAGATGGGATTTTCCGAAGTCTGTGAAGTCAGAATTTCAATTTAAAAAATTTTCTTATCTAACATACATTTTTCTTTCCTTTAGATTTTCTATTTTCCTCAGCAGCTATTACATATCTAAAAGCAAAAGGGACTCAACAAACATCTTTTCTTGTCTTTTTTTTTTTTTTTCCCCAGCAAGGGTAACAGATGCCTGACTCTCTGTGAAAGGTCTGAAACACAACATTTAGCCTGTGGGAAAGTTTGGGGTATTCACCAGAGAACTCACAAACCTTCCATTTGGTTCATCAATTCATTCCAGCTGTCACTACTCATAGAGCAAATCTTTGCTACCTTCAGTAGCACTTTATAACTTGCCTCATTTTAATCTCAAAGGAGCAACATAACATATTCATAAAAATATGAAATCTGGTGAGCAATTACATAATCATGCCAACAAAATGACTTTTCAAGTGCCTAGGGTATTTATTGGCCCTTTTCTTTACTTGATATACTGATGGGAAAAGAAACGGCTCTTTTTGTAACAAAAACGCAAGTCACGTTCCAGAACACTGCTGTATTATTCATGATGAAGTAAACGACCTCAAAGAATGACCAAAGGAAACTCATTAATGTTACAAAACACATACCGGAGGACCAGCAAAACCAACAGCGCCAGTTGGGCCATTTTCTCCTCGGGAACCCTGGTCAAAAAATTTAGAAAACTGTATTCAACATAGAAGTCTTTCTACATACAGTATAATTTGCAGTTAAATACACAAAAAAGGATGTGAACTATTTACTATCATAACTTAGATTATACTTTACCTCTATTAATCATAATCAAATGATCTTTTAATCACAAAATAAACAATGTTAACTATGATGTTAAGACCTGCCATGTGTTCAAGACTATATGTAAACTTTCAGAATTTAGAGATGGAAGGCATGTGCAAGCTCTAAAAGCACAATAGGAGAAATTCTGCTCACAACCACTCCCAGTGATAGCAGGATCAGGTGAAGTGCACACACTTTATGCAGCCCACCATTCCAATCAGATAGAATGGGGAAAAAAAAGAATAGTTTGAAGATGTATTCTACAAAGTCAGAATGGGCTATGAGCTGCTTCAACTGAGCTTCCCACACAACATTTGTTTGGAAAAGAAGGAGCTGAAGGCTGCCAAGCTCCAGCACTCCCAGAGGGGTGGAAGCTACTCCTATTTACACTGGAAATAAGGCTGGTCTGATTTATGACAGAGCCATAATAAATTCCAAGCAGTATGATGGATCTAGAAGGGCTGAGCCTCTAACTCCCTAATCAAAGTCAACGCTTAAAATCCTTAAAATCACAAATAGACTGAAGATGACAAGAATTAGTGTAATTAGATGAGAACTAAGATATACTTCTGTGCTTTGCCATCTAAATATTTGTACGTGTACAGTAGTATTTGGTATAGGCATGCTTTTAAACAATCAAAAGTGGTGGCATACTTTCTGGAGTGAGCTAATTGAGGGTAACTCTATGTAAAGATTCCCCTAAAATAAGTATAGGACTGAGGAACAAAATCTGCCAATAGCTTTGCAAGTGCACAGCATCAAGACAGAACTACAGGTTTTGGCTACAAAGAAACAAAATGAGAGACAAAACCTGGAGTTTGGATCGGTGTTAGATATTGTTAACTTACACCAGGCAAAAACCAAACATGTTTACTCACAGGGTTTCCACGGGAGCCAGGAGGACCAACTAGACCTCGAGGACCTGGTTCACCCTTAAAATAAAATTAGAGATTATTTCCCAAGTAACTTATTAGACAAGTAGCAGAACTGCCAATAAATTTTGGCAATATTAAGGAACTTCAGTAGAGAATAGCATAAAAATCTGTTTACCTTTTCACCAGTGGGACCTGCTGGACCCATTGGGCCTATTGGACCAGGGAGACCCTTTTGAACAAATCAAGATAAAAGGAAGTTAGAAAAGTCATGGTTCAAAACTGTTACCTTAAAACTCCTCATATGTTACTATTTCCATACGCTTTTTCATTCCTTTAAATTCTTTTCCTTTATCTCTGAAATCTTCTTGGGTCTTTTTTACCTAAAATTTACTTGCATTTCCTCTCCAATTGACCAAAATCCCACATCTCAAAAGCCCTGCATTCATTCATTCTCTCTTTTTTCACTACCTCCATCTTCTGCTTTATGCCACATTTATGAATAAGGCCAATGACAAAAAAAGCCCTGGGTTTATCTCACTCTCTCCAGAAGAAATGATGATCTTTTTTCCCCACTTGCACAGAAGCTCTCTAATTGTTTTATGCTGGTATTTGATTCCTTAAATTAATTTTAATGTATCCATCATTACTTTTGAAGATTAATTTATGTCTTGAAAACTCCACAAAAGTGTCCTTTTCCTCTTCATCATGCAGTTAGGCAAATACGTTCCAATCTCTCCATCCAAACCCACCAACTGCACGTGATGATCCTGCAGCACTATTCATATTTCGTTCTTGAATATTCAGATAGCCCAATTACAATTCTCTTTCAATAGAAAGAGAGTACCACAAATTTGCACCAAGTTTATCTTGAACAAAATTCCTCCTCCCCCAACAGCCTGCACTGCAAATTGGTTCAAATTGAAAAGAAATACAAAAAAGACAGCATTAACAAAGGATACCACGTCACCATCAATGCTCTAGTGATCGGTAGCAGAGATATCTGCAGATACATTTCTTTAGAAGGGGATGTGCCTTTAGATCACCATTGCTTTACCTATTCATTTGTTACTGTAAGCTGTGTTGTCTTACAATGACTAAGAACTGTTCTGTATCTTTGGATACTATCTGACTGACAAAGAAATTCCAGCTCACAGCTACCAAATGTGAGAGCTTCTGGATGCTAGGGTTTCTCAAAAAGACTTCTCTACTTTAACTAGAAATTCAGTCCAGTCAGAATCCTCATCTTTCCTATGCATTTCAGATTTCCAAATGCCTAGCAGTTAGTACTCAAACTGGTTTGCAAAACCCAAGAATCTCAGACAGATGCAATTTATCTAAAAACTAACTCCAACAGCTTCCAGAAAGAAAATATAGTCAATGCATATACAGCAAACCCAGCACATTTTGGACAGTTCATCTATGCAGAAGTGTGCATGCAACACATCTTGAACATATTGGATTCGTTGCATGCGAGCAGACCAGCCATGTTATTTATGCACAGAAGGTTCAGATGTTTCCACAAGTGTCCGCAACTTGCTGCACGTATGGGGCTCTGTACATTTACAGGAATTTTCACCGGTGAAACTCAGGACAGACCACGGGCAATTTAGTCTAAACAATGAGGTATCTGCTTTAGTCCAAGAGTCAGAATGGGTGGGTTTGCTTTTTGGCTATTGATTTCTGCCTGTTTCTTTTTTCATATTTTTACTCTAGTCAGTTTAGCTGAATCCCAAATGAACAGACTACTTCTGGGAATTCTTTCTATTGACATCTTAACTCTCATTCTTGATTACATGAAACATGGGCTTGGAACATAGATTTCCTAAAACATTGTGAACAGCAGTCTTGAAAAACTTGGAGACCAAATTTGGAAGGTGGGGGAATGAGAATGACTGTCAACCCATGATATCACCAAGTTGAGTAGTGTTTAACTGTATGAGCTGAGTACCTTTAGCACATTAAACAATCTGGTGTGTGGAGAGTAGGTCTAAAAAGAGCAATAGATTTACTTACTCTTGCCCCATCATTACCAGCTGTACCTTCAGCACCTTTCTCACCTATGCCGCCCTGTGGAAAATACCCAGAAAGTCTCAGTTATGACACCAAATACTGAGTAGTTTATACCCTGGAACAACCACAGTGTTAAGGGACAGGTGATTCTACTCAGCACAACAGAATTAACCAGACTTACTCTATCACCCTTGGGGCCAGGTGTTCCAGCAATCCCTCTTTCTCCAGGCATACCTTGAAGACCTGGTGGGCCCGGATCACCAGGCGTCCCACTAGGGCCTGGGTTTCCCTGAAGCAAATAAAGAACAAGTTGTTGTCTATTCATCTGAGAAGTAGCTTTGTCTCTAGGCTGCAGAACATTCTGTGCCTGTCTTGAAGTCTCTGGGGTACAGTTTTAAGTAACAATTTTCTCTTAAATTTGGACTTTATTCATGTCTAAATACTTTTCCCATTGTGTTACTCAGGAAGTTCGGTTGTAACACCATAGTCCTTCCAAATAAATTGGTATTTACTCAGTGCGTATTGGGGATGAAAGCAGGAAAAAAAAAGAAGCTTGAGCATCTTACTAACTTGTCCTTGATGCCACATGTGTCTATTACACCAACTAGCTACAGGTAGAAGTTGCCAGGGGCAGAGACACTTTATTTATGCTTTGCTTCTCACAGCTCATGTCCATTACAGGTCCTGTAAAGGCACTTCCTACCCGGGTGACCTTCCTAGGCCCAATTATATCAATTGCAGGTGAAAGAAAGGCATGCAGTTTTCAGTATGTTCTTTTAAACACTCAACCCTGCCCAGGCTCTTCATGTAAACTGATATGGTTTTTAAAATGAAGCCATTGCCAGAGGTTTTTCTGCAGTGCAGAAATGGCTTTACTGTATTTTACTGAGAAACAGAAACCATTTTAAACTTCAGACCTATGTAAATTAATACAAAATGTGATTTCTCAACACTAGTATCTTGCAAGTTATTGATATTGTTATAGTAGAATAACTTGTATCTCCTCTTAGAACCGTCATATAAACAAGATACCCTTCATGAAAAGATATCCCTTTTACAACAAAAAAAGCTCTCTCATGTTCATGCAGGTGAGCAGAATTATACATTACATCACTGCAGCAACACACATCTCAGTCCAGCTTACCTTTGGACCATCAGGACCATGACCTCCAGCCATACCCTTTTCACCCTGAAGTCCTGATGCACCTGGTTCTCCCCTTTCCCCTGGATTGCCACGTTCTCCCTACAAAATGGAAAATTATTACTCATTTAGAAGTCAGGGTACAGTTTTGGTAGACAAAGTCCAAAATACATCCTAAGTGCAGCACTGCTATTTGAACAAAGAATCTGTGAACAAATTCTAGTAGAACTGATCAAAAAAACCCCAGCTTTATATATTTATTGTTAAAGGTAGGGGAAATAGCATGTTGGTCAGCAAACTAAAAACTGTCATTTCACAGCTGTAAAACAAATCACTTAGCAGCTAGTAATCAACACCACTTCATGAGCTATGAAGCCATTAAAGGTGGTAGGTTTTACAAAACCCATCTTAAAACGTATCTATGTTTACAACCATTTTATTGGTGGGAAAAAAAGTCAAATATTCACTTCAGCTGTTAAAGTCCATATTCTATATGAACTCTCAACCTGAGAGAACTATTACAAATGTTTAAACTCTGAAAGAAAATACTTACCCTAGGGCCCAATGGACCAACAGCTCCAGGATCTCCAGGAACACCCTAGAGCAGAACAGAACTCACCATCAGAATGAAAGCATTATTCATAATTAATTTCCATAGTTATGGAAATTAAAGATAAAAATTTTCATTTCCAAAGTACTACAAATGTAGATGGCTAGTTCTGAATATTATCTGTCCATGCCAAGAGGAGATAGTCCAACTCAGTCCAAGATGATGGTCAGATTCTAGTAATTATTTTATCCAAAAGCAGTTCTCAGCTTGCAGACTACATCAGTACATATTTTGAAACAGAGTGGAAAATTAAATTACAAAGAGAAGAATAGATAAAGCTACTTTCATGAAGTGAATTAGTGTTAAATTACACAGAAATTACCTGATCACCTGGTTTTCCTCCCTCACCTGGAGGACCTGGTGGCCCTGGCAAGCCCTGTAAAAAAAGTAAATACAATCGTCTCTAACACGATAGAAAGTTATGTAGATCCAGAATTAAGACACCAAGAATATGAATGTAGTATTATATTCAGTAGAAGAGTATGCCCTCAGAGACCCCCAAGCAAAATAGTTACATAAATACTTCACCAAAGTGTTTTCCCCCCTCTAAATGAGATAGCAGCCCTTCTTTAACATTTGCAGGACATATGCATATCAGCTTTAAAAATAAAGTTCTCTATAAACAGAGATTGACTTAATTAATACTCTGATATCAAAACAATTCTGTTGCTTCATATTTGGAAGATCTTTGGAAAATCTCCAGATCAAAACTGAAAACCAACAAAGGTTTTCTCAAGGGATACAGAGCTGGTATGTAAGCAGTTGCCAGTTCAGTTTAGTGCATAGCTGATTTGAAAGCCAAGTATCACTAATTATTCTGAGGATCATTGCCTTAGTTCTGAAGTTATGTTTTGTTAAACATCACTTGATTGAATTTCTCCAATTGATAAAGTTGATAAAGACACTGCTGTTTATTTTTTTCCTTAAAAAAGTTAATACACATACCTGAAACCCTGTAGGACCTGGAGGGCCTTGTTCTCCTCTTTCTCCTGCCAGACCCTAGACAAAAGAAAGTAGTAACTCTACGGTAGAGGAATATAGACAGGCTCCACAATTTTTCTTCACTCTGAATACCTATATTTTTAATTACGTATTTATTTATTATACATTTTTACTTACCCCAGGCCAAGATATACCCTATATAAAAGATGTAATAAGACATATCTTATTTCTTTAAGATCCCCTCCCCAAAATTCTGTGCTGACAGGAAAACAATCATAGAATCATTTAGTTTGCGAAAGATCTTTAAGATCATCAAGTCCACTCAGTTCCACTGAAACCAAGAAAGCTAGGAAAATGAACTATGAGAAAATTTTGCTCCTTACACTATTTTTTTGTAATGGTCAGTAAAAGGAATTAGACTACTAATATATATTTTTTCAATTCAAAGCTTCCCATTTTTCTATGAAAATTTTTTCTTTAAATGTTCTTGGGATTCTTTGATTGGAATCAGCAACTGGCATGAAGATAGATAAAAACAGAAAGAGTAATGAATGGATAGAGCAATGGGCATGCAGGCAGAGTGGTAAAAGTCGACTTACTGGTGGGCCGACAGGACCGGAAGGGCCAACTTCACCATCTTTACCAGGGGCTCCCTAAATTAAAAGGAGACAGGAAGAAGTCTTGTGTAATGAACATAGATAACAGAAAAGCAACATTTTCTGTAATCACTGCAAGCAACAGTCACACTCACTCTCTGTCCTGGGACGCCTGCATTGCCTGCTTCTCCAGGTTTTCCAGGATCACCCTAATTTGCAGAAATAAAAACTACTATTTTTAGATACTGTTTTAATCCATTAAAATACATGCAAATGTTTAAATTTAAACAGACCTTGGGTACCAAGTGCCATACTCACACTACTACCCTTTGGCCCAGGAAGGCCCATGCTGCCTGGCTGACCTCTGATTCCTACTGAACCTGCTGGACCTGGACGTCCATCCTCTCCAGGAGCGCCCTACAGAGAAAAAACATTTTCCATATTAAATTGGAAAGTATTTGTATATATGAAAAAATAACATTAATCTGGTTAGGTGCCATGGTTATCAGTCAAGATGTCTTTAAAGCAGACCTAGCTTTTAGCCATACTGCTGGATTTAACCAAATACTACACAATTATCATCATTGAGCCACTATGTACAAATACTTTATTGTTTCCCTAAAGAGACATTTAGAAAAGATACTTAGTTCAAAATGATTTTTAAAAAATTGCAGTAGCTGCTAAACAACACATACTGCTACACAGACAAAACTAAAGGAATCTTATCGGCACTATTTTGGAGCTGGGAATCTACAGTGAACACTGAAGAGAGAAGATGAACCTTCAGAAATCAAGAAAATTCAAGTTAATAAAAGTAATTTCAGTGAGTTGGGACCTTTGAATTACTGTTCCCTTGCCGAAAGGACTAATTTTTGTATCGCTTACCAAGGGGCCAAGTTTTCCTTCAGGGCCTTGAACACCTGGATTTCCTGTCAAACCCTAAAAGCGGGAATAGAGAAATGTAAATAAATCCAAAATGTATGCTCAGTTACTAACATGTTACAAACACTAAGATGTTTTTTTACACAAGAATATCTTCTCTGTATCATCCTCACTTTACAGCTTCATCCCCCACTGTCTTTGGTCTTCCCTTTTTCTATTCTTCCTTTTACTGCCTTTACACCTCTTGAGCTTCTCACAGGCTCACCTTTATTTCTGCCAGCATCGCCCAGTGATCTATATCACATCTTGTACTTGCTGCTTCCTTTCTCTCCTTTTGTGATATTCTAAATTCTCCCCAAATATTTTTCCTGAAAAAAATCTCTAGATGACATGCACCACTCAACTATGTAAGTAATCAATCACCAATTTAATGAAGGTCTGGCCTTCAATTCATGTTATCTGTGGCAACTATGTGTCTTACAAGCACGCTTCCTTCACTTGCATTAGCCAGTCTCAGTCAGGGCTATTTCTCCTGTTTCAAAGACAAAAGGAACCTATGCTTCCAAACATCAGCAGGAAGAGAGGCAGGTATTTTGGCCTTTACCCTTCAAGTAGCCGCACTGAAGCAAGTCTGTCCTTGTATGACAGACAGCTTCTTAATTCTGAAAAGGTCGTTGCTGCCTTTTGAAAATCAAAACCATCATGGTTTATAGTGTACTGCTATTAGTTCCTTACCCTTGCACCTGGGAGGCCAGATTCACCAGGACGCCCAGGATCTCCCTGACCTCCTTTAGGACCAGAAGAACCTGCTGGACCACGCTCTCCTTGAGCACCCTAGAAAGATACCAATGGGATACTAGTTAACAGGTAGAACGGCAACAGTAAGAGAAGGTTAAATAAAACATGTATCTTCTATTAAGAACCTATTTTCGCAAACAGAGTTCCAAATAATTAATACTTTTTTTATTATTATTATGTTTTTCCCAAATTAGTACTTAAAAGTTGCCTGTTCAGTAAATAAAATTTATATAAGAATTTTAGAATCTCTGTATTTTTACCAAAAAGTTAGGGATTTACAGAAACACTAGACAAATACACATGTGAGTCACTTCCCTGGAAATGTTATAGCAGTTAGGAAAGCCAAAGACAGATAAGCTCATCAGTTCAAGCAACAAGTCTAGAAAAACTATACCACACACAAAGAAAAGGCAATTTTTCAAATAGTTACCTACTAGATAGCAATCATAAAGCAATATATTAGTAGAACAGGTCAACAACTCTTATCTATTCACATTTTAGCATGAGAGAGCATTAAGTCAGGGACAAGCAAGCAAAGCTGAATATCACAGGAATTGAAAGTCAGTTTTCCCAAAAAAATTTTAGTCTCAAAACATTCAGACCGCTTTCTGGCATTTGTTAATTCCTTTTGATCCTGCTTCCAGTGATTTTGAAAATCTATCTATTTGTCCAGAAGCAGATTTTTTTTTATGGAACACTTTCTTTCTATATATCTGTATGTACAAAAATTTAACAAATGACCCAATAAAAGATGGACGCTTTAATTTCATTTACCTTTGGTCCAGGCAACCCATCAGAACCTGGAAAACCACGGTTACCAGGAGCACCCTGGGAAAAGCCATAGATACAAGACGATTACCTTAACTTTTACACAACTTATTGCAAATAAAGTACTTGATTTATGGTTTGGGGGTTCAGTTTATTTCCTTACAGCTTTCTTACTTCAATACTGTACACTTGCTTTTTTTACCACTTGGAATGGTAAAAATACCAGTTTCACTCATGCACGCTGAAGCGCTCCTTTTATGTGAATGGCCTCATTTGAAAGCAAAATGGCCATTTGTATAGGGTTAAGCTAAAAACCTGCAGTTTAGCTCATCATAACTCCATCATTTCTCCTACCATAGTATCCTGTGCACTGAATCCACAAATGAAAATATCCAGTGTCAAAAATAATGCACAGTATTAACTACTGTCAGGAAAATAAAGTTTGACTACACCCACAAGGAAGCTGTAAGAAAATTCATGATTAGGTCAAGAGGTTTTTCAGCTTAGCAGTGCATCTTTCGAGACATGTTATTCCTTTGGATTGCTTACCCTCTCTCCAACAGGACCTGGTGGACCTACTGACCCCGGATCACCTCGAGGACCTCTTTTCCCTTCTTCACCTACAGGGCCAATGGGACCCTGGGGACCTTGTGGGCCCTGGTGAAAGTAAAATGTTTTTTAAAAAAATCACTGTTAAGCTTACTACTTCTTGGGTATATTGAAACAGACTGTCTTCTAAACATCATAAACATTTTTCCAAATAAAGGAGAAAAAAAACCTAGTTGAGTTTTGAATCAGTTAAAATCAGCAGCTTTTCAGCATCACCCTTTGTCTTTCACAATGTTTATAAGCTACTATTTCAGTAAGAATTGCACTATGAATAGACTGTAATTCTGCAGTTTGGCCGTACAGTGCTTCTTATCACCTACACACAATCATTCATATTGATTATTAATAGGACAAGCTGCAAAGGATTCAAAATTCAGTGAAACTCTCATAGAAATTCTCAAAGGAGAAGACAGTCAGTGGTAGGGAAACCATTACTTCATGTGTATGTGTTTGTCAGTTATTACACAATCATTTAAATAGTGAGAAAGAAAAACTAAAGACTGGTCTAGCCCGGTTCACTATGGTTTATCTTCCACAATAACTACTCTAGTGATTATGAGTATCAGAAGTGTCTTGAAAATTTTAAGAATCTATTCAAAATACTCATACAGCCCTTGTGATTCCTTTTCATCTCACAAAGCATATGGAGACTTACAGGTTCACCTTTGGGTCCTGCTTCTCCCTTGAAACCTGGGACACCAGGGTCTCCCTGAAAACAAACACATGAATAACATCCATAAGATTAAAACTCTGCATAAATCATTTGAACATTTTGTATCATGCTATGAAACAGAAGAACATCTCCTAGTTTAGTGACTAGTTGTAGGCAATATAATAGGATGTTTATAATGGTTTGTCTTTCCCCTTAGCATGCTTGTTTATTATGATGTTATCAAGACAAAAACCTAAACAAGCAAATTTCAGGAGATAACTGTCACTGTTGTCCAAGTTTATATAGACACTCTTCTTTCTTAGACCTTTAAGAAAGCAAAACCAGTATTTTTGACACACAGAAGATTAAGAAGATCCGAGTCTCAGCATACTCACTCCCATGCTATTAATTTATTTAAAGGAGCCCACTGCTAATCACTGTTTTAGTTTCACAGTGTGACACATTTGCAAGACATTACGATTTCCACAAAGACAGACACATCATTACCGGCTGGCCTCGAATACCGGGTGGGCCAGTACTGCCTTGTGGTCCTGGGGAACCAGGTGGACCTGATAAACCAGGGGGGCCTCCAGTGCCTGGAGATCCCTACAAACAGAAAGAACAGCAAGCACAGTAAGGAAACATAATAAACCCAAGAAAATAAAAGAAATTCACTTACATAATTTCTTCAACAGATGATACGATTACTTACAGTAGGGCCCTTAGCACCTGGGGAACCATCTGAACCTTCAGTACCCTAAAGATAACATACTAATCATTAAAATTCATTTTAAAATTTATGAAATAACATTAATTTTAATTTCAGTATGAGAAGCAAAATATGATAGTTATTTTATCCACTTTACAAGACCAGACAATAAAGGCTATTAAAAAATACAGCAACATATGATCTACCTGTGCAAATGCAAATATGGGTAAAAAAGCATGCAAGTTAACATGATTTTTAATCTTTAAGATCTTATGTTTAAGCTTAAGCTTTACAATACTTCTAGGATTGAGATGGTATCAAGCTGTGTAACCTTCATTTTTCCAAGCTGTTTTAATTAAATAATGAAAAGTTATTTTCCAAAAAAATAAGAAAACAAACTAATGAGACCTTTCCTTTCCTGAGAAAAAAGTAATTTGAACAAAACTGTCAAGTGGGGTATTAAAATTCCCTATAAACAGGCAACATGCATGAGCTGAGCACTGAGGAACTCAATTTAATGTACTTACAGGAAGACCTTGTGATCCAGTTGGGCCTTGTGGACCTGTTTCACCTCTCTGTCCTTGAGGACCTTCAGGACCACGAGGACCCGTTGGACCTGCTTCACCCTAAGATTTCACATGATAAAACAATTGAAGATTATTTTGCTCTAAAAAGTAGCACTGCAAAGTAACTTAGGAGGATACTAAGTTAATAAGAGAAAAACAATTCAGGATTTGACATAGTTTATTATACTTAAAACATATTTTTGCTTACCTAATTCTGCTTCTACTACTTCTATGGCAATGTAAAAGTACAAACAGAATTTTTCCTCAACGTATACAAGGAAACTTACTACAGAGAAGCAGCACTATATCCAGTGGCCCAAATCAGATCAAATATTTTAGACAGATATCTCTCTAAAAACGCAGTATGTATCTGCAAGTTGACAACTTTTTTTTTTAGCTTCATTAACAGCTAAAGCTTAAGATTTAGAAATTATAAGACATTTGAGGGGGTTTTTGCACAGTACAAACTCACTGTTGCAGCACCATATTAAATATAAAATCCCTGTAAGATTGGACCAGATGCTCCAATAAAAAAATTCCTCCTGGCATCTCCTTTGAATTTTATCTTTATATATGAAATTTGCCTTTTGGAACTGATGGCCGTTAATATCACGCCGTCATGACTTAAGTCCACATCTTCATTGTATAGTCTGCTTAGCTTTTATGAGTTCAAAGCAGCTATTTCAATTTTACATCATCTGATGATCAAACTTTAATGTAGCTCCTCCAAGAGCTTTCATTGATTGATCACATGACAGCTTCTCCAAACAATTATTTAGGTATTAAGCAGTGCTTAGCCATACAAAAACATTTTATGATATGCACTAAAAGGTCTATTATTTAACCATATACATTATGTTAATGCTCTTATTAAGACTTACTAAGACAGAAAATCTGCTTCATGAATGTTGCCAGCTTCATAACAACACAAAACATCTGCTGAACTTGGCTACCTGACTAATTGAGAGTTTCTTGTTGTATAATTTTTTCTGATCATGTTTTAGGAGTGTAAAGGAACAAAGAGGAGCTACTGTGTGGAAGGCAAGTATAAGAAGTATAAGGAAGTTGTATGATCTGTCTTTTCTATCTTTGCAGTCATATTCTCAAGGGTAGGAAATAAAAAATGAGGACTTTCTTGAAAAACAAGAAAGAAAAGTCCCACAAAGACAGCGCTGCAGTCAATGTAAGTTTTCCATTTCAGCCCAGTCACACACAGCCACAAAGGTGGTAATCATCATTTGCTCTATTGTGATGAACTGTGCTACATCTCT
Source organism: Leptosomus discolor (assembly GCF_034619465.1). Taxonomy (NCBI): domain Eukaryota; kingdom Metazoa; phylum Chordata; class Aves; order Leptosomiformes; family Leptosomidae; genus Leptosomus; species Leptosomus discolor. The sequence continues at coordinate 35,379,621 of NC_141395.1, read as the reverse complement.
GTTTGGGTTCAGGCATTTGCCTTGCCACTCTAGGTCATTTCAAAAAGTGTTCTTGGCTGAAACTGGAAGTTTCAACACTAGAAGGTACTGCTCCCATGCTGTCTTCAACTAGTCCTTGCAACTTAACTTGTAATAATGCATCTTGTTATTCCTTGAATATGCCGGACAGGATTCCTGAGGCACAGCATGACAGTCACCTATAATCACCCCTTAGCTCAAGCAAAAGTGAAAGCAAAGAAAGCATCCTAATTGTGGTGAATTGCAACTGCTTCATTTGGCTTCTGATTTCTTTCTTCTGTCTCAAGGTCTTGATTAAGATTGATTTCACAGCAACTTGTAGGGACCTGTATACATGTCAGTCTGAACACTCTGTAGTCTAGTACCCATTTTTTTTTAATTCTGTGCTGTTAGACATATTAAAAAGATATTTTTAGTTTTTACCTTTACACCAGGAGCACCTGGAAAACCTGGAGAACCAGTTATGCCAAGTGGGCCCTATAAAAGATGGACATACAAAGCTGTAATTCTGCAGTTTAGATCACACAGATTAGTATCTAATCACTGGGTAAATATGGTTCTGCCATTAAATGTATTTTTTTTTCATAAAACATTTGTCCATAACAAACCCAAAATAACTATAAATACCATTTTTCTAAGTGATACACATACATTTTATGGAATTGAGGTGTAGTATTTTAATAATGTATTTACTGACTTCAGAAAAGTTACAGCTCTTGATTCAGCTATTAATGCACAAATTGCAACATACACAGTTGACAATTATTATAGCAATTATTTTTTGATTTTAGTTTTTAACAAAATATCATATTCTTCTCACTTTTTATATCTATGCTACTGTGGTATGGTAATGAAAAGATCAGATATTTTGTTAAGTGGTCACAATTTGTTCTACAGAATGCATCAAAGGAGAGTTCCAATTCTTTTAAACTTAAAATAGTGATCTAAGGAAAAAATAAATACAAGCCACATCTACATTGAAACAGTTGGGTTGCTAGACAAGATTTTCAAGGTAAGTAACATGACAAGTGAAAATACAATTAAAGGCTATGAAACTACATGCCCTGCTTCCTAGTCTCCTGCCCAATTCAGGTTCCCAAATTCACAGCCAAATTCATTCGCAAGCTTCAAAACACAGATTTTGTATCAAATTTTCAAGGCTGTATAGACAAAGACGTACAGCAGAGACCGTTTACTGCTTGGATCTTTGTTCAGAGATAGGCAGGGATTTCTGGAAACATAAGTGGAGAAAAGCTGGATTATACCACACCACGAAATATGATGCTGTGCAGATATACAACTTCAAGCTCCCCAAACTAGTATAGCTCTTCCCAAACAGCATTAAAACTTGAGATAGTCGATGTGTATCGAAGAAGGGCTGACAGCTTGGGCAGACTGTAGTATTGATGTGGCTACACTATTTCTAGTTCTAGAGCCAAGTTCTTGGTGCACTGCATTGCAGAGTGTAGGCACACCTCACATGGCTGCGAGGACATGAAGTTTGGGCAAGGTTGCAAACAGGTGGGGCTGCATTACATGGTAGACTGTCCAAACTCACTAGAAAGCAAACTTCAAGTGTATGCACTTGAATAAACCTATATGGTACGACACAAATCTTGTTTCGCTAAACAGAAAGACTTCCAATTAAGGGGTTTAGAGTAGATTTGTAAATTGTTCCCATTTTCCTAACGCTTCTTGAGATGGACAAGACATTCAACAGAAGAGCTTTCTACTGGATGGCGGCACACAGTGGTTGTAAATATTCACTACAACACTGCTCCAGATGATTCCTCTTTAACTTTTCTTGATTTTTCTCTCTTTTTGCAAAATACGATGCATACTGTGAAAAAACGTTCTATGTAATAAAGCTCTGCTGACAAACTTAATAGGAACAATCTGTCCCACCAAGCATTAATTACAGACAACATTTCTGCCATGACCTTGCACTGGATTTCTACAGAACTGATGTTAACAGCTCACTAAGAATATTTTTTAAAATCTGTGTCCCAGTTTATTGGGTCACAAATACATGTCTGCCAAATCTCTCTCTTGTTGCAGGAAGAATTCCAGAAGTATTGTACACACTGCACTGACCCAAATAACAATGCACTTGATTAACACTTCCTCCGATGAGAAACATATGCATTAAATACCAGTACCTCCCTTGTGACACTGCACGGGATTTTACCAAGAATGTTAGCCAACCAATAATCACATCCAGTGTAGCTGAGCTCATATATTATGCCAAGTAAAAATTTCAAGCTCCGTGTAGAATTTCATAGCTCAGGACCCAGCATTTTTTAAACTTTATAATTTGTTTTCAATATTGAAAAATGTTTCAAAGTTTCTTTTAAGAAGTTACCTTTCTTTTATGATACACTAAATAATTGAGGATTGGAGCTTTTAGACACTTATATTAATTTTTTGAGCCTCTGTTATAGTTAATTATTTCTTAATGAACTTTGTAATAAAACAGTCTGTTCATTAACATGACACAGGTAAATGAATGTTTCTCAAGACATATCACTATTAAACAAAGAGCAAAGAATCAAATTTTAATTGTAGACAGGTGTGGTTTGGGCTTTGAAGGGTTTTTTTTTTCCGGTGTGGTGGGTTTTGTTTTTTTGTTGTGGGTTGTCTTTTTTTAAGTTGAATATCATAAAGTGGTAAAGGTTCACACTGGCTGCATCAACAGGCAGAAATTGTCCACCACACCCCAGAATTAACGCTTCCAAAAAAAGCAAAAAAATATTTTTTAAAAAGCACATTTTTAAGGCAGAAGCTAGCCTTGCACAAATAGTACAAAAATCATCATAAGCTTTCATTTGCAAAAGCAACAAATAACTAACTGTATGTATGTCAATAATCCCACTGGCTTCCTAACACATTTGCTCATGTAAAGTGACTCAAATGCATTTTGCAAATGCGCTCTGAGGTTAGATTGTAGGATTGAAACCATTGCCCTTTGATACACCAACATCTACAGTTTAAACAGCCCTGTTGCAATCGTATGAGAACTACTACAGTCATGAATACCAGGCTTTCTCAGTTTGGCAGAGATTCACTCATATGCTTCCTGTTCTTCAGTTCAATGTGTGACTGTCACTAAACAAAAGGCTATCTTTTACACATTTTGTAATGGATCGACTGCAGGTAGCAAGTTCTGCTATCAGTAAGTGGCATTTCTTCTTGCCAGGAACAGGTGCCCCATTTGGCAACTTCATATACGAAGGAAGAAAACACACAATTATGAACTAGTTTGTACTACAGTGCGTGGCTTTAAGACACTTACCTCCCTACAACAGGGACCTAAAAGTGGCAAAGCATCACCCCTCCAGGGAAGATGCAATAGCCTACTCCTCTGCAAATTAAAACCTTCAGATGAAGTAAACTACAGAGTATGATTACTCAGAGGACAGCATTAAAGCTACAATGAGTAGAACTAGGAATTACTCACAGATAACTCCAGGTGCACTTACTGTTACCAGCAACTGCCAACAGTTTTTTGTGCTTCTTTTGGTAATGTCAAAAGGCAAGTGGCAAATAACACTGTGAAAAAAATCGGTGATTAAGAAAGAAAATTACCATTGGTCCTGGCTTCCCAGGCATACCATGCTGGCCACGTCCACCCTAGATATAAAAATGGACAAGACAGAATATTTATAAGAACTCTAACTAGTTTTTTCTTATAATTTAGTGTTAGCACTTGTGATAACAGCCATACAGACTAAAGCGATCAAAGAAATGCCGGATTGCAGAGCCCTCCAAACACTGGTATGGAAAACTTCCCGAAGAAATTAAGCTCCCCTCCAAGTAAAAGGATTTCTCTGTTTTCGAAGAGGCCGATATTTTGACAGTGTAATTGTATGGAGCATGTAACATAAATGAAGCACTTAAAAGTAATGGCAAGAAATGCCAGAAAAAACAACACTTGACATTGGAAATAAAGCAAGAGAAATTTCTACTCAAATATGATCTCATGTCAAGGCTAATGCCTCTTTTTGCTGAAAAGCAAAATAATTTTTAAGGAGACAGCTTTATTACCTGGAATTAAATTACAAGACTTAATTTAAATTAAAAGTCTAAATTTTTATTTTAAAACTTTTTTCCAGACAAAATCAATACATATTATTTCTAGTTCAGTAATTTTTGGTGAAAATAGCCTCTCAAGAGAAATTTCACAGAAACAAAGAAGAAATGTTTGTATCACAGAAAACAGTGTTCTGAGGGTATTTGGCCTCATGGGCAGCTCTGATATGAGAAATTACCATACAGCTAGCATTATCCATCTAAAACTCTTTGTGACTTTTGAAATTTACAGTTAAGGTGTCTCTCACACCACAAAACTCTGCTCAGGCCCTAACTTTCTTAAGCTACAGCAGAATTCACCATGGAGCCTACTAGCAGTCACATGAATAAACACTTTCAGGCTCAGGGATTTAAATTTAAGTAAAACAAGGGAAGAATTACAAGAACAGAGAAGGAAGATACTGCTTACAGGGGCACCCTGTGGCCCAATTCGACCTCTTTCTCCTGGCATTCCTCTAGGTCCCTTGAAGAAAGAACAAAAAGTGCATTGTTTAGGAGCTCATCAGAATAACTAAAATGGTTACATAGTTCACTTGACTTTTCCCCCCAGTGGAGAGAACACACGTTACCCCCTCTTTTTTTTTTTCCTTTTTCTTCTTTTTCTTTGTTTTTTACTTTTCATTTTTAAACATTCTCAACTTTTCCTTTGCTTCAAATAAGTTTTGCACTGTGCTGCTCTTCAGCGATTTTCTGCTGAGTCTTCTTTACTTGCTTTTAACAAAAGCATGAATACATTCACTGAGACTACAAGCATGATAAGGACAGGTGACGTGAACAACAGCTACAGGATCAAGCTATTTTTTTTTTACCTCCTGAAGGTGTAGCTTATCTTGTCCCATAGCAGGAAAGAAGTAGCAGCTTACATAAGTCCTTGTAGCCTCACAGGCTTGCTCAGTGGAAATTTAATAGACTGCAATTTCTCTTTTCCTATTCCGACAGCATTTCAATTTTAAACACATTAGAATAAAATCTGTATATACTCATCAAGGTCAATAATGCAATCTCCTTTACTACAGCTCATTCACAAACTAGGTTCCACTTCAGGGACATTACATTCTGCATGACACAAGACAGTGCTTCACAGAGAGAGATGTCATTATCTGATATTAGAAAGGTACTTTACTTCCAGAAGCACTGCTGAGAGTCAATTTTTGGCATGTTACACTGCTCACAAGTATACAGTTGTCCAAAACCACATCTGAATGAAAACTACTCTGAGAAAAAGTTTCTTGGTTTCATTTCCATGTCATGCACGCTTATCCTCACCATAACCTCCAAAGTCCTCTGTCCATGATTTCCTTAGCTAGTGCATTTTCTGTCCTAAAGTACTCCATTTCTATCTCAGAGCAACCTAATCCAGTTTTTCTCATATTGAAATCACTCCATATGAAGAATCCACATGGAAAAAAAATTTTATCACCCGACACTTAAACAAACCCTTAATTAAGAGAAAGTTCAGCTTCATGACTTCAAGTACAGATATCAAAACCTTAACATTCCTGTTGGCAACAGCTTTTACAATCTTAAAGCCACTTCTGTAATGCCCGATGCACATGACACTCACTAGAGGACCCGTTGCACCCATGGCACCTGTTGGTCCGGATTCTCCCTAGATATGGAAATGAAATGACACAATTAGAGGAAACGGGTTAGAGGAATATGAAGTTACATGTTTCATCCCTGTCCTCTGTGCTTATGTTAGGTCTAAGAGGCAGATTTGCACAATGACCTGTATGCATCAAGGGCACTGTTCCCCGTGCTGAAGGGAAATGCCATATTTACATATTCTCAGTGAAGCAGACTTAACTCCTACCTGTTCCGGCTAACAGCCCACACCACCCACTGCACTGTTTCTACCAAGTCTTCTGCTGTTGTTGCCTCCACAGAAAGTAGTAGGCAACTTTAGTAAAGGAATCTTTTCTTACACAAATTCTCCTTAACTACTAATTTCACATTTAAATTTAGATTTTGGGAGATTTACTTCATTTACTACATTTTTAATTTAAAAGAATAGTTCTGGCCCCCTTGTGATTACTGCCTACAACAGGCCAATAACGTTTCAGCATCAGCACTGATCAATGTCAAAAAGCCTGGAAAAAAGCATTCTATGCTCTTTTAAAATAACTTTTAATCCATCTTGAAAGGATTGTCTCCAGATGGCTATCCTGTGTTACCATTGCTTTGAGCTGACGTTGTAGGGGTGCTGCTTTTCCTCTCTCAGCTTGGTCACATAAAGCCAACAAGAACCACAAACCGACCAAGTGGAAAATTGCAAGATGTGCATGGGTTCTTTGTTACAGACTTTGCTGTCTTCAGTATTACATAGGTGTCACAAACAGACCACAGTCAGTTCACCCAGTGATACTTTACAGGCCTAAAACTGAGCCCCAGATGAGATTGTGACTCGCATTACTGAGCTCTCTTCCTGATTAAAGCCCAGACATGTCATTGTATAGCAGTTTATATGGGTTAAACACACAGTAAAAATGGACAATTCCACATAGCTTCTCCACTCCATACAAGTAGCACTAACAGGAGAGGGTACAAAGCTGCTTTCAAAAGATCTACTGTTTTTCATTATTTTGGCATTACAGAAAAAATGCTTAAGCATTTAGTTCCTTGGGCCATGAAAATACCTTTGCTCCAGCTGCTCCAATTTCACCTTTGGGACCATCAAGTCCTTTCAATCCCTGTAAGAGTTACAAAAACATGGAGAAATTGTATTTTTATATGTACACACTCAGAGCATTCCTACTATTATTATTAAAATAACTTGATACTAAAGTGTTAAGAATGGATGTGAGGTGGCAAGAGCAAGACAGGAAAAAAATAAAGAAGAAAAAGAAAACAAAGAGATGGAATAAAGTTTTTAAAGATTTCCTAAATGGAAACCATTTGTACAAGGTACATTTCCTTGGATTTGGTTTCCTTTTTAAAACAAGAACATTCTAAAAAAATCCTAAAACAACAGGAAGGAGGCTCTGAGCCATAGGAAACCTACTTATTCCTCCCCAAAGTAAAATTCTGGCCAGAAAACTTGCTAATTTGTAATCACTCCATGTTGCAAACATATCCACCCCTCAAGTTCCCCACCCTAATGCAAGACTTGCCAACAAAGTGAGAGAACTGTCAGGTTTGTGCCTCCTGAAGCTTGGCAGGGCTTACACAAGCTCCTTCCAAATTCCCAGATCATTTGAAAATAGTGAAGAAAGCACTAGTGAATATAACAGAGGGATCAGCTTAAAGGGGAATAGCACTGATTTTCTGCAAGGCCTTCCTTCTCTCAAATGCCCGTGCTCTGCAGCAATTGGCAGGACTAAAAATGTAGTCAAATTCACCACTAATACAAAAGAACTTGAGTATCTTTATATTGAAACTGCCTGGAAACATTATCTATACGGAGAAGGAAAATCTTGTTTCTTACCCTGTGACCCTTGAGGCCTGGGAGACCAGGAGCACCAGGAAAGCCTCGAGGCCCCTAAGTAGGAAAAAGAAAAAAAAAAAAATTAAAAAAATTTCCTTATTTCTGCAGATAAACCTAGCAATAATGCTGCTAACAGGGAAGAAGGTAGCAGTATTAACACTAATACTCCTAACACTCCTTCACCTTGGGGACATAATATACCAAGGCACAGCATTTCAGCAGGTCACAGATGATACAGCCTAACATGCTATGGACTTAGCCTGTCGCATCATTACGCACACTTTCACTGATATTAAAAGCTTTATCATTTACATCAGTGTATGATCAAACCTCAAATTTCAACAGAAGTAAGGAAATAAAACCAGTGGTAGATCAAGTTTTGAGGCTTAATATGGAGAAACCTTAATTAAACAGAGAAAAAAATCTGAGCTATCATTTAAAATAAAATAGAAACCGAGACCAAACTGCAAACTCTGTATGTTCTTTCAGAATATGTCAGTCGAGTAGCATGATGAACAACTGCTATTAAAAAACATTTAGCAATTAAACCAAAAGTTGCCTTGCACTTAGTTTCCTACCAAGTTTCTTCTGTTTCAGGAAGAACTAGGTAATGGAAGGGTGCTAGGTGCCTCATGTTAGAATATTGGTCACGTGAATTTGTAATAGAAATCACATTAATACCTTCATACTCTCAGATAACAATTCAGCAAACTGTTTAAACACATAATTTCTTCCTTTATGGTACCTCTGAACCAAAGTTCTGAAATAGATTATAGTTCATGCATTTCAGCATAGGAAAAAAACACAAAGCTATACTATAGAAAATGAAGCATCATGAAGCAACACTGATTTTCAGAGAAGACAAAAAGAACATCTGAGATCTCAGCATTAGAGAACTTCACATACAGACAAGTTGTTTCCTTATTAGTAACAAGGACCATAAGAAATGTCTTTGCCTTCCCATAGTCAATTATATGGATAATGTTTGATCATAAAGTGCAGTGGGAAATTACTCCAGAGTTTGCAGACTCCTAAAGGGAAAATTACTTTGTAAAGGTATGAAGTTTGTGAAATGAATAGATTAGATTGCTTCAAATTATTTATACTCAATGACTTTCTCAGTGAAGGATGATCTCTGTTGTCATACAAGGTCTTGCATGTAAAACTGAAACTGTGTGAATGATAAAGCGTGCACATGTGACACGACACATGGCAAGGAGTCAAATCATGTACAAAGGGGAACAGCCATCAGGTATCTCCATAGCAGCCTATGGGCCTTGTCATTGATCAAGACATGGCACTCTTCTCTGATAAACAATCAGGGTATTCAAGGTTTTCTATAGTGCTATGCAATTGTAGCAAACTCTTAATAAGATTTGTGTGTGTGTGTGTTTGCGTGTTTGCAGTTGTAGCACTACTTTCCTTCCTTAGAAAGTCTTCTAAAAGATGATTTCATTGAGCAAAACAGGTGGATCTGAACAGAACAACACTCCACAGTCTACCTTTGCCTCTAGCCTCTTACAAAACATTGTCTTTGGTCCACAAAACTTAGGAGGAAAGCTTAGGAAACAACACTGCCTTGTTAAAAAATAATTTCTCTCTCCAAGAGATCATATCTCCAGTTGCTAACAAAATTGTGAGGCAAGAACTGGATGCTTGAAAAGGAGGCTTCAGTTCTGGGATTCATCTGTCCCCTTTTCAGGCACAGTGCAGCACCCCTCCAGGTACAGAAACTTGACTAATGAAGGTAGAACTCTTAATATTGGCCAAAATGATATACCCATTTTATTTCTAGAGTGAACAATGACAAGTATCCTCTGCTGTACAAGTACATATTATTTGGAAATCTTTTAATCACATTTGCTTATTGAAAATATATATAAAAATAATTTATATACATCTATGATAAAATCCCCTCTTTCCCTGCCCTCAGATTGGCTTTTATAAAGGTAAACAGTGCCACTCCAAGCTGGCATCATTTTAGCGTCTCTGAGCACTTACTGCATGTGATTGTGAATGATCATTTGAAATACTGGGAAATAGAGTACAACGTGTACATACTATCATATGGTTTATGCATATTTAATCTATGAAACAGTTGAAACATGCACCTGTAAAATGACTCTCAGGATTAGCTCAAGGACCTTTGAATCACCTGCTTGGTGCTGAGCTATCACACTGACCTGGATCATTACTGTAAGTTTACACAAGTACTTCAGAAATGGAATGAAAGGGCTTTGCACTCATTATTTAAAAGAGATAGTCATGACATAAGTATGGTTATTTTGCTAAAACATAAATAATCATGCTCTTACTGGAGATCCTGGAAATCCAGGTTCACCAGATTGTCCTGGTCTACCAGGTTCACCCTAAGGAAAAAAAAAAAAAAAAAGGAACACATGAAAACAGAAAATGTGAAAATTAACTTCTCTTATCATTCTTCCATTCAAACAAATGAGGACTTTCACATCAGTGTTACATATCTCCTCTTTACTGTAACAACTTCACTGATCTAAATCAACTGTATAAATGACTAGCAATGTGCATTAGACATATTAACTTAAAAAAGGTTTTTAACAAAGCATTGCAGGAATGAAGACTGAGTTCAAAATGCATCTCTGCATCACAAGATGGTGCAGCAATGCAGTTTTCCCATGAATTAATGAGGCAACCTTTTGTCATCCTCATGCAGAGAGTTAAGTTACTTTAATTTTCCACAGGAACAGCAATGTAAAACTGCCTGCATTGTAGCTTGTTTCTTCTCCTTCTGTTCCAATGTTTTAAGATGTGTATAATTTCATTCCAGGTCAGTGACTATTTTCTGTGTGACGTAATAGAAAAGAAAATATGGTAGAACCAAATAAGCACATTTCAGTGATTATTTAGAGTCCTATAGACCCACAACCAAACATTCCTTTATATGCATCAGTCAGATCAAATACATCCAGGACTCTGGACTGCAGAAATATGAAAGGTTTCAGAAAAAGAGTTTCTGGACAGAGAGAAGGTAAAGTGCTTCACAAATGTAATTAAAGAAACCCATGCATACATCGGAAATGGAGGAAGTTCTTAGAGTGATATCAAGATTTGGCTCCACTGCACCGAGAGTCAACTGTTTCCGAAGATTCTTATAACCTTTTGCACAGTTTAATGGGAAAGCAGCCATTACACAAGCTAGGGTAACTTCTACACTAAAACATCCGGCATGTGCAGTTTTCAACTCATTTCCAAGTTACAAATTACAATTCAGATGGATTTAGTGTGCTTTGCAAACAAATAATACACATCTACTGGTAAACACTTAAGCTATTGTTGTGCAGTACATATATATTTATGCAAAATATAGACTACATCTTACATATATGTGTACCTACATGGATAGAGTCATAAAATCAGTTATGAATATAATAAATTATTAAAAAGTTAAAGACATTTTAAATACTAAAATTTTATTGTCCAGATCCATGTGAATGTTAGCATTACAGTTCTTCTAACTCAACATGCAATCCCAGAGAGGAACTGCCTCCAATTGCCCCCTCCTAACTGTGAGAAATTATAATGATTGATTTCAAGACAGACATATCAGTTGAAGAACTGGCTGAGGCAAGAAATAATAAAGAGCCAATGCTTAAACCTTAGGTATGATGGTGATATGTAAGGAAAAGATAGGAGGGTTTTGAAAAGGGTTGGTAAGATTTACAGTTAAGACACTGCACTTAATGAGGAGTATGATTACAAAGAAAAGTAAATAGACAAAAGCAGTTACAACAGGCACATCTGCTGGTTAGTCACCGTCTCAAAGATGCCAATATTTGTTTTATTAAAAATAAAACAAAATACAAAGAATAACAAACTTACATCTTCACCAGGTTTGCCTGGAGGTCCCTCTGGCCCACGAGAACCAACTGGACCCTAAGAAAAAAATATATTTGTAGAGAAGTCAATTTAGCCATTGCTTCATTTCAAAGTCTGGTTTTATAAAAACAGATGTAGAAAAATGATGATTTCATGACTAAGCACACTTGCTTAATTTTGTAGTGCTCTTTCTAACCATCCTGCCTCTAAGAAATCTGCATTATGTTATACAAAAATACAGGATGAATTCTTTAGTTGCTGTTGTTCCAAATCTCTGGCTCTGGCTTTTATTTGTGAAACATTTTATCACCTCAGAAAATAAACATTCTCATCATCCTTTGTGTAAGTTACACTACCAGGTATGGTTTTAACAGTGCTTAACCATCCTCAGGTCTCTGCTGGAAAAGTAATAATGATGTTTATACTATAATCATTATTATGCATGTTCAAAACAATTCAAATTCACAGATTCAGGACAACATGCTTTGAACACTGCATCTCTTGACAGAAGTTACTCAACAGCCTTGAAAATAACAGCCACACCAAAAAAAAAAAAAAATCTGTTCTGAAGTAAGGAGGTATAATGTATTGTTTGCAATTTTATTGTAGAAATGTTTGTATTTATTGGTCTTACCATAGGTCCTGGATCCCCAGGTTCACCAGGTGGGCCTGTGGGGCCAGCACCACCCTAAAAGTAACCAAGATCAATACAGTTACAAATTCCAAAAAGTAAAAATATAAGGATCTAAATCAAAATCCATCATCAGGAAAATCACAGCCCATGGGACAGTCTGGATTCTAATTCAGAACCAGCTCACATTGCAAACGAATGAAAGTTGGATACTAAAGTCCCTCAAGCTTTAGATAAATCCTGTGCCATACACAAATCCCACTGGAAACTTAATACCATGCCAATACTGAAACCCAAACAGTCATCCTCATTAAAAAAGTGTGTGTTGGGTTAAAATCTTTTTAAAGGACTAATAAATGGTTCTTTTTGAGTTAATTTCTGTGCATAGAGCACACCTGGAGCAGAGCTCTTGAGAGCAGCATGTTTAGATTCACCTCTAGACGAAGACACATTCATCCATGCGTCACTGAAGATGGACATTGCCTTAGAGATACACACACACCAGTAACTACGTGTCTTGCCTTCACCGCTGGCCAATTATCTTAAATCCCCAGAGGTGAAGTACCTACTTGTTTTCCTTGGAGACCTTGAGGACCTCTTGGACCCACTGGACCCTATAGAAAACATAACTTGTTACACATCGGAAAATACCCTTCCTCAAATAACATTCACCCTACAAAGATAGCAAAATGGCCTGATAGTGACCTCCAAGATAACATTTCTATGGTCAAACCCTCAGAAAGGCTTTTACTTAGGAGAATGATGTAATGACATACAAAAGCACATAGAATGGAAATCTTCAAACTCAAAAAGCCACAGGAATGTAAATTCATTAGCAGCTAAAAATGTGGGTTTTCTTGCTTTCTGGAACGTCATAGCCTCTGGAATCAGTCAGAATAACCGGGTTGCCTGCGTAGCTCCGCTGAAAAAAAAAAACGTAGTAACAGCACAGATTTGGGGGGGGAATAGTCTTCCCTTTAAGGGAATCACATTACTCAGATTAATCTCATAATGGGATTGATGACAAAATAAATTAATGCTGCTGTACTCAGCCACAAGCAGCAACAAGATGCAATGGAAGGATGTATTTTCATGAATCATACAAACCACCAAAACAGCTTCCAAATAGTTGTGGTTTGTTACAGAAAATTCAGATTTCCCCTTTAAAAGTTTTATGGGTTTTTTAGAAAAAATCTCATGCTCAATCGTGACTTATAACATGAAGTAAACATAATATTGTCTGAAAGTAATTCTGTTGCTTCTAGCAATACAAAAATATCTATAGCAGACAGTAACTTGCATTTTGACAGAGCCTTAATATTTATCTTTTACTCACAATTCATTATTTTTTATTAATTTTTACAAAGCAAATGTAGAGGAGTTAGTAATAGGCCATTTTAAAATTCTAAACAACATTAAAAACAGCAAAAAACAATCCAAAAACATCTGGTGAGTGCCAACTGACTTTAGTAGACTTTGTGTAAGGCCTTAGAGACCTAGATAAATTCATATTAAAACATATCATATTTCAGAATGACAAAAGAAGAGGCAGTACAAGAGATACAATGTCTCCAGTGACAGGATTAAGCAAAACAATGGAGGGCAACAAAGTAAGTACGACAAGCTTGTGGAGTGAATCATTGTGTGTGCATACAGCAAATTCACCGAAAAGAGAGATTCATGAAAAAGGAAAGCTGTCTGAAGAAATCACCACAAAAGTTATTCCTAAGGCAAAACATCAGATTATCTTTAGAACCTTTCAAATTGTACTGAAACTGAGTTTGAAGGTTGCTAGCGAGGAGTTGGAGGGATGAGATTAAGGCAGGTAAACTCATGGACAGTACAATCACTGCAGGATGGTTTCCTTAAGAATGAATGTTAAAAATAATAGCAAAGAGGGTAACGGGATCTGCAAGGTATCACGTTGTGATAAACACATGTAGTGAAAAGAGATAATATTCAAAAACAACCTGAAAGGTTCTAGCAGAGACAGCTTAGGGTGGTGAAATAGCTCTCACAGATAGTAAACAATTTTAGTGTTACCATTAAGTCCCCAGTGCCCTAAAAGTAAAGAGCATTATCTAAACAGTGAGAGATGCCGATGATAAAACTGGACCTGTTGAAGAAACAGAATGTCTGTCTTAAAATAATGAAGCACAGCTTTCAGTTACAGCTGGCTTCAGAAATAGTTTTTAAAATTACTACCAAAAATAACTATTTTTGATGCCACAATATGAAAAGAAGTCTTCAAAGTTACGTATTTGTTTATTCTGCTTTGCGTTATACTGCTTTCCAATTACTCTGCAGTGATACAAGATAAGAGAAAATCAGGAGCTTTCTTTTCCCCTGTACCTTACTGTTAGTAGCTTCTATATTTCAGAAGAAAGGGAGGAAGACAACAAGAAGGCTAGAGGTGAGGAAAAAAAAAAAAGCTTTCACTTTAACAGAAGTATATTTTTTCTCTTTTTTTCCAGGTACTGTGCAAAACTGTGCTAGAACATACTGTACATTCAGGTTCTAGAGGCATAGGAAGTTGAAGAGGATGAATTCCCCTTTGGGTTTTTACATATGCACTCCACCTCCACCCTGTTCTACAGTATAGGGCTAATCTGGTCTTACCACTGCACCAGGCATCAGTCCCATCTGACTACCAAGTCCAGATTTTTCATCCAGTCCTGCCATCTGAGCTGCAAATGGCTGAAAAAATAAGATGGGTGATTATAGCTATCAGTCATTTTGATGGTTCATAAAGCAAATATCCTTTCAACTGAATCTTCATTGTTTAAATTTGTTTTGCAGCACTAAGAATGAAATTCTTAAGGCTTCATAGACGAGTTGAATGCACCATACTGTCTGCTTACTATTCTGATTCTAACCCACACTATGAGAAAAATACCTAAAAAGAGGAAAGCCTCCTGTGAAATTAATTGGATTTCTTTCACCATCTTCAAATTTAAATCACATCTTAACTTAACCTGCAATATTCCTTCATGTATTCTAAGGCTTTCTTTTGTTTTCTGTGCTTCAAGTTCAGAAATATCTTAAGGTAAATGGAAATGTAGCTGATTTTATTATTTCAAATTAGAATTTTTAAGCGTGTTGCCCTTATTCAGTAAAGCTGAAGGCCACTGCTGTTCATGTCAATCAACAGACAAATGAGTTAGCAGGGGGAACCTTCAGTGCCCTCCTTCTTCTGCAAGCACATAGCAGAAATCAACAGTTTTACTTCATTCAGAGCTAGATCCTCGTTCATAGCAGGCCAGAGCTTACAGTGGCCGAGAAGAAGCAATAACACAAATGCGCATTCAAGTCTTCTAAGATTTACGGTTTGTTCTACATCAGACTGATCCCTAAACACATTTTCCACAAGGCTGGAGATTGCCTAACTTCAGCAACAGAAATACAAACCAAAAGTGTTCCAGATTCTTTTGTGTTTTCTGTGGAAATCTATGAAGGATGGTGATCTAACACCCATCCTGGTTCTTCTGTGATTCTAAGGGACTCCTCTGTGCTGAAGATATTTACTTGGGCTGAATCTGCTGGATTCAGGACTATTTGGAAAGGTGGTTAAGAAATGCTGCCCGAACTTGCAAGCTGTTGGCCTAACACAAATACCTCAGCTTATTGTCAGTATAAAGCTATTGTTTTCAATAACGTTGCAGGAACAATGGAGCAAGAAATCAAAATAGGTATCTTCCAAATAGCAATGAATACGTAGCTGAATATACTTGAGAAACTCAAATATGTATTTCATTATCAATCATAATTAGTGATTCATATAATTGTGGTTAGGGGGTGAGGAGGGAAGTCTTGCAGAACACTTTGTCTGTATCTACAGCTGGTTCGCACCGCTTTTCACAAACAATTCCTTACTTAATCTTCTCAGTGTCAGCCTGAACGATTCCAGCAAAAAGTATACTTAATCACATTTTAATGCCTCTCATTAGTTATTCTGTTCTTTATAATTCATTTTACTTTTTCTTTTCTGCATTCCTCATTCAGTACACAAGTTTACTATTGCCCAGAATCTTTGGGTTTAAATCAGGTGGAAGTAACGGAACCCTACTGAGAGTTTTAGATTTGGTCACCTTGGCTCTTCTAGATGCTAAAACCCACTGTGAAAGTTGTGTCCTTTCCAATGTTTCTCACGTTCAACTTGTCCCAATTTTTGGCAGAACTTGCACTGCCTCTAGCTGCTGTCCCTCAGGACTGGGAGACAGGAACTGTGGGCACATTGTTCCACGTTCACTGAAGCAAAGAGAAGTTACTCTTTGTATCATGTGGACCTGGCCCAACTCCGCTTTCTGCTAAAGCAAGTGTAAAACTTACCCTGCTTAGTCCATCTGGTCCTGGGTGGGTAGGATGCCCCGGAGGACCAGGGTCACCAGGCTGGCCAGGGATACCAGGTTCACCATCAATCCCTTGAGGACCACGAGGACCCTAGAAAGAAAATTATAAATGTCAACAGTGTGCAAAGTTAAAATCATTGTAACCAGCAAACAACTGCCTTGTTTGTGAGAAATCTGTATTTCTACACAAAGGTCATCAAACAAACAACATCCCTGAAGACCTGTTCCTGTCTTCAGGTCAGAAGCACTGGCGAAAATTAGTCACAAATCCAACACACAAGTAAACTGCAGTAATTTCTCTCACAGGCTCTTTTAGAAACTCAGGCTTCCTATCACTCCATACTAGAGTATACTACTCCTGAAAAACTATTTGGCTTTGCACAGAATATCACAAATTTATTTCTAAAATACATATAGCTCAGATTAGTGTACCTATGTACATATGCTCAGAGAACTCCAATGTAAGGCTGGAGTTTTACAACCTTCTGACATCATGAATGGTTTAGACAGCTCATACTATTGCTGAATTCTCAACACAGTTACACTGTCAAAAATGCAGAGTAACTCCCTTGGTGTTGATGTTATCTCTAGCTAGTGTTTGCACAACAGGCTAGGAGGCCATCCCATTGCTCCCATTCTGATCACCCACTTTTGATTCCTAAACTGCATTCATCCTATCTTGTGTTAGAACTAAAATTAAATATGGAAGCAGCTAATAAAACATTAGCAGAACAGAATCAATAGCAACAGGGCCAATAAAGATATACTTCAATCATAAATACAGACTTTAAAGTGCTTGTCGCTACTGTTTCCTTCATTAGAATACAACACTTGACTACAGCAAGGAAAAATTTTATACTGTATAATGAGCTCTTCTATTTTAAAGATCCTTAAACAAAAAACTTTGGAAGCCTGGCTCGGTGAGTCATCTTTACAAATACAATTATAATCAGACACATTGCTTGCATTTCCATGAGATGAGGCCTGCGTTTCCTTGCAGTCTGCGACACATTTCAGTGGAATTTATGTCTGAACTAGTATGGTTCATGTTAAACAAAAAGCATTCCCTTGGGAAAGGGCTACATTGGGATAGCATTGACAATAGGATTCCTGCAAACTCCCAGTGAATGAGCTAATTCTCTTAATTCTTGAGCTGTCTTTATGGTCTGAAATTCCTATAAGCCTAGCAATCCAGGGAAAATCTTTCTCTTATCAGACATACATGTACACACACACCCCCCTACTCGCAGAATGAGCTGTGAATAGATGGTATTCTGAAACATGAGAAGATTTATGGATGTTGGATAGAAGCAGAACATTCTAGCAGAAAATGTTATTAATATTTCTATTATAAACAGATATACATGTTGCCAAACCCAAATGTGTATAGTGTCCAAAGGAGGAAAAGAATGAGTTATCTTTCATTTGTTCTCAAAACAAAAAGTAAGCTAAGCATTAGAGAAAAAAAAAGTTGCCTATAAAGAATTAACCAACTTTCTATACAACATCTTATGATTTTCAATATCCAAACCAAGACACCTTAACAAAATCTGACACAGAAAAGGGTCTTATTTCCATTTCTTTTTAGAAAAAGACCTGTTTTTTAGTCACCAAAATCAACCTGTTTCAAGAGCAACACTGCAACCCCCCACCTCAAAACCCAAAAAGTCCCTGAAAAGCATGTTTGTATTTGCAGGTGGCAACTAACCAGCAATATAACCATTGTTTGTATTTTTAAATAAAATCTTGCTTATACTTTTATTTATTTTATATTATTTATCTACTTATACGTATAGTAAATAAAAGCCCTTTCATTTTCTTTCACTAGCTCAAGGTCAGTGAAGTTTAAACCAAAAAAAAAAAAAAAATTCAAATTCTAACATAGGCCACGAGATGGCACCGTTTAAATACACAGGTTTTGCCTGCAATGGATGGAAGGAAGTGCAGGTCATGGTAGAACACTCTACAACTGCTATCTCTTTTAACTGCTACTGCAATTATGATCGAGTGTAAATCCAAACTGAAACAAAACAAATCAATGGTTCTAAGGACACTCAAGCTTATTTTCATTCTTCAAAAGATCATTTGTAAACACCTAAAATTTCATCATGCTCCAAAACTCCCCCTCCCTAGATGCACTTTGCAAACGCAAACACGCTATTCCAGCCGTTTCCCTGACATTGTTACGCTAACAAAGAATTTGAAGTAAAAAATATGCGAATACTCCTGAATTCATTTTACATCCAAGGGTCCTGCTTTTACAAAAGGCAGAGATCCATAGCAAGGTTAAGCTCCTTCTGCTCACTAGTCAGTAAAAGCCCATTTAAAGAACAAAAACAAAGAAACAAAAAAGCAAGCAAACAAAAAAAAAAAATCCAAAGAAACAAACAAAGGGCTTGGAAATGTGCTTAGTGGTTTTGTAATATCACCAGTCAGTAATGTACCCAGATTAATTTTATAAAGGATGTCTGTACAAGCTTACCTGCTCCGTGAAGTGTATTAAACAAAACTGCAAACAATGTGCAGAGAGGATTTCATAATATAAACTGCAGGTGTGAGCTAACTTTTTTTTTTTTTCTGCTAGTATAAATAAAAAATCCTGCACTAGCAGCCACTCTGTGTTTAAAAGTAGTGCTCTTTGGTCTCAGCCCTACAGTCTGACATACACGCAGGTCACCAGAACCTTTGATGTAAACTTTTCAAAGGACCTGACTGGTTCCTAATCCCTTGATATTCTTTGATAGCAGTGTAATAACATGTGTCAAAAGAACTCAAAACTATTCACAGCCTTTTGGTATTTTAGCTGTTTCTAGCCACCACTCTGTAAAGACATACAAGGGACGCATGGCGCAGAATCACAAATTATTTAGCACTTCATTGATAATACCGCATATTAGGAAAGCACTTCAGATGTCTCTATAAACACAGTCAAGATTCCTCTGTGCAGCACAAGATATCACAATTACTCCCACAATTCTTTTGTGCATCTTGATACTTGTTCACCAGACGAGTTGGTGATTATGGTGATCTAGAGAGCAGTAGTGGCTTGGCATCCATCTCAAAGATGCTACACACTTACTCCACTGCTTTAGAAGTGTCATTACCATCTACGGATCACAGGAGCACACTGGAGGAACAGCACAAAGGAGTCAGTTTAAGACCTATGCCTAAATTTGGTATTGATTTGCTGTCTCCTGAGGGATAGGAAAATATCCACATAGAAATTACAATGATACAACTCTTTAAAATCCGCTTTTAGTAGCTTCTGCTCTTTGATCTAGCTTTTTCAACAGGAACATGTCGTCTTTGGCATTTTCAGCACACCCTTTTGGCCTTTCTGTGGTTCTCCACATGCAGACACTGAAATTCCCTTATGAAGTCTTTATTTCTACTGAGCAATCTTGATTATATTATTCACCAGCATACCAACATATGTAGTCACATATTAACTCCTCCTAACTTCCTGAGCTTTGCCTTTTCTGAAATACTCTGAGCCACACAGCTCATCCTGGTTCTGACGCACAGTAGCAACCAGTAAAAAGTCATAGAGTTCTTAAACAGTGTCGAATGTGGTCTTCCACTTTTCTTCTTTTTCTTTACTCTCAGACACTACTTTGGGAAAGGCTGTTGAGAAAGTATAGCTTTTAGTGGCAATACTGCTAAGCCTCTGACAATTATCTCAAAATTCAGGTTTCAATCTACCCAGGGAATGCTAGGATATAAACAGGTTTTTGTTACCTGATTCTTGGGACATACGAGAAAATGTCTGGTAATTAGAAGACATGGAGACATTTTAAAGCCATCTAACCTTCTGAGGTTAGTCCAGTACTTGATTTCTGAGGTATTTAATAACTTACAGGTCTTCCCTTTGGTCCTCGTTCTCCTCGTGGTCCTTGTGAGCCTGGAGGTCCCTAAAAGAAAGATTAGAAATCTTAAGTAGCTTTTGAACTAGTTAATGATTAATAAAGCTCTGAAAATATAAAATGCAATGCTTATTTGAAAATTAATCTGTGGTTTGGTTTTTTTTTTCATATCATCATAAAGAAAACAACTACAAACACCAAGGATTCACTGTTTCTTCTCAATTGTACATTGCCTGAAGAGAACCAGGATGCAGAGATCTACAAAATGGTTTTAACTCTTGTGCTCCATAGGTTAAATTAGCAGAGGTTTCCTGAATGCTGGAGCCTCTTAATGTGGAGATGTAGAGGTTTGAGACACCATTTCTGCTAGTCCAGAACTGCTCTCTGCATAGCCGTAGCCAGAGAGCATAGTGCATCTCCTTCTACTGCTAGATCCCTGCTAGAAAAGCATTCCTCAGCATCAACCACACACAGAGGTCCTCAACATGCATGTAGGGACCGGTGCAGTTTAGACAAAACCATTTAGATAGACATTTGGGATCGGTACTGTTTAACATCTTTGTCAGTGACATGGACAGTGGGATCGAGTGCACCCTCAGCAAGTTTGCTGATGACACCAAGCTGTGTGGTGCAATTGACATGCTGAAGAGAAGGGGCACCATCCAGAGGGACCCTGACAGGTTTGAGAGGTGGGCCTCTGCAAACCTCATGAGGTTCAACAAAGCCAAGTGAAAGGTCCTGCACCTGGGTCGGGGCAATCCCAAGCACAAATACAGGCTGGGGGCTGAGTGGATTGAGAACAGCCCTGAGGAGAAAAGCTTGGGGGTGCGGGTGGGTGGAAGACTGAATATGAGCCAGCAATGTGCTCTTGCATCCCAGAAAGCAAATCGCATCCTGGGCTGCGTCAGAAGAAGCGTGGCCAGCAGGTCGAGGGAGGCGATTCTCCCCCTCTACTCTGCTCTGATGTGACCCCACCTGCAGTGCTGTGTCCAGCTCTGGGGCCCCCAGCACAAGAAAGACATAGACCTGCTCCAGCAGGTCCAGAGGAGGGCCATGAAGATGATCAGGGGACTGGAGCACCTGCCCTGTGAGGACAGGCTGAGAGAAGAGAAGGCTCCAGGGAGACCTTCTAGGGCCCTTCCAGTACTTAAAGGGAGCCTACATGAAAGGTGGGGAGGGACTCTTGATCAGGGAGTGTGATGATAGGATGAGGGGTAATGGTTTCAAACTGAAGGAGGGGAGATGTAGATGAGATATAAGGAAGAAATTCTTCACTGTGAGGGTGGTGAGGCACTGGCACAAGTTGCCCAGAGAAGCTGTGGCTGCCCCCTCCCTGGCAGTGTTCAAGGCCAGGTTGGATGGGGCTTGGAGCAACCTGGTCTGGTGGAAGGTGTCCCTGCCCATGGCAGGGGGGGCTGGAACTATGCGGTCTTTAAGGTTCTTTCCAACCCAAACCATTCTGTGATTCTATGATGTACTACAAGCACATATCCATTCACTTGGGGCATGGGCTGACCTGAGACTATTAAAAAATTCCACAATCGTGTTGCCTTCTCAAATCCAGTGGCTTTGCAGGCAATACACACTACAAGCACAGAAGGGTCCTCCTTCACATCATCCTCACAATACAAAACAGAAATGGCAGAAAGTGGATAATGCTATCCTCTGAGAAACAGAAGATGAAAAAATACTCACAGCTGGTCCTGGGCGGCCTCGTATTCCTGAAACCTAAAGGCAATATAAATTAAAGTAACTCGCATTATGGCTATACTTGTCAAAACTACACTACAGAAAATTAATTATTGAAAAGTAAATAGCAAGAGAGAAAATTAAAGTAGCAGGCAAGTCATAAGGCTTGGGCGGGGCAGGAAATTCCACTGGTTATCTCTTCCAGTTTGCAGTCTTTTTATAAGTAGCATTGTTATTCTACAAAGGATGAAATAAATAAGTGAATTACAATGATTTAGCCTCAATTTAATGATTTTTTAGATTTGTTTGTCTTCATGCTAGAAAGGGATAAAGAATGAAAGTGACAATTTATTTCACCAGTTTTCTCAACTGTCTCTACACTTTCCAAACACTAATTTACCATTATCCCTCCACAAAATTCTAAGTAAAAAAATAAAGATGATGACAGATGTAACTCAATAAGATTCTTCTCCAAAATGGAACTGACAGGAATTTCTAATGTTATATATGTGAAACAGCATAATTAATTCCATTCCTTTTATTCCTAGGCTGTACATTTTTGTTGTATGTCCTTGATTACTGAAAATCTGCTTCAACGTACTAAAATGTACACTTCTGGCATGTGCTGATGAATGAAGAAAAAAATGGACTTACAGGTGGCACTATTCCAGGTTCTCCTTTTTGTCCCTGTAGGAAAAAGATACAAAAACACCAGATAGTGGAAAACAAGTGAAAGTACAGTTAATGGTACCAGTTTCACAAACACCATCCCTGTGACTGTGACAGATGCTAAGACTTCTCTAAGGATACAACTGAGACTAAATTAAAGTACCTGCTATAACTAATCCATACTATTTTTAATGACCATGGACAATGATTAAATGAAGGCCATAAATTAACAGGCTTCCTCTAACTACATAACATACTGGCTGAAAGAAGAGTCAAACTAAAAAATTGCCATGATATTTAAGTACTAGAAAACATGTTGTAAATCTGTTATGGGATGATTTGATTCACATGAAATGCAGAGCCCCGTGCAGGATTCAAATTCCACTTCTTCAAAGTATTAAATAAAAAGGGCTATCATTAAATCTATGGACATAAAACCCCTGCACGTCTATCTGCAGTGTAGGGACAGAATACAAAATGATATTGCATAGCTTCAGAGCAACAGACGCAGCATTCGTCAATTGACTTTTCTTTGAGCTGAATGCATTGATAATGATTAAGTTATATAAAATAACTGGGTTTAGACCTATTGGTGGTAACTGTTGTATCAGGTAAAAATAGAGGATTTTGTAAAGTTAAAAAATTTCCTGCCTTGTTAATCAAGTAATAATAAGCTGGTTACAGCCCATTTAATTCCACAAACCACCTCTGCATAGAGCTACTCGGTTTTAGTGAACGTATATAGTTGAACAACTAAAAATTATTTCAATTGTTTCTTGTAGCTGCTTACTATTTTAGAAGTCATTTATCAGAATGTATTTTAATTTCTTTTGTAAGAATAGATCTTCTCTTTGTTTAATTGCATACTACGAGAGATACTG
This sequence comes from Leptosomus discolor, assembly GCF_034619465.1. Classification (NCBI taxonomy): domain Eukaryota; kingdom Metazoa; phylum Chordata; class Aves; order Leptosomiformes; family Leptosomidae; genus Leptosomus; species Leptosomus discolor. The sequence continues at coordinate 35,356,153 of NC_141395.1, read as the reverse complement.
CCCACAGAACTGTGGCTCTGTGCAAGAATGCATCGTCCCAGTACGTAGTACTGCACACTGGGCAGCACAGTCTCAGAAAAAACCAACCTGTAAGATTTAATAGTTTGGCTTCTAATGACCTAGTGGACCCTTCCCTCATTTTGTGGCACTGCTAGAGATAAACCAAACAAACTACTCAAACTGGAATTCCTTTGATGTAGACAGCAGGGATTTTCAGCCAGGGGATTCTCTATACTAAGACCAGGATTTTTGCCAGCATCCCAGCATTTTTTCCATGTGAACTGCAATCTCTCTAGCCACTGAGGAAGACCAAGAGGAAAGAACTAAGTGTTTCTAACTGAGCTTATATTTAATTTCTCTGAAGTGTTCCAAGGAGATGCAAGAGATTCTTTTAACAGTTGTAATAAATTTTAAAAAAAAAAAAATTGTAAAGGAAATCTTACCTTTCTTCCTCTACCTGTTAAAAAAAGACAAAAGAAGAAAAAAGAGGATATTAGTGGTTTTACTCTAAGACACAGAGCAAGAGTTGAGTAAAGGCGCTGCAGCTAGAGCCATCCCTGATTCTGGATGCACAGAAGATGGTCTATCGCCTACAGGGAGCTGGGGAAGTTCCCAGAGACAGGCATACTCCCTTGTTCAGGTGTAAGGAATCGGAACGGTTTGCAATGATGTTCCCTGATTCTCAGCCTTTTTCATCATGGCACAGAATAAGAAAAAGCACTTTAGGAAAGCACAATATCTTGTGAGGAATTGTCAGAAGCTGGCCTAGTGATTGACAGTGAAACCAAAGGAAGCTTTATTACTGGCTTCAGTACAAGCAATGTTGATGGATTCACAACGTATTACATGGTACTATTCCAAAAATAGAGCTGATTGAGGGATTTCTAACCTTTTTTTGTTTGAAAAGCACCTGCAACATCATGCGCCTGTATTCATAGCCATATAGCCACACTCATATCCACAGAAATCCCTCAGAGGAATATTTTATAAATGCCTTGAATAACAATAAGAAATTCTGGAATATATCCATACTGCTTTTATATTCGCTGGGTGTACCTTGTTAGCATTGGCCTAATGCCTCCCAAAACACAGCAGGATGCACCATCTATTTAATAATGCTTGCCACATCTTGCTCCATTGCTTAATTACACAAGTCTCTACTATACGCACTTTATCACTACTTTGTTCTATATTAAGCTAATCAAAAGTAATTATATCTCCTGAAGAAACTGCTTTGATTATTACATAGACAGTGTAGTTGAAATAATTAAACACATAGTATTAATGAGCATTAATTTCAAGTTAAGAGATTTTCTTTTAGAAAAATTGAGCGGGGATTGTTTCATCTATATCTCTCCAGAAGAAGAAATTGACTGGAAAAGACATAATCTTTAAGGTATATAACAGAGAGTATGCAAACAGGGAGTTAATAATACTTTGTGCTATTTTTTTTCTTATGTCTCACAACAGGATTATGTGTCCATGTTTCCTCTTTGGGGAAACACTTTACACTGTTTACATTTTACTGTTTACATATAACATTTACGTTTATTCGTTTATTGGAGGGGCATCAAATGGAGCATTTTATTAAAGCATGTAGTTATTTTATTTTATATATATTTATCTAATAAAGATATATTTATCTTAATGTGTTTATTATATATACTTATCTTAATATATTTATCCCTCAGTTCCAAACGAACCACAAAAAGCAGACAGAATTCAACCTCCTTAAAATACCAAGATGGAATTCAGATCAACCTTTTAGTTATATAGCCATTTGGGCTTATATCAGATTCATAGTAAGAAGAAAACTGTTTCCAGGCCAGCTCAGGTGCAACCCAAGACGGAAGATAAGTGCCAAGTATCTACTATTTGCAGATTTAAACTTTCATCATGGAAATACTATTAGAAATTTCAATATCATGTGGTTCCTAGTTCTTTGGACCATCCCTCCTTTCAAAAAAGCAAACTGGAAAACAATCTTACCAACGGTGGTGTCAAAATCACGCGTTGTATGGGGACACACAGGACAGCACTCTCCTGGGGGCACCTGTGGGTTCTCACACTCCAGAACATCTTGACACTGGATTTCATCACAAAGAATAGCTCCGTTGTCACAGACACAAATTTGGCATGGTGAGGGCTTCCAAATATCCCTATTCAGGTACATCTGTCCATTCTGGGTGCAGGCTATTTCTTCAACATCTTCTCCTGGGATAGCACAGAGAATATACAACGCATTTTCCAACTGTCAGATCAAAGGGGGAGTAGGTCTGGACACAGAAAAAGCACATCTGGAGAGTAGGAGCATCACATACACAAAGAAAACCATCCACCAGCATAACTGAAGCTGATATTAAAGACTTTTAAATATTAGTCATCTTAAACGTCTTTCTTATTTTACCACCTTCTTTCTTGATCAGAAAGAAGCAAAGTAGAGAGTCATCATGGAGTGCACAAACCCATTCTTACCACAGTAAGAAATGAACATTACCTCAGGAGCCTCTGGATGTCACTCTGCTCAGTGGGGTACTGTACTAACTCTGCATTGAGGAATTCCTGCCATGTTCCTGCTCTTTGTAACTGCTGTGCACAGGGCATTAGAGACGTCTGACTGAGGAGAAGAACCTGCAAGACTTTTGTAGGAAATGGCATACACTGCCTGCTGCAGGTAGCTTACTCAGCCAGACTTATGTCAGTATTGAACAGACATGGCAGTGTTTGTTGAAAAGAACAAAACTCACTTATTGGGGTCTTGGTGTAAGGTAATACCAACATGGAAAATCAAATCTTCCAAACAGGACAGTCAGTCCGTGTCTAGTGGCAACAGCAGTCTCCGTTGCAAAGCTACTTGCAGCAGTGTCTCCAGCTGAATGAAGAGAGACTCCTCAAACTACTTATCTTGCTCAGTTTTTATAATCCAACTGATCATGGCCCTACATGATTATCCCAGCATGTGCACAAGTTATCACTATGAATATATTTTAACTACATACAAAATACCTCTTAAGTACTTTAGCTATATATGAAAGATTAACCGTTTATATAGGAACAACATTGACTGACTATATGCATATGTCCTATCTCTCTACATAATCATACATTTATATGGAGGTCATTCTATTTTATTGAAGCTGCATATGTCATTTTTAACCTAATCCACTCCATTTACAGAAGGTTTACTATCTTTCTTGTCTTAATACTCCTTTTCTTTCTTTTCCCTGAATTCCCATTTAGAATTAATTTCTTAGTAATTATGTAGAAAATCCATTCAGTATAGCTTTTGCTCCCTCCTCTAACAATCTACTTTACTATCACCAAGGCAGAACAACTTCTCTGGGTTGAATTTATAACTTAGAAATGTCAAAAATTTCCCCATTTGACTACTAACAGCATTTAAGGGGACATAACCACCTGTATGTTCTACCCATACTTAAGTCTACGCCTTTGTTTTCTTCCTGCTCTGTAGGCAAATACTCCAAATATCTGGATTATTTTCTTATTTCATTGGGTAAGTATATCTCAGATTTTCTTAATCATGGGGTAAGTATATCTCAGTATCCCTCCCTAAAAATAAAATATGTCTGATAAAGAATTAAAAAATCATTTCATACTCTAAAGGAACACAAGGGCCTGCAAAAGCAATGAACTGTCTCCAAGCTCCCCCTAGACAACAGGTCACAAACCTGCAAGCCAAGAACACCAGTGCCAAGACTCCCTCTGAGTCACATGCAGCACAGCTGTCAAACACGGTCCAAAATTATTCTCCTAACCCCTGGGATGCTGTGGAAATGATTAATCTTACCTGGGTGGGAGGTCCCTCTGACCACAGAAACCTTCCTATCAAAAATGTCTTTGAAACTGGACAATCCAGTTAAAACCATTATCTGAAAAATCCCAAACAGCCCTAATTCCTAACTTATACAAGACTGGGAATACGGGCAATTACAGAGATGGATATATTTGTACAGGATACATCCCACTAGTCATAGACCATTATTTTTTAAGAAAACTTGTTATTAGCATAAAAATTAACAGCTCTAAGCACAAGGACAGTTTCACTGTTCTATGCATTTCTGTCCTAATTTAAACCAGATGTAAACAGAAAATCACAAAGCAATAAGTGCGAACAGATTTCGAATTTCAGCTTCATGCCTTAACTCAAGTCCAAGTACTCCATCAATGTCAAAGCTCAGAGAAATGGAGCAGATGTGTCATTAACCGTTGCCTGCCATCACACTACCGCAACTTTCTAACAGAAACTGAAATCCAAATTTATACCAGGTCAGGTCCTTTCTTCAATCGGTTTATTACACCAACTTACAAAATGACTCAAAGGGGTGCTGCAGAAGCTCAGGAGGAAATGTTTTCAATGTGAAGTAAAGACATCAACCAAGTGTGCTGTACAGTCCATTTGTGACACTGTGAGAATCATTTTCCAAACTGCAGATTGTATTTTGGAAAGCACTCTTCTTGCTTCTCCCTTGTGTGCATGACATAATGCGCTGAAATATTTAGCCTTTTCCCCCCAGATGTCTGGCATATGGTCTGTGTCTTCCTTAATGTATTGCCTGCAGAACTCATCATGCTATTCAGAAGAGCAGCAGTTTGCATAAATGAAATTTCTAAGTTACCGAGCCCAAAGTCAGCATTCTGTCATAACTTCAAATAAACCACATAGCAACTGCTTTGGCAAATCAGCACTGAGCCAGATGGTGACTAGCTTCTGCCTGGATCCTGCTCAGCAGCTCAGAAAGAGGTGGACACAGGCAGAGGAAAAAAGCACATACCAACTTCTGAAAGCATACTAAGAAGTCTGTTTTCCTAAAAGATTGCAGATATGCTGATAATAAACACACCCCACCCACCCCCCCCCCCAACCCAAACAAAAATCCCACCCACAACACTGCCAGAAAACACATTTTTATTTTTAAATCCTTTGATTACATTTGGTGGTTCCAGTTTTCTTTTCTGCTGTGACTGAGAGAGTAACCTGAAAAGAGCAGCTATTTCAAAGCCAACGAGCACTTTTTGACATTTTACTCTCAGGTCTGAACTGCAGAGGCACGTTATCCATCTACACCCAGACTGGGAAAGGCAGCAAAGGAAATTGTCCACCATTTCCTCCCTGTTTTTGAAGTGTGCAAGTTTTTTTAATTAAAAGACCAATTCACAAATTCTTTAAGTCGCATGTTCTTTCTCCCTCTGCAGTTGTAACACAAGGTGCTGAATAGTTTGAGAAGCAGCTTTGGAAGTTCTTAATGTGGCAAAAGGATCTGCTAGCCCATTAACCAGTTCTTTTTCTACCAACAAAAAGTACAACTCTAATTGGTATTGGACCTGACTAGCGAATCTACAGGGTTGTGAATCCATTGAAATTAGTGAAAATTAGTTTCAAAGCAGTCTGCAAATATAAAAGGCAAGGTAGAAGAAATAAACTATGATATATTTAAGGCCTCATTCACTCCTGAGCTTCAAAAATGACCGTCACGAAAGAAGATTTCAATGAAAAGCAGAGTAAAGACAATGCAATTATTTTTCTGCTATATATTGATCTGTTGGAGTATCAGTTTTGTTTTAAAGAACTATTCAATCAGAAGTCAAACAGTCAAAGCTAATATAATAATATAAAATCATCGTACTCTGAGACTATGCATCAACAGTTTGGAAGTGAAAAAACACATCATGCACTGACACATTCTCAGGCCCAGTTTTATGACAACTGAAATTGTACCAATTACTGGGGAGAATGCCATCCCAGCCACTAGATGGCTGTCAAAGCCCATCAGTCACCATGAGCAAGTATCAAAGAAGTTTGTGCACAGTAAAGGCATGCAAGGCACACCCTGCTTTGGGCATTTTATGCTGAGCTTGTTTTCCTTTCAAGTAAATTTCTCTCAAGATTCATTCCACTCCTCAGCAAGCCACCAATAGGAAAAGTGTTTTAAAAGACAGCATATGAAACCACTTCAATCTTGCACTACCAGATGTACACAATTTCGAAAGCCACACCTGGAAATTCACTGCTGCTTTGCTATTCCCAGTGACTCCTCATTATTGTACTCTCATTGCTTTCATTGACTTCTGGTTCATATCTTGCGTGTGAACAAGGAAAATAAGGCCTGGGCATGGAACCAGGTAGAACAAAAAGAAAGAAAGAAGGAAAATGACACAACAAAAAGAGAAAATTAAGAGGGATGGGACAGGGGACAGATACACAACACAACATCTTGAGCAAAAATATTCTAAAAGAAAAATGTGAGAAGGGGAAGAAAGGCTACTCCACACATACAAACAGGGAGGCTTTCTGAAGCTGTCATCCTAAGGTCTAATTTTTCCTTGCAGAAACGTCCCCAAAGTACCAAACTATACTCTCCTGTTCCCCATCTCTGCTTATAGACAACCTAATACGGAAGCAGTTAACCACCATTACCTCAGCTGAAGAGATGGCAGGTATACGACGGAATACATCTCTCAGTGCCCTACTTGAGGAAAAAAAATGGCTTAAGCAAAACTTGCACACATATAGGTTTTCTGCAGACATTAACAACTTTGCTTCATAGATGAAACGGTAGGGGAAAGAAAAGGATTTGACAGTAAAGCAGCTCCATTTCATCGCATTTTTACTAGCCCTGCCAAGGTGATAATTAAAGGCTGATAGACCTACAGCAATAGAAAGCATAGTCTAACAAAGGCAGAAAAGATGATGACTGGTATTGAAAGCATAATCTGCTAATTTTATGATTTCTTCTGACAAGAGGGACTTCTTAATGCACACTGTAATCAAACCACAATGTTTTTACATTGCTTGTCATGAAAAGGCTAGAACAGAAGAGGTATGGTTGTTTAATGAAAAAGGGTTGGAAACAAAACAGCTTGTGCCAGTAGCTTCTCATCCTCTCTTTGTCCTCCTGATGTTTGTGAAAAATGTAAGGAAATATAAGATTACATAGATACAGGGGTTTTTAAGTTTAAAAAAAATCTCAAATATGAAAAGCTGAGTTTCAAGTTATGAATTAAAAAATTTAATCCTGCTGACTCACAAAGCAGAGGTGCAGAAGTAAATCAAAGTGAAAGATGATACGTGCTAACAACCATTTTGCAGATGTACTGTTGTGCATGTGTACAGACTGCCAAGAGAGGGACAAGAGGAGCTTGGTGTTAATAATCTCTGATTGTCAGCCTGTTGCAACAATAATGTAGGCCTTGATCTAGTTCCCATTAAATCAATGGAAAAACCTCTCATTTACTCCAATAAGAATGAGACTGCCTGTTTGGTTTATCTTTTCATAACTTTTTTTTGAGTGGTGATAAATAAAGTATCATCCAAATTACCGTGCCATGCAAATTATAATGGAAACACCAATTATTTTGAAAATCAGATACTTTTCAGGAGTGCTGATGAATACAAAACCTATTCTGCATTTGTTGCACAGAAATAATTCTTATTAACAATGATTAACACACACAGTTTACATAAGTACTTTACAGCTACATACATGAGGATAAACCTGGAATCCCGACCAATAAAAGACTGAACTGATTCACAATTCACTTAATACAAAATATTTGATTGTCAAAATTAAATCAAATTTGCATTAAGACATTTCCATTCAGGATACATAATACATCTCAGAGAACTTTAGATAACAGCTACAGTACAAGAATGCACCTAAATCCAAACAACTCAGCATTCTCTTGGAAACACCAACCACTAACAAGGTCTGTAACATAGTGTTAATTGACTAAGGGTTACAGAAGATGAATGTTCTCTTGGTGGCTTCAAATTCAGTTTAAGTCTGCCTGCATAGCCAAGAGAATAAGCAATAAATGACATGCACAGACTCATCAAGAGTATCACGCAGAGGATTTATTTGTTACAGGACTGTCTGAAAGAACAACTAGCACAGACACTCATTGGTCTAAAATAAAATGACGTTCTCAAAGTCTGTGTCCCTGTGTTGTTTTACACCAGCTGAAGGTTCGGATGTATATCTGATTTTGCATTTTGCCTATGGTTTCATATAGGAAATTACTTTTATGTAATCCTACTGGCTGTGCTGCAACATCTGAGTCCCCAAGCCCATTTGACTCCAGTGGCTGATTTCAGCCAGGTTTGACAGAGACCTTGTTGGAGACCACGTCACTAAGATAATTGCACCCCTACAAATTTTGTGAGCGTACACAGTTAGGAAGAGAAGGGAGTTCTAAGTTGGTGCCCCACCAAGGCTCCCTTGTAAAATAAGTGGCTAAAACCAAATCCCTTTCATTACACTTTTGGGAATACACACAGGCATACAGTTTAAAACACAAACTTGTAGGAAACCAGGTTTCATCAGAACTGTTTCTTAGGAAAAGAGGTGGGGTTTTTTAACCCACCCTGCAGAGTTCCTGCTTAAAAAAAGTCTAAAGGCTAATTTGCAATGTTAACAATAAATAAGTGTTTTTTAAAACATTCAACAGATTAAAAGATGTTGAATCATCTTAATTCCAAATAAGTTTTCAATGTGACTGAGGGGGGCCACCCTCTAGACAAGGAGCTGCAACCCTATGTGCCTTGTTTTAGAAGTAGAAAAGTCCCAGGCTGTTCTTCTAAATGATGTAGATAATTTTAAGACACGTATTTTAGGACTGGAAAATTACAGACTCAACTGTTTTTCCTGCAGAGACCACAACGTTAAGTATGAATACATACTGCTAAGTATCAAGGTACAAGTCAGCTCCCAAGCAGAGACTTAATTAACTGTTGAAATTGCTGCAGCAGTTAACCAAAGCCTTACTAAAGATATACGCTTTGCAGCTGGCCAGCTGCTTCTGGCTGGCACTAAGGGGAGGGATTTCACCCTCTGAGATTCATCAACCAAGAAAATCCAGCCTCCAAACTCCTCACAACAGTCCAGAGGCAGAAATCAACAGCAGAACAATACACCCTGACTCAGGAGAAGAGGTAAGCTCCCAGGTAAAGGGCTCTCCAAGTGTGATCTGGCAACTAGGTTTTGTTTGTTCCGGAAAATAAACAATTCTGTTTTCTACTCAGCATTGTGGTTCCAGATTTGGTCGAATAGGGAAAACTAAAAAGAAAAACTATGCTTAGGGTAGTACTAGACTCCACTGAATGAATTTTAAATTAACACCCAAAGTATACAACTGCTTCTCCACTGCTTCCTTAACTGGATGGAAACAATACTGCCCTACATTTGGTTTGATACGCTGCATTTACTCAGCTCACAAGTTCATGCATTTATGTCTCCATTAGTGTGAATAGGAATTTTACTTGCCTTTTTATGGATAAAGTTGATTTCCAACACAGAACAATCAAGAAAAAATGTTTTTGTTACAAGATTCAATACACTCCAGGTACAAAGGCAGAATGTACTGGGATCCATTCCAGTAAAAAGCGTTTCTCTTGCTGGTCCCACAGAACTATCCAATGTTTATTATAATGTTCAATTACCTAAGAGCATCCGATGATGTTATAACTGCATATTAACCTCACTGCTCCAGAGCTACTGAACAAGACTCAACCATTCCAAATATCCTGTCTTGTGCTATGAACAGGGCAGGGAACTGTGCATCAGTGACACTCTGCTGAAAGATCGGTCAGGCTGGTCCTTTTCTGTTGGTTACTCCACAGTCTTGGATCTGCGTACTTCAAAAACATTTAGTTAACCTAACTCACTAAATTAACCCATGAATAAGGTTAGACATAAACATGTTTTTACTTTGCTTTTCTCTGTTTTTACTTTGGTTCACAAGTAGGATGGCTGGACATGTTGCTTGGTGCCTGTAGGAGAATAGGTTGAAGGAGGGAGTTTGAAGAGCTTGATCTGCCAGCAGTGCTTATACAAAAACTCTCAGATGACAGCAATGAAGCCTCAAATATACGGTGGGAAATAAAATTACTTCCAAATTTCTAAGGCTGCACAAAGATTGCAATGGGGAGGCATTCAGGGCATGCCTGAGAAAAGTGTTGCAAATTTCAGGAAGTGAAGCAATCAACTGAAGCTGAAGTCTGTAGCAGGTTGCCTCGTCTCTGCTGGAGCCCACACAGTCACAAATGCCTGCCTGGACTTTGTCATGCAAGGTAGTCAGAGTAAAGTCAGTTCAGATACAGCCACCCCTACCACAGTTTTCTTCATGACTCAGGGCAGAAAAAGCCTAAAAAGAGTGCTTATCATGGCCAATTATTTTTTCAAAAGATGCTCGAGGTAACAGAGATCATTTCTTTTTCTAAGTGAAGTGTTGGAGCACATTCATGACTCTGGGATGACATTTTTAAGCGGAATCACTTTCGCTTGCATGAAGACAGCCTGGTCCGAAAGAAATAGCAGATTCTTTTGGTGGGGAGCTTACAAAGAGAACATGCAGGAAAAGCATTTCAGTCAGTGGAAACAGAATAGGGCCAGGGCTCAGCACTGCTGAACACTCACAAGTTCGGCAATACAGGCATTGTCTTTCAAGTTAAAACAGAAATAAAACTGCAATTAACACGTTTCCTAAAATGTAAGAGGCTTCATTCTGGAAGCAAACACGCCCCAATTTTGGGAATTCTGCCCAACTTGCTGCTACTGCAGATTAAAGCAAATCTTATCAGGACGTAAGGAACTGTGCCTAACGTATTTAAACCTAAGACTAAAATGGCAAGATTACAATGAAAACGTAATAGTCTTCTGCTGTCTACTTTGGCTCACTGTTCTGGAATCCATGAATGTTTAATTTTGGTCTTTCCAAAATCCAGTCTTGGACTGCTGTGCATCAGTAAAAAATAATGCATTTTGGCTGTGAAGAAAATTCTGTCAGCTGCTTCCTGTGCCAGTTCAAAGAGACACGGATTCCACGCACAGTACATCTGGATTCCTGTAGTAAATCCATCGGCGATTCACAAGAAGCCATCTTGGTTGTCCAGTCAGCCTGAAACTGACAGCCCAAGCAACAAGCCATGCAGGGTAAGATTGCACTGTGTCAGCCAGGTTCTGAAATAAACATTTCTTGATGGTCCCAGCACTGACCCTTGAGGAATGCCACCATTATCTAGCCACCAGCTGGACTTTGAACTGCCAAACATTACCTTTGAACTCAATAGTCCCACCAGGTTTTCATTCGCCTTGTAGTCCACCCGTTCATTCATTCCCCAATTTGCCTGTGGATGATGCTATGGGAGATGGCACCAAAAGGCTTGCGAAACTAAGGGTAAACAGCAAGTTGCTCTTCCTTTGTGCACCAAGCCAATTATCTCATTGCAGAAGGCAATCAGATTTAACCAATTCAATGCCAAAGAGAAAATTCATTAAATAGCCCCTAACTGCAGTCTGATCTTCTCTGCATCCATCTGTCCAAACTCTTAAGTTCTACTGCTCTAGTTTCACACACTCTATAATACTCAAAGTTTAACTGATAAAATAACCATGCACTGCAAAACAACTGGTTTGCCTTGCTTGTTTTGTAGGATTTAGCTCCTTTGAAGTCAGACAAAATGCATAAGGATGGTTTTTCTTATTACATCTAAGAGAAACACACTTGCTGCTGCCCAAACATCCTCATTCTTTGAAGCTATACACATCAAAGTTCAATAGAAACCTATCATTACACATCTCCTTTTCCACAAAGCTTTTCTACACTGCGGTTTGCAAAGTGCACTCATATAATCCCCTAAATGCATCCTTGCTGGCTAAAATCACCCTCTTTTTCAACTAAAAATAAAGATTTGTAATTAGTAAGAAAATTCAATTCCATAATTAAAAATCCTTGCATTCCAATAGGCTCAACATTTCAAACTGAAGTGAAAACTACTCAGCGTTTGGGTGGAGTAGGAAGGTATTGTTGGAAAGCTATATTCATAATATGCTGTTTGTGCAGCAAAGCTATTCATTTGCTGAAACTCTAGGCCTCTGAGAAACTAAAAAAGAAGAATGGTAAGCAAGAAAGTCTGCAAAAATTCCAGGAACAAAGCCTCTGTTTCTTTTCTACCACCATTACCTTTACCACACTTCAGACAGCTCAGTCAGCAACTTCTGGTTTCAAGATGACATGGAACAGGCTTTGGCAGCCCTCAGGGCACCCTAGTTGCTTTCTGCATAGCATCAGGGATGAAGGCTATAAAGGAGAAGCCTAGTTTTAAGTGTAATCTAAAGTCAACGACAGAAGAGAAAGTTTAACTTCTACACAAGTTAAACTTATTTATTACTTACAGATATAAGAGCAATAAGCAGTTTCTTTCTTTCAGTGCGTAAAAGTAACAATGTCAGCACATAACAAGCAAGCAGAGCTCAGTCCATTTTACAAAGATTAGGGATGAGAAAATCCTTGAGAGTGAATATAAAAGCAAGACGATTAGCACCGGTCAGGAATTTTTCTACAATTTTGGTTGGTGGTGGTGGAAAGCATTGAATTACTGAAATACCATGGAAGGTGCTTTTATTAGATTCATCCACTTGAAAACCTTTCCTTTCATTTTCAGGATGTTTAAAATTACCTATTTCAGTGAAGAAAACATCGGGGTTTGCTAGAAAGAACTTTATACCAAAAAAGCCTTGTAAAAAACATCCAAGTCAAGCTAAGGAAAATTGTTTTCATTGACCTGACCCAATTCTATCTTTTTCATCATTACTGAGTCATGAGACCTCTTCAAGGTTGCCTCAATTCATCCAGGCTGGCTAGGGAAAACTCAGCTATTTATAAGCAGCTGTCTCTCTAGCACAGGCTGGTGGTTACATATTGCAACTTCCAGGGTGTCTTCAAGCAAACTCTCACATTTGCAGACCAACATACTTTAATTTAATTCCTACTAGAAGAATAGAGCTAGGTCAGGGGAAGAATATCCGTACTCCATTTTCAGTGTGTTGCATAACTTCATTAAATTTAAGGTGGAAGGTTAAACAAAACCCAGTTTCTTATGTTGCCTTTATGCAACAGTGAGAAATGGTAACATTAACGTTGTTAATGTTAGTAAGGCGTTAATGTTAATAAGGCATTGTAAGAAAAATCCAGCATGAAAGAAGAATTAGAGGTATCTCTGCCTATCTGCAGGCTCTGTTACTGCATTATGCATTTGAATGAAGTTAAATATTTTTATTTCAATTTAATTTTTAACTTGGCTTTAATATTGTCCCAATTCTTGGTCCATACATATTAAAAATTAGCATAAAAACCCCCACTGAATGTTAAAAAGAAGGGTCAGCAAAGAAAAAATCCTATCCACCCCATCATTTAAATGCATAACTGATAAATGTTCTTTAAAAAGACACATACCAGCCATTACTTTGCTCTCCTGCAGGATTATAGTTTCTGGGACAGAGGAAATGAAAGGCTTTCCTGCAGGCTCTCCTGCACTTATTCATTGGCTATCCTTCCATACTTCAGGGATGAAGCATTATGAACTTTTGTCAGGCAAATAGTCCATACTAAAAAGGTTTTGAATGAATTAAAATTCAAGTAGGGATGCGTAGTTAAAACAAACCAGCTGTCATCACCTCCAGCTACTGTTTGCTTTGAACTTAATCTACTTTCTATTTCCCTTAGTTCATCCTTTCAAAACTACTTTATCATTTTTCAAATCTGTTTAATTTTATCCTACTATTGTTTCTTTGATATGAGCCTTTAAAAGCCCAAGAAGGCAGCATTCAAGTTAGAAGAACATTTTTTTCCAAAGCAGAGCTCTACAAATACTGACATCTTTTTGCACCAGTTAACTCTCACAGTAGAGTTAGAAGCTGCAATCAAGCACACACAAACGTATGATATACAGAAACATGGCTTATTTTCCCTTTTGTAAAAGAATGAAAATCTGTGTGGGGTTGAGAGAAGCATCCATGCTTAAGGGATGGAACTTAGATATTAGACTCAAGATAAATTTTAGGGAACAGTTCCCGGTATGTCAGCACTCTAGAGTGACTACGTCCCATTTCATTGCACTTAGAAATCTGTATAAACAACATAGGGAAAGAAGCCTGACTTACAACTGGGCTCTTATGTGACCAAACCTGATTGTTCTTTGAAATGGAAATCACCAGCTGGAAGCCAGGAATCCTGCACATCACCTTCAACTCAGTTTAACAGAAAAATATGTGTCCTAGTTTACCTGTCTCCAAAAGTACATGATAGTAGTACATACCCATCAGAAGAAAAAAAAAATAAATAAAAAAATAAAAGAGACTGTCTTTTTTATTATTACTTAGTCTTCAGTGCTATTAAATGATAAGACTTTAGGGACAGAGCCACTGGCATCACTGAAAAGACACTCATTAACGCCACCGGGCATTAATCCCATGCAAAGCATTACTGTGTTACATTTAGAGGCACTGAAATTTCATGATGCATTGCGTCACTTCCTTTCAGTATAGTTTTTTTTCTCTCTAATGCAGTAGATCATTAGAAGTGACTATTTGTGGTACATGAAACGCATCACCAATCACATCTTTCACACAGTATTTTAGACTGCAATACAAGCAACAAATAAGAACAGCCCAATCACTTCTTTCAACCTTATGGTTTAGGACTTTTCATGAATGACCCAAAGGTCCTCTTTAGGGGCCTGTAGGCTCTATTTGAATAAGGAATTATCACAAGTTTTGCACTTAAACAATAATCTGTGACTGAAGAAGCAACTTGGCATACAAACATGATACAAGTCCATTTGCCAGCTCTATTCAATATTTTTGAGGTGACTCCCCAGAGAAGCTCCCATAATGTTTCACTTGGTTCAGATAAACTCTTGTTTATCACAAGCTCATATGAACTTTTCAAGGTCTTTTCCTCAAAGAGCACCTTCATTTCCTATCTTTTTATGTTCCTACGTAATTTCATTTTCTGAACCACAAAAGACTTCCACTTCATCTTCTTCCTCCAAACACAAAGCCCCTTCTCTGAAATGCTTTCCCTAAGACAAAAACATATCTTTCCTTTACTTCACCACCTCATATACATCAAGAAGATACGTTAACATTACAATTTCCCATTCAAGACCTGCTCAATAAAATTTTGTAAGCATCAGTAACTCCATAGCAAGAAGCAATCTTCAACACTTCATCCTATTAGAAGAAAAATAATTGCCACTCAACAATTCAGGAACAGACAACTATTTGCCATTTTTTACCATCAGTTTAGAAACAGGAGTACAGTTCAGCAAAGCACTAAATATGCTGGAACATGCTCTTGGTAGCAACAGTGAAGTCCAATGCCCGTTATGATCAAAATAGAACAGGCGTGAGATCATTATCTTGGTTCTTCAAAGACTATAAGATATTTATGTTCAAGTCCTTTAAGAGGTGGCTTTATTGCCTGAGTCACTACTCACATTCTTCTGTAAAGGAAGGCCAGAACATCTACGTGCAAATTAAAATGTTTAGTTCTACCCATCTACTGAAATTCACTTAATCTATTAGGGATGTTAGACTTCAAACTTGACATAGCTTTTGAATGCACCCTAGTCTTTTAGCTCCTTCAGAATATTACAGTCATCAAGAGCATCACCAAAGGTATTCACATTTCTTACACTTGAAAAAAAAGGCTGGAAATATAGTGTTGCATTCTCAGCTAATTCAAAGAGTCACAGCTCTGAACAATAAGTAGCTGTCAGTAGACTGGATCTGCTCCGTTTCACACCAGCTAAAGATTTTGACTTTTAGTCCCTTGATCAGCACCTGTTTTTTACATAGATAGCTATCACTCTGTTCTAAGAAAGTTCCCAGAATTAGAAATAGCTGGCATCTATCCAACAAAGTGCACCAAAGGTTTGTGATAATTTTCAGAACACAGTGACCTATTACTAAATTTATTCACATTAGTGAAGAAATGTAATACTGCCAGTGTCCTTCCTCACTAACTCCTCTTTCACCAGTGGTCTGTGCTAATATAGCCTCGTGCAGCTACTCCCAGCAATCTTTTGTGCAAATAAGACCAAATATGTCATCACTATATTATTTTAAAAGTATCACAAATCCTACCAGGTTAGTAGGCTTATACCTGGAATCTAATTCATTAATGGGTTATTAAAATGAAATATTTTTTCTAAAACAAAATGCACTACAGGAACTAGGAGTGACTATTTCAGTTATTAAAGAGGCACACCAGTGCAGAGCACCCTCAGGGATGAGTGTCCAATAGTGGACCTATAATGCATGAGCTACATGATTGATATGCACATACACAGAGGCAAGATACAAACAACAAGCCAGACTGTATTATACATGCAGTAAGACCAAAATCTGTAGTTCATGCCAGGCACAATTGCCATGCATATGTACTGTGCCCAGACCTTCCAAAGTATACAGCCAGTACTCAAGAGGAGCTTTCTAACTGTATTCAAGTATAACATAACTTCTGCCTTAAAGAAAAGGGTGATCTAAAAGTGAACTGCTAACACACCAATGCAACATCTCCTTGGTAGACTGCTTTGCTACCTGGCTCTTTTCAAAAATTCATGTGAGAGTTCAGACTTTCAGTAATGAGATACAAGTAATAAGCAATTTTATTTTATACTCCTAGACCACTCACAAGACTTTTTGCACACCTTCAGCACTGACTTGGCAACATTGTATGAATTAATTCTTCTCTACTTTCATACAGCAGGCTCTTACTCAAAGTTTAAAGCAAAATCCTTCAAAGCTTAGAGTCTCCTAACTTCTACCTGTTGTCATGAATCTGACTATTACATGTGACAAAGACAACATAGAGAATTGCATTAAATGAGCAAATAAGAAAAACAGACAAATTTTCAGACTAAAGATACAGAACCTCACCCTCCGTTTGTGTGAATGGGTAGAGTTGCACTGAAGTTAATGAGTCAACATCATCACTGACAGTCTCTCCTGCTGTTCACAATTGCCCTTCAGCACAGCCAGCTGCTGCACCATTTTTTCAACAAGTGGATATGTCACAATTTTAAGAGCTGCGGAATGAGATGCATGTCGAAGTGTAGTACTCTGTGTTGTATCCCTGAAGAACTACCAAATCTGATGAACCAGGAGAACATAAAAAGGAGCATAACTTTTTGCCTCTGGCAATAAAATATGCATAAATTGTTATATAGACTGCATGGTTTTGAAACAGAAAACTATCCTTCATAAAGTTCATTCTTATGTCTGTAACTGCACTGCTGTATCTTAGAAACATCGAAGGAGAGAGCAAAATATTTTTGTAGTGACAAGTTTGACAAGAAAAGATAATAACTACCTTATTGGAAACAGATGGTTTACGCTGCTATGCTATAGATAAAGTTGTGTCAGCATTTCCATAAAAGGCCTCACTATTTCCAGCAGCTTTCAAGGTCACAGGCAACATTTCTACGTCAACTAACAAGATGCAATCCCAAGAGTAACCTGGGAAAATTGGGGAAAAAGTAATTCTTGAGCTAACATTGGAAAAGAGAGAGGGAGGTGTTTGTAGGGGCAGACTGACAGAGAAAGTGATAGTATCCTAGCAGTTCACTGGTTTCTACCAGAAACGCATCACTACACAAGGTCATATCTCAGTCTGCTTCTGTGGCTGTTCATGGCACAACTGCAGTGACTTCACTGATGCAGGACCATAGCATATGATGTCTCTGTCATATATGTACAAATACTATGTCATATGTGTACAAATATGCATATACAACACCTATTTCTATGAACATTGTAAACCAAGGATAAGACCTGTTAGAAACTGAAAGTAACACAGATAAAATAGCTATTTGTGATCGATGGAAAAGGTCAGGTCCTAAAAAAAAAAATAATCTTTGTCTAATGATCAGCTGACAGATTTCATTACTGCTGGAACAATTAACAAAAAACATAACCACCAGCGTAACAACCATTTTGTGCACTCGCAGCCCAGAAAGCCGACTACATCCTGGGCTGCATCAGAAGTAGCATGGCCAGCAGGTCGAGGGAGGTCATTCTCCCCTTCTACCCCACCTGTAGTGCTGTGTTCGGATCTGGGGCCCCCAGCACAAGAAAGACATGGACCTATTGGAGCGGGTCCAGAGGAGAGCCACGAAGACAATCAGGGGGCTGGAGCACCTCCCCTGTGAGGACAGGCTGCGAGAGTTGGGGTTGTTCAGCCTGGAGAAGAAAAGGCTCCAGGGAGACCTTAGAGCGGCCTTCCAGTGCTTAAAGGGGGCCTGCAGGAAAGGTGGGGAGGGACTCTTTACCAAAGAGCGTAGTGACAGGATGAGGGGTAACAGTTTCAAACTGAAAGAGGGGAGATTTATATGAGATCTTAGAAAGAAATTCTTCACTGTGAAGGTGGTGAGACACTGGCACAGGTTGCCCAGAGAAGCTGTGGCTGCCCCCTCCCTGGCAGTGTTCAAGGCCAGGCTGGATGGGGCTTGGAGCAACCTGGTCTGGTGGAAGGTGACCCTGCCCATGGCAAGGAGGGCTGGAACTACATGATCTTTAAGGTACCTTGCAACCTAAACCATTCTGTGATTCTATGATAAAACATCAACAAAGAACATTCAGAAAACATTAGTTCAGCTTTGTTCTTCTCAAAAGCATTTAACTGCTTTGATCTAGAACTGACGATGATCTAGGATAATTTAATGCTTGTACACTAACTGTATCGATTGAAAATGAACGATTTTTTAAAGACCTATGTAGCAAGCAAATATAACAACGCTTCTCTTACCACTCAGTTCATAAACCAACACAGAATTTAACATTACAGTTTAGACCCTTCTAATTTAACAGCCACAAAAACATTTTTTAACTTGTTAAAAATTAAGTTAAAAATTTTTTAACTTAAATTTGGATCAAGGTCTCCTTTGTACGCTTACACAATTCACTTTACCTTGACTAGCTCTCTGTTCTTCTTCTGCTTGAAACTTTGGGGTATTTGAATTTCCTCCTTTATTTGGACCATGATTCTTTCTTGATAAGGAATTTGCTCACTGCTTGACAGGAAACTTTTTGACAGGGTTTATTTGTGGTTGGTGGGCTGTTTTGGTTTTTTACTGTTGTGGAAGGCACTGAAAATGAATAATAAATTAAACACTATCGATGTGACAGACTGAATTTGATTTAGATACTGTGAGCTACTGCAGTTACTCTCATATATAAAACATGAGAATCTACAAAGTGCAACAAAGGTTACATCCACCCCTAAAGCTAGGTAATAGCATTTTTATATCTGTATAAAATATAGATATAAAAATAACATACATATTTATATATATATATATATATATATATATATATATATATATATATATAAAAAAATTAGATCAATGAAGTATTTGGGAAATCCCCCAAACAGGTAATTTTTAGAAACTTGAAGACTGTTGTTTTGTTTTTGAGTGAATGAGTAATCAAGCTGAGCATTGAGCTCTGTGGCATTTTGGCAGGGGTGTAGCCTCCTGAACAATTCAGTTCTAGTAAGCGTGAACACAAGAAACTGATACAAATTTGTGTTTACTTTGGGGCACAGGGTGGATCTTCCATGTTGATATAACTGTAGGGCAAATGGAAGTTTACTTCCAGGATGAGATGCAGCCCACTGTGCATAGCAATAAACTGCTGTGCTACATAGAAATCATCATGATTTTATTTTATTACAATACTCATTAATTTAGAAATCCAGTAATTTAAAACTACTATGGAGCATACTTTGCAGTTTTTCTAATTTACTTTTCTTCTACCATGAGCAAATATACGAGGTGAAAATGTGTCTTTCTTCAACAGCAGGAGTAAGTCTGACAGTGCTAAAAATATATTATGCCAAAACAGAAACTATCCCTCGGGCACTACAAAGTACACCTTCATTTTTTAAAATTATGTAGTCATAGTTCAGCAGACAGTGATTGAATAGACCCATATCAACAAGGTTCGCAGATGCACAATATCCTTTCAATGTATTAGAAGACCAGTATAAATTATATAGTTTCATTTCTGACCCACATAGCATGGTTCCTCATGTTTGGCTGCACCATTGTAACAAACAAAGTTACATATAATTTGTGTTCAGAAGCAAACCTCACTTTAAGACGTTCCTTGGATATCAACATGTGAAGAATAGAAACCGCCTTGTTGTTTTAGAGCCCCTTACACTCTTGATATTAAGCAGAGCAGCATAATTACTCAATTTAGTCTATAATTCAAATACAACTTAGAAAAGCACATAGCTCAGAGATCGCTTCTTGTACTTTACAGAATCTCTCCAACAAACCAGAAAGGTGAATGCCAAGTGAGATACAGTTATGGCATTAATAAAGTAGTTAAAAATAAATAAATAAGAAAAGTCAATTCTAAAAAATAATCTTGCATAGCTGCTATCTGGCCATTGAAACCAGTTAAAAATCTTAATATTCTTAAATTTTGAATACAAAACCCAGAAATACCTCCAGTCATTAGCTTCTATTTGTTCATCAGGAAAATACGCAACCACAACCTCTAAATATAAAAAAAAACGTTATTTCATGGAGATAGTTGCAAATGATCAAACTAAAATTACTGCACTGTAAAATCATTTTTAGACACTGGCATTTATTGATTTTATTCTACAATCTGCCACATGGATTAAAAGCTTTAGTTTGGTATATATCAGCTCTGTATGCTATTAGAAATATCCTTAGAAACCATGTTCTCCACAATGACTATAAAGCATTTTGTAATTACATTTCAAGATCTGATTCAAACAATATTTCAGTTAATGATGTTAACTTAATCTTTTCTTAATTACGTTAGTAGGCCATGCATTGCTCATTTTTCAAGAAACACTGTTAGATATGTAATTAAAACTAAGTGTACTGATTGGATTCTGAACATACTAAATTATTTGTCTCAAAATTAATTTCAATCTTCTATAATTTCTTAGTCTGTTTGCTTATTAAACTTAAGTAGATACTTCTGTGTATTTCATCTACAATTTAATATAATTTACTTGAGATGTGGAACTCTTCTACAAATCTGCCCGGGGACTTGTTTGTCCCATTGGAAGTTATTTTCATTACATGCAATTAGAGTGAAGAAACAAGTTACAAAAATGATAGAGGGCAGGAGCATAGGAAGATCACTGGAGGCAGATCTCTTGTGAAGACCTGCACAATCGTGCCTCATCATACTTGATTTAGCAGCAGTTCCAGGACTCTTACGTAGGCAGGCAAAGAAAGTTATTTGTAATAGAGCTGATTTGTGTACATGAGAGAAAGAGGAAAAAAAAAAACAAAACCCACAAACTAAATGCACAACAAAAACCTCAACCCAGTGCCACCACCATTACATATACAGCCCTTTTCCCAGATCTGGCTAAATATCACTGAAGGACATCCACTAAGCCTCACTGAAATTAATTGGAATCCTCCCATCCTCTGTATGAAGCATTACAACCTCCTAAGGCATAACGAGGTCAGCTCCAGATCCCTGGTCAGTATTATGCAATAACCACATTATAGTCAGCCTTCAAAAAAAAAAAAAAAAACCAAACCCAAACACTAGGACAAGATTTCTAATACATAAGAATATTGATATAATAAAACAATTTTCAAACTCTACGTTACAGAAATCACTGTTGACCTTTAATGCTTCATTGAGGAATGAAAGAATAATAAAGTTTAACTCATGTTAGGAATGAAACAGTGGATAACAGAGACAATACATCTCAATATACATCTCCGTAAATACTAAGCAGATGCTGAGGTTCCAAGACTTCCAACAATATGCAAACAGACAAGACATTAGACCCCAGAAGACATACTAGACCCCACTGACATTCTCAAGAAGAACAGGTGAGAAGCAAATCTCCACAAGAACCTCCCTTATATCTGAGAGACTGCATTTTCCAACTAGATAGATGAGGAACCATCAAAAAACTTAAAGTTACCTTAACAATTCTTGAGAAACTAGAAGAATGAGGCACACTAAGTTTCTTAATAATGATGTAGTCAAAAAACAGTTTGGTCAAACACAGAACACTGATGTCAAGGGTAAAGTGGTGAGAGTGAATGAAATGTGATATATAGAGGGCCAGAGAACAGATGGTTTAACAGTTTGCACCTCCAAATAATGGTCTCTCACAAACTTAACAAGGTACTACAGAAATTATTATTTTTATATATATCTCTTTCTCCATATTTACATTTGGACAACATGATTTATTTATTTTTATTCCAAACTATATAATTTTATAGGGAACTGTATTGATGCTATGGAATAAGTAGTTCACTTAAATACTTTGTCAGAACTATTCTTTAAATACCAGAGAAAAATTCTGGGGTGAAATCCACAGCTTGCAGATGAACATTAAACAAACTTCTTCATAGTGGTAAAATTCCCTCTTCAAGACAGACCATTTAGGTTTAAAAGGGGCAAATATTGTGTATATATATAGGACTGCCAGTTTTTTGCATTCAGTGTGTATGCCCCATATATTTATTACCATATGTAGAACCAAGCAAGGTTTATTTAATGTTTGCCTTTTGAAATCCCTGCTTCATCCTGAGGTCAATATATATAGCACAGTCTTTTACATTAAGCAGTCATTCAAATAGCATGAGATTCAGCCTTAACACATCTACGTTATGATGTTTCTTTCAACATGTGGGAACCATCCAGTCTCCAGAAAGGGGGAAATTATTTTGACTCAGCACCACAGATTCCACCTCAGATAATAACAAAGAGAAGTAAAATTTCACTAAATCACAATAGACTGTGAGAACACATCCTCCACAGTTTGAAATCAAGGTAAGGTCTGGGGATGTTACAAGATGTTGAAAAAAAGCCACCAATGATACTCCTATGTATTTTCGTAACTTGTGATTTCTATGAATTTCTTAGCACATAGGACACCACAGGATACCTAACTCAAACCTAATTCACAGTGGCTAGCAAAGCAGTCCGAAATGATAAATTCTCATCTCCTGATGAGTTGATAGAAAGCAGCAGAGGAGGTAATTTTAAGAACCGTAGAAGAATGTTCTGCCTGCTCAAGCAGATGGTGTTTCTCCATGGACATCTTCAAACACTGTGCTCACAGGCTAAGCTCTTCAGCCTGGGGGCAGTTCAAGCACGGATCCTACACCAAGGCCTGCAGAGCCAGCGGGAGGCTGAGCCCTGCACTGCAGCGAGCTGCCAGAAGCTGCTGAAGCCAGAGGTCGCTCTGGGAACTGCTTGGATGTTTGCACCAATGGAGCAGTTTGAAGAGTCAGCTCACTAAGCTTTATGAATTAACTAGCATATAATTAGACTAAATTAGACTGATTACATGGGGTTTTTTGTACTACAGATGCTTATTGCCACACTGGTATGTAAAAAGCTTCATGATACACAAACTGGTTATTTTCAAGAAAAGTTACATTTATTAGACTATATGTCACCATATTCTTTGCAGGATATCTCCATCTCAAAAACATGAGTTAATGAAACTACGAAACACAGAGGTATAAAGATATCTATTTTTAAAAAATCCAGAAACCAAAACATTGTCCTGTGGTTACTAAGGCCCATCAGAAACTTCAATCTCACAAAGCAGTCCGAAAGAAACTTGACAAGAATGAGACACAGATAATGATTTTTCCAATACAAAACAAAGCCACGATTTGAACTCAATTGCTGTACTGCTGCCCATTCTGAAACAACAGATGAGTCAATTTCCAAACCAAACCCTAAAATCTGGCTTAATTATTCTTCAATGATTCTCTTCATGAATTTCTATTCTGAAAGCTTTAAAACTAAAATTGCATCTTCTAACAACGTGTTTCTGAGAAGTAACTAAGCTTTGTTTAGCATAATTGTGTTTGCTTAAGGTAAGATTAGCTCAATTTACAGCATGATTAGACTTCTATTCAACTACTGCAGATGTATTTTTTGGGTCCCAAATCCCCACTGGTTCAAAAGCCACTCTAAAGCTATTGTTTAATTTTCTTTAGTGAATGACTAGTAAATCTCTGATCAATACCTCCAATAAGCACTTTCACATTAATTTCCATCCTTACAGAAAGCCTGCCAGCCTCAAGAGACAAAAGAGCTTCTGTGCCATGTATTGTATCTATTTTTATAACACAGGAGCTCATTTTTCTAGGCTGTAAGTGGTAGTTTCCTGCCAGATCCACCCACTCATACTGCAGCTTCTCATGGTGAACACTGCAATACACCCAGAGGAGTTACGGTTTAATAAATATTGAAGCCCTCTACCTAAGAAAACTATTGATCTAAGTTTTGCAACCCAAAGTTCTAGCACGTGATCCTTTTTCTATTTCTACATCAGCTGTTCATATCGATACACATAAAAGTACACCGCTGCAGACCATTACTAATGCTTAGTCTTGGATCTTCTCTTTAAAAAAAAAAAAAAAAAAAGATAATTCCTTGTAATGGCATATGGCCAGGAGCTGATGGCTAAGAAACCAAACTACTAACACCATGTTTAGCCTCCATTTTCCTTGCTCTGCCAACTGGTTTAGATTGTTTCAGTTACCTCATCACTAAATGTAATAAATACATCTAGCAAAACTCTCCCCCCATTACCACAATATTTGGAGTAAAATTTAAGAAGTTGACTGTAGCAAGTGACACTTATGGGTTTTTTGCAAGAAGGAGCTTGAAATATCACTTTGAAAAAACACATACCCTGAGACATAAGCTACTTCTGTGTTAGAGGAACGCTCCCTCAGAAGTAATGCAAGAGTTAGGGTCAGAAAGGAAGCAGCATCTATCAGCTTTTTTTGTACTGCAAACAGGTGGCAAGTGCTTAAAATTTACACACATTCCTCTAATTTCCAGTGACTACAGCACATAGCATATGCTTAAATGGTTTATTTCAATTTAACTGCAACCTTCATGTCTGTTGGAAAGCATAATGAATCCATGCTGAGATATCCAACAACAACAAACCAAATCACCACTTGCCAGAACAACTTCAAAGCTCTTGGATGCATAGCAAAAATCAAAATGATGCTGCAGAAATTAGTCTTTCAGCCTCTTCTATTTACAGCTTACTATAGCACTGCCTTTTAAGTGTCATCTCTCATATGGTGAGTAGAAATACATCCTGCCGCTATTTACTCTCTCCTGGCACTAGCTGCTAATCACAGCCAGGCTACAGATTCTGTCACTTCATCCCTAGGACTCAGGTCAGCCGCAGGGGATGGTGACAACTCTGCTTCAGGGAACTGGAGCCTCGACCCCATAGCACTCCTTTCCATTGCTGAAAGGTTTTGAAACCTGAAACAGATGAAATGAGATACACACTTGCACTTAAACACATTGCTCAAGATCTATTATCCGTTAGGAAGTTTTGTCTCAACTGCTTTTTAAGTCATTTTAGTACTTTAGACTATCTTTAACGGTAAACAGCATAAAGTAACATGAAATATCTTCTTCTCTTCCTATGTTAAACTAAATCAAGTAGCACCTCATGTTTACAAAGAAATTCTGAAAACATGGATCTGAGCCTAAATCAGAATTTTTTAACAACTTGAAGTAATAACTTTTGTTGGCAAGACAAACACCAATAAATCTAAATTACTGACATAGTACATTATTTAACTGTTTACCAACAGATACAAACATGGACAGGGTATAAAAAGCTACAAAATCTCTTCTAGGAACTTACTTGGAATAGCACTTTACCACCACATTATGATGAACATTGCTGTTCTGATTGCCCTCAGGTGAGGATTCAGTTTCTTCACATGTTCAAGAGTCCGTGACTTAAATGAATGCGAGTCACAGTCTGAAATACTAATTTCTCTTTTTCTTTCCATTAATTAAAATCCCCCACAGAATTTTACTTTATGACTTATGCATTACATTATTTTATAATATCCTGCTCTGTGTTGTGCAGCATATATAATAAATGGAAAACAGACACAATCGGTCTGGAATTTCATTCATTCCAAATTTCTGATGGATTTATATGGATGGAATTTCTTTCTGTCTTTCAAATAGTCCAGCCTGGAAATGCACCAGGCTTAACATACTATACTTAACAGACAGTTAGTGTATGTTCTTACCAGTTAAAAAAAATGGACATCATAACAAAATAGCAGGCCAGTACCAGCTTAAGATAGTAGGTTCACGTATTAAAAATGTCAAACTCATTTGAGAGTAGGCATCAAAATGTTCATATTAGAAGTATACAATATTTTTGTTCATTATTTTCCTGTTGTATCTATTTTTTATTTATCAAAATGTAGCAATACAAAGAGGCACCAAAGACAGAAGCAATACATTTAGCTGTGTGAAACCAGCTGTTTGTATGTCAAAAGGATAAAACATATTCGAGACTGCTGTACAAGGAAAAAAATCTGGGACACAATGTATAGCAGACCAGAAACTTCAAGAAAGAAACAAATAGGCACGTTGGGGTGATTCTTGGAAAAGACTGGGGTTTTTTCTGTGTTTGGATGGTGTTGCTATCATGGCCATCAATTTCTAGCAGTACTCAGTTCAAACACATTTCTTAATTTAATCATGCAAATCTCTTTCCAATCCGCTTTCCCTTGTAACCTTTACAGCCATTATAAATGTGTCTACTAAACTTGAATTCACAAAATCATGTGTAGAGCACTGCAAGTTATAAGCAAATAAATGAACTGAATATCGATTACAGTGCATATTAAATATGTACAATAAATCACATATCAATATGAAGATATTTAAACCCAAATTATTTACATCGTTACTTAAATAAATTTCCAGTGGATTTCGTGTAATCAATGTTAATGTACAGAGC
Organism: Leptosomus discolor; assembly: GCF_034619465.1. Lineage (NCBI taxonomy): Eukaryota > Metazoa > Chordata > Aves > Leptosomiformes > Leptosomidae > Leptosomus > Leptosomus discolor. Next base: position 35,329,507 of record NC_141395.1, on the reverse strand, counting down.
ACAGAAGTAATGTACAGCCGCTCATGGTAACACTGCTAAATTGCACATTAATCACAGAATATCTCTGTATGACTAGTATTGGTAAATATTATCCTATAAAAGACTCCGTTTCTACTGTGACTCAGTATCAATTTTCTCAGCCAGGTAGCTTCAGCTTATAAGAACCAGACATATCTTGAACTATTACCTTCATGCCAGAAGGTATCCATCCATCTGAAACATGGGCAAATATTTGGTTCTACTTTCTAAATGAGGCAAGAGATATAAGGATCTAATGCTAAAAATACAGTGTTCCCTTGAGCTATCTGCAGTTAACCAGGCACCTATGTAAGAGCTCAGCAATGAACAGCTTGTAAGGATGCAAGAAGTACCTGAAAAAAATGTATTCCTCATAGAAAACTAAGCACCCTGCCTAAACTTAGGCTTTGTTAGTTCGGTACAGTTTCAGCCAGTCTCCTCCAATATTTGTCTTTCTCAGCATATTAATCTCTTTTAACGATGAATAGGTTATAGACTTTCTCCCAGTTTATTTGGCAGAGATGCTGGCAATTCTGTCTAAACATCATCCCTAGCACAGTCCAGTAAAGTGTTTTTGGTCTCTGGGTTTAAAAAAAAAAAAATATCAGGGGGAGAGCCATGAAGATAACTATAGCTATGTATGATGTGCATAAAATTCAGATGCAGCAGTGTGCCCTGGTGACCTGGTGTAATGATCTTCCAGACCTGAGCCCTGAGGCAGGATTGTGGAAATTGGCCTTTTGCTCCCAACACGGAACTGGGATGTAGTTAGGATGTACATCAGCCCCTCAGTTTAAAGAAAGACAGAGGAAAAGCAAGTATGCTGTTAGTACATTTATATTGCTCTACAGTACTCTGTACTCCCAACATTTTTAAGGTCCCACATATTAAAAAATGCTGAAAAACCATTCTCCCAGGGATCAGCCTCTCTTAGCAAATCTCTCTTTTTCCTTTCTTGCAGTCACTGCACTCCTGCTGCCCTGCAGCTCCCGTGTATTTTGTACCCAGAGAACCATATAAATATAAGGAGGGATTGATAAGGCAAAATTCCTGACAGTGATAATTACCAACAGAAGCGTGGACTAAAACAAAAGTAAAATTTACATTTCATGTGTCTTTATAATTTATTACATCCCATCATAGTACAAAAGTACAAAAGCACATTTTCCAGTATTTTAATACATATGGGAACCTGAGACATAGCCAAGAAGGCTATTTCACACGGAAATAGCTTCAGTCTTCCAGAGTTTAGAAAACCATTTCATTCCTTTAAAAATATCTCCCAAATCCCAAGGCAGATTAAATCCAAAAAATGTGGAATAAAAATCATTCTGAAGGCCCAGGTTAGCACAAAGTTTGATGAGGTTCATGTTCAGTCCTTGGCCAGAGTTTATTTTCTTTCCCATTTACACTCAACAAATCACTGCTTTTTCTTTCTTTTTCTTTCATGTTATTATCTCGATTTATTCAAAATAAAGTAAAAGGTCTGATCTAGGCTATGGCACCTGAAATGGTGCTATTCATCACAAGAGAAAAGCATAATCCAGCAGGGACGTATCATTCAGCTCAGTAATACTTCAGCTGCTTGCTTGGCACTGTTCTTTTTTAATCTCAAATATATCACCAAAGTGGAGTGTATGGCCAGCAGGCACTACCAATCAGATGGTGAGAGGACACCATTTTCATAGGCACATAGGGCATTATTAGCATATATGACAGCTAATTTATAAAGCAAATTAAATGAGCATCATAGGAAAATGCACAGGAATGCCAGATATATGTAGAAACCAATGCTGGAGTATAAACAGCCCACCAACTGGTTCTGCAGCAGGGAGCTCAGAAGAGCCTTTAATCAAACATATACCAGTGTTTCCTAAATATGGTGCCTGCATGCTCACCACACAGCACATTTGGAAAATGAGGAACAGGAACATGTGGAGCATTTTCTTTTCAGTAAAGCCCAGTTTGCTGCCCATGAAATTCAACTACTTCAGGTTTTCAATTTTTAAAAATGATCTTCACACAATGAGGTTTCCAGTGTCACTAATCACTATAGACCATATGTAAAATGCTAAAAATTTGTTGACACGTGTGGCACTTACTGACACAGAATCATATACATTACTAGTCATAGAGCTTACTTAAGTCAGTGGGCCATGGGTGGCAAAATTCCCAAAAAAGTTCCCTTGCAAATGGACTAGGTCTTTCTGAAGAACGTTTTTCTATACAAGTAATGCTTTCCACTGGAGATGAAATAGCACATAGCACAAAGATCTCTCTTCTTCTTTCAGCTTATTACAATAAAATATATTCTATTTGGAGCTAGGAACAAACAACTTACAATTTGCACCTAGCTTGCATTAAAGCACAAATCAATAAATTGGTAGCAACAATAAAAGGAGATGGATTCACACAGTTCAAATATCTATGTGTCTTTCCACTGTTTTAGAGACCGCTACAAAGTTTTTCTTCTGAAGACACATTATTTCACACTAGCGAACCAGAACAGCATCCAAGAAGCCCGACACCACCAGCCACAATGTTCAGCCCACCAGCTGAAAACTTCTAAGCCCCTTGGGGCAAATCAGTATTAATCCTCTATTCACTTATGGACTCAGTTCATATATAATAATGGCGTATTTTATAAAATACTATCAGAAATCATCATTCTAATGCTTACTGTTCTACCCCTTCCTATCTGCATTATTACACAGAAGGAAAGGTTATCTCATATTCCTCATCTCCGTACCGACAACCAGTGTTCCAAGCCCTGATGGCAGCTCTCAGAAATCAGGTCACCAAAATGGAAAACGCGACCAAATTTTTTTTAGCTAATGTGGTCTGGGCGCACAAGCAAGAAAGAGCTTGTAGGATAGGTCTTTTATCTGCTCTATGAGCATAGTTAGGAACAGCAGACAAGCTTACTCCTGAAATAGAAGCCACAGACTTGAGAACAGTTTCCTAGAATTTCTTTAGACAAATATCAATTAGACCATCTCTCTCATTCTCACAGACACACACAAAATAAAACTAAGGCACAGTGCAGTACCCAGTATCTTTTTCAGAGAGTGTTTCAGACAGGTTATTTTCAAACTCTTGAATCTTATTTCTTAGCTGCCATTTTTCTCTGAAGTCAGGTCAATATAATTTTTTCCTTACAGAAACAGCATAACTGACCAGATTTGGGAATTTCAGAAAGCAATGGTACAAAAAGGAATACAGAACATGTATAAAACTAAGTGCAACATGGTGTAAGTCTGGTTGGACCTTTCCAGGTATATCAAATACACACATTACATGTTCTAAATCCTTCCTATTTTTAGTAAATATGTATCCTGTGTAGCTCAAAACATCAAATAGTGTTTACACTACAAATAAAAGGCAAAAGTTTTAAAACCTTCATTCAGAAGTTTAATTTATATAGAATTAATAAATTACTATACATTGACTAGTCTAACATTCATGGTTTTCACAGTGGCTGAGGAAATCATCTATTTCTCCTGCTGTTCATGAGCAGAACACATTTATCATAACCATAATAATAAAACTCCTTCCAAAGATTATTAAGCACAATTACTATTCCGTCAGTAAATGGAATATTAATATGAAGTATAATTCTACCTCTTTCGACCTTACATATGATCAAACATATCACATCTGTCAGTACAAAGGAGTAATGTACAGGGGATGCGTTATCCTACCTATTCCCATGATTTCATGATGAGTCTGAAGACGAATACATTTTTCTTAAAACCATAGATTCTGTGTCGTATAATTTATGAGGACTTAAACTGTCATGAGAAGGAGATAATTCTAGCCCCAAGCAAGTGGAAAAAAAGCTTTAAAATAGAAACTAACTTTAAAAAAAGAAGGGGGGGGGGGGGGGGCCTAGAAACCTAAACAAATGCAGAAGACAGCTAAAAACTACTAAAAACTAAGCTTTTCTTCTTTTTTTTTTTTTTTTTTTTAACATAACTCATGATTTCATACAGTTTTGGACTGGAAATACTGATATATTTCTGTTCCAGTAATTCCTTTAGAAGTATGTACTCAGGACTGCATACCCTTTCTTACCAAATGTCAGCCCGTTCTTCTGTCTCTTGAATTTCAGTCTCATTCATTCCCTAAAATATTCCTTCACCATCCCCAAAATTCTGTACTGTCCTTTCAGAACAGAAAGAATCACCTCAAGCCCTGCCACTGTCTCCCTCTCTATCTAGGCTACCAGATGTCAAACTAGTCCTACCCTATTCAAGCTCCTTACCTAATATAATTGTGGTTGGTTGGAACAGAATAAATATAAATTAAGAGAGAAATCTTACTTAAAAAACCCCTCCATATATCTATATAAATACAAATTTTGTTTCTTTGATTAGGAGCAGGACAGCTATTTTTAGTGGGTTTGGTTTTTTACAGTGGGAAAACTAGTAGTAGAAAATGCACTTTAAAAGCTCTAATGGAGACAAGATCAACCATCACTGTAGCAATACTGTTTCACACAGTTACTTTACAGTAAAATCCAGTCTGGTTTTCTACATTGGTAGGAGTAAATGCACATTAATTATCTCGTGATGAAAATACATTTCGGCAGTGAGGACAAAGCTATCTTTTTATTCACTTTGGCACATCAGTTTCCAAATTGATTTCATCTCATATTACCGAAACAGTTCATAGATTCATTTAGAACACACAAACTCTCATTTTGGTGGCTGATAATAACCCAAAAGCACCTTTGGTGTTTATTACTTAATTAGTGCTTAATTATTTAATTATCAATACACCTGCTAATCATTATTGCAGTTTTAAGCAGCTAAAACTAGACAAAGGACATCTGTAAAAATAGCCTCAGAATTTCCTGTCGTAAAACTTCATTTTATGCCAAATATGAATCAAAGAATACAAATCTAAAAATATAAATTAAGGAAAAATAAGAGTGTAATTGTTCATAGACAAGCATCCATTTGCCTTTTACATAAGCCCAAAGGGGTTCCACCCAAACCTGAAGTCTAGAAAAAGCTCATCTCAATTTTAAAACTTGAAGGTGAATTTACAGAAAACTCTGTTCAAATTGAAATATTCTATCAAGGCATTCCTGAACTATATGTTATCACTTGCTAGAAGTGTGTCCTTAACTCTATTTCCTCATTTCCTAACACTCGAGAAGACTCTGCTTTGGTTTATTGTCTTGAATTTCTGTAAGAGGGACCTTTCTTATGTTCCCACCACCACAGCCCAACTCATTGACACTTTTTGTGCAAGAAAAAAATGCAGAAGGCAAACTGTAACCAATATATTCCATACCTTATTACTGTAGTAAAAGACACCCAGTACCCAGAACTTGTGCACTAACATTGCCATTAGCTGATTGCATATGTTAACAAGCCATAAGGAAGACCAAATACACTGACCTGCTGCCATCACAGTGGTAGCCATATGGAACAGAAGAATGAAGCATGGGGTAAAAGTTTTAAAACTCTGAATTCCTCCTCCTTACCTTCACATGAACCTTCCCTGTGACAGGCTTTTTTGCTCTACTTACCTTGAACCTTCCTTGCTTTGTTTTAAGTCCTGCAGCTTTTTAAGATGCAGTGGCTGGATCACATCTCCCAGCAAGGTCTGAAACACCCAGGGTACGAGACTTATATCTGAAAAAGGCGTGATGTGGCTGGACAACCTGTCTCAGTAGATCCAGGCCCCCTCCATATCTCACAGGGGAGGAAAAGTCAGATAAAGACTCCAGCCAGCTCCCATTGAGTTTCACTTGCTGAAAGGTGTGATGAAACTGCTGCAATGTCATTTCATTTGTGAGTCTAGTGAGTACAGGATAACACTACTTCAGTGACAGGGTTTCACAATCTCTACAGAAATGACAGCTGCCATGGCCTTACTGTAAGCATTTCGCACAGAGTACCAAGTAAATCTTAAATGTGCCTCTAAATCCTTAAAAAAAAAAAACAGTAAATAGCAAGTGGAGGCATCACAAGCTATTATAGCTTCTTACTTCAAACATAACTGGTACAGCTAAATCCTCACAGATTTGAGTACTATGCCATTTTCAGCATACTGGGAAATCCCAGCTAATCAAGTCCATGCGTGTAAACAAGGCCTTGCAGAACAATTTTTCATATGGGCTTGTATATTTTTCCTCTGTAAAGCTGCACACACATCGCCTTTAGGCCTGCAGACTTAGTCATTCAAACAGGACCAAATACGTATAAACCATGGAGCCAAGGGAAGGTCTCGGCTGTATGCTCAAATGCAGATTTCACACAGAGAAGTGAGCGGTCAATGCAGTAACCACACACATGTGTTTATAAACCAGTCTGCTCATCTCCCCTGCACATAAACAGAAAACATCCTCCCACATTTTGGCTGCATTTAATCTGTTGTTTCTGAGAGGTTACAGTTTTCTACATATAAAATATGGGCTTAATAGCAGACATCTTTGGCAACAAGTGTCCTATACAGTCATGTTTTATATTTGTAACATCTAACTTTTCATAAAATTAAATTACATCTTCACAAGCAACACAGCATTAACTGTATTTCAGTTTCATGACATTAACCACATCTACTATTACCAGCATCAGATTGTTCCTCCTTTTTGTTTAGTTCTCGTTTTCCATTTCAAAATGCTTTATTAGTAACCACACTTTAATTAATTGCATATGCATTTCCCCATTTTCCAAGAAAAGCCTAACATCAGCATTATACGTATCAGAAGCACATAAACGTTTTCCAAATCCTATTTACATATTCACACAAAACAACATAAAAGCATTCCATGGCTAATTCCCATTTACTCAATGTCAGGAGTAGCAAGCATTCATCATACTTATTGATTCAAAAACATTAAAGCGGACACTCCTTTTTTGCGTTATCAAGCAGTTTGAACTTAGTTTACCTTCCCCACCTTGTAGGAAACAACTCAATTTTAAATAAAAGTGAGCTCAGGCATTTTGCCGTAAAATCCTTTCCAGGTCATGAGAACAGAAAAAGCTCCATGATGAGTCCTGGCCTGCCTCTGGTCACATGTTTACTGTTAGGTTCTGGCAGGTCTGCACTACTTGCAGTCAATTTTCCTCAAACTGAAATCCTGTCATAGAACCATAGAATCATTTAGGTTGGAAAAGACCTTTAAGATCATCAAGTCCAACCATTAGCCTAGCATTGCCAAGTCCACCACTAAACCATGTCCCCAGATGCCACATGTACAAGTGTTTTAAATACTCCAGGGATAGTGATTCCACCATGTCCCTGGGCAGCTTGTCCCAGTGCTTAACAACCCTTTTGGTGAATAAATTTTTCCTAATATTCAGTCTAAAATTAAGGCCATTTCCTCTTGTCCTATCACTAGTTAGCTGGGAGAACAGACTAACCCCCACCTCACTACAACCTCCTTTCAGGTCATTGTAGAGGGCAGCAAGGTCTCCCCTCAGCCTCCTCTTCTCTAAACAACCCCAGTTCCCTCAGCCACTCTTCATAAGACCTGTTCTCCAGGCCCTTCACCAGCTTTGTTGCCCTTCTCTGGACATGCTCCAGCACCTCAATGTCCTTCTTGTAGTGAGGGGCCCAAAACTGCACACACTATTCAAGGTGCAGCCTCACCAGTGCCGAGTATAGGGGCATGATCACCCCCCTGCTCCTGCTGGTCACACTATTTCTGATACAGGGCAGGATGCTGTTGGCCACCTTGGCCACATCGGCATACTGCTGGCTCATATTCAGCCAGACAAGCTATTTACATAAGGGAAGGTTATTGGTTTTACTTTCTGCTTAATACACATCCTGATACAGCTGAACTCTAGGTTCCTTAGCCCTCATTCCTACCCCTGCTCTGCCTTCTTGTTCTCCTGCTCTAGACATCTACCTTGTAAGCAGGACTCCTCTTACTTGGTCCTTCGACTAATACATCTTTGACTTCCTTCAAAGTCTTCACTCTCAGAAACCGTGGTGCCTTGCTTTGGGCTGCACTTACGACATGTTATACAACTTCCTATTGGTTCTTTCAATACAGATTTAGCATATCCAGGTATTAATATGCTTGTTGTTTTTATTCTGTAGTTCACCATTGTTATCAGTCGTCTAATTTTCTAATTAGATTGTTTACAGTCAAATTAAAATTTCAGGTAATATACATGCTTCAGTCAGTCAAGGAATTTCTTGGCATTTTATAAGATTCAAAGTATTGCACTAAATTGCATTAGTAATTTAAATGAATCTGTGAATTACCCTTCAAAAAAACAATCACAGGGTTGCACATGACAAAACCAAAGTCTGAATATTACTTCAAGTGCAAGGCAGCCTCAAAAACATATATAGACAGTGCAGAAGAAAAACTTAGCGCAGGCACACATTCATCAATATATTTGGCTTAATTCCATTGGTTAAATATAGGTCATCTAGTGATATTTTAGATGCCAAAGTGTGCAAGACCTCTAAGTAAGGCTAGCAGATACAACACAGGACACACAGGAGGACCCATGCTCTTCCGGATTAGGAGTTGAAGACAAAGCAGGACATATTACAGCTTCTCAAATGGCCCTAGATGCCTACATTTAGGCAACCATTACATCCCAGATCCAGCATAGCATGACAGCATGACCCTGAAGTAAACCATACACTTGAATATTTTGCTAGATGGAACAAAAATAAGTAGGTTGTACTGATGGGGAAAACCGATTCAGTGCTCCTGTGACTGAGTCCACACAGCAATTTATCTCAGTGTCCACAGTCCAGGCATATCTAAAGTGGGTAATGGCCCCATTTAATTTTACATACTCATGTTATTTAATTGCCCCAGCTTGCCAGCTCATATTTGTTTTCTGCATCAACAAAATAGCAAGCTTGTGAGAATTAAACTTACTTGCCATTTATTATAAATCTACTGAACAGTTATGAAAGTCAAAATAATTGAAGTGAGATAAAAACACTATAAATAGATAAAAATACACTGTTAGCATAACCACTTTGACTGAGGTGAGAAAAGCAGGAATTCACTTGTAGCTGTATTTATTGACCCTCAATTTATTTACAATATTTAGGGTTCTGTCTGGACTTACAGAAAATGTCTTTTCTAATGAGCGCAAATGCCTGTCTGCATCCAACATGCTGTCACATGGTTTCACTAGCAGGTTCAGTCACGCTGTTGTATTCAGGATCACAGCTGGCACCAAATTGCAAACTTCATGCTACTTTTGAGTAACCTACGCACAGGGCTGGGAGTTTTTTTAATATTTGTGGAATAACTTGTCTTCTGGTTTGGCTCAACTGCAGTTTCAGCTTGCACATGTCTGGCTTTGCAAAAACCTGACTGTCTGAATTCAAACTGAATTATTAGGGAATCTTCTAGTTGTAAAATTATTTAGAGCCTTAAGCCATGCTTTGTCTTTTGTTGTATTAGGAACACAAAAATCATTTACCAGGTATTTAGTTTGCATAATTAACATAAACCATTTGCTGCCAATTTTAATGAATTTGGAAATATTTTACTGACATGTAGTGCCTTCAGGATAAAGAACAGGGTTTGTTAGCTAATTCTGAAGTACTTAGAGCCTCTGATGTAGCAACACACATAATGGAATCAGGAACGCAATTCACATATACCATGCCTACCAACTACTAATACTAATAACACTCAAATACCCCTTTTGAAACTTTTTTTTTTTCCCTATTGATTTATTTTCCTGTTCATTGAATGAATTCAGAGAACACAGACTCTGCTAAGTTTGATGTACAATCTCTTCCTAAAAGGGTTAGGATGCTTAACTTTTCATTACATAAATTCTATATTATACATATATTATGTATATATTCTATAGTATTTTCAATGTGCAAATATAGTTTGAGCATGCTATGTTTTAGAGTTATGATTAATACTCTGCAAGAAAATTATTTGTGAAATTCATAATTTAAAGAGATCTTTTTCCATTGGACCATAAAACAGCAATATTTTAAGATGGCATTTAAATTACATTAAATATTTTAAAAATATAATTAATTCCATTAAAGGATATTGAGTGCTCTGAAGTTTAAAAAAATCTCAGGTTATATAATATTACTTTGTTCCTATTTTACAGTTGAGGAATGTGTAATATTTGAAAGTTGTCCCTTGTTTTTGGTTGTTCAGCTGGAAAGATTTCTTTTATTTTTGTTTTCTAATGAAATGATGTACAACTACCACTCAACCTGAAGTAAAAAGGGCAAATAAATTGCTCCTTTCAAATTCAGGCCTAAAAGTCTCCCAATTTAGAACACTGAAATCTTTACCTCTCTGAAATAGTAGGTCTATTCATCTTGAGATACTTTGAGGACAGCTACTCATCAAGTACATTCCTTTCTTTTTTTTTTTTTTTAGCTGGCCAACTAGAGGTCACTTTTCAGAAATTCGACCTTAGTCTGCACTCAGTTGGAAAGATAAAATCACCACCTTTTTTTTTTTTAAAGCTAGATTCTATTTAACACCTAATTTTCATAAAATTACAGCTTTTATAAAATGGGAAAGCATTTTCAGTATCAAACTGAAATCTATTACTCTGCTCAAATTACTCATTTCTAGATAGCAATACTGATTTTAGTGTTAACATTAACATGTTAGTGGTGGCAAATGGAGTTCAACTCAGTTGGCGGCTAGTGGTGTTCCTCTGGGCTCAGTATTAGGGCCAATTCTGTTCAACCTTTTTCACTGATCCGGATGAGGGGATCAAGCACTCCCTCAGTAAGTTTGCAGATGACACTAAATTGGGTGAGAGTGTTGATCTGCTTGAGGGTAGGAAGGCTCTGCAGAGAGACCTGGACAGGCTGGATCAGTGGGCTGAGGCCAAATGTACGAGGTTCAACAAGGCCAAGTGCTGAGTCCTTCCCAGAGTCACCATCCCTGGAGGTATTTAAAAGATGTGTAGATAAGGCACTTAGGGACATGGTTTAGTGGTGGACTTGGCAGTGCCAGGTTAACAGTCAGACTTGATGATCTTAAAGGTCTTTTCCAACATAAACGATCCTATAATTCTATGTTAACATGTGAGCCGGACTCAATGATCCTTATAAGTCCCTTCTAACTGAAGATATTCTATGATTACATCAACATTTCTTGTCTAATCATATATTGTGAGAAGCCATGCAGTTCTGTTCCATGAAAAGACATTTGTTCCCAGAATTTCCCAAGGGGGACACTGTATTTCATCTGCCTCTCTGGCAATGTCTTAAAAACATCTGAGGGAACTGGCCTTATTTTCTGATTTTGAAGTAAGATTAGTTCATCTGAGATAGCAAGTTGGATAGAGCCTATTATTATATGCCTCAGAAAAGTCTCCCCTGCTCCATTGAAGACATACAAAGAAAAGCAAGGGCACTGCAAATAATATTACCAGAAGACCAAGTTCACTTTTTAGGTTTATGCCATCTGGTCATTTTATAATCACCCATTTTAGTTCCAGTTTGTATCTCACAGAAACCTGGCTTCATGTCACTTTTACTAAAAAAAGAAAAATTACAAAATAATTGAAATGGACTATAAAAAGATTAAAGCTTTGTCAACATAATCACGAAAAGGGAATCAACTGCTACAGTTACTTACATTGCCTTGATCACAACCAAAGTTGACTTACAGCGGGAAAGCACCATTTTCTTTTTTTTTAAATAAGCAGTTATCTTGACTCTTCAGCAATACAAGCCAGAACCCGAGATCTTTTTCCTTACACCATAGTGACACACATACCTAAATTCAGAAACATTTCTAAATGAAGAGCTACACTCCTTACATACAGATTCAGAACTCAAAGTTCTCACACTTCCAGCACTGGAGTCAAATAATGTCCTAATTAGCTATAAGACTAAAAAAGCAAATAAATGAAACTTCGAATTCATTTATAAATATAAAGAAAGTGAAAGCTTTTTTTCTTTTTTTAAAGTGACTTGCTACCATTATACCCACAATAGAGATACTCATTAACACAGTGCAACAGTCCCATCTCCTCAGGTAACTGATAGTGTGATATCTGGTTCACTGGAAAAGAAAAAGCAGCAGGATAATATATGAAAAGCAATTATGGAAACAGATGTGATGCTAAGCTATTAAGTATTACCAAATAGATGTCACCTCAGGTTTAACATACCAACCATATAAGACTGCTTTAATTGATAGCTATAAAAATAAACACCACAGACCACAAAGATTAACACTGTTTCCTGCCCCTCTATACCGGCTACAAAATATTTTGATTGCACTTGTCTCCAGATCTAATGCAACTAAAGAAAATCCTTGTCAGAATAGAATTTTAGAAAGCTGGTGTCAGTGTCGTACTTCATATTTCCCTTTTCCCAAACTGCTCCAGCCTTTTTCAATTATGCTTATCAAACCGAGGGGGACATGGACAGACAGACAACAACAAACCAAACCTGAAGAGAATTATTTAGAGGAAAAAAAAAAATTCTATGTCATCTCATTACAATAATCCATTACTTCACTTTGTTTATATACATTTCCTTTGTTATTTTTGTTCTGGAACAGAAAGTGTATTGTTAACTAATACATAATATTACACAATAACTTAATATTCAACCACATTACTAAGCTTTGAGCCAATACTAGAGAACACTAAATAGCAACGAAATTTGAGAACTTAAAAACAAAACAAAAATCCCCTAAGCTTTAATGGAAATGCATGCTGATTTAGAGCAAGGCTGGAAGAAAGGTATACTTTCCTTTTTCTTTTTTTTTTTTTTTTTCCAAAAAAAAAGGTTAAATTCATTTTATACTATTTTCTGACTCCCGTTTGGAAATACAGCAATTTGACTACAAGAGAAAGAATTTTCAAAGCATAAATTTATTTCCCATAAAAGTTGGGAAAGAAAAGAAATAACATCTCACTATGCCAACATTCACAATGTCCTGTTTTACTTTTTAAGTGATACACCCTGATATTCATTCATCAACATACTAAGCATTTTTACTTTTGTCCCACACATGCATACACAGATTCTTTTACATGTGCCTTATAGTTTGCCCCACTCCACTGTATTAGGAAGTGCCACATAGCAATCAGAGAATTTCTGTACTTCCAGGAGATGACATGATGTCAAGAAGTTAGAATAAACATAATTAGCTTATCTGGATGTTAATCTTATCAGCTGCTTTTCTGCCTGACATAAAATATGGGAAAAAACAGCATAGTTATTCATGGAGGTAAATAATTTGCTTAATTTTATTCATTTTAATGGACCATAAGCCTGATGACATGCCAATGCTTTATTTAAATAAAACATTTCAGTCAGAAGGAGACAAATCAGCCTCCCATGGCTACTTTTAGGTAGTGTTATTAGTTATTTTACTAGTATCATCAGAACCTATTTTATAGCAACACTTGGAGACCCAGTAAGGACTTAATCAGCTCCTGAGGACTCAGGCAAAAAAAGATCTGGTCCTCTCTCAAAAAGTTGACAGTGCTGTCCGCAAAAATACTAAGTAATCAGATTACTAAGTACAGATTGGGAATTAACACACTGAAACCTGCCTGATTCATTGACCATAGTCTCCATCTCTGATGCAAGCTTCACAGGGCTCTAAATCCATCCGTTTTCATGCGTAACATTAAATTATATCTGAAGCAGCATCAACTGACCACTCATACAAGGTCAAAACTGGGCCCAGCTTCTCACCCAGGAGAGAAGAAAAGGTCTCTTTCATGTTCTCCAATTAGGACGTAAAGAACCGTGAAAGTGCTCAGTAACAACATCCCAACAACTGAATGAGGCCCTAGTCCAAGCCTTAATTCAGGCATTTCAGGGCTGTGTTGGATGAGGGCCCAAAAAGTAGCAAACAAAGAATTGCTACACTTTTATTTGTTGCTTTTCCAGTTTAAAAGTGTGAGCATTATGGGAGGTTCTCCCACCCCCAAATGATAGCCTAGAGGTTAGGGAATATTTCCAAATTTACAGATGTACTTTTTATGCAAGGTAAGCATTATCAAGGATAATATTTTCTTTGCACGATTGCTAACTATGACTAGCATTATCTACACACACCACAACGAACAGATCAGCACCACACCAGAAACTCTCCAATCATTAATACATACATTATGTTGGAAAACTAGGGAAAACAAAACACGTGGCACACCTGGTCTCTGGATAATGTTACAGACCTTCAGCTTGCGTAAGTTATTCCACTGAAGTAATGGAAGCACTGTAATTTACACCAGATGAAGACCTGTTCCAAGACCTGCCTCTTTCAAACAGAAATGTCATGACAATAAGTCAAACGATCTGACTTGACAGTACGTTTTTTCATGCATTAGTTACCCAAGTATGACATCTCAATCAAAGGAAAAATATACTGCAAAATTACTCGGTATTGAAAAATAACCCCAAAGAATCCCCTACAGATGTGACGAGTTTCACTACTGCTCAACTACACCTTTCAGAAAAGTGCTGGCTGGAGTTGACTTCAAGCACAGCATCTGAAAAATCAGAAAACTCAGACTGTTTTTTTTTGGGGGGTGGAGGGGTGGGGATGTTGGGTTTTTAGTGCAGGGATTTCATTGTAGGGTTTTTTTAAGGCAACAAGTTCAGGAGACAACTCTCCACTGGCAGCATCTTATTCCAGTCTCCCTGATTAACGTGTACTGGGAGTCCCATTTTTACATCTTCACCCACCCTAGCATGTCAGTAGCCAACACTCCCTGGATTAATCTGGTGCCAAGAATAATGTTACTGTATTTTCTCTTAGCAAAGTCAGAAGAATAGCAATCTAGAAAGAACCAGGGAAACAGAACCAGGACTGAAATTACATATCACACCATCCTCTCCCCAAGATTAATAATTCACAATTCAATCCAAATACATAATAACTTCATATTATCACAGTTCAAATGCGGCCTTTGACAGAAGTTTAATTGCTGGAAAATTCCTGTCAAGAGATAGTAGCTGAGAACGTAAGTTTTAAACAATTTTTTCTAAATAAATGGAGATAATTCTAAACTATCGGTTCGATTCTGATCTCAAAGCATTAAACATAGCCTATTCCCTTGTCCATTGCGTAGATGAATTAAAGTAGACCATCCCATTAATTGGGTTTTTAATCCTAGCTATGCTGGGAGAAGGTTTTGCACTTGAGGTCCAAGACTCAGAGCACACAGTGAAACGTCTGCAGCGTGCCTTGATGACCTTTTGCAACTGAGTTCTGGTTTAGAAACAGGACTTTTCAAATGTCCCAGCATGTTCATTTCTAGGGGTTTGGTCCAGATCCAAAACTCTGTGCTTGTTTAATAAGAAGATTCCAGACAGTCCACAGCTGAGCCAGGCCAGTCACACTGGAGCTCCAGTTTGCTGACGTGGACGAGGAATACTGCACTGTGGACTGAGTAGGTCCAGATGCTTCTTCTCTCTTCAGAAAGGAAATTATAGTCTACAGAAGAGGAGCTTGGCACAGCTGGCTTTCTAAGCTAGGAAAATTCATGATCTGTTGGAATATATTAACATATACATTTTTAACTCCAACAGAGACATAGCTTGTTTCTTCAATTCAAATGTTTGATAGCGGCTGAGTTGCAGGGCCTAAGGGAATGCGAGGGGCTGGATGATTTCATTTCCTCTACGCTAAGGCACTTGGCAAACATGGGTATGGTTCGCTGCATTTTTGCCTTTATTGTTATGAATTGTGTGGATAATTGATGGCAGGCTGCCTAGAGCCTGGGACAGGCCTCCTTCATGAAAGCTGAAGTAAATAAACGGTGGTTTGCCTTTATTTCACTGGTTCTGTGCTGACTTCAGAAACAACAAAGGCTGTCTTAGCATATAAAGGTACTAGCCTAAAAGAACTGAGCAGACTTGTTACACACAGTAGCAGCCTGGATGTCACCCTTGGATCAGTAGCTGCTCCTGGGTCTCAGCACCTACTCCAGGCACAAACTCTTCAGGTGAAAGGTATTTTGATTTCCAACGTAATTTTGTACAGTTTGAGGTCTATATGGAAAACATGCCTCATTCATTACTGGCAAGCTCTCTCCAAAAAGAATACACCCTGAGGAGCCCAGTAATCAGGTACAGAGGCAGAAGAACCAACTGGTAAGGTACAAAGCCAGCGATTGCTTCATTCAGAACATAATTACTCTTCAGAATATCACAAGGGCAATAAATTAAATCCCAGATGCACATCTGGTAATAAACAAGGAAAGAACAGAATAGCATCCATGTAAATCATCTCTCTGGTAACAGAAGTATCTTCTTCCAAACAGGACAGCATATGAAAATGTGTAACAGTCCTTTGCAAGACATCCTCCTGCAACTGAACTACACAATTAAACATTCATGATGTAAAACAAGTGTCTAGAGTGCACTGTGAGATACTCTTATCCAGAAGGTGGTCACTGTGTGAATGAATCTGTAGGGAGGGCCCTCCATACTGACAGCTCCCCATCAGTATCTGAAGGGAATATTCAGAATCAGCAGACAGCTGGAAATAGATGTCTCATCACTCTGTGTTTCCATATGCTACCCATGAGCAGTGTAACAACCCTAACACACAAAGAATTTAAGCATAATGCATTAGTATGTAGAATATTTTGGAAGGGGATGCCATTTTACTACGATGTAGCAATATGATACTTTCAAAATAATTGAGAAATAAAATCCATTTCAAAATCCACATAATACAGGAATATTAAAATATAATTAGTGGGGCACTTCACTAAATCTTGAAAAAATTTTCTCTTCAACTTTCTATTTCCTGTTTTAAATCTCTGTCAGTGCTTGAAGAACAAAAGCATTATGGCTGCCTTGAAATTTTGGTGCCAAGTTGAACAGAACAGAAGAGCTTGTAACACTGACACAGAGGTGCACTGCACAGGAGCTAGACTGTGCTTCACAGAGGCTCCAGAACTTGCTTTAGAAACATTCCCTTTGAATCAGAGGAACCTTTGAAACCTCAAGTACCTAAAAGTCCTGATATTAGCTTTTTTAATATTAATTTCTTATGAACACAGGTAACACCTTAAACTGAATGAAAAACTTTCCTACACAACCAACAACTGATCAATTCCAGGTAATTGTTGGACTATTCACATGCTATAAAAATAGATAATTCAAACACATGACAACTCGGAGAGAATACTCCTTATATCAAAAACACAAAGTCAGTTTGGATCAAAGGCAGTTGTAATATGTTTAAGTTCTTTTCTACTCTCTGTTCTTTTCTTCTTAATATTCTTACACAGCCTGAGTAACATATATATCAGCCTGTTCAAAGCTTCAGCAAATCTTTCCTTTTTACTAGATAACTGATATTCACGCCCAGACCAAACAGTACACACTAGCATACACACTAGTCACATTTCTTTCTGCAGAAAAATTCTCTGAGTATGCACCATCTAAAGTGCTGATGCAACATACAACTTCAGCTTTAATCACATATGGCACACCAGAAATTTCACAGGCTACAGAAACCCGAATTTTGCAACCATGTCAGACTTTTCATAATACAGCAGTGAGTGTATTAGCACAGGTGCTGGAAAACTCATTATACATTTAGTTGGACTGAAAGAAAAACATTGCCCTTCAGGCACTTTGCGTGAAGACAACTCCAGTTCCAAAAACAGAGCTGTCTGATAGCAGGCTCCCACATGTTACCCACAAGATGGAAAGAAAAAGGAAAAGAAAAAACTCAAGAACACTAGCATAAGCTAGAACAGAGGAAAAAGGCTTTTTGAGGAAAGGTACATCTATCGGTAGGGGTAATGGCTAGATCTGCAATGTCTCCCAGTCCCAAATCTACTACCGGACTACAAAAATGTATATAGCAGAGCTATACATGAAGAATGGCACACGTCTACATTACCCTTAGGAACAGGGGATATGTTTAGTTCATTAAGACTTGAAAGAAACATTTCAAATGCCTGAAGTGATTGTGCTACATTGCACAAAAAACATTAATATAATTGCTACAATTGTACAGCATCCGTAATGACCTACAGATTACAGAGCACTTGCTTTTTCTTTTTAATATCTGTATTCCCAAAAAATTGACTTCGCTATTCCTAATCAAAATGAAGATAGTAGCTAAGTTTTTCAGTGTGACAGAGGCTATCATCAGCCAAAACCATATACAATTTATTTTATTAAATTTGTCTTAACCAGAGTTGTGTGATACCATTTGTTGTCTTCTCTGAGCAAGGCTAGCAGTACTAGAAGCATGGCTTTTATGGGACACACGAAGGGGCACAAGAACCTTCTCCTGCACTAGCTCTGAAATAATTTGACAAATCCTCATCTTAATTATACTAGATAACTCCAGAGGGAAGGAAAGAAAAAAACCACCACTGCAAAAAAAAAAACCCAACCTCTAAAATCACAACAAAACCTACACCACCACCACCTCTGGAAGAAAACTCACCTTCTACCTACAGAGACAAGTATTAAGAGAACAAGGCATAAGCAAGATCTAGCCTCAAACTTCACAGTTCGTTCATACACTAACTTGTAATAGTTAGCTATTTGTCTTTCCTGACTATGACAAAATGTCCTAGAGCTCACTCTGCCATTTTAATAAACAGCTGTAAGTCAATGCTATCTGCAAAAGCAGGGGCATCAGAGTCCTGGTATCTACGTTTCATTGTGAACTGCATTACATTGTATAAACAAATGACTTAGAATTCTAAGTCTTGCAGACTTCATGGAAGAATTTCAGTCTTTCAGCCTCCACAAGGGAGAAGATTCAGAAAAAGAAAAAAAAGAAAGTGTGCATGCACACACACAAGAACAATATGGAGAGCTACTTTAGCCATCTTAAAGCAATAAAATCCAATTCGGAGGAAAAAAAAAAATCGTTCTGATTGCTTTGTTTTTGTGACCAGAAGCATAAGCTAGTAGTTCTAACAAACAATCACTGGAAACTAGTTTTAGTAAAAGTGAACTCTTTTGCTAAACCAGCCCCAAACCTATGGCTTCAAAGTAAACAACATAAAGTGTGAAGACGAACCACTCCATTAATCCTAACCTGATTCAGTTTTGTACGATTATACTGAGAGATAATAGGGATCTGTTAAAACCATACTTTTTTACTGAAAGGACAAACTGGAGAACGGCCTTTACACATGGGCTCAAGACAGCCTATACTTATACTGCAATTCATTACAATAACTGCTGCACAGTGTCTCACAGCTCTCTCCAAGAACAAAGCCCTTAAGTAATTATTTGATGAAGTTATGCACTCCTGGATCCTAAGACTGTCCCAACTAATCTGAGCATCAGTGGCTAGTAAGTCTGGATAAAAATACTATCCAACAGCACATGCTTTCACTTCAGCTTGTCCTCTTTCAGCCCACAGACCAGCTTTATCTCAAAAGCAGCGATGCATTTTAGCTATAATTTCAGACTCATTTTTTCAGAAGTTTAAACATTTAAGCTATGGGATAAGTCGCTTTAAAAAAAAAAAAAAAAAAAAAAGGCAGCACAAGCAGAATGTCTTACTCCTTTTCTTAAGAGAAGTCTACTTGCCAAGTGCTATCAATGAAGTAATTGGGGCTTTGAAAGCAAGGACTTTTGATGCAGACATGAAGAAGGCAGAAGGATCCTGCTCTCTCATGTGGCATTTTGGAATTTCATGCAAGCCAAAGTGGTTAGTTGTGATTCTTGTCCCAGTAAGAGAAAGGCAGGGAACTATGGCACCAGAAACCTTCCTCTCATGACATTGAGTCAACACTCACTGACATTTATAGGACTTGGACTAAGCCACAGCTGTGTCCTATTAGAAAACAGGACCACCGGAGCCTCCCCTTTCCAGGCACAGTCACATTCCCTCCTACTACCATCGCTCCAGCCTAAGGCTCCTGAAGCTTTCTTCCAGGCAGAGATACAGATTAGGATGTTACACACACCAAACATCAAGTCGCTATCCAGATTAGGCATGCTTAATTCTGGGACAGAATTAAGTCTTTACCAAACATTTTGTAGCTTCACATCAAATTTACCAGGAGTTAGTCTGTCACACTAAGCACATGGATCATCTTTAGAATCCTGAAAGCCTTATTTGTTCTTCTGTACTGAGATGATGCAAGGACCTTTTCTGTGTCAGATCTGAGCACAGAGCAAACTCAAACCAAAGCAATTGAGATTTCTTTAGTTTCCCCTGAAACCAGACCTGGGTCGTATTTGTGTGCTGACGTTTATTCACAACTGGAAGCAATCTTCAGTCAAAATCACGTGAATTTGTGCAAAACGATAGCAAAACTCAGCATGGCTTAATCTAGGGCATGATTACAAAAAGTTTGTGTTGCACTAATACTCCAGTGATAATGGATTTTAAAAACACTGCTTTTATGAATATAATTTCTATGTGTGTTTAATATTTTTCAGCATAATTGAGAAAAGATTTCTAAGATAACTTTTATTACAACCAACTCACTGCAACATCATTTTTCCTAATTAATTCTTTCTTCAGATGAATAGATCCTGATGTTTGTTGCCCTCTTTTAAATTAAAAACTGAAATAACTAAAGTTTTTATTCATTTACAGGCAAACAAACTAGGTAGAAGTCATCTCATTACAAGAAATAAGACTATTCATGTGCTTCAAGTTAGGTTCTAAAGTACTCCCCTGAATGGGAGATTTAAATCACCAAATATTTACTTTCTGTGTTCACTACATTCAAACACAAACAAAACAAACTGCCTATCTTTCACAGTGCCTGTAAAATAGACAAATTCCGTCCTGCAGAGGTTTCCTAGGAAACCAGGGAAGGCTCAAACAACAGAAAACAACTGGAAAAAGAAGGGAAAAAAAAAAAACAAAAAACACAAACCAAAAAACCCCAAGGAACTAAACGCTCTGTATCCTCGATTTTAAAAACATTAGAAAGATATCACTAATAAAAATTAGAGCAGTGCAATTCACACTGATTGGCCCCAGCATTCTTTATAAGGGCAAACATGCACAGCCTGAAGAGATCAAGATTTAACTCTCCTCACCCCCATCATCGCACCGGCCCCACAAAAAAATAAAAAAAAAGCCCCAAGAAGCGTGAACATGTTGATACAATGTGGTAAAGCTGAAAAGCTTTGGTCTGTACAGTAAAAGGATGGCCAACTCCACAAAGAGGCGTGTTTACTGAAACCTTACAGAAAGCAGTAGTTTATGTGATTCACTGTCTAGAGATTTCTTTGCTGAGGAGCCAGATTCTACTTCCGAAAAGTGTCAGCTATTCAACACGAAAATCCCAGCAATTCAAGAAATATATTATTAGCACGATGACTCAGGATGCATATTACAGAAGTACCCTAAGGCTTCATTTAAGATCAAGGATGATTTGTGCTCAGCACTACACAAATTCATAGGAAGGTCCTACACGTTACAGTAACAATATAAAATCAAAGTATGCCCAAGCTACTGAATCTCAGTATCCAGGTTTAGATAAAATTTTCTGTCACTACAGCAAACATTTCAACCAGAAAAAAAAAAAAACAAACCAAAAAAAACCCCAAAAAAAATCCAAGTAAAGGACAATTTGTGTAACCTCAGTCCTAATTTTTGAAGTGGGCTTCTGGCACTCTGCCAGTCATTAGCATAATTCCGATGTTCAGCGCTGACACAGCAGCCATACTGTCGTGTTGGCTCTTCTTTCCCCATATGGCTCCGTTTTCCATGTTCTGCTTTCCTTGTCACCAGGCTTGATGTCTCTTACATCAGGTTCTTCCCTCCTTTTGTTGCCAATGCATGCGCCAGTGTTTTCTGGCACTTGCCAAAGCAAGCATTTAAACATCTGTAAATCATCCTCCATTACTTTCACCAGCAAGAGGCATCTGCCTTGCAAGGTAGTTCCCATACAGTGGGAATATCTGATGTCTTAAGACATCACACATTTTTTATATATATGTATATATATATATACACACACACACATAAAATGCAGTGCATCTAACACACTATACATTTCACTACTTTAAAATTTAACATGCAGTAAGTTACAAACACACATGGATTTCTTTTAAAAATTTAAGCATGTATACTGGTAGGTTTACAGCCCAAAACATTCCTGATTTGAGAGTTCTGAATTACAGATATTTAAAATAAATATGGAGCAATACATTACATTCAAAATTGTCTTATTTTTCTAGTGCATGAAATTTGAAATTGAAATATATTATTTTTTCCACTAAGATTTCCTGAGGAAAAAAAAAAAGCCTTTAATATACAAAATGAAATTTCAGATGTAAAATGGGACATCTTTTGTATGATCTGCCTGTAATGATGACATCAAAGTGTTATGATCTGAATATTAGGTCTACAAATTCTTAACCATGTCTTCAGAAGTTGTTGCCATATGCAGTCTCCTTCATTAATCAGACAAGTCAAGTGGTTTCTAAAGGTTCAGTTTTACGAAATATAGGACGGCTAACAAATCAGATGCTGTGTGTTGTAACATACAAATTATGCACAATGCAACAATTCTGTCTTGTAAGCCCTTTGTCAAAAACATTGTTTTAATGCCTCACAGGCCTAAAGAAACACTGTCAGGGCTGATACATAGCATGTGAAAAGCTCTTCCATGTTCTGCATAAATTAAAGAAAATACACCTTCAACACTGGAGGTCCTTTAACTGCACTATGAAGCTAAGAAGCTGATTACCTTTTATTTTAGAAACAACAGCGTTTTCAAAGCACGCATTAGGATGTGTTTGGTTTGGGTTTTTTTAATAAAAGAAGCCTCTCCTTTAATGGAAAATTAATACAGAGGAAAAGAGAAATTACTTTCTGTCTGTGCCTCTGAAGGAGTGGAAAATGCAAACTATTTCCACCCCTTTTCCACAGCCTGAAGTCATGGTAGGGCAATAATGCCTCAGTCACACAGAGGCAAGGGCTCCTCAAAAGGTATGAGCCCCAGCTCACACCCAATACCTCTCCAGAAGTTCCTGCCTCTATTGCTTCCCTTCATCTTCCTTTCTCAGAGCTTTGGACACACTGTGGATTATTCAGTCTGTCAGGTGTGCACACAGCGAAAAACTTGAATAAAAGAGATTCAGTCCTCAGAATATATGTCCTGTTCAAGTCTGGGTCCCCTAAATTTACATTTTGCCATGTTTTTTTTTTCCAAAAATTATCACTTAAGCCAACATTGGACTTGATTACTAAAGGATGAACAAAAGCCTCTCGTCCTTTTCCTCATGCTTTTCTGCCAAATGGATCATGAGAACTACATTTTTCATTGTCAAGTCCTACTATGCGACAAATAGCATCCTTAGTCTTAGTCCCCTCCGATCACAGAGCACAACACAAACTCTGTTATCATCATCACTCCAGCCTACACTTTCCTAAGGTAATTCGCTTCTTTGTATTTCTTGCCCATATTTTTGCACTGATGGCAAGTATTTCATTCCTCATTGTTATATGTAAATTTTATTAACATCCTGTTTCTTTCCTGATCTAGATTACAGAAGGCTGTCTGAAAACATGAGATTTCATCTGCAATAAAGATACATTACTTTTAATCACATAGATTTATTTAATTTTTCCACCACTCACAACAGCAACATTCAAGACAACACTACCTTTAAGATTTCATAAGACAGTGAACCAGATACTTTACTAGCAGTCAAATGCTTTTACATCAACAAAACATAAAGCCATCAAGCAATAGTCTTTTAAAATTACTGGTGATGGACCTCTGCAATGTCTTTTGCCTGTACCAACAGCCACATAAATTATATTTCAACAGTACACACAATGAATGACTCTAAAGTTCTCCCTTAGGGGACACAGAGATGCTACAGTACCATCTGCAAGTCTGACCCCTAAAATATTTTTGAAAATCTGTTCATATCACCAAAGACCTGAAGTCTAATAGATCTTCAAACTTACTGATGAATAAATCATGAATTTTCCAGAATGGTAATAAATAAGTTTTCCTTGTAGAAATAATACCTGACAGCTAAAGACACCTTCAGCCAGGTTAGTATCAATAGCCATACTGTTAGGCCATGTTCAGCCAGGTCAGCCCCAGAACCACAACATACTTCGCTAGCCAGCACCCTCAGTGGTTAATCTCTATTTTAGTTGATTTAGTTGGCAAGTTTCTATGGGCCTGGTCACAGCTACCACAGATAATGGTCTCCGTTCTTGACCTTAACTTCTTGTGCAAAACATCACTACCATTAGGACTGGGACACATGTGAAGATAAGTGACATTAAACTATATTCTCATTTTCTGATGGGAAGACAAATTTCAGGAAACCTCCAGGAGTCTTAGAGAAGGAGTGAGAGGATCAGATACTCAATAGTGTCTTTCCTGCCAGGAGGCTCATCATTAATGTGAGAAAGCCAAAGATAGATCACACCTTATTAAAAAAAAAAAAAAGTATACATGTTTATTGATTATATTACTTGTTAATTATAATTATAATTCATAATTTGGGTCAACTGAATGTTCATAATTCAGGGTAACTTGATATTTCTAACATAGCACTGATGGCTTAAATATAGCTAAATTGTCATTATGCCTAATAAACCTCATCATATATCCTAGTCTAAAGGAGTTACTCTGCCAGTAAGATTTCAATTATTTATCTCAACATCGTGACATGAAATGCTGTTATCCAACCACTGAACATATGAGGTTCAGTACTTGGAAAACTTAAGGCACTGCAGCTGAGGGAAAAATCCCACTTTAAGATAGACGGAAAATGAGACAAAAAAAATTATCCCAGGACAGTAATCACTATGGCATTACATCACATTTTCATTAGACCAAAAGATTTTGTAGAACCCTGTAAGGAAAATATTTGCAAAAAGCTGAGTGGAAAACAGGCAATCAAGCAAGCACAGCTTCTGTTCGCTGCTTCTACTTTAATTTTGTCCTTCAGTATTTTTTCTTGACCTACTGGGATATTTAACGGGACAGGAGACATGAGACTTCAGACTAGAAAGTGATTAAATGTCAAAGTCTTCTATGATTTCTTGGAGGATAGAGGACTGCTTTAAACGAAATCCTCAGCATAACCTCTGAGGTTACCTGTAGTAATACAGCTATCCAGGGACAGATGACAGTTCTTCTGAAATGAGGAACAGTTTCTTCCTGGATTTTAGCCTGTATTTTCATGACAATTTTGAGATGCAGTATTAATCTTGGAGCAACTGTCCAAGGACAGACTCATGATGATATCTCCCTTAATCTCTTCCTGCACTACGCTGTCATTTAAACCTTCACTTCTGAAGGATGCTGGCAAGCACTTCATG
Organism: Leptosomus discolor; assembly: GCF_034619465.1. Taxonomy (NCBI): domain Eukaryota; kingdom Metazoa; phylum Chordata; class Aves; order Leptosomiformes; family Leptosomidae; genus Leptosomus; species Leptosomus discolor. Next base: position 35,304,270 of record NC_141395.1, on the reverse strand, counting down.
ACTGAAGAGTATTTGGAGACTATATCATACGGACCTTCTCAGCCAGCCATCTACTGCACAGCAGGGAACAGCCCTCAGTGAGACAGTTTACTCTGCTGTTCCTACTCTAAATGAGTTCATGTCCAAAACTCTGAATTCCTGCCAGCAGTATCAGAGTCGCTGCTTGTGTTTCTATTCAGCCACATTATCCAAAGAACAGGGGCACAGAGATTCAAATTAATTCTCTAGTCCTCCCATGCTACTGTTACATAGTCCAAAGGCTATAAATGAAAACTAGTGAAGACACAAAACACTGTAGAAATTTTTCAGTATAAAAACAACCTTATTATATCACTCTCCCAACTGTACTATTTACACAAAGCTGCAGAAAAATACAAATTCTCCAAAACTCCAATCAAGTTTCAGCTGGCAGTAGCATGGCCATGGAACAACCTTAGACCAGCTCTCCAAAGACAAGACCTATCTTCAGCAGCTAATAAAAACAGAATCCCAAGGGTCTGCAAGAATAGAGGTTCCCTGTACAGAGAGCATCCCACCGCTGGCCCTCTGACAATCATTCTTAGTCTTCTTGCTTATATAACACATGACCTTTCCACAGCAAATGCGGGTGGGATAGTGGAATAATGGAATTGTTTCTCACTACAAGAATAAAAGACAGCACAGCAGGCTATGAAAAATGTACGTTGCTTACTCAGAAAAGATAATTGTAAGTAATGGTTTGGATATTTTAATTACCACAGCACCGAGGGCTTATCAGCATCCAAAGCTTCCTGAATGCAATTGTTTTCATAAGCATAAATCAACCTATAAAACAAGAATTTATATAAACAAATCGTTGTGTCACTTGCTATAGACAGTATCACTGTTTTTTCTTTTCTGGAAGTTCAGCACCAGCACTAACTCTTCCAATTTCTCAAAATTTAAGTCAGGAAAACCATAAATCTGTGACAAAAAACCTGTTGCAAAAAGGTAGAATTTGTACACACATAATGTGTTTATTACATTAAAGATGTAAACAGCACATCATGTCACCTCTGAGGTGCCTCTCATCCTCAGTGTTACATGACTTACAAGCCATTTTTCTCAAGCTTGAAAGTACTCAACTTCTTAAATAACTAAAGAATACTTACTTTATACTACTGAAAGAAACACATTTTCCTAATTCCTTCTCATTATGCTTTGAATTAATGCATCAGACATTCCAGTTCAAATTATACCTGACTTTCTGCACGTGACAGTCTCACCAGGGCTTTCGAAGGGCAGTTTAACAAGGTGGGCCTGTTGCAGTTTGAGATTTCAGGCGGCGAGTGCAAGAATCTTTCCTTGTGCTCTGAAAGTTCAGACTCCAAGAAGCCTTTGTCAAAAACTAAAATTCCATGTTAATCTGATTAATTTATTCTTTTTACACTAAAGGATACTTGGGTTTGCCCTGTGCATTAGATTAAGAATAGATTCTTTTGTCTATAAAATAAGTCAAAGAGCAAGCTCAATCTCTTTTAACTGACCCAACTGAGAACCCTTTGGATTGGCATTTTGACTCACTCTTTTGAAGAATAATTTTTGAGGGAAAAAAATTGTATCATCAGGACCTCACACACAAAAATGTTCAGGGTCACAAAGACAAACATGGGTGAAACAATCAGTGTACGTCTAAGGATAGATCGCATGCCTCCTGTTGGAGTTTCGACTTTTTTACTATTACGGGGGGTTTTTTTGGCATTGGGTCCATTGCCTTTCTCTGTATATGGAAAAATACTTGCACACAGGTCATAAACATCTGCTCATTTTTTTTTAAAAAGGATCATAGTGTTGCATGAAGGTCTGACTTCAGTTTCTGCTTCCCTACAAGCACACACAAGAATCCCTGCATTTCTTTTCCCACAAAACACCAAAAACCAAGTAATGTGGTGAGTTGACCACTTCTAATTCTAACCACAGAAAAATCATATAACTTCCAGTTAACCCAGTTAGAAATAGTAAATACTACTTAAACACCAAGCGCAGTTCCTAAGCAGCTCTTTCCTAGGTACATTTATAACAAATTGAGGGGTTTTGTGGGCATTTATTTTTTCTGAAAACTTCTAAATAGTGAACAAATTGAAAAAGGCTTATTTTTATGTTAATGTACATCATCGTTAAAACAGGACCAATCCTGCAATGTTTTACATGAACAAATCAACCTGATAGCATGTTATCATATTGAAACAAATTGAAAAGATGAAAGGATTTCGCCAAGAAATTAAGGGTGAGCATGCCAAAATGTGAATGAGAGCATGAAATGACCATTTGGTTTCTATGGCAATAATCTATATTTGTAAACATTGTGGCAAAAAAATGCCTGCACTAACAATCACAGCACACAATTATTCTTCAACCACAAAGTATTTTCTAAAAAAAAAAAAAAAAACCGCAAGCTAATGTGGATAACTTAACATGACTCTCAGTTTTATGTATTCCCTAATTTTGAGCAAAAGTTTACTCAGTCTAAGCAGGAGGAATCTTCTTGAGGACTCTTGTGGAAATTTCTGTGTAGAGTTTCCTTCCCACACTTCTTCAGGCAGGGGAGCCAACCACAAATATTTAGAAGTCATTAGTCAGTCCCAAAAGACCTGTGACTTTTTTTTTTTTTTTATATATAAATAATGGATTCTAATTTTCTGCTTGTTTAGAGCTATAATCACTTCTATTTTCAAGTTATTTGCTATGATTAGACCCACAAACATAAATACCTACGTGTACAACACACACGTGAGCACTTTCTCATTTACAAAGTAGAGGTACACATATAAGGGAATGATCTTGGGATCTGGTACTTTGGGGGAAAAAAAAGAATCAAGTATTGCAAGATCCTCGCTAAAATTGTGAGAACCAGCAATTCAGGGGGGGGCTTTACCATTCCCCCCCTCCCTTTCCTATTATTCTCCTTAGGAGCTTTGAGGGCTATTTACAAAGATAAAAGACTCATAAAAACCAAAGAAGCACCTGGCAGAAATGCTCAATAATTCTCTTACCTCTTCATAGCTACAGCAGACCTTCCCTTGCCACCACATTCCCAGCACCTGTCCCAGCGAGGAGACTGTGCAACGCAGTAACCTTCTTTGTCGCTAAAGATAATGTCTCTCATGTCAGTGAGGAGATAATGGACATATTTAATAGCCCCCGTTCACCCAGCTCAGCTGTTTCTGTCTCCATTAGGGCCAGTCCATTCTCCTATCTCCTTTGCATGGTTTCCAGACATAGTGAAAGACGTCAAGAATTCAAAGAAGGCAAAGAGAATTGTGGATTCAAACTGCACAACCATTGCTCGTTTTTGCTTGCTCACACTGTGGAACAAGGCAAATTAGATACTTTTAAATCAATATCAGGGCTCACATTGATCTCAGCCGAAGTAGGGCTGACACCACAAGACTGGGACAGGGAAGGATATATCACCACAAAATTCACAGACAAGGGTGTGTTGCAGAAACTCATGAGCACCTAAAGGCAAGTACAGGATTGCAGCAAGAAATAGAGATAGTGGCAATAGACCCTCACTGGAATGCCTACATGGAATCTGCACAGACAAATCCTCTTGAAGGAGGTCACTCCCACAATTTCAGCTCCGATTCAAGTTTCTTGAGAGATTTACCACTGAAGGTGTGTTTCTAGTTTTCTTAAATAACTTTTTAGAAGAAAGCAATCATGTTTATGCTCACAATCGGATGGGAAAGGATCCCAGAAGCATGCACTGCTTCTGTTAGTAACTTCCTTGCTCCTGAGTCCTAAGGAAAGAAGAAAAATTATACAGTGTGTGGAAATCCCTACACCAAAGGTTCAGGGCTTCCAAGTATTCAGCGCTTAAACAGCACATAATTTCAGTCACCTTCTGGGCCCTTTTTGGCCCTACTGCACTTCTGAACTAGTCTGGGCCTCTATGCAGGAATTAAAACCAGGATTTCTGTCTTTCAAGGATTCTACAGTGCTGACTTTATTCCTAAATAACTTTTAAATGGGCACATTTTTCTTTAAAGGGGACAGTCTCAAAATGACCAATTCTGCTGCACTGGGTTTGAAAGTGTCCATTTTTCATGTTTTTATGTGTGTTTTAAGCATGTGTACTAAATAGCATGACCAGCCAAGTGTTCTTGAGCAATACAGATCAGTCTGCAATGGTTCCACAAGAAAAAAAAATAATATAGAGACTGGCATTTCTTAGAAGCACAGACATGGCAAGTGCTAAAATAAAAAATTGTTAAGAAGCATGTTCAGTTTAAAGAATTATTCCAGTTCTTTTACTAAATTTTTTTAAACTATTTTACCTGCTTCATTATGTTCAACTTACCTATCAATATCACTCACACTCATCATGATAAATTCTGTAATATACTACTGCAAAAGCTATTTCTTTCTTCCACTGTGGCTGAGGTTGACAACCAGTACTTAATCCTTCTCATTTTTTCTGGGACTGGCATTTTCATGAATAGTAAAAATGGCTGGTAAAACAAACCATTTTACATACTTTCTGAAAATCTGATAGTTTTTTCTAATCTAAGTTTCATGAAGTGCCTTCCTTGCTTCCCTGGATACCTCCAATATTTGTTCACCATAGCACCTATATTCAGGTGACACATTTGAGCAACTGAATGTGGAGAAGAGAAGCAGCTGTATAGACAAAATCACCTGCAGTACAATAGAATATACACTGATCTTAGACCTCTGCACAACTAAGTACTAAATCCAAGACAAACTACTGGTAAAAATCTCCCCATTCTGCAGCATTTTTGGGCTTTAGTCAGGAACTAAAATAAAAATGAAACCCTCTTGTTTATGCAATTAAACTAGACAAAGGTGCAAGACGCACCACCCTTCCTCACTGTGCACCATCACTCACAACACACTCAAATAGCTGGGGGTGGGGTGGGGGTGGGGTGGGGGTGAGGTGGGGGTGGGGTGGGGGTGGGGGGGTGGGTGGCGGCATGTTTTTATTTTTAATATAACAAACATTGGAGAAGTAGCTTGAAAGGCAAAAGCTATTACATTCTGAAACAGGAAGATGAATAACTGAAGTAAGTGCAAACAGATGTCATTAATTTATTACAATGTATTTTGCTCTCTGACTTACCACATAGCTCTTGGTTTTCTCAGCCATCAGCATATGGGAAGTACATCCCAGAAGGTGTTGCTGCAGTACTGGCTCATCCCATAACAGCAACAAACTAGTAAATGACATGTAATAACCCCACAGAAATCTCACATAAAAATTACCCTTTTTTTTTAATAGCAAAAAAGCTATCATTTTTACTAAGTGGACACCAAAAAATGAAGTCAATCTTTTCACATGTGTTTTCTTTGGTATTATACACAATTGAAAAATGCATAGCATGTGCCTCCCTTTATGGTGAGTATACGAATTGTGCTGCTGAGATTATATAAAGTGCCCCCTCTACGGGACTCCTTACACAGCTGTGCACAGTCAGGACAGTCTCATTTTGCTTTGCAGAACAAAAGTTTCAGAATTATTCATCCCGCTTTGACTCCTCGTCACTTGTGCAATGCAGCATATTACCAGAGAAGTCCAGTTAAAAGAAAAATTAAACTCTTGAAAATATGCAATAAAATAATTGCAAGATGTATTGTAGGGTAACGTACTAGCGCCTTTGTTGGGCATTATTTGGCTCCGGCAGCCCCTTGGCAAGAGCTGGGAGCGAAGGAGGCGGAGAGGGGACGAAATAAAGAGGAAAAGAAAAGCAGGGTGGGAGGAAGAAAGAAAAGAAGGAAAAGGCAAAATCCACGTTTCTGTATTTCTCTAAAACAAAGAGTGTGAGAAAGCAGATGTTGTTCAGCCAAACGACTCCGCCCTGCAAGGCTTCTGTGGTTCCCTCTCGCAGCTCAGCTCGCCCGGCAGCTCCCCAGCCCCGCAGCCCACCCCAGCCCCAGCTCGCTCCTTTGCCCAGCTGGCCCACAGCTCCCTGCCAAAGCCTCCCTCTGCCTCCCAGTCATCAGACCAAAGCACAAATCTTGCTGCCCCCTTCTCAGAATATAAAAGCAAAAGTCTTGTTACTCTTGTACCCAAGAGTTTTTCCATTCCACTTATTACTCACATCACACAATAAGCACGCTGCATACAAAAGAGGGGGGATTGTTATAATTTTTTAGACAGAAAAAACTCACCACCATCATATTCGTCCTCTTCTTGCGCTTTTAAGGTTACAAATCTCCCTAATAAAGCAGCAAGGATGAAAAAAGTTCTCATTTGCAACCAGATAGCCATCATGCCTAGATATTAGGCATGTATCCTCCTGGGCAGCAAAAAGGGCAGAAACATAAGGTTATTTTAGCACCATGAAGCCAGCTGGGGAGTCTTTCTGCCTTTCAGCATCACTTCCAGGACAAAGTCTCCGAGCCCTTTTTTTCAGCACCAGCTCCAGCACAGTCTGCAAACACTCCTTTCAGGGGATGCAGCTTTAAATAGGAAGAATGCTGCCTCCACTTCTCTTCCTGCCCCTTTTCAGCTCGTTCAGGCTCCTAATCATCCACTCCCCGCCAAGCAACAGTCTGATTGATGGTAAATAACCGAATCAGAGCTAGCTTCACTCTTCCTTGAACTTTTCTCTTTACGACTACGCTTGCAAGATATTTTCCTGCTGCTGTACAGTGCATGTGCTGTGTCAGGACCATTTATTAAGCATGCAAAAGCATAGTTCTGTAAGAAGCTGTCAGGAAGAGAAAGTCTGCTTTTAACACACCAGCCCACGCTTCCTGGGAATGGAGGGTATAGCCCCACTTGGAGTCGGTTCCCTTATTAGGAACTTGATCCCTTCCAGCTTGCCGAGAGGAGGATTTCCTCCTCTCCTGTGATAACTGTCCCCTGCCTTGCTGTAGCAGCATTATCAAACGTGACTCCAGCCTCTTGAGAGGGGCCACAGAGCTACCAATGCAGCTTGCTTCAGGAAACTGTAAATAACTGTCTTTCCCCTCAAAGGGGAATAATCTTTCTCAAATTAATTCTTTTTGAATAATCTTTCCTCAAATGCTTAGTGTGCTCTATATTTACTGTCCTACCCAGTTGGGAAGACTATTACAAATCTCTGGAAGGTGCTCTACACTTTAACACCAGAATGACAATCCAAACTATCCAATTACCTGCTTTTTTCCAAGGCTCTCTGCCCCTGTTCCTTGACAACTGGAAACCTACCTAAAGCCCCAGCCTAGCATTTAGCACTTTACAATGTGCTTTAATTAGCATTCTAGCATGGGCACTAAGCAAATCTCTCTTTTGTGGATCACTTGGAACTGGGAGTCAGATGCAGGTTTTTTTCTTTCTACAGTATTTATGGTCTGTAGAAAGGAAGCTCCATCACTAATCCCCTCATTTGCTAAGAATGGGGGTCACCTATACCTGCTGCAGGGAAATGCAGATTCATCTGTTGGAAGGTTTTCTTTCTTCAGCTATTTTCAGCTTGAGAACAATCCCATTCAAAGTGGATACGGTGAGAAGTAAACCTCTTGGCCTGGATTTGTGAAGACTGGAAAATCTCTGGTCATCACAGCACAATTTAGCACTTCAGTGATGCAGAATCCTAAAGCCTGTGAAATTTTCTTCTGTCTCTTCAAAACAGCAGCATGCTCAAAAGAAGAAAGGTAACCGAGAAAATGATATAGCACTGCAATGTTACATCAAACCTACTCTAATAGCAAAACCAGAGATCAATGTAAAAATATGCTGAAAGAGAACAAAATCAAAATTCCCTGCTCTCTTACACCAAGCAGTCTTGAACTCGTACAAGGTTTCATTGCAGGAGCATAGTATCCCACAGTCCCTGCTGCTCAAGAGTGTTAACTATGAGAAAGAATGGAAATATTGAAGCTGCGCAAGCCACTGCAATTTTATTTTGAAAAGCAATCATAATCATTGGTATTAGCTGAGAAACTCAGAACTGGGGAAAAAAAAAAAAAAAAAAGAAGTCAACATTTGTTAACCTACCCAGTCAGAAGCGAAATTCTGTTTTGACAGGTTCGTGAGTACTTGCACTGGTTTGCTAGTCTCAAAAGTCATGTGTCTGAGCTGTCATACTTCAGCAGAATCCCAGGAAATCTCCCTTGGAAAGCTATGATGCTGACTTGAAACATCAGGTGCTTTAGAATATATACCTAGTTTAGAACCAGATCTGACCTTTGCCATTTGCATTGTTGTATGTGCACATTAATTATGAGAAAGCAGCAAACAAGAAAGTTTACAGACATAACCCAGCACACTGCCATTGGTAAATTATCACACGAAATTACACGATGCAAAATCACTACATACATTAGAAAAGGAAAATAACACCTCAAAAAAAACCACACTACACAAGGCTTTCCACAGTTGGAGGTAGCCTGTCAGCCTGTCACAGTATTAAGTACAGAAATATTAAAAATTTAAGAGGAGAAAGGCTGAGAATATGGACAGTGTTGTGAAAAGTCTCCTGTGTTCACTGATGAAAAAACATTATGACAGATACATAGGTGTTTCTGAACTAGATGCTACTAACTGGAGGGGATTTATGGGAAATTTCTTATAATAAAGCTGACAGCTGCTCAGAGAACTCACAGCTGAAATTCCTCCATGCAGCCTGGGGAAAGCTACAATGAAACCACAGGGAATTTAAACACTACCACACAATCACAGAAGTGGGCACACATTGGTAAAACTTGCCTTTATAGTTGCTAACTTCGTCCTTACAATTAGGCAAGTCCTCACGCTTACTTCTACAAGTTGTAAACTCCTCAAACAAGTGGTAAACTCCTAGTGTATTCACAGCAAGATTATGTCTTACCATCATTATCTCTTATAGCCTTTGAGAAAAACAACAGAACAAGAACAGTATTGAATCATGGTGACATTTTTTCCCCCAATAGCTCATCAAAAAATTTAAAACAAAACAAAACAAAAAAAAATCAGTAAGACCTCTTTTACCATTTCCAGCAGAACTTTTTTCTGAGGAGTCAGAGAGATTTCCAAAGATATCTTCTGCCATTTCAAGCCTAGTCTCTCCTTTGGAGAGATTTCTACAACAATATCTAAAAGTTGTCCTTCAAATTTATTTCTGCCTTTGTCTCACCAAAAAATTATGCTACATAACCAAAACATACAAACAGAGAATAGAAAAGGAAGTAAACTGCTAAGCAAATCAATCCCCTTAAGCCTCCTTATAAACACTGCTTTTCACTATGGACATGCACTTAAAGAGGTTTTCAATTTTATTACAAGCATCGTAACTACTCATGAAGTCTATCACTTTTCATTTAAACAAATTAACTTCTAGGCCTAAGCTATTTGATAGCATCCCATTGGACACAAGTGAGAGAAGTTCTTTGGGTAGCACCACTGTAAACAGAGTCAGACTAAGCAATTAAGAGTGGGCAGATAAATAATTCCAAGTATGCTCAGTGTCACCTCCCCCTTCTCCTCTCAATAGGGAAGAAACCAACATTGCATAGAATAATACTGTGTATTTATGCAGCAACATCTCTCCAACCATTTTTCACTTTCTCAATTTTTTTTCAGATTCTGTAACAACTGAGGAATGTGGGATTTAGCAAACTAGCCTAAGGTCATACATTCAGTAGAAGTAAAGCCAGATACAGACTTTTTTGAGCTCATTTCTCTTCTGTGCCAAGGAAAACTTGCACAAGATGAAAATTCCTTGGGAGGAGAATCCAGAGCCCTGACTCCTGGAGCCAATTCCCCTCCAATACACCTTCAAACTACTTATTGTCATACATTAAATTTACACTATGTAACAAACCCAAATTTAGTAGACAGAGCCACTGCAGGAGTGGTAGGACTGAATACTCTCCTCTTTCTCTAGTCCATCTCAGCAGAGCAATAGATCTGGAAACAGAGGACACAAAACTGGTCTCTCTCTACTAGCAGGAGATTCTTTGAAGTTGGGACGGTCTCAGATACCAATTTGTGGCTGATTTCTGACTCCCAGGAGATGAAAAAGTGATATGACATGATTAAAACATCACTTTCTACTGCTTCATGCTTCACACTACAGCAATGAGACGCTTTCAAGTTTGAAGGATCTTTATATCAAATGAAGGGAAACAACAAATGAGAAAAATCTTTGCACAAAAGAAGTGTGTGCTGCTTTATGATATGCTCTGAAAAGACTTTATGAAATGACTGTTGTCCCCAAAGGTAGGACAATCCTAGAAATGTCAAGACACTGTACTCTGAAAAAAATATAACTAAGTAGGGACTGTATGTTATCTGATATAAAAATCACGTGAAGTTCAAAGTTACTCAAAGAGCATTTTGAGTGGCAGGTGAAGCTAGGGAATACTATTAGGTAATTGTATTACACCTTTCAAAATCTCCAAGTTGAGACAGAAAAAACTAAACAATTATTAGCTTAGGCTGCTTCAGAGCATGCATACATATGAGTAATTAAAATTCCAATATCCATTAAGGTCTCTCTTCAATAGAGTTTAATGATGTTTCACACTATTAGATACAGCATGACAGTGCTCCTGTTTTAAAGCAGTTAGTACCAAGCTGACAAAAAATGCCTTCGTATAAATGACCAAGCCATCCACTACAAATAAGATGCTGGAGCAGTCTTTTAGCAGCAATAGGAAATCAGCAGAATCATGGAAATTGATAAGAAGCTGCACTTGAATTCAAAAAGAGCCTGTTCAAAAATAAGCAAGATTTTCAAAAGCAGTGCAGTCTCACCAAAGTGAGCTTAAGCCAATCTGAGAATTACTATCAAGTTTTATATAGGCAGTTAAATCCGTGGTAAGTGCTGTTTGAAATTTCCACCTTGTATAAGTTCTTCAGTCACACACTTAGCTTTAAAAAGAAAAGCGACATACCACATTTTTAACTCACAAGCATATAGCCCACATAAAATGTTTTACTTTTATTTCTTAGAATTAACCATTACAATAAACACAACTGAAATAATATGAGAGAAAAATAGTTTCTTTTCCTTTGAAGTGTAGTCACTTTGCATTTTTAAGACCCTTTACTGCATAAAGAATCTGTTTTCTTGTTTTATACAGGTCTTTCACATAAGTAAAAGGACAGAAAATTCTGTTACATAAAATAAGAAAATGTAATAGGAAACTACAAAAATTGGCAAGAATATGAATAGAGGAACATAATACTACTTTTAAATCAGATCTTTGAATGGACTAGATTACAAACTGGATCACCTCAAAGTCCTAATCTTCCTGCTGAGAAATCCACAAAACCCATTATTTTTAAAATGCTACATCAGTAATGTTACTGCCCATTTGCAGGAGAATCTTCCCATCAGCTTTCAGGTAGGAAGGTTTAATAAATGAATTTAAGTCTTCATAGAGAAGAGGGAGGAAATATTTCTTTCTTAGTTATACTCAAACTGTTTAACGTTGTTTCAGTTAGTTTTAATTTGGGGAAGCAGGATGATACTTGGCTTTTAGACTGCTAGTGTGGGGTCTTGGATTACATCAGTAACCATAAATCTCCTTTTGCTATGGGCAGTTCCAAACCCAATAAGCTCAGTAATGTTATTAGTACTGTCAGCCTTTCCTTCAGCATGCCTCAATTAAATTAAACTCAACATTAGTCTGAGCAAAAAATCAAGACTAATTAGTGAAAGTCTTGCATGAAGTCCTTCCGTAAATTATACCTATTCTTTACCCAGAACAGGAAAAACAGCATCATTATCTCATTGTTTGTTACAAATTCATTGTCAAGCGAGTTTTCATCCACTGAAGAACTTAAACTGATTAAGTGAAAACATAAAAGGGTCACAGCAAGCTACCCTCTTAAATGGCAAGGGCAATTGCTAATCTGTAATTCAAATAGGCCCCAACTGGTGATAGCAACCACTTTTAAAAAAAAAAAAAAATTAAATTAATTTACCTTGGGACCCTAAGACAGTTTACTGTGTACTTTTTCATCAACCACGTAAAAGTAGAGTTAAAGTCCTGTGCACCAAGCAGATTCATATCTCCAATCATCTTCCTGACCCAGGGAACCAGTGATATCAATGGGACCGTAAACAGGGAATTTGGCTGAAAGTTCATTTTCAACCCTCATCTCTTTTAGGAATAGGCTTTTTACAAGCTGTGTTGAGGCTTGTAAAAAATCACCACCTCAAAGCTTTATCCACAGTTTTAAAACAATACTACAGTGTTTGTTTTACACTCGTTTCACTGGAATTCCTTTATTTAAAAATCTGTGTCTAAGATTCTGTAGAGCTATTTCATTTTACTGTCACAGACACCAGACCACTGAACTGTGCTTTAATATGCTCAGTGCAGCCCTCATACACAAAATGAGCCCTTTGGTGACTTGTCATCATATCCTAGTATAACATACCGTGTCTTTAAGAAACAAAATACTGTATCTGTCATTCAGAGTTTAAATAGTGTTAACTAAGGGAATAACTAAAAGCTCATGTATTTATTTCATCCATCACTGGCCAATTGTTTTGTTTTCCCTATCATTACTTTTTTTCCCAAAGCATTGATCTTAAGCCTTATAGTTAATTCTGTGGAATATTCAAAGCTGACAAAGTCATTTACTTGAGACAGGCTTGGGGAATCGAGCATTTAAGTCTGTAGCAAAATTCTTACCAATCGTAACAAGAGTAAGAAGTTCAGGATGCAATCTTATATACCACACTGCTCCCAAGTTACATCTTATTTCCCAGCAAAATAAAAATGCTGAAAAAATCTGTACACACTATGTGCCAATTAACAGAGTTGGCCTACAGATTTGAGTTGAGAATGCTGCTAAAGCAGCAGCAGCACTCCAGGAGGGACTTCAGAATCAGCAGGCTACTCAAAGAAAGCGTACATTAAAATTAATCTTAGAGGAAAAAACACATATAATGTTCCAAGGAAAGCTAGTTACTAATCAAGCTCTACAGACTAAGCTGCCGAATAAGATAAACCCCAAGGTAACCAAATGTACTGGAATTTGTCTGTTAGCTTACACACCAGAGTTTTTCAGCAGTTGTGCTCAGCCTCAGCCTGCTGGCTGCCAGGGAGCTATGGGGGAACCACCCTGGGTGGTCTGCAGAAGGGAGTACCTTAAGCAGATGAAGCACTCTGCAAGCCAAAAGTGGAGATAGGTCCAAGGAGAATCACCCTTCTCAGGAGGAAAATGCTGAGGGAAAGGGCCACTGAACTAAGAAATTCCCACCCCCCTAACCGTATTCATTACTACATCCATGTGAAACAAAGTGCCTGTGACTTTACACACTCTATAAAGCAGGACTGTAGGGATACATTTACACAGGATATTGTTTCCCATGTAACAAAAACCTTAGCAGATGTTTAGTGAATGTCTGATATAATATCATACATTAAATTCACATTTGCTAGAAAATCTCCATTTTTAATCATGCTGGTTTTGTCCTGGATAGTCAAAGAGCATTTGGCTTTTCTTAGCTTCCAAAATTGGGAAAGGCCTCAGCTCCAATGACAAAAGGAATTTAGCTTGCTCAGAGAATCTTACTGGAATTATTCGACTTTTTGTAAGGTAATCTTCTTAAAATACGTTATTTAACATCTTTAATACTTTGTCAGAACAAGAAAGAAGAAACTGAATAATTTCGGGGCAGGTACTCTGGACACCATTTTAAAGCAGTAGACACCATGGTGAAACACTGGCCCTGTTGAAGTTAGCAGCAGTAGTTTGGCTACTGAATTCAAGTTTTACCTTGGGATGGGTGATTCTACCCCTTCCTAGCAATCTTTTCATCACACTGTTTGATTAAGTAAGAAATTTAATAGATAAACAGGCATCCCTACTTGGAGCATTGAGCATAACACCCTTCTGACAAGTGATAGTGGCAGCAGCAGCAGTAGTTCCATTCGATCTGTTGTTTCTTAAAGAAAGAAAATATAGTTCAAACCAACAGCACAAGCATACATTTATACTACCTTGGTATCCCTGGTCATCTTTTACTATACCCACGCTGCCCCTCTGAGCACTCAAAAGACTGAGAATGGAGAACCGTGTAATTTTTTTGAGGTAAAGAACAAAAGCAGAACAATATATAAAAGAAAATACACATACACCTCATCAGTATATCAGCAGCCCTAGCAAGCCAAGTTATGGCTACTTCAACTACTTGTAAGCCTTTCTCTTCCACATGTGTCTTGATTTTGTTTGTATGACTTTGGTCTTTCTCCGCACACACAGAATCTGGAGCATTTTCCTTGATGCACCAGACCAGCTGCACAGGGACAGAGCAATAAATGATGATGGGCAGCTTGCACTTGCCCCACCATGAGCAGTCTAAAGGAAAAATTTAGATAAGCACCTGCCAGGAATAATGTGGATAGGGTTTATTCTGCTTTAAAGGATGGGAATAGTCTAGATGATCTTTTTAGATTCTTTCCAACATTATTTTTCTTCCAGCAGGAAAATATGATTTATGTACTGACTATATTCTCTCTCCCAAGTGAGTCCTCTTCTGGAAAATAGAATCCACTTCTATCAGACAATAAGGTCTGATAAATGGAAAACCAGGGAATGAATAAAACCCAATTCGAAAGCATTTTTTAAAAAAAATCACGAAAAGGAAAACTTGTCATATTTTTAGTTTTTCCCAAGTTAACATGGACATGCTATTTCTCTTTCTTGGAAGCAGCAAGGAAAAAACTGTGTCAACATTGACCAAATTATGGACCATAAACAGAAAAAAGAGGAAGAGCAACAACAGAAGGAAATAATACACAAATGCTGATTCCTTTCTTGCTCCTTTTTCTACAAGTCAAGGATATGAGACTTGATTTTATGCACACTCACACAAAGCTAAAATACAAAAAATTTTGTCTAAGAGAGCTCTAACCCTAGCACTGTGAGTGTTGGTGTCACTATTAGAACTATAAGCCCAGCACAATATTAGATAAATGTCAATACAATTGCCTGGTTACTTATGCTAGATTCAAATACAGAATGCAAAACGGATTTATTAAGGAGAAAGGCCCATTCTGCTTCCTTTACTTTTCCATTTCCTTTCCATGCTGTTGTCTTTCCAATATTTTACAGCTTTTACAAGCTTTATTGCACTATGATTTGAATACATGTGTGGAGCACATTTCCCACTGCCTCTAAAGAGTAAGTGCTAATAGAAAACATAGTTTACACAGAAACAATCCATCAAGTTTACATTTAATTTTTGCTATGAAAAAGAATGTGTTAACTGGGCCTTTTTAAAAATTCTATTTCAGAACTTTTCCTGAGGTAGGCTTATTTTCAAAGTTACGGCCCATCAGCAAGTGGATTTTCAACTGGTTAATGGGCTGAAATAGATTGTTCAGGAGAATATTTACCCTCAATATTCACTGGCATGTTTAATTTTGCCTCAACTGATTGCTTTCATGACGTATTTCAGGAAACCAGCCTCTTACCCTTTTCAAAGAATGACAGCTTAGATGAGCCTCAGATGTTTTATAAAATAGTTTTTAATGCTTAAAGATCATTTTACATTTCCTCAGTAGCATAACTGATTTGTTTCTCAAAGATCCCTATACCCTAAAATTCCCATGGTATGTAAAACCTTATAAATGGTCTCCTTCTATCTCCTGTTAGTTACGTCATTTCTGACAGCAGCTGAAATACCTAAACTTGGTGGCACTGCAATGCATGAACACAACTTCACCTTGTAACCCTTGATTCAGTAATAATGTGTTGGTTTAAAACACAGTCAGAGGTAAGCAATAGCCACAGTGGCTGACTGGACTTCTCTTTTTCTCCTCAGCTAAAAAGTCTTTGATATCTGGGAAAGATTTACAGTCCTTGTTAGAAAGCAAGTGTTTGTAACAAAGGATTTATATTCAAGTACTGTAAAAGTACTATACCATGTCACATATACTCTCCTTCAAATCTCCCAGGACATTCATTTACATCCACATTAGTTCAGCATGCAAATCAAGTATAGACACTGCTACACAGAGGAAAGCCTACACAGACTTAGCTATATAGAAAAATCCCCAGACAAAACGTGGGCAAAACCTACAGATCTCTTTCACTGTGCCTGTTTCCATCACCTAACATGTCTTCCATGTGGATCCCCTGACCAAACCTCCAGTCACGTGGAAAGCTACCCATCAGCACCATGTCCCACAGCAAACTGGTGAGCAGGCTCCTTCCACCTGAGCCTCCCCCAGCTCAGCAAGTGACACAGCCCTGGCACTACAGGCTGCTCTGCAGGTATGTGACAGAAATTCATATTTCTAACTTTCTGTGCCCACTGTATTCCATGTCCACTATTTTATAGTTCTAATTGTCACATATATTCAAACTTATCAGACTAAGTTTTATTCACTTAACCCAAGCACAAACACAGCCACAAAAACTAGTATAAGTTAATTGCAACTGGCATGTCTTGTAATCTTGCTTGTTGTTTAGAGATCTCTCATATCGTGTTATCAGTTTGATTACAGTATTCCTAACAATCTTTCAGGTTACTTTCAAAAGGATTATTTGGCTTTATTTAATGGGACCTAACATGATATTGTCTCTTAATTACATTCCCAATCACATATTTATTAAGAAAAGAGGCCCAAATAGGAAGTACTTGATGTTCCACAGGTTTTAGGATACCAGGAATTAAATGTTTGATTGTAATTGACTATTTTCTATGATTATATTTAAACATCTCATATACTGGGTAGAAAACACAGAAGAAAGTGCTGTTTCAACTTCTTCCATATACTTCCAACATTCAACACTGAAATAATTGTCCTATGAAGAGCAAAGTTTAAATTGCATGAATGATACTTTCAAGCAGGATGGAACAGATGTTTTTGCTTAGTGTAAATAAAAATTTATCTTTTGCAAGTGGAATACAAACCTTAAATATCTTTTATTATTATTGCATATACACTTATAAAACTTGCAACAGAAAATGTGGTAATTCATATACACTTTTAGTAGAAACGGACGAATTTTCCAGATTTTTTAATCTGCTTTATACAACCATTTTTAGAATTATACCGAAGAAGAGACTAGCATGAAATCCTAGCCCTATCCCACTGAGAATAAAGGAAAAGTTTTAATATAAAAACTTGACCTCATTTATTTGCACTCAAGAAGCCTTTGACAATGTCCCTCCGAAGAGAAAGCAAATGCTTACATGTCAGAGGTAAAGTCCATGTCATTGATCCCAGCCTTATCTTGTAACACCCTCTTAGGAATAGTTGTCAAAACCATCACAATCCCCACCGAAGTCAGTAGGGCTTCATGCAAATGTTGACTCAAGGATGTGGCAAAGTCTTTAAAAGTCACCAGCACTTAGTCAAATATTCCTAGGGCTTGGATGTTTGCCAGGCCTTGCTTCATTTACTTAATATATCTCTCTTTTTTTAGCCTTTTCAAAACCTTAGATTCAGGCTTGTACACAAGCTTTTCTGAATAATCTTGTAAGAGTACTCTAACATATACAAAATATAAAGAAGGAGAGGGGAGGCAAAAAAAGTTACACCTAACCTCTCCTCAGTGGCACAGACTTTTAAGAATGCTATTTATACCCTTGTAACAGAATTTTTAGGCCCCTGAAAAATCACCTCCCAAACTGTGTAATAACCATTTCTAATGAGGGTGGGACCTACAGATCATAGAGGGCTTGTTGCACTGCAGCTTCAATGTCAGCACTAGAAGAAACTCAGCCCACTGACCTGCTAAAGCATGTCCTTGAAAAGGACTTTCACCATAGTCGAAGGCAAACAACCTGTGTGTCAACAGTGAAAAATAAAGAAATACAGATTCTGTGGGCAAAAAATACAGCAGGTGGAGCTTTTTACGTTCTCCATAACTACAGACTGAGGTTATGAGACCACAACACACTGTTGTTATGACAGTCCTGTAATGGCTATTATTTGAATGTTTGCTGCTAAACCCAAAACAAATAATTTTAACAGCCCACCATCTTACATATAGGCTAACAAGAGATCACCAGAAGACCAAGCTGAGCTTAACACACACATAGACTAGAGGAAGTACTTAGGGTAGCACACAGACAAATATTTTCTTTGGCACAGAATTAGTCTGTATAAACAGGAACACAGTTGAAACCTGCACTTTTTACAGGACCTAAGGTATCTGAACTCCAAGAAAAAGGACACTACCCCAAGTTATACTACCTAGGGGGAAAAAAAAAAAAAAAAAAAAAAAGAACAGATACGTAATTTAGAATGATTCCTTTATTTTCATGAAGTTGGATCATTTTCAACAGCATACTCCTTCAGTGCTTATTGTAATGTTTTTGAAACTCTAGATAACACGTTAGATAACATGTGTTGTACCCAAAGGACCATTAGTTTCTACAAGGGTGGATGCTTCAATAATATCCCTCAATCCATCCAAAGACTGTTTGCAACTTTTTATTTCCAAGCTTTATTTAGCATCATATTTTCACAGTCAGATTCAAGCCAGCACTAAGTGCCCTTTCTGAACACAGAGGTCAGCAAACAACAGAAAAGCCAAAGACAAATACAGATTTTCTAATGATGGTGAGAAATGATTCAAAGAAACTGCAGAAACAATTACTTTAAGTGATATTGAAATGTAATTCTCTGATTACTCAGCCTTCATGTAAATCATTCTCCACCGTCTATAAGAAGGATATTCAAAAAATAGTTCTGTCTTTTGTTCACTCACATTTATGCAGGGGTTACTGGAAGGCTTTAACTCTATAGCTTGGCTTGCCTACTGTATTCCTCCCTAAACATATAGGTGTTCACTATTCATCTTGACAAGGGAGCTCTCGATGTTTCACTCTGGTTTTGTTTGAAAGTGATTTTATCCATATTATTGAAGACAGACATAACTAAAGTTTAATCTTCTGCTGCTTCTTTGGCAAACATTCATGATCTACACCAGACCTACGAAATGTAGTCCTTCTGCAAGTTATCTCTGTTGGTACCGGAATTCTCAAAATAAACCTATTTCCTCCATCTCTGAAAGCACAATTTAAGCACTTCAGTAACTTGCCATTTAGCAATCTAGCTCAAAGTTCCCAGTGAATACCTTTTAATATCCTTGTAGTACTGCTGCAGCATTCCTTTAAAGGCAAATGTACTTTTAAAGTAAGAGCTAGCAAAGGATTCATGGAAATACTACTTTTTCACATTTAAACTGATGAAGGCAAAACTTCTGTAAAATGGGTTGGCATTATAATTATACGTATACTCAGGAACTTAAGAACTTGTTTGTGCAGCTCAGGTAAAATCAGCACAATTCTTCATCTGTGCAATCTTCTGTTCCCATTGTGGAAATGAGGAAGGGTTTGAACAGTTACCTGGAGATATATATTTTTTGTAAGAAAACCAGCTGTGTGACAGGCTTGGAAAATTCAGTGTTCAGACAGAAACTATAAAATATTTTGAAATCCCAAGGTCATCAATGCACCCGTGTAAGTCTCATTAAACTTAATAAATATTACACATTTGTTGAGGGCAAAACACACTCTCCTACAGCTGCAGCTCTTCTTGAATGACTGTTCATTTTCACAGCTTTTGATGAGTGTAGGCCAGATTACATTTTAAAATGGCAAAAACTGCAGGATGTTTCAGCAGACTAATCAACTTTTTTGGCTTTGGGCTCATGTTAGTTTGAGGCTTAGCCCTGGGTATGAGATATGGAGCTGGAAACAACTGCGGCTTACAATGTCGCAGCTTCTCCAGTTGTCACATGCTGCCCAGGGGTCAGCAAGGGACTCAGGCTGGTAGTTTAGCACATGCCAGTTTGAAGGAGGATGCATCCAAGTGGCTCAGCCTCTTGGTCAGAAAGAGGAGGTCTGGGCATGAGCATAGCTGCTCTCCTGTCTGCACCTAGTGACAAAATCCTGGAAAGGCTCATGGAACAGCATAAGGGGTTGGACACAATTGATCCCTTGTTTGTCAGATGTTACTTAGGACTCATTTTTACCTCTTGCTAGTGTTTCAAACGCATCGCTTTAAACTGCTATGAAAGCTGCTAGAGCTTTCATAGCAGGTCAGGGCTAGGACAGAGCCAAGCAGAGAATGAGGGGAACCATGACTAGCTCCTCTGCTCAGCACCTGGGAATTGGTCACAGGCTGATCTCGGACACCGCAATACATCACTCCCACCAGGCTGAGGAGTGAAATATTAAGGAATCAACAGTCCATCTCCTGCCTGTCCACCCTGCTCTACTGCCCGTCCTGACTGCACATCTTACAATACATATTCAGCCATAATACTTTCGTGCACATTCCTTTACCACCTGCCCCATCTCACATTATTTGAACATTTGCCAAAAGTGAGCTATAATATCATTATTTTGTAAAGGAAATAGGTGCTGAATATGTGGCATTGCTTTTTTATACCATTTATTAACAATATGATAAAATTACTTAATATAATCCGAGGTCACATTAAGCCATGCCTAAATTTTCTATTACAGTGAAACATGTTGACAATTATTTCTGTGAATGAGAGATGTGTTCCATTTCATAAACTGGGCAGCTGACAGGATCTGCGGGGTTATGAGAGTGCATGGACAGCTTAGTAACTTTAATGAATAGCAATTAACATTTGTCTTTTTTCTAGTGAGCAATGTTGTATCATGTAATGATATTTTGAAAGTCATCACTTGAATAGAAAATTCAATTTCAGGACTTTGTGCTAATTTGTTATTTCTGCAAATGTACAAATTGAATCCCAAGACATTTTGTCTAACAACACATGAGATGCAAGCAAGGAGATGGTGTATAATCTACAAAGTACCTGCAGTCCGTATGACCATACACATACCTTGTTTTCCACTGTGTATCTCCCTTTCACCCTCCACTCTCCATCCACTCCTTTCCAGCCATATCAGTGTTCTGGCTCACAGCAACAGTGGCAGCTAAAGAGAGAAGCAGAAATGGGTCCAGATTTTTGGCTAGTCAGGCACTAAAGAGTATTGCAGTTGTCAAAGGAGGCTGTGGTACAGAAACACAACCTCACAACTTTGCCAGGGAGGATTCCTAAACTGTGTTTTTTATTTCTACAACTAATGCTATACAGATGACTTCAACTCATATTCTGTGCCAGGTGGGGATGCGTGGTAAAAGACCAGGGAAATAGCAGGACACGGTTTAATGTCCTGGCTAAGGAGGGTACTGCATTGTGAGAATAAGGCATGTATAAGTGAATGAGCACGATTCCACCTTGGAGGCATGCAGGAGGAGGGCTAAGGAAAAGAGAGAATGGAGGCATGAGCCTCCCTTGTGAACGCACCTGGGGCAGCACAGAGCCAAGGCTTACTGCTGCAAAGACACATTCCCTGTGCAGGCTAAGTGCAAGTACCCAGCTTAGGACATTAAAAGGTCTGCAAATTCCAAGGAAGACAACTCCAGCCAGATTAGGAGATGCGGATGACATGAAATAAATCATCCCATCTTCTTCAGCAACAGACACACTTGAAGTTTCTCCTTTTCATCAGATAGCCAAGCATTCTCCCTTCCTTTCCCCTTCAGGCCATCCCTCAGCAGCCTGCAGGATCCTTTCCATAGTCCTACTTCGATGTGTCCCTAACCAAATGCATGACTCGTTTCACAGTGGTGTCCCAAAAGCTGTTTTTATTTCACAGCTTTGTAATTCTCTCAGATGTTAATCTATTTGCTCCTCCCTCCTCCTCCTCTCAAGTTTCCCACAAGAACTTAAAAATCTGTTTTCCCAGCTAGGCTAATAAAATAATTAAGCAAGCAAAGAGATTGTGAGCTAAGGCATTTTGGAATCAAAGAAATTATAACTTTTCAAAAATTAACTTCCTCTGTATTTCTTAAGTAATGCAACATTAAAAATATTTTTTTCCCCAGAAAACACAGAGGGAGGTTGAAAATCCAGCACTATGCTAAGCAGAATCTCATTTGCCCTAAACAATGAGGTTACTACAGATGCACAGTCATCTACTAGGAATCCCTCTTGACGGAGCACAAAAGCTGCTGTTTCATTTGAAAATTCCCCACTGGATTTCTAAGTTCTAATAAGAGCTTCATGTGACATGCAGGAGTGCAGGACTGATTTCGGGAGTGCTCAAATTTACTTAAATAATAGAAGGACTGAAAGAAAGTAATTCTTATGAAAAACTTTTTTTTTTTTTTTTTTTTTAAAGATTATTGAGATGGGATTTAGTTGAATAGAAACATAATATAATCTTAGACTATAACTATTCCCAGGTTTTGGCTACAGAAAGCAAAATTACATCAGCAAACCAGTCCCTGATGAGTTGGATGAGTCACATTTCAGTCTGTTTTCATTAGAAATTTTTTTACATTTATGGGGTTTAGAAAAAACAACAGACAACCATTGCAACTGGAAAATTATTAAAAGGCGAAATATGAAGAGGTTCTGACTCATTGCCTAGGTATTCCTGACTTCAAGAAAGCTCTGAGGAAATAACGGTAACTTTTGTAATTTGCAGAAACAATGACACAAGCCTTGTGAAAGGATCTCCAATATATTTCTCAAATTTAATGCATGGTCTACTGCTTGCCCAGAAAATTAATCCTTATTTTTAATTAACCTGGTAGATGTATGTTGTGTGAAAAGAAAAAGGGAGAAACAGAGTGAAAAATCAGAGAAAAGGCAAACAAAAGAGGCAGAAAACTACAGCCTGCTTTCCATTTTTGCTATTGTCTTTTATTAACATCCAGTGAAGAGGTGGTTCCAGAGTAAATCAACATGGTTTAAAATGCAAGCTATTAATAATGGCTAAAAATGAAATTTCAAAGCTTTTTCATCTTTGGAGGATGTGCTAAAGACAATATAAAAATAACATTTTTTTGAAAGCAACTGAAGTCATTGCAAACCCGTTGCCTTGATCACTTTCCTTTGAAAAGTAGAAGTAATCGTATTTTAAAAATTCTTCAACTGCATCCAGATTAACATGTCACTCTGAGATGCATCATGTCACCTCGAAGACTAGGACACAGTGGCTGTTGCTGAACCGATGGGTTTCCATGGGTATTTCAAGCAAACAAAGTCAACCAAAGTGACCTGGCATAAAGATTACCTTACTTAAGTACAAGATTAGGTACAACCACTGAAGCTGAAAGAAAACACGATTTATGTGGACATTCCTTGTGCTTGGTCACATTCCTTTAAATAAATATTTTAAGAGAGGTCCGATTTCCTTCAAGTTCAGGAATGCTGAGCAGGTTTGAGGGGGAAAACCAATACTGTGTTTGGGGCACAGTATATTTTTACCTACCCAAAATTACTTTTGAAAATATTTCCATATCTGGGCCAATTCTATAACTTTATAATACCGTGCAATGGTATTTATTCCATGCAAGGGTATTTATTCCCTACTTACTTGATACCCTAATATTCATGCTTTGGTACCCTTGCCTTAGGTCTAGGATAAAAGTATTTCAGCTTCTCCCAACACACACATATAGATCAGAAGAACAGCCTGGAAAATGGGCAGGGATTTCTTGTTTTCTGCCTGCAGCTGGTAAGCTGATGCATACTAAAAACTCCAGTTTTCCAAGCCAAACACTTTTCCTTGATTTTTTTAATCCTTCCTAAAAGTCTCAATCCCATGAAGTGAATTGGTATTCATATACCAGTTTACCATTGCCCACACACTGAAACACTACAGTTAAACAAGCTTATGAGGACACAGGCAGGGGAAAGGGACCAAAAGACAGCAGAATCTCACCTTGTTTTAGACAAGTAAGGAAGATACTGAAGAAGAAAAACCCTGACGCAAACATTTCGATAGCAATGGCTTTATTATGCCAATGGTTTCACCTAACATTATGGTATATACTCACAAAAAGAGCATACATACGTTTTAGCCTCCTAACCGGAATTTCCAATCTATATGATTTTTATTTCTACACTTTATTGTTTTAATTTTCTTTTACCTCCTCCTCTCCTTACCGAATTTTCGCTCTCCAAAGAGAACTCTCCAAAGTGACTTTGGTCACAATTTCCAGAGCAAAGAGAGACTGTGGGGAGAAAAAGTCACACTTCAGTACAGAGAGTACTGTGAATGCACAGTAGCCTCCAAACTTTGCTACAAGTGATTTTTTTATTACTGTTTTTCCAAAAAGGAAAGGGAGGAGGAGGAGATGGGAATGGGAGACAACCCAGAAATGCCTGTCTTGCATCCATTTTTCTCAGTACTGCTGTCCAGGAAGGAAAGTATTGAAGTAGGAAAGACACCCACTGAACAAATGTACTGGTTTAAATAACACTTCATTCCTTACATTTGTATGGTGCCCAGAACTAGCCACTTTACTCATTTATGGGACAATTTCCACATAAAAGCTTTGACCCAGCAATTTCGTAACTTTGAATCCATCCATGTCTGAAAATCCCCAGAACAGTACTGTGTTGTTACCAATCCATGTGGACTAGTCAGCCACCTACTTTGCAGTGGAGAAGCTCGGACACACATTAGCAAAGAGATATTTCTCTCTCCCCTTGATCCTGACCCAGTTTTATTAATAAGGTTCAGTATTACAAGAAGCCTAATTGAGCTTATAATCTATACTTGATGCTCAGTGATATCTTACTTTCAGTCTTTTTTATATCTAAGTTCTTAATTTATATGGTCATGAAGGTGATAATTAAGTCAGCTATTACTATAACCGCAATTAGTTCTAGTAAAACTGAGCCACAAAACCTGTAAAAATTAAGCTTTCCTTTCAAAAGCCAAAGTTTTTTTTTGAATTAAAAGCTTTTCAAGAAATAAACAGACTTACAATCCACTTATCAATATCCACAATAAAGTTTGACTTGGACACAGTAAAAAGATTTTCAGATTATTGCCAGTGATGTCCACAACAATCCTTAGCCTTTTAAAATTATTTTAGTTACAACATGGAGATCGCTTCTAGCATAATGTAGCATCCAAAGATCTGATATTAACTGATTAGCAATTAACTGAAGGGAAAGTAAGCAATAACTAAGAACTGCATATAAAAAGTCACAGATGATATGCTGGAAAGCAGTGGAAAATCCACATTATAGGACATCATGACAAATCACAACAATCCAGACAGAACACCAGCAATACCTTGACTGAAGCTTGCCAATGTCAACAGATGAGATAAGGGAGTTGGTTAGTGTAGAAAACTTCAAATACTTAATTTGCATGATAAATGCAGTTGATAGTCCAGAAATTAAGTCAAACTATTACACAAAAAAAAAAAAAACCAAAAACAAAAAAAAAAACCACCAACACCCAACCAAACCCAAACAGGTAAAGCTTAAAAGAACAGGCCAGCAATAGGCAAAATCAAAGCCAAGACCATTCATTAAATTAGGTATCATTCCTGAATGTGCAAAAACAGCATTTTTGGGTGACTGGCACTATAGGTCACACATCTTGAAAAAAACAAATAAAAGAGCCCACATGCTATCCTCTATATAAAAGCACTCCTGTCCTCAATACTGCTCAGGGCTTTTATTTCAATTACATTTATAATGCAGATGCAATTCACTTTTATTTGAGCTAGTGAAGGAAGAAGACTGGGAGCCAGGAAATGCAGCATTTGCAAGAAGGTGCAAATAAGAACAAGGAAAAAAGAGATAAGTAAAAATGTGAAGTTAATTTGCATGCCTAAATATATAAGCAACCATATACTATTAATACCCTTAGAGCAGGAAGGAATGACCAGACTGTGATCTCAGAGTGAATCAGTCCACAGGAGAAAAACGCTATGATTTGTCAGTTGTGTAGGACACCTACAAATTACAGTCAGAAGTAGACTGTTTAGCTCCTTCTATGATCCAGTGTTTTAGCTGCAGAATGATAAAGCTAATACCCAAGACCGTGTCCAAGTCCTGCCAGCTCTGTGATACAGAAATGAAGTGAGCTTTACATAGCACCATGAGCAGGTAACTGTGAGCCAATTGGGGCACTTGATCAAAAGTCTTGAATTAAATGAGACTCCTTGAACAAACTTCTTGGGCATCACACACTTCAAACCATCTGGGAACACCTGACGATGAAATACATATCCAGCCTGGCAGGAACATGCTGCATCCCTGCTCGGGACTGAGATCGGAGTGGGTAAGTGCAGCTGCCATTCAGTGATCTAAGTAGGAAACACACAGGCTCTGTGCCCTCTGCAGTGCTATTGCTCCTCTCCCACTCCAAAAGCCCATGTGCCAGATCCATCTAACAAATGGGGTTAAGAGCCAGAGAGCTGCTACAGTGCCAGGAGCATTTAGGCTGCTGGCAGAAAAGTAGGAGGAGAGCAGTCAAGTTTCACACATAAAATTTTATAGGTTTACCTGAGGTATCACTTAGCACAAATACAGAGCTTCCCATAGCGAAAAAAAAAATAGTTCCGACATTAATGGTGATACTTCTCATTTCCAGAAAAGACCAAACAAGCAAATATAAAATTAATGCAAAGTAGAAACATGTAGATCATGTTAGAAAATTTATCTGCTTTTTTGAATTTTATTTAGATTCTACAGCCTCTATTTGATAGTTTTTACTGTTTCTCTCTGATCACAAATAACTTTTAACTTCCAGTAGTGAATTTATCGACTTTGCAGTAATGATTTATGCATCATTTTCTGCATCACCAAGCTTCTGTGGATGCTCTCTGGTGAGCAGGGAATCCACACAGGTTGAGGAACTGTATAAAACAAGCAAATTCCTTCATCCTTTGGAAGTCTTTCCACATTCGGTTTCCCACTATTGCAATGGTTTTCAGTCACTGCAAGTCTAATTGATAGTGAACAAATCTCTTTCAGAAAGCCCTTAGTTTTACCTCACTATACTTGGTGCCCTAATGTAGAAGGAGAAATGTAATTTAATGATATCCTTGCTCTTTAAAAATGGTGATTCTGCCCTACCATGATGTAAAAGGATCTAACGTGGGCTGCACTTCCATCAGCATGCCCGATTTCGCTGTGGATGCTTTCTTTTTATGCTTGCCTATTTGCTAGATGAGGCACCTGAATGGCATATACAGAGGAATCAATTGTATTAAAGGCTTTTCCAGACAGAGAAATCTATCTGTCCATCACGTGAGTACAAAACAAAGCAGTTGTGCAATGCTGTTTTCCACACTGTGATTTCATTGAAATTGCATCCTGCTGTATGGTTGTTACAGGAAATAATTCTGTAAAAACTGATGTAATTTCCCTTTCTTGACAAATATGTAATGGATTTTTAATATATATTACTTATATTTACTTATATATTATTGCTATTATTTTACAAACATTTTTCAATAGATCATCATCTTGTTCCCCAATACTACTATTAATTGTTCTTAAATAGACTATCACTTTGATCTCCCTTATTTTTAACCTGGAACGCCAATTTGTTATTTCTACAGCTCTGAGGGTTCTGATCTTTCAATGAATATGATTTATACCCACTACTGACTGTTTATGTCATGAAACTATGCTTCCAAGGAAAACGTTGTCTAAGACAGACAGGTTGGAGAAATCTGATAGTCTACTGGAATTTCTTCCCACCTATGCTTGCAGAAGAAATGCTTTTTCACATTTGCAGCCACGCCTTATTAAAGGAAACAGCCGTGTGCCATCTAACAGGAGACTTCAAATGATCAAACATTTTGCTTCCACAGAAGAGAGAAGGTTGATCCTCTGAATCTAGTGGAGCACTGGACAAGCATTAGTGGGACTTAAACCATGTCATTTAAGGCACAGCTTGGTGCCAATGCAAACCTGCCTGCTCAGGAGCGACAGCTGTATTTTCACTTCAAGGAAAGAAGAAACTGCCTATTACACTTACTGGTAGATGGGTTGCCAAAAATTTGACCATACAGCTAGTGAGATGTGGAATGCCACAAGACTAAGGAGAACCAGATAATTAAATGAATCAGGAATGACTCATCTTTCTTGCTCCTTGTTAAGTACTTTAAAATTCTTTAACCTTCAGCTGTAGGTACTAATGTCTGCATAGCTGGCATTTTACTTCAGCAAAGTTCGCGGAGGGAGAGGCGACTGTGGTACATTTTTTATGACTGTTCTCACAGATTTAGGAATGGCCATATTAGTTTAAATAAAGATGAGTATCACACCAATCACATCAGGACACCATGAAGGATAAAGTTCAAAAGGTGAAAATCATTATTTGTAGTTCCTGCAAGTTTTTCCCAGGAACTAGCTATGAACATTTGTATGTAGTAATAAATGGGAACTAAAGAAATTAAGATAAAAATTCAAACTTCTGTTACTACAGGTACTGGTACAACTACAGTGGAAGCATCTCTGTGTAATCACAGTAGAAGGAACAGAGCACTATTCGGTATCAGAATACCAGGATTTTATTTTGGCCTGGGGGTTCACTACACTTTGGCAAGTCACTAAGTTTGTGTCTCAGTTTGCACACTATTAAGAAAAAAAAGTGATGGCACATTTCAAAAATCATTGAGCAGGTCTTTTGAGGAGTGATCCTTTTAAAATGTTTTAAATCATTTATATGGGGTTCCCCAAGAAGAATGAAAATCAAGTGTTGAGATATCTCTGAAGTACAACACACTGGGGCTCACTGTTCCCTGCTAATTCTGTATTTCTGAGCCATACCTTTCATGCTAACCCTCTACAGACAGAAGAGTTCTCCAGCTAATTTTCACCCTTCTTCATGAATTCAGTTGCTTCCAAGCCACAACCTGAATTGATCAATCTCATCTTGTTGAAGAAACATCCAACTTTAAGTGCTTTCAACTTGGAGACGCCTGTTTGGCCCTGGTAATCAACATTTAAAGCTCAGGCACAAAACAGTTTAAAAGAGCATAATGTTCCAGCACAGGCTGAGAAAATAAATCAAAGAGAAAATATCCTCCACTGCTGTAAATTCCTAGTCAGACAGGAAGTTGAATTCCTTCTACTCAGACAAAGTAAAAATTAAAATTTCCAGATGTTCTACCAAAAAAATACCCCAAACCCCCAGACTTCTGAACTTTCATTTTGCAAAAAACCAATGACAATTTAAATCTTTGTACATGTTTCTGGAATTCATGAAGGTATCTGAATCACTGAGAGCCTGGCAGGGAATCTTAGGCTGGCAAGAAGTCCAGAGTCCTTAAAAAACAGCAGCATAAATTGGTAGTTATATGGTAGAATAGTTTCAAGACATCCTGATCCTTACAGACAAAATAAGGAAATACATATGATAAAATACATTTTAATTGCATTCAAATTGAGGGCACTTAACCATCATGAATGTTTTTATCAAACATAAAATAAAATGTATTTTTACATTTTATGTGTAAAATAATCCAGCTGCAAGGGTTTGAAACTAACGGAGTAAGTATGCAGGGCTGCCACCAAACAGCAATTAAACAAATGAAAACAGACTTCAAAGGAGATGGGAGGGTCTGAGGATGAAAAATTCACAGAGCTGGCTGCAAAGCATCTTATGATGTTTCCCAAAGCTATTAGTTGCGTTTAAAGACACAAAAAAAAACATCCAAGGAAAAGACAAGAATGACGAATTTAACCAGCGAGCTTTCTACATGAAACACGCTATTTGGAAGGGTGGTTTTTTAGTGGTTTGTTGTTGTTGTTTTTAACTGTAAATAACTAATCTAATGCCAGTTTGAACTATGTTTTTCTCCTACTGCTTAAGAATTTTTCTAATATCCATGTTACCACTGTCATATGTCTGCTTTGCAAAAGGAAGAAAAAGAGGGTTACATACTCAGACAGTGGTAAGGCAGCAAAAAAAAAATTATTTTAAAAGCCTGAAAGTGTAAAATAGCATCCACACTGTAAAGGCAACTGTGTAAAAAACAGATAGACCTATTTAGGTGTTAGACCTTCCACTCTTAGGAGTTCTGTTCCTTTCTTATCCCTCAGAGTTCTGGAAAGCAAATATGAATGGAGGAAATTAAACTGGGTTTTCCCTTATTTAATTTTCAATGAATTTTACAATTGTGCCTTTTAACTCATTTAACAAAATAAAATTCAAAAAGAGTATTTTGAAAATTCCACTATACAAGTACGGTCTAATAATAAATATTCTCTATTTAGTTGAGTCTTGAAGTAATATCAAATGAGGGCTTGTAGCTGAGGGGAAAAAAAAGCAGCTAGAAACAACCTTGTGCCAATTGCAAAATCTGAGGCAAGTCATCCTGAAATTCACAGTAATGCACCAACATCTTAATATTCCCTTTTTTAACAAAACAGTAGTTCTACATAGCAACTGGGGAATGGTAACCAGCACAGCCACTTCATATGTCCAAGTTTCCCACTCAATCAAGGTACTTCCTCTGGTGTAGAATCAAATATTGTTGAATAGCTATAACTCACGTAATGATGCTCCTTGGTTTATGTTTAAGAAAATTAGACCAAACTAGTTCATCTGAGTCATACAGATTTTCTTTCCACCTCAGGAAACACCTTTTTCTAATTGCAACCCTACTTGAGAAAGAAGTGACAAAATAGATTCACAGTTCAGATTTCAGTGCTTTATTTTTGGGGTACCATAGTTTCCTGGGAAGTCCGATTGCCCTGATGTCTTGGTTTGAAAAGACAGGTGTCTGTGGAGGAAGGCAGGAGCCTCCCTTGAAATGGAAAGTGCAACCCTCTTCCCTCCAAATTATTATAATTTTGAAATTAACGGGCCTTCAGGCAAAGATATGGGGAATAGGAATAACAGTTCTTTACTAATATATATATATATATAACACAAGGCAGGGAAAAAACAAACAACCCACTGGTTTACACTGACAGAATCAGGAATACAATCTGACACCCTGTTAGGGTGGCAGTAGCAGTCCGATAAGATGCTGGCTGCAGTCCTCCTGAAGCGATGGATGTAGTTCTGTGGAAGCAGCAATCAGGTAAAAGAGTCTGGTCTTCCTCCGAAGGTCCGGTGGTAGGTAGGTAGCTCTTGTCCTCTGGAACTCCAGTGGGGGGAAAAGCTCCTCTGGGAATCCAGTGGAAGAAAGGCTGCTAGGGTGTTCAAAATCTCCGGTTTTATTTGGCATGGACTGCTTGGCTCCTTCCCCCCCCTCCCCGGGCGGAGCATCTCACAACGGGATGGGGAGTCGTGAGGCAGTTCCTTGATGGGCCATTAACAGGAGATAGCCCAGGAGCGAGTTATCGATGGGTCAGGCGATAAGGCATTGTTGTGCCCAGTAACAGGAGATAGTCCAGAGGGGGGAGGCAGGGAGCACCGCCCCACCTGGTCTCAACAGCTCCTGAAGATGGTAATAGAATATTTTTTTTTTTCCTTTTGGCACATTTTACACTGTAACCCAGGACACCTGAGTTCTTAAGATTAAGCTCAAAGACAATTACAAGTGAACAGTTAGACATATTCAATTCAGTGTACAAAAAAAAAAATATCCATTATTGAGTTCCATATGTTTTTACAGATTAGCAGTTTTCATTTCCCAAAATAGTTGCATCTGTCATCATTTATGTTCCTACCAAAGTAGTCCGGTATTTCTGAGCGGTTGAGCTTCTCCACAACTACGTCCGAGTGAAGGAATTGAAGAAGAAATAGATGAGAGATGAAGAACTATATTTTGAATACTTGAAACTGGCCCAAATTATAAAGTCACTAAGCTTTCTAAAAGAATAGGCCTTTTTCCCAGTTCTCACTCATTTTGCCCTATCTTTTTAATATGTTTTCAAGAATCAGTGCAACTGGTGCTTTTTCAAATCTGCTTTCAACCTTAGAAATGTCACTTTCTAAAAGATTTACAAATACGGTTTACAACTTAATATAATCAACAAAGATATCAGAATAGGTACTTTTGTACGCTACTTGACTTAAAAAGTACATAAAAGATTTTAAACTGGGTACGGCAGCCATATTTCATAGCCTGATTAATAAAATACCTTTGCTATGTAAACATGGGCAAAAGGCGAATCTTATACACATCTTTAAAAAGCAAATTAAATGGACATTCAAAGTTATCACAGGCAATTTATCGCATTTATGCACCAGTTCTAAGCTTATTTGTAGCGTAAGAGTAAATATTTTTAGCCAGAAAACGAATCAAATCAATTCAGGGGGAAGGAAAAAAAAAAAAAGTATCTATTCTCCATTCCAGTCTTTTATTTGCCTTTAAGTTCCTTTTCTTAGGCTCCTGTAGAGGCTTAACTCTTGTTTCAGGCTTTTCTGTAATTACTATGAGATGTTTATGGATATTTCATGCATCAACTTATTTCTTTTCATTTTGCTCCTTTCAACACTGTTTCTAACTAAATTTCATCAGTTTGACAACAAAAATTAGCCTGCTGGAAGAAGTGGGTACTAATTTAACACTTCAACAGCAGGCCCACGTTTTCTGCTGCACAGCAAGATATTATTAGGCGTTGCTTCCTTCTGCCTTTATGACAGTCCATACTCTGGTAACAAAGATTTCTTCGTGTCATTGCTATAAATGCTACACTATGTGTCCAAAGTCATACTGTTGTTGATAAAAATAATCATAAAGTTCATTCGAGTGATTGAAACCTGAACCCCAAGGGAAATATTACTCTACGATGAGAAGAAAAAGTTTAGAACAAATGTGTGGGCACAGCCCCTTTCTCTGGAGGAGCTGGAGAGCATTCCCCTGCAACAAGAAGGGAAGCAGAGCAGTGTCGCCTCCTGCCTTGTCAGCTGCCGTATGCCAGGCACTCTGCTGAATATTTCTCTTGCATTGCTTCTGGAGCAGACTTTTCCAGCTGATCAACAATTTTGCTAAAATAAGGGAGCATCCCTCCACCTTCAAGGCAACTCTCATCAAATTCCCTAAAACCACTCTTCTCACTCCCATCTTTTTTTCTTCGTAGGTCCACTTTAATCAGGACGGATCTACCATAAACAATTCACTTCACAGACTACCGCAGTGTTAACATTTCCCATTTTTAATTCCCCATTTGAACAAGACATTTGTGTTACAATGTTCTCTCATTGTTTTCTTGGCTATTAATAATGTTGTAACCCATGTACTAAAAAGTTAATTGAAATCTCAAGGCAGTTATGAAACCATTCAGGAGTTTAACTAAAGTCATCTTGCAAAGCAACAGTTGGTCTGGTTACTGACAGAAAAATTCTTAGCTTTGTCTCATTAAAAAAAGCTCTTTGCAGAGTAATGTGGACAGACACAAAAAATATACATTTTTAAATTTTATTTCTGATTTTAAAACTCCCACAGAACCTCACAGTAACTGTTGTAACTAATTACCAATGTCAATAAAATAAAATAAGACTATAATTATTTGCTTCAAGCTCTCTTTTGTAACAACCTCCTATATCCAGGCATCAATGGATTCATACTATCTTGCCTAGCTACCATAAAGACCTTAGTGCAGAAATTACTGATATCTTCATCTAGAGTAGACAATGAAACACTCTTGGTTTTCCCAAACACATTGTTACTGCATTTGGAAGGTTATATTTTACCCTCTACGAATACAGCTTTGCTCTCCAAGGTGAAATACCACTAGTGCCACTGAAACAAGTGGTTACGAATCTGCAAAATCAGCATGAGCAATAAAATGATGTCTGTCCGGGCCAAATGCTTCGCATTAAACACACAATTGCTGGCATAAAACCTAATGTCTCTCATGATCATTTCCCTTAAGAGAGGGGCAGGATATGACACGATAGAACGTATAAGTCATTTAACAGTGCTTCAAAGCACTTTCTAATTCTAGTTAGAGCCTAAAAAGCATTTGAGAAGCAGACTAAGAATAGGTCTTAATTAAGGTATTAATAGTACCTTCCTGGCAGCATATTAAAGGGCAGTAAAATGCTTAAATTTGGTCCACTACAAATGCTCTCCACTGCTTAACAAAATACATGCTATGCCTCTTCAGTATTGAGGGATCTGTTGTGATTTTATGGTGCCAAGAATGAAACTTCCATTCAGCAAATGCTGAATTCTGCACAAACCTGTTTCAAAGCCCAATCCTGCTGCAAGCCCTGCCTTTCAATAGAGAGAAATATGCCAAAAAATTTTGAGCAATGCTATTCACAAAACCATTGCACTTCCTAAATATAGAGCATTCTAAACTTAGAACATCATGAACATGTCCAAAACTGCAACTCAAAGTTAATTATGCAGTAATATAGTTATTTAGCAAAAATGTGTCTATAGTTCCTCAGAAGGAAGAACTTACATGTGAAGGAACAACACTGCTTCAAATAGCAAAGGACCCATTGTTCTGTGATAGTTTTCAGAGAACTTAAGAGCCTTAAATGTTGAGACTGCCATGCTTTCTTCTGATGTAGTTCTGCTAAGAGTGATTCATCAACCATGGCACAAAAAGATGGATTTGGGTGTCTGGGAGGGCAGACGCCCTGTTTTCTGTCCCACAATCAGGACTGGCTGCAAATGAGGGAAAGGATGCTGAGGGATACCAGACTGGACACTGAACAGCCTTGGGAATCCACGGAGGCTTTCCCTGCTACCATCTTATTTGCCCCAGCTCTAACCACGGGAAGGGCTTAATCAACAGAACACTTTACACATCAGACATTCTCATAAATATTAAATATTCTTAGGATTCCCAGTATTAAAAGAAGTATAAAGATTGTATTCTGGCAATCCACAGATTCTGAATTTCACATCATACACTGGTCACTACGAGAACAACAGTCTGGCGGTTTGCACAGCTCAGTTGCAGGGTAAGTAGCTGAAGTGTAATTACAGACATGTAGAATAATCATTAGCACCATCTAAATTAAATTAGGGGATAATGAAAAAAACCTGACTATCCTTTTCACTATGCAATTTTTTTACTGTGACATTTGAATTTTTTGGTTTAGAAACACTGTAATTTTAGTATTGCTTCAGATAATGACTGCCTTTCACATGCATCTGACTACCAGTTATGTCATTCCAGATATGGCTAGTTGTTCCTGGCCAGATGATTCATCATCAGCCATCAAGTCTCCCACTGTAAAAAATAAACACTGTAAGCCAGTCAAGGGGGTGAAAAGATGCACATATTATAATGTTAAGAGTAGCAGAAGTAACTAAGAACTGCAAATTTTGTTAAATATTTTCAGAGTAAACGCGAGGCCTATCTGCTACCATGGCAGCTGTGCAATTCAGCTGATAATGCCAGCACTCACGTTCAGCCTATTTACTTCCATTGCAAGAGACACCAGTAACCTTACAGAATTTTTAAGGTCACATGAATTTTTCAAGGCATGCTATTAAATGCATTTACTCTATTTTATAAAAGCCACCCACCTTGTACACACCAGCTTGACTTTCCAGTTCTCATAACCTGCACGAGATTACTTAGATTTGCTAAGTTACAGATATTATTTCCTTAATTTTGTTAAAAGAAAAGTGAGCTTATTTAGGTACTTAAATAAAGCAATTCCAGGGAGACAAGTAGATGCAGAGGTTTGATAATGAAATTTAAATATATTCACTGGTTTCTAATTCAAATGTAATCCACTCCAACAATGACTGAGAGTTAAACTGTAGGATGACTACACAGGTGATCTATGATTTTAAAATTATTTTCTAGTGAACAAGTGTTATGAGTACATAAACTGTCATAACTATCCATCAAAAGATGCCCTGGAGGCTGAAACATGCTTTAAAGTTGTCTCTCTGAATTTGGATGAGTAAATTAGCAGCTTGATCTACAGCTGCTCATACTGAGTCTATTCTCAGAAAAGACAATTTTTTTTTTTTGCATTATCAATGTGACATCTCACGACTATTATATCTGATTTAAAAAAAAAAAAAAATCTGAGGCCTAACTGTCTCGACAGAATCCTTTTAATCCTTGATCATTTTGCTAATATACTGCCAAATTAGAATTCTCCATTCACAAAATTCCTTCACTCTACATGGATATATACATTCTACACATATATATATATTTATATAGCATATAAATATGTATATACTGAATGAAGTAGCAGGGCAGCATACCCAAACAAGGGAACAGTTACAACCTCCTGATCCCTTAAACGCGCCTACGGCTATGACAGCTTTAGGAGTCACAAAATTCCACCTCTATACCAAAGACCATCGCTGTGCTACTAATCATGTACTGAACTGCTCACTGCTCACCCTGTGAATTCCACAAGGATACTTGTTCAAAAGAAGGTCCTGGGCGTATGAGGAATCAAACAATCACCCAAAAGAGGGAAGGAGAAGACCCGTCGAGCCACTTAGTGCCAGCATCTGCCAAAAGCCATAGCATAAAACTCTGTAGACATCCATTGTATGGGCCCTCCCATATTTTCACATCAAGTACAAAGCCTGAAGATTAAACTGATACATTTCAGCATGAGTGTTTTTTTCCTCTTAGTTTTACCCTGTGACTGTTGCTTAGCCCTTGTATGTCCTTTCCCTCCCTTCACCTAAAAATTGTTTCAGAATGTAAATTCAATCTCTGTAGTCTTACCACTTATTTTACTGAGCATTCAAAATATAAACCATGCACCCAATCTGTTGATCTTCTACTGCTTTACAAGACCTACAGTTTCTCCAGGTTTGTTAATGAAATGCCACAATATTTTGTTTATCAGCAACAGGATAAAATACAGAAAAGGGCATAGATTCTCTTTTTCATCTTCCAAATAAATAAAAGTCCTTGGTTCTTGGAAAAGAAGCTTGCAAATACAAATCTCAGGAAAATTCCTTTTGCTTACTTTCCTTCAGGAGTAGCTAAAGGTGTACAAATATAGGAGTGGCAAATGCCAGAGGAACTTCAAATAGATTATTCTATTTAATCATATTTATCATAAGATGGTACTAATCCTTCCTTGCGGCCGCATATTTTAAAGCTATATTTGGATACTGAGAAGTGCAGGCAGCTTACAGGAAACACAAACTATCATTGTCCCGATTTTTAATTTAAAGTGATTTTGGAACTTGCCTGCTTCCACACCCATTCAGATGGATTCTGACATAAGCCTGAAATGACTTCTTATTTCCCAAGAGGAAAAAAAAGAAATTACTGAAGGCATCTCTTGAGTGGGAACTCTCAGCATAATCAAAAGGTGAAGTCCTACCACTGTGAAGTCAAAAGTCCTATTTGCATCCAAGATGCTCAGATTTCAAATCAGTCTCCACTTCTCTGACAACTGGCCAGAGTTTATAAATCATTGCATTCTGCAGGAGTCTAGCGACAATTTCAAACATAAATCTGGGGTTAGGATACAAAAATACATACTGAATAACTATTTTATTATCAAGGAAATATTAAATCACTATCAGCTATTTCTTAATCAATTTCAGAACAGAATGAGAATATCAACATATAGCTGCACCAGAAGTATATTTGTCAAAGAAATCTGTTTGCAAACATGACTTCTAAATAGCAATTGCTTTCTTAAACCTTGGGAAAATGGGAAAACAAATAAGAACTTTAGGTTACCTCATTTCAATTCTGAACAGACTGTAGAAGCAGCAGCATGGTGATGGTTCTATAACTGTTTGGGCCCTGTTACAGTACAAACATACCTTTAAACAGTAAGCCTAAATATACTTTCAGTATCAATTAAAGATGTTTGTAACTTATCTGGGTATTAGAAAATGTCTGCATATATCATATACATAACACAAATAGTCAGGATAAACTGTGTTAAATTCTATGCTTTATGTAGCAGACAGCAAAAAAAGAAAAGGTAATACAACTGTTGGCCCAAGATATTGATCATGTCAGACTAACATTGCCTCACACAACCATCTGCAAACATCTTTCAAATTAGATGCCAATGCTGAAGTACACTTTTTTCTCTTTTCACTGAGAAAAACATTATCTTTGGGGTTCTTTCTGAAAATTATAAACATTTCCTAGGAGGCTGTTATATAGCTTTTTTCTTATTTTCTCTTGTTCAAAGGAGCCTGTTTAGAAGAAGCAAAGCAGAGACAAGATCCAGGGCTGAAAAAGATGCTCAGACACACATCTTGGTTTCTGCATGGGAAGCAACATAAAGATTTCCTGTAGGTAAAATTACAGACACTGCTTCTTTAAAGCATGTCTTCAAAGGTCAGTCTGCTGCAAAACCTAAATTCTCCTCTTGCATGGGGAGAGAAGTTTCCCTCCTTCCAGTATCCTCAGGCTTAGAGAAGCCAGGCCTTCTCTTCACTGCTTTCTCTCACAGAGATTGCCAGCTCATATTGCAATACTTCATATTGCAGCTGATACTTCTAGACGTTATTACAATTCTGCCAATTTCCTCCTCAGTATTGAACTCGATAGAAAGTAAAAAGGAAAAAAAAAATATTAATAATTCAGCATTTCAGAAAATTTGGTAGGGTTAAACATCCACATCATATG
The DNA here is from genome assembly GCF_034619465.1 of Leptosomus discolor. Taxonomy (NCBI): domain Eukaryota; kingdom Metazoa; phylum Chordata; class Aves; order Leptosomiformes; family Leptosomidae; genus Leptosomus; species Leptosomus discolor. The sequence goes on along the minus strand of NC_141395.1, from coordinate 35,266,082 downwards.
GTAATACATGACAACGAGAAGCTGCTGCGTTGTTGCACAGATTACTTAGATATAGGCATGAAGTCACTGAACCTGCGCACACTGCATCTACTTACGCATACGAGACTGTCTGTGGTGGGTGGATGCTTTATTTAGGCAAGAGTTACCCATCTGTAACTGTGGGAGGGAGATCAGCAGATGGACTTCTGGAGCTCCCTGTTGGAATCTGGCCAGGGCACTGCAGTTGCCAGCTCCTCTTTTCTGAAATACAGTCGGAGAACTTGCATATCACACATTAAAGCTATTCAAGGGCATTAAACAAGTAGAAACTGATTTTCCTCTGCTTTGTTCTTTGCAGACTTACTTGTACCTGAAAGAGGTATGTGTAAAACTCCTACATCCCTAAGATGACAGATTTATATACCAATTTTGTAGAAGTATTATGAACTACAAAAACACAATGCAGTTGCAGTTCCAGTCTTTAGATTGGAACAGCCTTAAAAAAAAAAAAAAAAAAAACAACTTATCAGAACCATACAGCAAGTCTCATTACTACCTTCAAATAAAGAAAAACCCACAGAATTCATGTTTCTTCAAATTCTAAAGAATTTTGATTCTAAAATGCCTGGACATCTAACCTTAGAAACTAATTCAAAATAAACCAACATCAAAAAGATCAAAAAGTGACAGTCCAATATAGACAAAAAAAATATTTCTAATTAAATATCATCCACCAAGGTGTTTTAGTGGTATATAAACAGAGAACAGGAACAGTTAGTACATACAAAAGGAAACATTTCATGAAAGGAAAGCACTTTGAAGTTCACTTCTTAGGCTTTGCTCCTGTAGGGTTAAACATGCATGTGTGTTTAAGTAGGGAGCACAAACACAGGGGACATGGAATCCTTCTGCTATCCCGCCTTTTCATGGGCACGTTACTCAAGTGAAGGGACATTCAGCCCGATTTCTGTGCACAGAGCACTTGTCTGCAAACTCCAGTTGTAGCCAAAGCATAGCGTACGCTGCTTCTATCTCTGCTGCTCAGGCACGTGTTTTGCTTCACACAGAAATTATCTGGAAAAGATGAGAGACTTTGCAGCAGGAGTAGTGAACTTATTGCTCATTCATTGGAGACTAAACACAGACCTTTTTGGAACTCAGATTTGAAACTGGATGAAAGTAATAGCTGTAATCGTAAAGCTGAGTTTTTCTTTCAGTTCACATGGAAAACTTCTAACTTCTTATTTCGTGAGCTCCTCAGACTGCAACAAAAGGCATGTCATGAGTGGGTGTTAGCTTGAAGCAAGTGACCACTTTCTTCCTTAGCTCCTAAGTAGAGGTTATGAAACAAGTTACGATGTGCTCCTCCACACGTTTTTGTGGTCATATAACCTGAAACCCTCTGACTTGCTCTGTTATAACATGCAGTGTTTTCCTGCCTTCTACTTTTCAGCTGGAGAAGACAACCAATCCAATCACATAGGAAACATCTCGATGGAGAAAGATTCCCTCCTCAAAGCAGGTTATTTGGAATTGCAACAAACTTCTCTGGGCCATCGCCACTCCATACTGCGCTGTGCCCAGAGCGCTTACATTGCCTGCAGCTCCCCTTCCCTACACTGTCCCTAGAGGAACACCTGCCTGCCACAGCCACTTTGAATTTACTGGGGAGCCTGTAATTCTTTTTCTCAGTAAAGTGGCACTGCAATTCATGATTTGAATACAGGTATAAAGAAAAAGGAATAGCAAAAGTTGTACATTAAAATCCAAGATACACTTGAAAGGAGAAATAGGTCATAGCTCACTGACTGCAAGGGCAAATTACTTGGAGTGGGATAACTGCTGAGGCAGTGGCCCCAGATGCTTGGCTGTCCTCACTGCATGGGCAAGTGAAATCTTCACCAATCATCTCCTCAGCTGGCACAAATCACATAACAGCATTCTAAGGCAATGCAAACCAGCAGTTTACTTTTATTTAAAAGCTACAAGGGAAAGTGCAGTGGATTTAAACTCAATTCAGGAACAAGTCATACAACACAAAGCTAAGAATCTTATCAGCTACCCCAAGCAAGAAGCATCTTTTGCTTATATTAAAAATGCAATTTAGAAACCAAAGCTTTAAAGAAAGCATACAGTCCTTTCAGTCTTGTTACAAGAGGTGACATCCCTGGGCACAGATGGAAGTTTGCAGGTAGAGCTGGCCACAGACTGCTTTCAAAGGCTGTTTTACACATCTCTTACACGGCCCTTCCTATGCTCTAAAAAATTCCATAAAACCCCCTGAGCTGATGAAATACAGCACTGAGACATATCACTTCTTTCCCAATGGAAAGGAAGGAAAACAAAATATTTTGCATCTACAAAATAGAGAATACTTTTTCACAAACTGTGGCAATCTTTTCCAGGTCATGTTTCTTTTTCCAAAACAACTGATCTGTAAATTCATGCATGCAGTTATGTATAAATGGCAAGGCATTTTCAACTTACATAAAAGCTTTCTGTAGAGAAAGTTTTCTCTTGGAACAGTGTTCACTGACAGTTTGAATACAAATATTTTCCAGACTGCAAATTCAGTTAATACTCACAAAAAACTACCTAAAGCATGAAGCACATACGTATTTCAATTCTCTCCATATACATAAATACAATATATATATTTATATAATATTTAGGAAAAGAAAATCCCAAACATTTAGGACTTTTAATTTGCAGTATGCTACTTGGATCTATAATTTATCCTCACATCCTTGGAACACCAGTATCTCTGACTCTATCACTTCTTAACCGTATGTCCTACTTGACAGAGCACTGTTAGATCACACTATCACAGTTAGATCACTTTATGTTACATGTCAACTGCCACACATTCACAGTTTCCAAAGGGTTAAGTCTGATGGAGTAGAAAATACTTTCCAAATCAGAAAGTCTTTATAGTACACAGTACAAGTTGCAGGGACTCTTCAAATTGCTTCCAGACAGTGCTACTTTTATAATTCCATCACGAAAGCAAATCCTAGCCTATCCATGTTCGTTTCTTCAGTGCAGCTTTAGATGAGAAGTGTATGTCTCGCCAGTCAACCATTGCCAAACTGCCGAAGGAAAACTCAGATACAGGGTCAGATAAAGCATTAAGGAGGTCAGCACAGGAATTCTGAAAATTCTGTCCAGTCCTCACTTTTACACTCCACTCTCACTGTCTGTGGGAACTGTGCACCTTAATTTCTGGCTTCCCACCCCCATTAAGCTAATCAGAATGTGACCAGCAGTGCGGCAGTTGCACAAATCGAACAAAATCAAAAAGCACTGACTGCTACCAGGTGTCAAGAAGGGCAAGTGAAGAGTGGCAAGAGAGGACCAGGCAGGCAGACACTGCAAATCTTTTTGTTGTTCTTTTTACAGCTCCTTCATTACAATTTTACTTGGTCTGAGATGAGTGAATTTTTCTACTGGTATTATAAAGCAATATTCCAGATCTGCATGGGAGCCTTCAACTTTCCCCTCCACCAGCCCCTAAGAACTCCAGCTGGTGCTACCGCAAAGTGGTAACATACAGCATTTCTGCACAGCAATAACCTGGAACTACTGCTGAGACCCAGCAGAAGGGGAGTCATATCCACAATATTAATTTCCTTCCATATAGTTTTCACTACATAATACATAGATAGGTCTTTGTCTGAAGCGATGCTCCATGCAGCTTTTTGTAGACTGAGGGAAAGATGACCTTTTACTCATCTCTAGAATATATATGGAAACACGAGCTATGGCAAAGTGCCAGGCATCAGAAAAAACTGAGACCGCCACCCATATGGGTTTGCAGTGTGTTACATCAAAGGCACATAATTTACTGTTTAACTTGGAGAGTTAAATTACTAATACCTAGTATATAAGCCGGGAACTAAAGTAATTTACAAGTGCCTTTTTAAACTTTTATTCTGATGGCTATAAAGTTAGTTGTCAGCAAATTTCACACAGTAAGCAAATGGGCATTACAAGACTTCAACAATTCCCATACTCCTGCCAAGAGGGGTGGGGGAAGCACTGCTTCTTTGGAATTTGGCACTGTGTTTGACATGTATTCACCTCTGCGGTCTCCACATTTCTAATTTTGCAGTATGCAATCTTCTCATCCTACAGGGGTGGAGTATTTATTAAACTTTTCCACCCCAAAAAATATATTTTAAAATATCTATTAAATTTCTCTTTTCCAGGGATGTTCAGAGAAATACGTTGTTTGTGGTCTAACCCATTGTGAAAGTGGAACCCTAAATACAGGCAAAATTGTTCAGTTTTTAACTTAATCTAAAAAGACTAATTTTACCTCAGGCACTTCAGAAGTGTATTTTGTTTGCTTATAAGTTTATTAAAGGTCTGGCATGGGGGAACACAAGATTTGGCCGCTGTGAGCTTTCAGATTCACATTCAAAACAGGACAATGTGGTTTTACAACACTATAGAACTTCATGGGAGAAGTGTGTTTGGTTTTTTGTTTGTTTGTTGGGTTTTTTTGGAGGGAGGGGTAACTAAAATTATAGAGCAATATTGTCAGCATTTCAGGTGGTTCAGGGTTTTTTTTCATTGTTGGGGTTTTTTTTGGCTATACCTCTCCTTACAAGTTCTTTCATAGAGTATAATTCTCCAAATATTTTTAGATCCTTCACAACATTTTATTATGCCTTTTCACACCTAATGCTTTTAGAAGCCACAAACAAAGCTGCATTGCTAATGTGGCAGTCATTGCACAAGCACGCAGGAGCCATGCAGCCCTCCTCCAAAACTCAGAGGTACTCAGGGAAGTTTTCAAAGCATGGGATTTCAGTGGTCAATTACAGTTGCATTTGAATACCTCACTATATAGCTTGAAAATCTTCCTCATAAAACCCATAGAAATACAGAAATGCTTCAGAAGTTGTCCAAAAGAATACAATTCTTCAGAATAAAATTTCCCAAAACCGAACTTTATTTCTATCATACTTTATAGACATTTTCCATAAAGTACCGTGTTAGAGACTATGAAAACCATGCTTATAGTCTAACAAATGAGGGAAATGCTTAAGTGAAAAAAATTTTTTTAAAAAAAAGATTACAAAGTTGCTCTTCTCCTTTCCCATTTATTATTTGGTCTTAAACTCAGATTTCTTCCTTTTCACAAGCCTTTTCCCTTTTCTCCTCTGCTACATAACTTAGTAAATGAGTCCAAACTACCTGATGAGAATCACAGCTGAGAAAAAAAAAAACCCAAACATCTGGTCAGTATGGAAAAACATCAGTCCCACAGTGACTTACTGCAATGCTTTAAGTGCCTGTTAGTTAGAACTGTTAGTTAGAATGGGGGGAGAGAGCAAATAAAAGAACATGAATTCAAACTTTATGAGCATAATGTTTGGAATTTTCTGTTCCTTAAAGAAGAAATGCAGAACTAATTCATACGAGTCCAACCCTACAAACTTTCTAGCAGACAGTAATATAATACTTGCAACTTCTATGAGTGATGTTCCAAACGAGAAATCATTCTTACTTCGTTCTTACTAGTTTTAAATTACAGTTTCTGTGGAAGCCATAAGGACCATATACCAAAACCTGGATTCACTAAAGCAGCTGGGTTCAAGCGTAGTTGCTACCATTCTTTCATCATTCAAGACAGAATCTCTGTCACAAACCAAGCAGCCATGGCAGAATTCAAGATGTTAAGAAAACAGATTTCAAAGGCTAATGCAAATAGTTTGTGCAAGTTTTACTGCTTTCAGAATTAATAAAACATAACCATTCTTAGATACTGCACATATAAAATGTCCAATCATGTCTTTAATTTACAAAAATGTATGTAAATCGGTATGTCACTTTGATCCAGAATTTTCCACTTGTAAAATTATTTTTTTTTACATATATTAAATGCCGTTCGGCAATGCCACACGTCTGCACATAGAAGCTCAAACAAGATCCACAGTATTTAATCCAGAATATTCCACTTGTAATATTTTTTTTTATTCATATATTAAATGCAGTTCAGCAGCACCATATACGCCTGCACATAGAAGCTTAAATGAGGCTTTTCAGATCACCACTTCAAAAACTGGTCAATGCTGGCATACCCGAAAAAATTGTTACTAGTTACTGATTACATCCAGTTTTTACCACCAATTCCTTAGTGTTCTTTCAAAATACTGATTTACCAGCCTCAGAGGTATGGTGAATTCACCTGTGGGAGTTTTGTCTGCCACACCCCTGATTCACAAGCTTCAGGTATTATCCTGCAAGAGGCTCTATTTCCAGAAACTTTAATACAAAAAAACAAACAAACAACAATGAAACAACAAAGATTTGTCAAGCCCTTAGAGGATTATGAGTAAAGAAAAAGCACATCTAACCAAGTCCTTGCTGGACACGTCCAAATTGTAAAACCATTATGTTAAATAGTGGTAACAGACATTCTGATGAGTGTTAGTGCAGAGTAAGGAACCAAGCTTACATTTTAACCCTCTGGCTATTGTTCGTTGCACTGTATAATCCCACAGCATCACAGTAGCGGGATTAGTATGTCTGGGTCAGAGCAAACTACTATGTGGAAGATGGGGGAAAAATATTTGGAAGTATCTTGGATAGAAAAAAACAACGCAAAATCATTTTGCCCACCACAAGAAAGCTTATTCTTTTATGACTCCAGCAGAACTAAAAACTAAAGGCTCAGTGCTATTTATGATCAGTACACTTCCACAAACAGCCTCATATATCTACTCCAGTAGAGCAGGAAGTTAGCCAATGCTACAATTCAAGTTCCCATAGTTTCCTTTTCCTTTCTTACACTTTAATTCCTAGAGTTTTAGTCCTCTTTGATTAAAAAAGTAAATTCACTTTATTAAAAAAAAAAAAAAGCTCAAAACCATAGGTTACATTTCCCTTAAACTTTCACTGCTACTTTACAAAAATAAGCTTCAAAGTTTGACAAACAAGAGACCTTAAAACTGCCCATTTCTAACCTTCTGTTGGTTTAGCACAAAGATAGACAAGGCCAGAAGTGATGTTTTAAGTTATAACACCTTGTTAGTGGCAACACCACCAACATTTCTCTAGATTTCTTGAATTTGGTAATTTTTACCAAGTAGTCCAGTCCTAACATAAAAGTGGAAATCCCACCAAAAAAATAGAATATTTCAAAAAAGCTCTTTACAGTTATTTCAACAAGAGGAATGGAAAGGCTTTAGCAATTTCTGTTACCACTCTAGTTAATACCCATCAATCTATGTAGAAAATATATGCAGAAAAGGTTGGAAACTGCAGATCCTCATCCTAACACAAGTAAACTCTACAAAAGGTAAACAAATTCAGTTAATATACAAACAACCAAATCCAACACCTGGACTTGTGGTTTCTTTTTGTTTTTAAGGCAAGCAAAGTACATTAGCAATGAGGCTAGTTTAATCACTTCTCAGGAATAAAAAGATATCAACTCCTCTACTTGGCAGTTACTTCCCTTTATTATTTTAAGATTTCATACATTTATGAGTCCAGGTCAGAGACCACACATTCAAGGATTATTTCCTCAAGCTTTACATGAAGGCTACAACTCACCTACAGTGAACCTCCAGCTGACACAGCTACATACTACTGCAGAAGGTTTCTCCTAACTGCTTGTAGAGGAGCTCCTACAGAGCCTGGCACACCACTTTTTCAACTGCACCTAATCCCACCTGGTTTGCGAATTAACCTGTCAACAACTTTGATGATTCACAGCTGTCACTGAGATTTCTTTTTTGCTAACAAGCGAGCACCCATTTCTTGGCTACTGAACAAAATAATCACATAAATGTAATTAGCTGCAGATGCAAATCCAGCTTTTTTATTAGCATTGTGCTATAATGGGTTGCTGCACTTTTTTAAAGCTTTCTTTTCTTAGCATTGTTAGTTATTCTTAAAAAGACACAGCATTCAGGCATAGGTTTGCTAAGAAATTAAATGTGAAAAAAAACAATCTCACAAGTAACTGTGGTTCCTCTAGTCTTTTTTAAAAAAGCAAATTTTAACAGTGTGGGATTTAGTATAAAAAGTCTCATTTCATAGTGGAACACATGAAATTCAATGATGGCTGTGATAATGAAATGCAGCTTTTTATTTTTAAGATAATGTTCAAATACTTATTTTTAACCACCTTTGAGGGCTGTTTTTGTTCAGCAGTGTTTCAAATCAGTGACTTTGCTCTTTGACCCACCCCATGGAAATGAAAACTAGAAGAATGCAATAGGTACCATAAATACAGAAAGACACCAGTGCCCTTGGATTCACTCAGTGAAGTTATATAGCAATAATTTGTTAAATGTGTTAACATATTTAATTTTAACTAGAAAAGGAAAACAAAGTCAAATTAATTTTAACGATATAAGGCAGGTAACCCTCTACAGAAATTGAGTTCCAGCCATTCCAAAAGCTGGCAATATTGAGCATCAGTGACTTGGCCTCTATAACAGCATTTCTATTGCAGAAATGTGCTCTGATGGAGTCTTCAAGATTTCAAGAATGAGAATCACAAAATACTTCTGCTACTTACTGCATACAACCTCTCTTTCAGAATAAAGACTCTATCTAAAGACTCTCTCAGATTCAGCCTTTTTCACCAAAATAGTTCTTTCTTGTCAAATTGATCAAATCTGTGGATAAAAACACAATTTCCAATTTCAACATTTTAAAAAGTACACATTGTTTCTTTAAACAACTGAGGCTTCCCTTCTGTAATGACTGTTGCATAGACATGTTTACACACAGAGGACAACTTTCAGGTTTTGGATCTAGAGACCTGCTGAACTTATATCACACATGAACCCATCACTGCAATAGCTAAACCTTTATCATAGCAGATAGAAATTATGTTTTACATGAAATGCTGTAGTATCTTAAATCTGGTTTCATTTGACAGGATTTTGTCTGCAACGTGGGCAGGACATCCCAGCAACTAAGGCTGGGCTACAGCCAGAAACAGTAAAGGGACTAAAAAACAAACCAAATGAACCTCTGGCCAAATACTCAGATATAGCCCGACTGCCCACACAGACCCAGGCAGGTTTTACATAGGACCGGCTGGTGGGTGCAGCCTGAAAAACTACACATAGTGCAATGGCACTGATACTGCATTCAAAACCAGAACAAAACTAAAATTGACATTTCTCATTTTATGAACTCTTTCAGAGGTGGAAAAAAAAATAGCATTCAACAAACAGGATTTTGTTGTCTAAATGTGTTTAAGGTCTGCCCTTAGGCATCTTACATTAATCTTAAGATAGAAAAAATACCTTTAATAACCTGGATTTAACCATCCTATGATTCTAAATCTCAGCTAATGAGTTTGCTTATTTGTCTGCCAAAGTATGAAAGTTATGAAAAATACAAAAATTTAGAAAAATACGAATTAAGTGTCATAAATTATCAAATACCACAAGATTCAGTTTTGCTTTTTTACAAGAAATCCCCTTGTTTGCTTGTTTGACTTACAAGGTATTTTAAGCCGAGACATAATTTATGGAAGCTCTGAACAGAAACACGATACTGGATGGACTGGACAAAGCTGTCTTGTAGAAGGGTATTACTGACATTCATTGCCTCCCCAAAATGTGGGGAGCAATGATGATGCTCTGGCTTCCTAGTTATAGAAATCTGGTAGGGATGGACCCACAGCCCCCAAGGTTAAAAGCTCTCCCTGTGGAGAGAAAACTATTTTTTCCAGTTCTCAGCACAAGAGCTTTGGCTAGTCTTGGTATCTGCACTGAGATAGTACATAATGAAACATTATCTTCGGTAACTGGTCTTCAACTAAGGGTTATTATTGGAAATGCTATATGACAACTCTCAGTCTTTTGTCTACTATAATCCTGGTCATTTTCTGTACCTTTAAAAATGTTGTGTCCTGGCTGCATACTTTACTCAGACTGTTTGTTCTGCACAGATCACTATCTTCCTACCGTGTGACACAAAGATTTTGTGATCCAATAGTTCCACATATCAGCACGGCCAAATTTATTTTCCAAAATAAAATCTGGGCAAACTGATAAATTAAATCAGGCTGAACATGGGAGCATGCTATAGAGTGCTAGACAAAGCTCACACTGCATAGACTGGCATGCACAGAGACAAGCAATAGCCAGGAGACATCTCGCTGTTTGCTAGCTGCTCAGAGCACTGACTTGTCAAACAGAAATTCATAACAGGGAAAATGAAATTAACTGCCACACGAAGAACCCAGTGAGAGGCAGAGATTTAGTCAACTAACTTAATTTATGCTAAATAGAACTCCCTTATGTTCTTACAGCTGAACTGCAGAAAAATCACTGTTCTGCAACTACAGTGAATGGAAAAATGTTAGTAAGGCCAGGATTGGACAAGACTTGTGAGTCACTACAGAGCTATCCAAAGGGATACAGAGGTCGTCCACTCGCTAGAACGTGGGCTGAAACAGTCGTTGATTTATTTTCCAAGAATCCAAATAAGAGGCACTCTCAGGGGAGCACAAGAAAAGACTTTGCCATGATTGCAGCTACAAAGATGACTACAGTTAAGAACTTCTGGCAAACATTAGCAGCTACAGTAGTAAGTCAGTTCTGTACTCAGAAATCTTTGAGAATGCAAGCACTGATAGGGAAGAAAGACATTACAATAGCATAACTGGTATGCAAGTTTGTAAGTACTTGTTAACTGATTTATTCATATGCATGAAAAAAAATCTAGATTTAGTGTTTGGGACTCATGTTTTGTGACTGAGTGTTTGAAGGTAGCTTTGGACATCCCTCTCTGAATTACAGGATTAGTGGATATTTCTTGCTAGAAAGGAATATATAAGAAGTGTTACATTTACTGCTGTACTCAGAGTTTACCTTCTCCTCATTCCACAGAAATGGCAAACTCCAATTACTATTTTCAGATTAGTGAAAAAGACATACATATAGGACTACTTGATGAAATTAAAAATGTAGAATATAAAATTTGTTGACATTATAAACCAGCCTTTCTGGTTTAGGTTACAGATCAGCCTGAACTAGGTTAAATTAATAATTTATAATATTATTTAGTGTATTATTAATTTAAAATTAAACCAATAAAAAAATTTACCTCTAAGGCTCAATATGATTTAACTTAATGATACAATATGCTAAAATGCAATTAAATGCAATTAAATTAAACACAAAACCTTGGCTAGCTACTACTTTCTTCTTCCATAATTTAAAATTGAAGCATTTAATCTGCCTGGCAGAGGCATGTTTTCTGTAGTCACCATGACCAGACCAGTCTAGAAGTCACCAAATTCAGACCATTTCTAAGTCATGCAGAACTCCTGGTCTTTGAGCCCTTGCAAGATGACTTTGTGTGCAGCCCAGACACTTTAATAATAGGGAGATACAGCTCTGGCAGCTCTACTAATTATACCTGTAGCACATGGAACTGCACATTAAAGAAACTCTTGACATCAACTGGTTAGAACTACTAGAAATTACCTTACATGACGTTAAAAAGCACTAGTCCAATATAAAATTAAATATATAAGACATGCAGTTTTAAATGAGGAATTGAGAAAGTCAACAGAAATACAGCACCTCAATCTTCTTTGATTTATGAGTGATCTAAGGGTGAAGAAAAAATCCTGCAATTTGAGTGGTACAAGCTTATGGCATACAGAAGTCCAGATCAAGAGTGATTAAGTCTGTAATTCTACAAAGTCAAAGTCACCTGCTGTCAGCTGATTTTGTCACACTTCTGTCTGCCCCAAAATCACCATGGGCATTATTTTTATGCTCAAAACTCAGCTTTGTGCAACATATGGGTTATTTACCTGTTTTATCACCCGTAAGTAGAAAGAACAAGAATCATGATTCACTTTTACTTACTTCCTTGAAACCCTTCTGATCTCAGTAGTATTTTTTAGGTGTTGCTAAAGGAAGGGCTGGGCCACAGTGGCCGTGCTAAAGGCCACGAAGCTTTGACCGACAAGTTTCTGGGTGCCCACATTGCTTCTCAGACTGCTAGCTCTCTGCTTGCTTCAGATGCCTGTCTTATCACTGATTATTATTTGATGAAGGTTCTAACTCAGATGCAAGAAAAAAAAAATTAAAAAATCAAAGTTATGACTAGGCTTTCCAGCCTCCCATGACTAAAACTTCACGTTTTCAACTTTTTCGGCAAAGAAAGCCAAGAGGACGCTGGGTTGCATTAACAAAGGCATCAGCAGCAGAGATACAGAACACATTATCCCACTCTACTCAGCGCTGTCAGACCACACCTGGAGTACTGCCTTCAGTTTTGGTCCCCGCTATGCAAAAAAGATGCGGACAAGCCAGAAAGGGTCTGGAGAAGGGCCACAGAGATGATCAGAGGACTGGAAGACCTGCCGTATGAAGACAGGCTGAAAAAACTGGGTTTGTTCGGCCTTGAGAAGAGAAGGCTCAGGGGAGACCTTGTTACCATGTACCAGTACATAAAGGGTGGCTACCAAGAAGATGGAGACTCCGTTTTTACGGTGAGTCACATGGAAAAGACAAGGGGTAAAGGGTACAAGTTCCTCCTGGGGAGATTCCGATTGGACTCCAGAAGAAACTTTTTCACAATGAGGACAATCAGACATTGGGATAATCTCCCTAGGGAATTGGAGAGTTTTAAGCTTCACAGGGTGCTGGGCCATATCATTTAAACTATATTTTTACCTTGAAAGGTGAGATAGATGATCCTTGAGGTCCCTTCCAAGCTGGTATTCTATGATTCCATGTTTAACCATTAAAGCAGAGGTGGCATGTTGCAGCCACAACCATTTTTCCTTTGTATGATAACATATGTCACCACCTTTTAATGTTTTTTATGGTGTATATATTTTAAATGGGGAAAATAATCACAAAACTGTGTAAAATCACTATGCCAGACGTTGATGTAGTAGAAGAGGAATCCCAGAGATACAATAGACTGGAAGCCACAGTTCATCTAGGAAGCCAACTTGGAAAACACGACTAGTGCTGTGGGTAATGTTGGAGTGCAAACACCTGTCTTTTCTTCCACGAAAGAAAAAACCCATACCCTGGAATTTTTTTAAAGCTACATATAGCAATACATGCTCTGAAAATGCTGTGAACTTTTACGTGCTATTTTCTGTCTGCTTTTTAAGTAACCTCACTTTGAGTGTAGACATGGCCCTTCATTTTTGTCTAGAAAAGATGATTAACATGATTTCAGTTAGAAATGTGCAGTTTTGAAAGTATTATCCTGTGTTTTGCATCAACTGTCCACACCAAGATGGGAAATATTAATCATGTAGCAGCCTGCCACACACAAATAGATTCATTTAACAGATGCAATGTTTAAGTCAAAAATCTGTGCTCGTGATGAAAAATTTGGAGTAAATCCAGTACAAGGAAAATAAAGCACAAAACTTACTGAACGAAGAAATGTGAGAAAGAGTTATCCTAAACATCCTTCTCATTCTTGACTTCTTAGGAGGACACCATGCTGGGCAGCCTTGGGGAAGGAGGAGGAACTCTCTCTGCTCCCTGAGGAAAAAATGGGGAACAAGAGACTCACTAGCCCTCACCTTTGGAAAGCTGAGTCCTGCTCAGTCATTACTTGCACAGAAGAATGAATGTGTGTGAAAATCTTAGACAACAGCACAATGCCTATAAAGGAGCATTCTTCTGTCTGATTTCCACTGGTGATTAGATTTATGATCGGAGATACAAGTTATTCACTTGCATGGAAGTCAAAAGGTTGGTTGTTTTGTTTTTTTTTTTAAACGTGATGCATAAATCTATAGAAATACCTAGAAAGTGCTTAAACTTCAATAGGATTTGAATCAGTGTCGTTGAATTAGAAGATGACAAAATAAATTGTGCACTGCACTTTATTCCCTGGATAAAGTACACAAAAAACCCACACAAATGACAGCTCTTCAGGGTTTTTTTAGTAAATCAAGACAAAAATGCTTACAGAAAGACAGTTCCTTTCCGTGATCAAAGTACTACCTCATCTCTCAAAGCATTATTCAAATACCATTCCCATAATATCAGCTGGTCTTACTACCACGAAGCAGGAAAATTTGAGCAAATGGAGTATTTAATTTGCAGTCTTAACTACACAGCTAGAAATACATTAACAGGTTGTAATTCTTCAAGGATAATAAGCTGTAATAAATGCTGTTGGTACTTTTTGGGTTCTACATACTTCTAAAATAGACCAGCATTTCCATTTTTTAACCAAGTTATTACAGCTTTAACATATTTTGTGGTACTGCTGTAAGAATATACTTAAATGACTGATGTCTTAATTTTCTTTTGTGGAGGGATTTAGAAGTACCAGTCAAAGATTATGTCATAACAGCATTATGGTGAGAATAGGAAATAGTACTAGAGAGTGTGTCTGACTGGTTAGACTGCAAATCACAGACAAAATTATAAGGTAATAATCAGACAGTATAATAAGCAATATAAAGTCAGAGTTAATCCCCTGGCTAAATCTTGTTAGGTGTTTGGAGTTATCTCTGGGTCGACCAGAGTTATAGAGAGGGCCAGCAGATGGGGGTTTGGATGGGATTTTTTGGTTGGTTGGTTTGTGTGTGTGTGTGTTGTTTTGTTTTTTAACAGAAAGCTTTCATGAATGACAAACTCCAGGAAAAGCTGAGAGCTTGCTGCAAACAAACGATCAAGTTGTACACAACTGGTAGCAGAGAGATGTAGGTGAGCTACAAATGCGTTAGTTAACAAATAAGTATAGGATTGGATCATCAGACATACTTAAAGTGGAGATAAGATTTTATTAATAACCCTAAATGTAAAGTTTAGAGCTTATTGTAACTTTCCTTTCATTAACAAAATTTCTGTTCAGTAGCAGCATCTGAACTACAAGTTAAATAGGAAAATGAAGATCATTTAAAATGCCTTCTACTTTAAAGTAAGCAGAAAGCACCAGAAATACGAACTGGAAAAATGCAATCCTGTATATATGTAAGTGAATAAAAACCACCAGGTTCTGTAGGACAACCTCAGAAATTAGATAATGGTAGTAAACTTTCACTGCAAACGTTTGCAAGGTCATACATCTAGTTCCGCTGTTGGAGAGCTGATATCAAACATGCTGATTCTTGACAGAAACAGGAATGCTTATGTTTATTTTTAATAGCGTTACAATATTTAAGCTGACACTTTTAAGGAAAAAAAAAAAGTTGAAAGCCATTACTGCATACCAAAGCATCCAAGTTACTGCATTGCACACTAAGGTTACAAGTTTCTAGTCAATTCTCTTCGTACATCTGTAACAACCTTGCCAGAATTGCTTTTACCAAGTCTTCAACGCTGTAATGTTAACTGCTTAATATAATTATCACAGTCATTACTTTCTTGCCACAGGAATACTTTATGAAACAGTGTATGAAATATAACTTTCAAATGGACAATACCAATATCTAGACCCTCTTTTATTCATAGACTGCATATTCCAACCTAGAAACTCATTTGAAAAAAGGAAGTGTCAGAGAAAACATCCTCACTGATCAAAAATTAATTAAATTAGTTCCATGAAATGAAGTACGAGTAGGATTAATTTGGAGGCAAACATTCCAGAAGCAATCTCTATACCTTTGTACTTTTCTGTCAGAAAAACAGGCTTTTGGATGCAAGACAAATTGTGCTACTGTTGATTTGAGTCTGCAAAATGCATGTAACTATGTCCATAGCATAATATACGCTTGTTTCTTCCTTTTTTGTTTTTGTTGAGGTTGGGGTTTTTTCTGCTCTATCCTCCCCCTAAAAAAGGTAAGAAATTGCGATTTTGGCAAAAAGCTCAAGTTTGCGGGAATTCTCACTTCTACAAACCAAATATAAAAGAGCTGATATAAGTCACTATGTAAGCTCACAAAAAAAATACAAGTCTGTCATCAGTCACCACTTCCTTTTAGAGGATGTCGGTATTGAATAGCACCTGCTAATACTTCTGTGCTTTCCAGAGTCCCAGTGTTCCCGTTCCTTTAAGTACTTCTAAACACAGAACAAAAGCTCATGACTGATCTTGTGCTGAGGTGGAGCTCCCTCTATTCTCAACTCCAGAAAAAGCAACTTTTTCAGAAAATTTTACACCATAATTCATATCACAGATCATATGAACTAGAATTTCTTCAACAAAAATACAAACCAACAAAGCATTTATGGCAGGGCATATAGAGCTCTTATTTTACTACTCATTATCATGGTTTTCCAAGGTAATATGAGGAAAAAAAAAAAAAAAGTCAGATGACAATGAAATACATTCCTTGCTAAGATCACTTTCTTATTTCTATCATAAACCAAACATAGCAGAATAACAGGAAGTTTCAGGTTCCCTTCTATGTCCTCTTAAAATTTAATCTATTTTGACTCTGTGTTCTAGATATGTTTTCATACTATGTCTTAGTTTTTCTCAGCAATTTATTCTAATATAAACATTAGTTTAGCATTCTTTTCAATTAAAGCAATGTTCCAATTTTTTCACTTTTAGTATTCTCTCTTTCCAAAGACTATTTTTTTCAGTACTACTAAGCTAAAGTTACTGGTTTGCTTTTCTTCACCTTTCCCCTTGTCTGAGGACCTAATGAAACTTTCATTTACAGATATAAATACTTTCATATAGGAATCAATTAATATAATTTCAGGTTAATGAAAGATAGCTAATGTGGGGGTGAGGACAAGCGAGGAAAAATACTGACAGCATGTTAAATAGCATTTTAAACACCTACTTTGAACCCTCCCCCAAACTACAGCCACTTCACCTACTGAATAGATGCCATTTAGGGAGACTAATGAGTTTAAGGTGTGTGTTGGGACTGACTCATCTTTATACCATTTTCCACTTAACACTTCTGGGATAAAAAGGTAAAACACTAGATAACATTTCAAAATTTTAACCATGAAGTTGCCATATGCTCGGAGATGAACATTGGTAACACTAAAATTTGGAGAGCAATTACAGCACCTCTGAAGTGGTTTATGTTTTGTTGTTACTATTATAACTGAGCTGTGAAACATGTAAGTACAAAAGCATTTTCCCTGTTGCAAAGAGCCCATAAGCATAACATTAAAGTGACTAAAAGTAAATCCCTCTGTATAAAACCTGTTATGGATAGCATGGTTAGGATCTTTTAAATTACTGTAGACACGTAATACTTGTACCAAGATTTCTGAAATGTAGGAAACTATTATATCCAGACCTACCTCCAATATAACTCAGAAGTAAGCAGGCTTGTATCTAGAGCAGCATTCAGTGCCACTTCAAGTGTTAGCTGGGTTAAGTAATACATCTTTTTTGACAGAACTAGAACCAAAGAAGAGGTTTTCCACGCGTTTAGCTTTCTGTCCCTTCACAAGCATTTATTTTTTCAGATTTTAGACTATCATGTTTGGAAGTAGGTTCTCTCTAATGTGTCAGCAGGGTTGAAAGCCCTCTCCACTAGGACCAGGATCCAAGTAAGGACTCCCAAAATCCAAATCTTCTCCAGAAACTAATACTGATGAACAAAGACGACCCTTTTAAAAAGGTGCAGTATAGATATAATGATAGATCTAAATCAGTTAATTCCATGCAGAAGAGAGACCTTGGGGTTATAATGCGTAGTTCTATGAAAAATATCACTTGTTTGGTAAGGTTAAAAAAAAAAGGACAATATTAAGAAGCATTAGGGAAAAGTGGAAAACAAAACCTTTTCCCACAAAGTGACAGAACATGAGCAGCATTACCAGAGGTGCAGAATAGTCCCCATCTGAGAAACAAATACTGAGACTTCTAGCAAAAAAAGATACTGAAGGAAGGACTATGACAGAAATTCAAAAAAGAAAAAAGAACAGTGAAACTGAAGTGGAGAGAGATGGAAACTAGTTGTCTGTCTAAAATATGAGAATTAGGGGAAGTAAATTATCAAGGGGCATAAGAGGGGCAGAAGAGGTATCTTTACAAACAATAGATGGTCTTGCTGCAGGATGCCACAGGGGTCAAAAGCTTATGTGATTTCAAAATGCCATTTCATAATTAGATAGTAGAAAGTATCAATTTTACAAATTGATAGTAGAAAAATTCATCAAGATGTATTAAACAACAACATCCTACTTCCAATCACAATTTTAAGCATTTAAATGATATATTTAACCCAAGGTATTGCTTGCTGTATGCTCCTCTATGATCAGAGACCAACAGGAACCTCTACAATGCAATTCAAGTCACAGATAGGCTTTACTTAGGTTAACCAAAATTACTCCAAACCAGCTTGTATACTTCCCTCAAAACTGAGGGTCCCAGACAAGGAACAGCACCCCTAACCCTGAACTCTGACTCTCCTATTATGAACAAAGGCCAGCCCTTTAACAGCAATACTGGCAATACATGCTGGCACCAGGATTCACATCACTGTGGCCATTAAAAGTAAAGCTAGCCAGCATTAGCTTCCCTAACACAGAGCAACATTTCCCTGGCAAAGTTTTGCCAAAAGCTCTTTCAGATCGTGGATCACATCAAGCCAAAAATTCCCAATAGTCCTCCCAAAGCTGAAACACAGACCTTCACTCAGAAATTCATTTTGGTCACTGGTCTCAAAATACGTCCCTTCCTACTTTATCCAAACTCCTTTCCCCTCCACACACACTTCAACAGGTTGAGCTTGCATCACTTTTGTTACTCATTACATCAAGGACTATTATTAACTTTACAATAACAATTTATTTCTTTAAGTTATAAGGCATCTTGGTAAAGTTAATAAAATTATTTTAATCTGCTTTTTGTAATCAGTGTCTAGTGAAAATAATTTGCCTGTAAACAATTAGCACAGCATAACTGCAAACTCTCTGAAGATTTCCACAGTCTGCATGTCTATTACAGTTACAGCAGCTGCAGGTAAGATACACCTAGAACTGGTGCTTTAACTGAAGATGCGTAGTCTCAGTGAAATGGCTGTTCTTTTGTTGATACAATTTACCAAATTACTTTTTAAGAAAGTATTTTGCATTAAAAAAATTCTTTTAATCAAAAAGCAAGTTTTGTTACATTTAATCAGTTTCAAATAATTTTTGCATTTTGAAAAAAAACCTACTGTGGTCCTCCTGCAGCAGTGTTACTCAGCTTGCTTCTCATCAGTATTTTTTCAAAAAGAAAGGTGGATAGATTGTTGTGAGACAAACACACATATTACTTGAACAACTTCGTCTTTAACGGTAATATTTTGTTGTAGACTACGAAAAGTCTAAGAAAATATCTTAGAATTATGAAAGATATTTATAGTCCTATTCAGAATGATAGGAGTATGGAAATTAGAAACACGTAAAATGAAAATTATTTTTGGCACATCATCTCCTTGCATCTACTTATCTCTGCACGCTAAAAACATATAAAGCCATACTGAGATGGGCTCAGCACAAACCACCAAGCAATCCTGAATAGCTAAAATTATTGCTGGAGTTAAGCAGTCGAGAAGTCCCCAAGCTACTGTAATTTGCGCTGGCGACAAACTAGCAGCTAGCCAGACTCTGCAAAGAAATCTTCATCTCAAACCCACTCAACCTCAAGTTCTTCAAGTACAAGGTCCTCATAAAAAATGATTCAGAGCACTGGCTACAAACACCTAAGCAGGGCCCATCGTTTTCAGCTAACCAAATGATGACCAGTCAGGAACACTTCCATTGATGTAAATAGAAACAGCCCTCTCTCCTGTCCGCTATAGACAAAAAAAGTTACCTAATTATTTCATAGCTATTCAGCTGCCTTTTTTTTTTTTATAATTCCCTCTAAAAGGTTATATTGCTTCACTTGCACACTTTCAAACAATGAAGTGTCATAATTTTAGCAAAAAATTGTAATGTTGTGATTTCCTAACATCTAAAAAAAAAAAACCCCAAATATTAAGTAAGCTGTCTTTTACAAAAAGCTTTTCATCTTTCATTTGTCTTTCATTTGTTTAGATCTGATGACCAGTCAGCTGTCACAGCATTACAGAATGTCAGGGGTTGGAAGGGACCTCTGGAGATCATCCAGTCCAACCCCACTGCTAAAGCAGGTTCACCTACAGCAGGTCACACAGGATGGTGTCCAGGCAGGTTTTGAATATCCCCAGAGAAGGAAAATCCATAACTTCCCTGGGCAGCCTGTTCCAGTGCTCTGTCAACCTCAGAGTAAAGAAGTTTTTCCTCATGTTCAGGTGGAGCTTCCTGTGCTCTAGTTTGTGCCCATTGCCCCTTGTCCTGTCACTGGGCGCCACTGAGAAGAGCCTGGATCCATCCTCTTGCCACCCTCCCTTTAGATATTTATAAGCATTGATAAGGTCCCCTCTCAGTCTTCTCTTCTCCAGGCTAAACAGACCCAGGTCTCTCAGCCTTTCCTTGTAGGACAGATGCTCCAGTCCCCTCATCATCTTCGCAGCCCTCTGCTGGACTCTCCCCAGTAGCTCCCTGTCCCTCTTGAACTGGGGAGCCCAGGTGTCCCTCATGAGTATCAATTGCCTGCTGGAATCTAATCTACTGAAACCATAAACCCTATATTGAATAACACTGAAGAGATTTACAGTTGTACTGGGGGCAAGAAGTACATAATGGTAACAACAGTCCTAGTCCAATGTCTGTTTAGAAAGAGCATTTACACTTAAGGTGATTACAGGCGCAAAACACATGAGAAGTCTTCTCTGTATAGTATACTTGCCTTAGTCTACAATAATTGTATACAGTAGACTAAAATTAAACAATAATTACAGTTTATTAATATGGCTTTTTCAACCAGTTGATCTAAATAAATCTAGAGGTTTGTAGAAACAAACTAGCACACATTTAAACTTAGTTACTGGAATCAAAACAGTGAATAATAAGTGGAAACCTGTAAGAAACTGAGGATAATCATGTCTAGGAGAGGATAGAAAATGTCCCAATTACTCTTTGTGCTCCCAATATTATATAAGGCCAGATAAAACTTTCTAATCAAAGTTTGGTTCCTAAATTTATTGTAATGATTGCATTTCAATAGCACTTTTCATCTATAGTTCAGCTGCAGGCAATGCCAGGTCACAAGTAGGTTGTTACCATTTTGAGCGGTTAAAGGCACTTGCTCAGCCTCTGGTGCAGAGGGGGACACACAGATGTGCCCTTCCAAGCTTGTTAAGCACAGACCAACACTGACATCTGGTGCCAGCTGAGCCATTTTACACTGGGGCAAAGATTCAATTTTTTTGATTCAGCTCACTGGAGTTGCTAATTTGACACTAAGATAAATCAGCACATCCTATTCAGCACCAAGCCACATCACAGTTTGACTGCAGGGAAAAGAAAGGAAATAGTAAAAGTATAAAGGATATACTTAAAGCCAGGAGAAGAAAGTGAGAGTACCTTCACAGATTTTTTTCTGCGATGCATTTTTCCAAAATGGTGGTATGACTGTCATAGCTCAAAATAATTTTAGCTGCAGCTACTCTAGGGAGTTCACTATTTTTGTGAAAGCAGTATTAGGAATATCTTTGCCAGGGTGAGCACACTAGAAAAGCGCAAGAGTTGTATGTATTCTGAATATAAGTGCTCAAATTATGGTTGGCATGACCTTGCCTTGTTTGAACCGCCACAACCACTACATGTCCCATTTTGTGGGCTGAGGAATCACCCTGTGCCAGGACTTTCAGCCACCTGCCCAGAACGAATTGCCCCTAGGCAACGGGGCATTCAGCCCAATCCATGTCAATAAGTCTAGCAAAGTTAGGGTTTGGGGTTCAAATTTCATATGTACAGGTAAGGTTAACTTTCTTGCAGGCCACAGCCTACTGCTATCAAGAATACCAAAGCCAGGCTGACAACCAGAGAGGATGATCCCAATGGTAATCCAATGACTTTTTCCAATGCTGTGAAGAACCAATTGCAACAGAGTGGCTGCTGTCTTAACTAATAAAGAACTAAACTTTTACACTGCAGTTGCTTCTGCTACCAGATAGTAGCTCAAATATGTCTGTGAAAGATGGATAAACCTGCCACAATTACAAGCCAACCTCACTATTCTCTCATGCAGCTAGCCAACAAAGAACTATTTCCAAAGCATAGCTGTTCTGTGCATCAAAACACTTTATAACATGTTCACATTCCCAGAAGGCACCCTGCAGCCAGCAGACTGTTGTAACAATATTATTTGCAAGAACAGACTTGGAAAAAAATGGCTTTTTATTATTGCATCTCTGTGCCAGCATCCTAACTTACCAGATGTTTCTTATTTCTTTTTTTTTAAACTGCACTTGGGCTTTTGGTATTTCTAGAATTTCAACGTTTCAAAGAGGTTTCTGTTACCTTAAGAAATCCATTTTAACGCTGTCTCAAAAATCTGTGATTATATGAGTAATGCTTGATTGTGAGAAACACACCAAGCCTCCATCCAAAGTGAACACTTTGGGTAACTCTTGTAACCCCACCTCCTTAAACATGGAAACAGTAATAAGCTCTGAAAGTTCCATGAATGGAAAAGCATTCATTATGCGAAGTTTTGAGGTTTTGGGAGGGAGAGTTGTGGGGTTTTTTGCTTTGGGGTTTTTTGGGCTGTTTTTTTGTTTTGTTTTTAAACTGAGATACTGAAAAATACTGAAATCCCAGAACTATGTAGGGCCCTACATTTTGTAGGGAAAAACAAAGAAAAGCATTGAGGATTTTGAATGCATATTCAGGGAAGTGGGTGCAACAGCATGACAACTAATAAAATGAAGTATGCTTTGTCTGGTCAGTGCAAAGTGTTACAGATTAGTTTTCACTTCATCTTAACTAAGAAGGCAAAACCTTTTTTTAAGTACCACAACTACTTCAGCAGATGTGTGACTGAAGCTTTAGATTCTTCTGCTTGCAAGAGATGCCAGTACATTTCAGTTCTCTAATCCCTAACAAGCAGCACCTTCTGCTATAAGAAAACATGACCAAGTATAGAAGGCACACAGTTTATAGCACCTTATTTTACTGACTCCTTTTGGAATTCAGTGTGTGGCCATTACAAGAATCTCACTTGAATTATGGATGGTCTCTAAGCCCTACATTAGTGTAATAAGTAACATGTTGTGCTTTGTTCATTAAACCTGTATGGGAGGGTATAGATGAAAGATTTATGTGCTCACAAGAAGGCTTGATAGCTCAACTGAAGGACATTCGGCAAAGTAAACAAGACCCATGGCTGAAGGGGTTGAATAATCACATTCTTGCATAAGTTCACCCACAGGGCAACGAGGAAGACCCTCAGCCTTCATCCTTACGACCACCAGGAGGTAGAAAAAGACCCCCTAGCAACAGAAGGAGTATGCGCAGAGTATCGCCCTGATTGTGACGTCGCGAATACAGAAAATGAGACTGTATATAATGTGCTTACACGAGGCGGGAAGTTGCGAGCCGTTGGCGGAGTGCAGACTCCCCGGCCGCCCAGCGCTGCCTTTGCTCTTGTTCGCTTGCTAATATAATAAAATTTGCATTGGATTTTGACACTTTAAATTGTCTGTGTCTCTACCTATCACAATTAGGAGACTGTATTACTTTTGAAAAATAACTAACTCAAAGAACAGGGAAAACAAAGTGAAACTCTCATTCCCTGGATAACAGATAAGACAGAAAGAATTCACTGGGGGAGGGGAAATAAAGCAATTGAAGCACAGTAGCAGTTGGGCAAAAAGCAATGGCAAATGAAAAAGTCCTCACAGCTACTGCAAAATCTTACCATGCAGTTCACAATTTAAAACAATGTTACATTGCAGTGAAGACTCAACCTGTCCTCTTTGGTTTATTTTCTGTCACACTTCCAGACTTTCACCATCAGACTAACAGCTTATTGAACCAGGATGGATCGTTTGCTTTCTTATTTAATGACCTGCACTACAAACAGGCAGACACAGCTGGGTGCTTTACCACTTGTCTAACTACGAAATGTTGCAGTTGTGTGCTCAGTGCCAAAAAAACTCATCTTTTTGAATTATGCCTTTACTAATGGCTTATTGACTTTTGTATCTTTAAATCTACTACTAAGCATAAACAATGAGAAATCAACATGGGTAAACAGGTTGCCTGTGATACAATCTTCTGGCACAGTGAAACAAAGCCTCCCTACAGTTTCAAAACATTGCAATGAATAATAAAACATTGAACTACAAATTCACATTTGTTTTTATATTCTTATAATTTCACATACAGGTTTTTTTCTGCTAGTATGCATGGAAATTCAGGACTCATCATTACACAATTTTAGATTTGGGCACAGTCTCTCCAAAGTAAATAGAATCCTGTAAGACTTCCATGTAGTCATTCCTGACTTCTTTAAGGTTTCATTTGTGTTGCCTTCTTTTTCTCCTTTTTCTCCTTTTCCCACCCTTCCCACAGTTAGGACAAGGCAGATTCCTGGTAGGTCCTCATAAACCCAGGTCTCTTGAAAATAACTGTAAGAAGTAGGAAGAGGCTTGCTTGTGATATCCCATAGGCACTTCTGAAGTACGCTCAGTTTTGGGGCCTGTCAGGACGTAATACTCAGAGCTCAAATAAACCAACTAGAAAAAAAAAGTACACCTCTACTACAAGAGCTAAAGATTCAATGAATATTAAATTGATCCTGTGTGCAATATTAGCAAACATCTGTGTCTGAAGAATTTCCATTCATGGAAGCCATCCAAGCTTGCTTCTGCTCTAAGCCCTTCTCATCGCGGTAACCATAACACATACAACTACCATAATAAATACTTGTTCACTCATCTTGTATCTCCTTAAGTCTGCTACAATACAGAAGGCTGCTTTCTTATCAATGGTACTTGTACAAAATCTTCACTTCTGTGCAACCTTTGCTATCCAGCGCAGCTTGGAACCACCAAGCATCCTTCACAGGTGTAACAGGTTTGCATGTGTGTGGTAAGATTTTGGTAGCATGGGGGTTACAGGGGTGGCTTCTGTACGAAGCTGCTAGAAGTTTCCCCCATGTCAGATATAGCCAATGCCAGCCGGCTTTAAGACAGACCCACTGCTGGCCAAGGCCAGGCCAATCAGCAACAGTGGTTTCGCCTCTGTGATAACATATCTAAGAAAGGGAGTTATTGCACAGCAGTAATTGCAGCAAGTGAGAGGAGTGAGAAAATGTGAGAGAAACATTCTGCAGATACCAAGGTCAGTGAAGAAGGAGGGGGAGGAGATGCTCCAGGCGCTGGAGCAGCGATTCCCCTGCAGCCTGTGGTGAAGACCATGGTGAGGCAGGCTGTCCCCCTGCAGCCCATGGGTGGTGGAGCAGATGACTGCCTACACCTCGTGGAGGGCCCCCACGCCAGAGTGGGTGGATACCTGAAGGAAGCTGTGATCCCGTGGGAAGCCTGTACGGGAGCAGGCTCCTGGCAGGACCTGTGGCCCGTGGAGAGAGAGAAGCCCATGCTGGAGCAGGTTTGTTGCTAGAGACCCCGTGAGGGGGGCTCACGCTGGAGCAGTCGGTTCCTGAAGGACTGCACACCATGAAGGAGACCCTTGTTGGAGCAGTTCATGAAGGACTGTAGCCCGTGTGACGACTCTCACTGGAGAAGTCATGGAGGACTTTCTCCCATGAGAGGGATCCCACACCGGAGCAAGGGAAACGTGTGAGGAGTCCTCCTCCTGAGGAGGAAGGAGCAGCAGGAACAACAGAGTGATGAACTGACCACAACCCCCATTCCCTGTTCTCCCTCTGCACTGCTCAGGGGGGAGGAGGGAGAAAAATCAGGAACAAAGTTAAGCCTGGGAAGAAGGGAGAGGTGGGAGGAAGGTGTTTCAAGATTTGGTTTTGTTTCTCGTTACTCCTCTCTCAGTTAATTGGTAATAAATTACATTTTCCTTTAGTCAAGTCTGTTTTGCCTGTCATGGTAAATGTTGAGTGATCTCCCTGTCCTTATCTCAACCCCACAAGCCTGCTGTTTTGTTTTTTTTCCTCTCCCCTGCCAGTTGAGGAGGAGGAGTGATAGAGTGGCTTTGGTGGGCACCTGGCATCTGGCCAGCGTCAACCCACCTCAACAGGCTGTGCTAGCAGTCTCTGATCCACACCGTATCAGCCACTCTCCCAGCTGGCACCATCACCAACAGCTACAGCAAAGGTGACAGGCATGGGGATGGCCCCAGGAAACTGCCATTTTCACCCGTATGGGTTCGTTCTCTGGGCAAAGGCACAATGCCAGAGCAAAACTTTTGCCCTTCCTATTAGTCAATGGCATGAAGGCCTCACCAAAGCAAGGTTCAAGGTCCCACTACCATGAACCATGACAGCACTATGAAAGTAAGACAGGAGCTACTGCTCACCCCGTATTCTCCACAGTGGAGCAGCTGACTTCAGAATAAGAAGCTATTAAACAAGATACGCAAGTGGTGTCTAAAAAAGTTTAGGAACCATAATAAGCATCTTGAGATGAATTTCAGTCTACTGTGCTTATTTTTAAGCGCAGTTTTACCAATTTCAGTCAAATCTGAACTCAATATAAACAATGAAATTGTTGATTTTCCATGGATTTCACTGAGATATGATTTTAGCCTGAGACGTAACACTTCAGTATCAACTGTTTCACACATTAAGATGCGTGTGAAACTGTTGCATACATTAATATGCATGTGAAAACACACACATTAATTTCTCACAATTCTAGACGGGTTTTAGAGCAAGACCACTCCAGCTGTCTATACAGCAGACTAGCCAGCTCTCAGACTCCAAGAAGTGTTTGGAGTGCTTTTAAACCAATCTTGTAAGCATTTGCAGAAGCCTCTAGCTGGCTCACAAATTTGCCTGAAGTTTGTGCTCTGGGCACCCAGGAATTTCAGACCAGGCCTCCAAGTGTGGAGGCCTGAAACACCATATGATACCATAGGGATCATAAAGAACAGCCAAACTCAAACTCAGTCACACCGCCTTCGGAAGCTGACTGTAGGCAGGGAAATTGTGCTCATACTCCTACTATATCACCTACCTTGATCAGCATTATTTATAAGGTAGGTCCTTAAAATTTGTTTCTAGATCTCTGCCAGTTCTTTACTTAGCAGCCACATAGCAGAAGCTATTTTCACTTTGGCTGCTTACTGAAAACAGATCCTAAAAACGCAGATATGTGCCTCCAAAACCTTCTCTCAATAGACCCATGCATGCCCTGATCCACACCAGTTCAAGAATAATTTGTTACAAGTGCATGTAAATCTACAAGAGATTACCAGAGGAATCCAAGAGTCTCCTGCCCTTGCAAGACTTTGCCTTAAGTCAGCGGTGCAATATGCTCACCAATGTACATTGGTTTTTTAAAAGCACTTTAATATTTCCAACAAAAAATGGGAGAAATTTTTTTCCCTACTTATGCTCAAATTTACAAAAAAAGAGTCCCTTTAGCTGCTTCAACTAGTTTAGGAAGCGTAATAGCTGTGGAGACTTCTTGTTACTTTCCATGAAAACAGGTGGGCCGACAGTGGCAATGTACATGTCACCTCATTGCTGACAGCAGTGCAAAAATCATCCACTGTGCGACAGGTGTATTGAGTAGTAAGCCGCACAGTGGGGATGAAAGTCTGGAGTGTATCCATGCCTGGAAATCTTTATTACATCCATGTGAACATAGTGACATGCAGAGAATAGCTAGGGTTGTCCTAGGTTTGACTTCCTAGACAGTCAGAGACAGTATTTCTTTCCTTCTATCTTCACAGCTGCCCTTTCTGAAAACAAACAGATTTCTAACATACTTCAAGAAATAAGACATGAACACTAGATATTTCTGTCACTACCATTCATGCATTCCTCCTGCTTTACTCCCTGACATTTGACACAGAAGTCCAAAAAAAAGGGGTCTGAGTTTCATGTGGTATCTGTTGCAGAATATAAAAATGTAGTAAACAATGGATTTTTTCTCTTATTTGAACCATGTGTGTTCTGCTCTAATCTACCACAGATGGTACTTTTCTTGTTACATAGATTTAGCATCCACTGTTTTTAAGAAGTTATAGATGTGTGTTTTATGAGGGAACAATATAATACCATGAATGCAAACAAACATCTTTAAAAACAACTTGAAGGGTAGTTTATAAATTATAGAGAAGCACAAAGCTACCTGGCATTGGTATATACACAGAAGGGCCATTAAGGACAACAGAAGAACTATTTGACTACAGCAAGACAAGGCCAGAGAAGGTTCAGTTGCTGATTCTTTTCGTACATACTCAACATTTCAGAGAAACAGTTCCACTTCTATTTTCCACATTAATTACCAGGCTGTTGATGATTTCTTTGGTTTCAACTGAGAGCTTGCCAAAAAAAAAAAAAAAAATACACAAAATAAAAATGAAGCATACCCTCTAACACCTGGGAAAATACTGCAATTAATGGATGCCTAGGAGAGTGGGTCAGAAGAGAATATTTGAACACAGATAAAAGACATGTCCTTTGGCCACAATAGATTTTTTTATTAGATACATATTTGAGGTCCTTGATTCAAATCCTGTAAAGAGGCTTTAGACTAAAAATTGTTCAACTGGGTATTAGGAGATCTATGTGGTCCCTCTGATGTAGGATTAAATGAATTAAGAGTGTAGATATATTTCAGAGGTACTGCTTAAAAGCATATTGTTAAAAAATGGTTTTAATTTACAAATATAAAAGGAAATATTTTTGAGAATTGGATTAAATTTCTGTGGCCATCAGATATCAGAAAGCAACGAGAACAACAGAAAACCCTGCCTATTACAAAGCAATCAGCACTAATGTGTGTTCTGAGGGAATTGTTAAGGTATTGTGTCTTTCTGTAAGGGACATCAAATCCAACATGCAACACAAGCACATATACATTTTGATAGCTTAAAAGAGAAAAAGAAATAAACAGCACGATTTCATGCACTCAAATGATCATTTGATTTACCTCATTTTTTAAATCTAAACACATCCCTGCAAGCTTACCATTTTTACTTACCACTTTTCAGAGAAAGAATATTCATTTCAGTGCCTGAAGAAAGGTGAGAATTTTGAGACTGTCTCTTGATGCTCCTTAAGTCTATGTAGATAAGACAAATGGTGATCAAAGTCCAGGTAGTGAATGACATCAATAATTACTTATCTCTATACAAGTACTTCATTGGTCTCCTACAAATAATGGAGAGTTTCAAACATGTGGATGAACTATGCCATCACAGGAAGTTAAAAGAAGAGCTGTTAATCTTGCTTTGACATTGCAGGCCAGGCTGTGAAAAATAGCCAAGCTCTACTACCTTATATTAGAAATAGGGAAAACTATTTATCTGTGTTTTCCATGTCATTCCCATGTGCTTTCTCAAACAACAGAAAACTGTCACTTTGGAAGTGAATAATGCAGATCAAAACAGAATTTTACCTCCACATCACTTTAGGCTGCCTTGAGGAGCACATACAGAACAAGCTGAAATATATAAATGACTTTCAACCAAAACAACAGATGTGATTTGTCAGTCAGGTAAACAGATCCATCATAAACTTCTGATATAAGCAAACTAGAGAAAACTTATTTTACCACTACTAGACCCTAGTAAAACAGCTTAGCTTTATTAAGACTCAAGAAAAAAATTCAATCCAGATTAAGAAATACTACTTTAACCAGCAAATACTACTGCTCTATTATGTTTCTGTAAAAATTCTCTTAGAGATTATTGGGCTGCTTGTAAAAACAAAACTTCAAAGAGATTCAACATATGGTTTGCAGATCAGATAGTTCACAGCTTTGTAGTTAGGTTTTTTGTTTTGATTTTAAGAGACAACTTGTACTTCATATACCACATTTAATGGGCATAGCCCTAACCATCTGGTGTGTAACCACAGTCTAATTTTTTAACCCTTATCCAGCCCAGCTGATATGTTACCATTATTCTATGGTTAATTTATGAAGTTTTCACTAAAATGTCAATCATTCACATAGCTAACAATGCTTGAGATAGGAGACAAATTCACCAAACAGTTTTGGAGAAAATCTGTAGTTATTGTAGTCACGGTACTTACTGCCCTAGAATAAATTCCACTTCCCCGCCCCCTGCCCTTTTCTGCCCTTTTTTTTTTTTTCTTAAAAAGGCAAATTAAAGAACAAAGTCAAGTCCACAAAAGCCAACCAATTATTTCCATTGTTTTCACACATGTGCAAACCCTGAGTAACAACTGAGAGGGAATGCAATCAACAGCTCTAGTGTTTGAAAAAGAATTCTAGAGAATAACTTCTGCCTTTAGATACTCATTTGAGTATAGTTGCACCTAGTAATAGTTTCCAGTGGTCCATTTATTCCAGTAGGACTATGAGTTTAAACAGGTAAGCATTTGTCCACATAATTTTCCTTGTGTTACTGAAAATCAACATGGGTAGATCCTTGGTGGCTGTAAAATTCAAGCAATCCAGGGTGCTTTTTGTTTTTTCATACTACAGAATTTCATCTCCTCTCCATCATTTCCAGTGAATTAGTTGGGAGTAGAGAAATCAACAATACATGTATTAGTTTCATAAAATATTAATCATTGTTTCTGGGTATTGTTGCAAAGTTTTACTGTACAAAAGAACTCACAATTCATCTGCATTTATGGGTAAAATCTATCATTAATATCTCTGGAAATTAACTCAAAAAAGATCCACAGGTGTCTGGTACACTAAGGCACAGCTATTGCAGCATTCATCTCATGTCAAAAATAATGATTTCGCACACTAGGAAACTCAACTTACATTTCAGAAAATATTTCATATTTCTTCTCGGTCCTGCCACAGAGCTAAGTGCTATTAATTACTAACTTTCTTGGACTAGCTCGCAGCAAGACTTCTCAAAACTTAGCTCCTACTGCATCTCAAAGAATTGACTTCTTAGTGCAATTAATACTTCAAAAATGTGAATATTTTATCTGTCTGAAATTGCCTACTTATTAGAAACAGGTAATAATTTCCAATAGAAGAAACCTACCCTTTGCCAGTAGGTTTTGTCATGGAAAATTCTATCATGAGAGCGTTCTGTGCCGTTTCATTGTCAAATAGGGCCACAAGCATAACCAGATAGAAAGAACTGCTAGAAACCCCTTATTATTTTTCTTTCTCAAAAAGCATTTATTGTGGTGGCAGTTTAGCATTCAGTTACACAGCAATTTTGATGGGAAACCTATTTTTGTGAGGAAATGGTCCTGCAACACACTTTTGTGAAATGCCAGCACCAGGCACCAGTGCAACTCTGAGCTCAACTGCAGATTAATCATAAGCAAGGGTAAAACAGCTGTGTTAACACCAAGCATGCAATAAAACTTAGTAAGTTCTCAAACTCAGAATTGCAGTCATACCATGGTAAAGAGAGACAGCGCAGAAGGTAATTCCTGAAGAAATATAAGCACTTCTGCTAAGCATAGGCTAGTGCTGGCATACTAAAGATTTACAGAAGGACAGACTTAAGTCCATGAAAATGCTTTGCATTGATCCAGACATGAACTTTCAAAACGCTTGAAATATTGGGTAAAGTTCTTACAGATTTACAAAGCAGTGGCAGCTGCTATGCTATATACCTGGTCAATGCAGTTCCAAGGAATATCAATGAAGTTCAGAGTTTAATTTCAGGGTATTCTTGTTTGGCTGACAAGAGCTTTAGATGGCTCTCAGATTTCTTTTTATGGCACCAAAACCAGTTGGACATAATCTCTGGAATATCTACTAGTGTTTATCCAGTTTTATTCTCCTCCTGTAGGTTTATAGCCACTATTACGGGGGAATATAAAAAACAAACAAACAAACAAACAAAAAAACCAACCCACACACAAACCACACCACAATTTTCCATTCCCTCACAAGAAAGCTTTTTCAAATTTTGTCTTGCTGTGCTCCAAATCTATCCAGATGATTTCTGAAGCAACTGTGAAACAGGGAGAAACTGTGCCTCAGCACTAAGCTATTGTTACTAGGAATAAGGTAAATCAACTCTAGTTTGAAAATAAACCCTCAACAGAGCCAAGAGGCTGGGTAATAGAATAGAAAGGCAAAATATTCTATAATAGCCTGTTAAAGAGGATCAAAACCTTGCTTCATTTTAATGTCTTGGAAAGCTGCCGGTGTGTATCCAAGCTTTCGTTGTAAGTATACAAAGCTGATAAAGGTTAAACCTACAGCGTATCAACACTTTAAAAACTGTTGGTTGCTTGTAAACTTCATGTACAGGTTATATTGGGCTCTAAAAATCTGTAGTATATGAGCAAATTTTATTAATACAATTAATTGTATTTAAAAAAAAAATCAACTGAATAGTAAGAAAAAAATGAAAGCCAGAAACTACAGTACATAGTTGAAGCCCAAATTTAATATGTTTGCTCAAAATGTATCACTAGTTCTATGGTAAAACACATTTAAAGAATAGCTAAGAAATGAAGGCATCTTCTGTTCAGTGATGTCAGGGATGACCTGCAAATTGCTCCTGCAATTTTGCAATAAGTGAATAGTTATGTTGTGAGTGTGGTGGGCTGCCTATATGGCATATATAAAAAGAGAACACTTCAGGGAAATCCCAATACTAGGTGACCATCCTTTTTTTTTTTTTCTTCTCCAAACAGTCAAGAGGAAACAATAAAGCAAAATCATTGTACCAGTTTTCTGTTAGTCCCAGTGCTTTTGCTGAGAAAGCATCACACAACCAGTTCAGTTCTGGCAACAGAAAATGAACTGGAAATATTTCAGAGAAAAACAAGATGAAGTTTACCAAGTGAAGGTTTATAGAGGAAAAAAAATTAAGTCTCCTGTAAGAGAAACCAAGGAAGCAAGCAGGATATGACAGTCTAAATGTATGAAAGATTTAAACATTGAAGGGGAAATGGCAATCAGAAAATACCAATTAGAAACACTGATATAAAGTTCAGTGGTACAAACCCTTCCTAATAATGAAATTGAGGGATTTCACTGTCAGCTGATATAGCTCCTTCTGCCAGTAAAACTACTTAAAGCCCTGTTTAACAAAAAGCAAAAACACACTAATGCAGGCAAAACACAAGATGTGTCAGGGACCCTATAATCCTACACTTTGCAAGAAAGCAGGCTATGGCTTATAATGCATAGCTCTCAAGTCTGACTTGAAAGATCTTTGAAGGCTGGTTCTGAAAGAAAGAATAGTTCAATTATTAAATGAACCTTGTTTTCACATGCCTGGTCTTTTACAAACCTGCAGTAGTTTGAATTCACATTTGTATCGAGAGTTTTGCTGGAACCAGAAGTGGGATTACAAAACTAGAAATAGGTTTTCAGCTGTAACACCACATCTTTTGCCAGGATGGAAAGACCTGTAATAAATAGCACAGAACGTTCCAAAGGCTGATAGAGATGAAAAATGTTGGGGTTTGTTTTTTTGGGGTTTTTTTTGTTTGTTTTTTTGTTTTGTTTTGTTTTTAATCCTGCTTGGACTAAGCTTTGTAAGCACAGACAAAAATCTGAGCAAGTCACAGTTGATTTAGATATAAGTAGATTTCAACTCCAAACTGAAATGCAATGGGGTTTTGTTAAATGCTTCATCCACCTTTATTCACAATACTGAAGTGAAGTCAACTTCCTTTCAGTAACTGAAGCAACACGAACAGATCACAGTAGGACAGATAGTAGACAGAGCCAAGATGCAGTTTGATAATTTTCACATAAAATAGTTTAAATTTTAAGATTGAAGAAAAATTTTTCAAAAACTTCTTGGAAAAGAGTTTTGAGAGCTCCATGAGTAACTCCATGCTGAGAAAGGTGAGGCATCACCCGTTGTCCTGCATCAGCACTTTCAGATATGTGCAGGAGGCCAAGTCTTCAATACTAGAAGTTATCTCCAGTTCTAGGACTCCGTCTCTCCCATTTTCATTACCTGATAGTATTGTCTGAGGTGCCACAGATCTACCAACGCTCTTCAAAGAGGCTTAAGAAATAAATTTGCCAGAGCTTGCCTCAAAAACTTAGGCAGACTGACAATAAATAGTGCTCCATAGTGCAATAATAGCGATTTTAAGAAAATATATATTCTTAATATATATATAAAAACTCCATTGAGATAAAACTTAGATTATGTATTGCTGCCTCTGCAGCAGTGTTTCTAAAGCAGAAACTGTAACTAGAAGATTAGAGGAGTTATGGAAAAACTGACCTTTCAGTTGAAAAAAAATCCACTGGCTTATTTTAGAAATTATTTAACTGGCAGTTGCTACACTTGGCCTTTTATCTGTTCCACAGCATAAACTCTGACAGTCTAACACACTCTGTCTCTCACTGCTGGCCAATTCAAAGTGCGCATTTTCCAGTGACTATGTAATTCTGTTTTGAACTGATGTCATGGCTGCCACTCCAGCAGACCCATTAATAATATAAAACATACACATCTAGAACTTAAGCTGTTATCCAAACCAGAAACATGTGATTGCAGAAATAAGCTACACCACCTTATAAATGGGTTTTGTTGTACAGCACCTGTTTTACTGAGAAATGCTGTAGATACTTAACTAGAAGTAGACACGGTTTAAGAGCATTTAAACTCCAGAAAAACAATGCCGTGCAGCATTACAAGAATACCAGATTCCCTCACAGACTTTCTCCAATTGCAACTGTAGCCATAAAAATACATAAATTGATGCAATTGTAATACTTAGCCAAAGCACTATTCTACTGGCATTCTCTCATGCAGTTCTATTTTAATCCACTGAAACACAAGATTAAACTTGAAAAAAAGCTTAATTAAGGCATCAAACTGGGACTAAAACACAGAAGAAAATTCAGTGTTCCTTCAAGAGAGACTCTCTTAAGCAATGCTGCACAAAAGAGAAGAAAGATTAAAAGCTTTTAAAAAGTATACTTGATGATGCTGGTCAGAAGACAAGTTGCCAAAAGTCGACTTTCATGCACAAAACACTCATTTCACAGCATGTGTATTTGAGAAGAGATGGGCAGAAATAACTTAAAGGCATGCTTTGGCAAGTGCTTAATGAATATGCTTCCTTTCCTCAACTTAAAAAAAAATCATGCCATAGACATGAAGTTCTGCACTTTGTCATAGCAAGGCCAGGTAACAGATAAATACTGAAGAACTTTAGTTTAGAGGCATGAATCAAAAGATCAGTAGAATTTCTGAAAAAGAAGATTGTATATGTGGTACTAAAACTGTCAGAAAGAGCAATTGCTAAGAATTCTAGGAAAAAAACCCCACACATTTATTAAGGCTGTTTCTGTCATTGATCTTGCCCAACACAGGCCTACACAACTGTGCTTTGAACTTGGGTGATGCTAGCTAATTAGTATAGCTGTAATAGTGGAAAAGTCAGAGTTAACTTTTTATCTAATTTTCCTTAGAATGGAGAGTACACCAGCTCAAGCAAAAGCAAGTGACAAGTTAAAGACACGATTCACTACTGATCCACAGAGGCGCCAACAGGTGTTGATGAAAAACTACAAATTCTCAAGCCTGACGATGAAAAGCTGCCTGACTCAGAGACAGAAAATGCATCAGTTCATCATTTCTGAACTGTTTGTGGTTAGGTAGTGGTTCGTAATGATGAAAATCATGACAAGAAAACAAAAGCCAAAAATTTATATTTTCATACAGAAACATTCCATGGTCTCATTAGCTAAGTCAACACA
Source organism: Leptosomus discolor (assembly GCF_034619465.1). Taxonomy (NCBI): domain Eukaryota; kingdom Metazoa; phylum Chordata; class Aves; order Leptosomiformes; family Leptosomidae; genus Leptosomus; species Leptosomus discolor. Next base: position 35,230,567 of record NC_141395.1, on the reverse strand, counting down.
TGATATCTGGCACACCTGGACATGCACAGCTAACAGGTCAGAACAGACCGCTGACACAGCTTTAAAGCAGATACTTTATTAAATTTTATTAAATATTATTAAATTATATTAAATATATTGATCACGGAATTCTAGTCAGCAATCAAAAGGAACAGAGATCTTTGAGTTTGTTAACATAAATTTTAAATATTTATGGCTGACTCCTATTGTATACACAAACCAACCTATCCATAAGCCAACTTTCTGACAAAAGGTTTTTCAAAAGAGGTTTGAAACACCAATACTAATTTACCCAGGAGTAGTAGCTTGCCATATACTTTTTCTTCCCATCCATCTCAAAGGCAAAAATAATAGTCAAGACAGTAGCAAAAATTTTTCTTTCACTACAGCCACTTACAGAAACAATCCCCTTTAAACTACTGTGATGATGTACACAACAGCAGTAGAGCAGTCAGAAGATATTGCAGACAGCAGAAGGGAAGGTACGAGCACACAGATTATCTGATACCTCCGATTATATCTATCTTTGGGAGAGATGGACCAGTATAATACTTTCTTAGATGTACCCTGGGAGCACACCTACTTGTGATGCCAACTATATACATCACACACCTAAATGATGTTTAAGAAAAGAAGACAGTAACCTGATTACTCCAGGTGACAAAAGTCCCACTTGAAGAAAAGTATCTCTATTGCAAGTGCGGATACAAGTACATTTTGTGTAGCATGGGGAAAGACATGGCTGAGAAGTCCTCACTGTTACATGGCACTGATACCCATACCGGAAGGGGGAAAGCTTCAGCGAGATCCAGAGAACTGTTTAAATTGTAGAGCCAAATTTCTGAATTATTGCCAATAAGTGCATTAAACTGAGAACATTCCACCACCATAATGCAAACTACATAGCACACTATTTCATTCTCCTTCAGCCTCTCATCTCCCTTTGCTCCATCCTCTTCCTTCATGAAGAAAAAGAGATGGTCACTAAAGCGTGCCTTCACATACTTAGGGCTGAAGTATTTTCTTTCCCTTGCTTTGGTCACTTCCTGGAGAAAAACACACCAATGTTCAAAGTCTGTGACCTGACATAGGCAGAACACACACAAATCAAAGTGATCTAATGACAGTTTTAAAGCAACACATTTCAAAGCAAGGATATCATAAAACTGCAATGACTACATTTACACTGTAGTTTATTCCATCACCCTAAAACTGTAATGACTTTTTTTTTTTTTAAAGAAACCTTCACACAGCAATTCTTAACTTAATAAATGTGAAAATATCACCGTGATTTTTCTTCTGCTTTTGAGGGTGGGTTTTTTTGTTTCGGCATGAACAATTTAACCTCTGCAGTTCAGATGTCACAGGGTCTTGGAGTTAAAAAAGTTTCTTAATTAGCCTTCAATACTTAATCTTACTTCTGTATATTCTGAAAAATAGTATCCATAAAGAATCAATAAACCAAACAAGAGGAAACTTCAGTTTCCCAATGAAGAAGTTTACCACCTGGCTGGCACATACCAATGACTAACAGAGATGACACTGACTGATAACATCACCTGACTTTTCCAGTTGTTTCTATACAGGTACTGCTGGAAGACTTCACTCTGTCTCATTCATAAACTGAATAGCTTCAGGGATTTTAGTAAATCAGGTGAAAGAACACCTCTGAAGCAGGAATGCTGAGTAACTCGTAAAGTTAAGGCACAGTTTGAGCTCAAATTATCATGTGTATCACATGACAAATTCCATCCTGAATGCTATTAACCAGGGAACATCCAATATTTTGTGCAATAGAAAGGAAAATGAGGGCTCACAGACACTTCTAGAAGAACGTCAAGAAAGAAAAATGAGGGAAGATTTGGCCATTGGTCATGCTTATTCTGCCTTTCTGCTTCTGACAAACGCTGTTGTCACTTCTTCTCCAGAGCAGTAGTAGACCTTCCAGCACTTCCAGCCAGCAAAGAACAAAGCTACTGCTGGGCTGTTATTTCTGTTCAGGAGGTACATGCTGACCAGGTACATTGGAGAGCACTACAGTATGATGAAGACCTTACAGACTGCAAAGTTGCCTGTTATGTCACATATAACAAAATGGCTAGAGGCTGGACAAAACTCAGGCACTAATTGGATAATGCAGCACATGGATCTTTGTTATCTTTGTTAATTTTCCAGCTGTTTGTTATCAAAAAACAGATCTTGGAACACAAAGCTAAGCCATTCTGGTCCCATTAGCCAAAGGCACAAACATAGACAAGAGCCAAGACAGTACAGATTTTTTTAGATATTAAGCTCAAACTACCAGATAGATGATTGGGTTTCGGTACTCTTTTTTTAGAGCCGTACTAGCTAATTTTGCAAGAAATGACAACCAAATAAAACAGAAAACTGAAAAGAATCCACTATGGAGTCAAGGAGATATATTCCATCAGCATATGCAGCATCTCTTAACTTCCTCATGGTAGCTTCAAAAGACAGAAAAATAGCTTGTAGCTAGTAGGAAAATTTTCCATATAAAAATACTACTACCCTTATGAACACTGAAAGTGTTCAAAAAGACTAACAGAATGTGTTTAGTGTACTAAAACCACACAAGAACGAAGAAACAAAAATTCACCACCTTTTACAGCATCATCTCTATTATCAACCCAGCCATACATCATAATTTACACTGTTAACCACTGTATAGTGCGGTGAAGTCCAAAGAGCTATGTGGGGGGAAGTCAACAGTATTTACAAGTACCAAACCCCTAAACCAAAGTTGAACACAAAAGAGCCCAAAATGAACATTTTTATCTCCATTTGTAATATTAAATTTTAATATTTAATATAGGTGGATCATGTAGATTTCCCAGTGAAGACAGGTGGTTGTGAACAAACTCAGAATTGGGAAGAACAGCATCACTTGATATGGCATTACATTATACGCTTGGAAGATGCTGGCTTTGACCTATTCAATACAGGAAGGTATTCTGTAAGTGTCTAGATTATGCAAAATAACCAGAAATCTTTGTTTTCTAAAAATACTCTAATGTTTACACAGATTTCCAAATAAGACCTCAGGAAAAAAAAAAAAAAACAAACCAGACAATCATCAAATTCTCCCCCTATTGTTACAGTCACTAATACAAATACCTATTTTGTGGTATAGCTAAAACATCAGGACACCTCCTCGAGTAGGAATAAGAGTCTTCTCTTTTTCCTACTAAAAGTCCATCTATTATTTGGATTAATAACGTGTCACAGGTTTGCTTGGCTGGCCTAACAACATGATGGAATGCTTTTTCCGCTCTAACTAGAAAAAAGTTATTCCTATCCAGCAGATGAATTATGACTTTGCTGTCCTCTAAAGAATTGGCTTTGAAATGGGTTTAGGCAACACCTTAAAAATAACCAGGGCTGGAGACTTCTTTTACTCTCTGGGAGGGTCAGTTCTACTAGACATCACTCCGAGTAAACACTGGAAACAGAATCAGGCTTTAAGACGCTCAAAATAACTAAAGCTAAAATATTAAAGAATAGTTCATATGTCCAAGTAATCTATATGTAGAATACTGGTAAACTACAAGTTTCACTACTGCAGAAGGTGTGATATAATGACTGATGTAGGGGAGAAATACCTTTACAGAATACATGTTGTTAAAGTATATACATTAACCAGTGTAGCTCTAGGCTCCCAATGTACGTTCACATCAAAATTTTACTGGCATGTTAAATATAGCAGTCTGATATTCCTTTTTCCAATCCACAAACAATTCATTATCATTTACAAAGTAACAAAAGGAACACAATAGATTCACTGCTAGAGAACTACTAACTACTGAATGCCATTCTTGTTACCAGCTACCGTATCTCTTTCACCTCAGAAGGACTTAATCTTTTTCCCCACACAGAGTAATGCACACCTTGAAGGAGCTAGTTTATTTACCATGAGATACAGGCTTTGCCCTTCTCCTGTCTAAGCACCATATACTTTAACTTAGAATATTCTGTCACTTAAGTTTCAGTATAGAACAAGTGATATACTTCAAGCAAAATATTTTGTCTTGGAGCAGTAGCCTTTCTGAGTCTCAGCTGTACTCCTAAAGGCTGAATGGAATTGTGCACATTTCAGGCTTCTCCATAGGTTTCGGCTGGTGCTTCAGATTTTGGGATATTTTTACTTTTCTTAAAATTAAATCCATAGTCTCAAGACTCGACTACAGAATGTCTGTAGATTCCCCTCAAATTTTCTAAAATTGAGAACACTGCTGTGTGGAGAGGACTAAACGGAATTCATTCAGGTTTTATGGAAGACTCTCTTGAAGACCTTCTGCTTGAGCAGTTACTAATAAGTATTTTATTTCCTTTAAAAAGCAAGATGTCACATTCTGGAAAGCAGATCCCGTGTTTGCCAGGGGACAGGCTTAAAAGAAAAGTTAAGCCTTTAGGCAAAGGGCAAGTTATTCCCAAAATTCTCCTTACTTATGGTAAGGTCTCCTGGAACTGAAGAGCACAGCTGGAAATGAGTTGAAGGACACTTATTTTCATGACACTGAGGTAGAAGACTAAGTAGTTCATTCAAAACAAAAATGCCACTGTTTTGTTTTCAATTAACTGATGAATATGAATCTTACTTAACAGCTGGGCATGCCTCATTAGGCTCCAGCCACTCCTCTTTTCTACACCAAAGCATCTTCCAGAATGTCGGGAAGGTGACTTAGGAGCTGACTCCACATAAACTCATTCAATCAGGGCCATCCAAAACAGGAGCTGGCACAAAGAAAGTAGAGGAATGAATTTTGAAACCGTGTGAATAGTTAAAGGTGAATTAATAAACAGCAGGGAACATTATGATCTGATCCAGGTTCCCTAATATGTATCTCAGGTGTAGTCTTCCTAAAGCTCAAACACAGGGGGATGTCCTTCAGCACCTGCTATGGTGACTACTTATTTATTGAGCAGCTATCAGTATCTACACAGTATTTATACTGCTGTACATGAATTATAACTTCCTCACATTCTGAGTGCTAACTTATTGAACACTAGTGTGTAACATAAGGTGCTCAACAGCTAGCTCAGTGGAAAAAATTATCAAATTATTCCTCTGTCTGCTTCTACCTCAGCCCACTGCCAGAACACTGGGCAGCTGCCAAGGGGGAGCATACAGCAGTCACACAAGTTGATCATATTCTACAGCTCCTGCAAGGATCGCAGGAGCCTGTCTCAGAGAAAGCTGTAGGGGAGCAGAAACAAGGTCACACACTCTTGACAGTTGCAGAGCAGTTAAACTAGCACCCATCCTACCAAAGTCCCCTGCTTTAGCAACTCGGTACCTTTACAGCTTGAACAGGAACCAGGATTTATTTCTAAGGCCAACCAAGACAAAACACCACCACAAGCTGTGAAGTTATTCTTCTACCTCCTTTCTATCTACATTAATTTTCAGACATTTCATATTAGTCCTCCTTGTCAGAGTGTCCAGCACCTTCCTCCGCTCCTCCCATCTCCCTCATTTAGGCTTTTAACAAATTTAGACCACACAAAACTTTGTCCTTCATCTGTTGACATTGCTTTTCCTTTTGCACCCCACGCCCCCCCCCCTTTTTTTTTTTTGCCTTTGCAAACAACAAAACACTTTTGCCAAGACCTGCACCAACAGGTCTTCTCTGTCAATATTAACCTAGTTACCTGAGACAATAAGCCTTACCAACATCATGACTATTCTTAGCTTTAGTTTCTTCAACACATTTTAAACTAAATGTATGCATTTAAACTGAGTAACTTGAGAGGGAAACGTTACTTAAGAAAATGCAAGTATTACCATGTTCTCCCCAGACACATCCAAGTACCAGTTAGCTATCTGAGCTACAGCTGACAACAGCTGTTCAGCACAGCCACCCAATGATCCACCACTTCCAGCTTCTACAATCACTATTTCCCCGGATCATTCTCCTACACCTGTACCAACAATAATTGTTTCTATTTACACGATAGAAATACACATTATTTGACTTTACCCTTTTGATGCAGAGATCCAGAATATTCTCTCTCTCTAACCTGTCCTTTTCCTCATTAAACATGACGCCAGTCTCTGCTATCTGCAAGCTTTGGTAATATGCACTACATGCAGTATTAAACAACCTGTCCCTGCCTCTTCTTTCCAGATCTATCTGCTGCAAGAGAGTGCTTCAGTTCTGACCCTGTCATCATGACTTCCCCAGCTCTGGGGCAGTATATAAGTACAGCCTCATTCATCAAGCCAGCATAGCGTGCTTCAGCACTTAGAAAAGTTTCTCTCAAAGAACAGAAGGGCCTCAGTATCACATATAAAATGACATAGAAAATATATGTGTTAAGATAGACGCACCATGAGACAGTAATATTAGTCCCAAGCAAAAATAGTCAAATCAATTCTACATGAAATTCTAACAGGAATGATTTTCACACAAAATAATTTAAACTGAGTAACAATTAAAAATGCTCATCACATGACACTTTTACATGAGAACTGAAGATGCAACTATCAAGTTCACTCATAGTCTGAGCTTAGTTTAAAACTTGTTTTGCATGCTTAGTACCCACTGTTTATGTAAACTTCTCCGTTTGAATTACAAAGACATTTTATAGATAAAATACAACTGCATTCTTTTTTCACTGCATAACTCCCAGTCAAAACATTTCCAGCACTTCCATTTCTAATGGAATGACCTAATGAAAACATCTGAAAACAGCTTTCCACATTATCCTCAGAGAAAAAGGGCTGGTATCCTCCCAGTCTGCATGACACTGCCAATGGCAAGGTCCCTTCCAAATAAGGATTACCACCAAGCTCTCCCTCGGGTAATTTCACTTTACTCTTTGTAAGTTGCATCATCCACAGGCAATACAGATATAACCCTCTGTAAACCTCCTTCTGTATTCCCATTCAGGGCAGACAGTACCTACATCATAAGTAATTTGTCCACTTTGATGGAATTGCAGCGTGGTTGCGTGTGATTGTGTGACTATTCAGTGTAAACTGAAAAGTTAGATGTTCACACTTTTAGCTGTAGTAAGATCACTAGTGAAAAACATTTGGGAGGGACACAAAGATAGACAGGCCTGTCTTTGATGCCAGACACGTTAATTTTGTTATCTATGAAAGGTTAGGCTGGCAATATCCACTGTTTAATTTAAAAGTTCTCTTTTTTCAGACTATATGTGACTTTATGGCTTAAACTTAATGAAGTGGGAGACAACAGTGAAGACTAGGAACTCTGATTTCACCCACACAGCACAAGCAGTTGGCAGTATAGTATCTCTTTGCCTCCACGGATTCTCAAAACTCTGGGCTAGTTACCAGCCCTGGAAAAAAGTAGAATGAAAGTAATTGTTTCATGCTCTTCTAGTCCTTTGTACTTCTGATCCTTCACCCCAAGTACAAACTGCTTCTTGGTGTGCTGATGACATTCCATCAGTATCTTTTCTGTATCTCAACCTTTGTCTTCTCAGATCCTTTCACAGGGGACACAAAGGGAAAGACATTCCTCATCATTAAGTTTCAAAAGTTTCAACCTAGAACCTGGCTTTTCAGACTGTAATTATAGTTTACAAAATTCAGCTTCATTATCTTTCCTCTCTTTTCCAAAAGCCTCACCTTTTTCCTTCAAACGTGCTGTTCTGTTCAGTATATTCTAAGAATTTCTAGTGTGCTAAAGTCTGAAAGCTGTAACATCACATTGAGATTTGTTCCCTCACTTATCATATACTCTGTTCACCTATTGCCTTTTCAATATTGCCAAAAGAAAAGACTGCTGATATTTCTATCTTCATGCTATTTCGCTTTGCTACCTTGATTCCCCCCTTATTTTTTATACTTTGCTTCTGTTGCTGCTGGACAACTCAGCAGTCCCCTAGCTTTCAAAATTCACAGAGACAAAAAACTAGCCTAGTCAACAAAAAAATTTCTCTTATCCTTGAGAGGAGGTTCTTTTTCATCCTTCAGTATTTAACATTAACATGCTTCTTTGGAATCTAGCATAAAATATTAAATACATTTGAAGGAAATGCTTCATAGATACTAAAAGCTATTTTTCAGCTTGAAGTTTTGAAGCAAAATTATTATTACATCCACAAATAAGAAAGGAAATGAAAGTTTCAGGTTACTGTGTTTTTGACAACCGGACATCCTGGGTCAAAGCAGACTCTGTACTGGAAACCTGTATAATCCAAAGTGTGACAAAGTATAAAACTTATTTCCTTTGGACTTCCAAGGCAGTAAACCACCTGGCTTGCAAATGAAGTGCAGATAGTATGTTTCAGAGAAAAATATTTTTGTTGATTTCAGTCCATATCAAACAGAGGGGTTTGTTACAGAACTTTCATATTTATCCCATTTTATTTTGGCTTATGTTTCAGTTTCTTCCACACACCTATAAATCAAACACTACTCCTCCTGCACACACCCAAACAAACTTAGCACCGCAACGCAGGGGACAAGAGGGTGAGAAATCTTTCTTACGAGATCAACACATGTACCCAAAAATAAAGAGAAGAAAAATTATCTAACTAACCAATTCAGGCCAGATACCTGCCTACCAGACACAATCAGCAAGGTCTGCTAGTGTGATGGAAACAAAAATGCTTCTTGTTACATTGTAAAAGTGTGACACACAGAAATTACCTTTTATCAGTTAACATTCAATCAGCTTCAAGTAATAGAAAATAAGAAGAACCTGTAGCACTGCCCACGGAAATAGAATCACAGTCATAGAATCGGTCAGGTTGGAAAAGATCTTTAAGATCATGGAGTCCAACCAGCACTTGCAAGTCCACCACTAAACCACATCCCTAAGTGCCACATCTACAGTCTTTTAAATACCACCAGGGTTGGCGACTACACCACTTCCCTGGACAGATGGCTCCAATGCTTGACAACCCTTTTGGTGAACAAATTTTTCCTAATGTCCAATCCAAACCTCCCCTGGAGCAACTTGAGGCCGTTTCCTCTCGTCCTATCACTTGTTACTTGGAAGAAGAGACCAACCCCCCACCTCAATACAACCACCTCTCAGCCTCCTCTTCTCCAGACTCAACAACCCCAGTTCCCTCAGCCTCTCCTCATAAGACCTGTTCTCCAGGCCCTTCACCAGATTTGTCGCCCTTCTCTGGACATGCTCCAGCACCTCAATGTCCTTCTTGTAGTGAGGGGCCCAAAACTGCACACACTATTCAAGGTGCAGCCTCACCAATGCCGAGTACAGGGGCACGATCACTTCTCTACTCCTGCTGGCCACACTGTTTCTGATACAGGCCAGGATGCTGTTGGCTGCCTTGGCCACCTGGACACACTGCCGGCTCATGTTCAGCTGGCTGTCAATCAGCACCCCCAGATCTTTTTCCGCCAGGCAGCTTTCCAGCTACTCATCCCCAAGCCTGTAGCACTGCATGGGGTGGTTGTGGCCCAAGTGCAGGACCCAGCACTTGGCCTTGTTGAACCTCATACAATTGGCCTCAGCCCATCGACCAGACCTGTCCAGGTCCCTCTGCAGAGCCTTCCTATCCTCAAGCAGATCTATACTCCCACCCAATTTAGTGTAATCTGCAAACTTACTGAGGGAGCACTCCATCCCCTCTTCCAGATCATTGATAAAGGTATTAAACAGAACTGGCCCCAGTACTTCGCCCTGGGGAACACCACTTGTGACTGGCTCCCAACTGGTTTGATCTCCATTCACCACAACCCTTTCGGCTCGGCCATCCAGCCAGTTTATTACCTAGTGAAGATTACACCATGAGCAGCCAGTTTCTCCAGGAGAATGCTGTGGGAAATGGTGTCAAAGGCTTGACTAAAATCTAGGTGGATAACATGCACAGCCTTTCCCTAATCCACTAAATGGGTCACCCTGTCATAGAAGGAGATCAGGTTAGTCAAGCAGGACTTGGCTTTCATAAACCCATGTTGGCTAGGCCTCATCACCTGGTTGTCCTGTGATGGCACTCAAGATGATCTGCTTCATAACCTTCCCCAGCACCACGGTCAGGCTGACAGGCCTGTAGTTCCCTGGATCCTCCTTCCAGGCCTTCTTGTACATAAGTTTAGAAAGACAGTGGTACTACAGTTCTTTTGCTTGTGGGCTCTTAGTAATAAATAGCAGAATCCAAGTATACTATGAAATTTCACTCAAACCATTTAACATGGTATTTTCTTACCATATTGCCACATCATTTGCCCTTTTTTTAATCTAAAATGAAAACTCACAATTGAAAACGAAGTTAACGGTTACTTCTGTGGGGCTGAAGCACACCTATGCAAAAAAAAGCAGATGTAAGCAAACTTCAACGTATGTCATAAGGCTGACTGAAGCCTGGCTTTCTAGATTTGTACAGGAAACCTTTGTTGTATTTGGCAGGCACTCTCTTGTGGAGCTCTCAGGACTATTTTTTTTTTTTGTCTACAGACATAATTGCTCAATAGAGGAAGAAAATTCAGCCAAAAGAGTCAGTCGCAGATACCTTTGCTATTTTGACAACCTAGATTATTTTGGATATTTCAAAAGCGACACATCCTCTAGGACAAGACTATTTAACAGTGCAAACCTTCTGTCCTGCTCCTCAGACCTCAGAGTTACTTAAGAGCACAGAGTCCACAGAAGTCATTGTGTGGCTAACAAACAATACATTTCATACAGAAACCGAGTACTTATCAAACTCTCTGCCTTGCCAGCCAAGTACTTTAATTCCTCCTATACCATCATGTAAGAGACTAAACATTTCCGATTCTTTTTTCTCCTCCATGCAGAAGTGGCTGGAAGCATGGTAGTAACAATATATTCAGTCTCTGGGGGAAGGGAGGGCCTCAAATTGCTCAACAGTTAGTCTGCTGGCTGACCAAAGAGAAGATTTTAATGGCCCTGGCAAGAGCTCTGTCTGGCCTTTCACAGCCAGTAACCATGAGTTCTCCTAAATGATGACAGCTGCAAGTCTTAGGGAAGAGTAGAGGCAAAATATTTATCCACAAATGTCGAATATAATCTTATTTAATCATCTTTGAAACAGGAAATATCTGCATGATATGTCACTATAACTGATAAAAGTAGGCATATGACTGACTCTTACCGTAGTTAAAGGACATTAGCTACCTAGACACCTATTAAGGCAGCAAACCAGCAGAACAGACCATCCACTAGTCTGCAGAATGTGTTGGGGACACTTTTCTTCAGAGACAGAGGAAATTGCTAGGGAGTGTCAGTTTCTTTACCTCTGACCTCGATCAAGAAACCATTCAAAAATTTGAAGTTTGGAAGAAAATAATTTGGAAATGAAAAAGTTAGCATTCTAAGCAGGAAAGGTGTAACAGTAGCACAGTAAAAGCAATGGGCTTCAGAGGAAAAAAAAAAAAAAACCAAAAAAACCCCAGTAAAGTCAAACACATTTAACACAGTTTTACTGCAGTTTACAAGCAGAATAGCACTGAAGACAACGCAAAGCCTGTTATGGATCCTGAAGTGAAACTACACAGAACATATTACAAGAATTTATATGAATTACCTTTAAAGAGGGTAGAATAAAAGTTGAAGTAGTAAGGCCAAACTGAAATCTGTCATGAAAACCATAAAGACTTGAGGATGTATTAACTTACCTAAAGCAAGCCATGAATTAAATAGTCAAGATAGGAAAAGGCATTGAAATGAAAGAAAAGAAAAATAAGAAATGGGAACAGCACAAATAAGCAAATAATTCCAATTAAAAATTTTGGAGGGAAAGGGTTTAGAGGAACAGGTCTCAGGAAGATTCTCTCTCACAGGCATTACAAGTGTACAAAAACCAGGTAAAGCAGATTAACATTAATTTTGCCACAATGTCCAAAGAATTTTAATATGCATAAACTGACCCCGATGTCCTAAAACAGCACAACCTGAGGTGGTTATCCATAAAAACAAGACATTTTAGTCCAACAGAAAGGGAGCAACACTAGATTAAGTACAATTAGGAACAGGAGGCTGACTTAAGAGTTTGTGAATACCAAGGTACCCCAAAGAAATGCTTTCATTCCACACTGTGTTTTCTCTTATCTCCATTTAACTAATTATAAATTATATAAAATACCTGATAAACTTCATCAGTTCTGTAACTTCTAAAAGTAGATTTCTTTTACACTGTTCTGGTCCAGATGGACCAGAAGCACCGTTTGTAGCAACCTCAGGTTCTTCCTGCAGGAATACATTTCAAGGCTGTTGTGAAGTAAGTCCAGAAGTTCATGCAAGTACTCATGCTAGGATCCTTCAATAAGACCTGCCATCATTTGAAGACAGGAAAGATGTTGCTACTTCTGCCTGCAAAAATATGGTGCTGTCCTTATTAGTTCATTGGAACAATACCTTCCTCCTAAGTCACAAATTCAGCTAGAGTTCATTACTATGAACGCTTTACTCTGCCAGTGCCCTGCAAGTACACTGTGTGGACCAGAAGCACACTGTGCCAATATAACATGCAGTCTCCAGAAAAACTAGGCCAATAAAAGCTACAAAACCTTAGCAACATGAACAAGAACAACAATTGCTCAAGGCAAAATGAACCTAAACCCAAAGACAATCTTTGGTCCACCAGCTATCAAGTTCTAGTAAACTTTGGGAAAGGGTTTGTAAAGTATGTAATGGATGAATATGTGCATTCTATTTTGTAAGATCCTTTAGTTAGAATTAGTGCCTATGAATTAAGACCGTGAAAAGAGCAGGCATGCAGCAGTACAACTGAACAACTTTGGTTTAGGCAGGAGAGAATTTGGAGGGTGTCATGTCTAAACCACACCTCACACATTGGCATAACCTGTTACTTCAACAGAAGCTAGGAGATACTATCCTGTTAACTTATGCTTGTCAGTCCAATAGACTTTAAAATACAAAGTTATTTCATGAGGACTGACTGTTGTATCTAATAGCTAAAAAGCCCCAGTTCAGAATACATCATGGTCTGAAGTGTTTATGTCGCTTTTCTCCTGCTACTTAAAGCAGCAGCATTTACTCACAATAATAAAAATGTGCATTAAAAGACACCACACAACTCTGAAACAAACAGTAAATTTGGACTCACTCCCTCAGAGATCATGGTAACAAACACTTGGCAACAAAAGTTTTCCCTCCTATGAAACTCAATACAACTGTTCAAAAAATCCACTCCACAGCTGCTGCAAGAGAAAAACCCAAACCTTACCAATAGGCATCTGGACTTGGCCCTTGGAAATAATTCAGGAAATGAGTTTTAACTCAACTTGAATACACTTACAAACTAGAGTTCTGTTGGCATTGTTTGTCTCAGAGGAGACCTGGATATAGGAAAGGGTACACACCCTTCAGCAAGCATCAGCCCATGTGCGTCAGACAAAAGCCAAGGCATGAAAGAAACATCAGTGTAAAATATAGGAAGAAAGCAGAAGATATATTTCTTATGAGAAATAGGTGTGTGAGGAAAAAAAAAAAAAAAAAAAAAGGTAAACTGTACTAGCTGCAACATTAGAAAAGGGGAAGTGGGTCATGACCCATTACACTACGTTACTTGGGACAGGACACACAGACCAGTTCTAAAGCATCACTCCCACGGATCTTATCTATGAACCTTTGAGGCCCCTCTCAGAGTTCTCTCCCATTAAAGTTAACCACCTCTCTTCAGTAATATTTTTTAAAGTAATTAACAAAAATACTGAAAAAATAAGAGTTCATGCTTGCCTTCTGAATTGCTTCTCAAATAGTGCAGACAGTTAAACCTAATGAACTACTGCAATCAAGCACCTTTCTTCTCCATGAGTTCCAAGTTTTTACAATGAGACTTTTCACAAAGACACTAAAAGCTGCATGAAGACCCCAGTTCTCTTTGGCCTGCTTCCTCACAGTCACTGGGCATGTGATCCACTGCTGGGCCCTGTTCTTGCTGGTTTCAACAGGAATGGGACAGGATTCAAAAAACTGAGTGATTATCAGCAGTAGGGAAGTAACACGAGTCAGATGAAAAGAGAACAGTAAAGCTTACAATCTGTTGCCTTGTGGTTGGAAACAGTAAGAGCAGGAGAACACTGTTTACACACAGCAATGCATAGTTACAGCTGGTTTATATCAGAGGAAAGGCCACGAACATTTGTTAGACTATAAGCACAGAGTTTCTCCAAGACTGAGAGTCTCTCTTTTTAATCCAGAATCTTTTTGTAAATACTGCAGTGCTCGCCTTCCCTAGCTGGACAAAGCTTGGCCTCCTTTGCTAGTGGTAAGGAAAAAAAAAAACCACAAACCAACCTTCAAAGACATTATGGAACAGGAAACACAAGAGATTCAGCAGCTGCTTGAAATAAACAAACTGAGGAGTCTCATTTGATCCCCACTCCTCTCAGACTGTACTCTTGCTTACTAACAGCCACTATTGAAAGAGAACAAAACCTTGAAGCAAGATCTTCACACAAAGAAATACATTCTTAAAGTATGTCTGTCTTTTTACAACAGACTCTGCACAGAACAGTTTCAGTTCATAAAGAAGTTAAAGATGCAGGCTCTATTTTGCTTACTGGAGTCAACACCTGGTAAGTTCGGAAGTTATTGCTCCATTTTCATTTTGTGGCAAGCCAGCAAGAAGCCAATGCCTCATCAATAAAGTAACTTAAAGTCATTTAGTGTCATGCCTAATTATGAAGTACTTATTCTCATTTATTTTAGAGCTTCTTTTCGTTACCAGAATAGTGGAGAGACAGCAGAACATAAAGCCAGCATTGCACCTCTACATCTGGCAGATAGTAATAAGCAGTTCACGGGATTTGACTGGCATCGCCATCACAGAAGTCTACAACACATCTCTTTTTCAATGAGCAAAAATGAGCTGTAAAATGCATGTGGATTAACACTCTGGCTCCACTCTATTGGGTCAATCTAGAAGATACTCCTGGCACTGTATCTACCAGGCACTTGCTTGCCCAGTTGAAGCCCTGACTCTTCTGATCGCACACGCAGATACAGTATAAGGCACAGGCAGATGCATAAAATGCAGATGATGCATTTAAAAACAGCTTTTAAAAACTGCCACATGGGACAACACATTCATAGGACCATACACAGGTCCCACGCACAGGCTAGCAGACTATTCACAACCTGCACACAGCAGCACACCTGTACTTGTATGGAGTTCAGCTGGTACCGCATCTCCACAGAATGTCCTTTCCAAAGGGAAATGCACAATCCAGTGAACGAAGAAAAGGTCAAGCACATCCGCACCACCATAAAAGGGAGCTTCTGTTGGCCTTTGACGTTAGGGTTTTTTTTCTATTTCCATAAAAGGAATATATTATTAAGTACTAGAAATGGCCAGAAAGCAAAGCCTATTCCCTTTTTCCCCTCCCATTTAACAAATAAATAAATATATCCAGAAATTCATGAAATGGAAAGAAGTTTCAGTGAAATCCATGCTGGCAAATTCTCACACAAATTCTCGATTTTGCTTACTTGCAAGGCTTCTCACCGTGTCATTACCTCCCTGCTAGGGAACTGGTATCTCCTTACCACAAAAGGTTCATAACAAAAATTCCAAACAGCTCCATTGTCAAACTAAATATACTTCAAAAATTTGCATACTTACTGGCCAACATTTCCAAGATGCTTAAAGAACTTATAAAATCAAACTATTACAGGATGACATTATAATCAAAAACTCTGCAGTAGTAAATATTCTTATAACCGCTGAAAGAGAACAGTACATTCAAAATTAACTATCTAAAATTAAACTGAAAGTATACTAATTACTGTTTCACAATATACCAGAGACTAAAGCATTCAAATAATTCCATTTTATTGTAAGGCCAACTGCAGAATCTCTATCAAAATTCAAAGTTCCATTTACAAAGCCTGCCTCTAACTCATTCTTGCCACGTGCTAACTTAATCTCTCAATTTAGAGATATCTCAAAACAAAACTTTTTGGAAAAAATTATTCGTTTAAATGATTTAGATACATTTAAATAAAAAATACCAGCTCAAATATTTTTATTATGATATTTTGCACCAGGAGGTGCCAGTCCATTATGATCTCAGTAAGAAAGGTTCTCAGACTTTGTAAATTAGGGTTTAAAATGCTATTTTTAAGGGCTAACATTATAAGGAGAGCACAGTACAGATAATCTTAGGTCCCTTTAGACAGTGGCAGTACAGCAGCAAACAGGCCTCCGGTCCCCATGCAGCATGCTGGGCAAACCTCCTCCGTAGAAGAGATTCTGCCTTTCCAGGCATGAAGATCCTACCACAGGATTTTCTTACAGGAAACCCACTCTGTTGGCCATTTCCACCATCAAACAGAAGGTTTGTTCACATGAGAACTTCTTGCTGCATTCTTAAAGACAAGGCCACGCAGGCAGCACAACCACAGGCACAGAGTGGGAGCTGCCTGCAGGCTCCTCTGTCACAAGCTGGCTGAGCCCCTCCCGTGCCCAAGGGACCTGTGCAGCCCAGCGCAGGCCCCGAGGCCAGGCTGCATACGCACCAGTGTGCCGCACAGCACAGGCCTGGGCACGCTGCTCAAGTGAACTGTGCCATGGATCACTGACTCCTCGATCTACATGGTCTTCCAGTCAGGACCACCACTACCTATGGCAACAGCTATTAAGATAAGCATTTACAGTTTAATTCTTCTTATGCTTTTACTTTTGATGACATGTTAGTGTTTTCATGGTCTCATACAAGATGCTATCCGCCTTCCCTCTGACTGTAGCAGATGCAGGAGCAGAACAGGAGTGTGTCATTTATGGCAAGACTGGGTTAAAACAGAGAGCTCTAAGGGACATCACAGCTCAAGCAAGTTCCACTTTCCTGGTATACTGGGCTTTAAATACCAAGTTCTGAACGTTGCAGTCATGCTTCTAGCACCCTCTCGTGTTCACAGCAGCTACAAATCATTGTTATAACAGGGATGTGATCGCATTGTAAACCAATCTTCCTCTCCAGGAAGAGCTGCTTTCCCAATTTGAAAAAGAAAACTACCGATGTGCCCCACTGTAGGAGCTTCCCATAGCAGCATGTATCGCTGTCACATACCAAGTTGTAATTTCTGTCATGCTAGATTTTCTTTCAATAATTAAATGAGATGCTAGTTTTCATGTACCACAGAACAGAAAACAAAAAAAAGTAATTTCCCTTCAAATAAATATATTCCTTAAACAGGAAATTAACATATGAATTCACTGCCTTTGCTTTAAGCAAGTTTACAGACAAAACAGTAATCAGTGATCTGAGTCAGTCACACCACCTCCTAAATGACAGAGTTATAAAAACGAGTAGCCTTTCTTACCTTTTATTTCATTACAGAAGACTGCAAGGCATAAATGTTAGAACCACCTTCCACTTTTTGCAACACACAAGCTAGTTGAGAAAAAAAAAATTAAAAATGTAAGATGTCACTATCAGTGATTTTTTTTCCTATTATTTTGATTTATAATAACAGAAAGACATTCAAGACCAACACTGGAGTTTACAACCAGACCAAACTTTGAAATACACCAGATATCTTGCCCTCATGCTGAAATTTCAGCTAGCTGGGATCTCCATGTTAAAGTCACATGCAGTGGACAGCAAGGGAGCTGACCACAGCTCTCTTTGAGCAGCCTTCAGAACAGACAGTCATAGCTGGATGTGCTATTAAGGCGCAAGGCTGAGATGAAATAAGGCCCAAGAAAGTAAGAAATCTGATTAAAAGGAAGTCGAACGTAAAATCTAATTAGCATTTCAAAACATTTTGTCCTAAATGGTGGTACTGACTTCATGAATTACAACGGTACAGTTGTGTATCACACCCTGCCTTAAGGGACTGTCATTCTGCTATGTCAGAGCTGTGGCTTTTTCCTGAGCACTCTCACTGTATTATGTGTGTCAGCTTTCACTAATGTTTTAACAGCTAAGAAACTCACAACCTAGACACACAGTACATAAACCTAACTAGTAATGCTTGTTTAGAAAGAACTCACCTCTTTGCCTGGAAGGACTTCCTTCTAAGATGGTAACATATTAAAAAGTCATTTTTAATGTTGTAGATTAAAATAGAATAAGTGTTTCAGAACTACAAATGCATTCTCCTCAACTAGTTTACCTAGAGTTACTTACACCATCAGTCACACAGTGAATTGTAAATGCAAACAAATCTTTAGCCAATACATGGACTTGATTCATTGCAATACATTAAAAAAAAAGTTGTAAAAATTGCACCTTGTCGTACTTACAATCACTTCTGAAAGAGTCACAAATTAATTCCTCCTAAATAACCATCAGGCTGAACGCACTAGAAATCTTACTGAATCAAAACATTACAAAGCATTACTTTGGGAGAGACAAAGGCAAATTTCTTCACAATCATATTAAATTCATATACTGGAAACGTAAATTTAAACAAATAAATCAGAAAACCATACAAATCCCCCACTTCAACTAACTGAAAACAAACAAGAGGTTAGATTAGCTTTGCTCTTCCTCATTTGAATACCACAAAACAGATACTTTCAGAATCTCCTCCTACCTCAACCCCCCAAAAACTGCTACAGGTTAAGTTTTGGTTCTTTATATACCTGTGCACCAGCCACATTTTCCCACTTAAAAATACAGGTTATGACACTGAACTAAAAGGCTAAGTGCATTTAAAAAAACAACATTTTTAAAATTTTTAATTTTTTTTTTTTTTTAAACACACACAGGACTGCTAGCAAATTTATGACAAACATTCTAACTTTGAATACAAAAATATTTTAGGCTTTTTTAAAAAGAAACTCTGGGAAAGTACTATCTGTTACTTTACAAAGTGAGACCTGACTGTAAGTTGTACACATAACCTTACATCCATTAAATATGAGAAAGTTTTCAGGATCAAATTTCTTTATTCATAACGTCGCAGTAGAAAGACACTCAAATGGATGAAAAATACAGCAGTACAAAGTTTAAATAAATAAATAAATAAGAGAGAAAGGAGTAGAAAAGGAAGATATACCATAGGGTAGAAGCAAAGACAGATAAAATAAAATATATGCCACCACTACCAGTGCAGAACATTGCTCCCCCACAGGAAAGTCGCTGCTTCCAGCAGCACAACTTAGTTCATATTTTCCTTCCCACACTTAAGCACTAGAACCCAGTAACGCAGCCACAATTGATGTGATTTCAGTAGCAAAAGACCATTTGGTAGTTACGGTATACAGCATTTTTTCATCTGTTGGTGCACTATCTGATTGTTCTAAGTAGTGCTGTCCAAAGATACTAGTAGTGCTACTATAAATACAGAACATTACAGTGAACTGGATGGTGTCACTATAACAGACCTAATATTTACCCTCCTAGTCTGGGGGGTAGTCTTGAGTTCTACATGGTTTATTATCTTCAAAGCTTATGACTGACTTCTTGAAATGATAAAATTAAATGTGCATTACAACAGCATAACAAAAAGATATACATTAAGATACACAAGGATTTGCCTTTCTCCATCAAGCAGAAAGCAAAGCAGGCCACATTTCTGGGTTTTAACTAATCTTGACTAGATTTAGTGTAGACTCGGATGAAAGGGATAATAAGACTCTTCCCAGCCACATAATTAATGGGGATTAAATTAAAGGGACTACCTTTTCCTAGAGACCTTGCTTTCTCCCCCATGACAGAATGCTGGCTTTACTCAGTATGTGTGGCTCACAACTTGGTCATGTTGTATGGTCCCACATAGGAAGAGCGTTAAGAGTGTGCCTGTCTTCACTTTCTAAAACACTCAACAGAATGCATGACACAGCTGTTAAGCCCAACAACTGCAATTACACAGAACTTGTAAATTCTGCTCTCAGCTCCAGAAAGTGCATACTGTTTAATTGTTAAAGCATTTGAGATGAGGAGCCAAGTTTCTGGATGCATTATGGTCTCACACTCACACCCAGCTCCCTATAACCACAACACTCTAATATGTGCACTGCTCTCCCTGTATGATCCTCACTTAACCTCCAAACTAGAATTAAGTCAGCAATTAAAAAAGGGACATAAGTTGTCCTACAGCAGGGTAATGAAACTAGCCCTCCAGAACGCACCTGTTACTGTTATTGTTATTTTTACTGGGACTGTTTAAAAAACAATCACAAGCATACCAGAGATTGCTTCGATAGTGTAAGCAGCAGCCAAAAACACACAGCTGTGCAAGAACTGTAACTACTATTCTAAAGCAGAAGCGAAGGGCCCAGACACCATAAATTACTTCTTATTCCAGGCATTCAGATCACTTCTGACAGATTTTCTTCAGACAGGAGAACATTATGTCCTTAGTAACTCAACAAACACACAATTCGCCCAAGTCGGTGAACAACTGGGGTTTTAACAAAACATGTCTATCTATTAGAAGGCTGCTCAGCCTTTCTGCCTACTGAAACAAGGGAGTTCGGCGCCTTTACCCCCTAGACGACGGCACCCGCGCACTTCCAGACCCAGCCAGAGCCCTTTCCCTGGCCGTCGCCTGGCAGCCTGTGCAACCCCCTGCGGCACCGGCTCAGCAGCCGCCCCTGGGGATCGTAACAGACCCGTGCCCTCAGGCGAGTCCGAGCGAACGGCAGGCGCCGCTCACCTGCAGGCTCCTCCCGGGCCGGCGGATGCCCGCGCAAGCGCTTCCCTCCGCCCCTCCAGCGCGGGAAGAGGGCGGGGCTGGACTCGCAGCCGGCCGGGCTCTCCGCCACGGCCGCCCCACTCACGGCCTCTGAGGGGAAGGTCCGGCGCAGCCGCTAACGGGCGGCGGACAGCCCGCCCTCGGTACGTCACAGCTGGGGAGCCAACCAGCTCCCGCGCGAGACTGCCCCAGCCGCCATGTCGGCGGCGGGCGGAACTTGATGAGGAGCCCGGGCACCATAGAGTCATGGAGGAGGGCGGGGCGAGGGGTGAAAGGTCGGCGGTTCCGCCGAGGGAAGATGGTGGCGCCCGCGACGCTACGCGTGGTGCGATGCGGCGGCAGCACCCTCCACGGTGCCAGGGCCGTCTTCTCCGCCGATTCTAGGCAAGAGGGGCCGGAGCCTGGGCCTTTCACCCTTGGGAGGGCTCCTGAGCTCGGCGGTGGCGGCAGCTGCCGGCAGCCACCGGCTGGTGTCACCGCGGCCTGCTGCTCCCCGGGGGGTACTAGGGTCCCCTGTCCCGCGGGAGGCGGGATGACGCCTTTCCTCCTCCTCCAGGTACCTGCTATGCGCCTCCGGAGACTTCGTGAAGATGTATAGCGTGGCCACCGAGGAGACGCTGCGGCTGATGGGGGGCCACGCCGACCTGGTGACGGGCATTCAGCTCAACCCTCACAACCACATGCAGGTTTGGGGCGGGAAGGTCTGGTTGCGGGGGTGCTCCTGCTCCCTCGGCCGAGCTTATGTGCCAGTGCGGGAGCTGTCCCGGGTGTTTGGGGGTTGGCTGGAACTTGGGAACGAGCTGTAAGCAATTATAGCATTTCTGAGCTAATGTTTCTTGCAAATCTGCCTGGAAGGGTAGACGTTAAATTCGTTTTCCACAAATAAAAATGTGAAACATCATATGGATTATGTTTGTTGAATGGAACGACAGCAGAATAGAAGTATCAGCAACGTTTGCTATGTTTGGTGTTTGCCCCTCTATCTGCTGATACAGATGCAGATTTGACTAAATCCTTTTAATTTATGGCTCTCTGCCTACTGGCAGCCTGCTTTCCCTGTTTGCTGCTCTGACCCTCAATTTGCTTGGGGTTTTTTGGTACGTATATATAAACGAGAATTATTTGTTAAGATGGACTGCATCTGCATATTATCTATGCAAATCTAATGGAAATGTTAATAGATGTTTACATAGTGGATATCTGTGCATACTCTAGTCTCAAGTGATTAAACAGAAGTACCTCTTGTTTCTTTCACGCTTCGTGAAAATGTACATTTCAAACTAGAATAATAGTGGTGTATTTCCATTGCACTTTCTTTAAAGGCAGCACAGAGCTGGTCTGCGTCCTGTGTGTTTGATGATTCAGCCACTCTGTATCGTGGTTCCGTTGCTTAGTCTTTCAATTTTTAAGCTATGATTTTATGTAAAAGCTGGCTTTGATATATTACTTCGACTTTTTTTTTTTTTTTTTTCCTCAGCTATATTCTTCCTCTCTTGATGGCAGCATTAAGCTGTGGGACTTCATGGATGGGATTCCCATTAAAGTATGTTGAGTTATTCCCGTTGAGCACATGTCAAAATTATTCTTGATCCGTTGATAACAGAATAAGGATTTCTGCAGCTGTTACTACAAATGGGCACTAATCAGTCTGAGATGTGTTGTTCTGCCATGGACACAGCCTGAAAACCATTTCTTTATGGCAGTAATAGAATGCGGTAGTGGACGTGCATGTCATTGCAGAAAGTCATGATGATGTAGAATCCTTTGGGGAAAAAGGTGGGATATGTACTGACAAACTAACTTTGCTCCTTGCTGCAGTTCAGAGTTCAGCGTAGCTCTTAGGGAGTGCGCTGTGGTTTCTGACATGCCAGTAGGAATTGATACAATGGTTTGAAAACGTGGGCTGCAAACTGTCCTGTTGCTCCTGTTTTCTTCTAAATAGAGGCACTTTCCTATAGATGGGCTTTCTGCTTTGAATTAGGGATAAGGTACCTCCAGGTTTTGCAGTAAATCTGATGTCTCATCTTTTATTAGTACTGTTTTAACATTTGTGTTAGTCCTTAGTAGAATAAAGGTCTTTTTATTTGTCTTAGAATTAGAAATTTTAATTAATACATCAAAGTTTCTTTAAAGCACATGTGTTTTCCTTACTGTAAAAACTTAGCATTATGCACTGTTGAAAACTATATGCACAAGTGTAATAACTGACCTCCTTCTTTTTTTTTTTTTTTCTTCAGACTTTCACTGTAGGATCCAAACTTCTGGCACTGTACGCGCTGGCTAGTTCTGAGGACTCAGTATTTGTTATAATTCCAAAGAGTGGTGAAAGAGGTACAGTATGATTAGCGTCATCCTTGTCATCTAAGTCATTCTATGTCTAATCTACTGTCCTGTCAGTGAACAGTATGCTGCAGGAATGTGCTTTAATATATTAATTTTGAAAACATTTCTTAAATCCCGTGACAGGTATCTGCAGTTCTGCATTTTGTACCTTTTTTCTGTTTTCATTTTATGACATCTATTTTTTTAGTATTTGTTTAGATGAGTGCTTATCTTCACTTTCGAAGCATATACTGCATGTGTCTGATGTTGTAGATGCAATAAATCTTTAAGCAGTGCTTCCCATGATACTGGGTATGCTACAGGACTTAGAGACTACTCTTCCACCTTAAGCAGTATTAACATAAATTGACTTACCCTATTTAACAGGTTGCTTAGATATTTTTTCCTAGAATTTTGTCTGAAATATAAATATAGCTTGACCTTACTCTTAACTATGTTGCTACAAAGGTCACTTCAAAGCAAGAGCAAATACTACACATTATACTCTTGTTTGAATCAAAATATATGGAACAATTATTTTTTGAAAGGCATTACAAATTTATTCAAACCTGCAAAAAATATTGGAAAGTACTAACTAAACAGGTTAGTTTTAAGGTAGAGGGGAGTAAATCCGTTTTGTAAGGGGTGTACATAAACTTTTCCGTAAAAGCCTTTTAATAACAGTTTTTTCTTTGGTCAGATACATTCCAGCTGGTCTCAGTTAAGCTGACAAAAGCAGCAGGCCAAGATGTGGAAGCCAAGGAATTGTCGGTGGTTTTGGATGGTGTGGATGTGTCCCCGAAGCATATTGCCTTTGGAAGAGAAGTATATTCATCTTTTGGAATTGCTTCTTCTGTTGGGTGTTGGTTGGGGCTTTTTTTGCCCCCTCTCAAGTGAACAATGTGCTGTTTAGGCTTTTGTACAAGCACAGCAGCACTGAAACAAAACTGAAGTTAAATACATCTGTGTAAGACCTGTGCTTTCTTTTATTAAAAAAAAGAAAGAACACTTAAAATAGGAAAATATTTACTTAACATCAGCTTATATGTCTCTCCAATTTTAAGTACTTTGTAGTGAAACATAGGGGGTTTTTTTGTTTCATGTGTAAGAACATAATCTGTATGTCCTAAGTTGTTGTTTTACTATAACAGGGTGAATATGTGGCATCAGTGAGGAAGGTTAATCTCCAAGTTTATTTTTTTAAACAGAAACAGTTGAACAGGTAAGAAGGAAAATGTCAGGTATTGATTCAGTTTGATATATAATAAATGTTTGTGAACTGGTGATGCATGCGCACGTGATTTTGTATTTGTCAGCAGCCATTTGGTTTTTGCTGGAGGGGATGTAGTCACTATATAAGAAACTTCCCATAGAGGCAAACGGTGAGGTGCTGCAGTGGCGTTGGTAGCTTATCTTTTCAGCTCAGGCATGTACTTTTCTCAGTTAAATGCTTAGGCTAATGTTGGACTGAAACAAGTGACATAGTTTGGTCAGGGCCAAAACAGGCAGGGGGTGGAAAAAGAGAGAGAGAGAAGAAAGGAAAACTTTTCAGCTTGGCTGAAGGCAAAGAACCTGTGAAATAAAGAGAAAAATAAGTCTGTCACTATTTTTTTGAGAGTACATGTAACTATGACAACTTGGAGATGTTTAATTTTGCTAGTCAGAATTATTTTTATGTGCATTAACTGATCCTTTTGAAGCTTTGTTTAAAAAAAACCCCCATAATTAAAGTTACTTTCTTAACTCTTCAAGGTTTTCTCTAAGTGCAACAAAGACAAAAGGTGGGAATAATCACTTCACTTGTATAGCATGCCATCCTACGGAGGACTGTATTGCAACTGGTCATGCTGATGGAAAGATTCGCCTCTGGTACGCACATTGTGATTCAGCTGTGTACCCCATAAACTGATGTGACAATGAAACCTGAGCAAAGCAGTCTAATGAGTCCTTAGCGATGCCATTTTCAGAAGTCCTAATGAGCAAAGAATTGCAAGCCCTGCGAAGCTGCGGTACTGACACTGACTTCAGGGCACAGCTTCCGTTTAATGTCAAGTAGGAAAATATTCCTGTTAAGCTGTGCTTCAGGAATCTAATCTGTATTCAAAAAAGGTAATGGGGGAACACCTGAAATAACTCTTTACAGGCAAGCAGAGCCCTAGGGAGAGCACACTAGTGGAACTGGATGGTTAAGTGCAATATGCTTTCCCAGTTGCTCTGCAGCGCTGAGTTGCTCAGTGTGTCTAAGATGTGCAGTGTGCACCAGGAAGCTAGCGTGGTTCCTTCCCTCCCTTTGCATCACTTGAGCATACCAGAAACTAGTCTAGAAGTGAAAGAGGATGGTATGCTCGATTCAGTTCAGTATTTCCTTTCATTTGCTCTATTGTTGTTGTGCTTAAAGAACTGTTGTATTCCTCCCCATGTAGGAGGAATTTCTACCACAAGAAAGAGTACACATTTTCCACACTGCACTGGCATCATGATACTGTCATGGATCTAGCTTTTTCTATGGAGGGTGAGTAAAAAAGGACAAAAAACCACCACCAAACAAACAAAAAACCTTTCAAAGCTGAAGAGTTGCAACAGGGAGGGAAAAATCAATAGAAGTTTGAGTTTGTCCACTTAGTAACAAATTAATTTCTAGAGTTTAAAGTATATCCAGGAAGGATCTGAAATAAAAATAGAAGCAGTTGTTGGTTTTTGATTTTGATTGGCATTCATAATGGTAAATATCTGCCACCTTTAGTAGAATGTAAAATCCAACTCCTCTTTTTTAACCTGCTTTAGCAGGGGGTTGGACTAGATGATCTCCAGAGGTCCCTTCCAACCCCTGCCATTCTGTGATTCTCTTACCTCTTCTTTTTCCCCCACCTCCACTCTCCGCCTCGCCTTTCATCAGTAATAATGATGAGTTCTTGCCAGAGTCTATTTGCACCCAGATAAAACAAGCCAGTCTTGTTCAAGCTCAAACATAGTGGGAAAAATATAGTTATCTTTTATCTGAACTCTGTGATCTGAACTGTTCTCCTTAGGATATTTCTTACTGCAAAGCACTTCTGATAGAAGGAGAACGATTCAGATATATTTTAACACAAAGCTGATTCAGAAAGTAATGGAATCTACTACTCCCAAAGCATTGTTTAAATTTTACTGTAGGCACAAGTTCTTGTTACTTAATCCAAGTTTCTCTAGCAATTTAATGTGGGATAATGAGAAACATATCTATGTGTGTTGCCCAGGCTAGATATGAGGAAAAACTGCTTTGTATGTGACAATTTAAGAAAGTATTTTGAGAAACCTGTTTGGCTGTCATTGCAAACATGTATGCTGATGATATTTTTTTTAAGCAAAATCTATAACGGCATTTTTATTACCGGAAAAGGAACCAGCTTGCTGAGTGGTGGAGTTGAATCTGTTCTAGTTCTGTGGCACAATGAATCAGACTGTCAGAAGGATTTCCTTCCTCGTTTGGGATCTGCTATTGAGTACATCTCCATGTCATCTGATGGCGCACTCTGTTGCACCTTGCATACAGACAACAGTAAGCCAAGACATATTTTAACTGTCACTTAATGCAAAATGGAATGCAAATCCGTATGACTTTTATTTTGTTAATTTAAGATGAATTAACTAGATATTACATAAAAGCTCAATATTGATCTGAAAGAACAGATGCTTGAAGTGATCCTTTGCTCTTTCATCAGTCCTGTGGATTTGCCTGGCGACTGCTGTAACTTGGCTTTCCACCTTCATGTAGGGGTGTCATAAATTGCGAAAAGATACATTTGTTGGACTAAGTACAGTTGGTTAAGGTCCCTTCCCCACCGTGAGAGGTGGTTACATTGCAGAAGCCTTTTGCAAGAATTTTATCTGGTTTTCCTTTCAGGAATTACAATAATCAACAGCAACCTAAGATTTTCCAAAAGTATTCAAGGGCTAATTAAAAGTAAGTACAATGAGATTTATCTTCCACTTAGAGGTCATAATGTGACGCTTCCCATCTTGGGTCATTTGTCATCTGATTTTTGTTTCCAGGTCCAGGTGTCAAGACTGGTCTAGTGGTTGATCCTAGAACCAAAGCTTTGGTCTTGAATGGAGAGCCTGGCCACTTGCAGTTCTATTGTCTCCAGAGTGACCAACAGCTGTTCAGTGTAAGTTGGATGGGCTTGCATGAAAACTTTTAGCTTAATCAAGTATGTTATGCGTCAGAATTTATTTGAAGACTTAATATGGCAAACAGGAAAAAAGCCAGCAGCTATACCGCGAGACTGGATTCCAAGCGGAGATATCTTCAGCTTTGTCACAAACTTCTTTTACTTGTTAAGCATAGATAAATATTGATAGTTGAACAAATGCTTCAAAACAGTGTGCTGCTCCTCTTAAATGTAAAAAATTTCTAGGTAAAATCCCTCTACTTTTTTTTTCCTTCTTTCCTACACTTCGCATTATTGTGGAATGTACATGCCCCACATTTTTTTTTTATGTCACAGCCCAGTCAGTTTTAATTGGTGCTTTCAGAACATCCTTTCTCCATGGTTTTATGAATGATATCTCTCAGTGTACACTTGAATTTTGAAATGTAATTTTGGCCTTGTTGTTTTGCAGTTGGATATTGTGCAACGACAATACATTCATCAGGCAGGTTTAAACCAAGCTGACTTGGTAAAAGTTGCATTTAGTGCACAAGGCAAGTGGTTGGCAACAGTAGAAGAGAGAGAAGAAGTAACTGACCCTGAGTTACAGCTGAAGCTGTGGTTTTATGATGAAGAAACACAAAGGTAATGATAATAGAGCTAGCCTTCTGGGTGTCAAAATCTAAAGTATCACACAAATACCTACACAGGCTTTGTCTTGCAAAGGTGGAGTTTTTCCAGATCAACTAATAAAATTCTAGGGAAGACCCTAAGGAGAGTTTACGATGCATGCTACACGCATCTGAAACAAAGCTGAAGTAAATACAGGTTGGAAATAATTGCTCTGAATCTAATTTACTTATATTAGCCAGACAGGCTATTTTAACCATGGGACTTCACATATTTACTTAGTATTAATCATGGACTTGATGGAATGGTTCTGCAGCTTGTTCAGTGTTCTCACTCCTGTCTAATCCATCATTAATTGATTAGTCCTTGTAGGGTACAGAAGATTATGACTTTATTGTTGGGTTTTTGTTTGTTTTTTTTTTCTTTAGCTGGCATACATCTGGTTCATACACTTTCCCTGATTTTCTTATTTACAAATAAAAATCTATTTTGACTATAAATTGTTGTTTTCTTAAATAAGAAAGCAAAATAAAGCTGATCTGTATAGTAGCTATGTGACTGGTTTTCTGAGTACTGGAAAGACTGCCCAGAGTTCAGGCTGGATGTTGGAGAGTGATGCTTGCTTAGAGACAATCCTTTCTCAGTGCTGGGCTGCAACCTTGCTATATGGAAGTGAGTAGAGGAATCTGATCTCTAAGCACGATACCATTTAGCTGTCTGACTAGACAGAAGTTTCTTTAATTCCTCTTCTCCCTGCTTCTTCCAGAATCATCTTAAACTGAAATCTTCCCCAAGTTCCAAATGAAATAAAATGACAAGCTTTTGTTTTCTTTTCCTATAGCTTTAAGCTGAATACTAGAATAAATACGCCCCATGAGGACCACATAACAGACCTGTGCTTTCGTGACATGGATGAGTTGGAAGATGACTCTCTGGTACTGGTAACAACTGGCAGAGACTGTGTGTTTAAAGTGTGGGTGATGGTAGAAGACACTGATCCGGAAGGTAAGTATGGTCAAAACGTGACTTACTCTTACTTGCCACCTTGTAACATGCTATAGAAATTCTGACCCTATCTTCAGCCTTTCAGAACTAGGCCCTTGAATCCCGTGCATTTATCTGTTTCTGCTGCTGCATGGATTACCGTGATCTCCTGAGCATTCTCTGTGATGGAGTTCTCTCACAGTTTTGCAGTATTATGGATTGATACAGAGGGTCCTGAAATAGCAAAGACTTTGCCGAGCCTGCTGCAGAAGGGAATGGCAGCCTGGGTTGATTGTGTAAACAATTGTTTGTGGTAATGATTTCTTGATGCTGGCAAAATGGATTTTTGTCGTTCCTCTGGTAGTCTTTTTATTTGAGATTTCTGCTCAAGGAAGTGGGATGCAGAAATGTGTTAGTCTGGTTTAGTTGACTTAGTAGTGTAAAATAATAGCACTCTGCCGTCCTGTATCTCCACCGCTTCAGAGTTCATTTTTTGAACATCCTTCTTTCCCATTAGAATCTAAATGTCACAGAATGGATATTTAGGATCCACTTCTAACATGCTTAAGTAACCAAACTTCACCTCTCAAAATGCATGCTGGTGTTCACCTGTTCCAAACACAACTCCTGAGGGATGTGTATTACCTTGTATGCCTTGGCATACAAATACAGAAGATTTCTTGCTTCTTAATTTCCTCTTACTCAAATGTTATTACGGTGCCAGGCACACTTAAGTGAGCTGGAACTTTCTTACCACTTGGGGGTCTTATCTTTTCGTGTTCCCAAATAGATGTGGTAGTGGTCTTGCTGAACTGCTTGCAGTTTGGTTTGTGTTTCACAGGCAGGTGAGAACACCTTTAAAAGTACTTTTGAACTACTAAGGTTTCCATTTGGCAAACTTTCTTTGCCAAATTGACTTTCCAAGCCGTTTGCTCCTCAACAGTGGCTGCTCATGAGAAAAAAAGCAAAGGCTTGTATCCATTTACTAGGATTTTTGTGTATGTTTACTTAATAGCAACTCCCTCAATGGTATCTGAAAAGGGGGGATTCTTTTGTTTGTTTGTTTGTTTGTAAATGATTCTAAGCCTGAATTACATCTTATTGAGCAGATACTTTGATCTTCGGTACAGTGTGGGCTGGGGATGAAACCTGGTGGAGTCTGTTCCCTTCAACGAGATAGTTTTGTACCTGCTGACTGGCCTTATCAGGGGTTTTTTGCGTGTATTTGGTTTTTAAGTGACTGTACAGAGTCCTGTTTCATGTCATGTATAAAAGTACAAATTAGTGCTGACTTCTGTGGTGTATTTGCCCAGCAGGGGCAGAGTAGGAATGCTCAGGTAGAAAGATTCAACATGCTGCAGCTTCTATGCAGCAAATATTAATTAGTTCGTAAGTAGACATACACTCTGGCATGTTTTTACTTGCAGCAGATCTCTCACTGTGCCTCTAGATGGTGCTGTGCAGTTCAAAGTAGGGAATTGTTTCTGGCTTCTTTACAGGCAGGTCTTTTAATCATCAACTCGTAGCCATTATATAAAGGCTATCTTAGCATAGGGTGACCTTGTTCTCCTTTTTTTCCTCATTCTACTCATATGTTTCAAAAGCATACTGTGTGAATTTTTTTTATACTGGGAAATGTGTGTTATGTGGTAAGTACATCACTTTGCTTCTGTTTATGTTGTGGTAATTACCAAGAGCGGGAAAGGTGTCCCAACTGAACGTGCTGTCAGGTTATCCACCACAAGGACGCATGCTGATGGGTCACTTTATGATCCTCAAATTTTATGTAAATGGACCACGAGCTTTGTTGGACTCAAATGCAAATGTTTTCAAATTCTTAGTAAGGCTCATGTTCTTGCTACAGTTTTGAAAGAACAATGTGTTTCAGAGCAGTAAATGTTGAATATACTTCAGTATCTTTATTTCTTTTATCTGACATCTGCCTGTTTGAGAGCACAGTTGATGTAGTTGGCAAAGTAAATGTAAATGTTGTGCCATGTCAAGTGCAAAACGGAGGAAAAAATGGAAAACCTACTAGATGTTTCCTGTACTAGAACAGGAAAGATTATCTGTGCTCTTCAAAAATGTAAACCTTCTGAAACAAAACTGTCTTGCTCTTGAGCCTATTTTACAGCCCTAATGCTCGAATTCTTCTTTCCTTGTGTATAGACTTGTTAACTAGCTTGTTTATTCAATGCAGCACAGCAAAGTGTGAACTGGAGCTGTGACTTCGTAGGCAGCTACCACAACTACCAAGCAACTAACTGCTGTTTCTCAGAAGATGGCTCTTTGCTTGCTGTTAGCTTTGAAGAAACTGTCACTGTATGGGATTCAGTTACTTGGGATCTTAAGTGTACGTTTTGCCATCCACCTGGAAAAATAAGGTACGTTTTTCATCTGGCTTATTTTATGTCTTACTTGAATTCTTGGAACAGAAGGAATCAATTCACATTAGTCCAAGACCTTGTATATGTTCATATAAACATTGAATTTAAACAGTCTTAAGTTCATATATAGAAAATACTCTAAAATAGCTTTAGGTGGTTGGTAACTTACTGTTAAAAATAAGATGATCAAGCTTTGCAGTTTCATCTTCTTGCTTATGATTCCTGTACCTCCCATACTCAAATATGTTTAATTGGGCACACAGTAGGATGTTAATAGCCCTCTTTTTTTTTTTCCCTATTAATTTAAGGATGAATCAAAGTACTGAAAAAGTATAAATATAAGAAGTTTGTTCTTTATTCGTGTACACATGCGTACAAGTAGAGATTATATATTCTTGTGGCCGAGAAGGCCAATGGCATCCTGCATTAAGAAGAGTGTTGGCAGCAGGTCAAGGGAGGTTCTCCTCCCCCTCTACTGTGCCCTGGTGAGGCCACATCTGCAGTACTGTGTCCAGTTCTGGGCCCCCCGTTTCAAGAGGGACAGGGAGCTACTGGGGAGAGTCCAGTGGAGGGCTGCGAAGATGATGAGGGGACTGGAGCATCTCTCCTACAAGGAAAGGCTGAGAGACCTGGGGCTCTTTAGCCTGAAGAAGAGAAGACTGAGAGGGGACCTTATCAATGCTTATAAATATCTAAAGGGAGGGTGGCAAGAGGATGGATCCAGGCTCTTCTCAGTGGTGCCCAGTGACAGGACAAGGGGCAACAGGCACAAACTGGAGCACAGGAAGCTCCACCTGAACATGAGGAAAAACTTCTTTACTCTGAGGTTGACAGAGCACTGGAACAGACTGCCCAGGGAGGTTGTGGAGTCTCCTTCCCTGGAGATATTCAAAACCCACCTGGACATAGTCCTGTGTGACTTGCTGTAGGTGAACCTGCTTTAGCAGGAGGGCTGGACTAGATAATCTCCAGAGGTCCCTTCCATCCCCTAACATTCTCTGATTCTGTGGTATCAATAAACCATAAAGGCATATTGACCTTATTATCTGTATTATAAAAGACATATCTTGATCCTTTCTAACCTTTGTGGGAAAATGCGTGTTTGCCTGGCAGACTATCCCACCCAGCATTGTGTGCTGTCATGATAAAAGAGATCCTGAAGGTCTAGATACTGTTCTGTTGTGTAAGGATAACGAGGAATGGCGTAAGTGGATTAGTAGAGATGAAAGTTAGAGATTTAAAGAATAGGACAGCCTTAATATTGAGCTTCCTGGACTGTACAAATACACAGCAGTATCTTATGCAGGTAAAGTATCATGTCTTATAATAGTCTTGAAAAAATAGGGCAATAAGTGACTTCACTGGTTCATCTACTTAATCTCTGTGCGAGATCTCTGTATCTAAACAATTGCTGAAACAGGAAGATGGTACAAACCTACTGTAGCATTCTCTTTCAGTGCTAATGCTTTTCTGACTGCTTCTCAAACTTGCTTTTCAAAGTCATTACTGCAGTAATGTTAGAGGTATTTCATATACCCGCTTCCAGGAAGCGCCTAAAATGGAAAGAAAAACATTGCATGGACACAATGTTTTGAAGACTGACAAAGAATCATAGAAAGATAAAGAGATTTCTCGCTTCGATGTTTTTGTGTGTATGTTTGTAAGCTTTTATTTTGTGTGATCAAGTCTGTTATGTTTATAATGGTCCTCTAAGATTAGAAGTTGAGAAACAGAATTCCAAAACTGGTGTGCAGGAAAATTGCGGGAGGCATGTAAGCCCCATCTTTACAGTATCTACGGAGAAAACTTCTCTTGACAGCTTGGTACAGTGGCAAGCTTTTCCCAGGCCAGCTGCTCCTTCTGTAGCATTTTCTATATGCTATATTAAAAGGAAATAAATTACTCTAGGACTATATTAAATGACTGTATTAATTGTATAAGTTCAAAGGACTACGTTTTAATAGAGAAATTCTGTCCCTTATTAGCTTTTTTGAAAATGTTCTATAGCGTTAGAAATCAAAAGGCTTTTCTATTATTCACAAACAAGAGAATGAGAGATTAAAATAAGTGAAAACAAATCACACACTTTCTTCAGTTGGAGCAGCCTATAAGAAAACTTTTTTTTTTTACTACTTCTCTCTTTCTAGTGCTTAGAGCAATAGTAAGAATTCTTTAAATACGGAATTTCTTGTTTTAAATACAGAATAACTTGTTTTGACTTTTTACTTCTTTAGGAACATCTGCTTTGGGAGACTAACATGTTCCAAGTACCTTATTGGTGCCACTGATCATGGCTTTCTGTGTTGCTGGAACCTGCTCAGTTGTGCATGTAAGATCAGCTTAAATGTGTGCTGGAGTGGTAACATTTAACACTTGAATTTACAATGAAACCTTAAAATAATTCTAGTTTGAATCCACATTGACCCACTACAAAATGTCCTGTGGAAGCGCAATGATTTTCATACTTCAGTCGAGATACTATCCTGTCCAGTGTGCATGTGCTTTGTGTTCATGTGCATAGTAAAGTCTGAGTTAGATGATTAGCTAATTCTAAGTTAGATAGCTAGTATTTCCTACATTTGTGTAGAAGTTGATAGTATTTGTGTATTTTTATTCATCTGGGAATAAGTGAAGTTACATGCCTCTTCCAGAGGTTAAAGCCCTGTGTGTCATTCCCATTTGACCTTTTGTTTGGCAGAGTAGTAGGACAGAACTGAATGCCGCCTTTTCATGTCTGGCTGTTGCTGTGTTTGCTTTTCAGTGGAATGGAGTGCCCACCTCAACGTCTTAGTTCTGCAACCTGATCCCCTTTCAGAACACATTGCTGCTGTCTCATGGCTCTCAAAAGAGTCCAGCTGTAAGTACAAAGGCTTCTTTGACAAGTAATAGTCAGTGGAATCTAAAACTGTGAAAGTGTAATTTCTAGAAAAGGTTTTCTTAGAATTCAGCCCCATGAAAGCCATAAGACAGACATGAGTCTGTGTTTGCTAGCTGTGGAAAACTGAGCCATGTCTGACAGCAGCAGTCAAGTAAAGTGTGTTGGCTCCCCATCTTCTCTTCCAGCAGTTTGTTTCTGCTCCAGGATATAGTACAACATTAACCATGCTCTCTGGGTGAGGGTCTCAAATGATCTTGACCCTCTCCTGTAAATGCAAAACTCTGGTTGAACTGTACAGCTACATTTTAGAGCTTTGACCATAAATTATGATTACTTTTTCCTAGAGCTATGGTTCTACAGAAATGTTAATTTCCAAGTATGTTCTCTGGATTGGAATACTGTGGAAAGTACCTTCTATTATGCAGTAAGGTTATCCAATTATAATTCCTGCAAACTAGTGTTTAAAGGCAATCCCCTCCAGCCCTTACTGGCTGTGATACGTAGGGCTTTGACAGTTATCGAGGAGGGTAAGAATGTCACGATTTAAAGACAAGATATTCTTGGTTTTGCAGTGTTTGTGTTTAAACCAAATGAGCCACTGCCAGTCTATATCCAGAGAAACCTTTGTAAAGAAAAGATCCAGCTTGCTGCCTTTGTTCCAAGAGACAAACCTGAAACGATTGGCTCGGAAAAATACCTTTGGCTAAGAAGATCCCAACTATTTTTTCTTACGGATGCACAAGTAAGAAGTAGTGATTGGCAGTGGTTCCTGGGGAAAAAGTATTTTCCGGAATGTGGATTGATATAAATTCAGAGTTCTGCTGTAGAGTGTAAGAGTTTCTTTTTGTGATTTCAAGGCAGTGTAAGCCATGCTTTGTTCTTTATCAAAAGCTTTCAACTGCTAAAACAGCTTAAGTTCAGAATTGATTTTTTACTGGTCTGCTGCTGCTAATAGTTTCTGCTGCCTCGTTCATACAGGAAACTAGATAGTTTGGGAACATTGCCTATACTGTTTAACTTAAAGAACCATTGTTCTTTAAGAACTGTGAAGCTGTATTATTGCTGATTATCCGAAGGTTTCATATAATACTCACTATTCCCTGTAATTTGTGGGTGGGTGGTTTTTTTTTTATTTTCCCAAAAAGTCTATATAGAGCCCTTAGGTCCATTCCTGCTTCCTTTCAGTTTCTTTATAAAATAAAGAGGAAAAGATGTGTTTGCCTCTTCTACTTTGCTGACAAAAGCTTTTGGCCAGTCAGGAGCCACTGCAGGGGAAGTATGGAAATAGGGAAAGCAGTTTCACATGCTATAATTCTGCTACATCACTCTGTATTTTAGGAGCTAATGACGCTTAGCATGAAGTCTCTAGAAGAAAGGCTTACGCCGTCAAGCAAACAGGTACCTCTTACAGAAGTTCTGACAGAGATGTACAGAGTAGTTCAAAATTCTGTTGGTATTCAGTTTGTCAGATTCAAATTTCCTTGTCGTGAAAATGCATGCCAGATGTTTAGATGGAGTCATAGGCACATAGCTGAAGGGGCAGTGATCTGTATTTGCTTATTTTTTTAACAGAGTTGCTGTTCTTAAAAAAAAAACTTTTTAAAAAGTAGTATTAGTAAGGTACTCCCTCCTTTTCTCATTTCCTCTGAAGAAAAAAATGATACTTTTCTAAGAGGATTCAGGTTATATGATGATGCAAAAACACTTTGTTTGAATAAGCTCTTTCCTTATCTTGGTTTCTGTAACTCTTGGAACCTTGAGTGTGGCCTGAACTGTGCTTTCTGATGAGGATGAACAGTTGTCAGTCATTTGTGACTTTTCAGCGAGAAGGAATTTCAAAATTACATTCCAGTAGGTACTTCTGTGGAGAAGTACTCTAGGAAATTCGATCTTTTAAATTCACATTGAAGAATAAACCAGTAGCACTTAATTGATTTGGTTGGTTAGATATGAGATCAAAGGAGAAGTTAGTATCTTTCTAATACAAAATCCAATGGAAATATCATTATAAGCATTCTGTTTCTTTGGAGGGTGGGGGAATAATTCAGTACTCAGATTCAAGTATATTCATCTAGGAAAATGCTAGAAGGGAAGTTGCCATGTTTTGCTTCCAGTTACGTAATTAAATCTCTCAGCAGATGATGCTGGGTATAAATGATCTTTTAGTCTTAAGTGAAATCTGAAAGCCATACTTAATTTTTCTGGCACACACACCAGCTTCTTTATTGGGAAGTTAACTGGTACATCCATCAGCCAACTAAAGTCTAGTGTTCTTGAATCCAGATCCTGGAGATTTTTACTGCCTCTGTGTAGGAGTCTCAGGATGCCCGACTGAAAATGAGTACGAAGAGCCATATGGCTCAGTTGAGTTAAATTTGAGCGTAGAGTTTGTCACCTAGGTTGATTTTGAATTTTGGTAACTCAAAATGAGGTAGAACTTAAACTTGTGACACTAAAATTCTACTTAAAACTTTCACCTTTTTCAAGCTGGCAGTAGAAGAAAGTCTTCCCGTGACCCCATTTAGCTTGCTATTGGGAAAGCACAGACATCAGCAATCACAAGAGGATATAGACCTTGGAAAACTTGTAGTTTGGAATAAGCATGAGGAAGATTCACCTGCTGTCAAAGAGGTAAGAGTAATTACAATAAGTGTACAAATAAAATCATGACAAATGAAAGCTTTCATAAAGCTTCTGTTTTATCTTTTCAGCTTTTGCACACTCCAGCACATGTTTTGCCGTCTGCTTCCTTTCTCTGTCCTATATTTATTAATTCATTGCTCATCTCCAAAGAGAACAAGAGGTAAGAAAAATTGAATAACTTTCCTTAGTCATTGACATTATTTTAAATCATGTGCATCTTTGTTTAAAGCACAAAAGCAGTTTTCCAACACTCTTCATTCTTCTGTTGACCCAAGTGGAACACTTTATTGTGACAAGATTTTTTTAGAACAAATCAGTTTTTGGGAGATATGCAGATGGGCTGTTTAGTCTATTGGCTCTTTTGTTGCTGTTATTCTTGCTGTTGTTCGGTGTAATGTGCTCCTAGGCAAAATAATGCCTTTGGTACTCAAATGTTCTGTATGAATTTAACTTTATGCCAGGGATTTAGTGGTTTTAGTGGTATTTTTGGATAAATGTTAGATTCGCAGCTTTATTGGATATTATGACGACTTCCTGCATAATTCCTGGTTTCAGTTTCTACATACACCAAGAAGTTAGTCCTTAGCTTTAATCTTAACGGTTTGTTTAGAACTCAGATTTCTTTAAGCTACAAAATGAGTGTATACTGTGAACACAGTTAGCTAAGCTTGTCTTACAATGCATTAATCCCAATTTAATGGAGTAGTTTGATAGGTACTTAAAATGTATTGTAGCTTGCTCCTCCAAGATCGATGTATGCTGCTGGAAGATGAATGCACAGGGGTTATGACTGTAGTCTTGTATTAGGATTAATGTCTTGTCACTTACACTGAAGCCAATTAAATGCTTCCATTTTTTTGTGCAATCTGTTCTTTGACGTGTTTAATGAAACTCTGCCAAGCCAGAGATGAAACCGTATCGTTGGTATCAGCTGCCATTCTGAATTTGCAAAGACCAGGGAGAGGATGGTTTACCCTGCCAGGCTTTGCCCAGGAAAAAACCCACCAGTTTGAGTAGTTCTTGCATGTGTGTTATATTCTGCCATAACCAGTATAATCGGTTCTGCTACGTGGTGTTGGCCAGCATTGCTAGCTTTCTCGATGGATGACACAAGTAAAAGCCTTTTTGCCACATCAGCAAAACACTGGCAAAAATCTAATACAAAGAATATGTAGAAACCTGCATGTAGTTTCAGTACTGAGGAATTTGGGAGTTCAGTGGCCTGTGTAAATATTTGCACATGTAGAGCTTGTACTTTGACACTGGTGATTAGTATGACTGTGCATTTAAGTCACATGTAAGGGCTGCAGGATTGGGCTCTTGAAGAATGATAAGAATATATCACGCTATAGATCAATTTTCTTATTAATGTAAATACTTTCATTTTCCCTGGCAATATAATATTAATGTATTATACGTATTTCGCCATGTACATTTTGTGAGTGATAAAGCATTTGTATTAGAACAGATGATTTTTAGACCAGTACTGTTCTGCCATGCAGGTCATTCCTAATGAGATACAAAATATTTATACAACAGACACTTGAATTAATACTATTAATTACCACATTATAAATGATAACTGTTCTATATAATTCTTTGGAAGTGTGCTTTCTACTGTAGCACAAGTTTAACTCTTGAAGTTAGAAGGGAGCAGCCACTTTAAGCACCACCCTATGTTTTTTTTTTAAAAAAAAAAGGCACCAAAAGACCCCAAACTCTTGTCTTTCCTAGTAACACGCTAGGTATTGTAGTAATTTTTAAGGCCAAGTGACCTTTTGCAGATTTGAAAGAGCAGAATGGCCGCCTTGAATATTGTCTCATCTTCCAGTTTATCCAATGTTTCTAATCCTGTAGGAGTGTGAGATTATAACTTTTTACATAACGATGATCTGCCTGTTCTGACATTATGTATTAGATTTGGAGAAAGAAAAATATCTTGTCAAGTTTACTTAAAACAGAGGACAGCTGTTTGGAAAATGACTTGTAATTGAGATGGCAAGAGAAGTATAGTCCATTTGTAAGTAGCCTGAGATGAAAAAAAATAAAGAAAATCTAATGTTTACTTAGTTATTTGCATGGTAACTTACTTCTATAGTATATGAAAGGACCCATTAATTTCATTAATTGGGTTGTTTCCAATCATCATACTCTTCTAGTGCTGAAGAAGTTGCTGATGAAGTAGAAATGGAAAGTGAAAGAACAGAGGATGATTCAGATGAGGAAAGAGATGTTACTGAAATGGAACAAGAAGATACAAGTCCTTTGGAATTATTAGGAGAGATGACATGTAAACTGTCTAAATCCCAGGAAAAAGAGCTACGAAAAATAAGAAAAATGGACTACAGTTGGATGTCAGCTTTCTAAATGAGGCATCTGGTTTTTATACTGTAAACTGAAGCTTTGTGGATTAAATATTCTTAAAAAAAGTCTTTCAAGTCCTTTGGCTGTAAATTTTAGCAGCCTCTATTTCCATAAAAAAGGAGAACTGGAGGGAGGGATTAAAGTTTGGAAAAGCTGGTTCTGGTCCTAGTTTATTACTGATTCTCTGTGACCTTAGAAAACGTTTAACTTGAGGGGGGGGCGGGGGGGGGGGGGCAGTTTCCCCTTTCGAAGTCTAATAGCAAAGCTGAGTTTGTTATCTGACTTGTGATCAGATAGCAAAGTGACAGCTAAGCTGCTGAAAATCTCCCCCACTGAGGCTGGGCTACTGCTGCCAAAGCAATGGCAGCAAACAGCTTCAGTTAATAAGATTCAAGATCTGGTACAGGAAGTCAGGATAGTTGTTAGTAGTGCTGTGTACAGGTAAGTAGCAAGTCTCCTCCTCAGAAGTTTTGCTTTAGCTGTTGAGACAGATGACAAATGGCTTAATATGCCTGATTCAAGAATATAGATACCTATGTGCTGGTGTTCATAGAGTATGGAGGTCCTTGGGCATAGGGTACTTATCGTTTATCAGAGCTTGATGAAACCTTTCCAAATACCAACAAAACTGCACCATATAGAAGGAGATGTGTCTGTTTTCCTGACAGCCATCTTAGGCCTCTCATGCATGAGCTATAGTTTCTATATATTACTTAACTGTACACTCTGAGATGTACAGTTAGTTTGGAGTAGTATATTTGAAGGCCTAAAAGTGAATACAGTTCCTGTGGTGTTGCAGTATGAAGGGGAGCTGATGGAAATTGCACAGGTCACTGAAAGCTCTGAGAAAGTAGTATATTGCTACAAGTGAGATTAAAAATGTTTGAAACTGCAATGATACTTCAACTCTTGTCAGTGAAAACCATGCTCCCCCAGCTTCATACTGCCTTGAAAACAAAGTGGAGAACCCTTTCCTCCCTTTCCTTTTCTGACATCATGTATTGGAAGGCAATTAGCAGCAACACATTCTACTCTTTTTGGGGGGTGTATCCTACAACAGGCAAAATCTATCCCTTCCATCCATGTATAGAAAACATTGAAATTCATCCTTAGGCATCAAAGAAAGCACCTCAGAATGATTTGGCTGGAAAGTTTAGTTCTCACATTCTAACATAAATGCAAATGTTTGTAGTAAGCAGTGCTGACCCTTGACATACTGGCAAGTCAACCATCCTTCACCTCTGTATTGAGCAGTTCACAGACTGAAAGATGAGTGTTGTAGCATTACCTGCAACATGACACAGCAATGACTTCATGTTTAGCAATAAGGTACTTTGTATGTTGCGGCAGCCATTGTCAGGGTGTGGGGCGAGTACTCTGCTCTGAACTCAGTTTTACTAAGAGGACAAACAAACTTTAAACATGCTAGTAACCAAGTACTGCGTAATGCATCTCCCACCTGTGCAGCCTCTCACAGAAGACGGGAAGGTAGAGCTATACCTGCAGCCACCCATCCTGCTCACAGGCAGACTGACCCCAGGTGAAGTCAGTCAGACACCCCCATGCACCCCAAGGTCTTAATCACAGAGAAATGGAAAACCCACTTTTTAGCCAGGGGCACTCCTTCCCCTGAGAGGACACAGGTTCTGTAAGGGTCAAAAGAAAGCTAGAGCCTCATGGTCCACCCCACTCCTGCACTGCTGGGTCAGGAGCAACAACGTAACCCCTCACTGTCAGCTGATGTACAGATATGGCTGTTCCCTGAACCCTGGCAAGCCTTGCATGCTGACTTTGATCTACTGAGCTTGTCTTTGTGACAGCGGAGGACCGAGCTATTAGCAAGACCATATGATCTTTGTGTATAATTGTCATGGGCAAGAAACTTCCAGAAATAAAGCACCTTATATGCATATCTACATACAGTAAATGAAGTAACACCTACCAAACAAAAACACAAACTTGAACAGGGACAGGGTGCTCATTTCAAAGCGGACGAAGACCACACACTCTAGAACACAGCAGTGGTTTGAAAATAGCCACTGCGCTGAAAAGAACTACTAAAAATAAGTATCAATAGGTCTGAGTGCTGGCTGAATCGAAGCCAAAAATTAGTTTAAAACTCATTATTATAGAAAAGTGGAAAAACGAGTGCACTTTTTTTTTTTCCTGTAAATTTAGAATCTGTTGGACGTCAATATATAAACACACTTCAACATGCATAGTTTTATGTAAAAGGCCTTACTTAGAATTTGTTCTACGCAACTTAGACTGAACCATCCAATGAAAGTGCATAGCACATTCTTTATATTTCCTTCTAATCAGGCATTAATATGAAAAAAACATAATTCATTGTTACCGTTTCAGACTAAACCAGATAAGGTTAACTTTGTTATTTGGCAGCCAAGGGCTTCTGCAGCTTCTCATACAATAGGTACATACTGTAGCTCTTCGGACTATTACTTATGACTGTGAGGGACAACATTTTCTTCTATTATAGATTACTTTCATAGGACTAATATTACTATGAAATTTTGAGGAAAGGGTTTCACATTTTAGGCAATTTCTTTTGTTGTTTATAGATCTTACGAAAGAAAAATAACATATTTTAAAACCTGTACAGTTTTTTTAAAATTTGTTTGCCTGAAAGGTCATGTATTTTTAATTTCTCTCTCTCAAACTTACAGGGAGAGAAGAACACAATAACAGTTGTAACTACAGCCAGTTTTCTGCTTTTGTAATTTTTTCCCATTTTATA
This sequence comes from Leptosomus discolor, assembly GCF_034619465.1. Taxonomy (NCBI): domain Eukaryota; kingdom Metazoa; phylum Chordata; class Aves; order Leptosomiformes; family Leptosomidae; genus Leptosomus; species Leptosomus discolor. The sequence goes on along the minus strand of NC_141395.1, from coordinate 35,188,877 downwards.
TCAGCTGTTTAGATACGCAGGTGAAAAGAAAAATCACAGCTCCCCAAATATTATGCAATTTTTACTTCCATCCTTCTTATCTACAGATCTAGAACTGATTAGCCTTTTCAGAACCTTGGACCCAGTAGATTTTTTTCCCCTAAATGAAAAGCTTCAACAGAAAAATTTGGGGAAATGTGTTAAGATTGTAACTGACAAATGACAGGTTTTGAAAATAGAGGTTTTAAAAAATAGGAAGCACAGGGGAAAAAAAAAAGAATCAGTAAACAGATTCCTCCCTCCCCCTCAAAACATGTACTACCCTAGGAAAGACATGCTGAAAGGCTTTTGTCTTTTTTTTCTTAAATAACATCAGACTTCAGCTCTGTGGAAAAACAAGTGCAACTTGAGTAGAGATCTATGTGCATGTTGTTTCAAAACCACGGGCTGCATCAAACCCTGTTACTGTGATATTGTGTCAGCAACATTTAAGTGCAGCTTTAAAGATAAGAAGGAAATCTCAGTATTTATTAACATGGGGTTTTTTTTACACTTCATGTGTTCTTGTGAAAGTAAAGTTCTTTACTGGAAAATAACCACGTATGAACAAGAGACAATTCAGATGCAATTCAGCATCTAAAGATGCAACTTAGTTTTGTGTTCAGGCAGTAGAGAAGCATGTTAGGGATCTTCATCAAGAAAAGGCTGAGTTGTTAGAGTTGTTTCCTAACCTTTGTCTTCACTATATTTGTTTTGCTTTGCACAGTAGATTGAACATACTGGGATAACAAAGAGAGTCCTCACTTTGTAGTTTTGGGTGTATGTTTTTTCTTCTCAAGAAGGAAATACATTTCTGGTTAGACTTATACTGCATCTAGTAGGCACACTTTTGACCAAACTTTTTGAAAACATATTCTGAAAGATGTTGCAATTACAACAATTGAGAATTCAGAGGCAGGGTTGCAACTCATCTGTCTGTCTGCTTTGGAATGCTTTATTTTTAAAACAGTTGTTTTCTGCTGTTCCTCAATATTTTATGGGGTTTTTTTAAACCTCATGTATCTCAGTGGCCATGAAAGCTCTCCATATTTACCACAATGCCCTAAGTAAAATTTTAATTTGATTTTTTGGCTTCTGCTTCTTCCTTCTAAAGGCTACTTTATAAGGATTTTTTTTTTTATTCGTTATCAGAAAGATGCAACACAAAAGACAATAGAGAAAGAGATTGAACTTCATCTCGTGATTCCGGTTGTGTGATAAATACAACAGGTAATAAAATACTCTGCAACATGTAGAGGTCAATGTTCAATAACTATGGGTGCCTCATGCATCACCACAGGACAGCGATTTTCACAGAAGCAGTTACAGCTTTATTTAGGCTGAGGGACAGACCATGCAAGGGCGGCAGGAGCCTAGAAGGGGAATTGCTTACTTCCTAAATTTTCCACTCAGAGAAGTGGTCAGATAAACATGAGGACCTGAAACCAGCAACTGTGGAAAGCATTGTAAAAAATAAGTAGATAGGCAAGGCCTTATGAAGTACAACATGGCAATGGGATTTCACTGCAATGCTGTTTCCCTGTGACACTGCTCAGATGCTGCTCTAAATGCAGAGGAGAGATGACCAGTAATTTTAACTCACTGGTTCCAGTCAAGTTTAGTTGCACAGAGACTGAAAATCACTGCTGTGCACTGGTATTTTGTGGCCCCAGACTGGTTACTAGTAAACAGCAGCTCCAAAACACACCCTGGTCCTTGGATGGGCCGACTTGGAAGGAAAGCTACATTAAAGGCTGGTATTACTTGACCTGGGCAAGCTTGAGAAGTGGGCCCAGGCCATACTCATGAGGTTCAACAGGCCAAGTGCAAGGTCCTGTACCTGGGTCGGGGCAATCCCAAGCACAAATACAGGCTGGGGGATGAAGGGATTGAGAGCAGCCCTGCGGAGAAGGGCTTGGGGGTGCTGGTGGATGAAAGACTGAGTGCAAGCCAGCAATGTGCGCTTGCAACCCAGGCGGCCAACCGTATCCTGGGCTGCATCAGAAGCAGCGTGGCCAGCAGGTCAAGGGAGGTAATTCTCCCCTTCTACACTGCTCTGGTGAGACCCCACCTGCAGTGCTGTGTCCAGCTCTGGGGCCCCCAGCACAAGAAAGACATGGACCAGTTGGAGCGGGTCCGGAGGAGGCCATGAAGATGATCAGAGGGCTGGAGCACCTCCCCTGTAAGGACAGGCTGAGAGGGTTGGGCTTCTTCAGCCTGGAGAAAAGAAGGCTCTGGGGAGACCTTAGAGCAGCCTTCCAGTACTTAAAGGGGGCCTGCAGGAAAGGTGGGGGCAATATTTTTAGCAGGGTCTGTTGTGATACAACAAGGGGTAATGGTTTTAAACTAAAATAGGGCAGATTTAGGCTAGATATAAGGAAGAAATTTTTTACAATGAGGGTGGAGAAACACTAGAACAGGCTGCCCAGAGAGGAAGCCCCATCCCTGGAGACATTGAAGGTCAGGTTGGATGGGGCTCTGAGCAACCTGATCCAGCTAAAGGTGTCCCTGCTCACTGCAGGGCCTTTAAGATTCCTTCCAACCCAAACTATTCTACAATTCTACGATTACTGAACAGTGCTGGCTATATTTTTCAGTTGTTCAAGAATAGGGAAAAAATAAGAACCGCAAATTGTGCAGCGTGTTTTAGGATCACCTGGATCTTTGTATTTCACATGTATTTCTGCCTAAATCACTTGGCTGTCTAACCTTGGGGGAGCCTCTTTCAGATACCTCAAATCTGTCAAATCCTAGTCTGCAAGGAGCCTTTTAAAGCATATGGTAACAGCTAGAATTAGATTCATCAGAGAATAGGACAGAGGAAGACAACTTGAAATATAACTCAGGCAGACTTCAATAGACCTTCTAAGCCTACTCTTCTGCCCTGAAGCAGAGTAACAGAGGTATACTTATGCCTGACAGATACTTGTCTAATTTCACAAACTTCAGATAAAAGTCATGCTATGATCTATGTAATCTGTTCAGTGCTTACCTATTCTGAGTTAGTCTTTTCTAATAAAAATAATCTTTCTTTCCTGTGAAATTTCTATTCTATTCTTCCATGTTTGTTCTAAACTTCTTTGATAATAATTAGAAAAAAAAATGAAAGCATGCTACTCTGCTTCCTTTAAACAAAAAATCATGTCCTTTAACCTTTCATTTTAGCTTTTTTCTAGGCCCTTAGAAGCATCAGAATTATCCTCCAGACCTTCTCTAGGCTAATTTCTTACAGGTCAAATATTGTTCTGACTAATTTAATGTAATTTCAAGGGTGAATTTTTTCAGGGTCATTTAATACTGGTAAATGTTTCTGGATAGTCCTAAAGCCTGTTCTTTCTCTGTTCTGGCTTGTATTCCTCAATGATTATCTTTAGTATCTGCCACAGCCTTTTTTGGTGATGTCAGCAGCAAAGGCAGCAATTTATACCTCAGCTAACACCACAGCATTACACAGCAAACACCACTTCAGATGGGGAATTTCTGCAGGGCACCATTCTCCGTGGATACCCCAGTTTGGATTGAATGGTGTGGGCATTAGGTTTGGCCTCTCCACAGCATTTCTTCAGGGAGTTAAGTAGTAGATTATAATTATGTAAACTGGAATTTAGCCAGGAGAGCAGGGTCACTCACCTCTAAGGTTGCAAAAGACATTTAAATAATACTCTGAACAGCTCAGGATTTTAACTACTTTACTAGCTTAGCATATAAAGGGGAGTACTTGTCACAACAGAGTATCTTCACAAGGAGAAATCATTATTGGATGGCAGAAATCATGAATGAAACGTGTGTTACTGTAAATCAACTCAGCATGAAATCCTGACTCTTCAGAAATCATTGACAAAGCACCCTCTGACTTTATAGTCCGGTGTCACAAAGACATAACACCAACAAGAAGATAAAGCACTACATCTTAAAATACTGCTATAAACAGTGTTCTGAGTGGTATCTTTGGTTTGAAAGTGAATGTAGTCCAAGCTACTTATAAAGAACTTCTTAATATTGCTCATAATACCAGATGAAGCCCTTTAGGTAAATAACACAATGTGGCTGTAAGGAAGAGTTACCACACAGCTCTTGAAACATGCATATCAGCAGTTTCTGAGGTTGCAGGTTTCTCAAATGCTTTGAACATGTAAGCAGCCACCATGGTAAGAAGCATTCCCACCTTCCAGCTAACATCTGCTGCTCCCTTCTGCATCACCTGGGCCAATACAAACTGCCATTGCCTTTGTGGGGAACTAGGCTGGGGGAAAAAAAATCTGGCTTACTAAGAAACCAGATAACACACAAATAAATAGTTTAAGATGTCCACAGAACTACAGCCAAGTTCCACGGCGAACAGGGAAGGACTTTTCTTCAAAAGGTTTTTGTATGCTCAGGAGATGTGATTTTTATGTCATATACCTAAAATCCCACTCTTTTCTCACAGAGCCTGACCCTTGCTCTAGGAGAGCTGCAACCACACCTACAGCATTCCTGAGAGGCATTTGTTTGATGTGCTGTACGAGACACCTCAGCTTTTATGCAGCAACTCCTGCTTTCCCCTTATACCCTCTTCTTCCTCTCCCAAACTAAGGGGCTAAATAAACAAACTTCAAATAAGGCAGTGGCCAGCAGTTCAAAGGAAATACTTTTAGGTTGATGCTAGCATAGAATTAAACTGTTGAGGGGGAATCTTTTCTTAGCTTCTAACATGAAATCAGTTAAAGAATTACAAGTTTTGTAACATTGTAATGAAGTATTATTGGAGCCATGACCTTCGTCCTCTGTTGACCTTCACAGATACAGCTGTGTTGCTAAGAATTAGGCTTATCTTTCAAGAACAGACACTGCAGCCATAAACTCGTCTAATTTTTTCATGAGAGCAGGAACAAAAGAATAGGTTTTTGAGACAGAAGGTACTACCCAGAAAAGCAAGATTTTTTTTTTTTTTGCTTTCTTATACTGCTAAATCCTTTCTTTTAAAATGGCACAGAATTTAAATTACCTCAGCCATAAAGCTGATTATCATTTCTGTTATTGATGCCTCAACTTCTGTTTGCAGTGCTACTTAGTTTATTATATTTTTAGATTTGAGATTGTCATCAAAGCTTCAGGTATCTTGGCTAATTTATTTCCTTTAGTGACCAAAGGAGTTTTTGTTTCTTCCTCAGACTGGAAAAACAAGCCAACAAACAAACAAACTCTCCAACATTATCTGAGATGTCATCTCTCTCATTTTTAGCCACCTACTTCACAAATAATAAAGAAAAAGTAAGTGGCACTCTTGTAAAGCTTGTTACTCAATTTCACCAAAGAAGTGGGACGCTTCTGCAATGAAAGGTTTTGTTCAAGTTTCCTCTGCACTTTGAGCTTCCCTGGGCCCTGTTCCTCTCCTGCTTTCGGTCATAGCTCTTCTAAGGAAGAAATACAGGGAAAAGCAGAGAGATCTTTCACAGCCCTCATACTTTTCCACTTTGAAAATTAAGCTTAATGTAGCAAGAAGTACAGAGCATTCATTAAAATTATGTTAAAGATGACTTTTCAGTATGAAATACAACTAAAAAACCAAAAATAATCAAAGTCTTGACTTGGAAGAAGAATCGGACTGGGTTTGTCACCTTCTTCTGTATGCACTGTGACTGACGAGGAGCACACATTCTGCTGCGATCATGACTGTGAAGACAATTAAGTGCAAGTCCCAAAGTGCATTGCTTTAGTCTCCTTATTTTTCACATGAACTGACAGAGGCTGCAGATTGCTCTGTTTCCCACATCATTTCAAAATCATAGAAGGAAAAGTACTAAAAAAATAAACAAAAGTAAAAAGCAGGTCATATACTCTTAGTACAAAGAGACTATTTGAACCCTGAAATATCTCATATTGAAAAGAGCACTTCTTTGCTTGGCATAGTGCAAACAAAAGCTGAATTTCTGAGAACTATCATATATGCTAGGAAAGGAAAATTTTCTTAGTGCTTGCCCCATCAGTCAGTACAGTATGTTATTTCTGGACTGCATCTTCTGTGAGTAGATTGAGGATACAGTGACAGTTTATCTTTCCTTTTCTATGTGAAATCCACTAGCTGATCTCAAGGATTAAATGGAAAGAAAAACTCACATCACTTGCAAAATAAAAAACCACTTCTAAATCAACTGGTTTAGATGAAGCCAGAAAACCACCCTCAATGCACATCAGCGCAAATCACCTGGAAGCAATAAATAATAGCTTTACAGTTAACCAGCAAAGAATGTTCAAAAAACATTTCAACTTTGAATAATGCATTGTAAGTAGAACTACTCACAAAGCAATTAAAGATGGGCTGAGATATACAATTAGTAGAGGTTTCCTGATGCCTTTCTCAGACCAGTAATAAATCAAGCCACTTACATAGTTGACATAAAACAATCCTGTAGACCCCACAACAATGCTGCAAATGTGTCTGTGTGTGTATATAATCACACACACATATGACACAACCACACTTGAGACCTCAACTTAAAGGTGGGTACCAGTTCAAACACAAACATTTCAAAAAAAGAGGGCTGCCTATTTACAATAAAATTTTTAAAAATTCAGAAACTCTCAAGCAGTTTTTCAGAGAAATATACAACTTTGTGATGTATAACGGCGAACACCTACATCCAGAGAAAAATATATCTTAAGCACGCTTAGCTCTTTGTTACTCGAGAAAGAATGAATCTGCAGAGACTCACAGGTACCTGCTCAGATTGCAAGAGTAGTGTCAGCAAGAAAAGGAACAGCAAAGGGGAACTGGCAAAAAAAAAAAAAAAAAAAAAAAAAGGAACATGCCTTAAAGCTTTAGGAAAAAGAAAACCAAAAAAGTTCTATGCACAGCTCAGTGTTGTTAGTTTTCCCATAATTTTGTGGCTTTGTGTTCCACTTGATCTCCAATGGCTACTTTACATCTGCCTGGAGCACTCAGGTCTTTTCCATCTGAATTCTCTGATGCCAAGCCACAGACTCTTCTTCAGCGGGATGCTCATGGCGACTCTCTCCTCTTACCAACTGCTCATCTCAATTAACTTTCTGTAGTGTAAGCTCTCAGTCCAACAGAGTTAAAACTGACCAACGGGTTCAAAAGTTATTTGGAAGGGGAGGGGAGGCAACGGAGACACACACAGAGACATTGAAGGAAGTTTTATTTTTCTAACGGAACCAACCTAGAAATCAATTCTCTCCTTTTGTGTAACTCTACTAGTCAATCATGCCAAGTCAGAGAGACAGCTGCTCTGCCTTTTCCCTGCACTCATGCACTTGGCCACCTGTGGTACTGGGTGATGGAAAGCGATCCAGGTGATCACACACCAGTGCACAGGGACCAGATCCCACATCAAGGCCCCACTGACCTACGGACTTTGAAATACATTCAACAAAAAGAAATTATAACAAATTCAGCCTAGATCATAGTTTCTAAGTAAGAATAATTAGAAAAAGCAGAAAGGTGGCTTCCTGCAGCTGTGCCACGTGGACTTGAAAAGTTACTAAAATTTTGTAATCATTTTATTACAGTAAATCAGATTAATATAAAGATGTTCAACCAGAGAAAACCCAAAAACTTTACAAGTGCAACTCAGCAGATCACATGATAGAAAACAACACTGTATAACAGATTACGTTTGGCTGTGAGCAACAATCACCCTTTCTTTTTTTAAAAAAAAAAGGAAAAATTCTATTGGTGAGGCTCTAGGTTCTGTGACTTTGGAGCAAGCCATTAAGAAGATAATTAAAATAACAACAACAGAGATCAAAACGGATGAAAGTAACTGGACAGTAGATGCTAAAGATCACTCTTACAGAAGAAATTCATGAGACTTCAGTAAATCTTCAGGAAATAACTGTCAGGTCTGTAATCCTCCAGCTCCGACAATCACAGGAATAAAAATGAAAACAAACAAGCTTCTTCAAAAAACGAAGAGCTCTACAGAGAAGTAAAGGTTCTCCAAAGGAAGAAATAGATAGCATCTGGGAACGGTTGTTTTTTGTTACTGTTTTAATTTCCTCAAATAATCAAGCTCTGGCCATCGTGTCTGTGCTACTCACAACTGAAGTGCAGTTTGCTTTTGCACAAGCAAAGCTCTGGTGGGAATAGTGTACTTGTGTTGTTTTCAGAGCACGCACACTTTTCCTATTCACAAGTACTTGCTGGTCAAACAAAATGCTATAGACATGATGCATTCACAGCTACTTGGTACTGGATATCCTCATGAAATGTGGACCAAGCAATTGTGCTCTGTTTAATCTGCTAAATATCCATTAACAAGAATGTAGGCTATTTTCATTAAGGAATCTAAACCATACCATTGTTTGAGACATGTTTTTAAAAAAGATTCAAGAGTTACTAAGAAACCACATCTAGACTAATGCAAACGTGGCTCTGATCTAAATAAGTTATAAAACATGAACAGCTTGACAGACGTCAGTAAACTAAATCTTTTTATGAGTCACTTGTTATATTTTTTTTCTCCATAGGAAAAAAAGTTCTGTCCACTTAACAATAGGGATTAGGTTAATTTTCTTAACATTTTACTGAAATAATCACTTTAATTGTCATTTTCTTTTAAGTTTCATAATAGCTGTAGGCTCAGATCTATACAATTTAGTAAGAATGAAATCAGCAGGGTTCCACAGAAATGATCTCAGAATCTTTAGGTGCTGTTATTTCTCAAGAAGTTAGAAGAATAAGGAATTTCATACTAAACATTTCATTTTAAATTATAAATTGAAAAGTCTACCTTTTTGTTAGATCCAGTCAACATTAATTATTTCTTAAGTAGAATCTCAGAGGTACAAAGCAGCTTTTTTTTAATCCTGTGTTCATTTTCCAAATTCAATTTGACTATTAATTAATGAGAACACACTGCAAAGAAAGAGATGTGAACCAACCCATTGTGCAAGTTTGCTAATCCTGTATTTACTACTTGCTCAAACTATCAAAAAGGTTAAGCGTTTCATGTTCCTAGAGAAAAAATAGCATAAAATGAAGGAAATATATATTTAAAGAAATAAAAACTAGAATATTAGAAATCTTTGGAATAACTTGAACAATTGGGAAATACTGAAGTGCCCTGTAGGAAGGTGTTATTGAGAAAGAGTGGAAAGAAGTGAGTATTTCTGGTGCTATTTTCTGCTAAGCAACAGTGAAATAGGGCTACACTGTGCACACTTCAGATCAGTGGGGTTGAAAGGCACAGATAAATACTATGTTGGTCCAAGTTTTTCCAGGGAAAAAGGTTGCCATTGCTTCTTCTGTCTAGATGACACCCGTCTCATGCTCTGGGGGTTGGCTGCTGCTTAAATACAGCCCAAATATCGCCTGGGGTGAAACAGGGTTTGTGCACGGTCACCAACACAAGCAGAGACAAGAGTCAAAAGCAAATTTGTTGGGGTTTCACACTCAGGTCCTGTAAGGCCAAATACATATTCCAGATACAGTGCTGATGGAACCCTGTGAACATATTTGTCTGTGCATTTTACTGTCACACTGACAAAGACAAGATCCATCTTAAAAGCAATTAGTGGAAGCTCAGTTTTGTTAGTTTCATGGCATCAAATCAGGAGGCAAAAACTTCAGGGAAAAAAACCAACCAAAACCCAAGCCAATTTCCCACCCATCTCCTTCCTCACCCCACACCCCCCGTTTGAAGACCAAGAATATTTGTCATTTGAGATTACGGGCTTTGAAGAACTAAAGTTTGTTAACCCAATGTATTTCATTTGCTCACTTCATGACTCTCATGAGAGGAGTAAAAACCAAACAAACATACGGAACAGCTGTGTTTACATTTAAACAAACATTAATTGATTGCAATAATGAGTAACCTCAAAAATAGTTTAGAAAGTTCATAGCATCCTTCAAATATTTGTAGACTATTAGAATTTAACTAATTTAATTATGCAAGTCATTTTTTGTTACAGCAGTATCTGGAAACAAGGAAGGGAAGGTGCACCACATTTGTACATCTAAGAATAATGGATAGAAATAAAAGACGAAATGTGAATTAAATACTTCAAAAAGTTGTCTTGACAGTAAGTCTACCTTCAGCCTCAAGTTTCCAGAGGACACAGGTCAGTTTTAGTTACACTTCTGGTCTTTCAAGAGAAAAGAGAGGAAAAATATTGTAGAAGTAACCTGACAGCTGTGCCTCTGACTTACTCCATTACTCCACCTCCTGCAAATCTACCAATACATTCAATAGATATGTGAGCAGATGTTACTATTTACAGCATATTCTCATTAGAGAAACATGAAAAGTCCTAACCAATAGCTTAGAGAAGGTATGCACTGTCTGGAGCCCCAACAATGGTTGAGAAGAAAACACAGCACCCATTACTGTTATAATACTACCCCATGGCTGTGCTCAACTGGAGAAAATGAAAAGATTCAAAGAAAGAACACATTTTAGACCCGTATAGTACCTCTTTAAAGGAATTTGACAAATCAATGGTTTATTCCATAGAACAAGACAATAATTTCTTACCATATCCTTTATCAAGTGTCATTCCTGGGATGTCAGATATCACTGCTTAGACAGATTTTCATAGAATAGTTTAGGCTGGAAGGGTTCTTTAAAGGTCACCTAGTCCAACTCCCCTGCAGGGAGCAGGGACACTTTTAGCTGGATCAGGTTGCTCAGAGCCCCGTCCAACCTGACCTTCAATGTCTCCAGGGATGGGGCTTTTACCACCTCTCTGGGCAGCCTGTGCCAGTGTTTCACCATCCTCACTGCAAAAAATTTCTTCCTTGTATCTAATCTAAATCTACCCTCTTTTAGTTTAAAACCATTACCTCTTGTCCTATTGCAAGAGGTCCTGCTAAAAAGATTGCCCCCACCTTTCCTGCAGGCCCCCTTTAAGTACTGGAAGGCCTTTATAAGGTCTCCCCAGAGCCTTCTCTTCTCCAGGCTGAACAACCCCAACTCTCTCAGCCTGTCCTCATCGGGGAGGTGCTGCAGCCCCCTGATCATTTTCGTCGCCCTTTTTTCACTAACCACTTGTTCCATAAAACTCTTTCAATAGCATACACTGTTGCACTCTGAGAACCACTGGTCATTTTGAAAGAGGTAATGCAACTTTTAGGACTTTTTTTTAAAAATTCATCTACTTTTCTGAACACGTTAGCCAAAAGAAGTTACTAGGAAACTGTCTTCTATTTATTTACCTTAAATTTCATGCCTATAATTAATTTATATTCCTGTAATACTTGAGCTGCTTATTTCTGAGTTCCTTCTACAGAAATCATAATTAATATAAAAGGATCCTTTAAGCACTGCACAAATACAATACAGGGCACTGTTCCATAGCAAAGAATCTATTTCCTTTCAGTATTTTGCCTTGTCTGTAGTTTAAGCAATATCAACTCCCAACTGTGTGCTAACAGGAAAGATCAGGGAACTCTCTGTAGTGCACCAATATGCCCAGAAACCACTGAGCTATATGGCAGGCAGATCCAAAACACGTATGTCATTAAACAATACCATGTTTCGGGACGGTACACTTATTTGCTAAATAAGTTCCACTGCTATTTAGAAAACAAATCAGAACCAGATATAGACAAAAAATTAGATTTTTTTAAAAATTATTTTTTCTAACTCTAGAGCAGATGCTGTTATTTAAAAGGATAAAAAGAAAGCAATCCTAATCAACTTAGCTTGCAGTGATGGTAGTTTAGCACACTAAATAAACCCCACAAATCAAGCCTTGACTGTAGACACAAAGCTGTACATGCAAGGAATGCACAGCAGTAGACTGAGGGACATTGCAAATTAACTAAATCTAGGCAGAGAAACTAGTCACTTTGCCAGACATTTAAAGTTGTTCCTACAATACTAGATGCAGATCTAGTGCGTTGATTTTTATCAATCCAAATAAGATCTAAAGCTTTCTCAGTCTGTCTCTGTTCAGAACTTTAATATCATTAAAGTTACAAAAGACCTGGTCCTTCCACATGAGTTAGAGCACATAAAGTTAGACTAATTTAATTCATTGGGACAATTCAGATGTATTAGAAATAACTTACATGTTTGTGAAAATCACGGACTTCTAGAGCCCTTCAGAGAGTGAGAAATGGAGGTAGGAGAGGAGGCAGAAATTTCATGTCAAGGAAGTAGGCTCCACATCCTCTTAACGAGCTTCTGGTTTTCCAACACCACTTAAGTTAAAGAGGTTCCAAAAGATTAAGCATGTGCTACCAGACTATTAAGTTTAATGACATTCTTTATCTCCCCACAGACCTGAGTTCCTAGATCTACAAAAAAAAAAAAAAAAAAAAAGCTTACTTGGACAGCAGTTCAGCTACTTGTGCATACCTTAATGTTTAAGATTACAAACGAACCCCATTGTAGCCCATAAGGTCAATCAGATGGAAAAGTTGGGCAGATAGTACCCTTTTGCTAAGCAAAAGTCTCAACTGAACAAACACATAGATGATCTTTCTCTGTTCATGCTTGTAGCCTATAATAGCAATTCAAGGTAATCAGGCATGTAATTATATTTGCACTTTGTGTCTTTGTATTTCCTAAGGTTGCGTGGCTTAAAAGAATTTACAGCTTTGAGATAACACTGCATATCTATAGATGCTTTGTCACATTTTCCATTATAAGTACACCTCTCTGTCTCTATGCATATCAAATAAGTCCTGGTGTGGTAACATTTAAAGCCAGTTCTGAGAGTCATGAAAGATACAGCTTACCTCATGTCCCTGGGCTGCACTATCTCCAAATAACATGCACGTTATCTAACATCCTCACTCAGCACGAACAGTTACCTACTGCAGCAGTTCCTAACAAGGAGCTAAGACCTGTAAATGCAGTGGGAAACCCAAACCATTTAATTCTAAGAGGGGGCTCATACCCAGAAATGATATCATGTGTCCACAAACCCAGAAGTGAGGTAGCCACCGAAAGCATGAGGACTCCTGTTCCATGTCAATGAAACCGTGTGTAATTTGGTATTAACTTGCTTCATCCTTAGGGAGCGAGTGCAAGATGTCACTAGACAATATTTCATCAGTCAAGGAATTTGTGAAATATGAGCAGTTATGAATGATTAAAACAACAAACCTTTCAGTAAAGTCTCAGTTTGTGCCAGTGACTTACTAAAGGCTCATTGCTTGGAATCATTTGGGAAACCATCAAAGTTACTGCATAACTTGAGGCTTCTCTGCTACAAAAGCTAAAGATTCTGCTGAGAAACTTGTTTCATGTGTAATACCTTTAAAAAACTTATAAACCTACAGCCTTTTAAGAAAGATGGTGATGCGGAAGAGTGTTTTAGATCACCTAAAGAATCACCATCAAAGGTATTAGCAAAAGTGCTAATTTTAATATGAATTTGTAAAGGTGTGACTTAACAGAGTTCAATGGAAGATTCACTCTATTACTTACTACATGGAAGAAACATACAAAGGAAAACTGAGTTAGAATCAATTTAGAACGATTTACACAGAGGCCGGAGATGCAAAAAGGTAAGGGAGACCCTGCTGTTGAGTTATGAAGTTCAGAATGGACCCCCTTGCTTTCTAAACTCCTTCTCAGATAGGAGTCTAGGTGTGGCTGGATCCAGGCTTAGTCTCAGACTTGGTCAATGGTTTATGGTTAATGGAATTAGCTACATGGATTTCATTAGACATTCATTCAGCATGCTGTCAGTCACTTCCTGAGGATCTGCTGTAAATAAGCAGTCTCTCTGCCTTAGATAAGGAAGGATTTCTTAGTCTCGGGTAAGGAATCTCAAACCATAAAGCACCTTCCATCCAGACATCCGGTGTTAGTTCACTCTGAAGCTTGAATCCTAGGTTTCCCAATGCAGAATCTCAGGCATCAGATCTTATAAAAATAAATAATTTAACAGAGTGATACAGCAGTGGGATCAGCTTGAGCTGGGTGCCTCTGGAGAAGGAACACCAAGCAGAGAAATCCCTGGGCAATTATACATCTACAGGCTGTTCATCTGCCCTTCACACACTCTTCATGTGCCTTCCATGCACCCATCTCACAGAGGACTCTGTCATTTCTACAGAATAAAGTGATTGGCTCATAATCAAATTGCATACAATGGGCGAGGTATGCATGAGACTCCTTGTAACCAAAGCTTTCTTTGTTCCTTGAGAAGTGAGCCTTGGAAAAAACACCCGCTATTCACATGCTAATAGCATGATCTGTGTTCCAAGCTCATGCACATTGGTGCTGATTGTGCTCTCCTCCTTTGTGGGCGTCCCAGAGGAGTTCTTGGCCCAGCTACGGCTCAGGCCTTTACCTCCTTTGGAGCTTGTACCAAACTGCTGCGAGGCTGGTTAAGGGGGCCCGAGTGCATCTGTCACACCCCGTGACTACAGCCAATCCACTGTATCAACTCACAGAGCGGTAGTACCATTACCTCCACGTCATAAATACAGGGCGTATTGCAGATCAGTAGTAAGAGTCCAATTATTTGATAAACTGGTTTAAACGACATTTATATGCTATGTTGGCACACTTGCACATCCACAGTAAGCAAATAGCTTTTAGTATAACATACTGCTATTAATTATTGGGGGATTCCTCATCATGAACAGGTAGTATTTGCTTACTTATGTACCAAACCCTTATACATAAAATTATTATAAGTAATAAGCAGAATATTGTTAGAGCTAACAAAATCACAATTAGATGAAGCATTAGATTCAAAGTTCCTGTTGCTGCGGGTGACCATCCGAAAAAAAATAATTCTGTATTTATGCAACAGATTAGGGAAACATGTAATGAAAAATGCATCTTGTAATGAGTGACAAAGGCCTCTTACTACATATCCAGTTGGAGGTACCTACATTCAAAAAAAGCAGTAATATCTCCAAGTACACTAGTGATGTTTCAATATATACATTTTTCACTTTCACTTCTGGAGAAACTAAAGCAAACCAGTTTATGATCACAGACTCAGAAAACATAAAAATAGTGCCAGAATCGAATTATCATGTGAAATTAGGCTGTTTTGAGCCCTGATAGATCCCAAAGATTAAAGCTAAAAGCATGATCCACAACTATTTACACTACCAAGAATGCTGATCTCACATGGGAACAACAATATTACTGTGGACAGTACACCAAAGCCACTTAAAGTCTACTTTAATATTTTGTAGTTTTTAATTTCTCACACATGGTTTTAAAATTTATATTTTTCCATACGAAAGAATTTTTTTTTTTTAGTAAATCAAAGCTGAAAATGATGTCAAACTTTGCCTCAATCCCCAAAATATATTCCCCAGATCAAAATCACATGATTTAAGGGTCATTTTTATTCCTTAACTGTTATTTCAGAAACATCTGGTCATTGAACCAGTCACAAGTCACAGCCCTTCTCTCCTGCTACCAGTACCTAAACCGATGAGAAAGCTGACACAGCAACTATACTGTGGCTTGGATCATTTACAAAAGGGGATCTTTCATGCTTAGCAATCTTCACAGTTGTGCAGAGAAAGGACAGTTTGACTAACCACAAAAAACTAAACAACTATTGAGTAATGCACTGTCTTCCTTTTAGCGCCCTCATTCCGCCCAGTTTGAAAGATGTTTTTCAGCTTTTCCTTTTAAGTTTTCATATACCGTTTATTTATTTTAAGTATTCTGCCAAAGAACGGATGACCCAGCAGAAAAGGAAGGGAACCATTTTTGTAGTTTCACTGGAATATATTCCCACAAAGATCTCCAGGGCCACAGAAAGGACCAAAACAAGAAACAAAACCAATCCTTAATCATTTTCTTCCCACTGTGTGGCCTCATTTTGCTGAAGCATCTTTTAGACTGCCTCAAAGTACAACTTTTGTTCTAGATAAAATCTGTTTTTAGAAAAGAACTATAAAATATCTGAGATGGAGGTAGCATGAGGTACGCCTCTCACTGAGTGCCTTTATTTTCCATTTCTGATCTATGGCCAACTATATGACCGAAGGAAAAATATACCGTTGTTTCTATTAAAAAAATATGCCTGTACCAATTATTTTATACCATGTTTGAGTTCCAAAAAGGAAAGACATTCAGAGATCAGCAATATACACATCTCTCTTCATACTGACAAACTGCAACTTAGTTAGATTAATCACAAAAGTTGCTTAAGAGTCTTTGGGGCTAATATGAAACAGGAAAAGTATTTCCTTCCTCTAGTTCCTGAAAGCTGACTTCCTTCATGAGACAAAATGTATTTCAAACAGCTGGGCATGGAAGCAGCTCTCCTGCCCTCAGCCACACCACATAGACATCCTGACAGAAAATACATTGTGGAAGAGAAAAGGAAAAAACAAACAAACAAACAAAACCAACCAAAAACCAGAACATGCAAATTCACCCTGTCCATTGCTGATGGGGAATAAGGCAGTGATGACATCCATTAGGTTCTTGTGCTAGAAAAAATGTTTAATTTTCAAGTTTTTCTGACCCTTAATATGCAAATTAGCCACGAAGGAGTTTGACACGTGGGAGGCTCAGACTATGCATAAGGGTTAATGGAGTTCATGTTACTCCCCTCAGGTTTGACTCCAGCAAGTCTGGCAGTCTGAACAAACAGGTCAATCTGAAGGCAGGCAGAAATGTCTAAGAGCAACTGGAGAGATAAGAAAAAGCACAATGTCTAAATCAGACTCCATACTCCATAGACACTTTGTTTTATTTCTCTTTCCAAGACTCCTCTCTTGGGCTTGCCTGGAAAGAAACGCATCTTGCTGAAGAATTGAGGGTCTATACGCAGAAAAAGAAAACATGGAGGTTTAAAGTGAAAATAGAGATGCTAACAGCACTGTGTAACAAGTAGTTACACACTAAGAAGAGATATTTAGTTGTTACTTCTGACTGGGCTTCTGCCCGAGATGGAGGTTTGGGGCCGACAGGCGAGGTTTCCCTGTTCTGAGAGGAGCCTTTGCCCATCTAAGTCACACAGTCAGGAAGACAAAGTTACTTATCTGCAATAGCATGCATCCCTGCTGTTGCTGTTACCAGTGTAACAGCAGCCAGGAAAGCAAAATACTTTTGCTACCTCAGCTCCTGACCACAATGAACAGGAGTATGAAAGAAAGCAATTTTGATCTTAGTTTTGTTCTTGAATGTAACCAGAACCCAACCCCATTTAAAAAACTTAAAGTCTTACCAGCATTTTAATAAAGAGTTATAACAGAGGTCAATATAATATTGAAAAAAACTTACACTCATCTCTTTCCCCATGGAGGCATATAGCTTCTTGAGCAAACTACAAATGTAATGGCTCAAATGGATAGTTTAGTGTGAACGCATTACAAAAGTGAAGCCATTTTAACCTTTTCAGAAAACACGAACAATCCAGTTCACACAAGTTTTGGACTGAGTGTGTATTTCAAAAGCAAAACATGCACAACTGCCTTTCTGCAAATAATCTGCAGAACCAGCGATTTTCACTGACAGAAACGAGTCCCGCAGTACAGGACAGTTATATCACCACAATAGTAAATGCTGTACACAGTTACACCAAGTGATCACAGGCAAGGCTTTGAGCTATTCTACGATTCAATCAGCACAAAGGCAATAATATTACTGTCCACATTTTTTACTAGTTAACACTGAACTCTTGAGGATGAAATAAATTGTCTAATACCAGGATCAAAAATGGGGGTTATCATGGAATATTGTTCATGTTCAACAGCTGTCTATGTTGATAGACTCTTCCAGTACAATATGCGGAATATGTAGATTTTTAGTGTTGAGTAATCTCATTTCTGTTTTTATTTCATTTTTTCCCAAGTGTTTTAGTTGCATTGTAAGCATTGTTAAATCACCTGTTTTGTCAGCAGTTTAATCCATTAAGCATAATACAACAGGCCTGGGTTGTTTTTTGTGGTTTGTTTTTTTTTTTTTAAAACTCTTACCCATAGGAACAACGCAAGCAGCAACAAGGGTATGATCCTGAGAGGCAAAATTCTGGGAGATTTAGACCACCCAGATTCTTAAATACTTGTAGATATATCAGACTATAATCACACTACAATCACACAGCAGGTAAGGTGTGGAGATGACTGCTTATAATGATGACTTATAATTCTTTGCAAAAGTAAAAGGAAGTAGCAGTGGTCCTTATTCTGAAACAGCAAGCCACCTGAATTATTAATGTTTGTAAAGTGTACCAAGATCTATCAATAGAAAGTGTATTAGGAGTGGAAAACACATCACCACCCATGTGTTATACTGACCTGCATTAATTTTACTCCTTTGAAACCTAGTTTGAAATAAGAGCTACATAAAACTTTGATGTAAAGCAAATAATTGTCCTGCTCAAAACACAAGCTGTTTTTGTGCTTTGAAGATGTGTGGCAGTAAAGAGCGGGAAGTCACAAATGATTTCCATGGGAAACATATGACTCCACAGTGCTCCTATCATTGCTCAGACATCTACTCCTGGGCCTTCTGATTACGTTGTGAAAGGATGTGAAACCTCAGAAGTATTTTTTCTTGTATATTTTTACATGTCATGATCACAATGAATGTGATTGCTCCCAGGGGCAAATCACAGAGCATGCTTATTGCTAGAACCAGAATGCACTAAACTCAGGTTTTGATCTATTAAAATAGACTATTTACAGCTAAGGTTTCCTTTTTGAAGAAACTTCCCCTTCTGAAATCTCAATTTTTTTGCACATTTAGAGTTTAGATAGTACACATATGCTTACATGAGGATGCACCGTTATGCATGGTGCACATATTACGGTTTTAGTAATAAATAGCAAAAGCTGATATAGCATAATCTGTTTTCCCTTGAACATGTAGTACTCCATCAGAGAGGACCACCAAAACTTATCGGAGAAACCCATCTTCCCTGTTTGTAGAGGCCCGAGTATTTTCAGGACTCATTAAAAAAGAAAACAAATTGATTTCTGATGCTGTAGTAAATAAATTGAATGAAAAATAACTTCCATTTACCAAAAGCAGAAACACCTGACTAACTTCAGCAGATGACATGTGGGAAAATGTATTCTCACAGCCTTACAGTCAGACAGACTATATGCTCTTACGTAACTAAAATAGGATAAAATCCAGTAAAGTAAGTTTTCATCACGCATCTCTCAGTGTCTGAGTATCTTTGTGACATCTTCCTGCTCAGTGCCTCTTACCAATATGCAGCCATTTCGTAGTTGCTGCCCATCATCCCTGCATCTCTGGCAAGTGTCTGATGTCACAAACGACTTTTGGCCCATAATACCAACTCTACAAAAAGCACTTTTTAATTAAAATGTCATTTAAGAATCCCTTCTTATCCTACCATCTGAAATTACTTGAAACTAATGTTATACATATATTTATAACTCATAAAATATTTACCTTCAGTTTTAAGTTTACTTTTCTTTTTTTTTAACTTATAGCTGCTTAAGGAAAAAAAAAAAGTAACTTCTCTGAAAGTGTAAACAGGAGTTAGGGGTTCATTCTAGACCATATACAAGGTGAAAGAACACATTAGCTCTTTTCAAGGCAAAAATAAATATCATGTGAGGAATGTGACAACCTTCCACAGACAACCAATAGACAGCAGTTTGACTTCCTAATTGCATTTCTGTTTTTCCAAGGGCAGAGGAAAAAGAAGAGCTTCAAGGAAATGAAACTCCCTAATTACAAGTATCAGCATGATTGCATTTGCTATATCTATGCTGAGAAACATGACTTTTTCTTTCTAAGTACAGAAATAACAGCAAATATTCTAACAAGTGACCCTGAGGTAAGGGGTACCACATGAATTTTCTGGTTCACATGGACATGATGTTTTGAAGTTGACAGATCCTTGTATTAAAAGTCATAGTAAGATGTTGAATAGGCACTGGAGCAGGCTCTTCAAAGGCTAACGCATCCTTGTTATTCACAGCCTCTGAACAAGCATATCAATCTGCTCTCCAGCACAACATCTCTTCTGTATTAGTGGCTGCGTGGAAGACAAATATTTCATGGCTGAGGTGAAGTTCATTGTATAAAATCAAGCATAGACTTGGTACACTGCAGATGGTGTTTTCTACATATCCATATGGAGATCTCATATCCATATCTTTATAACATGCATAGAAACATTTCACTGTACCCTGCATCTCTCTTTAAGGAAGTATTTCCACTATTTTGCCAATAAGTTAGTATTTGAAGCCTAACAAAATATAATGAAGATCACTGAATTTCCATCAAAAGTAGCTTAAAAATTGCCAGTAATAGATCCACTATGACAGTCTACCTAAACACACTGTGGCATAAGATCTGAGCCCTGTGTCACAGCGTGTTCCCTGTGTCACAGTGTGTTTAGAGATGCAGTGTTCCAGGGAGGATGGAGGGGAAAACAACGAAGGTGTGGACAGGAGCCCCAAGCCATTTCATAATGAATCCTTTCAACGTGCTACCACTTAGGTGGAAGCTCAGGGGAGGAACACACTCAAGCTAGGATATCAAGCTAAAGATGATCAGCAGGTCTGAATTTTAGAATAACCTCTACAGTTGTTCGACTGCTAATTCATAGAGAACCTTTGTATTCGCTCTGTTAGAGAGCAGGACAGCTGAAATTTCCACTTTGTTGGCAGTTAAGCAGAAGTTTTCCAGAATCTTCACAATTTTTTGTTGCTTTTCTGCAATGGGTGATGAACAACAATCTGTTATCAAAACATGACAGCTTCTTTTAGAGTGTTGGTTACCACAGATAATTTTTTTCTTGTGTCCACTCCTACATCTCAACCAGTCAACAGAACCTAGGCTGTTTTGAAAAACTTCTTCTATGCATAGTTTTCACTTGTAGTCTCTCAACTTAAACTGCATAGTTTTCCTGCCTTCTGTTTAACTCAGGAAATAGAACCAATAACAAGCACTATTACAGGCAAAGCAAGAAATAATTATTTGAGCTGGAGTGCCATTAGGTTCATAAAGCTTAAATCATTCCTTGTATGTGAAGCCTAACTTAAAAGAGAAACTTGTACTTGCAAAAAAAATTAAAAATCCCAACAACTGGATTATAACTATTTTACCTCAAAGCAATGAATTGTTTCCTACATAAGGAGATATGTTACTGTGTTCCACAACAGCTGTTTTGTGACTTGATAATCAGAATTCAGGTTTGTCATTTAATGAAATTGAAAATATATATTAGTAGTAATAAACCTGTCCTATTGGCAGACAACACACATTTCCTGACCCTGTGAGTAGAACTTCTACTCACGTCAGTAAAGAATCAAAGGCTGCAGTCAGAAAAGCAGATTGTTATTCTGTGATCAGTTGTAATTGTCATTCTGATAATACTTTACTAGGAAAACAAGCAATGAACGCTTTTAGTTCCTTCTCATTCCTAAAGGCAACAGTCCATGCAGGGAATCTATTTCGGTAAAGTCCTTGATGCAATAGTTTAAAATGAAAGTTTACTTGAAAAATAAAGGTTTAGAATCATAGAATCATTAAGGCTGGAAATGATCTCTAAGATCATCAAGTCCAACCCGACCTCTAAGATCATCAAGTCCAACCCAACACCACCACACTGCCTAAACCATGTCCTGAAGTGCCACATCAACACATTTTTTTAACATCTCCAGGGATGATGACTCCACTAACTCCTTGGGCAGCCTGTACAGGAGAGTACAGGGGCACAATCGCCTCCCTACTCCTGCTGGCCACACTATTTCTCATACAAGCCAGGATGCTGTTGGCCTTCTTGGCCACCTGGACACACTGCCGGCTCATGTTCAGCTGGCCACCAGTCAGCACCCCCAGGTCTTTTTCCACCAGGCATCTTTCCAGCTACTCATCCCCAAGCCTGTAGCACTGCATGGGGTGGTTGTGGCCCAAGTGCAGGACCCAGCACTTGGCCTTGTTAAACCTCATACAATTGGCCTCGGCCCATAGATCGGGCCTGTCCAGGTCCCTCTGCAGAGCCTTCCTACCCTCGAGCAGATCAACACTCCCCCCCAATTTAGTGTCATCTGCAAACTTACTGCGGGAGCACTCCATCCCCTCTTCCAGATCATTGATAAAGACGTTAAACAAGCCTAGTCCCAGTACTGAGCCCTGGGGAACACCACTTGTGACCGGGCACCAGCTGGATTTAACTCCATTCACCAGCACTCTCTGTGTTCAGCCCGCCAGCCATATTTTTATCCAGCAAAGACTTCACCTGTCTAGCCCATGAGCCACCGGCTTTCCTAGGAGAATAGCTTTACCAGATTTGTGGCATCCAACCTTTATGTTTCTATCCTTCACATTCTAATAATAAACATTTTCAGAATCTGAAATGAAAGAGAAGTGGTAAAGGCAATATTGTTTTCTTTTAAATGATGGAATGTCCTGTACAGATTTCTCTCTGTTTTGGTTAAATACTGTTACCCAGGTGAAGTGATTTCAGAGCCTACTTTGAAAGGGTGTTTGGTTTTGCAGGCATACAGAACACTGGCATGTACAGTTTGAGCAGTGTGATGTTCTACATAGAATAAAGCTAAAACAGGTAAAAGCAAGTCATATCTCCATCCAGAAGCACAATATGTGTTGGTAAGGGACTTTCTTATGGAGGAAAAAAAAAAAAAAAGAAAACGCTGTCACCACCTCGGAATTTCACAAGCACCTTTGCTAAAAGAATCTGAAATAAGTGCAAGATGCTGTAAAATCATTACCTTTACCAATGCTCTGGACTGCCACAGATTTCTGTCTAATAGAAGCATCTGTTTGAGGTATCTGGAACTTCCAATCAAATTTCAATACTTTAAGAATTTCTTAAGGAAAAAACACAGCAGCTTCAAGGGTCAATTCTAGTTTTTTCCCCCACAAAAAAAAAGACACAGGTACAGTGTCAAATGTCCTCTGTCAGCTTCTCAGAGACTAAAATAGGGAGACATTCAAAACAGCCGTGGCAAGGGGCCAGCAGTGGTAGGAGGAAAGCTTTGTCATGCCTGCCAAGAATCTCAGGGATGGAGAGCAGAGCGCTGAACTTTGCCTTACATAGTGGCTGACAGGCCCAGAGGTCTGTAAGGCTTTCATATTTTCTTTTGGCTTTACTTGCTTACAAAATGTAAACTCCGTGGGAATCCAGAGATATAAAAAGCTTTCATTTTACGTTACTAATTCATACTGTGTTAATCTTGTAGTTACAGGTCAGCTTTTGCTACGGTATCCAGCTACTACAGATTTTTTTTTACGTACTTCCTTGTAAACACTTTTTTCCCCAACTATATTGACTGATACAGTGGCTTTATTCATCTCCATCTAAAGGGCCCTGCTTTGCCAGAAACAGCCAAGAGAAAACCTCACATGACATGCCTCATATTTGCATTTCATTGCCAAAGTGTTTAATCTTGCTCGTGAACAGCTGAGTGAACACAGGAGCCCCAAAACATTCAATAGCCATTTTCTTAAGTTATCTTTGCCGAAGGACAACTGACCTATTCTTGGAGGGGTTTTATTTTCTTGATTCACTGATTTGTTGCTATTCTGGTGCCTTGATGTGACATAACATTCTTTCTTACCATTTCATTGTCATACATCTTGTACCCCCCAAAATACAAATCAGCAGGCTGGGACTATAGCATTAAGGAAGTTTTGTTGTGGATTCAATTTAACTCACAGAAGAACTTCAATCAAAATAAATAGATTTTTATCTTCACTCGGGTAAAAAAATCAAATAAGTTGTTTGGGGTTTGACATTTAAAAACATTTTAATGTTCTACTTTGCAGAGTTACTTTTGTTTAGAGAATGTTGCTTTTTAGATCATTCTTTGGATAAGGCTCAATATTTTGGCTTTCTCAAAATATATTTTGGAGTGCATGTTCTTTTGTTGTTAATTTTTTGTTGTTTTTGCCAAGAACATTCAAGCATTTGAGGCTGAGATGCATGGGTTGGTTTGTTTTCCTTCTCAAGAAATCTCTTTTCCCCTCAGTTCAGTCACCAAAACAGTATCTAGTTTTATTGCCTAGATGGAAACTTCACTTTAGTTCTAGACCATGGACTGAATCTGGAACAGCATTTAGGTGCCTAATGCCTATATGAACAACAGGAATCACTAAGTTCCGCTGAGAACTGTGCTAATTATTCTTCCCTTTCTCAGCAAGCACTGTGCTATCAGGTCAGATTCCTTCCACCTCTTATTCCCTGCCCCTCCCTGCAAAGGAAATACCATGAAATTTTTCTCCAGAGGAACATGTTTGATTTCACAGATACTGGAAGTTGCCCTTTACAATCCCACTAATCTTCATGCCCCACAGAATGCAAATAGGCTGGGCAGTCCCTGGCAGGGTCGTTTCTGTGGGGAGCTGGAAGCCCACTTGTTGGGCCCAGGCCACCTCACAACTCTGTAGACTGTAGTGGCTCCCAAGGGCAGCATCTTACACACAGGCTTTTCCTTTCCGTGCATGGAATGGGGCGAACATACCAAGGAGGATCAGATGTTTTGCATCCTACTTTCTGCATCTTAATTTCTGAAAATTGAGGGGGAGATGTGTAAACTAAGTTTACAAGACAAATGGGCTACTGTATCAAGGAGGCCAAAGTGCTTTCCCACAGTAAAGCACCACATCAGGATTTTTCCCAGAGAAGCTGAAGGAGATACTCCTGCACATGTTACTAGCCAGCTACCGGCAAGATGGCAGGGCAGTGTGGAGAGGGTGTCTGTGCAAAGTGTTCCTGTGTGAATAAAGAAAGGGGATTTATAAACTGCTGAAGTGTCCATCACATGAGTTTTGCTTCCTTTTTAGTCCTAATCAAGATTTTTACGGCAAAGGCAGCGAGAGCATTGCTTGCTGCTCACGATGGTTTATTTCTGCTATACAGAATGAACTCTCACCGCATGACAGTCACAATAATGCACACCTGACTGGCGATTAAACATGGGCATATCATACACACATCCCATATTTTAAGACAGTTGAATCCTACCTTTTTCATTATGCTTATGTTCACACTCAGACTGTCAGTTCAAATTTCCAGCCTTACAGCTGACCTCCAATCATTGTATTTTTTTCTTGTCAACATCAAATGAACAATTGCAACCAGAAGCCAAATCCAGGAAATATATACAGAGGAAGAAACTTGTATTAGTAGCCTCAAGACGGTTACTAATCCTCTTACCTGTGTGCAACTTACATAAAAGTAATATGGCACAATACAAACAAGTTACCCTGCCATGGTTATATTTCAGGGATTTCAGGTCTCTTTAGTTCAAAATTAAGTTTCCTCACCAGAACTGAAGTATCTTAAAGAGCACCAAACTTATATTCAATGGGAATACCCGTAGTGATCACTGTATCCATTTGACTGATTCCTCTCACTATATTGTGTTTTCCAATGTGCACCTAGACTTATTAATGAGTGACACATCAATAGATTTACCATATAATCACAGATAAAGTAAGAAAGGAAAACTGTTACTAAAAACATGCTGATAGCAAGTCTTAAAATATGCCGGGATACATCTGAACTGCTTGCTGGCTAGGAAACTGCTGAATCATGCCCTTAGGCTCATACCAAAAATAGCATTTCATTTGGCAAAGCACATCCAAGCTATTAATGTTCCCTGTTGTTGAAAGTTTGCTGAATAGCTGCTGATCACTAAGGATGAAGAAGCATTCTCCTAACTTCTCTTACTCCTTGAAAGAAAGAGAATAGCATGTGTGTGTTCTCCTACAGTAGTTCTCCCTTTCACAACGTTAGCTTTTAACAGAACAAGAAAGTCTAGAAAACATTTTCAAAGTATTCTGTGAGCCTTCTGAGTTTAAGACACCTTTGAAGAAACTTTACTTGCCTTTTTACATACATAGCATCGATGGGTAGCAGATATCACTCGTCTCTCAGTTGTAATCCTCTCTGGGGAGACTGTGACATTCTCAGTACATGGTCTGTAAGTTGTTTCTTAGACCTAAGAGCAGAAAGAGCCTTTCTTGATCATTTAAAGATGACTGAATTAACATGAGACAAGTGGTTCTCTCTGAGGTCTTGGAAAAGGTGACTGCTTAATGCCCTTAACAAGGAGGGAGAAGTCTTAAAAAATTGAGTTCAAAAGCTCCAGCTGGAGTTAATTATGTTCTTTAACAGGCTTTGTAATGACTGTGTTTCTCGGCCTTTGGCATCCCACAAGTAGAATGAGAGACAAGAGTTGCCCTCTGAGTTTCTCTGGGTGCCTTGTTACCTCTTCCCTTGTTCCTTCTGCCCTTATGTGATGGAGCCCTGGACTGAAGTCCTGGGTTTATCAGCAGAAAGGGTGCAACGCAGGCTGCTGGTATGAACTTGGCAAAGTGCGTCTAAGGTAGCTGACCGCCCCACTTGCAGCAGCACAAGTTTCATTCTCTTTCTGGCCCCTGTGCCAGTGTGCAGAGCCTCTTTTTTTGGCCTTGATGCACCATGGCTGCTGCTGGCCTCCACCCTGCGATAGGTCACGCAGAGTAGTCCCTTCATCAGAGCTGCCAGGGGACAGGCACTGAGAAATTGTAGAAAAAAGCTTAAGAAGGGAAGAAATATTATTGCAGTTTTCTCTGCTCAATCTGGGAGTTACTTCCCATCCCTCTGGTTGACTTGACCTCTCCACAGTGCCTGACTGCCACCCCGTAGTATCTGACCATTTAAAACATGCTGGTGTTTTTTAAAAGAAAGTGTATTACCCTTTAACCATCTGCCCTGTAACCTGTATACAAGAGTCTGGGTATCACATAATGAAACATTCTCATGTGCTTTTTATTATAGGAGGGGTAAGAAAAACGTCTGCGGTGACACAGCCACTTGAAGTTGCAGCTCTTGCATTTTGTCTGTAATTTACACATAATCATGTAATTTTTCTTGCAAATAAAATCTATCTTTGAAAAGCAAAACATCTCTAGGCAGGAAGCATGAGCAGCCCAGCTGCCCAGTCTCCGTGGAGGGCAGTTTACTCAGAAAGCAGAGGATGGTATTTCCAGAGTTTCCCTTATGGAACTTTACATTGTGGTAGGTTAGACACATGAGGTCTGTTGAAGAGACACGCAGAGTTAATTTGCTGCTTTAGCAAAGCTGCCTGGCACACTGCATAGTAAGTTATAGGTACTTTGTGCTATGTATTTCTACTATACAGAATGAACCCTCCACACATGATAATCAGTTACCTTTGTGCTATGTTTTTCTCACAAGTTCATGAGTAATTCACTGAACTCTTCAGCACAGATGTAATTAGGTAATTCCTCTTGGTCTCTGCCCAATAGGTTACTCTTTTCGCTGAAATCCACAAACACATTTTGCTTCTTGGTCTTACTTTTTTAGATTTCAACAGCAAACGACGGAGGCTATTGGAGTCCAGAAATGGCAGTCCCCTGCATTCACTAAGCCCAAGACACGAACAACATGTATTAATTAACCTTCAGTCAGTATCATTAGGATGGCAGACAACCATGTCACTCCAGGTGACTTCAGAGACAGAAGTAAGATCTAGAGGTGGTTTACCGTGGTGTGACAAGTGATGCTTCAGGGCAAGGCAACAGGGAAAGCTGGGAACATCCACTGAATAAATTAAAGGTCTGAAGGGTGCAGGGATTTAAATAATGACTAGAAGAGAGGTAATCATGTAAAATCAATGAAACTCATCATTCTGCAGTATCTGTGTGTCCTCTGTCAGGTGCTCCTGGTGGGCTGCCATACTTCCCGCTTCCTTAATATTTTATGCACTTTTCTCATCCCAGTCTGAGCTCTCCAATATCTTTTCTACAGGCGCTGGACAAATATTCCTCCACAGAAACTGCTTTCTCCCACGCCTCTCTTGCTATCAGCCACACTTTGCTATTCTATGAAACTCAGTCAGAACTGTCTTGTCCATTCCTAACCAATGTTTGTACTTAAGGCTTCCAGAATTGGTTTACTTTTCCCATCCTATTGTTTTGTGATCCTAGCCAAACTGCTAGTACAATTTATTTAGCATGATATAAGAATTGCTGACTCAGCCTCAAAAACATCTAATAATGCCTTGTATCACTTCCTCAGGATGGTCTTGCAAAACGTCTTTCACTTTTTTGAACAGTGTTATTCATAGATGTAAGCAAAGTTAGCTGAATAAAAATGCATTGTAGGAATTGCATTAAATACTGCTGAGGTGAGCTATTCCTACCGATTTTATCGCTTAAACTTTTACTCAGTAACAGTTTTCACAGGCAGCAATATATAATGACTTGATTGTTTTTAATGCATCTAATAAGAAGCAGGATAACATACTGATATCTTTCTATTCTGAAGTGTTAACAAGGAGGTCTGTGTTTTAATGAAGAGAATTAGAAGACAAAAATAGCCATAGAGAAATCATTCTCTGAATATCTGTCTTCATTATTTTGGTACAACATTTGCTTGTTGTCCTTTCCAAAGGTGAATTGGAATTTATAGCAGTGCATGGAGGCCTGCACAGAATGACCTCAAGTTATGCTTAAGCATGATCCCAAGTAATGCTGCACACATTCAGTAAACTACAAAAATGAAAGCTGCTGCTGCCTCGGTCATCTCGTTTGGCACTAGGCTGTAAGGCCTGGACCCTGAAGCTTAGTCCATGAAAACAACTGATAACCTTGCTGAAGTGCCACTGACTGGGTGGCTCCTCTAGATCCCTCTTTTCTGGTGCCAAATTTGTCAACGACTGCAAAATTATTTTCAGTAAATAGGTGATTCATGGGAAATGTATAGATCCAGAAATGAGCACCTACCCTGAACACACTTCTACGGTTTGGAGCTCTGTGGACGTGGAGGTACATGGCTAGGGTTGAGGAGAATGCTGATCTGTACTTCAATTCCTTTATCACATTTAAGAAGACTTACAATTGCCAGAAAGCACTGAGGTTATTAATGTGATCTTCTAGCACTTCTGTTGCCATGCTCTGATACTCATCTCACCTATGTCCTCTGTGGCCAAGTGGGGAATGCCAACTAGACAGAAGATGCAACATGGGAAAGAGGTATAAAATCAGTCTGAAGTTACAGATTTCTGCTCAACATCCAGCTATCAGCCTTGGTCTCTTCTGTTTGCTCTGTTCTATTTAGATAAGACAACATTTTGATAAGATTTTACCATAGCTAAGCAGATAACATGAAAACGGTACGTTCCTCTATAGCCCTGAACTTCAACTGGTAACCTATGTTAATAACCCAAGTAAGTCAGTCCAATTACCATTTTGTTACCGAAAATCTAGTCTCAGCAAAGCAGAAACGGGTAAGAATTCATTATTTGTGGAGGTAGTACATACCTAAGCATTCATTTTAAGAAAAAAAAAAAAAAAAACTCTATTATTGTCTAATCAGGCTGCTTTTGCTGTGAATCCAAGATCATCCTCAGGTCTGATTCCTCTATTCACTGAACTTCTCTACTCAGAAAATCTATTCCTTGTGTCCACATAGTCACACAAAATTAAGAAATAGCAGGAACAAACAGTGGGAGAACAGTTTCTTTTCTCTCTTTTGGCTAAGCATGAGCCTAATGACACATTCAGGGGAAGGAATTAAAGGTGATGAGACATGTTTTATTATTTTGTAGATAGATATTGTGGATTTTGTACGGAGGCTAGGGGTAACTGCCAGCTTCAGGCAGTAATTAGAGCAAGCAAGCCAGTAGAAAACAAAAGTCAAAGCATGACTCTACTTTGACAACTGAAAATCCCTGGAAAGGCTATCCTGGGACAGTAAAGGCAGGAAAAAGCCTGTAAAGATAAAGGTCCTTGAAGTACGCACGACAAAAATGGCTGTTGCTTTATAATAAGACATATAAAAAGAGAAGCATTCTGTCTTAAATGTAAGTAAATAAAGGCTTCCTGACACATATAAAGTTTCTTGGTATTTCAGAAGAAACTTTTCAAAAGAGAGTCAGCGACTTCCTTGTGCAAAACTTTTCTCCCAGGAGAAGCATTTAACTTTTTTATACATTCCTTCCACGGGCATATACTAACTCTAGTGCAATTTTGAGTGTTTCTCTGCAGGAACTGGTTGTATTCCAACTGCCCCACTGTGTGCAGGGGTTGTGGGAGAGTTTGCTCCTGATGCCATCCACTGAGTCCACTGATACCTTGAGATTACGCTACTGAAATTTGCAGGGGGTTTCTGCAAAGCAGCTCTGTCTGTGCTCAGACATCCACTGAGGATGCTCTGCAGCTCTGATGGGCTGTTAAGTGTTCTTTGGTCCCCGGCTGTGTCACAGTTTGCTCCTTTTGGGCATGGCTGAACAATGCCAAGGTCAGAACAGGATGACAGGAATTTGCAACTAAGCAAATAAAAAAAAAAGCTCCTA
Organism: Leptosomus discolor; assembly: GCF_034619465.1. Lineage (NCBI taxonomy): Eukaryota > Metazoa > Chordata > Aves > Leptosomiformes > Leptosomidae > Leptosomus > Leptosomus discolor. The sequence continues at coordinate 35,158,654 of NC_141395.1, read as the reverse complement.
AAGTTTCAAGTAAGTAATTTTTATTCCTATTGAACTTTTGTCAAAACTGTCCCAAAGAATGGATTCTTTATTTTGTTTCGTTATCTTTAGAAGACAAATGGACTGCAGCACACTTCATACTGTAAACAGCATCTTTGACTGGCCTTACTCCAGTAGCAGCTGAACAAATATTTCTAACATGGACAACTCCTCCTCCCTCTTTCTCAGCTGGACAGATCACATATTTTTATAACTCCCTGCCAGTTCTAATGTCTAATGTGGTCAGCCAGGGGAAGGAAGCTCCCAGAAATAAAGGAATTCAAACATTGCATTTACCTTTTCAGCAGTCTTAGAACGAAAATGTGCCTTTCTAGGAGCAGCTCCAGAAAACACACTGTCCAAATTCTCCAAGTTAAGGTGTGCAGCTCTTACTTAAATCAGCAGGCTACAGACAGTTAAAAAAGCTCAAATAAGCAAACTGTATGGGATATGTATACATACAATGCAGGCAGGTTCCGCACAGAATATTACATGTGAGCACTCTGGAAAAGTTTGGCAAGTCTGCTTAATGAAAACAGGAATATTGGTACTGTGGTACCAAAATAACTTCAGGGAAAATCTAATATCCTAACTGTTGTGCTAAGTAACTCAGAAGACCTTGTTTAGTTAAAGAAGATTCTCTGCTGAACTTATATGAACATTAACCAAGAGGCATCAGTTTGAGTCCTTTAGTTCAAGATAAAATATCTGAAAAGGTTTGAAAGATATTGAAAATGTTAATGTGAGGAACGTGTGTTTTCTTCACTTTAGGTGTCCTACTTAAAAAGGATCCTTAGATGAAAAGGTGCTGAAGCCGCTTTACTTGTACTTTCTAAGCATAAAGCACACTAACCATTTTGTTCTTTCAACACGTATTTCAGCTTTCTGTCTTCAGCCATGCCCCTTTAAAGATCTTCTGTAGCATTGCTCTATGAAATCTGACTGTGGTAATTGCAGAGTTTTGACAGTACTCAGGAAAAAAGCTTTCATTCTTATAAAAGATGCCTGAAGACTTCAATAAACCTGAAGAATGGCTTGTAATAGTGAATTCAGAGATTGCTCATAAACTGAAAGCAAACATTAAGACATTAAATGAAAAGATATTTATTGATGGACAAGCTATCCATTGGACACATCTCTGGAGGGCAATTAACTGGTGGTTAGCTGGTGTGAAAAGTCAGTGTGAACTAGTCTACTTTCTCAGCAGTGGTTCTAGATGAAATACTGAACTAGAAGAACTGCAGAAATACAGTACATGCAATTAGAGAAAAACAGCTGGAAAAACAGTACCTGCCCTGAAAGATACTCAGGATTAGAAACTCCACAATTTCTAGGGTTTCAAGCATGCTGTAATCTGACTTTGTCAATGCTTGTCTTCTCAAGCAAGATTACACATTATCCCCTTTTACACAGTCAGGTATTGTTAGCACATCACCTCTCAGTCTCTAAATGACCCAAATTCTTTCACTTTTGTCTCTTTTCCTAGAGCTCTGATTACAACTGTTGCAATTCCTGGTTTCTCTCCAGTTAGCACTGCTGTTCAAGACAGACATGAAGAAGGAAAAACCGGATGCAGTACTCCATTTTTCCTAACTCCAAAGAGAACAGCAGGCTGTACGATTCAATTCATGAAACATACATGCTATATACCATTTATTTTTCTACGTTACTTATGTTTGGCCTTTGTTGTGCTATAACCTGGTGTTCCCTAGCCACTATTTGAGCAGGCAGTTGGTCCTACCTAAATGCAGTGCCTTGCACTTGTCTACATTGGATTTCATTGTATTTTTTTCTGGACCACTTTATCAGTTTGTTAAGATGTGCTGTTGACAATAGAAATACAGCTATATCACACACCACATTACAGGCATAACATGTTTTTACCCACTTTTTCTAAGGACACAGGACTTACGCAATCACACTGTTTCTCTGTCACCTCCATCACTTCCTAACAAACAGCTTTTGAACCACTTGGTCAATTCCATCTAAATATGATGAAAGGTCTCAAAGATTGACACTAACAGTTTTATGAGAATCAGCAGCTGAGTGAAGGAGAAGCCTGCAACAGTTGCCCTTCTCTAAGGGAAAAGCCTGCAGCACGAGCACAAGACTCACGTGCGCTGTCTGTCCTATCTGCTGGCTAATCAGTCCCCAAGTACTCCTGGGCCCATTGCACACTCCTCACTCCCAAGGACCAGGTAGAGCACATGCTCTGCTTTGCTCTGCTGATAGAACAGGGCAAGGAGATCTCACGGAAGACCTAGGTTTACACAAGACAGAGGTAGAAGCTAGTTATTGCAGCTGCAGGCATGTAGGGACCGAGGACAAAGAGAGAAAACCATGCTTTGTTAGTTTTGCTGCTCAAGGAAGAGCTTATTTTCAGACTCTGGTACGGTACCATTGGGATGTGGGTATCCTGTTTATTGTCTTTTCCCTAACTGAAATGGACATGGCTTACCATGAACAAGTGTGTGTGTTTTCTGAGCCGATCTGTACAGATTCAACAGGTGTTTTGCTGTTTTGTTTTTTTTTTTTTGACTTAAGTTATGCTTAGATAACTACTGAAGTTCTAACACCAGTGTCTACTGCACATTGTTTCCCTTATCTGCCAAAGGAGGAAAATCAGATTTTCTAAACATAAGACAAGTAAATTCCCATGCATTTACAAAGGATTAAGAACTCAACTCTGCATGTGTGAGAACAGATGGCTCCATCAATCTATACCTAGATTGGAAAGCACATGGTTGCATGCTTCTCTTGTGACCAAATCCAATAAAGTTTAACTAGAAAGAAATATTGACCCTCACAAGGACAAGCTGAAGTATTTGAAAAAGCATTATTGAACAGCATGCACTTTGTTCATGCACTTTGCAAGCCTTTAAACAAACATCCTTGTGCAGTTTTTTCTGCCCTTTGAAGTTGCAAAATACAGGTCAACAGAACTTGGTCCTTACAGGTGACTGCAACTTCCCAGACATCTGTTAGAAGAACAATACAGCAGCTCACACGTCATCCACCAAGCTCCTGGAATACATAAAGGACTGCCTCCTCATACAAACGTTAGATGTGCCAACCAGGAATGCGGTACTGCTGGACTTGCTACTCAAAGCTAAGAAAACCTGCTTTGTAATATCCCAGCTAGTGATAGACTTGGCTGCAGTGATCACAATATTGTGGAGTCTGGGGTCCTACTGAGCCCACTGAAGGTTAGTACCAACTCCAACACATGCAACAAAGCCTGTAGTTTTAACTCACTACATTCTAATTCCCACATAGGAATTAATTAGTAATAATAATAATAATTCTAATTCCCCTAGGGGAATAACATGGTAATAACATACTTGGGGACAACCCATAAAGCTATTTTTCTAGGAAAACCTCTACTTCAAAGAGGAATCTGTTCAGGGAAGTCCTACTGAACGAGTACAGCATCCTCCCAAGGACCGATTCATCACACAAGCATATCCTAAATATATGTAACAAGAAGCAGGCCTGCATAAAATACTCAACTGAAATACTTTAAGACTAAAACCAGAATATTAAAAGTGTCACATTTATTTGTGACCACTGTTATGCCCAGTGATCTCACCTACAGGTTGCTGCTACAGAAGGTCATCTCTCAAATTCAATATGGTAAAAAGGTAACTGGGAAGGTAAAAATCATTTGCTTTCCATTGCTCAGCAAACCAATGCACAAGACTGCTATATCACCAATGCTGATCCTGGGCTGAGGTTGTAAGACCACAACTTCACCTTCAGCTGTCATGTCTGCTTTTATTTACCACTGTTGATGGTAAATAAAAATCAGTTCACTAAAGACAGAGCTATAGAGTCACTGAAAGGCTTTTACTATACTTATTTGCTTCCTCCTCACTGCTGTTTGTGCTTCATGGCCGTTTCCATCCCATCACTACAGAAAACCTTCATTTACAGGATCCATGGTAAATGCAGCATACCAAGACGCCCACAAACTGAATGATACAGGACAAAGTTTTTTATGCAAATTTATTCATTAGCTTTAACAATAGTAATACATAAATCAATACTATGTCCAGCATAAGGTTGTATAATAAAATACGCTATTCTGGTAAGATCGATTTTAGTGCGTACATTTTAAGGGCAGTTTTCATCCAAATTGGACACATTTAAAAAAATAAATAAATACAAGGCCAAAAATGCTTACTTAATGAAAGTCCTGCTAAGTAAGACTTCAGGCTCCACATTGCTCCAAAGCACTGATCAGTACAGGTGTCTATGTACATCTCAGACTTACACACAAATGGACTGTGCTCAAGCAGCATACATTTTTTGACATCTGACTCAGACCAGTACACACAAGATTTCCAATTGAGACCTTATTAGTCTTAAAGCTGGCATCCACTTTTCTTCTTTTGCTTTCAGGATTGTCTTGACTTCCACCTATGCATCTGCACATACAAATCCTAGCAACATTATGTCTACAAAATACAAGGGTCCAGTCCCCTCTCAATACTGCTTTTTTGGCTTGAGATCCAGGCTGCACTATCTAGTGGAACTATTTATGAAAAATTGCTACTCAACTCCACTGCTCTTGCAAAAAAGAAGACTTTGGGAACAGATGGGAACATGGTACACTCCCAGCTCTGTTATGTTTTTGGAGCTCTCTAGACTTCAGGAATGCTACAGCACTAAGCTTCAGGCACACTGGGTTCTGTAGGCTATAGACAGCCCCGAAGAAGCTGCATTTTCAGCTTCGTTTCCCTAATGGTCAGTGAGTCCAATATATTCAGTGGCACTCATGTTCAAAGTGCAGTATAGAGGCATTCACTGGCATTTGGGCTACCTTTATATTCAACAATATAAAAATCTGGTCCCAATTTATATTAGATACAAATGAGAAAACATATTAGGCAAATCAGAGGTATTTTATCTACTACTGTACTTATCACATACTGTATAGGCTATCCTTTGGGCATATTTATTCTACAAATCTAGATAAGCTTGCTTTATTTGTCTTCTGACTTTTAAATTCTGCTGACAGCAAAATTCCCTTTTCCTTAAGAAGTTACACTCAGGATTGAGTCACAAATTTTAAAACTACTCTAATTTACATATTTTACTTTACCGTATCAAAATGAAACTGAAAAGCTCGGTCAAAGTATAAACGCTTATAAACCTAGTGAAAACATCCCTGAGAAACTTTCGGTAACATAGCAGAAATTATTATTTTTGGTCCATTAAAGGAGAAAAAATGTTACATCCAGTTATTGAATACTGAGGGGTACAAGTACATTGGTTGTACATTGGATTCCCATTCATCCACTTTCACTCCCCTTACAACATTTTGTACAAGACAAAAGCTACTAGAGGTTTTTTTACATTCTATTTAGTTTGATATATAATGTAATCATTACAGTTTTTAATATGTATGGCCTAGATTCAGCCCTGGTGTAACACCTTTAATGTCAACGGAGTTCACACACATTCCAGGGTTGAAGTCTGGCAACACAGATTACTGTGAAGGACAGTACCTAAAATTAAAAAAACACCTTAAAAGTTAACAGACAACACTTTTCACAAGTTGTTGACATATGTTTTTGAATACTACTTATTTTGCAAACATTTTACAAAGATTTAAGTTTAGAAGTCATACTGTCATGCCACAGGAAAACTCAGAACACTACGGGGTTCACCTCTACTGAGAAAGCAAAGTGCATAGAGTAGTTTCCACAAAAGTGCACATATGGTTAATGACGATGGAAGTACTGTGTTAGTATACATGCAGGGTGAAAAAAAAAAGCCAGAATGTCTTGAAAATCAGAGGGGTGTATCATTCTTCACTGCTCTGAAGTTGCTTTAGAGGGCCACACAGTCCAACATCTCATTGTTTTAGCCATATTTTAGAACAAAGTCAAAATTCACATACATATAAACACAAAAATGCAAGTAATTGAACTTTTTGACTTTTTGCCTACAACACTAGTGATTTTTCTAATACATCAGGCTTTAATAGGGCTTCTAAAAACAATAGCATTTAAAAATAAAGCTGCTTGTACTCTGAGGCAAAAACTAAGGTAGCCCTAGACTTTATCTCTCTGTACCAGTACTACTGACCTTAGCACTTAGCAGACCTGTCATTTGCAATTTAAAAAGCCATGCTTTATAATGTTACATCAATAGCTTCTGATAAAATGAGGCTATGTTTTACTTTACGAAGTGCAACAAAAGTGTAATACAATCCTGTACCTAGCACTCGTCTAACTTGTAAGGAAACATGCAAAAAAACTTCAAAGGTGTTCCTGTACAGTTAAACCAAAATAGACAGAATATTAAAAAGGTATTTTTGGAAAACATCAGAACTTAAAAGTCCGCTTCAGCAACCCAAGAAGGACGTTTAGGTCAATCTGAGAAGATAGGGGCACAGAACTGTTCATGGAAAGGGAAGACCAAAAAAAACTCCACAAAACCAAATACTGTGTATCAAGTTATTCTGAAGCAACTAAAAGAAACCTCTGGTTTTGCTCAGTGAGCACAAGAATTGTTCAGAATTCACAAACAGACTGAGTATGTATAACCACTAAACAGTGTCACCGTGGGGGTCAGCAGCAGAAATTCAGTATTATTTTTGTGACCAAATACTAGATGTAAGACTTGTGGGCACCCTTTGAAACACCAGCTGTCAAGATCCAACTAGGCTGGCCTCTGCCAAACACAATATATTTTTACAGGGTCACTGTAAGACAAATTTTAGCTCTCTTGGGACAGCTTCCTTAACAGCTAAGTTATGCATTCAACTCTAGAGAAACACCTAAGACAGGGTCACAAAAGGCAGTATATGTGTTTAACTGTAATATTTATGTAGCAAGTTAGTAAGAGAAGTGGATCCTTTCAGACAGTAGATGTATTACCAGGTGGTGAACTGTCAGTGACTGCCTTGGGATCAGGAGTGCAACAAACAAACAGTTGTTTTCCCAAGCTTTTTTGGGCAAATCTGAAGTACATTATGTGGCCCATTGCAACAAAAGACACAGAAATAAGCACCAATAAGCCAAAAGCTTCAGGATTTGGGGCCAAGATGACCATGATGAAGTGCAGCAAATCAAGAAGATAATTCATGGAGTTTTGGACACCGTTTATGATGCCTCTTTCAGATTCTACCACATTTTCTTGGAGCAACTGTGTGACAGTCAAATCAAAGGACCAAAGGCCTATGGAGAGAAAAAACAGTTATCCATACAACTGGACTTCTCACAGTAAGCTTTCATTACTGGCACAATTCATACTTCCAAACACTCTGTCAAAGATGTGCAGAACAAGCTAGCCTCTTGTCAGACTAAAATGGATTTCACACTGTCAAGGGCAATCTATTTTCCCTTCACTAATATTTCCTCAAATACTACATACAGCTTGACACATTAATTTGCCTGTCACACGTTGCTTCAACATGTCTATCAAGCTAACCATGTTTTGCTCATCTGTTCCTTATTCAAATCACTGGTTTACAGCTATTTAGAATGTATTTGTGCTAGCTACAATTGCTAAGTTTCGCATAAGATGCAAGAAATCAAACATTTTAATATGCAGAATACTTAATTTACAACAGTCTCAGCTGACACTAACTTCTATACTGGTTTAGTTCATTGATGATTCAGTTTCAAAAGTTATTGTGAATAATACATGTGAATCAGTATTTTATTCCTCCAAATTTCTGCATGTTTTGCTGAATTTAGAGTACAAAAATTCTACAGATGAGAATTACTGTTCATTGTATTTATGTATTTGACTGCCTCTTCTCTTGACAGACAGTAATACTACATTAACCAATCAGTCAAAAAAACTAAGCTGTCATCCAAATCAAAGTTTCTGTCCTAAATTCCTTTCTGGGGCACAAGTTTAAAGCTTAGACAATCTATTTAATGGGTTAATTTAGTAAACTGCCAAGTTTGAAGGCTTTCATAGCAGATGGGGTTCAGTTCTGTTTCGTAATATCAAATGGTTTTCTTTGGTTGTGAAGGAAGATCATTTAGAGATGAGCATTCCAAAAACTAAGTTATATTCATCTTCAAATGTGGTAACTTTTCTTCTATTAGTGGCACATGGTATGCAAGAAATTAGTACTGCAGCTTCTCCGCTGGCAATACTATTGCAAGATCATTTCATTTTTATGTGAAGTGTAATGAATTAGCCTTAGAAATCTGATACAACACTTAAACTGTACCCTATAATTCTAAACTCGAATTTGTATTTAGTTGACAGGCACTGTAATTTTTAGAATTAAAAGCAGTCAATAGATCAGATTTTAAAGAGACATAATACTTACCAACTCTAGCAGCAATGACTCCTGCAAACAGGAGACTAACAGAGATTAAAGGCACAGGCTCAGGACTCATCTCTGGATCACTGTTAGCAGGAATAGTAGACCCGTTTAACAAGTTGGGCATTCCAGTTGCAAAAACCATTTCAGGCTTATCTTCTGGAGATGCTATAGTAGGTAATGGTTCACTTTCAAACAGCCTGGCACTTATGTCAGCAAATGGGGAAACAGTCAAATCCAGAGGACTTCCAGGCATGAATACAGAGACAGCACATAAGACCAGGCAAGTAAGTTGCGCAATTCCAGAAATAAGGCCTGTGCGAACCAGGCCACATTTGCGACGAAGCCAAGTGAAAGCTACTGTTCCCATGATTCCAGTGATTGCTGAGGCACCCATGAGGAGGCTTAGCACAGAGCCACTCAAACCCTGAGTGTATGCATAGCCTGTAGTAATACAATCAAAGCCCAGAACAGTCATATACAGAAATGCAAGACCCATGCCTGCAAGAAACACTGGCTGCTTGTAATATGCAACCCATCCATCACGGAATGTGATGAAAGGTTCAGCAATCCGTGTAGCACAGCTGATTTCCTTCTCCTGTTGGGGCTCAAAGCCAGTTACATCTTTCTCAACAATTAACTGAACTCCTTCAGCAGGTTTCATGTCACCCTCTGTAAACAGAAATGCAACTGTTAGACACACTCCTGCCTGGAAGGTGCTGAGTTAAACTGCAGGACAACTGTTTGCAGTTACTAAGTTCACGGCTGCAGAAGTGCATCAGTTAAATTCTGCAACCAACCTTCTTCTGACTACTTAAACGTTTTACAGTGTCCTTAAATCCCACCTGTATAGTAACATCAAGTAAAGTTTATCCCTATCAATTTAAACCCCTGCTTATTTAATTAAACTGTGGTTGGAGAAAACATAGCCTGCTTCTTTTCAATAGACTTCTGACTGAATGCTCTATTTCCATAAAGAAATTATTTGCTTAATGAATGCCAATGTTAGTTGGCATTTTAACGTAGCTTTGTATGTTTAAATGCGGTAACCACAGACAGTAGGGAATACTTAAAACATCTGTCAGTACCTCACGTCATAGTAGAAGAACCAAGGCAGAGACACTTGAAGCATACTAAAGCCAAAAGTTTTCAAAACTTCACTTAAAAAAAATCTCAGACCATGCTTTTCTACAATTCCATTTTTACTCTAACACAGGAGAAAGGCACTTCCACTGGTCACAAAAATCAAAAAACCAAACCCACAGCAGTATTTATATTAGTAATGTAGATAGAAACTATCAAATGTTTGGATGCCCGAGCAGTGTTTTTACACTACCAAGTTTGAAACAAACTCCGCAAACAGCAAGTGAGACACATGAAGTATTTCAGCAACTTTTAAAAACACAAGTCTTCTACTGAAATCAGAATACTGCAATAGTGAAAAGATGTTTCCAACAGACTGCCATTTGCTAAAGGATTCATTCTTCAGGAGCATTCAAGAGCCAATTCCAAAGCTACACAACCTTCTACACTCTTTACCTTGCTCCCCTATCCTAGGCTGCCATCAGCCTAGTCCAATAGCTTACCAGGCCAGCTATTACCACAATGGATCTGCTGGCTGGGAAGAAGGTATGTCTCTTCAGCACTTTTAAATAGCAGCCTCCTATCTCCCTATATATTGAGCAAAGAACATATTGCTCGCTAGCTTCTAAAGGAAAACCAGGAATTCTTTATAATCTTTCTCTAAAAAAAAAAAAAAACAACTCACAACATGTTGTAGTTGGGAGCCCACAGCATGACCTTTCAGTAGTATTCATACTGCTATCTTAAAAATGGAAAAATGCTTAAGTTTCATGTTCCAGTATCTGACATTTCAAATATTTCATAACAAAAAGTCTGCTTCTGAAGCAATTTTAATTCCTTATACTAAGACTATCTAAAGTAATTTTAGTATTAATTTTAAGGTTGCTTATAGTCAGTCATCTAGACTGCAAATCCCAGTTGTTCAGCTTGTCCAAGGAAGCAGAGTAGAAGGTCAAAGAATTTTTTTTTCTTCTCCACCATTTCCTGTAGCATGTAAACTCAAAGCATGCTGGACTAGAAATATTACCACCTATTCTACAACTTCCTGAAAACCTGTTAGTACCATGCGTAAGTGGAGATGATTTAGCAAGAGTCCTATGCAGGCTATTTTGCTTGTAGACACTACAGAGGGAAGGGCTTTGTTCAGTTTATTAGCTAGAGTATAGATGGATAGGAGCATTCCTCACAACCAGACCTAAATAACAAGGCAGACTTACTCTAAAGGAATAACTCATGCAGGAGAGAATTCATTCTTTGGCTGCATTTTATGGGGTTCCTCAAATAGCTGCACAAAGTATTGTTGCTTAGATTAGAGTCTCTGGTATCTAGATCCAAAACCTGAAACCTCCATGCTACCAGCAGAAAGCTATATAGCCTCAAAGCAGTGTCTGTAGAAGACAAAAGTCAACATGTAGTTTGACTGATACAGGGAATATGCTGTGAATCTGAACAGTTATTTTTGTGTTTTCAATACCTTTTTTTACATTCAGCTGTTTCAGTTCTGACTCTTCAACTTTTGCAGACTTGAGAGCCAGAGTAGGGGTTTTCTGATAAACCTTCCAGAGCAGCAGATATTCCACACACATCGACATCAGGTTCCAGCCAGAAATGAATCCACAGCCAATCACCGGGGAGCCAAATGTCATTATCTGACCAACTGCCATTGGAGCCAAGATATTGGTCAATTGATCGATTCTTCTTATTGTGGCATTCATATCTGTCAGAAATTGATTATATGAATTGCTGCACACTTAACAGTGAAATATTCACTAACATAACTGAGGCTTGCACACGCATACACATTGAGCTAAGAAGTCTTGCTCCAACTCTAAGTGGTTCCAGCAGGAGCAGGAGTTAAGACTGCTAACCAGAGGTGCCTTTAGAATGTCCAATGTTTAGGTTTACTGTGACCAACCAAGCTGCTTGTAAGCCAAATCCCTACTCCTGACAGGTTTGCCTGCATGAGATCTTCCCAGTTTAGCATGCTGTGTTTACAGTGGAAGTGTACTCCAGCAGGTAAAACTCTTATCCCTGAGACCAGACTAGCCTTACATCCTAGTGACATTATGGACTCCTAAGCCCATCTCTTAACATTCAAACCTAGCGTGCACAACGCCAGACATTAACAGGCATCTCATACGGTAGAATTCTTTCCTGTAAAGATAATTTTTGTAACTATTATCTCCCAATACTGGACCATGTATTTCTTAATCTCCTCCATTTACTTCTAATAACTGGTGACCACAGTACCCACTGTGATAGCAGCAGACCTTTGAAATGGTTTTGAATTTCCTTATTGAGTCACACTGGTTGATGGCAGTTGTCGATATTCTCAGAACTGACTGAGCAAAGTCCTCACTCCTTTTTGTTCCACACTTTGACATTTACAGTCAAAACAAGCAGCCCATTCTTAGCATAAATGCATCTTCCATTTGTTGGTAGGGGATCTCTCACCCTCCCCAATCTTATCTGCTTCAGTGTCATTACACCCTTTGGGCTCCTGTAAGTTTCCAATTAATAGTGCTTGTTCCACCCCAAAATGTTGCTAGACGCTCAATGGTTTTGCACAGTTAGATCTCAGGCTGCTTAGAAGTACACCTCAAACCCATTTTAGAGTCCTATTACGAAATCAGAGCTTTTGAACAGCAAGCGAAGCTGTATACCAGTACAAAGCTGCTTTTCTGAATCTGTAGAGAATTACTCCTCACCATTATAAGAAATGTTTAGATTATTCTTTTCAGAAATCAGTGTAAACTATTTGCTGATGGTTAACTGAGATCAGGAAGTTAGTTACTTGCATAACATTTAGCTTTAGGAATTCCAAGAACTAAGCTTTGTTTTTTTGAGTTGAGGAAGGTGAATACTTCCACTCAGGAAAGGTACAAAGTAAGAGTGAATGGAAAAATTAAGGCCAATGAAGGGGAAGCCAAGGCAAGTTTTTATTTCCCTATTCCACTAACTTACTTAACTAAGGCTCCTCTTTGAAAAAGCCTAACAGTGCAGAGATGGACAACGGCATTTGCTGCTAAGTCAATACTGGTGTTTAATTTTTTTAAGCTAAGGAATTTCAACAGTCTCCAAGTTACATCATGACTGAACACACAACAACCCTATTTAGCCTGGAAGAAATCATTTAGATAGTTCTGTTGAATTAAGGTGCTTAGTTCAGTGGGGTTTCTTTTGTTTTTCAATTCAGTTGCATGAGTAACCTCTTGCCTCATTTCTCAGTACAGAATGTAAGTGGTCATATAACTCTGATGTCATGAAGCCGTACAGATGCAGCACTGTTTCCCACACAGCAGTTCTCTGCAGGTGTGGTCTGTACCTTATCTCATGTGTGGTAAGTAGTACAGGGACTGGGGAGACGATGTGCTGAACAAGATCTGACACAAGAAGAAAGGTTAATGAGAACCATTAGAACGTTAAGGCTTTCACAGATAGGTGGTATTTTTCTACTTGTGATCCACTCACAAAGTTAACCTGTACTGCTGCTCTACAAAAGGTATGACCTAGAAAGGCACTGCAAGGTCAAAATAAAAGACTATGGTGGAAAAATCTGTATACTGGGAAATGAAAGCAAGATACTTTTAATGCCTTTAAGAACTAGCGCCTCATGGATGAGATGGGCAAATTAAGGTTCCTTCACCGCAGATAAACATCATGAATAAATTTGCAATATGGGATTCAAATCCCTAAAAGGATTCTGGCATGTAAACTGAACTTTATGGGCCATTTAGGCAGCTTCATACAAAATTAAGAGTCTAGAGGCTGAAATGCTTTCTAGGCCTGGAGGTATCTAAATTCCAGAAGTGTCAGGCTTAAAACTTTGGTCCCACAATTACTTTAGTGAGCTATAAATGCCTCGGCAATGTTAAGCTGCTCTGTGCCTTGTTTGCACTTCAGTATCAGTTCCTCTATCCGGGAGCATTTAAGTCCCCTTACGAAGTTGATTCAGAGTCCACATAGCCTGCCCAAGTTCATTGCCAAAAATGCTGCTTCCCACACTGTCTGTTATGATGAGAGCAGCAGCATAACCAAAGACCAATCGTACACCCCTTGGTGTGAACAGCCTTGCAGCTATGAGCACCTGCCAGTAAAGGAGAGTCAAGTTCTATGCATCCTTGGGGGAGGATCCCAAACCATCTCTTGCATCCCAGCAGAGTCATTACGATCAAGCTGCAGAAGAATTTGAATGGGAACTCATCCTCTATCCTAATAATACCATGACACTGTGCAAGAAAGGGGAAAAAGGAAAATATTTACTAGGCAAAAAAGATTTAAGTCTGTCGTCTAATACCAAAGGTATCCGATGTCAAAGGAAGACAGAGCTTTCAGTTCCAACTCAAGAAAAGCGTTCACAGCTCTGACTTAGACAACTAATGCTAGAGAAGTGCAACATTCCAAATATATCTGCATGCACAGCATTTCCTACTGGCAATTTCCTGATCCACCTAGTTGACTGTTCTGGACTTCATTCTCATGTATCTCTCTCTGAATCCTATGTGAAAAGCCCAGTTATGCAACAGTTTTCTGTTTCATTACAGTGACCTAAAAATAAAGTATTGCAACACTTGGCTTTAAGTGCCTCATAGTTAAATAGCTTTCCTATTAAACACTGGTTATTTGATTTAGGAGTGTGGTGTATGTTTATTTGTTCAGCAAGAATGAAGTTTTCCCAGCAATGCTGCGGTAGGACTAAAAGGAGGACAAAACAAGTTCAGGGATGCCTAACTGAATTGTAATCACAACAGTAATTCCTAATCTCGGTAAGTGTAGTCCAGAGCACGGAAGAGGAAAATAAAGGCTGCCCTTTTTACCCACTGTTTTCTCATAATATCTGGAACTCAAAGATGTGCTGACCTCTGTAAAACTGTAGTCTAAAAATCAAGCTTGGAAAGACATTTAAGGTATTGAAAAAGCAACATATTTCACCTGCCAGTTTGCTTCTGTCTTCCCCTGCAACCACAACAATCCAGTCCCTCTGAATTGTGATCGCTGTGGCAGTGCTGGCCAAATTGGCAATATTTGCTATTGTGATAACCAGGATATAGCACATCGTCTAGAGAAATGGAGGGAGAAAGTTACAATGTGAGAAAATTGATGAAGGGAAATCTCTACTCCTACCTTGTATAACCAGAAAAGACACTTTTACATTTGAATGCATACATTTTAAGAGCTATTCTTCAGACAAAACAAGACCAAGTCTGCTTTACAATTCCTGACAGAAAACAATCACCTCTGTTTACCCAACTATCTCAAAGTCTCATTTGCCAGTTTTATCTCCAGGGAATGTCTAAACAGACTAGAGACAAAAATAAAAATCCATCTGTCTCCCATGCTCCCCAAAGTTTCTTTGTAAGTGAATTCCTTATTAACAAGTTCAGGCACTCACAAGAAGCCATCCATGGTATAAGGTCAAAAGCTGTGTCTTAAACAAGAAGATAATCATCAGGATAACACCACACAGGATGACAGATGCATTCTGTACAACCAAGGATGTCTGGGCCACTGTTTTAAATCAAAACAGAGAGCAATAGTTATGAACTTAAGAATGAGCTAACTATAAGCTTAAGGAGGTTACAGTTAAGGAACACGTACAGATTCTTTAAATACGTTTATTTTAAATTTTGAAAATAATTTTAATTTATTTTCCTATTAAAAATGTAAGTGGTAAAACTATGCTTCATATTAGGTTTTGAATCTTCTATTGTCTTACAGAAACAAATTAATGTCTGATGTAACTTCATAGCTTTTAACAGTTTACAGTCCAAGTAGGCCTCTTCTCAATCAAAAACCAAACTGTACCTGGTTTAAATGCTGGCACTATTTTTAAAGGGGTAAACCCAAATCTTAGCTTGAGTCTCTAAAATTCATCTTCAGCATACCACGGAAGTGATGCTATTTTGACAACTCTTGGAAAGCAAAAATGTGTATTAAGAACTTGATGCCATGCTATTTATAAAACAGACCAGAAGACACATTTAAAATATGTAGAATGCAAATGCAGTGCACAATTACACTGAAGTGGAAGACGTTTGTATCTAGACAGAGGACATCAAATAATGCAAGTGTATGTTAGCATTAGACTGTAAAGAACTTGGTCAGTAGTCCTTAAAGTTATGTACTTTTTACCTTTCGCATTTCCACTCATCTGTACATATCGTACAGGTTTAGCCTGAGTAGTGCACATATCGTGACAAAACTATTTTCATCCAGTCTTTGACACTATCTTTGCATAATCATTACCACCCTGAAACACTACCCTTGAAAAACTGAGCAAGTCCCTTTTTCATATTTGACTTGAGGAGTTAACTCCAGTAGCTTTATCTTTTTACATTAATTTGATCCATCCTTAAGTAAATAACCTGCTCTGGACATCTAACCTTTGAGCCTGGAGTTCTTGTCCACCCAGTCTCCAATAATGGCTCCCAGGAGAAGAACTGATCCCGCCACAACCAGTCCATAGACTGCAGTCAGGAGTAGGCTGTTTCCGTAAAGTTCAACCAGGAATACAGACACAGCAAAATGCCACATACGATCTCCCTTTAAAAGTAACAGAGAATACATACACAACATTACTATTTGCACTTTGCAAGTACACAAGTTGACTATCTTACTAACACCCTGACAAAAGGCTGTATTAAAATAAGGGTTTGTTACACATGCAGGGGTGGGGTGTGGGGGTTTTAGTTTGTTTGGGGGGTTTTATTTGTTTTGGGGGGGTGGGGTGGGGTGGGTGGGTGTTTGGTTTCGTTGGGGTTTTTTTCCTTAATTTTGGGGGGTTGGTTTTTTTGGATGACTACATCTTGTCACCATTGATTTTATTCCAGTATCACCAAGATCATCTGTCCTAATGAAGCACAACATTACAGCTTGTACTAACATGTCAAACACCCCAGACATTTTCTATTATAATATTACAGGACAAAGTCTGTTACCAGCCACATCCAACAAGTCTCATAAAGTTTAAACAGATCCTCCAGCAGAGACTAAATATTAATTTATTGATTACCAGTACTATTTAAATAACTTTAAGACAGCAGTTTGCTCTGAAGATGATCAAAGCTTAAATGGTGCTTTAAAATACAAGAGCCAGTCAAGCCAAAGCAAGTCATAATACAATTCAGGATAGACATGGGCATATGAAGGAAGGCGTAGGAAGGTGTTGTCCTACACATTAACTGAAGTTTCTGGAGTCAATGGATTTAAGCTCTTTTTAACAATGTTAAGGCATTGGCCTACTACCAAGAGGTAGAATATCAGACTTCACTTAACCTATTGCAAACTCATTGCTAGTTCACCCTATTTAGCCTATTGCTAGTTTAACCTAGTGCTTAGAATACAAAGTTTTCATGTTCTGATACCACTTCCTACAGGTAAAAAAGACAGACAACCAAAATGCTAAATATATCCGAGTGAAGTGATTTTCATACTATTCAAAACATTTTTAGGTTTGCTACCAACAGACCTGTCGCTTGCTAATGACTACATTGAGGTTTTTATGTTGTCACATGACTGGAGTCACAACTTGCTTTATTTTTAAATATATTGCAAGAAATGTAATGTAGAAAATGCTTCATGTAATCAATAACAAAGCAGATGAATAGAAAACATTCATACTATTCTAGGGCACATAGTTCATTTAATAATGGTCCCTAATGTTAGTCTTTTATAAACCAAACATGAAACTGTTTTCTTCTGCTGCCATAAGCAATCGCTATGTGATATAGCAAATAGTACAGACTTCTAAGGACCTCAAATGTTCTGAAGGGCTGGGGGAGGTGTAACATAAAAAGCACTTTTAAAAAGCTACATCTGCCAAATCTGACAGATCATGTAACACAGCCATCACGAGATACATAGCATATCATTTAGAGGGTCAATATAATTGCAAAGTTTCATTAAAACCTTCAATGTAGCATAGATGCACAAAAAGAATTTGCCTTTTAATGTTACTGAAGTTGTCTGAAGGACATTTCTTCAAACATTGTAATGTCTACACATTCATATTTGTTTCCTTAACCACAGGCAGAAAAAAATACATCCCAATCATCTGTGAAGAATTATTTCACCTGCTCAAGAGAAAACTCTTGTTATTTTCTATGTTTTCTAACTAAAACCAATGAAAAAATGCAAATACAACCATGATCAGCTTAGGTGTGCCCTTCCATGTCTAATAAATCAACACACACCCTCCAGAGACTCCTGAAGTCTTCTGTAAAATACAGTCCACTTTCATTCCATGGTTAGTAGCAGTACATAGAAAGTATTCCAGCAATGAATCAGGGGTATAACTTCCCAAGTCTAGGATTCTCAAACTTCATATGACCTGAGGTACCTCTTCTCTGAATTTCACTTAAAATACATGCAGGTGGATTAATAAAGTTTTGATTAGCCTGGGTAACTGTTCATTAAACTAGAAAAATGAGCAGAAACAGTACTTTCACATTAAAATTTTGTAACAGAGGTTTCATGGGTTTTTTCTTTGTGCAGATATGTTTCAGTTACCGAATTCTGACAAGATGAAAAAGGTATTTTTTAAAAAAAAAAGTAAGTATGTGAAAGTCAGTACCAGCCACTCGTGTCAGAGTGAAAAACCTGACCTCACTTGAAACTCACAGAAAGATCAATTTGACTCCAGTGAGATCATCATTTTGCTACATAATTCATTTAAGGAGCCTGTGAACTCTGTTCAACCCTATTCAACACATTTACCCAGAGTATTTTGATCAGGCCAATCCACAGGGATAATTTTTTGGGTAACGAAAGCTGTTCCAATCTGGAAGCATTAATTTCTTTCAAGAATTAGAAGTCAGAAAGAGCAAGCAAAGGTAAATTAGTGTCACAGGAGAACAACATTAGAGAATCATAGAGGTTTGAAGCAGGCATGTAATCCCAAGCTAAGATCTATTGAAATTTAAACAGTAAATATTGTCTTCAGAAACAGGCAAAGCCTTGATTATATGTATTTAATCCCACTTTAAAGTGTCTCAAAATGTGGATATTTCAACTCTTAAAAAATAATTACAGTGGTTTAGCCTCACCATCCTTTTAAAGATGGTTCTTGCTCTTCTGTCATTATAATTATCCTTATAGTCATCTCTGACCGAATGTGTACAATCCCATCTCAGCACTTAAGCCAACAAGTTAAGCAGTAGCCAGGCTACCACCTACTGACAGGCCTCCTGAGGTCTGAGTGGCACAGATAAGGCTGGGCAATCGCAACTGATCTCCTGGCAAGCATTAGGCCTGGCACCAACAATGCGAACCCCATTTCATTCTGCTCGCTCTTTAATGTTGAAGCACAGACAGTAATAAATTAAATTAAAACCATAAAAGCAATACCTGCAATTTAGCTCAGCCTATTAAGATCACTGAGGCCAAGCACACATTTACTGAACAAGAGCCCAAGACATAGTCTAGACTTTGTTCAAATCTGAACATCTGTGGAGATGTGACATGTTTAATCATTTACAGCTTCTCTCTTTATTTGGGACTTTCTTAGTAACACAGAAACCAAATTAGGTCTCTCAATTACAGCAAAACCACATTTCTATCAGGTTTTGCATTGTGGACGTAGCCATTTTAGAACAAAGATGTTCTGTTACTTTGAGCTCAGAAGATGAAGGTGCTTGCTTGTTGTTCCTGTTAGCAAAAACATTCAGACTACAAGAACACTAAAGTTCAGGGAACAAAAAAGGTGCAGCCCCGTGCCCAGTTCTGGCAAAATAAGCTGTATTTCTGTTGTTTCAGCAGGTTTGGTTGTGAGGTTTTTTTGAGTCGAGATTTTCAGCACAAAAGAAAACACACTGGAACAAGGAGTATACTATTAATAATGCTAAACACCTGAACAGACATGTTGCAGTTATATGTCTGTTACAGCGTGCAACATTGTTTTCAAACAATGCTCTGTTGCCTTTACTCATGTACTCTGAGAGCAGTCCCACTGCTGAGCTCTGAAGTACTCATCACAGTAAACAGGGCTGGCCAAATTGCCAGTTAGGTGTTTTGTGGGCATTACTGACAAAAACTGTTGCAGGAATAATCCTGGCCTGTGAAAAGTGGTGAGCCAAACAAACATCATCACTCAGCTCCTCCAACAATATTAATGATTGCTAGAATATTGCACTTGTTTAAAGAAGCATTTGATACCACTCTAAGCCTTCTTCCATTAACAGAAACACCAATATGACCTTTCAGGTTAGTGAACGCAAGGAGCTGCCCGTTAGGCATGTAGTGTTGTAACCATCTAGCAGACATTTGTTCAATGCTACACAAAGCACACAGTAAACCAGTCCAAATCCAGGACTAAAGAGAAAACAGGGAATATTAGAGAGGAAACTTTCCACTTCTTTTTCAATCAAGCCACTGGATGGAGACTTAAGACTGTCTTCTAAGATACATATAGGCCTGATTTTATTATATGGAATAGAACCAGACTGTCTTAATTTTGATGCATATTTTAAGGGTTTGTTGTTTTTTTTTTTTTAAGTATCCTTCAAATGATTAAGAACTGGTGCAGTAACTTAGTTTAGTACAGAAGGAAAGCGTTTCAGAAGGTAAACATTTTGACAGAAAAAGAAAAAAAGACATCTGACTCAACAGGTTTGCTAACTAGTGGCAGTAATGGGTCTATCACAAACATTGATTATTTCCCATCAATAAGTATACAAATTGCAATGGACTGTCTTGCATTCTAGTACGGACTATGCTTCATTTCTCTCACTCAGAACTTACTTTGTAAGGAGTCTCACTGCTCCTGCAGTTACTTAAAAGCATGAGAAGGTACCAAACCAAGCCCTCAGGAAACCAAGTACTGCACTATTCTGTTCTAATGAAAACTGAATCTACTACTACTATGTAAAGATGACGAAGACTTTTGATGGAAAGATGTCATAATGCGACCTCTGTCTTTGCGATGGTGTGCTATTTTGTGAAGACTTTTTGGAATGCGTCAGTAATGCTCAGCTAAGTCATAGCTAGATTAATCAAATCCTACTTCTACCAGGCCAATATTTTACTTACCCAAGTGGACAGTGCATGTCCAAGATAAAGAAGAAACTTTGCCGACGTAAAATAGGCAACCACAGATCCTGAATGAGAGATAAGAAACAAACGCTAAAGGAGATTCGGGCAGACGTACCGCATTTCGGTACACGCCGGTGCTGTTCGCTGCCGTGGAGGAACCCAACCCCGTTCTCCGAGCGAAGCCGTCGCCGGGACCCACCGCGCTCCGCGGCTGCGGCTACCGCGCCGGAGCCCCGCGCAGCAGCCCCGGCGGGGCCCCTCGCCCCCCGCTCCGCCACCCGCACCGCGCCCGGCAACTGAGCGAGGAGCGCCGCCTCCGCCGCCGCGCACTGACCGCAGCGCCGCCGCTCGCCCGCCGGCTCCGCTCCCCGCGCCATGCCGGCCCGCTCAGCCGCTGCCAGAGCCTGACGCCGAGAGGAGGCGGTGGGACGCGCGGCTTCGCTCCGTGTTGCCTTCCCCGACTTAGCCAGCACTGTAGCTGAAGTCGGAAAGCCTTGGCCTTATGCGCCGCGGGCGGCTGGCGACGCTCCGCCGCGGAGAGGCCGAGCACCCTGCGACGCCCGGCTCAGACCCTGGCTCCGCGGCTGCCGGGGGCGCGGAAGCTCTGGGCCCCGCCGCACGCCGCCCTTTGTAGGCGGCTGCGGGCACCGCCCCGCCCGGCCCGCCCCGGGGGCGGCCCCCGGCCCGCCCCCGCCCCCGCCGCGCCCAGCTCGGCTGGACTCGGCTCAGCTCGGTGCAGAGCCCCGCGGTGGCACAGCCCGGCGCACCGGCGGGGGCCTGGGCTCCGTGCGGTTGTGCGTGGGACCCCGAGCAACGGCGAGACCCGCTTAGAGAGCGGCAGAGCGTACCTCCGGCATTGCGGGCCGCCAGCGCCCTTCGCTCGGTTTGGTTCTTTTTCGTTGCCTTTCTGCTTTCTGTCATTTTAAAAAATGTGACATTCTTGAATATTCAAATACGTCAAGACGTTGGAGTTGTAAGATAAGCGCCAAATGGCACAAGGATATGGCTGAAACACCTGCAAGTGTGCTCCAAATTCGTAGCTTTAAAAAAAAACGTAAGAAAGCAAGGTACCAAAATTTAGGCTATTTAACTGAAATAACCTGTTGTGATGAAGATGGTGCAGAATTCGCTCATTTGGTGCTGGCTCAGGCTGTCTGCTCCAGATCAACCATCCCAGTTCCTACTGCAGATACCTTTTTTTGCACCCTATGTGACCTATTTTTGGTATTGACCACCAGCAAAACCTAAATTTTTATAGAATTTGAAAAACAGTCCAAATGTACAATAGGCTATTTTTTTCAGGATACTATGAAAATAATTAAGTATCTGCCCTTGTGCTTCAGGAAACATAATGATTGCTCGTGGCTGCCAGGGCCGAGATAATTTTTTCATTGTGTAATACTGCAAAGTTCCCTCCTGTATGTGTAAAATTGCTTTTGGCTTGTGTTTTTCGTTTGTTTTTTTTTTTCCCCCCAAGTATATAGGCCATCCCAGAAACAAATGCCTGACGAAATAGACCAATAATCTGTTCTG
The DNA here is from genome assembly GCF_034619465.1 of Leptosomus discolor. Lineage (NCBI taxonomy): Eukaryota > Metazoa > Chordata > Aves > Leptosomiformes > Leptosomidae > Leptosomus > Leptosomus discolor. The sequence goes on along the minus strand of NC_141395.1, from coordinate 35,136,699 downwards.
GTTTTGCCACTCCTGTGATCTTGTTCAAAGTATTTCTTGTATTAATTAGATGACTTTCTATGCATGAATCATGGTTTATCCTTTGCATAAAGGGAACTATACCTTGGGAAAAAATAATACAGAAATAAAAGAATCATATAAACATAGGAAGCCTAAAATTACTATTTTAATGGGATTGGTTATCCTAGGTGAGTTACATGATTTTTCTTATGGTATGTCCCTTAGAAAATGCACAAAATTTTTCTCAGATTGGCATCAAAAGTAGAGGAAATTTTCTGGATGGCTCATCTTATAAAGCCTTACTGCTTTAACTATTCTTCCTTACTAACAGATAAAAAAAATATTTTTCCTAAAACAGCATTTTTAATATTATTAGCCCATATGAAACAAATAACCTACAGCATATAAAAAATCAACTCATACTTAGTTGGTTTTAAGTCTATAAATTGTCAGTGTTTGCACCTTTACTGACAATTTTGGTGTATTCCACAAGCAGATGCACTGAAATAAGTGAGGTTTCTTTCACAGTGAGGCCCCAATTGGTGTCTAAGTTACTGCTGCCTTAGACAATACAGCAAGGCAGGATCTCGACAAGCACTCGGAGATCCCTGTAGTGCTCCATTACAGGCCAACACATTTGACTTGCATCTTTCCCACCCCTGTCCCTAGCGGCACTTCTGGTCACTGTTACAGCTCGGTTATGGGACTAGATGGATCTGGGGTCTGATCGAGACTGTCAGGTACCGCACATAATACAGCAGTAGCAGAACTGGATCCTAAAGAGATTTACTCTCCATACGGTAACACTAGGAACACTTACCAGAAAAGCACTGCTGGTTAGACCTCTTTTTTGTTACCAGAGAACAATTTGGACAAATTAAGAGTTCAAATAATGATTTCTGATTGAATGCTCACTGTACTTTATACATGTGCATCAGTTATACAGGTGAAATCATCAACTTCATTATTTTTTCCCACTGGGTAATGAATCTTCTTTGCGATATTTAAGGCATGAGAAAAGCCCAAGAGAACATACCTACCATCCATTGAAATTTAAAAAGCAATGGTTCCTATACCTCTCTGGGATTTCTTGATTTGAGGATATGTATAATCTGTCTGGTATGTACACAGTGATTCCAACGTGTCTATGAAATACTGAACATACCGGCTGTCAGTGAAAGACTGTATCGCGTGCAGCACGGAGCTGATCTGCACACAGTACAGTCAGCCCGTCCGTAGCGCACAATGTACAATGCATACGATTTGCGTAGTGCAAATAGACCACACAGTTCGTACGCCGTAGGTCACACGTGTCCCAGACATACTGGAGTCACTGCACATGTGATACAGGGTACCTACCACCAACAGGTATGGTAGGTACCATCCAGAATTTGTTATATCTGAGGCAGTAACAGCACCTTTTCTAACAGTTTGCCTGCTGAATGTCCAGAGGTCCTAGACATATAGCTAAAAGGCCACAGCTGATTTATGAAGCATTTGTCTGCTTCCAAAAGCAGTGGAGTTGGCAGGTAGGGAAAATCCATAGTTTTTCTCCTGAATTTGCCACTACTTTGCTCCACGATCTTTCCCCAGATGCTTATTTTAATAAGTCTTGTGCTCAGGTTTCTTTCCCTGTCAAACAGGGAATAACAGAACATTCCTTACAACACCAACGTTAAACCTCATGCAGTAGCTTGAGCACTTTGATTTTTAACATCTAAGATGCTGCTAAAAAATATTCTTATTAATACTGCACTAAATCCAAATTTTATTAGATTGCTTTGTGAAGCCCTTGTAAATATTTTTAAAGATGTGGCTCTTGCTTCAGGTTGGCTGGCTTACTGGAGTCGGAGTCTTTTCACCACAATATTTACAGATTTCTGATGCATTTAGGGAGGTGTTTAATAGCTGGGAGCTGTATGAGAGGAGTTACCAGTTTTACTTGGTACAGACCCAACTCAGCAGTCTTACAGCAGCAATTTACATAATGGGACAGCATACCAGCTGCGGATTCGAGCCCAGGTCTGACTAATTATCACTGGCGGAGTGGAAGTGAAGACAAAAAAGTGGGATTTTGGAGACACCAGATACTTCTTTTGTCTGAACACAGGTGCCAGAAGATGTCAGAAAATCTGCTTTCGTATCAATATTTAGTTTTGCAAATAACAGCTCCTGAGTTTTCAGAGGTAATAGTCTCAACAGGATTTGTATCTTTCTTTATGGCAAGGGCAACCAGTATGTGCAGAAGCCCTGGATTATGTTAGCAAGTGTTGACCAAAACAGAAAGACAACTTTGCTAGGCAGATAACCCTGGCTTTCCACCACTCTCTGGAACATACGTGTTTGTGGGCAGCTCCTTAGCTCTTCTATCGCAAGGCCAGCCCTAACCTCCTACTTCATAAAGCGATGATTCCTGTTCTCACCTGCATCTCTGCTTTTCGTATGGGAAGCCTTAATAATTTCTTTTATTACTGCATTTCCGGATCATCAGATCGCACAATTTATCTTTGTTTTGTTTCTTTTTTCATGTGAGGAAAAGCCTTTCAGAATTTATATTTACTGCTATTGCAGCTGTCACAAAGGCATTTTATTCTCAATAGAAGTCTCTGAATTCTTTACAGCCCATCACTGGAGATGCACAGGAATTAACAAGACGTATTTACGTCTTCCTAGCCAAAGTTTTTCAGTGGATCGGTTCCTCATGCTTTATTAAAAATATATTATTAATGTCATCTCTCTAGTTATTGCATGAAGAAATTAAACTACTGGATTGGTTTTTAGAATTTTTAAGTTTCAGATTAAAATATAAAAATAATTTCATTCAAAAGACAGAAACATTTTTCAAAATGTTTCTAATGAGACAGCTGTTTAGAACTGAAAAAAGTTATAGGGTATTTAACTTGTCTGGCAACAAGAGCAACAATTCAACTACAAGATGTAAACAGTTGAAAATGCTTTAATTACTGGTAAGTGCACAACTATGATGCCAAGACTAATCAAAGATATACTTCCAGGAAAGACATGTCTTGAAAAATAAGAGAGGATGTATTTTCGCTTTAAACAACTGCCCACATCAGTGGCAGCTTCTTTAAGCACTGTGCTTGTAACAGAGCTGCTGAATCTAGAGCAATAGCAATTTTACAAAATAACACCACCAGTGTCATCATGGTTTAACCAGAGGTGTGAATAATAGTGAGAGACTTCATGTAAGCTCAGATCTTACACTCAGCTGAGAGGTTTCCTGAAGTTTAATTACCATGACGTTACCATTCTTCATTAAGACACCCCTCTTGGTGTGCAAAGTGGTTTTTTACTCAATTAGCTTACACAAGGCCTAGCAAAACTGGAACAATATATCTATATAATCTGTGTCTTTTGAAGCATAGAAACCTTTACTGAACTGACCCCTGCTATGACTCAGGCATGGAAAGCTGTGGCTCTGTTGCTCATAACCCCAGACAGTCAGCTAGCAGAACTACCATCTCTGTTTCAGCTGTCAGAGTTCAGAGTTCCCAATGCACTTGCACAGGGAAACAGGCAGAGGCGGGGTAGAGAAAAGTCTCCCAGGGTTTTTAGGATTCTTGCTTCCTTGCAAATGAGATGCTTTTTACTCCAAAACTGTTCATTTCACTTACAGGTAAGTAATCTGAATATCTATACCTACTAATCCTCATTAAGTAAATGTCTACTTCCTCCCACTTTCTATGAGATCCATTGTGTGATGCTCCTATTGGATTTGTTTCTCTCAGACTTCAAAGTGACAGCTCCTGTCTCTCAGGGCTAGATGACAGACTGCAGTCATTTTAACCTGAAACAATCATCATTTCATAGAATACCAGCTTGGAAGGGACCTCAAGGATCATCTAGTCCCACCTTTCAAGGTAAAAATACAGTTTAAATTATATGGCCCAGCACCCTGTCAAGCTGAGTTAAAACTGTCCAATGTAGGGGAACCCTTTGCTTCCCTTGGGAGATTATTCCAATGTCTAATTGTCCTCATGGTGAAAAAGTTTCATCTGGAGTCTAATCGGAATCTCCCCAGGAGGAGCTTGTACCCATTACCCCTTGTCTTTTCCATGTGACTCACTGTAAAAAGGGAGTCTCCATCTTCTTGGTAGCCACCCTTTATGTACTGGTACATGGTAACAAGGTCTCCCCTGAGCCTTCTCTTCTCAAGGCTGAACAAACCCAGTTTTCTCAGCCTGTCTTCATACGGCAGGTCTTCCAGTCCTCTGATTGTCTCTGTGGCCCTTCTCCAGACCCTTTCTGGCTTGTCCACATCTTTTTTGTATAGCAGGGACCAAAACTGAAGGCAGTACTCCAGGTGTGGTCTGACAGCGCTGAGTAGAGTGGGATAATGTCTTCTTTATCTCTGCTGGTGATGCCCTTGTTAATGCAACCCAGCGCCCTCTTGGCTTTCTTTGCTGCTGCAGCACACTGTTCACTCGTGTTGAGCTTGTCGTCCACCAAGACTACCAGGTCCCTTTCTACAGGGCTGCTCTCCATTCCTGGGTTATGTATTCCCAGGTGCAAGACCTTACACTTGTCCACATTGAACTTCATAAGATTCTTGCTAGCCCACTCCTCCAGCCTGTCCAGGTCTTCCCGGAGGGGGGCTCTCCCTTCTGGAGCGTCAACTACCCCACTCATTTTGGTGTCATCTGCAAACTTGATCAGGGTGCTCTTGATCCCAACATCCAAATCACTTGTGAAGATATTAAACAGCATCGGGCCCAATATTGATCGCTGGGGAACCCCACTTGTGACTGGTTGCCAGTTTGAGAATGAATGAGTTTTCATGACCAGAGCTACACTCTTGTGACACTCTTGTGGGAAAACCATCCAGAAGCTCTAGCAAATTCAGAATTCAGAGGTTTATTTGGAGAGGCTAGAATTATCTAGCTTATACAAAACTCCAGCTCAGGGGGCTGAACCAGCTCAGTGCTCACATGCCCAAACTAAGATGTTCATAACTTTGTAACTGAAAAGTGAGAGCCCAACTAGTGAGCAAAACAACTTGCTTAAAATCCTACGTTGTATGTCAGAACTTGTTTCAGTAAGAGACTCTTTTGTCCAATCTTTCTCAGTCATAAGAAAACACTGTACCCAAAACACAAATAAGGAAAGCATCTTGTACCAAATGAGAAAAAAGTAATTAAAAAAAAAGGAAAACACCACATCTACTAGGAACAAGTGGATGTTTTACACCCAAACGTCAACAGTAGCATTTCTGCAAACTCCCTATATCATACTAAACACTCAGTCTCAAGAGTGGGAATTATTGACTTGAATTGGAACACTGTGTTGATGAAGAAACTGAAATGTGTCTGGAGGGTAAGATAACAGCCTATCTGCAATTTAAGCTCATTTTATTTGTTTTCTTCATTAGAATTTACTGCAGTTTGTCTCCTACAGGGTGTCATTGTTCTGTTACTAAACAATATAACAGTGCTTAATAAACAGTATTTTGTTTCCTGTCTGTATTTTACTTTGCAGTATGAAAACATTGGGATTTGTTATTTTCCCCACAGCCTTCTAGTGCCTATGAATTTTGCCTTTATTTCTTAATTCAGTGGTCAGGAATTTTACATACAGTAAAATAAAATGTGAAAGCAAGTCAGACAGTGTTCGTATCCCTTAAAAAAGAAACCCTGTTATAAGTAGAAGGCATTCTTCTCTTGAACAACTCCTGTTGAAGATTATAGTTGACCTGTTTAAGACAGTCAGATTTTGACATCCCTGTTCACTTTTCTGCAATACTTTATTCTGATTCTATGCCAAGGAAATACTTAAAAACTCATTTTTAACTTCAGGCACATGTTTAGTGTCCACCGTTTTCAATGAAATAAAAAAAAATAATTTCTAGATTTAAGACAATGCTGAAAGACTTTTTGGAACAGAGGTGAATCAGGGAATAAAAAGCTTCTTTTGACCTGCCATTAGTTTGAACTGAACAATCTGTAGTATCAGTGATCCCACAGCAGAAAAAGGGAAATCCCTTAGAAGAGCTTCAGTTGCGCTATCAATTTCTGTTTCTGGGTGTCTCCCAGAACAGACTTTATAAAAACATGTTTGTCTTTGGAGACCAAATATTCACTTGCGTTCAAATTAGCCACAACTATAAAGTAATTTTTTGAAAGACAAAGCATCAGGTAAAAGAATTACTTAGAATTAGATGATTAAATAAGTATATGTCAGCAAATAAAATCATTAATGTGAACTTTTCTGCAGTTACACAAATAACATTTGCCTCGACAGCCATCAATTTTGTAGGCATCAGTTTTGCAGGTGAATGAATACGGGTGGAGCCCTTCGCCCATATACAGCACACTATGTGAACACGGCTCTGCAGTGGGGCATGAGACTTAGCCAAATAAATCTTTAGCAAAACCTGTATTCTGGCATGCATTTATACGTATGAGAAAAACCTTGTACTACCATCTGACAGTACTTGATGTTAGGCAGTGATCAACTGAGTTGCCATATCTTATTAAGAATTAATAATCCAGTCTTTTCCCTTTTTGCAGTATCATTAATATAATCCTTTGGTGTTAGCACTGTATTGATTATTCATAATAACCCATCTAGTAATTAGCCATCATTCTACAATTACTTAGCTTTCAATTCGCAAAAATTCTAGCCTTAACTTCCAAAGAGTAGTTTACCCATCAAACTCAACCTGATACCTTCTTGTCACTGATGGTATATGACTTCACTAACACTAGTAAACGTCAACTAACTATTGTTTCAGTCAGGTAATGCTGTTCCCATGGAAAGCTTTGTCCATCTTCAGGCTTTTTTATTAAAAGGTGTTTAGCATTAACATGAGATTGACAAATTAAAAAGAAAACCTGAAAATGTAAGTTTGCTCTAAAATTTCTTTTACAGTGGCTCTAACACAACATTCATATTACTATTATGTTAATTTCACATTAATATTGTTATGTTAATTTTCTATTTTATCTGAAGTGAAAGTTAAGGTAATACCAAGGGAAGCACTCCCTCTCTGTTCTGTTCATGACACCTGTGGTCTGAACCATATTACAGAGATACTGCTGGGAATATCCAAAATGGTATGTGAAACGTGTTGGCACCAGTATATATTTGTAGCTGTGCTCAGGGACAAGATACAAACCCCTCTATCTCAGGATATTTTTCAAAGAGATAGTCTTTGGCCACAATGGTGACCTTAGCCCTCAGTTTCAGCTTTGTCCAAGCACTGCTCTATCAGAGCTGAAAATGTGGCTTACAGTATTTGCAGAGATTTTTTTCTTTTTTTTCAGTATCTTAAGCACAAATCTACTCACTAGCGTAAATCAAGCTAACAAGAAAACACAAACATAACAGATAGCTTGCTGTTATCTTGCTATAATACTTCTCCACCCTATTATTATGGCAAGCACTCCCAAATGGATGGAATGACCTGTTATCCTAACCCAGATAGCTGGCTAAAGCACAATTTTTTTCTGGAACAATTAAGCTGTATGGCCCAAACTGTGACACATTTAAAGAATTAGGGAAATCAAGTCTCAATATAAGTGCCCACTGAAAATTTGAAAAACAAGTATGGTCAACATTTCAACAAAAAGTTCATTGGAAGCAAATGCAAAGTCTTGTATCTGGGATATGCTCCATGGGAATAACTCCATTCAACAGTATAGGCTGAGGGACAACCGTATAAGAAGCGGCTCTGAAGAAATGGTGAACAAGTTGAACGTGATCAGTTGAACATGAAGCACTGCGTCCTTACAGTAAAGGAGGCCAACTGCGTCCTGAGCTGTTTTAACAAAAATGTAGTCAACAGGCCCCAGGGAATTGATCCCTTCCCCTGTTTGGCACCTGTGAGACTGCATCTGAAGTACCGTGACTGAGTTTTGATTCCTTTGGACAAGACAGATATTGACATACCGGAGTGAGTTCAGCAAAGAGCCATCAAGATGGTTGGGGGACTGGAGCACACCACGTAAGAGGAGAGGCTGAGGCAGCAGGGCCTGTTCACACTAGAGAAAAGAACGTTCAGGGCACATCTTTATACTGTCAGAGGATACAGACAAGATGGAGCCAGACTTTTCTTGGAGGTGCACAGTAACAGGACAAGAGGCAAGAGACACAAGTTGGAACATGAGAAATTCCAATAGCTACAAGAATTTTTTATTAGTTTTTTACCACAAAGGTGGTTAAATACTGGAATAGATTACCCAGAAAGGCTGGGAAATCCCCATCCTGGAGGTGTCTAATACACAACTGGACAAGTCCCTGAGTAACATGTTCTGGGACCTACTTTGAACAGAGTGTTGGACTCGACCTCCAGTGGTCATTTGCAACCTCAATGATTCTATGATCATGGAAATTTCAGCACCTTCAGCACTCAATTTCTCAAACTGCAGGCTGTGAACCTCTCTTTTGGAGGAACTGTAAATAAATCCCATTACAGATCCACCAAGTAGAGTCATGTATGTGAAGAAGAAATGGTCAAAAACTGATCCTGTTTGTTTGAAAAGGCAATGTTGATTTGAATTTGGGGAAAGGTTTTATGTAACTAGATATTACCAGAAGAACTGCTCATGAAAAATAAGTTTGTATTCAGTGCTCAGGAATCAATTCAATTTAAATCAAGGTTAAAGTAATATAATAAACATAATCAGATCTTTAAAATTTTGCACATCAGGAGATCAAACATTAATGAATTAAGGGAACCGATACAGAAAGTTAGCAACATCACAGGAGTCCTGGTCATATGAAGCCTGGCATGCGAGTCAAATGTGAGTTAGCAAGAATCCTTTCCTGCCCTATCTGTGTCAGGAAAAAGAGCAAATATTTTCAAACAACTTGAAACAACTACGAGAAGAAAAAAAATCTAACAAAGTCTGTATATTACTGGTACTGCAAAGAACAGCTGTATATTAGCTATATACTAGCTATAAACTACACTGCATGGGTTCGCACATGGAAAAAGTGAAACAGCAGCAAGATCAATGGATTTGAAATTCTCTCTTAAGACAGTATATCGATATTTTTTTTCTGACCTCAGCTGGGGCTGAGGCAGGGCTCTTGCTCCACTGCAAAAGAGATTGACTTAAGTTGCTTTTCAAGGTAAATTTCAAGTAAGTAGTTTTTTAATTTATGGGCTGCTCACTAATCATGTCTTCAGTCCTATAAAAACACATAATTGCCCATTACTGTATTCAGTAGAAATAGTCAAGTATTTATTATGCACGTGCTTCCAAGTGTTTTCAGGATGAGAATCCATGCCAAAGTCAATTAAGTATAGGGCTCCAAAGTGGTTGGGAAATTATATGGGATAAACAGGCAGAGGATGTTTCTTAAGTGAAGGTGCAATTCTGGATGTCAGACATGGTCAGAAGCATTGTTGTGATGTATTTAACCTTGCGAACAGAAGAGTTGTTGTAACATATAATTATTAAAGAAAACATTGACACAATTAAACCTCTAACTAATGTCTATTTACACAATATTCACATCCATCCTGAGGAGCACAGGCTTTTCATTTGTGAATTCCTTTCTTCTGTAGTCTTTCTGTTTTGACCACATTCTTATTGTCAGCCATTGATTTCGTACCTCCCATTGCAAAACAGGTATTTTGTTTATGCTGCTGTGCATAACAAGTTTCAAAATAGTGATTAATTTAGCTGAAAAACTGCACAGTGACTACATGCTACACAGGGCAAGAAGAAGCTGCCTAAATGTAGGCATCTAGTTTGAGAGACCCCTGTGTATCTGAAACAACCAAATGGCAAAGACAATATAGATCCTCTAAGAGACCAGTGCTCTTCTGGTCTATTAACTGGGTGGTAGATAGGATACCCTCTGTCATCTCAGATGATAACAGATGTATAAATTTAGAAAAACAGATCAAACTCTTACTCTCTAACAAAACTTACTGAGGCTGTTGGAGACATACTAAATCTTTAGGCCAGCATGTGGTTATTAATATGTTATGGTTTTGGCTTATGTTATCCTCAGACTACTTTGCTAATATTTCTATGTTGAGACTCAGCAGCGCTTCTGCACTAGTTATTACAGCTACACTGTGGAAGAACTGAGGTTTAGGGAGACTGAGAGCCACATTCAGTTTTCCCAGCGTCTTCTTCAGTCTTTGTGTCCAGCATTCACCACGGGAAAAGCCTACAGCCAACCAATTGAAACGCTATCACTTAGTTGCAATTTGGATGAATGAGTCTAGCCTTACACAACTTCCTCCAGGATGATCGCTTGGAGCCATCAGAACCCTTGGATGCAGTCTTAGGGGAACTTGTCCTGACTGATCTTTAGAATGCAGTCTGAAGGAGAACATGAGGGCTTTACAATACATGAGCTTGTGCTGTTTTAGTGAATCGCAGGTTGCAGTAATAACTGAAGGAGGTACTCACTAGGAAGGTGAGAATCATTACAAATTGTCCAGGGGAACATGCCTGTTTTCACAAGTATTATTCCTTAGATAATTAAATACATAGAAATTGGCTGTAGGAATCACTGTTTGGAAAAAAATGGATCAGTTCCTTAACATTTTGTATAGGTGCCTAGACTTACAGATTTAAAATGAAGCCATCAAAAGAAGTATTTCATTAACTAATTCAAGACATGAGATTCATTCTTGTGATTGAAGGTGCAGCCATTTAATTAGCAAAATTACATAATTATGCTCTGATATATCAAATTAACAAATGCAAGATACATTCAATTTAAGGTTTATTAGTTTCTCTGAAACGCACAGGCCAAAGACAGGACTTAAGAGAACAAGAAGGCTGGACATTTACTTAAGTAGGAAAGGATGGGGGAAGAAAGAAAATTCAAGACTGTACCTGCCAACGTGGGCACAATCTGATCTCCAGTGGGGCTTGCAGGAAATAGAAGGCAAATGGGAAGAAAGCAAGGGAAAAAAAAAATTAAAATGAGGCTTTGGGATACAGGAAGACAGGACTGAGAAAAAGACTAAATCCAGCGACTGACCAACAGGCTGGGTGCCAGGCACTTCTGGATTCTGATCTTAGATTCATTGCTGACTCACCATGCAGCCGTGAACAAATGACTCCACCTTTATGTTTCAGTTTCTCATAAGCAGGGTGCTATTTATCTACTAGTCTCATGGAATGTTGTAAAGATAATTAATAAATGTTTGGAAAGTTTGAAGATGAAAGGCCAAATTCACAGTAATGGCTAGAAGGGCATCAAACTGACTTGCTCGTTCCTTTCCAGCAAAATCTGTCTATACTTACAAAAAGCATGCAAAAAAAATGCCAGCATAGATTTGTAACTGCTGTCTACTCTCTCCTCTACCTATTTTCACCTATGATTACACTCTGTATTTAGCTAATGTTTGATTCCAGCAAATCATGTGTACAACTGTTCATCAGCTAAAGCTAATCATGTGCTCAACTGATTGTCAGATTATATTCCAAGACTAAATGATGTCTAGAGGGCTGTCTTATCGAATATCTACAGAAACATCTGATAAACACTTTTTCAAATGCAAATAATAATAGCTGGTAAGATAAAAAAAGTGACAAATACATTTAGCATTGGTCATCAGCTCCCTGAAGTTGGGACCATTTTTAAGGTCTATTTTTGTGCCTTAGCATCAAGGTACACTGTTGATGGCGGGTGTTCATTAGTATTTTATATTATTTAAAGTATTTTTAAAAAATCACCACAAACTATAGATGCATTTATTATTTCATCTAATGTCAAAAGTCTACTACATCTTAGGCAGCTTTGTGTTTATTTGGTCACAATCAGACCAGAAGCAGACTGGTATTTTGGGACGGTAAAATTCTGATTACTTACTTTTCCCTAGTGATTCCTCTACTCAAGGCTGAGGTCTTTCAGGAAGGCAAAACAGTCTTAGCTGTCAGGCTATTAGTGTCTTATGGGTGCCATAAGTCAACTGTAATTTCTATCCAACTTAATATGCCTGTCCTTTCTATAAGTCTATTTAACATTTTGTGTGTCAGGCTTTAGATAGGCAACTCTCTATGAAATCACAACAGCTTGACCCAGTTTGGTAATGTTGAGTAACAGAAGAAAGCTCAGTCGAGAAAGTTCACTAGCCATCCCTAAAGTTTGTTTGTAAACAACTCAAATTATTTAATAAATATTTGTAAACTATATTTTTAGTTTGTTGCCAATTAAGATTTGCTTAGTCATGTATTGCTGCTGACTTAAGTAAATGATCATAATCTAACATGGCAATAGAAAAGACCGCTATTTGGTGTGAATTAGTACATGAAGTACCAGACATGCTGTAATAAATTAGTCCACTCCTTCTTCTCCTGTACCTAATCAGTGAGTACACCATTTATTCAATCTAAGGAGAACATGAAAACCTGCTGAAAGACCAAAATATTATTAAATGCTGAGACAAAATTTGCTTTTATGGCCTCATACAGTTTTAGTTTTGGGCAACCCAGTGAAAACTAATTTATCATCTCTGCAAGGTAGGAAGCAGGGGTCTGTGCTTACATTGCCAAACAGAAAGCAAACTAGGCTGTCCAGTCCATTTTCAAGTGGAAGCACAACCAAGCACACACACAGATTTTGTAAAAAGAGACAGCAAGTTATAATTATTTAGCAAACAAAATAACAGCTAGTTTAAAAAAAAAAAAAAACAAAGGCTGTAGCTCCAAACCATAGCACACAATTTCTAGTTTTCAAGAACACCATGTATAAGATCACTTGAGAAGCTGCAAAAACTGACACTACATCTAAATATTCACATGTGAATCTGAAAGAAAAACAATATTTTTGTGGCTTAACTGAAAATTGCATGGAACCACTGATAATTCACTGCTTGCTTTCTCCCTAAAGATACCAAAATGAAATGGTACAGCAGCTTGCTAATCAGTAATCTTGGATTCGTCCTGTCTCAGGCTCTGTCGCTGATACAGGGTGCATCTATACTGCAGTCTCTAATACCCATCTAGTTATGGCAGCACTGAGCTGAGCAGAAGCTACACAGCCTGTCTAGGAAATGGGGTATGTGCTCAGACAGTTAGTCCATGTCAAGCTTTATGCTGTGTACCTACTGGTACTGATACCAAACTGATCCCACACGTGCTACTGACTTCAAGAAAAGCATATCAATAGTGTGCCACATTTTCCTTTATGCTTTATTAGCAGCTTGATAGCTGTAGAGTGGCAATCTACAGTGGTCAAAATCTAGTTTTGGTTCTATCACAGGTCTTTTGTGTATTCCTGAATAAGTGCATATTTTGTCTTAGTTTCCTGTACTGTAAAGAGAGAGAGATTTTCTAAAGTCTTTTTAAAATTTGTGGATGCATGGCATCCTGCACAGTAAATTCAGAGTGCTGTCATATGCAGTCATGTCTACTTCATATCCTCCCATTTCCTCATCTATAGAATGAGGATTAGTTTATGTCTTATAATTAACGGGTCACTAAGAGGTTAAATTCATGAATGTCGGTCAAGTATTCTGAAAACGGAGGCAGTATTCAAGGAATATTATTATTAGTTTCACCACATGCATATTACATAAAGCTTAACTCTACAGGGAGGCCAGGGAGCAGGAGACAGGGAACAGTGATGTTATTGTGCCCAGAGTGATATTAGAACAATGACCATTATAAGTTGATGATACTTTATCAACTGAACGGAGCAATGGCCGAGGCTTAGCACCCAGTACTCTACTAGTTGTGACATTATAAATCAGAGAGATCATAAAAAATTATGAGATCTCTGGGCTAATCGTGTTTGGCTGTTTGTTGAGAATTATTTATGTAGAAAAAAATGTATAGTTCAGTTTACAAATCTACTGTACTCAAAAATGAGAAATTTGTTCTTTGGGAGGAAAAGTCACACTGTTAACACCCAAAATGTATGTTTCCACACTGTCCACAGTACTGGGTGATCCTCAGGGAACAATGCAGTTCGTCAAAGCTACGTATTGGGGCTACCGCTGTATTTTTCCCCACCTACTCAGTTACTAGAGATATATAGATAGATTTTATACTAGATGTTTGGGTAATTTAACCACCATTATTTTTACATATATAAATACAGCTAACAGCACTGGACTTGTCACACTGAAAACTATTGACCAGCTAATAGCCAGTGCATCTAACCTTACTCTAGTTCTCTCAAGGAAAGATCATCCTTACATAGTCAGTAAAGAGGTGCTGAAGTTCAGACACCACCTTCCTTGAAGGTCTTCAGAGCCCTCTCACCACTGCATGCCTTTCCAATGCATTCAGGGCTTTCTGATGTGAAACAGCTTTATGGTGACCCATCTGAACAAGAATCGTGGGATAAAGTACAGTCATTACAGCAGTGACTGTGCTGCAGTACAGCAAAGAATATAGCTGCAGGAGCAAAGAATGCTTATCTGTTGAACGGAGGAGACAAGAGGGGAAGTGGAACTAGTAAAAGTAAAATCTGAAATGCAAGGTGTGATTAATTTATTTTAGGTGTTAGAAAAAACATGGGAATTAAAGAACAGCTAGAGTAAAAGGATGAAAGTGGCTTGACTGCCCAGGTCAAAAAGTTTATTCTATCGCAAACACTGTGATAAAAGCATGAAAGGCAGGAAAACAGGTTAATTGATCATATATAGTACTATTATCAGCACGAAAGATGGAAGGAAATTAACTTCAGTAGTTGAGCACACAAAAGAAAATAAGACTACCTGCAAATATAATGAATATGGTAGACACTGTTCTTGTCCTCTCCTCTCTCCAGTATAACTTCAGGGAAGTTAAACAGTAATTCCATTGCAGCCTTGAGGACAACTGATCAGTACAATCTTTGTACTGGAGTCTGGGGCGGATCAGTGGATATGGGAAATGGGTTTTAGGCAGCATTCCACACAGATGCAGGTCATCTAACAGAAGCAGGAAATGTGAGCAGCCTCACTGGAAAGAAGGGCAATCAATTAAAGGAAGATGTTGCAGGTAAACATCAGGCAGATGGTGGCACGTTTTATGGGCCTTGTGAGATGCTAGACACCTTCAAGCTTTGCTTGATCTCAAAGATTTGAATAATAGGACAATTCAGGTTGAAAAGGACCTCAGAATGTCTCTTGTCTAATCTTCTGCTCCAAGCAAGGTCAGCTATGAGATCAGGTTACTGAAAGCTTTAGCCAATCTGGTCTTGAAAACCTCCAAGGTTGGAGACTGCAAAACCTCTCTGGACAACCTGTTCCACTGCTTCACTGTCCTCATCTGCATCTTCTTTTATCTCATCTGAAAAATTACTTAATGCTTCCAGTTGCAAGATATCTCCTGTATCTGTTCCTGCTTCATCCTCCTTGATACTGGCACCCTGGAATTGCTTTTATTCTGCTAAGGAGGCATAACTAGCTGCAATTTTTTTGTTGTTGTTTTGGGATTTTTAGAGAGTTCACACAGCATGAGCTGTGGCAATGTGACAAGAATAAACTACAAGGGAGATGAAGCTGCACTACAAACTTAGAAAACCCCACTTTTGTTCAGGGGATTGTAAAGCATTAGCAGGTGGCACTGCTGTGTTATGAACAGTCTCACAGTTGGTATATTTAAATTCTGTAGGCTAAAAGACTCTAGTGTGGTGATTTTAGGAACTCGCACCTAACTTCAGTACAAGCTGAAAACATTTTCACTGTCATCAGAACAAGGATTTCAGTCCCCACGGATATTTTATGAAAGAAGAGAAACAGCTGTGCAAGGATTCCTGCCAAAATAATCAACAAAACAGTAACTAACAGTAACTGGAGTAAGTGGCTGTATATTTTGCACCCTGAGAACCACAGAGTCAAAGTGAGAGCAGCAGCTGTGGAAGTAGTTGGGGAAATAGAAAAGGACAGCAAGACACTCCATGATACGGCCTTTTATTCCTTCCGAGGCGGGCATGTGTGCCATCTGAGACAGGGGCCAGGACGCTCATCACCTCAGGGAATTAAAAATCAGCAACGTCCTTTGTGTCCCAGACAAAGCAATGATAGATGTTCTTCCCACGCCTATGCACAGAGGTGTGGCACTCCGATCTTTCATCAAATCTCTATTTGCAGGAAAACAGCTTGCTAGATAAAGCTACTGCATAGTAAGAGCCTTTCACAATGCACACTCTAAACCCGGCTGGGTTACCCAGGAAATTTCCTTCAATTAATAATCCTTCCTGTTCAAAGATGGCTTTTTTGGATAAATCTGTAGAGACCACAGCGTGCTCAAGGGCAGAATATTGGCCAATTAAACCTCACTCCCTCCTTAGACAAAGTGCAAAATTTTCAGTCAGGATGTTGCAGCTGTTCCACTGCTGTGCACAGTGGTACTATGCAATAATTTAGGCCAGGAAATGGAGAATACTTCATACTAATGAAGAGCTGGTGATGATTTTTAAAAATTCTCAGAGGTAAATTGTTATTTCACAATAAAACAAAAAGTAAATAAATAGAAGCAATGGCACCAAAGTCAAGCAGGAAGCCTGCTTAATAACTTTCAAAGATGAAGGACTAAAAGACCAGTCTAACATAAAATGACAGTAACACATGGAACAAAAAAATATCCTCAACCTATTCACCTCAGCTGCTGAGTTTACCAAAAATATTTAGCCTGCTGTTGGATCATACAGAAGCTGCTCCACAGGCAGTAAGAACTACTTGATCCAAGCATGCACTACACTTTGTCTGATGAGAAACAAACTATGAAGAATTAAATAATGAAACGCTGCTAAATCATTTTTCTGTGCATGAGGTCAGTACTATTTGAAAACAACTGCCATCTATTCTGCTAATCAGAACTTGACAGACATATCATAAATCCTTGCAAAAAGACCTATTTACTACTACAGCTATATTATAAAGTCTCACTTTAAAGATGAACTAGTTAGAAAATAATTAAAAATTAATCATATTAATGCCTAATCAGAATTCCCTTTTGTTGTGTTTCTCAGTAATAACTGTAGCAAATACTTCAGTCGAAAAACAAATAAAAATTCTAATGCTAAAATGCACATGCAAAGAACTTCAGTAAATCCAGCTATTTTTAATTAATCATGCTAATGAGCATAGTAACACCCTCAAAATTGAAGATGATAACCAAAGGCTAGCATTGCCAACTGCCTATCTTCCCACACGAGAAGACAACTCAAACTACACTTGCATTTATGAAATTGTTTTATTACTTAACAGCTAGCGGTAGTCAGGTACAGCACAAGATACTGTGCCATTTTGTTGCTGTTTTTGTTGACTTCTTAAAAGGAACATTTGATACTGGAGCATAAGATCTATCACATTCACCTAAGAGTCTGACATTCTGCCCTTGCTCTGACCAACAGCCAGCACTACAGAGCAGATTTCAGTAGATGTGCAATTCACTGTTGTATTTGCACACACTAGTGCAGAAGGAGACTTAAGGGCTTAAACCAATTCCTTTGACACCTGCTTATATGCTGAAGCATGAGATTTGGTTCTCCTTGTTTTACTGTACCCTATGACAGAAAATATCACTAGTGCTCATAAAATTAGCCTATCAAAAAAAAAAAACAACCCAGCATTTTAAACTAGGAATTTCTGTGGCATTACATTTCACCCACCGTGTGCAATATGAATATTTTGAGTTCTAAATATATTACAACCCCACCACCCATCACTGCTCTTTCTGTTATAAAATTAAACAGAGGCAACAATCCCTACTATTCGGATGTCTCATTCAACCACTTTTCCAGTTCTAATACAATTGTAAATAAATTCTCCCACACACCAACTATATAGTACAGTGAAGTGTTAGATCAGAAAGATAATTAATGTCAACGCTGTCAGCAATCATCTTGCCAATCATCTAGCAAGTATTTCCTCATTGTTGTTCTGTGTCGGGCCAGATACGTAGGCAGAACAGATGTCACAACCTGTTATTAGAAGCTCTGCTGGGAAGAGGCTGAATACTACAAACCTTCTCCTCCCCCACTCCCCAAAATCACTTCCCTGTCTAGGTATTAGACCAGAAAATCTTTACCATCAATATCCTCAGCTTTGTCCTCAGTGCCAGAACATGAGACACCCTCACAATTTTGCAGTGGCTAGAAATTGAACTGTCCAGTAACTGGAGTCAAACCTTCAGCTTTCTTCATCAGCCACATGCATGATGCACGCGTTCTACCTTGTCAAACAAAAATACCTTCAGTTTTGACAATCTAAAAGCATCTTGAATAAGACTGAATATATTATCAAGGTACATATGGAATACTGAATACATTTATCAAGATAAATACTAAGACATTCTGCATGATTTTGGAATGGAGTAGTGCCTGAAAAAATAGTAAGTTGTAGTGATCTTAGATGGGTATTCAGGTCTGATTCATGACCTGTGCTAAGAAAACTGCCTCTTCTGCTGTTCCATTTCTATTAGTGTTTAGGTTTTAACGAGTTCTGTAAACTTGAAAAAAAATTAGTTATCCATGATGATTTAAACATCCTTTTCGAAACAGGATCTGGCATCCTCAGAGGTCATCAAGACTAAGAAAAAAATTTTATTGGCAGGCAAGGCAGATCAAGAGTGGAGTCAGAACAGCATCTATTAAGGTATAAAAGTATTTAAAACTCTTCCTATTCTCCATAAGTGTTTTTTGGTTTGTTTTGGCTTTTTAAAAGTATTTAGTATCACCTAATTGCCTTCTTTAACTTCTAATTAATTGTTAAATATTTCAAACAATGTTGGTCCACTAAAAATCCAGACTCTTTTCATAAGTAACTTCTAGATTTTTCATCCTGAGAGCAGGTATTCTTGTCACTTAGGGCTTCATCCTGAAATGAGTTTACGCTCTAGGATAAGTCTGACCATGTCACCTACGCAGAGGACCAATTATTTCTATGTATTCCACCACTCATACAATATTTTATAAACAGTTTACAGAAGTTTTGCTTTTTATACATATGTATCAACAGAATCTGATCAAGTCCAAACTTATTCTGAAACTTGTACGAGTTGCAACACAAGAGCTTGCTGAAACTTGTGAGCACTTTTCTACAGATTCCTAGTGATTTATACCTGGACCTAACTGAAAATTCACAAAGATCTAGAACTATTTAAGTACAGCAGCTGTTTCACAAACCAAATCAGCATCTGTATTGCATCATCATCTCTGCCTTGCTATGCAAAGAGTCTCCCAATCTCTTCTTAGTGTATAATTTTAATACAGTTCTCAACTTCCAAACTGTTTTCAGCCCTTGCCAATTTCCCCACATTATTCTTGTCTGATTTTCACTAACAATTTCTTAAGCATTTCTGTCTACACTTCCAATATTTTATCTCTGCTTTGCTCTTTCCTAAGAATGACACTGACTTGGAAATATTTTTTTAGTTTAACCTCAAACTCCTTTTTTGACACCATACATGCATGAAACACAGTATTCTACAATATAAAGAAATGATATTAACAAAAATTAGAATATCTAGGATGATTGTTATCTAATACATTATGCTTATGTGCATATATATGAACTTGTATTTCTGTACTCACACACAAACTTGCACACAAATTTATACAAATGAGACATGAAGTTCCATTAAAGCTGATGGAAATCCTCCAGCAGCAAGACTTTCAAGACTGTGTTGCTTATATTCCCTACAGAAAGAATGCAGCTACCCAAACAGTTCTTTACCAGCTAAATCTTGCTCACCTCGCTTTGTAATCAACAGTCATTCAATTCAAATTACCTACAAGAGGAAGGCAGCAGAATTTGGCTTTGTGGACTACTATTCATCTAAACAAGTAAGATGCAGATCACCTGTCCAAGTTCTTATATAATAAGATGATTATGACTTTTATTACAATTAAAAATACCAAATATGATTGCAAATTAAAAATAATTTTTTATTATTACATTAAATGCTTTTTATTTCCCAATACATGTATGAACCATATTGTCCAATTTTTCAGTAATACAAATATGTATTTTATTCTCCAAGGTGTTAGCTGTTAGTTCTTTTATTAAAAAAATAAAAGTAGAGCACTAAAGGAGGAAGCACACAATGCAGGAGTCTATTCTAGTGCAAGATTGAAAATAAGCATGGTAAAGTCTCCTGGCAACACTTTGTGTAAAGACGCAGTAAACAAATAAGTGTAAGTACATGCACAGTAACTGAATGCTAGAACGTTCATTTCTTATCCAAAAATATTTTGAATGGTTCTGTGTACTGTAAAGGAGCTGTTGCACTCATCTCTGTAGCAAACAATCCATGTAAGACTATATTTAGTGGACTTGCTTAACAGAGGATTAAAAGTCAATTAAGTACTTCAGATAAAAAGTAAAATGCAAATAAAAGAAAGAGTAATAACCATCTTCCTCTGTTTTTTCAAAATATCACGACCTCCTTCTAATTAATCAGATTTTTTAATGTAAGTTCTGCAGTAGCTGTTTAACCAATAGAGTAAATCTGATAGTTTCGAGGGCTGGCTACAAGGCCTTTTCAGCAGGTATTTGTCAAACCTGTTTGTTCTGCTTTCATTGTGCTGAATGCAGTGTAAATTCTTTAACGGTTGTGACAAACATCACTTAAAACATCACCCTGCTCACCAATAAGCCAGGCACAGCCTGTGACACTGCTGTTCAGGAGCCTGGCTGTGGTGTTTTTTTCCCGCTGGGACAGATATCTCAAGAATCCTTGCAGTCCGACTGTCAACATCTTAACCATACTCTTTATGCCTAAGGATTGCTTTAAGTTTTGAATTGCCTTTTGAGGTTTGAACACTGTTCATAAGAGGGTTTTGACCACACTTGGCAGACTACAAAACATGAAGTCTGAACATTTCCTCAAGAGGAAGTAGCAGTCTTGTGTATTCTATGTAGCAATAAACCAGGGACTAAATTGTAATCCTGACATTGGCATGAACAGTGAGAATGGGGCAGATCAATTTACCACAGTCCTCTATTTAACCTACGTTATGTGCAAATTAAAATGATCTCCAACAGCCATTTGGAGGGTTAATCCCCCATCACTTACTACTTTCTGCGTACTATAAACAGACATTAATACTGCAATACAACTTTTTGCAGATTATTACTAAAAGAAAATGTAGCTTGCTTTTCATTTTTGCCTGCATTTGTGCTAGAAAACTGTATATCTCCTAGTCTAATAAGTTAAAAGAAGCAATGAAACATTTATTCTTTAAAATTGCCTCCCAAATGCTTAGCTGTCCACCTGTAACAACTGAGAAACAAGCTCCGAAGAGATTGTTACACACTGCGCTTCCTTCCTCTGCTCTGAGATAGTACGTGCCCAACTCCTCCTTGACCAGCAAACAGTAGGAGACAAATCCATCTCCTTAAAGAAGGCAGCACGATTTCATAAAACAGAAGAACTTCTGCCACGTAGATCACCTTTTTTGAGTGTAATCAGCATTTGAAACAAATTGGTTTTTCTTGTTTATACTTCTTTGCATGTTCTTTCCTGGGCTTCATTTCTCAAATACAGATGGAGACAGACTGTGAAGCTAGATGGACCTTTGACCTGACTCCATGCAGCCACTTGTGTGTTATCTTATGTTCTAACCTACTTTCCCCCCACCCTCTAGCCCTGAGTGCCAGGTACCAGAAGTAGCAGAATTTTCATTGTACCAGTTTGGTCCTGTAATTCAGATACAAGTATACTGACATAGTTTTATGACTCAGGTAACATTAGTGACTATTTTTGGTGCATTACAAGGAAGAGCCATATACTTTACAAGGAAGAGCTATACTGATGTAACATACACATAGTCCACACTAGAAAAATCTACCACATTCCTCAAATACCTATTTTCAGCTTCCATATCAAGGACGGAAATTCATTATCCCCCAATAATCTTTTTTAAACAGTTCATTGAGGATGGAAACCCGCTGAGAAGGCTAAGAAGATACAAAGAGTGAAAAGCAGTTGCCAGTTTCCCTTTTTTTTGAGAGAACTTTCATCCTTTTGGACTGGAATAATTCTAGAAATGTATGTTCCTTCATTCCAATTCATTGTCATGCCTCTTTTTTGTTCTGGTCTGGGAAGAATTAAATGTAGTCACTTGCTTATGTTACTTGCAATTCTATCAAGAAAGGGTAGCCCCATAGTCTAGTTTCATACACTACTACTGCTAGGCCACTCTAAGTTTTCCCCCTTTATGCCCATGTAAGCTGATACTGACATTACTGTCACCTATTAAGACTGTAAACAAAATTTGGCAAAGGTTGTTTATTCTAAATTCAGTATTCTTATTTCTGACTTGCACTGCTAACCAAGCTCACTATTTCTGAGTATGTCTGTCAACTTACACTGATACTCTCATATTCTTTTGACAAAGTTCTAAAAGTTTGCTCTAACAGTATTAACTGAACTCACAATGTGTGTAGGTTGAGATTTTAACTTACAGGTATCTAACATTAGTTTTGTGTTGTGGGTTTTTTTCCCGACAGCTACCTTACTGTCTTGATTTCCGAAGTGCTAAATACCAGTATCTTTCATAAAAGAAATGTTGGAATATTCATAAAAATGGTATGTTATTCAAATGTTCAATGTTGCAAAATTGTATGATTTATCTAGGCTACCCCTTTCACATATGCTAATGTACGTCACTGGCAGAAAGACGTTTTTTAAGCTCTCTGTTACCTCAACTACTGTTGAATTCTGAGCCATAGTCAATGTTTTGCTAAACATCCACCAGTTAAAATATATGCCAGGAATTATGTAGCGATGCCTCTCCCTCCCTTGCGGTTATTCTTGCTCCAAATGATGAATTATCATATTAAAAAATTAGCACTGTGAATACTAGGAACACAACCATTACTGCATTTCAAGTAACTGTACCAGCTACAGATAACACTATTAACATTCAAAGCCTACCAACATTTACATTGCTGGTTTCTTAGCTTCTAGTGGTTCTGCCTTGGAAGAGAAGGAAACCTTTTGAGTGCTATTATGCTATCTAAAAGTTGAGGTTCTTACACCTCACATTAGTTACAGCCCTTTTGTATTACTCCTATACGTCCTTCTTCCTTAATTGTAACAGCTGTAATTACTCCAAAAATTGTGATGGAAGTGGGAAAGAGTGTAGAATCAGTGATAGTGTTTCACAGGAGGACAGTTCAGGAGAACAGTTAAATCTCAGTGATGTTTAGACTTTAAGTAAGATGACAATCATAGTAATGCATACAAAACAGCAACTTGCTACTACTGAATTTTGCCTTTCTTCAGGTTTTTTGTCACCATGACAAATGGAAGATGTGTTTGTCCTATGATATTCCAAAATAAATATTTTGCGAGATCTATTCTGTGAGCTTTTCTGTCAGAGCTTACCTAGCTGTGGAATCCTTAGTCCAGTGCCCCATGAGAAGTTGATCAGAATACTTTCCTTCCAGCTACTGAGATAAAATGTCTAGGTTGCCAAGCAATTATGATGGTTTAAAATAGCCAACATAAAAACCGCGATAAAATTAAAATAGATACAAATTCACCATTCAGTGCAGTGATTTTTTTTTTTTACTGAGTAGTTTTCTGTGACTTCATAAAGCAAAAATAGCTGTTTTAAACATGGAAATAGTAATCTTCTGAAGGGGAACATGTGAAGAAAAGCCAGACCTCAAAGTTCTGTTCCTTGCTCTGCTAACTCACACAACTTTGGCTTAGATTTCCTCTCTGTATTTATCTAACTCAGTCAGGCATTTTGAGTTCTATGGACCCTTAAAGCATTCAAAGCACCAAGATCATATTCATCATGAAATGATGGTGAACAAGTATAAACCTCAAGACTGAAAGCTCTGATAGGATTTCAGGTCTTTGGGTCCCAGGTTGTTTTGCTATGTGTGCAGGCTGACATGTATCAAAGCTTCAAGTAGAGAAAAAAAAAGGCTAGAAAGGAATAAGGACAATGGGTAAATGGGAAGCTCTCAGCACAGCCTAAGACACAAAGAATGATGTATAAAAATAAGCGAAGCTCCACAAACTGTCTGATAATATGCCCTCTGGCACATTAGAATTTGAATTAAGAGTTCGTTTCAAATAACTTCCCTCTCAAACCTGGAAAAACTACAGTTTCTTTCCTTGGTGTCCAAGTGGCTATATTTGCTCACTAGCAAGCGCTAAGTCCAACTGCCTGTAAGATGAAAAATGAAGGTACAAAAAGCACTTGAGAGCAACATATTTAATAAATCAATCTAGATAAGAACCTAATCCAGCTGGGTGTCTTAGAAACAGCCTTACCTTCACTCTTGCCTCAGAGAACCTTGCAAAGGTATTAGGCATTTCCCCCTTTCTCCAGCTCAGACATGTTCTGGCCTGCCCAAGCTCCCACTTAGGCAGGTCCATTTTGTGTGTATGGGAACATGCTTCATGGGGCTGTAAACCCTCTCAGCCGAAATGACCAAGTCCCTGATTCTGGAGACCCATACTAGAGTAACACAAGCAGCCTGTTACTTCTGTACCTTCAGCCCATCCTGCTCAGGCCTGCCTAGTCCTTCAAAGCAATCTAATCTGTGTTTCATCTTCAAGAAAATATCAGTTGGACATAGTATTAAACACGGTACTTACTGTCAGGGAGGCACTCCCAATAGGAAATAGATGCAAGCACATAATTATCCCTCTAGTTTTCTCCAGGCTTCCTAGCTGAGCTTGCAAAAAAGCAGACTTACTGGGCAGGCTGACTCTTCACTCAGACTGTATTTGGTGCAGTTCTCTTTTCCTTTTCTCACCAGGCAGAAATGTTAGCACTGATCTGATTTTGCATCAAGATGGCCCACCCCAAGGTAACCCAGATAAGGCACAGGTCCATCCAGTGTTCCCAAGCAGTCCTAAGCCACTCATACCCCTGCTCCTTAGTGGCCATCAACAGAAGGGCTTTCATCTTCCAGCCATCAGGCTTCCAGCTTCATACTGCAAACAAAATGTTTACTGTTGTAAGACAGAGCACTTGATTTGTTTTTAAGATCCCTGAACATTCACTGCTCAAAATATACATCTGGAAATCTGATCCCATATTCAAACTAGACTGTTACTACAGTAAACCTGTGTGTTGGTTATACAAAGCATGTGAGGGACTGCTGTGCCAGGTTATGAACTCTCTATTAACAAAAGAGAGTTCATAATCAAGAGACAAAACCAAATCTTCTAGTTCTACCTTTCTAACTCAAACTACCACTCACATGAACTTCTCAACTCTCTTTTAAAGAGTGCACAACAAGGTGTTCTGCACTAAGGAAAGAAAGACTATGAGAATTAAAGGTCAAACTGTGTTCTTAGCTACAGCAACATAAGACCTGGAGAAAGGCCCTTGTATTCATTAAAGTTACTTCAGTATTACACTGAAGAGCACAGCATGGACTTTGAAAAGTCCATTTTTAAACCCTCTTTTATTTAAATCATCAGACAAGACTACGCTGGGAGTATTTTACAAACAAGCTGCTTGGTCCAGCACTTTCAGAAGCTTTAAGGAATGCAATCAGATTGTAAAAAATGATAGACTGATGCTATGCAAGTTCTCAGCAATTTTCACAACAGCTTTAAAAATCTTCCATGTGAAAGTGATAAAATTCTGCATTTAATTAAAAATTAAGAATTTTATGCATCTGAACCATGCAGAAGTTTTGTGCAAAGGAGTTCTTAGATTGCTTTAACAGTGTATCAGAAGTAAATACTTAAAAAACTGACTGTACTTCAAGCTCATAAAAGTGCTCAGACTCATTGTTTTGTTTGCAGTAATAACTTTTAAAGTAGAATGATTAGAGGGTTTGAAGGTTTCTTGTGCAATTGATCACCTAGATCCTTAACCTAGAGAAACAAACCATGGCTTTACATAGATTCCAGTACATAGATCCAGATCCCTGATTGTGTAAACTACCCTAACACCTTCAAGTCCTAATATATCAATCAAATTAGCAGAAGGATTACCATAAAGTAAACCCAACTAATTTCAACAATTTTAGTTTTCTTAGACTGGTATTAGTTAGTAAGTTACTAAAATATAGGTTCAACTGAGAAATTTATGTAGAGATCAACGTTACATCTCAGAATTTACTCACATGGATTCTGATGTTACAACATCTGATTACAAAATAACCCAGGATCACAACTGAAAATGTTCCAAAAAAGACAAAAAGCCATAAATGCAAATACCCTCTGACCATGCTTGCTCCCCCTTCTAGAGACCTAACCTGCCAGTCTTATATCCCAGGCCCCATTCTTTTGTTGACTATCTCTGGATTCACCAAACAGACAGCACAGTTTCAGCTTGCTCCCTTGTGGCCAACATTAGAGCTACAATTGTCCTGGCACTGTTCAGTTCCAAGGACCTTCACAAGTGGCTCTTCTAAAGCATGACAGGTTTCCTCAGGTTGCAGTCACTTAGAGCTGAACCTAGAAAATGACTCAAGTCTGAACCCACAATCAAGTTATCGTGGCTTAACATGTTACCAAGCATCAGCTTAGATACAGAGTACATGCAGATTCTAGCCCACAGCAAAGCCTGGAAACTTGGCACTGCTAAGCCCCCAAGGCATTATCAGTGCTACCCTATGCCTCTCACATCCATAAAATCATCTGACACAAATGTACTGATAACATCTTGAAAAGAGGTTTTCAAGTCTGATATCAGCTTTCAGAAGGATGGCCTAGCATTTTCAGCGTGCTTTTAACAACAGTCTGTCAGAGCTTGAGCTTGGTTATTTAAGAATACTGTTTTGGTCATGTGTTTGCTAACAAATGATAGGAACTTCAAACATTTTCTGGCATCAGTAACTACTGCCTGTTTTGTAACTGTTTATATCGTGTGTTGGCTAATTTGTGTTATTTTGTATATTTTTTAAGATTCCATATGCTGAAATGTGAGGACTTTAAGACTCTGAAATATTCCTTGATACTTTATTAACATTGTTTCAGGCATTATTAACCTCCCCAAAATAGTTTTATGCTAGAAATAGTTCAGAGCACCAGAGGTGGCATGAGAGATGTGCACAGACACAAGCAGATTGACCAGAGATGTATCACTGAACTACATTGCCCACTTAGTCGTCTGCCAGATCAGCTCCTGAGGCACCACACCACTGCCTAATGAACAGCACAAGCACATCGCAAACAACAGAATGACAGCCGCCCTGAAACAAGGTTGAATTAAGATGTCACCGCTCTGCACGGGAAGATAAACATGCTCTGCACGTTTTCCTTTGTTGAGTTTTAAACACAGCTGCTCTTATTGTGGATATGAATGTGGGCAATTTCAGGAGTAACGATGTCGTAGGAATCCCTTCATTTTAAAAAGGACATATCAAAAGCATGTTCTGTATGAGTAGAAGAATCATCAATTTGTGGTAAGACCAGAAGTTGGAAACATTCCACATTCACTATTATGCCTCAAGACCATTATCAACACTGTTATGAACCACCCAATGAAACATTCCCAGGAGCAGAGTGATGAATTTTTGATTAATAAATATTAACTGTATTTATTACTGAACATGAAAAGGATCATCAGTACAGAAACTGTACTTTGATCATTGGGTTATTTGGTCATCAACCTTCGTAACACATCATCAGCAAATAAAATACTCAGGCAGCAGAGGGTTGGGAGGTACTCAGGTTAAACAAATTACTCCACAGAACAAGAGTGACAAACTACAAAGCACACTGAGCAACAGCATCAAAACTGTTGTATACGTATTTCTTCTAGAATTCGAAGAAGCAGCCCCAGAACCTCTCAGACCCTAGGCAACTGCTCCCCAGAAGCTTCAGTTAATCTGCTTTAGGACTGCCAGAATAACATAAGCACAGGTACGCTGCAGAGAAAGTCGGATCAGCTACCTAACTTGTCTCACCACACAATCCCACAAGCAGCCATGTTCATGCAAGGGTGGAGGCAGAAGTGTGTGGCTGCAGATGGACGGAAAAGGAAGACTAACCTTTTATGAAACTCTAATCTCAGTTTCTCTTTCTATTTAAGGCAAATAAGCATAACATTTGCAAGTTACTGTATTGTTAAATATTCTTATAGCCAAATTGTCTTTTTTCATGCTTCCACGAGAAGCCAAAATCCTTATTCCCCCTGTACCACTGCCAAAAATTCCAATCAACACCATGGCCATTCCATCCAAGTTCATGGACACTACCAAATCCAGATGTAATCTTGCTCACAAGCTCTAAGTATTATCAAAATACATAACACATGATTATGTGAGACACAAATCACAAAGCAGCAAAGTCAACACTCCTACCTCACTTACTATAGTCCCAAATATTTCGAATACGAAATTTTCATGAAGGTTTGCACAAGATCTGCAGTGCAACCAGTAGCACAATGGATTAGATGAGATTTCTATCCCATCTGAGCTATCGGTAGCAGTCTAAGTTTGGAATCAGAGAATGGCAAGGGTTGGAAGGGACCTCTGGAGATCATCCAGTCCAACCCCGCCCCCCGCTAAAGCAGGTTCACCTACAGCAGGTCGCACAGGACTGCGTCCAGGTGGATTTTGAATATCTCCAGAGGAGACTCCACAACCTCCCTAAGCAGCCTGTTCCAGTGCTCTGTCACCCTCAGAGTAAAGAAGTTTTTCCTCATGTTGAGGTGGAATGACTCTTGAGTCTTTAAAATAATTGGACAATATTTAAAATGAGGGAAAGAGATAACATGAGACAAAAAATAACTGTAATGTTCCTACATCAACTGCCTTGACAGTGTCTTACCCAAAGTTCCCACCGACATCCACTAATACTCATAAATAAGCATATTTTCCATGAAAATCAGCAGACTTCCATTTACCTAATACACAGATCATTCACCAGTTAACTTAACGATTGGAGTGTGTAGTTCCTTTGTAAGTCAAACTCCATCTTAAATTATTTTTTTTTGTTCCTCATTGGTGCTACTGGAAGAAATTTTCAAAACCTTCTCATCACAGTAATTGGTTCCTTCTACCATTTCTCAGCCTAAGTTTATGTACGATAGTAAATCATAATATTATTTGTCCTTGGGCTACCATCACTATACTACTCAAACAACTTCTTCCCCAGTCTATAAAAACAGATGCATCGCTGTGACCTACCTACAGCAGAATGGAAAAGAGAGAGAAATATTAAGACCATCCTACCAAAGAGGAAACGATGTAATTTTAATATCGGTAAATATTGTGCAATCCGTATCTCCTCTGGAACACCTTTAAGCAAGCTGCCTGACGGCAGCCCAGGCTCACCGCACACCAAACAGCTCCAAAGCAAAGCGCTTCCTTTTTGGTGTTTATTTGCGGGGGGAATTTATTTTCCTTCTCGCCCTGCAAGGCCCTCATTCCAGAAAGCACTTTCACCAGCGCCCTCAAGGGCGAGCTACTATCCGCGACCGTGCGATTCCCGTGCGCCCTTTCCCGGGGCCGGACCTCCACCTCAGTTACGCCTGCTGATTGGGCCTCCTAGCCGCCCTGTCGCACGCATGCGCGCTCGCCCTCGCCGCGCTCTTTGCGCATGCGCACATTGGGAAGTGAGGCGCGTGGAGCTGCTGGTGCCGCCGCCGGTGGGGTGCGCTCTGCTGGGGGATGTCGGGCCGCGCGCCGCGGCAGGAGGAGGAGGATGGGGAGGGCGCGAGCGCGAGGCTGCGCCGCAAGGAGGAGTTGAGCTGGAGGGTGAGCCGGGGGGGGGGGTGGCGGCAGTTGGCGGCGCCGTCTGAGGCCTCGGCCCTGAGTGTCCCCCCCCCGCGGATCCCCGGGGTGCCCTTGGCCGGGGTGGGGGCCCCCAGAAGCCTGTGAGCTCGGGTGTGATCGGCGTGAAGCGGAGGAGGGCGAGGCCCGCCGGGAAGGCGGCGCTCCCGTGGTGCGGGGCTTTCGTGGTAGGGCTCGGAGGAGAGGGGCTGTCGCGTAGCGACATCATGTCGGCGTCGCTGTTAGCTCTCTTGTCAGATCGGTTTTTTGGTGCTCGCTGCTCCAGGCTGAACTTGGAGTGTCCCGTGAGGCGCAGAGAGGTTTTTTTTCTGTAGTATCTGCTTCAGCCCTGTGTGCTCAAAAAGTCCCGGGGGATTTCAGTCGCAGAGGCTGGCACTTCTCGTGCATCTGCTCTGTTTTCCGCGGCGCTAATAACTTGCTTTAGTATGAAATCTATCAAGTCCTATGGAACTGCTTTCCCTCAGAAAGTAACTTCCTGGCCATATTGCATCCAGTCGGTGGTATTTTTGATTGCTGGGGAAGCTGTAAAGCTGGGACAACGGTATTGCGGGTTGTCATTTCTGGTATGCTTAAGTGGTTGGGTTTGTCCGTAGCAGAAGATGACACTGCTGTTTTGTCTCTTGGAATTGTAAAAATAAGGCATTGATGTAGCTGCTGGAAAAGTTGTGCTTTCTGTATGCCGCGTTCAGTTTAACAGAATTACAGAATGGCAGGGGTTGGAAACCATCTAGTCCGGCTCCCCCACCAAAGCAGGTTAGCCTAGAGCAGGTCACACATAGAACATCCCTGAGGCAGCTTTCTGCTGTTGCACCAATTCCAGGCGACACAAAGGAAGAGCAAAGAAAACCATATTGGCTGTTTCTAACGGGAAGCATTAAGTGCCTGCTGACCAGATTTTGCTCTGTTTTGGCTTTTCTGGTGATGCTTCCGATTGCTGTTTAGCACTCACAGCAGTTGTAAAATGGCAATACCTGCCACCTCTGCCAGCACAGTTGAACAGAGTGGTAAATCTCACTAGTTTGTGCAAAACTGCAGAGCAATAAAAAGGCTTCCATTGCTCTTAATACAGTTTTAGGGGGGGTGGGTTTTTATTGGTTTCGTTTTGAAGCTGGAGAATACCTGTGATTATAAAGTAGATATTATGCTAATTTTTTTTTCTAAAGTTATTTGATATTTTCTTTTCTTCTGAGGGAAAAATGTGATCTCTACTTATAAATAGCTAGAGGTACTCTGGCTTCCCAGTAGTGATTGCTTTTGAGAGTAGGAGAAATATCAATCCATGGAAGGTAACCTGTTTCTAGAGCAGTTATTTTAAGTATTTCATTTTTATATCTTACTTTCACTTTGCCTGCAGCAGTCGATTTGGAGAACAGCAATTATATATGCATGTAGCTGTCTTAAAATATCAGTAAGCGTGTTCACCACCAGGATTATAATACAGTGGTTTGTTTTCGATAAGTAAATTGAACTGCATCTTTTGCCTTTCAGATTAAAGAGCAGAAGGTTGTAGTTGATGAGCTTTCTAATTTGAAGAAGAACCGGGTAAGTATTTCCAAATTTGCTTTTATCTGTTTCATTTTAGCATCAGGGAAGTAAGCGGAGAGACAAGAGGGGAAATAAAATCGGACCACACTGTCTTTAATTTATTTTAATACAGATGTGGTCCTCTGTTCTCAGAATAATTTATCCTCCAAATTATTTGATTGTGTGTGCTTGTGCAGTGTAACACAGTACACTTTGGTTTTTTTTCTTTTTTTTTATGTTTTATTTGACTTATTTCATTAAGATGCTTAAGTTAACCAGAAGATTTCCTGAAGTATTCTTATTTTTCATGTGTGTGTGTTTGAAAATAGAATATAATCCGTCATGTGTGAGCAAAAGAGAAATGCAGACAAGTCATGAGTTGACCATGAAATGCTTTTGATGGTACAACATTAGAATGTTGGTGGTCAAGGCAGAACTTTCCCTTCTGGCATAAAAGTGAAGGGGTATCTTGGTGCACTGAGATCAGCTTCTGCTGCATTGTGGTTGCCAGAGTTTGTTGCTTTCACTTAACGCAGTGGTGTTTTTATTTTACAGAAAGTTTATAGGCAGCAACCCAATAGCAACATATTCTTCCTTGTGGACCGAACAGAAACGCTATCTCAATGCAAAAGTAAGTTTGCAGTGTAAAAGTTGACCAAGTAGTTACTATGTAAAAGCAATATTTGTAGCTGTTAATGATTTCAGAGTTTGTTAAAATGAAAAACTGGCAACTGTATTTCAAACACAAAGTAGACACACTTGGCCCATGCTTGTTTTTCTGGATTGGATAAATGTGAAAGTGTTTGCACTTGATATACAGATGTGGTAAAAGAGCAAGTGCCAAAGATGTAGGAAGAATGTCAGCCCCACAGAGGAGTCACTGTTCTCAGTGACCTTTGGGAAGCTGTATAGCACTTTGTCCCTTAAAAAAAAAATAAAATGTAAAAATTGCATGGGGTGAGTAGGAAGAAAATAATGACAAGTTAAACTGGAGGTGAAGCCAGAAATCTTTAGGTAGTTGAAAGAATGGGTCTGTGGAATTACAAAGATAGGAGAATGGATGATACAGAGAGTTGATGATTGAACAAATGTTAGAAATGTATAAATTTATTTTCTGGAATGAACAATTGCTACTTTCATTTTCTTTCCTTTGATATGAGTTAGTAGTGTTGGCATTTTAATTGACAGGTTACTTTTCTCATTATTACAAATGTGTAAATCGTATCATGTAGGCAATAGTTGGCTGTTACCCTAATTCTTATACTTGTAGTGTGGCTTTCTTTGGGAAAAAAAAATAATACTCATTATATAATTAAAGAGGAATAAGCTACAGTGAGCTACAGAATCACAGCATTGTTTGGGTTGGGAAGGACCTTAAAGATCATGTCATTGCAACCCCCCTTGCCATGGGCAGGGACACCTTCCACCAGACCAGGTTGCTCCAAGCCCCATCCAGCCTGGCCTTGAATACTGCCAAGGAGGGGGCAGCCACAGCTTCTCTGGGCAACCTGTGCCAGTGCCTCACCACCCTCACAGTAGAGAATTTCTTCCTAATATCTCATCTAAATCTCCCCTCTTTCAGTTTGAAACTGTTACCCCTCATCCTGTCACTACACTCTCTGATCAAGAGTCCCTCCCCACCTTTCCTGCGGGCCCACTTTAAGCACTGGAAGGCCGCTCTAAGGTCTCCCCAGAGCCTTCTTTTCTCCAGGCTGAACAACTCCAACTCTCTCAGCCTGTCCTCACAGAGGAGGGGCTCCGGCCCCCTGGTCATCTTTGTGGCCTCCTCTGGACCCGCTCCAACAGGTCCATGTCTTTCTTGTGCTGGGGGCCCCAGAGCTGGACACAGCACTGCAGGTGGGGTCTCACCAGGGCAGAGTAGAGGGAGAGAATCCCTTCTCTCAACCTGCTGGCTGTGCTGCTTATGATGCAGCCCAGGATGTGATTTGCTTTCTGGGTTGCAAGCGCACATTGCTGGCTTATTTCAATTTTTCATCCACCCACACCCCCAAGCCCTTCTCCGCAGGGCTGCTCTCAATCCCTTCATCCCCCAGCCTGTATTTGTGCTTGGGATTGCCCCAACCCAGGTACAGGACCTTGCACTTGGCTTTGTTGGACTTTATGAGCTTTGCACAGGCCCACCTCTCCAGCTTGTCCAGGTCCCTCTGGATGGCTTCCCATCCCTCCAGCGTGTCGACTGCACCACACAGCTTGGTGTTGTCAGCAAACTTGCTGAGGGTGCGCTCAATCCCACTGTCCATGTCACCAACAAAGATGTTATTGTAGTATTGATGTAACACAAACATAGCACTTTTGTTGCTTAGTGTTTCATGTTTATCTTTTTAATTGAACAAGTGGCAGGAGTTACTTATTTCTTGGATATGCTCTTAAAGTTAGCTACTCATAAACTCAAACTTCGCAGTTTGTGAAATTGATTATTCATGTGTTTTTCTCTTATGCAGGTACATTAGATGAATTAAAGAAGGCACATCAGGAGATGGAGAATTCAGAAAAGACGAAAATCAAGAAATAGTGCATCTGAATAGAGAGTCACAATGTGTGGTATTTGTTGCGCTGTTACCCTGAGTGGCCAGCATGCCATTCGTGGTTTCTTTAACGAAGACATACTTTGCCGTCTTAAAAGAAGAGGGCCAGACAGTAGCCAGCAGTTGATAAAAACTGCGTCTGATCTCTCTTATGAGTGTCTGTTTTCTGGTCATGTGCTTCACTTGAGGGGACTGGTGACTCCTCAGCCTCTGGAAGATGCCAATAACAATGTTTTTCTCTGGAACGGAGAAATTTTCAATGGAGTGCATGTAGGAAATCTAGAGAATGACACTGAAGTAATGTTTCATCATCTTACGTTATGCAGTAGCGAAGCAGACATTTTATCTCTCTTTTCATTGCTTCAGGGTCCGTGGTCTTTTATTTATTATCAAGCCTCTAGACACAGCTTATGGTTTGGTAGAGATTATTTTGGTCGGCGTAGTTTGCTTTGGCAATTCAGTAATGAGGTTGACAGCGCTTTCTGTCTCACATCTGTAAGTGTTTATTCCGAATCAGGTAACCAATGGCAAGAAGTCCCAGCATCTGGAATTTTCAAAATTGATCTCAAAGCTTGTACAACAACTAAATCTTTATCTTTAACATTGTTTCCGTGGAAGTACAGCTGCACAGAGAAACCAGTAGAAGAAATAATCATTAATGTTCTGGATGAGGTTTCAAAAGACTTACCAAACCACATACGTCTTGTGATGAATGAATCAAAACTATGTCTCAGAGCACCAGTTGTCCCCTTAAATAAAACAATTTCTGAAGCTTCAGGCGAATGTCCGGGTACTGTTAGCAACTTCATCCCTATGGTTTCTGTAGAAACCCTTGAAGGATTTCTTGCAGAGGAACACAAGAAAAACTTAGTCTGTCAGTTTATTGATGTTTTAAGTGAAGCGGTGAAGAGACGTGTTTTATCTCTCTTTAGAGATGAAAATCAGAAAACAAGAGAAGTTCCAAGCGTGTCTAATAGGAAAGCACATGTTGCGGTGCTCTTTTCGGGTGGCATTGATTCCATGGTTATTGCAGCCCTTGCTGATAAACATGTGCCTTTAGGGGAACCCATTGATCTTCTCAATGTAGCTTTCATGATAAAAGAACGAGCTAAGCAAAAGGATACCACTGAGGAAGTACAGCTTGATTGGCTTTGGCTTCAAGAAAGTTGTCAAGATCTTGATGCTAAAACTGGTGCTCATTTATCTTACTTTGATGTTCCTGACAGAATCACTGGTAGGGCAGGACTGAAAGAATTGGAAGCCATTAACCCTTCAAGAACCTGGAACTTTGTGGAAATTAATGTTACACCAGAGGAATTGAACAAAATGAGACGACAATGCATCAATCACTTAATTTATCCACTGGATACAGTCTTGGATGACAGCATTGGCTGTGCAATTTGGTTTGCTTCCAGAGGGGAGGGTTTTATTAGTAACCAAGGAGAACTGAAACCCTATAAAAGCCCTGCAAAGGTGCTGATGTTTTTTGTTTTCTGCCTTACGTTTGACCTGTGAATGTAACAACGGTTCTGTTGTTTGAGAAATCAGCAGGGGTTTTCAATATTCATAAGGCTTCTGAAATTCAGTGGCAGAGTGTAGAATAATTCTGTAATTACAATCTGTGTAATTCTGGAGTTGGAGCTTTGTTCAGTTCTTATGTAATGTGTATGGCTTTTTATTGAGCTTGAACAAGTGGCAGTATGAACAGGAAAAAAATAATAACCATCATCTATCATGTTTGTTGTTTCAGCTCCAGTAGTGAGTAACAGCTATTCAGTCCAAACTGAATAGGTTAACAACTTTAGAGATAAATGTTAATGAATTATTAAATAATATTGTTTTGTGCCAGCATCCCAGCCCTTGTAAAGTTACTAGCTTCTTATTTAGGCATTTTGATGTGACAAAATAGAAAATAATAATGGCAAAGATGACCACTTGGAATTTTTTGTAATTGGGAGTCCAATTGAATGGCAGAACGACAAAAAGTAGTTCTTTCCTTTTTGTAACTTATTTTCATGTATGTAGTAGGATGAAGTAAAACCTTTTTAGTAACTGGATGATTTTCTTGGGAATTTCATTCTTCCTTATCACTTCCCAATTTCCTGATGGTTTGTGTAGGGAAGAGTAAACTGTTTGCAGTTTCAGGAGTTTGCACTTCACTGCTGCCTTTGCTTTTTGAGGCTGCTATTACTTTTCTACTATTTGCTAGATCGTAAAGCCACCACCAGCAAAAACCCTAACAAATGCAGTAGTTTGTTTAAAAACTACTGCTGTGCAACACAGTTGGTTTAATTGACTGATCTACTTAAGGATGTGCATCTCAGATTTGCAAAACATACAAATTTGTCTTAAGTCCAGAATGTGTTGTAATGGGTGATGAGTTAATAAAACATGAAGTGCCATTTTCCTATCAGTTAGTTACTAGTGTGCACAGGTAAAAAAAATTAGTTGACCACTAGCAGGTGTCAGATTAGTAAAACATACTTGGCTCTTCATAGTGAATTGCTGTTGAAGGCACAGCAGTGGATGAGATGTAGTAGCGTTTTTTCTCTTGATAACATTTTATGTACTTATTGAGTACACAGAACAATATGAGACATTTTTACTTTGCATCATGCAGCTGTAACTAAGCCAGTAGCTGGTAAATTAATAGTAATCCGGGTGTACGTTCAGGTAACTGTTTATAATGTGGGACATATCACAGAATCTGTGGCAACAATTTTTTTGATAAAGGTTAATGTTCAACAAATGCTGTTTATTGCAATAGAAACTAACAAATACATTGTTCAAAGATACAGGTGTATTTGTGATGCATACAGCATTATTTTGATGTTTTTTCCTTGCATTGGTAGAAATGTTTGTCTGTACTTATAGGTCTGATTGTGAATCTACCTCAAGTTCCCAGTGACTTTATTGGGAACTGTTTCAGGCTCTGTAAATATGTAAGGCACATCCCATCGTGATAGGTAATATATTTAGAAGATATGTATTAAAGTTATGCTCCTTAAGATGTAGTTAAACACTTAAGATGTTACATATTATTGTCTTGCATAGATAGTAAGAAAGATTTCTGTTACTCTGTTTTCTTAGGTCGTGCTCTCAGGAATTGGAGCAGATGAACAGCTTGCTGGGTATTCTCGACATCGCGTTTGCTTCAAAAAATACGGCTTAAAGGGTCTGAATAAAGAACTTGAAATGGAGTTAGGTCGCATTTCTTCTAGAAATCTTGGTAGAGATGACAGGATTATTGGTGATCACGGAAAAGAAGCCAGGTATTACTGTTTCAACATGAAGCAGAACTGGTTTTGCCAGTTAGATTCTGCTTTTAACACTCCAGCAGAAAGCTTAACTGAAACTTCTGTGCATTTTATTGTCTCTTAAGTTCTGTTGCAGTTTCGTTAATGTGTGCAGTATTGTGGATTTTTTTTCTTTTTTAAAAAGTGGTCTGTGGTACTGTGGAAGAGTTAGTTAATGAAATTCAGCAACTTGAACATTAGATTTCCATCTAGAAGCAGCAACAGATGTTGAAATAGGCAAAATCAAGTTGGTTTTATTATTTTAAGTGGAACAGTCTTCTGCACAACTTTGAAGTGTTCCAGTGTAGTCATTTGGGGAGTGACTTAGGAGGATGACAGCATAACAGAGAAGCCACATATTCCTGTCCATGTAGTAAAGGGGTGATCAATATCCGCTGCATTTCCTGGTTGTTAAGTCAGAATAGTTAAATAATTTTATTAGTGTTTACTTCCTACATGCTACCACCAACTTGCAAAAAATTATGTGTTGTCTGGTAGCAGAGGCCACTCAGGTGCACGAAAGGTCTTTTCACGTGATCTTTGTGCCAGCGTTTTTCCAAATCTGTTCTTAATTGCACATCTTTGGTTTAGCAAAAAAAAACAGTTAAAGTGGTGGACAGGCAATGCTGTTAATCATGCATGTGATTAGATATGAATGCCTGGAATTTGGAATGTTGCCAGAATTTGTTGTGTAAATATTTTTGTTTTGTTTCAGTGTAACTTCATACTGTATTTTTAGCTATTTAGAACTTATCTTGAGAAGTGTTACTTTAAAATTTGTCTTGCTCTTCCATTGTATTTTCTGATTTTCTTCATAATTTTTATTTGTATAAACCAACATTCCTGGTGCTTGTTCTTACTCTTTTCTTTGCTTGACTTTTGAAAACTTCCACGCTTCTGAGTTTAAACATGTATATTATGTTGTCGTTCTCCAAGATGGTGTAACTGCTTTGGAGACTTGCCTCAGTACTGTGACACTAACATTTAGGGTACATCTATAGTTACAAATTGACACAGACTCCAAAGTCTTCGCATGTGGTAAAGGGGAAAATCATGACTATTTGTGTGAACTTTTTAAAGGGTCTTTCCCTTTGTATACCTTTCCTTCAGGTTTCCTTTTCTTGACGAAGATGTTGTTTCATTCCTCAATTCTCTGCCCATCTCCGAAAAAGCTGACTTGAATTTACCTCGAGGAATTGGTGAGAAATTGATTCTGCGCCTTGCAGCCAGGGAGTTTGGCCTTACAGCCTCAACCATTTTGCCAAAAAGGGCTGTACAGTTTGGGTCTCGGATTGCAAAACTGGAGAGCAGCAGTGAAAAAGCATCTGACACATGCAGCAGACTGAAGTTACCTTCTGTAGATTAATTATAAAGCTACATCTTGAGATGTTGCATTTATCCTATATGTGAATTCAGTAAATAGTTGGTGTTTTCTTAGAATGTTTGGTCTGGTCTTTTTACACATTTGGACATTATTATTAATCATCAAAGTAATATGTGTAGATGTGTGCTTGTACTAGAGACTCACTGAATGCATCCTCGGGGAGGAAGGGAATACTGGGTTCTGGGGAAGAGAGGATAGACAGGTTGGCTTTCCCATCCTTCGTAACCAATGTCAGTGTCGCAAAAGGTGTATTGAACCTGTCCAGTCTGTCACGTATATGGAATTCAGTACAGTAGATTTTCCTCTGTTGTACGACAGGGCTGGTCTTGCAGCTGTGCTTTAGGAGAGGGTTTGGGTTATGGTTTTAGAAGGGAGTGGCACGGTGAGGAGCTGGTCTGGGTTGCCAGAGCCAAAAAGAGCTGAGGGGCTCGGGCCTTGTCTCATCTTGGAGATCTGCCCTCCAAGCATCATGCTTGCCCTTTCATTACTTAAGCAGACACCCCACACACACCCCCTGGGTGTTTTGGGGCCATTCTGAGCAGCCTGCCCGTCCTTGGCCTGTTCTGCAGGCCTGGGTTTACTGGTGGTCCCCAGCCTGCAGCTCCTGCTCCCAGAGAAACTGGGAAGCTCTCTGCAGGCTGTTCTTTGTCCCTCGTTGGCTCCTAGTTTGCTGCCTTTCCTTTAGCTTTAGCTCTTCTGCTTTTACTTCTGAAGTTGCAAAGCATCCATTGTGTACTTAGGAAGATCGCTTTTAAACAAAACAAAAAAATAAAGGTGTCTCAAAAAAAGCACTCTGGGTGAGTGAGTGTGTGGCTGCAATCATGGGGCTCAGATAGCAGTATGAATGGACCTCCTCTGAAGGGAAGCTTGAGTTAGCTTGTTTTTCTAATTGTGCATGGAAGGATTGCAAAGTTAACGTAAGAAAAACTGGATACATGCTCTCCAGTGGTTTTGGTAAGATTGGAGCTTAGTACTCAACATGCTACTTTACAGTTCTACTTGTTATGTTTGTCCAGTTAAGTAGAGAAAGGAAAAATTATACCAGGGAAAAAAATAATTTTCGTACCAACCATAATGTATCTATTCCTACAAAGTATCTCTAAGGGTGTAAGCAGATTTTCAAAATAACTTGTCAAGTCTGTAAAGAAATACTTATTACAAAAACTGTTTCAGAGCACTGGCAGGTTTCTTACTGGCACTCTGGGGAAAATTGACTCCCTAGTACCTTACCCTGGGATGTTTGCAAGAGTTCTTTGATCATGCTCTAAACCAGGTGGAGGTTGGACCAAGAGGAACATTACGCTGATGACATGCAACTATTGTCCATTATTATCACTGCAGTAGTGTTGCAGTATTCCTAGAAGTTATGTGTCACCTAGGACCCTAAGAAAAAAAGTTGTGCTTTTTATACCTTGGTATATAGCTTCTTTTCCAAACTAAGAGGCCTCTGATATTAAGAGAAACATAAGAAATAATTTTGGAAGGCTTCTAAAAAGTTTTAGGTAGTAGAAACAAACCATATAATTTTGTGTTGGCAAACTTTTCCATTTATCCAGTTACTCGTAAGAAATTAATTTATTGTTATTATTTATGGTATACGTTATTACTTATAGAGTTTCTTGACCAAGTGTTTGGTTCCAAGGGACAGAAGACTTTTTAAAATACTTGATGTATTGAAATCACGTTCTGTAATATTTTAGAGCAACCTACAGGAATGTTACTGTCTTTTAGTCTTGTCCTTAAGAGCTTTATTGTTTTCTTGCAAATACTAGTATAGTTCTTGATTAAGTAAGATTCTCTGTCTTTTTTTGTGAGCCTTTCTAAGTGTTGTATTTTAGAAAACAGAGAATGTTCTTGAAGAGTGCACAGGCCTCGTAAAAGCATTCCCTAGAGCTGAATGAGCTGATGAGACAACCTGCTCGTCAAACTTAGTAGCACAGAAAAATACTGGTGCATTGTTTGTGAAGTCTGACAGAAGTAAGTAGCAAGAATTACGTGCCACCATGTCTTCTAGTTGGCTGGCTTCAGAAGATGCAATAGCACTCAGTAGAGATTACCAGTGGACTGCTGAGCCAGTTAAAAAATGTATGTACCCAGAGAGCAACTTTGCTAGCCCTGATGGATTCAGATATGCCCTTGTATTATTAAGAAGTCCATCAGGTTTTGAGAGAATTGGCTGTTGGAATTTGCTATTTACACTTTCCATTGGTTCAGATGCAAATTATCATCACAATGTTTCTTGTCAACTTCCTCCAGCTTACATTGACACAAAAATTGGACAGATTTTGATCAGTGTTTGTTACATGGCGGAAAGTTTGGGGCATACATACCTAAAGAGAAATTTGTCAGGTTCTTTGAGTTCTGGTGCTCTGAAATGACCATGGATACTGATGGGAAACCCAAACAGATGGAAATATTTTTTGAGTTTTTGTTCAGAAGGCGAGTACAAAAACATTCCTATTTAACAAATACCTCATCTTGCATGTAGTTTAAACGTGGCATTCCTAAAAGCTGGGATTATTACTCAGAAAAATACAGATCATTTGATCTCATGCAAAATTTTAAGCAGATATGAAATACTGTACATTAACACATTTCCAAAAGAGCTCCGCTTCCACTGCGGTATTTAAATGGTTGGTCAGATTTTTAAAAGTCCTCGGTACTCTGAAGCACTCTCTAAGAATAACAAGAGCTCCAGGCTTCTGAATTGTTCAAAATAAATCTCTAAAGACACATGTGTATATTTTTACTAACATTTTACATAGGTTTGTTTATATTATTTCTCCTGTCTGTATAATTAATATTTAAAATTAGTTGCCTTGCTATATAATAAAGTGGTGTTAGAGACAAAAGAATCTTATAACTTTCTAACGTATAACTAATAAATCCCAGTGTATTAATATAAATACTGTCGGGTTATATGTGCAACAGCAAAGTACATCTAACAAATACATTTTTAAAACTGAAGAGTAATGTTTACATTTAAGTGGAGCAAATGTATTTTTATGGCAGGAAACAGTAGTGTTCTAAAAGGTTTCATTTGACCTTGTAGAATTTTGTACTTATTCCTGATTTGCAGGTCTAATTGATATTTTCACTAACATGATTTTGAGGGAACCTGCAATGAAAATATAAATGAAGATCCAACTTACAATCCAAACAGTACAGGGGGAAATAACAAAGTGTGTCTTTTATGCAATATGCTGGTAATATCCTATTTAAATTGACACTTGGCACTACAGAAGTAGAGCTACATGAAAATGTATTTAGGTTGGATGTGGTGAATAGGTTCACCAATGTGATAAGATCAGCAGAGGCCTATTGAGATACAGTAACATCCCAGACCGCAGTAAAGGTTAGCTCTTCAGCGAAAGCTGCTGAAGAAACAATTGGAAAAAATCATAGCTATCTGCAGGAATACAGAGTACCTCAAGTTAATGAACTTCGATTCTGTTTTTACTGGAGTTTAAAGAAGGTAGAAATCCCAAATTTAAGTAAATGTCTTCAGCCATATTCTCATAAGAAAATTATACATTTACTAAATTTTAATTCAAATTTGACATTTTTATATCTTCTAGATACCATATCTTGTAGATTTTTATATGTTTAAATTATAATGTATTTATATATTTTATATATTAAATACTAAAATAACTAGTGTTTTAAGCTGTTGTATTGCTACTTCTAAAAAAATAAAAAAACCCAAACACATATTTTCTTACACCTTGTGGAGTTAAAACTGAAAGAGAACTGCCACTGTTTTGTGTTTGGTTGATTTTTTTTTTTTGACCACCTTTTCAGTGTCAACGCTTTCACTAAGAGGGGAATGAGTATTTTTATGTCCATGGAGGAACTGAGTTTGATGTTGGTACTCCGTCAGTAAAGGATATGTCATTAAAGATTGTGATTCTAGTTTGCTATCTGTCTTGTAATGTACGCATGTGTATGCCTTTACAGCTAATAAAGCAGGACAGAACACTGTACTTAGTTAAAGTTAGCATCAGAGATAGGGAAAAAACATGCTTGCTGCAGGAGTTAATAGCTTTGTCTAGACTGTGCTGTTGCTCGGTTCTCTAAGTAGTTCTTACAGGCCAGGCTAATGCAGAGTTCAGCACTTATTTCTCAAATGAGTATGCGGTAAGAATATTTGCTGCTAATACCGAACTGTACAAGCTGGCACAAAATACCTTAATCAGGACAGCATTGCCCTAAAAACAGCACAGCCTTTAGGTGGCATTTCTGAATGGCACAACAGCAGCCTGAGGAATGATCAAAACGGATTCACCTGAGAAGGTGTAAACTATTCCCTGAGGGATGCTTCTCATTAGATATGGGTTTAATTTGCTGTGACGTGTGCAAATGATCTGTATTAAGAGGCAAAGCACTTTTAAACATGAAGTGAAATAAAAATTGTACTTCAGTTCCATTTCTGCTGATTGTTGATAAGGCTTGTGAAGCTGCAATTCTGTCATTTTATTGATGTAAGCAGTTCGGTATTGATGCAAACAATCCTTACAGCTGTTTTAGTAACTGTTTTCTCATAGGCTGCCTGCCTCTTGTGCATCAGGCTGCAAGGCTCCGTTGTTTGACATGGATATGCCAGGTAGAGAACATTACCCCATGCCAGTGATGGAATTTGATGGTAGGACGTAAGGAATGTGCACAGTAATACAGATACTACGGTATAGTCTTTAAAATAATAGACATCCTTTCTGATTTCAGATTGGCATTTACTTAACTGAAATTGCTGGTTATAATATGAAAGTTGAGAGGAATAAAGATTTTCATAGCTTGAGACAGAATGTATTTTGATTCCAGTTTGACATTTTTTACAGATTAAACAACAGTCACTGTCCAAATGCTGTTTAAAGTTCTGTACATGTAGTACCCTTGCTGGTAACATACAGGGTTGATGGCTAAATACTGTGCAACCATTTATTTTGTATAATGCATTTCCTTTTTCTGGAAATAGTGAAACAAAAATTTTATAGAAACAAATGAAAAACAGCGTTGTTCATCAAAATAACAACTTGGGGGTTTCGATGCTTTAAATTCAAGCATGTGAAAATACCCTTACAGAAGCACTATAAAACTAAGGTTTAAATTGTAAACAAGCAGACAAGGGAGGGGGTTTTTCCCTCATTTGAGGAGTGTAAAACTTAAAAATGTCCTGTAGGAGGCAGTGGTTGTATTATTTCGTGTAAGAAACATGCTCATCTTGCTACAGGTATATTAAATTCCAAGTAAATGTTTTCAATTGTACTAACTATTTTAAAACTTATTAAAACATATTTCCTGCAGATAGAACTTCAGGTTGAAATTTGTTTTAGGTTTAAAATCTTACCAATTGTTTGACTGTTATGGTTACTCAATATACTTTAAAAACAAAATGGCTCCTAAGGTGATAGAAAATTATTACATTCTATGGGTTTTAATAATATCCAGAAGGTTAACACACAGTGAGGACAAGGTGTACATGCTGTGTACATT
This sequence comes from Leptosomus discolor, assembly GCF_034619465.1. Lineage (NCBI taxonomy): Eukaryota > Metazoa > Chordata > Aves > Leptosomiformes > Leptosomidae > Leptosomus > Leptosomus discolor. Next base: position 35,092,860 of record NC_141395.1, on the reverse strand, counting down.
ATAGCAGTGTAGGCCTGCAGGGGATCTCCAGAGGTCATCTAGTTTCCAGCCTTGTTCCAAGTGAAGAATGAGGTATTTGCAGAGCATCCTAACAGTTACTTTAATACATAACGTGCAGTGACTGAGGAACACATTTCAATAGTTAACACGCTCCATTACTTCCCTTCCTTAAAATAGAAAGCTTTTCCTAACAGCTATTAAGCATTTTCTGCAAATCAAGCTAAATACTTTAATCCTTCCTGCAGTGAAGAACAACTGAATGCTGGTTTTATAAAACATTTTAATAGACTGAGAGTTCTTCAGTGTATCACCTTCATTGTTTTAGTCAGCCTCTTACTGCAGTAAAAAAAACCAACCCTGTATTTGTTTCTTAAGTGTTACTCCTATAATAAAGACCAAATATATGCCTCTTTTAACATTATATTGTTGATTAATATTAGATATGATTCCATTACAGTCCTACAACCCTTAGCTCATTGTTCCTAGTTGGTATTTTGTATTTGCTTAAGTGTACTAGTCGACTGAATTTTTTGTTGATTTTTTTAAAAAACCCAAAGATCATTGTGTTTCTAAGTAGGTTTTCAGAAGTGTTAGCAGCTGCTTTCAAAACGGTATAAGCTGCAATTTCACCACTTCCTTTTGTGCTTTCAATTTTCAGCCACAAATAAAAAAAAATACAGAATGAGACCTTGAAGAAAACCTTTCAAGACCTTGTGTGCTCTGTAATCAGAGTTCCTCAAAAGGCCATCAGTAACTACTTGTTGAGCACAGATTTTCAACCAGCTATGTAATCTATTTTATTTGATTTACTGAGATAAGCCAGGAAAATGTCGTGATAGCAATTCTAATCCCTTGTTATAAGGCATATCCACTTAAATATTTCAAAAAGTCTTTAATATAATTACTTTGGGTATGTTCCCATGTACTTGTTTTGGAAAAACTTTAAGGTGTTTTTTTTTTTAATTAAATAATCATTTTTGCTGTGTAAACTCTTTGACACTTAATTGACATGAGATGAACATAATAGTGATCAATTAACTGTATTTGTAGTATCATGCAAGGAAGTCAGTGTGGTGCTGGAATCAACCTCTCCGGTCCAAACAGCACTAGTTTTGGGAGGCTTGGGGCATACTGGAACTACTCTACCTCCAGTTCTTAACTCTTTGTCCCCAGTGGGAAAGCTGTATTGGATTTTATCAGCATTTATTGTACCACAGAACACAGCTATTTAGGAATTTCTTCCTCCTTGATATTCAGAAAGTTTGGAAGCGGGGAGAGATGTTTGAGCAGCCAGACTGACTGGCTTGTTGATCCCAAGGAAGGTACAACCAGCATTAAAAACTGGGATAAGTGAGAGATCAGCTGTAATACGGAGGAAAAAAGGTTTTGATCACTGTTAGTTTCACAAATTCTAGTCTTTCATCTATGTTGAAATCAGTGAGCTGGATGTATAAACATACTGATGGATAGGGCCTGTGAAATGGGATAGTTAAATTTATTAAATGAAGCAGATAAATTACCAAAAGATAAACTACTTGTAGTTGGAATCCCATGAAAATAAGACTCCAAAATTCTCTGTAACAAAATGTAAATGCTATGTATGCTTCCAATGCTTTCTGTTCCATGAGGGATCTTAACCTTCTTCCAAAAATTAAAGTATTAGAGAAAAAAATAATGCATGTACCTTGTTAATTTGTTACATCTTGCCCTCAAGTTAAAAAGAATTTAAAAAATTTAATCTGGGCAACTTGTTTGTCTGTTTATAACTGTCCCACAAATCCCAGTTACTTGTTCGTATTTAAATAGAGGCAATTTTAAACATATGGATTATGAATTAGAAAATGCTTATTGAAGAGGTGTGCAATACTTGAAGTATTTATTCCAGTAAATTCCATGGCAATGAATAATAATGTAAAAGCACATTACACTGATTATCAAAAGGCAAGGTCAAATAACCCATTATTCACGTTGAAACTCAGAACTTGTATCTTAACAGCTCACACTCTGATTAGCTTTACTGAGCTATTTATAAAAAAAAAAAAAAAAAAAAGGAGAAAATTCAAAGGAACTAGCCCGATATCCCAAAATTTTAATGTTGTGTAAGTAAGAATAGGTTTCTCACATCAGCAGCAGAACATTAGGTACTGTAGAAGTTAATTGCACCAGCACAGTTAACATGTGGGGATCTTCTTGAAAATCTGTGCTCTCCCATGTTCACTTTCTGTAACTTTTCAATCATGGAAGGTATGGACTTTAACATGCAGTGTAAATTACAGACGTCATATGAATTATGTATTATATTGTTAAGTTAGAATGTGGTATATATTATAAATACATAAACCTTAAAAAAAATTATAAAGTGTAAACAAGGGAGATATTTTCATTGGTGTAAGTTTATATTTATTAGAAACTGCACGTTTAATTTTTTTGTATTGTTTTAATACCTAGAATGCTTAAGACCGTTATGGAACACTAGCTGGAATCATTTTGGTGATACCACACTGCGGAGACGGGAGTTGGAGAATCCACAAAAGACTCAATATGAGTTATATCAGGAAACTCGTTTTATAGTGCAGATGCACTTTCTTATATAGCATAGTTTTCCAAAGTCATCATGACTTGCAGTTTTTCATAAACTCTAATTACATAAATACATCAGTCATCTGCTTCTACCTATCACTTTACTATTAATACTAATGCGTTCCGCCTCATACGGATGTTAGCTTCTAATTCTTCTATTCTGACCCTCAAGGCCGAAGCGTCCTTGAGGCCTACTATATTAGTTTAGACAAACTGTTCAACAGAGTTTTCCCTGTGCAGGCCCTCTAGCATTCCATGCCTGTTTTCAGCGAGCTACGCTCCCACACCACACAGCATTTATTTCTCCGACATGTGATTTTCAACACTCGTAAACCAAGTACTGTCAGTAAATGTAACAGCATTGAAACAGTTTTTATTGAATAATTGATAGTTGCATTTACTTTACTAAGTTACTTTTTAAGATGCCGACCACCATATCTTCTTTTTCAGTTTTGGCACCTTGATGGAATCTTCTTCAACTCTTTTTGAAATATCAATCCCAAGGGGAGCTCTAGAAAATAATAAAATTATGTATGTTAAAAATAAACAACATTATTGCTGTATCACACACACATGCAGGTTCAGAGACCTTTTTTACAATGAGCATGGGAGTCACAGCATTTTTGCAGATTCCCTGCTCTCTAAGACTGTGTGACCATTAAAATCGAGCCATACCTAGAAACATCTTTACATTGAGGGAATGTTTGCACTTGTAGCCATTCCAAACTCTGGAAACACAGATGGGTGTTTGGTCCAAAAAAACCCAAAACTAAACAACATCCCCAAAAGATGGCTTTGAAATCACAGCTGCGATAATCTTTAAGAATGTATAGTCTACAGCAAATAAAACAGTATTTTATTCACTGAGATATATAAAGCAAGTTATTTTTGAAGAAGAGTATTTTATAATTTTTCAGTTGAAAATGATAAAACTTTTTTTTTTTGTCCCAAGACCTTTCAAGTCTCTTTTCCTGGAAATGGAAAAACCTGAAAAAAAATTCAAGTCTGAGACCAGCTCATACTTTTGAAATACTAGAATTTTGCTTGGCCATAAGCCTAGGATCTACTTAAATCCATAGAACAAGTCTTACCTAACAAGTCACTAAAAAAAAAAAAGAATCAGTATTATATGTAAAATTCTTTTTTATTCTTTTTTTTTAATTGATTACTCATTACGAATACACAGTTTAACTTGGAGCATTTTATGTCTACAGTAACAGAGAAGCTCAGGGGAGTGTATTACAGCTTAACTTGCTTTGGTTTTCCCACACCACAGTGGTAATAGGAAAATGCATGGAACTGTCATGTAGGATAATTTAAGTTTGAGCCAAAACAAAGATAAATGCCAGACGTCATCATTTGTATTTCACAGCTACATTGAAAAGGAAGCGTTGGTAACTTTTAAAGCTTACATGCACTGCAAAGACGCTCCTCATCAGCTTCTGCTACTCTTTTTAGCTTACCCCTCCTTCCACTTTCATTGACCACAGTGAACAAGTGAAGAAACAGACTGGGAATGAACTGAGTCACTTACTTCGGTTCATAGCGGATGCCGTCAGTACTATGTAGAACACCGAGTCCTGCCCGTAACCTTTCGATGCCATTCCTGAGCAAGAAAGCAGTATGTAAAAATGTACGTCGTAACTATCTGAATGCGTGTATGTTGTGCAGTCACTATAAACAGAAGTTCTGGACTCTGATGTCAGCTTTTAAAGAACATTCTAGAAACACATGCAAAGAGAAACAACTCTTACCATGCAATCATAACACCATTATCAGTGCACAGTCTGGGAGGAGGACATAGAAAAGCAAAGTCATTTGCATCCGCCAAAGTCTGTAAACCTTTTCGGATATACTGATTGCTTGCAACTCCTCCTGATACAACCTGACAGCAGTTTCAAAAAGAAAAAGGGCATTAACTCGAAAGTATTGATGGGCCACACTCAACTAACATCCTATTATAAAAAAAGGTTATCAGATGAAGTTCTGAAGACAGCAATAAATAATGCATTTGAAGATTAAAACGTATCTTTGAAGATGAAATGTATCAGAAAAGAGTATAAGTGAGCTCCTTATGCTAAAAGAGATTCCTGACTAAAAGCATGTTGTAACCAGAACAGCAGTCAAGTACTGGGGAGTACTAGGTCAAGTTATGTGGCCTGAATTGTTACAGATCAGATCAGATGGTATGAAAATCTCTTTCTAGCTTAAAACCAAAACTACAAAAGACTTTTAAATATTTACATGACAATTACTTTAATCCTGGTATTTTAACATACTGACATCTTCCTCGCCTGTCAAGGGAGAAAGTACAAGGCATCTGCATCTTCAAATGATGTTAAACAGTCAAATATAAAAAGGAGAAAAAAAATGTATACCCACCAACGTTGCATCTTTGGATGATAATATGCTGGTTTTTATGCAGAACAGCATGGCTCGATATGTCCGCTGGATGATATGAACAGCCACTGCATGCTGTACAGCAGCAGCAATATCCTTAACACAGGACAGGATCTCACCTTCTTGAATACCTATAAAAATGTGTGATCAGATGGGTTTTCCTGACTATAGATCATCAAAAACATGGCTTATATCTCACTTTGTTTAAAAATACCTTCTTCCTTCTCTTTTTGTATAATGGCTTTATTGACAAGGTTCTGAAGTCCAGAAAAAGAAAAATCACAGTTACGGTACTGCTGCATGGGAAGTCTGAACGTGTGCTGTTGCCGGTTCCCAGTTTGAGCCAAGTGCTCTATCGCCTTCCCTCCAGCCATGCTGTGGCACTCCGGGTGCTTTCTTAAAGAGAGTCTTCTTGCTACCTACGGAGATAACGAACAACTGACTCGCAATCACTACATTAATTCCTCCTGTAACTGCATCACTGTATTGTAGTCAGCGGAGTAACACTGGATACCACAAAATCCAATCCGATGTGAAATTACGTACAGTAAGGGCACAGTAAGGAGAAGGCATACGCCAGCTGGATTTTTTTTTTTTTTCCTGGAGTATTAGAAATGCAATTCTAGAACAATCTGGGCAAACATGAGGATCAGTGAATTTTGCAGGAAACATTAACTACCCAAATTTTATGCTACAGGAAACACAAACGGACTGCCATACTGCATTACCAGATAAACAGAAACAAAGTTGGTTTCCACTTTCAACAATCCACTTTCTGACTCCACTCACACCCCCACTTTTTTAATTAATACACACAAATACTGTTTAAAAAGTCTGCTTGTGTTTGAGAACAATACTGACCTAGAAAACTTAGATTCTGAAAGCCAAAGCAGGCTTTTCAAACTGTACAAAAAAAACTGGTAATGTTTTAATATGTATTGTTTTAAACCTGACAGCATCATTTAAAACACCACTATCAATCTTCTCTATTTCATACAACTCGTTTGTACAATGGGTGTCAACAAAACTTCCACCACCAGTTTTGGTTGTGTTGTCTCTTTGCTAAAGATATAATTAATTTACATATGTTACAACTGATGCTATGCATAGATTTTTAACAGCCTCTTGCATCTTAAATCTATGGTATTTCAAAATAGAAAAGTTAAGTAAGGCCCACATTGCGCTGTATTACTGTCCTTGGGCTGATGACAATACTACCATTATGTAGTATAACTGCAATAAAAAGAAAATACTAGATTCACTTATGTAAGGGAACATTACCTTATCCAGCATGTCACCCGGTGCTATATCTATGGACTGTCCAAGCAGAAGGAAATCCGAAACTCCTCGTGCTACTGCCAAAAGGCAGTGGCCTCCAGAGAGTAAAAGAACTAAGAAGGGAAACTCCACGCGATGAGTCAGTCTGATGGTCAGCGCGTGAGCCTCCATGTGATGAATGGGTATGAACGGCTTCTGGTACTTGTTCACCAAGTTCAAGCTGTACTGCAGCCCCACTTCAAGGCTTAGTGCTAGTCCTGGTTTTACTGTAGTTGCAATAGCTGCAAGTTCATGTACAGAAACTCCACTGACACTAAGTGCCTCATTTACTACTTGCTTGATGTTTTCTCTGTGAAGCTGCTGTGCCACCACAGGAATTATTCCACCTGTTCTAGTAAAAACAAAGAATTACAATATGTTTGATTTCACATCAGATAGAATGGCATAAAACCAGATTTCAAACACCTCTTAACCTTGCCATACCCCGCCTGTTTCCTTAAGTACATTCTCAAATGCCTTGTTTAGTGTAAATGCTCTCTGAAGAGAGCCTAATTATCACTGGGAGGTCAGAAAAGGATGTTAACTTGCCTTTTTGCTACACGTACCTCTTAAATCTATCTCAACACTGTTCTAAAACAACGTCTGTAACTTCACATTCACAAGCCCTTCACTTGTCAATTCACGTACTTTGCCACCAATGCCTGTATTTGATTAATTTTCCCTTTAATAAATTGAGCCATTTGGTGGTTTTAACAGTAATAATGATTTAATCTTTAATTCAAGCTAGGTAAGTAATCTGGTTTTTTTGAAAGAAAATACCAGAGGAAGCTTGTTAAATGCACAGCATTTCTCTCCTCACCCTTAGTAATATCTGAAGCAGAATGTGCTGGGGCCCAAGGGACAGGTCCTTACACGCACCCACTTCTTACCGAGTTTTCTGGAGACGACTTTTATACGGATGCTATTACAAGTAAGAATAACAATAATATCATTACTAAGGCGAAAGCCCCGAAAGAAGTGCATCCCTACTGTAAATGGACTTCCTTCTGAGAGTGCAGCGCCTCTCCCAGGACGCTGCCGGCCTCATCCACCACAGCCGCCCCGGTGTCGTCGCAGCTCGTCTCGATTCCCAGAACGAGTTTCTGAAGACGCTGTTCTCCCGCGTGGGCAGAGCTGCTTCTCAGCCACGCAGTTCGGCCGCGTCTAACCGATTTCAGAAGGCTTGCGGCAATGCTGTTCATCGCTAAAAACCCATCTGGTCCTTGTGTCTAAGAAAGGACTGTACAGGTTATTCTTGCGGGAGGGTTTTCAAGCCTCTGCTCTGGTCCGCTTTGCTGAAGAGAGGGGCATTACTTTTCAAGTTACGAATGACCACACGTGGTTTTTAAGACCCTAAGAAAAAAAAAAAACAATCCAGGAGGTGGGCGCTGAGCTTTGTTTTACCCCCGGCAGGGCCCTTCACCCAGCTCGCCGCGCAGGGCGCCTCCGGTGGCCCCGGGGGAGGGAGGCGAACCGCAGAGCAATCCCATGAGCCACAGCCCCGCGGCCTCCCCCGCGCTCGGCCCGGTGCCCGGCCGCCCTCTTCGCCGCTCCACCGCCCCAGCCCCACTCCCAGCCGCACCAGGCCGGCGGGCCCCCCTCACGCCGGCGCTCGCAAAGGCGGAAGCCGCGCCCCGGCCCCCCGCTGCGCCGGGGCTGCACCGGCCGCCCGGTCCCACCGTGGCGCTCGTCCCTCAGCTGCCCCGCCGGGCGCGGCCACCGCGCAGTGCCGCTGTGCCCTTCTACCACGACTTGTCGCCACCTCATGCCCCTCGCCGTGCTCTGTTCCCAGCGCGGCGCTGACGGCCGCGGAGGTCCGCCCTCCCGCGCAGGGACAAGGTACCTCCGCGGCGCGGCCCGGGCAGCGGCGCTCTCCCGCCCACCGGGGCCGGCGCAGGCGCGGGGCGGGCGGCGGCGGAAGCAGCAGCTGCGGGCTCTGCTGCCGCACCCCTGCCCGGCCGGAAAGAAAAAGTGGGCGTCTGAGGGCAAGCCAGCTGAATTACGCAAGCCGAGAGCTCCCTACGCTGCCCTGAGGCGTCCCTGCCCCGGTACCTGCGCTCCCGGCCCTGCCAAGCGCCCGCCACCACCGCTCTGCCTCGGTAAGTTCGGTCCGTGCCTTAAAGCCCTTATCACTTGCACCCAGACCGGTGATTTTCAAAGCGCTGGCACAGCCCTGTGAGGGACATTATTTAAAAATTAGCCGCCAGTTACCAATTTCTGTACAGATAACACCATGACTTCCAACTGCTAAAAAAAAAAAATCATAACTCATTACTTTTTTATTTATTATTTTTAAAATTTTTTGCCAGCTCACTGGCTGTCACTGCAACCAAAATGTAAATCAAGTCTTAAATGGAGTCTTCTGTTAATTCTGAGCCGGTTTTGGCTGCCAGAAAGACTTTAAATTAATCCTTTTTCCAACATAGAGAAATAAATGCTCAGAGCTGTACAAGTACCTCCTTCACTGCAGTTCCAGAGTTGATTATATACAGCATTACTCGGTGCTACACAGTACCCCCACAACACAGCATTCCTCCACAGTTCCAAGACATGCAAATTATCTGTACCTTTTTCTGCAAAAGCATACCATTAGCCCATGTGATTTGCCTAGTCACCTACTTCCAGCTCGGCTTCTACTCTAACTTACAACCTACAGTTTCTCTTACGTGTTCTCACATTGCTGCTCTATAATGGAGCTGCTTCTTTAACAGCAGCGACACTTTTCCTCCACCATTACAGGCCTCTCAACCACCGAAAAATAACCCACCAGTCAAGTATCAAAGAAAACGGTGAAAAATCCACACCTTAGAAGAAACTTCAATTTTTCAGGATGTCACATTTACACATGGAAAAGTCAGTATCCTGGTAAGCAAAATGAAATAAACACAACAGTGGCAACTTGTAAAAGCGTACATAAACTGAGCTATCGAGTTGATGTAGAAATCCCCTGAGCTGACAGTTAAGGACTTTCTTCAGTCTTTATGACAAAATAAATCACAAGAACAGATAAGGCATGAATTATACCATCAGTTTATACTAGCTGTAACAGTACGTACTGCGAGACAAACTTTTACCATGCAATAACGAGCACAACCACCTTCAATTCCATACAGCAGAAACTAGCTACTTTCACTTAACCTAAGAATGTGGCCTCGCCAGTCCTTGGCATCAAGGACCCGAGATTTGTATGTGAAGTTACCACTTGCGTTATGGTTGACTGGGTAGTTGTGAAGCGCTGCTCTCCGTTTCAGCTGCTACTCGCACCTTCCTCACAAGTCACTTGCACCAGCCAGGCATATGTACAGTCTTAGATTACGCTTTGGAGCTGGGCCTGCCCAGTTCTTCAAGGAAATCTTTCTTCTAGAGGTTTCCGATTCATGTTTAAGTATTTGAAGGCATCTTCTTATAAACTCGGCTTTCATCCCAGACAGCGCTGCAGAAGTGGGAACTGTATCTCGGATGGAAAAGCATCTCTCGTTGAATACAATCGGATACACGGCACAGTAGGCTGCTTGTTTCCTTCACCTGGGAAGCAGCAGTAGCCATGTCAGGGGTGGTCAGCGTCAAACCTTCTGCTTAATATTTATTGATGCCAAAGATTCGAACGCCGTGCAACTGTGGCAGCTTGGGGATAAGCACGGTCAGGAGAGAGGTTGTGTTGAGGATAAAGTGTGTTGGATCATACTTTGTGTAGAAACTCGCCAGGAAGTACCTGCAGGAGAAAACAGAGCAAGCTTAGCTGATGACACCCTTGTCTAAAAAATAAACAAAGCACAACTGAAAAAAGTGCTTTAGTAATCAGTAGTATTTTACTGCTTAAGAACTGATCTATTCCTGTATTAAATATCTCGCCTGAGGTTCTAGAATATCTACAGTAAAGTGATGGACTAAGTCTCTTCCCATACTTCCCAAGGTGCTAAAAAGCACCTCCCAGCTAGTGTTTTCCTCCAGCACTTCTCCCCGCCCCTCAAGCCGGAGTCTCTTGACTTCTGCAGCTACAAGCCTGATTTATGATACACTTTTAAATAGTGTAAGATCTGTTACCAAAATATTCACAGTTCTGCTACCCTAGCAAGCTCAATGACCAAGCATTTGACATTTTTCAGTGCAAAAATCATTTATGCTGAGCACATCTGTGACTGGCATGACTTCAAAATGCTTCCTATCTGCCAGATGTTTCCAGCATGTTTTTATTTTAAGGTAGTCCACAACCTGTTTGACTGCAAGAATAAGGAAACGTGCCTCAGAAAATCCAATTCACTACTAACTTTTTTACACTTTGAGCCAATACTTTCATCTTGTTATTTGCAAAAACTAGTCACTGAAACGAGGCTATCAGATTGTTGGGTTTTGGGGTTTTCTTCCCAGCAAAACAGAGATGTTTATTCAGCTACTTATGCATTATTAGTAAAGTGCTACAAATACAAGTGGAAAGTGGGAAGTTTGAAGAAAGAGGATTTTTTGAGGAGTTATATATATTTTTTCAGTTTCTATCCTTTGAGAACAGACTTTATAAAAATGACACAGGATTTTATCAGCCCGCCACCATGCAAGTGTCAACTTCCTTCAGGGAAAACCAGACTTTTTAGACTTGGATATTAAATATGCATCTGATTTCCTTTAGTTACACAACCATACCTTTGTTAACAGAGACAGGCAGTGTAGAATTTCTAATCTATTTACGTAACTAGTGTAAACAGAAGACAATCTATACAAAGCAAAACCGACATGCAAAATCCTGGACCCTATTCAGTGATGACTGCCACAGTCCTCGTACCTCCCAACTTGCAAAATGGTTAAGAAATGCTGCCATGTGCTAAAGGCAATTAGTTTAGATTTTCAGTATTTATGACTTCACAGCCTCTTGAAGAAATTCAAGAGTTAACAGTAAGTTTTCCTCCCAAAGTTTCTGATCTTTAAAACCTGCCCCATTAAAAACTGTTTACAAACTTCGACTTCAGTATGTGAACTGGAGTGTCAGGAGCTGCAGGAAGACTGTTGATGATACAGCCTGTAAATATGTACTCCCTACCTCGCTGATACAGAAACAAACAAGAAAAAAAAAAAAAAAAAAAAAAAAAGAGATAAAATGCTCTTAGAATGTAAATTTCAACACATTTTGTTGCAGCTTTTGAAATAATGGGTTTATGATTCAATTAATCCATAATATAGTTTTGAACTCACAGAATTATAGGAGAGATTGTGAAGAATTTTCTTGAGGATGTAAATTGTACTCCATAATCCAGTTGTTCCCAGTGTGTTAGTAGCCTAGCCTTCCCCTGATCGGGTGTTTCAAAAGGAGTCCCCTTTACTGCATGTAAAAACACATACATTCCCTGGGAAAAATAAAAAGAGAATACAGTGGTACTTTTAGCTATATTTTTTTTATAATTGTTACATTGTTCAATGCATTGTAAAAACAGAGAGTAAATGAAGTCTCACCCAGAAGAGCTGCTAACCTGTAATGACAAATTATCAAAGAGAAAGGAAGAGACAAGAAGCAATTCGCCTGAGGTTGTGTAGTCAGTGGCACAGTCAGAATTAAAGCCAAAGTCTCTGTGACATCCGATCCACTGCCTCATCTTCTACATTAGATGGCAAAAATTGCATGAAGTAACATAATTTTAAGGAGCTCTCTAACAAGTTCAGGGCTGACAATTTATATCATCCCTTTCCTAACACAGTGTTGAGTTATGAGGTAGAGTCTTCACAAAGCAAAAATCTACGAATACTGGCAATATTACAAGAACTTTTGAAAGATTTCTCAGCCCCCTCACCAGCTTCAAATACTTGGAAGCTGACTACCAGCAACCTGCTGAATACCATCTGTCCACCTCTTTGCTGCTTCTGCATAACCACACTGGACTGTCTTTGTGATTGTTTCTGTTCGATGGGAGCATGCCATATCTGGTCTGTTCTGAAAAATCAGTCTGGGACCACTGACTTCAGATGGGGGAGGCCGCCCTCTTCCAGCTTTAACAAACATTTACGTTCTATCAAAGTGAGCACACCAACTCCAAGCAAGAGTCTTTATCAGAAAATACCAAAGACTTCTTTCTCTTTCTTTCAGGTTCTTTCTTATGCACATACAGAAATTGTTATAGAAAGCTTTATATAGAAATATCAAATTTCTTCCAAATTCTTATAAAGGAGGTGAAATTTGAGCAAGTCACTTCACATTTTCTTCCACATTTTTTTTTGGAACAGCCCCCTGATCAGAGGCCTGTTAACCTAAGAGAATTAATTTGCTTAATTAATTCTTTGATTCATGATGTTTACAGCATCTCAGGTTTAATAACTTAACCAAAAAGGCACTGTTAGGACAGATCCAAATGCCTACTATGCATTTTATTTCACACTGGTACTTGCAGAAAGGACCACTAAAAATGCTTTCAAGGTCAGCAAAGAGTTTTCCATTAGTGGGAATCCAAGATTTTGTTTGTCAAACCATTGAATCATCTTGTTTCCAAAAAAGTGCCATTTAAATGCTGAAATAGCCAAAAGCGCAGTTTACACTTATCTTCTAGTGCTCCACTTGCCAGTGAATGCTTTCACCCCTGCTGTCATTGTAGCTACTTGCCATGAATTTGGTAAGGCATTTGGGAAAGAATTAGTAATACTTGTCTCTGCCAGCATCTTCCAAAGTCAGGCATGTCTGATGCTGTCGAAGATAATTATGAAACGCAATCCCACTATTAGTTTTAAACTTATCTATAAAAAGCTCGAATGAAAAAAAAAAAATTATTTTTTTTTTTTACAGAATTCAAGAGGGTTTTATCCAACCTCAGTCTTTAAGTGAACTGTCATTTTCCTAAATAAGGAAGAAGCTATGTTTTTGTCAAGAATTCTTTGCTGTTAATCTTGGAAAGCTGAGTTAGCAAACCTCAAGTATGATGTAAATTGCTGGATTATGGCCCTCTTTTTTGTAAGCTTGGCAGACCAATATACATACTTTCAGTAGTTTAAATGAAGAAAAGTGTTGGCAGCAGGTCAAGGGAGGTTCTCCTCCCCCTCTACTCTGCACTGGTGAGGCCACATCTGCAGTACTGTGTCCAGTTCTGGGCCTCACAGTTCAAGAGGGACAGGGAGCTACTAGGGAGAGTCCAGCGGAGGGCTGCAAAGATGACGAGGGGACTGGAGCATCTCTTCTACAAGGAAAGGCTGAGAGACCTGGGGCTCTTTAGCCTGAAGAAGAGAAGACTGAGAGGGGACCTTATCAATGCTTATAAATGTCTACAGGGCAGGCGTCAAGAGGATGGGTCTAGGCTCTTCTCAGTGGTACCCAGCAACAGGACAAGCGGCAACGGGCACAAGCTGGAGCACAGGAAGTTCCACCTGAACATGAGGAAAAACTTCTTTACGTTAAGGGTGACAGAGCACTGGAACAGACTGCCCAGAGAGGTTGTGGGGTCTCCTTCCCTGGAGATGTTCAAAACCCGCCTGGACATAGTCCTGTCTGACCTGCTGATGGTGAACCTGGTTTAGCAGGGGAGTTGGACTGGATGATCTCCAGAGGTGCCTTCCAACCCCTGCCATTCTCTGATTCTGTGATGACAACATTATAGCATCCTGCGGAGAGGAGGCAGAAAGATTCTTAAGGTCTTCAGCTTCCAAATCCTTTTGCATACAAAAGTCATCACACAAATCGCCACCCACTGAATAACAAATGATTTGAGGGCTTGGGTCAGGGTAGTCCAGTTTTTCCCACTGCTTCAAGGAAGATTCTTCTTATGTCATGTATAGTGACAAAGTTGTATGCTGAAATAATTTTGAGCTAAAATTTTTGGGGCTTGAGCAGAAATCAAAGCAAGAAGAAAAAGAACACATATGTTTCTGTCCAAGGAAACAGGTAAAGTGCTAAAATAAAACATTTTGGGATACTAACAGATTTATCTAAGAAACATTAGTAGATAATATCCAAGAATCAAAAATGTGATATATTTTATGGATTCAGCACAGCTCTCTAATAATATACAAACACTGTAAAAGTTTGTTGGCGTGATGATTTTATGTTTGCAAGACTCTAGCACAATTAAATTCCTTTTAAAAGAATACATAAACTATGTAAGTAATATTCCACGTCTTTTGTGCTTAAACCCAAAGTGATTACCTGTCACTCTTCCTCCCAAAACCAGCCAACTTGTTTAACAGTGGATAAGCCAAGCAGAGGTGGTGTTTTGGCCAGCTGGATTTCATTATCCATACAGCCTGGCTATTTTTCTCTTCTCCTGCTACTAAAACCAAATACGTATAAACTACTTTTCAAATTTTGTTACAAGAGAGGGTACTTACCAGGTTATGAATCACATTTGTTAAAGTCCAGGCAACAGGGACACTAAAGAAAGGAATGCTGAGCAAGACAATGTGCAGCATGCCAACTCCAAGTGCATACGTCAGCCACATTCCACGACTGTTCATCACCCGTGTGTTTGGATTTACCTCGCTGTGGGCAACTCCTACATTCATTTTTACCCTATAAAACAGATCTGTTTGAAAATTGAGACTACTGTTATAGAGATAACACAGGCAATATTTGAATTTGGGAAAAGGCTGTTTTGAATAAGCAGGTCTGGAAGGAACATAGTGCATAAGCCAAGATGTACCTCAAGATCTTCAAAGTATGGTTTATAGAGAAGTCAGTACAAAGGGGCTCTTGAGTACTGTTTGTTTAGAAAAAGCCTAAACAAATAAAACCCACAAGCCACTACAGAAGTAACATTTAAATAAAACAGTAACCTGAGCTGTTAGAAGCTGAAGTTGCAAACCTGTAAGAAACCAAACTTTGTAACTTTTGTCCTCTAAATTCTTTTCTCCATCCCCAACAATATCTTCAGTTCTTTTCCGCTTCCCATATCAGACATTTTCCTCCCATTTCTTTCTCATGTAATTGCTAGTGAAGAATCCTGCATATACCAATTGCCCAGCCACCTACTGCTAGAATGAACAAACAAGGACTAATTTATGCCTCCTTTTCTTGCAGCAGAGTGCAGATTTCAGATTTTCCTCCTCTCCCCATCTGTTGTTTGCAGACAGACATTTCCATCTTTCAAATCTGGCTGAAATTAGCCAACAGGTTCAGAAGCTTTCTAAGTGACAGTCATACGCAGAGATACACAGAACAATTTCATAACGCTGATTTCTTCAGGAGATTGGCAGAACTTACTCAAGGTGACACTCTTGTCCTATTGTACTAAAATGTGTAATGACGATTAAAAAAAAAATTCAATGCGTACTTTGTACTCATGTGAGACTATTTATATTCACTTATGGGATTGCGATGGAGACTTCTTAACTTCCTTCTAAATCGCTCTACAAAAGCATTGTTTAACCAGCAAAAATAGTTTGCTTTTCATGGTAAGTTTGTTTCTTATACTTGCTTAGTGCTGTAAAGCAGTGTAATACTTAATTATTTTACAATATCAACAGTAGGCTGCAGAATAAAAATGGATGCGATGAACCTGAAACTAAACCGGGGCAGTACTGATTTTAATCAATATTTCTTGCAAACTATTTCAAAACGTGGCCAGGGAATAGTACCTGAGCTAGGTGAAGTGTGATCGTTCCTCCCGCCCTGGGATGCGGCACCGCCGGTGAGCGAGTACCTAGGCACACACCTTGACACAACCTACCATCTCTTCCTGTATTTCCCTCATGTTTCTTGTCTCGTCAGACAAGAGACCTCATCAGACAAGACCTCCTCGCAGCCCGCTGTATCCCCGTGTTTCCTCTCGCTCCGCCAGATGCCCAGCTGCACGGGAGAAGCGGGATGCTCTCCCCACAGGCCCGCCACGGGTCGCCCCCGCAAGAGCCGGGCCCTCCCCCGGGGAGCCGCCTCCCTTCTCGGCCACGACCCTGCGGGCTCCCCGGCAGAACCCCCTCCCGCCGCCCCAGCCGCTGCCGCAGGGCCAGGCCTAGCGGCAGCCGCCGCTGAACACCCCGGGGCCTACTTCGCAAGCACCGGCGCGCAGGCGGTACCGGTGGCCCAGCCCGCCTTCCTGTCCTCCACCTCCCGAGCGCGGCCTCACCTTTCCAGGGACCCACCGGCTCAAGTGCCGCCAGCCGCCCTGTGACCGCGGCCGCCGAGGAGCAGGAGCGGAACGCTAGACCGCCGGCCGCAGGTAGAGCCCGCCGGCTGCCCTGTGGGCAGGGCTGCCGGCCAGGGGCGGGGCTAGGCCGCCCGTGCCGCCCACAGGAGCGGTGGTGCCGCAGACGTGCAGGTAGCGCACACCTGGGGCGCTGCGGGGGGCGGGCGCCTGGGGTAGGCGGAGGGGTGAGGGGTGGTGTGGGGCAGCTGCCTGCCTGCTCACCTGCCGCGTCTTCTGAGGCCCCGGTCGGGGCGAGGAGGCTGCTTCTCCGGGCAGCTGGCGGCACCGCGGCGGGAACTGCTGCCGCCCTGGGCTGCGCGGGACGGGCCTGGGTCCGGGCCTGGGTCCGGGCCCGGGTCCGGCCTGGATCCGGGCCCGGGTCCGGCCTGGGTCCGGGCCCGGGTCCGGGCCTGGGCCCGGGCCCGGGCCCGGGCCTGGTGCGGCGGCCCCCGAAGCGGGGACGGGCCTGCCGGGGAGCGAGGCCCGCCGGCCGAGTCGGGAGCCGCGCGTCCCTCGCGGCGGTGGCTGCCGTGCCCTGCCCTCCCCTCGCCTCCCCGAGGGGCGCGGCACCCTGTGCTTTTCTTAGTGAAAAGCAGAACCGGGAACTGGGGACCGTTTGTGTGGTTTTAAGTGAGGTCAAGGGTGACCGTCCTCAGGTTTTATCTGCAGTTTTTCTCCATTTTTTTTTTTTTCCTCATAAACCGAAGAATTACCTGAGTACAGGTCAGGTGGGCTCTTAAGAAAGATGTCTGTTGGAAGGGGGTTTGGGTGCTGCTGTAGAAATCTGTGAGGCTGCAGCTATGAAGTTTAACGAGGATTTTGTTAGCAGTTTACCTGATGGCGTGCGGTATTACAGATGTTTAGAGAGCCCCGGTTGCTGGGGTGTCTGACTTGGTTTAGAGGGGTAAGAGGATTGCATCAGTGATGGTGCTCAAACAGAAAATACTATGCTTTCCCACTGAGCACAGGTTATAATATGTCTGGTCAGTGAGGAGCTGTAGTAGTACTGTGGCCTGAGCTGACATAAGTCTCTTTTAGCTAAAAGTAGTTGGGCTGGATGCATTTCCATAGGCAGCAAGTACCAAAGGTCCCTCCCTCCCAGCAGGTGCCCCCGAGAGATGTGGCCAGCATGGCTGTACGACCACGCGTGTCCTCCCTCTGCGATCCAGTGGGAGATCATCTGAGATCCTGCAGCCCTGTGTGGAGTGCTTTGGGTCCAGGGCAGGGGAGGGCACACCAGGAGCTGGTTCCTCTCCCAAGCCACCTGCATCAGTCACACCTCACAGAAAACTTGCTTTTGGGGCCTGCGACGTTTCTGTTTTAAGACCCTCCCTTGTCTCAGTCAGTGTCTTTTGATAAAGATACCCAGCTCCGATCTGACACTATTAAATCATGAATGAAGCACATGTATAGCTTTGACTGAATCGATGGGGAAGCCAGGACTGCTGGGATTGTTCGCCTTTCAATGTAAACAACATTACGTAACGTAACCCAGTATAGTGCTGCTGTGGAGAGAAGAAACCCAAGTCTGAACCATTCTTGAGGTGCAAAGACCTGTCTAGCAATGCTCTTTTCCCCTCCTTTCTCATACGCATGAAAAACTGTGGTTGAGTTCTTTGTCAGGCTGCAAGGATGGACAAAAGATTATTTTTTTTGTGGAGCTTGGTTAATTGTGTCTACTTGGGTACTTAAACAGAAATGAATGCAAAAATTTGCAGATTCGCTTACAGTCTCTTCATGTTAGAGAGTCTCTATAATGCAACAGGAATTTTATAACCCTTTGTAAGTGCTTTCAGTGATTAAAAAAAAAAATCTC
Organism: Leptosomus discolor; assembly: GCF_034619465.1. Lineage (NCBI taxonomy): Eukaryota > Metazoa > Chordata > Aves > Leptosomiformes > Leptosomidae > Leptosomus > Leptosomus discolor. The sequence goes on along the minus strand of NC_141395.1, from coordinate 35,074,662 downwards.
CATTGGCTTGTAATAGAAGGTATCTCCATTTTCAAGGGGAAGATACAGAGACACAGAAATAAACTGACCTGCCTGAGGACACACAGCAAGTCAGATCAGGAAGGCAAGGTTATAATTCAGAAGTTTTTTGGTTTTGTTTTATTCTTCATTATTACCAGCAGATTACATTGCCATTGAAGATGACGTTTGCATCAGCACCACTGTGCTTCCTCCCCACTTCTTTCTCAGCCCCAAAATTGTTACCTTCAAGTCGTATTTCTTTCATGAATTTTTAGGTACTGGAAATCATACACACAACACAGCAGTTCTGAGCTCAGAAATTTTAAATTTGGGTGGGGGAAAATTCCATGAGGAGTTTTAAAAAAAAAAAAAAATTAATAAAAGATTCAAAAGTTCTATTTTTTTGTATCAGTGCTGGAATTAGTCGTGATGCTGGGTAAATATCTTGGCTGAAGAGGTTTCTGACTAGCACTCTGCTTTACCACCTGGTCTGTCTACTCTGTTGTAGTTGTGAGATCACAACCCCATGTTACAGTAATTTAGAGGAGATGACTGTATAAATGTGAGATAACACACAGTTTTATCAGTGTACATGGTTTACTCAGGATACCTCCGAATTGTTAAAGTTTTTCATTGGAAGTTTAATTACTTAAAATTGTGTTTTCTAGTCTAGGCTTGTGTTCTGTTTCTTCCCCAAGTCAAACTCCCATTGACTGCAGAGGAAGCTGGGTCCTGCTGTATCTTGAACATTTTACTCTTCACCTCTAATTTTATGTTTCACCTGCCTTTAAAAATTGCTGTGAAACAACTAGAAATGTTTATTTATAACGTGCCTTTTACATTTCTTTTTCTGTTACCTTTCTATGCAGCTTCTCTGAATCTTACTCCACTATGAAACAGCTGCCAGCAGAGACTATTCGTCTCCTTTCAAGTTCTCAGGTGATTACGTCAGTTGTCAGCGTTGTGAAGGAGCTGATAGAAAATTCTTTGGATGCCAGTGCCACAAATATTGATATTAAACTGGTGAGTTCTCTCTCTTACAAAGAGTTGGATGTAAAAATAAGATGCAAGGAAAGTTTTTCCACTGCAAATGTATATTTTAGGCTGTCGTGGTTTGGGGAACGGAAGGGTATCGATGGTATTTATACATATATATTGCAACCTCAAATAAAAATGGTTCAAAATCAGTTTCCATTAACATTTTTGAGGCCCCAGTGAAACAGTAAAGCATATTTGTGCTTCTGAGTGTATCTTGGGGAAAACCTGTCAACTTCTTTAATACTTCTTTTCCTACTTACCAATTACGTTTTCTGACTAATAGCTTGTTTTAAAAGATGTTGGACTTAAGTTTCAGTGCTAGACTGGTACATTTAATGCTCATGATGAGATATTGTCAGGAAGGTGAAAATGGAAACAATGGAGAAGGTTGATGGCCATGCTAGATGTTTTTGTAATGTGAATTACCACATGGTCCCTAATCAGCGTGGTAAGCTCTGGCTACTTCTAACAATGGGTAAAATGGCTTCTCTTGCTACCATGAGTATTTCTGGTTTAGCAGTATTTTGTCAGCGTCTGCGTAGTAGCAGTATCTCCCACTTGGTAAGAAAGCATATTGTTTCAGCCTGTATAAATGGATGTACCCAGAACTGCATACAGTTTTCTTTCCTACAAGTAACAGTGAATGTATAAGCTATTTTTGACTTGTTACACAAATGCTCTTAATTAGGAGGGCAATTCCTGCTTGTTTCTTTGTCCATGCCACTGCTGTCTTTTCTGAATGAGTCTCAAGTGTTTTCCATCTGGGCATGGTTTCCTGCAGATGCCAGGGAACATGCTTGCTTGTTTTTTGCCCTATGTGAGCTGAAGATATGCTGTCTTCACTCTGGTGTGATGACCTCTATCTTTCAATATTTAGACTCATCTCGCTTTGTGAGTAACTCCAAAGTAAGTAGTGTGTGCACAATTCTGGGGGTAAGGGTATCAGAATCAGATCCTGTGAGCCCATCGGTAACTGCAAGAAGTCAACAGAAGGTTTTGGAGCCTTAAAAAATGGTTAGAACAAACCTTGTCTCTGGAGTGCCAATACAAAGCCACACAGATAGCCAGAGCAGAAAGCCCTCTAATCAGTGTGGGTTCATAGTGCAATAACCAGCTGTTTCCATAGTGCGAAGTCCCAAATCAATTAAAACGAGTGTTTTCAACCATTTCTAGTGCATGAGTCATCTGCACTACTGTTACATTCTTTGTCAGTTCAGCCCAATCCAAATCACTCTGTTTCTAAAACAAACCAACCAACCTGGCTGAACACAGGTTGTCAGTGAGTAAACGAGATTTGCTGATTGTTCTTCTGTGGGTACTAGGGGAGAAGAGAAACCTGCACTTTGCACAACTGTACACAGTAATACTGTAAAACAGTGGATTTTTTTTTTTCTGGGATTTGTTTGTGATAAGAATATTTTTATATCAAATTACTATTTTTATTGTGTGAGGTTTAAATAAGGTCAACGACATAATAGAGCTCAACAACCACATTATCTCTGGATTAGTTCAAAAGCATAATAGAGAAACTTCAAAAATTCGTTTTACAGCTTGATGCTTTTTGCCTGAAACTTGAAGCATTTTCGTTGTTCTAACCTTTACCAGGTGGATTAGGAAGGCTAGATGAGTCGTTCAGACTTGTTATCCAATTTGCCCAAACAAAGACAGGATTGGCTTTTTTGGAGACAGACAGACAGGAGTTAACCTGCAGGTGAAGTGGTTCTTGGGTAAAAACCATGGCAGTGGTCAGTTGTAGTGGGAAGCTTTGGCTAGTGTTTTATTCTTGTTAACTTCTTGGTTGACCAGACTCCAATAGGTGATGTTATTGAGCTTCTTCGCACTGTGTGTCAACTAGCTTTTACACAACACTGGGAAAAACATCAGCTTATATTGTAGCTCTAGAAAATGTGACATTAATGACAATTAAAAGCCAGTCATTTGATTAGAAACTGAACTGTGGCCTGTCTATAAGGTGTCTATTTATTTGAACCTCAACGTTGTTGCTGTTTGGAATATGAACATGGTGGAGCTTGCCTTGTTGTTAGCAGCAGGTCAGCTGCCTCTGTAGTATGGCTGTTCATTAAGCATATGTAGAATGATGGCTTTATACTTGGCTTGATGTCCTGGCTTCATGTATGCTAAAAACTGTTCACGCAGCAATATAATTGCTTGTGTATAGATAAAGAGACTTCACGGGCATCGGTCTGTTGGTTTCCCTGACTGACCTCTAATAACAGGGGTTTATGAGAATAATCTGCACAGTCTAATTGAGACCTGCATAATAGAGAAGATGAGCCACAGCTTGTGTTAGTAGTTGGAGCAAAGTTGGGATTCAGGAATGACAAATCTTAACTACAGGTTTGCTACTAGTATACAAAATGGCTGTTGTAAAAGGCAGACTCATTTCTGCACCTTTTTTTCCAATGCGTGGAGTGGGAGCTTTAATCACAGAGGAAGCTGCAGTGGGGTTCCACTGATCTATCTCATCACCTGAAAAGCAAAGTCCTACATCCCTCTGCACAGCATTGCTAGATACTTCTGCCTCTCCTGATCCATTCATCTTGCTAATGCAAAAGAAAAGTAACCCAGCAAGAAAAGTGGATTATTTGTGCCAGTTTAATGGGGTGAATTGACCTTAAGGGTTCTTATGACTAACAGAGCTGTAGCTGAAACAAAGATGGGACCGTGTAGCCGTGAGTAAAAGAGGAGGGAGTTGAACCATATGGTTTGACATCAGTGATCTGGTAGAGCAACTTAAACATCTCATGGGATCACGGCCTCAGTAGTATTTAGGCCATGTAGGATGGTGGAAGGTGTTACAGAATACAAAGTTTAAGCACTGTAATATTTTAAGTAAAATATGTGCAAGTAAAAATGCACAATATTAGAAAAGAAATAGAGAATCATTCATGTAATGTTTTGATTAAAGTTGAGGAAGATAAATCTCACTTTTCCTAAGCAGTTAAAAGTGGTCTGGAAGTAAAAATTAGAATGGAAAATAGAGGTTCATTGTAAAATGCTCAAACCCTTCATTAGTGCATACAGCAGTGGGGTAGAAGGTTTCCCATTTATATCTCGTTATGTGTTTTATGTTCAGTCGAAGTGCATTGCATAGGTTCTGTTTTGCTTCCCAGTAGGAGGTTGACTCAAATATTAGCGAAAGCATTGTTTTTCACCTGGAGATAGCTTTAGCATCATTCATGAATACAAAAAGTGGAATATACAGAATAGAAATATGGGTATCAATGAAATATATATAGTTCTGTGCCTACCTCAGAGGGTTTTGATGTTTCCTCATACAGGTTGTGTGTGAATACAGATAGTATCTTTAGAGAGCTTCCTTTTGGTTTTAATTGCATTGGTTTTTTACTTCAAGAAATAACCCTGGGAATATAACTGTTTCCAGTGTCTGCCCAGATGAGACAACAAAGTTAGTTTTCTCAGCTTTCTGTGAGCAACCATTGCATGCTTTGTACAGCATCGGTGGTGGTAGCCACTCATTTAAGATTGTGGAAGCAAAAAACAGTTTTAAGGTCGCCTAGATCTATTACACACTACAGAACGTTTTTCTGTGTATTATATTATAATCTTTTCAAAGAGCCAGGCATGCTTCTGTAAAAGAAGTTTGGTTAGTGATCCTGCAGCCCTAGCTAACTTTCTCCTCCTGGCTTCTGATTCTTTTGGGTACGATTTATATGTGCAGATCGTAATGTAGCTGGAAGGAAGCATTTTTTTGCTGTACTTGTTTGAGAACCTAAATTCCATCTTTCATTTAGCTGTCCTAATTATCTGGGTTTTCGGAGTTTTAGCCTCGTGCTTATCGAAATGACATATTTACATTAGAATTCAGTAAAATATGTATTGTATATATGTAAAGGTAAATCACAAAGATTGAACTTAGCTTCCTTGAAAGCTGTTTTTAAGAGCCTCTAGGAACTTTACTTCTTTCTGTAAAGTATTATACCTCTTTACAAGCTTTCTTGTTTCTGTCCCCATCCATGCCTTCCCCTCCATTAGAATTTCAGCTTCTGTATATTGAGACACAATATAGAGACTGGAAAACTAGTGAAGTAGTGAAATCACATAAATCAAGGCTGAAATTGAAAACAGTTCTATGTGAGGGCTCGCTGATTTTAATGGATGCAGAGCTGCATTTGTAATGATTTTTTAAAAAAAAAAAACCAAACAAATAGGTAAGTGAGAAGAGGTGAAAGTCTTTAGCTCTCCAGCTATAGACCTCTTTCTGAGTTTAGGTTTTGCAAACTTCATCATAGTTTAAAAAAACCCTTACTTAATTCGTGTTTTTAATTTTACTGTATTTATATTAATGTGCTGTTTCCAAACCACAGGGTATGAATTACATTATTTAATTAGATAAGCCATTGCTACTGTGCTAACATGTTGTATTGTTCTGTTCTTTTTTTTTTTTTTTTTTTTTAAACAGAGACATTTTATAGTTGCTCGGTTTCTCCAAATAAGCAAAACTCCCACTTCCATCTGGATGGCTAGAAGCTGTAACCTTAGCTGCTTCCAGCTTGTCTTAATTCGGTTGTTTTAGTGCTCCATTATGTTTTGTTCTTTTTTAGGAGAATTATGGGTTTAACAAAATAGAAGTAAGAGACAATGGCAATGGAATCAAGGTTGCTGATGTTCCAGTTATGGCAATTAAACACTACACCTCAAAAATAAGCTCTTCTGAGGACCTTGAAAGGGTGACAACGTACGGTTTCCGTGGGGAAGCTTTGGGATCAATTTGCTGCATATCTGAGGTGAGCAGTTGCTATAACTGAGTCTAGTCTTTTGTGTTGTGATTTTTTTGTGTGTGTGTGTTTGTGAAAGTTTTAATAAGATATCAGTGCAAAGACTTTAAATTGTTCCAGCAGCCTGCCAGGGATATGTTTTCTGAAGAGTTTGGCTTGTGTATGCTGCCTTTCCCCACCTCCCCAGAAGTTGTGTCAAATGGTTAGGAAGCAGTATGGGTTCCTTGTTAGCGTCAGTCCTGCCTTTCTGTCATACTGGTCACAGCAGTGCCCTGTTTATTTTCCTCGGTCACAATAGGTTAGAGACAGGTTGCTTAGTGTTTCCTTTTCTTTCGTATCAGGGTATAGATACGTGATTCCTTAGAACACTGGCTTATCCTCTTTAGCGTTATCAGCAAATATAATGTCAAAGAGTATGACTGAGTTTGCTGCTTGAATTAGGCTAAATCAAAATGAGGAACAGCAGATGGTGGCCAGGAGAAATCATTTCAGGGAACTGAGGGCTCACATAGCTACCATTCCAGTAACGATTTCTGCCTTGATGTTATCTAGGTGATTGGCAGTCATGGGATCTTGCTGGGCTCCATATTGCTCCTTGGTGTGTATATGACTGCAATTGCACAAACCTTGTTGCCCATATGAGTAATCAGGAACCTGCTCCCTGGCCTGTCTGAGTCCGATCCATATGTTTGTGTTAAATGTGCCGATACTGAGGATTTAACTTGTGGACTGAAAGTAAATTTGTTCAAAACCATCTGAAAGGTGTTCAGGCTGTTAAGGGCACAAAATCTACCTGTTCCATTGTGCTCTGCCTTTCTATATTCCTGTTGTGCCAAGGTCAAGTTTTGGGTTCTTCTGAGTCTGCCAAGGATTAGATCCTGCAAGGAGATACTGGTATCTGTGTCTGATTGGAACCCTCAACTGTTGAGGTCAGGAGAGATGTTTGAGCTTGACTCCTTGCCACCTTGGGCTACATTCTCATTACACTAAGCAGGAGTGGGTTGTGTGTTTGGGTGGAGATTTCCAAAGATGCTTTCAAAAGTGTTGGTGTTTTGACAGATGAGGACAGACCTCAATCATTGGTTCCTTCTGATGAGTTGTCGGAGCAGGATGCCACCTGTTCTGAGCTTTTAATCAGCTCTATGGTACATTTCATAAGAGATGGGAGGTGGCCTGAGTGTATTAAGTACTTCAATAGGTATTGCTTTAGTCCTTGGATCAGTAATTATGTTAATTAAACACTCCTGGCATTAATTGTGTTATGCCTACCCAAACTGCCCCCTGAAGTTTCACTTAAGAGGTACTTTACTATTGGCCCTTAAGTAGGTCTATAATATTGTCATTTCCAATTAATCAATTACTGTGTTTTTTCTCCAGAGGCATGTCTGAACTCTGTATGATTCATATGAGACACTAATACAAACCAAAATATACTGAAGCTCAGTATGTGTCATAACCTTTGTGTCTTTCAGGTGGTTAAAGTGCAGTGGTTCTATCGTTGAAAATGGTGATACCTGAACTCAGGGAACTGTAGTTTTATTGAACTTCTGGTTTATGACTGATCTTGCTAAAGCCAGTCTATATTACCTTAATAGCTTACAAAATATGCTGCTATTGATTGCTAGATGAGTTTGGGTGTGGAAAGATAATATACTGTTTGTTTGATAATAGTTATGTTTGTGGAATCTTACGTGAATTTAAGAAGTTGTCTTAAGTATGCCTTCTTTCACGAAGGACTAAAATGCAGAATTATCAATTGATTTAGCCTGTGTTAGAATAGAAGATACAGGAGTGTGTGTTGTAGGTAGTAGGGATTGCTATGCCTTGTGTATCCGTGTGATAGAAATGTGTGGCTTTTAGTTAAATGGATGGAAAAATGAGTAGTAATGCAGAAAGTTTCTGTGACTGCAAGGAACACCTGAAGAAGAAAAAATGTATAAACTCATTAAATGTAATTGTGGTGACTGAAATAACACAACGGTAAGAGTGGTAACAAAGCTCATCTAAGCTCATTCTGAACATTGAATCCTTGATTAACATAATTATCTTTAAATCGCTCTTTTCAGGTTTTGATCACAACAAAGACAGCTGATGATGATTTCAGCACGCAGTATGCTTTGGATAGCAATGGGCATGTAACTTCTAAAAAGCCTTCCCATCTTGGGCAAGGTAGGATATCATTGTTCTGGTGTTGCACTGTGACAGAAGTATTTTATGTTTTTCCGAGTCTCTATTTGATGTTGAAATAACCTGTTCCGTACTTGAAGGCTGAGTGTGAAATCTTTGCAGCTGTCAACATTTCTTGCCTTATATCTGTCAGCTGAGAATGCATTATTATCATAAGAAGTAGTATGTCTTAGAAGTTGCTTTAGATAGTAATTATAAACTAGTTTCTCCTTCTCTGACTCACTTCTTCAAGCTAACATTGGAAATAAAAGCTGTAAAAATTCAGTGCCCGAGGTCTGGGCAGATTTACTTATATAAGCACGTGAAATATTTGTTCAGGACCGAAATAATGTTTCTGTACATAGCAAAATCCTCACTTAAAGGAGGAAGAGTTACCCTGTTGCTATATAGAGTTGCTGGAAGGAGCATGGCTATAGGACCAGGCAAAGTCACTGTCTTTTCTAACCTGCGGGAAGGGTGTGTCGCTAGAAATCCTTCTGCATGTTTGTGTGAATGATTAAAAGTTGCCCTTATCTCAGAGGTGGCCTTGGTGGTTCAGATGTGGTGTAGGTTTGGGGTAGCATCTGCTCTACTTCATGCTCTGCTCAGCCAACTGTTGCTCAGCGAGGACCATTAGGACCACGCTGCGCCCTCACAGTCATACTTCAGCCAGTGTGTTTTTCCAGAAGAGAAGTGATGTGCTCCTTTCTTTTGACAAGGGTGTGCTCCTGCAGAAGCGATTGCAGCTTTTCCATGAAGCTCAGCTTTTCCCAGCTGAGCTGCGGTAGCTGCTTGTCAATATTGTGCCCACAAGCTGCCCCCCACCTGGCTGCAGTGCTCGTGCACCAACTGGGAGCTGACTGTCAACCAGCTCCCTTCCTTCTCAGAACTAACTGGCTGCAGGGAGCCATTAAGCAAGAAGAAGCTGCCAATTGGCAAATACTGAAGAAAGCTGAAGCTGAGAACTGTAATGTTAGCTCATTTCAACCAGGGACTCTTCTTAAGATTTAGACTGTAGTTTTCCACAGCCTGATAGCCTGTGGGTTGTGTTGCCTTGTCTTTTGACAAAATTGTTGAATGATTGAGTGAATTCTGTGACATATATTTAATACCTTGCAGTGTCCTTACTGGCTACGAATTTATGTGATTGTGTGGTAGATGAATATTCCTCCTCTTACTATGTACTGTGCCTCGAACAGAGGTACTTGACTTTTTCAGCTACTACCCTAAAGCAAATGCTTGTCAAGGGCTTTAATGAAGCACGGTATTCTTTTGCTGCGCCAGATGTGTCTGACTAGATGCTAGTCTGTTAATCACTTACTAATAGAAGTTAACTTAGTATGCACTGAAGAGTCTTCAGCTTTATTTAGTGCTGATTCTTGCTATTGTCAGTGTGTACAAAAGAAATCTTAATGCTGCAGTCATAACTCTAAATAAAGGAGGGGAATCACAGCTCTTGAGGTCTGTAGGTACTTTTTGGGGGAGGATGACTGCCAATTTGGTATATTTCTTCTCATGCTAATATAATCTAATTTAGTGTTACTGGGGTTTATTTTGCATGCAGCAGCATGCAGACAGGTCTCTTCAAGTAAAAATGAAGTTTCTTCAATATCCAGTGATATGCTTTTCAGTGTAATTTGTACTTTTTTTTTTTACCTGCTTGCAGGTACTACAGTAACAGTCCTAAAGTTGTTCAAGAATCTTCCTGTGAGAAAGCAGTTTTTCTCAACGAATAGAAAATGTAAGGAAGAACTGAAAAAAGTCCAAGATCTACTGACAGCGTATGGTATCATAAAACCAGACTTGAGGATAACCTTAACACATAATAAGGTAATGAGTTGTTTATCTGTCTTAAGGATCATTTTCTTACAAATTTATGTAGTTCATCTAATAGTTACATAAAATCTTTGATTTTCTTTCATCATAGGTTTGCTTTGGACTTCCACTTCTTTCTTTGCTTCATATATGTGTATTTGTGATGGTTACAGATTTTGATCCTAAACTCTAAAACTCGGGCTCAGATCCTTTTGGTCTGCCCTGATAGATGCCTGCTTAGATACATGAAGTAGAAAAGTTATTTTACATGCTAGTGGTTAGTAAAGGTATTGGTGGTGTTCTGTGGAACAGAGAGCTTACTAGCCCATGGGACCTGATAAAGTGTTAACCAAAGCCTGAAAGAAGTCTCAAAACTTGCTTAGGCTATGTATCTGGATAGACACTATAGCACATAGAACCTTGCTGTATGCTGAGTTTTAAGAGGTCAATGCGTAATGATGGTTTTATTTTTTTAAAAAATTCAAAACAATTTGCTACATTCGTGCAAAAATAACGTCTGTTATAACAGCAGGCTTTAGTTGAGCTAGTTGTTCTTTGTTTAGACTTGGGGGAATGGCTTCAGAGGCTGCTTGGAGGCTACTTTGACTTTACAGCACACTGAACAGTTATTCTATGACTTAGCTACAGAAATTACACGCACAAGTACAGAAATGACACGTTGGGCAGTTCTCCTTTACCTGACCCCAATTTAACACAGCTGATTTTATTGGCTCTACTCCTGCCTTTGACACCTCTGAGAGGAAAGCTATGCTAATGAATTTCCAAGTTGCCACAAAGTAGAGAGTGACATCTCGTGGCCAGATCCCTCGGCAATTCTTTTTCTGTTCTAAAATAATTTTGTTTGTTGATCTTGCTATTTGGCCTGTTCATTGAGCAATTTTGTTCAGTTACTTTATCAACCAAACATTCACACTTCAGTTCCTTTTCAGTGGGAATGATGAATGACACTGTGATTTCTTGAAATGACAACAGATTGCCCATCCTTTTCTGGAGTTGTATAACACGCTCTGATTATATTTGTGTATGTATTTCTGTATATCAAAGTGTAGATAACTGTGAAAAACAAAAGCCAGCCTTGTGGCTACAGAATTAGGATTCCAAAGTGGAGTTACTTTCAGTCTTATTTCCTTGGGACTACAAAAAGTTTGAAACCAGAGATCTCAGGGGTTTGCACTTCTTGGATTGCATTAAGCCCCTTGACATACCTAGCCAGTGGTTCACAGTATTGATCTTATATGCCGGTTGATAAAACGAATTTTATCTTTTATTGGTGGTTTGTTTTTGTCCTCTCTGACAAGTTGCAGATGATTTTTTTTAAAGATATTTTGATTTCATCCCCTTTGATTAGACTATTACATATCTTCTTTTTCTTTTTTTTTTCTTTGCTTATTTTAATACAATGGCAATAATGTGCAAGAAGTTGATCACGTGCCTTTTTCACAATACTTACTGCAAAAATGGTGTGGAGAGTGGCGTGACAGTAGCCATTGTGCTTTTTTTTTTTTTTGACTACTTAGCCTATTCGCTTCAGAGGTAAATTCTTCAATACACAATTTGAGTAGGTAAAATAAATCAGTGCAAATGCTATCTGCAGGCAGTATTATTCATTGTAATGACAGAGATGGTGCTGATATTTTGGCTTTTCATTTTGCACTGCCGGCCGTATGTTCATTTAATTTATTTAGAAAAAAAGAAAACATGTAAGAAACTGCTCAAACGTTTCAGCACAAGAGGTCGCTCAGTAGCTGTTGCTGAGCAGGAAAAATTAGAGGCTTAAGAAATCATACAGAAAATGTAGTCTGTCTCTGTGCATGTTTAAATGCTTTAAAATAGTCTCAAAATGTTAAAAACAAACTTTGAATGCAAATTCCTGTATTTCTGCTGCTATTGTCATTCCTTGCAAAATAAAAAATTACCTATTGCATCATACCTTTTAAGAAATCTGAAATTCCAATGTATAACAACTTTCAGCAGGTCTATGTGCATCCGTTTTACCATAATATCACAGAACCTGAGTATTTATGTTCTTTTTCCTTCAGATGCTAAGTTTTATTGTCATTAAAATTATTTAATTCAGATCAGAAGGTGTTTTTCCTATAGTGATACTACAGTATATCTATGCTAGAATAATACTCTACTGAGTAGGGTTGTCTGTGATTTTTTTCTTTTTTTGTGGTGGTTCTTACATCAACTTCTTAGAATGGCTTTATTTTTCATGTAGCTCATAGATTATATATTAGTTAAAAAAAATTATATGTACAGTTATTCAGAGGAGTTCCTAGAATCCCAGATTCTTGAGGCTGAGCCAATACTTTCTGTTGCAATGGAAGAAGATACACGTCAGGAATAAGGTCAGGTTCCAAGGCTTAAAAGAGCAAGGAGGCAGCAGAGATGAGATATTACAGAAGGAGATGAGCAAAGATGGGTTGAAAGAGTAGAAAGGATAGAAAGTGAAAAAAGTGTAAATGAAAGTGTGTTTTGAAGGAATTTCCAAATCAAATGAGAAAACTAGTACATTTAAAAAAAAACCCAACCTGAACAGTCTTTAAAGTCCTGTATTTTATAAGAAGTTAAAAGAGAATGTGAGAAAGCATAGCCCTAGCTTTACTGAGGAAGAATGTAATGAGGCTGAAGCTTCCACAAAAGTGTCTGAGGTTAGGCATCTGAAAATGGTTGCCTAACTGATTCTAGCAGAAGCTTGTTTTGGCAAGTCAGGCCTGTTATTGAGCTGTCGAATGTATATATGTTTTTAAGATGCGCAATACACTGCATATTTTATTTCCACCATGTTTTTTTTTTAAAAGGTGTGTGTCTTGTACTTCTGAATGACATTTCCAGAAATTTTTCTTGTTATTGTGCCATATTTCATATCGGTGTTAGTTTGGAAAATATTACCATTAAGTGTCTGATTTCTGTGAAGAACCACAGTGTTCTTCCTGCTGTTGAGTTCCTTTTTTAGTGAGTAAGAAAATAGATATAATTTTGTCAGTCATCCTGGGGTTCGTTTATTGTGTATGTTCTGCTAGTGGATTTCCAAGGTGGGAAATACTGAGTTGCTCTTTCTGCTCAGAATGTTTTGTTTGCTTTAGCAATAAATAATGAACCACTTTGCAGATCAACCCTTGAAGTACTATTGCTATTTTGACAACTTGGATTAGCTAGTGCTCCTTCTTTTTATGAAGGTTTATCCTGCCAAGACATTCTTTGAATACTGATAATGTTGATCCTCTTGCCAGTATGGTTATGTTAGAAAGAGGTATTTTTCTTCTTTCATCACCGTGTTCCTTGAAAGCATATTGAATAATGAGACAGCCAAATGGAAATAATTTACATGAGTATTCATTAAGTTTATTTAAAGTTAAAACGTTATCTGAAGGCGTGCTAAGAACATTCCAAAGTCAGCTACCGCTTAAACAGTGTCAAACTCTTCAGCCTGAAATGCCATGTTCTAGCCTATGGGCTCTGGCTGTATTTTACCCAAGGTGGCATAGGGCTCTTTCCTGGAATAACAGTTTTCACAGTCCTTACTGTTTAACACCAGTAGCCCTCAACTTGGTCTTACAAGCCACAGATGTTCAAGAAATGCCATTGTGTGTTGAAAGGCTGATGATACGGAATGCTTTAATTCTGTGTTCTAGTTGCCTTTCTTCCACAAATGCTGAAATGAGAGAGGACACCCAATAACTATACCTGTTTTAACAAGTTCAGATATAACAGGGCTGAACAAATTATGGCGACAGGTGGTTTAGATGGTGCTTATCAGCAGGTCATACTACACAGAACTGGTCCCATGTCTTGTGCAAAACGTGGGTGGGCCACAAGTAGACCCAATAAATTTTCCAGTTCCTGTTGAGGAAAACTATAAGGGAATATTTTTCTTTTTCCAGTGTTTTTCATGCATAATATTTTGAAGCCTTGGTCACACACAGTTCTGCCTAGAACTACGTCTTGTTTGTTTCTTGAGAGAGTCCTGGGTCAGAACTTCTGGATGCAAGAGGTCTGTTTTAAAGCTGCTATTATAACTGTGGGTGGTATTCTGCCCCAAACCCTTTGTGGTTGTGGCTGATGTTGACCTAAAGGATGACATCTTCATTTTTTTTCTTTACAGTAAGTCTCCTTTTATTTCCAGAGTTGGATAATCTCAACCTACAGTCTGTATCCAATAGTCCAAACCTGTTTGTTTTCTGTGTCTTGAGTCCTCTGTAGTAAGCATGAGTTTTTTTGAGACAAAGTGCATTAGGGTAAATTTACCAGTTCTAATAATGGCATTATACTTTGCGTTCGTTCATTGTGCTCACAAACTCTACTATAGCTGCATGTTGAAAAGGAATCCGCGTTGAGCAGGAACAACAGCACGTAAGCTCTTTCTTGAGTTGGAAAGGCTACTCCTTTTAATGTAATGATGATAAATTAAGTCCCTCCCTAATCTGTGTGTCTTAAAATATAAAGAGGAATTATGGTTCAGAATCTGCAGTGCTCTGCAGCCAACGTGCTTTCATGCTGACCTGGAATATAGCTCGTTTTTTACTTCCATTCGTTGTTCAGTGGCTTTGCTGAGAAAGCCAAACAGAGGGTTAATTATGGTGGGTTTTGTGCTGAGGACACCTGTCCACTAGGAAATGCGCTGAGACCCTCAACTCGATTTACATCAGCCGCAGAACAGCTGCCAGATGGTAACTACTTTTGGTCACTACCAACCTGGTTGAATTTGAACTGGTGACCTAGAGGTGAAATGCTTTATATCCTATTACTAATTCCTTGAGGTTTCCAGTTTCTCATCCATCACTTTTTTCAAATGACAGCACAGTATATGCCTGAAATCTCAAAACAATTACTGTTCCACATATGCTGTGTGTGTTGCAAAATCTGAGATGTGCCTTTAGCTCTTGCAAGCCTTTCACAGTCATTTGGAATGCTTAAAAAAGGTTAGCAGCAAAAGTATGTTTCCAAAGCCACCTGGGAGTTTCCCCTTTTTCTTACCAATATACTTTGACACAGTTAGGTCAATTATTTTTGTTAACCGCTATTTTACAAAAGGCTTTTAAACCTCCCTTTATTTAAATTGAATTCAGTGTGGTGATGTACATCCTCTGAATGACAGTTTAGGATTAGAAACTGTGTTTTTTGACAGTAGTTCAATTGTTTGGGAGCTTTTATTTTTGTTTCCTTCTGCTATGGAAATATAATTTCTTTAAACACCCATAGCTGAACATGTGTGGTTAAAGCAGCCAAAAAACTTACAGGTGTCTATAATCTTTGTAATTCTTGAAAGGCTCTGAAGACGTGTATTACCAGAAGAAGGTCCTAGGCTCTTTGTAATATCTGTTAGCTCCTCTCCTAACTTACCTCCCAGCTCCCAAATCCAATCATTTCTCCACTGTGTGATGCTCAAGAAAGCCTTTTCATGAAGAGGGTGCTCTCGTATAACAAAAGGAAAATCTGAGTAGGAAATACGTCAGAATTTGTTGGATGAACAATGCTGTGGAACATGACTGTCTTTCAGCAAATCCCCTTGATAGCTGTAACGTCTGATGCCCATGGGATAGACAGGTATGTCAACTGCGTCTGATGAGGGGGAAAAATGGTGCCTTGAGTTTCTCTATTGCATACCTCCACTGGTAATTGTTGTCCTGTCATCACTTATTAAATGGATGGGACAACTGATTCCTGAGGGGCAAGTATAAAATACACGGGGAAAATAATTATGTAGAGAGTTGTATTATTTTTCTTTGAGGTAAATTGAAAAACTGCTGTGATTTCTGTTTTCAAGAGAAGATTATGCAAGAGCTCTCTTTTAGTAAAATAACTTACCATTGGTTTTAAAACAAGAAACCAGTTACGGCATGGAGCTGATAAACAGCATCAACACTTTTAAGGGCTGGGATATTAAAGAATGTGGTCAAGACTTTATCTTGATCTCTTCTTGGTCTTAGGCTTTCTTCCACTACAGAGAACGTGCCAGCTCTTGCAGCTAGTTATCTGCACATCATAAGCAAAAGAGATTATACACATTGTACAAGGCGATATCTTTTTGTTTCCCTTGGGCTTAATTCAAGCTTTGGATGTTGCTGTGTGGCTTTGTTCCAGTTTTTATACTCAGGATCTTAGCAGGTAGGCAGCAATCTTTTCAGTTACGTTAGAGCCTAATAAACTGTGAGGTTTTAAGTCAGGAAAGCTAAGGAACATCCTGGCCAAAGAATGAACTGTCTGCAGTGGGATCTTGGATGCCAGGGTGGCGGGATTTTTGAAGTATGTAAAACAAAATTAGAAAGACTGAAATACAATTCTCTTTTACAGAGCTAACTCATGTATGGTGCAAACTCTATTGGACTTTTATACCCTTCAATTTTGTTACAGGATAAATAACACAACAATTATCATAAAATTAATAAAGAGAATATATGGTTTCTGAGTAGTGAAAGTCCGCTTTAAGTTACTGCTGTTATGTAGTAATAAGGTAAACTGTGAATCTGTTTAACTTGTAGCATCATAGCTGCACTGAAGTGGCCACAGTCAGCGACAGCATCCAGTCCCCAGCTCTAATTAAGATTTTTCTTTTGCCTGTCATTTCAAATCATTGTGGATGCTGGTGAAACACAAAGGCTAGTTCAGGATGAGGAGTAGCTGCATTTTTTTCTCTGTCCTTCCTTGATGTCTTTGAGGAGACAAATAATGAGCAGCTCTTACTCTCCTTGGTGCCATACGAGAGACCCCAGTGGGAAGAGGTTGCATACTCTTTTTCCACTCTACACATTTTTCAAGGAGTCCTTCTGGGCTATGTGTTTACAACCTGAAATAACAGAGATGCCTGCTCTATGTGTGCATGTGTGTTGTCATCCTGCACAAAGTATGCATGTGCCTATGTCCTAGGGGTGGATGGGGCTGGAGAAATACATACACACAGACACGCACACATACTTATCTTCTATATATGTGCACTAGATTTTATATACGTTAGGACATTTTATAAGATCTAGATCATGTAATCCCCTTCAATGAAACAAGGAGAGAGGTGGGATATATTTGGCTAGCTCTAGCAAAACCTAAGATGGGCCATATGTAATAATATATCTTTGAGTAAGCTGTTTCTGCAGTGTCATCATACTGACTAGAGTCAGATTCTTCCTTGGCTCATCCTGGACACTTGCTTTATATGACCTAGAAAAAAAAATGGGGGGTGTGTGTGGGTGTGTATTTTTAGCTGAACTAAAGGGTATAAGCAAGGTTAAAAAAATAGGGTATTGCAGGAACCTCATGAAAACAGGCACTTTCTAAAATAAATTAAATGGAATAGGCATTTTTTGTGGATTTTTAAATGCCTATTGATGTATCTGGAGAGTCTAGAAAAATAATTTTCTTTAAATTACCAGCTATTCCTATGGTGTTGTTTCATAATGTGCAGTCAGGGCTAAAAATGAACACACAACCTAGTCTGTGTTTATATAGTATAGAAAGTTAGGAGTTGCCTGGCCTCTTTAGTATGTAGGCTTTAATTTAACTTACAGTGGTAACTAGTTCCTAAAATTTTATCTGTAGCTCTGAGTATTAATATCTGATAAATGTATGACTAGTTAAAAAATACCCACTAAACTTATTAACAGTATCTACTTTTAGCAAATTTGCATTTAATAAGTTCTTATTTTCCACAACTTGCTTAAAACCACCTTACTGAAGTGATCTTTTCACAGTCCTGAGTATCAGCCGTTCAGCAGGTCAAGCAGTGTAATAACCTTGCATTAATCAGCAGTTAAGATTTATATCTCTACCTACGGCATCACACTAGTATAACCAAAAATAAACACCATGATGTTTTTGTTAGTCATGTAACAAGTGTCTTTCTCCGTTTGGTCACATGCATTTAATTTAAAATATATCCAGTAATGAAAAAATTGTTTGGCACTTTGTGTTTCCATTTTAAGTAATCAATTTTAAAATAGAAGCAGTACAGGATATGTTTTATAAGAGGAGCTCTAAAGAAGAGGACAAATTCTTTCATCACTCCAAAATGTCTTTGAGGAGATTTACAGCAGGTGTAGAGGAGAGAGGCTGAGAGGCAGCATGCTTTGGGCAGCCCTGGGCTGTCCTTTGCTGCTGCCTGCTGCTGAAGCATGGTGGGCACTTTCCCTGCCAGAGCTGTGGACACCAGCCTGTGGCTCTGCTTCCTCATTTCTCCTTCTCCCCTTTTTGTATTCATTGCCCTCCCTGATGTAAATTGTCCTTTATGTTTGAGGGATTCATGCTCGCTGTAGGGTGACTGAGCTGTGATCCAGCATATGCAAAGGGCTGTCAGGCTGGTGTCTAGGAGGTGAGTTAGATTCAGGCAGGACTAGAAAGTGTCCCACTTCACAAATGCTGCAGAGTACATGGAAATGGAAGATTAAGGATTTGGGGAATGGTTTTAGGCTCAACAGTCTCAAAGCTTTACAATTCCACCTGTCCTGTAGGAAGGGAATATCATTTTACAGGAGCACCATGTTCTTCCGTGGAATTCATCCCTCAAGGCCAGCAAATATCTCATTGGACAGGTGGAATTTTAATGCTATGTATTGCGTTTCTTGAAATGGGTGCATGTGTATTCTTTACTTGCTCACTATGCTTTCACATAATATCCTGTACCAGAATACTGTGAACTCATTTTGAATTTATTGGACACCTAGCAACTATTTAAAACACCAATTTTAAACAGCACTGTGACATCAGATTTAAAGTGCAACTTGCATTTTTTTCCTTTTATATTTGAATGTTGCACATTGAAATACATTGTCAGCTAACAGTGACAGAAATAAAGTGGATCTGAGTCTAGCAGTCTCGGTTGCCTAGAAGCAGAAAGCAAACTAAGCAAAACCTTTTTGTTGTTGATACAGAGCAATAAAAGTCAGCAAATTCAGAGTTAAATTTGTGGCTGTTTGGTTTAGGACTTCTTATTAGTGAGAGACAAAATTTCGTCTCCCAAAGTAGCTAATACTTTCTGTATATGTAAGTAGACTTGACAGGTAACTTCTTCTGATGCAAGTTGCAGTTCATCCTGCCTTACTATATTTATTAAATCTTTGCAATAGTACTGCAAGATATGTAGCTCATAGAGCAGATATCCTTCTATCCTTCTAACTTTTACAAAGTTTGCATTCGACAAACAACTGCTTTCCTTATAAATACTTCCTTAGAAACTGCTTTCCTTTCTAAGTAGCAGGCTTGTCATAGACATAGAGTATCCAGATGAAAGCTATGAATGGACATCGAATAGCCTGGTTTCTACCAAAATGCCCTATCTCTTGAGTATTAGTACCATAGGCATTGCAGTGCCCACCTTCAAATGTTGACCACCGTGCCAAAGACACATCATAAACCCTCAATTTGTGTGCTCGGTAAAAACACGAAGCCTACTGCTATATATCTAAGAGGAGAAGTAGTATTTTTATTGATTTGGTTTTAATAATTGTTTCAGGTGCAGAAGTCCAGGTGAGCCGTGTAACGTCCATACATACAAACTTTGCTTAATTTTGCAGTTTCTAAGAGCCTAAATAAGTAATACAATATGAGAAGATATGCCAAAAAGTACCATAATCGTGTGTGTTAACACTGAAAGTTGTGGATGTAAGAGGGTCAAAGTACAGAATGTTACATATACAGTATGGGTGCAGTTGCATATGCATGTTCATAGACATGGCTTGAGTTTGACAAATATAATGTCAAAAATTTGACTCTGTGCCATTTGTTTCAGGCAGTTATTTGGCAGAAGACCAGGGTGTCAGATCACAAAATGGCCTGTATGTCAGTTCTGGGAACAGCCGTTATGGGCAGTATGGTACCTTTTCAGCACTGCTGTGAAGACCCTGAGGTGAGTTTAAACTTCCTTATCCTGAATCCACTTAAAGCGTGTCAATGAAGAGAGCTAAATCAATATTCAAAAAGGAGACTTTAAAAAAGAGAGTATTATCTCCGGATTGACATCTGATTAATGCATTTGATTCTATTACTGTCCTCTCTGTAAAATTAATTGGTTTGGTGATTGAAAATCCACTCCAAGAATCATCTAGTCAGGATTCATGTGGCACTGATCAAATGGCAGTAAAAACAGTTGTGATGACAAATGCAGAACTGCTGATTGCTCAGAGCTGTCTAAGCTGGGATTCCTGGCCCACAGGCAGGTTGTGCTCTGATTAATATCTAAGCATTTATATCGTTCTCATCATGGCCTCTTAGTCTTATGCTCTAAAGAATATCCCCTCAATTTCAGTGAGGAGCACCTGAGCAGCAAAAGAAACCTTAGAAGGCAAGTTACGCAAAATTTCTATTATACGTATATTTCAAGGAAATACTAGTTGGTTTTCAAAAAATTGAGTGCACTTGGCTTTCTTTGCCCGTGTTGGCATTGAGGGAATTCCCCATGACATTCTCCTTTGTCTAATATTTAAAAAAAATTTTTTACTCTGCTTCCATTTTTGTTGGAGATATTCTTATAAAGGGGAGTCTTGCTACAGCTGATCCTTCAAAGTGACATTTTCCTCTATCTTGTAGTAATAAATCTTGACCAGTCACATAGATGAGATGAATCATCTGTAAAGTCACAGTGGCTATTAAACACAGCTTACCATACTAATAAAGTCTGAAAGTATATATATGTGTGTGTGTGTATATATATATATTAAAGTTTAAGGCATTATTCAGACTTCAACCTTGAGTTTATCAGAATGTTTGTAGTGTACATGTGCAGGAAAATGGAGGGAAAAAAGCAAAGTTGCTTCACAAAGTTTTAGTTGCTTATGTCTGAACAGAACATCCAGAGTCATTCTTGCCTGAATGCGAGTCGGATGTGCCCACCAGGGCAAGTGCAGGGGCTCCGAAGGGAAGACATGGGTGTATTTAGAAGGAACAATCTTGAAGAAAGCACTCAGGTTCTCACATTACCTCTCTGCTATATCGTGAGGCGTCCGTATTCCTTGAATAGAAGTTGGGGAACATTCCATCTCTCTCTCCGTCTCTAAATAGTGTGTAAAATACCACGTGCATCGTTTATAGGTATATCCATGCATATTGCTCACGCACAGCTCTCTGTTCAGAAACCATGGACATTTCTAAATTAAGCAGCCAAACACCGTGAAATGACAGAATTAAGGTTGCATATGTAACCCTTTCTTTCCCCCTGTGTGTAAGTATTGGGATAGGTATTTGATGACAAGGTGCATGCTGCTTTTTTCCTTCCCATTAGGTCCATGCCTCATTCAGTACACAGACCAGAGGGCAACTCTGTTTCATTCTCCTTTTCCTTTCTTGTTCATTGTGTACCTTCATACTCCTTTGCTGCAAAGTCTGCTCTGAAGACAAAACCAGTGTTGCTATAAACAGCTTTCTGTAAGCTATACCTTACTAACTGCAGAGTTAAAACTTCTATAACAAGTGATCCAGGGATTTTCAAGACTGGCCTTCTTCAAAACATCTCCATTATGAGCACTGAATGAAACAAGGAAACATTTCAAGCTGTCTCCAAGACATGCAAGCTCAGGAGCTACTTGTAAAATAAGAAGAAAACTGAGAAAATAAATAATTGACACAACTTTTTGCATGTACAAAACCGCATCTATGCTTTTCACATCCCTAGTCTTGTAAATGGGTGGATCTATTTTGACTGAAAACTTTCACACAGGAAATTTTCCCAGTCTCTTCTTTTTCTGTGGGGGTTCGGTTTAGCAGGTACACATGCCACTGGGAAAAAGGTACATCTTAAGAAAGACATTCTACTGTCCACTCAACATAAATGTAGTTGAATATGTGTATAAGTTGTTTTGATTAAAGTATTAATTTTGAAAACAGTTGATCTAATTTAAAAGCAAAAATTCTGTAGTATTTCCCAGTCTCTGTAATTTTGTCTTTATACTTCATATACTTTCATATATGAAAAGTCTAATAACTAAGAGTAGTTTTAGAAATTGTTGCTGACTTTTAATGAGCACAGTGATATAGTCTACATGGCTTTAAATAGTAACGGGAGTCAGCCATTTCTAAGTCTGGCAACTTCTTAAATGAGTTTTTTCGAGACTTTCAGTTTTGCTTTGATGTTGTCTGTATATAAAAATATTGTTTGAAGTGAAAGACTTGTACAAATACTTGGGAATTAGAAAAGGAGTTTGAAGCATAGAGGAGGAACATTCAGGGAGGATGTGCTAAAGTTCCAGAATAAAATCTGGAAGTGCTG
Organism: Leptosomus discolor; assembly: GCF_034619465.1. NCBI lineage: Eukaryota > Metazoa > Chordata > Aves > Leptosomiformes > Leptosomidae > Leptosomus > Leptosomus discolor. The sequence goes on along the minus strand of NC_141395.1, from coordinate 35,052,669 downwards.
CATGTTGTTTTCTGATAATCGTCCAGCAGATATTTGACACCTCTTTAACTTGACCAGGGGTGTTTGGTTATGTGCAACGTTGCTGACCAGAAGACTCCAGCTTTAGCACAGAATGGTTATTACAAGGTCAAGAGGGAATAAGGGAGCACATGAGCATATAGCTCGAGTGACGTAGATGAATGGGAAGGGTAAGCCAAATCCCAGGGATTTTAAGTTCCGTTTCAAATGCATGATAATTTGGATTTTAGTAAATACAAGCGGTTCTGCCAAAAGCAAAGCTAACAAGGCCTGATTTCTGTGTTCAGTGATCCGCCCTGCTACCAGAATATTCTCCAAACTTTCCCTTCTCTCCAAAATCTCCATACTCATGATGCCCCAGTGTTCCTTCACCTGTTAGTTTGGGCAGTGGGGCGATGTGTGGGGCAGTATGTGGGCTGATTGACATGTCATTTCTTACATGCTGATGGATCCTGGCTTTTGAAAAGTTATGATTGCACTTTCCTCAGTAAGGCCATTATCTTGAGCCTCTCCTCTCCAAACAGCTGTCAGTTATCACAGAAGTTGTGGAAATAGAATATCTTTGGGATTTCTGCCTCTTCATCAGATCGAATTGAAATTGGTCCAACAGTTTCAAAGTTGCTTGGTGGGGGAGAGGAGGTGGTGATGGAATAGGCAGCACAAGTCATTGGCCTCATTTTGACCTAAAAAAACCTAAGCTAAAGAATCTCAACAGAAGAATCTCAAAACTTGGACTTAATGGTAGGTACTCAAATTGTGTGATTTTTCCAAGGCTCTTTGGCAGTGCTGTGTGCTCACAGGTTCTGCTGTGGTCTGTGAATTGTGGGTGCTCGGCACTCTTGAGAGTCAGGTGATTTGGATACAGGTGGCATAGGTAAATTTAGGTGCCCTGAATAAATGCCCTATGACAAGCTATTTAAGGTGCCCTGCATGTAGAGATGGAGGGATTGTGTGTTTTGGGCTTTCCCTGTATGGGTAATCCACTACTGCCTTCACCAGATTGGGCAGCAGTGCATGCCTTTAGCTTGTACAGGGGTTAAGTTGGCAACCCTACAGTCAGCAAACTTAAAGCTGGTTGGTGTTTTTCTCTGCAGCCCTCAACTGCAGACAGCAACCTGGTGCAACTGGCAGTCCAAAATCAGAAATTTCTCAATCAAATTGATCAAGGAAAATAGATACAAACCCATCCTTCTCAACCTCTTTTCTTTAAGTGCTTTTATTTTTTTGTATTATAACTTTCAAGAAGCAATGCATGTGTTTGAATGACCTGGACTTCTGTACAATTTCATTTTAGTATCTTGGCTCTGAAAAAACCTTTTTGGGGTTCTCTCTTAAAGACTTTTGCACTGTATTTGTTTTGTCATTGCAGATAAATCTTTCCGGATTTCTCCCAAAAGCTGAATCAGAAAGTTCTTTGACAAGCCTTTCAAGTTCAGAAAGGAGTTTTATTTTTATAAATGATCGTCCAGTTCATCAGAAGGAAATACTGAAGGTAACATCCTCTAGCTTTTTATTCAAGGAATAGAAACGTGCCTTCTTTGAGGACAGAGAAACATATGCAATGTGCAGCCTTTTCCCCACATAAGTAGAGTATTACAGGTGAAGATATTAGCATTTACAACAGAAACCTCTTCCACAAGCTTGGTGCCTCAGTTCTGTTCCATTTGCTGTAGTCACTTACTACCACAGAGCTGGAGGTTATGTATATGGCTGTTTTAAAAAAGTGTAATTTCAGATACTCTGTGTGAGACACCAGAATAGTTGGTTCTTTCTTTGGATTAGCCTGCAGAAATCACTTGTGCCGTTCTCTGAGGGAATTTTATGTAGTTTCTTATAAGAGAACTCTTCCAAAAATAAAGTTTCAGTTTTGTCCGCATCCTGCTGTATCAAGCAAATACACATACTTTCCCTTTAAATTTGTGTATGCATTGGATAAAAATGAAAGTGATAGTGCAGCAGCATTGGCTACAGCTAGGCATTGTGTAGGCAGAATTTGATACTCTTGCGTTTCTCACGCTACGTCGCTTGGAGGAGCCTTACTGTGCTATTCTTTGCCCTCCCCAGAAAAGAAATCATGTTCATGCCAAAGTATACACGTAGGTTTTAAAGTGGAGACAATGAAGTAGTTTTCAATTGGCAAGCAAAGCTCTGTAGATGTAAACCCTGAGCTTGTGTTGGTGTGTTAAGTGCCAGATAAGGCTAATCTATCTCTACGCAGTATTTGGTGTGCCTGGTTCTTCTGGGAGTTCAAAGCTCAGCTTGAATCCCATGACAGAGACAGCTTTTCAACCCAGGCATGGAGGCCTAAGTTCAAGGTGGGATTCAGAGTGCTATCATACAGAGGAAAAATGTTGCCCTTCTGCTGCCTTTTTTTGTTTGTTTTTGTCCAGTTTTTAAATTTTTTCATTTTTTTGGCCAGCCAAAGGTAACAATACATCTGTAAGAATATATTTTGATAGGTTTGCAAAACAAGCTATAGATCACTTTTACCTCCACGCTATAAATCACTTGTATCTCCATGCTATGTATGGGGAAGAAGTGCTGGTGGCCCTCTTACTACTACAGTTCAGTGCCAGCTCAGGACAGACTGCAGGAATATTAAGGTTAAGATAGCTTGAAAATATTTAAATAAGTTCAGTGTTATTTAAACAATATTTAAGAGTTAAAAATTAATTTTAAAAATAAAATTTTAACTGCAGCGGCTCTTCATTTTTTACACTTGCAATTTTTGTCTCGTTTACGTATTCTTTTCTCCAGTATGTATGTCTGTTGAAGGGTCTCTGACCCTAGAGGGAAATGCAAGGATCTTTATTTGATCCTTCTAGTTAACAAGACCAAAATTCTGAAACAGCTAAATAATTTTGTAGTCTTTTGGAGGAGTTTTTGGGAGGATTATAGTGAAAACACTAAGGACAAAGTTTGAGAAAAGCTGTAAATTTATAATTTGGTTAATAAAAGGAAAAAGGTAATCCTATTCAGGGAAAAGGGCAGGTCTGTGGTGCAAGTGCTACTCTCTCAAACAGACTGGTTTGACTGAAAGAGATAGTGGTGTAGTTGTATGCTATATTAAGTAGATTTTCTTTAAAAAACAAATAAATAACACTATTTACATTGATTGAGGAAGTAAGTATTGGAGTTGCAGTCAGAGTTGGGCATATCATATCTTTTCTTCCAAGTGTGATCAGTATGTTCCTTCAGAAGGTCAAAGTAGCAACCATTAGTGTCTTGGAATTGGTTCCTTTTTTTTTCTAATTTAGTTGTGAAGATAACTGCCCTTTTAGTGATTATTCTGGCATATATGTATACCCACGAGGACCTTTTCAGCATTCCTTTAACTTCAAAAAAAAACCCAACAAACCACTTAAGCTTTTAAAATGTCGAATTTTGTTTCTGTGCCTTTGTGCCTATTTTATTGCCTTTACTGACTTTTCTTTATTAAATCAATCCATAGTTAATTCGACAGTACTACAGTCTGGTGACGCATAAGGACTGTACTCGTTTATATCCTGTTTTCTTTTTGAATATTACTGTACCTGCCTCTGCTGTTGATGTGAATTTAACACCTGACAAAACTCAAGTTTTACTTCATTATAAGGTAACTACGTTTTTAAGCTGGTTTTGGGTTGTCAGCCTTTTAGTTATGGAAGCATAATAAGGGCTTCTAGGACTACTGAAATGTTTGAAGGTAAATAGTGACACTGTTTTTTTTTGTTACATGATAGCTTGCCTTTATCACAGAACTGTTTTGTTCGAAAAGTATTGAACAGGCTGAGTGGAGGTTTATCAAAAATTAATTTCCCAATTGATTTCAAAGATTATTTTTGCTCTGTCAGATATATGTGTGTATCTCTTTGTTTTCAGATGTCCTTATAGTGAGAGAAGCTAAATGGAATTATGATGTGTATCTGCATAAATCTTAATGCTTAACTTCTTATTACACTAAGTAATCCTTTTTAAATGCAACGTAATTAAGGTGGGAGCAGGGTGTATGTGTTGATTTCTGGTCAAAGCAATATTTTGCCATTATGTGTATAGGTTATTGTTGACATCACTTAAGTTTCAGGATATCCTGTTCATACTATTGGGACATGAAATTTAGGCTATATGTGCCCGTGGTTTAGAGGCTGTGTGGTGATATATTTCCATAAAGTCACTTTAATTTATTAGCACTTCACATGAAAAAACAGTGCCACAGAAATTAGGAAGGCTACATAGGTAAGGTGGTTATTCAAAGTGCACGTAGGTAGTCACATCAGTGTGTTAATCCTGTTCTTCACTGAAAGTTTTTGTATTGTCTGTGTTAATCTTGTAAATGTACTGCCTCTTAAGTGTCACTTGTATGAAAATTAACACCGCATTCTCACATTTGATCTAGTTTATGACTTTCCTTTAGCATTATCAAAAAGGTGTTTTTTTCTTTATTTCTCTCTTTTTTTTCTTTTTTATTTTGTGGGTGTTTTTCATTTCCATTGTTTGGTGCAAAGCTGTCTTGGAAAGATGCACCATAAAAGCACCTACACAAACACGCTTACATGAAATGGGGTGTTGGTCTTGACTTGCGTCTTGACTATAAGATTCTAACTCCATATTAGATGGGAATAACTTTACCTAATACTGGTTTAAGTAGTCACCTATAACAAGATATAAGGAAAGCAGTTAATTAGTTTTGTGATACTAGAATAAACCAGTGAAGCAGAATACCTATCACAAAGTAATTAAGGCTAAAGGCGTCCAAGTCAGTCTTTTTGAGCATGTGTGAACAATGGAAATGCAATAATCTGTCCAGATTTGTCTGAAAAAATATTCTGAATAAGATCACTTTCCTTATTGTTCTATATTCTCAGTATCTGTCAGTTACATTTTCAGGTGTGCTTGTGTGTGTGGCTTTTATGGTTTGGTATTTTTTATTTTTTTTTTCCACAGGAATCTGTCTTACTTGCTGTTGAAAATGTGTTGAAATCACTGTATGGGCCACTACCTGCTACAGTCCCTGGTGAAAGTAGTAAAACAGATGTTACCTCAGAAGACAAGTTTGTTCATAGAACAGAACAAACAGATGTGGTTGTTAATGAAATGGGACCATCTGGAAACGATGATCTACATGCTCATATTTCATTCCTTTCATTCAGCAGTGATGTGCAAAACTGTCAAGCAGGAAAAAACACAGAGATCTGCTTAAATCATCAGACGTTTTGTGGTGATAATCTACATAGTCGCCCGGACAAAAAAAATATTTCTGAGAGTGATGTGCTTCCAGTCAGTTCCTTGAATTTATTGTGTGAGGAGGAACAGAATGGACAGAGTATGACTGATATTCAAAGTAACAGTGTTCCCGTGGACCCCAAGTCTAAAGAAGCTGATGAGCATCTTGTGAGTTCTGATAATATTGACAAAATAGAAAATAATGAGGAAGCCTTAGTCCCTAAAGACTTACCTGAAGTCTCTGCTGATAGCTGGAGTATGGGAAGTGGATTTAAAAACTGTCTAGGAGACAGCCTGGAACCTGTTAAAATTTTGGTTGGAGGAACACTTAATAAGGAAAATGAACATGATGGTGAACAAAGCAATGATCCACAAATCTCAAATCAAAGTATAAAGAAAAGAAATGTCATAAGTGATAAATTCGGACACGTGACGGCTTATGACTTAATTAGTAGTAGAATAATAAGGAAACCAAAGTCTGCAATTGGATTTTTCACTCAAGAATATCGTCCAAAATTGATAACTGATAATCCAAAGACCAGCATGGAGGACATCCTGCTGAAAATTGAAGAACAGTGGAAGAATTTGAATGAAGAGGAAAAAAATAAGTAAGTGGTCAGACTGTGACTAGCTTCTAAATCTGGAGGTTATCAATGAGTCACCTGTAGTGAATTAAAAAAAAATCATATCTTCCCATTTATTTATGAAAAAATAGAACAGAAAATTATTTTTTACTTTTCAAGATTACCATCAGTATTGTGAGTTGTCGTCATCTACTGCATGCAGACGTGCACTGACAACTTGAGTTGTTCGTTTTGCCACTGTGCCATGCAGTGGTTAGGTAAGGACAGTTTTGCTCAATTGTTATTTAGAGATAACAGGCAAGAAAATATACTATCTGAATCCAGCAAACTTCTGTTCTCTGAGGGCTGCCTGTGTGTTGTCGCTCCTGGTGCACTGTCAATGAAAACCAGCATGGTGATGGATGAGGCACAGTATAGTTGCTTGAGAGCTTTTCTGACTAACAGTTCTTTTTTATCACTACAAAATAGGAATTCTTTTTCAGGTTCTCTAATACTGAACATTTGGTAAACTCTTTTCCTCTTAATTTAGTACATATCCCAACCCAGGATATCTCAGGATTGTATTTGTAAAACCCAATCAAATGACACAAGGAATTTCTTTTTCCCCTAAACAGCTATTCCAGTGCTGGTTCAGAGAGTATAGTACAGTTTGAATTTTAATCTGTTCCAATCAAAACCAAATCACTCTTTAGATTACAATCTCAATAGCTAAATTCCATATTTTTCTAAAATTAATTGTCACTGAGTTTTTGAAATGCATCTGCAAGTAAGAGAAATATTTTTGCCTAATTTGGGGGGGACGAGGGGGAGCAGGCTGGATTAGTTAAAATATTAGGCAAATGTTGTTCTTTATGTGGAACTTACATTATGGTAAAAGATGAATTAGAATAACAGATTTTGAGACATTCTAAGACAGTTTTAAAAAAACCAACCAAACAAACAAACAAAACCAACAAAAACCCAAACCTTCTACATGTTGTTTGTAATTTTATAAAATGTAAAAAACACTGTGAGGCATCACACAAATGAGGAAGATAGTAGTTCTTCAGTAGTTTTACATGTAACAATTTGAGTGCACATTGTGATTTGTAGCAGAAAGTTTGGGAAATGAAATTTTGCTTCTGAAGAACTAACTCACTGGAAGTGTTGTGAAGATATGTTTTCTACATATTGTGGAAGCAAGGAGAGGGAATTAACAAAGACCACTGAAAACGGAATTTTTCTAGCCAAAACTGTGATTTTTAACCTGAGAGATTTGATCAGGAGAATGGTAAGAAAGAGAAGCTATACCTATTGAATTGCTATTAATTTTTTTTTTTCATTGACTTCTTGACTTTGAAAACATCTGCATTGTTCTGAATACCAGCTGTATCAGAGTTAAGTAAAACCCTTTTATCTAGCTTCTGGTTTACCTAATTTAAAACTCACTAAGCAAGAAATATGCCATGATCACAAAACCGTAATGTGAGAAAGTGTTTTGTCCGTCTCTGCATTAGCAGAAATATTAATATAGTAGTAGAAATCTACTCTGATTATATTAGTGCTTTGAATGAATTGGAACAAAAGGTCCTGCCAGCTGTTTCAGAAAATTTTAATTTGCTTTGCTTTAGCTTTTGAGATTTCATGGTTGCTTTTCTCGTACAACTGTTAAGTTTAAGAGTGTGCCTACAGATTAACCTTGTATTAGTTCAGGAAGGAGACCTCTCTGGTAATGAAGTTTTCCTTATATGTAGGGTTGAATACAGTATGTTATATGTAGTGTATATATATTTTCATTACATGTAGGATTGAATCCAGAGGATGTTGAAGTGAATTAAAAATTTACCAGTAGTAAATTTTTAATTTTAAAAATTTTCCGGTAGTAATGCATCCCTACACTTCAGCTGTGGTGTACCTCTTTTCCACTTTAAATCTTTTAAAATTGCCTCAGAAAATAGCAAATAGGAAGAGATATGCAGACCTCTTTTCCTCAAAGGCAACAATCCAGAAGAACTGTTGTACTTCTGGCAGAGAACATAAGTCTTGCCTACCAGATACTCTGGATAAACTGGGCCACCTAGAGGTAACAACAAACGCATCTACAACAGGGCAGCCAAAGTGCCACAGTTCTTCTGAGCACGCTGTACCTCCAACTTCATGCATGCTTGCTGGCAAGACACCACTTTTCCTGAGCTCTAGTCCTCCATCCTGCTGTGATAATGTCACGCGTTTGTTGCAATGGGTATGCTTGTCTTCAGCAACTCTGTTTATCTCTGTGGCTCCTCTAGCAGCTCTAAATGAATTTAAATCCCTTTGGGGAGCAGTACAACCAATGGATGTCTCATAGTGACATAGGATGGCCTTTTCAAAACGAGCCAGCGTTTCTTACTCAACTGGAATGTAAAATGTTGTGGTCTTTAGGTTATGGTAGAAGAGAAAGCTTCCATGCGGCAGCATCACATATCCCCCTGCTTTGCAAAGCCAGGATTTTATTTCTTACACTCACTGTGCTCTCACTTAATACAGCTTGCTTATATTTCTGGCCTTAATATTTCTTGCATAATAAGCTCAAGTAAAAGTGGAAGAAATACCGCCAAATGCCGTGACAGTGGCAGCAGTAGTTATCCTGGAGGTGTAGGAAAGGTTCAGAGCTACACACATGTTATCATGGGACTAATAAATAATCTTGTCAGCACTCTGCAATAATTCTTCAGGAGTATATTTGTACCTTGGGAGAAACATCATTTCAGGTAGCGTAGCCTTTGCTGTCTGTTCACTGTAAGAGCATGCACATAGAAAGTCATTAGTGGCTAGTAGTGTGGTAGCTTTTTATTGCCTGATAAACTTTCCATGCATCTCATGGCTTCTGGGTGTGTACGCATTATTTGCTACTCTTTCACATTGGGGTAAATACGCTTGCTTAGCAATTCCAGAAGAAATCTTTTTTTACTGTATTTTAACCTTTTATTAACCTCTTAGTTAACATGTTCTCTTTCCTTTGGATGGAGTCATTTGGTGGTACCGTCTGGTTATTGGCCATCCATTGTATCTCTAGCCAGCTGCATCCATATACTGCCAGATATTAATCATGAACAATGGTATTAATAATTGGTGTCAGTCCTTCCATACTGTTGCTTGTCCCCAGCATCTGTTCAGTCATAATAGTAGGTCCTTATTATCCACTCCTAGGAAACAGTACTGGTCACCTGAAACCTATGCATTTCGGAAGCAGACTGAAAAGCTGATGTGGGCAATTAAAACCTTTATTTTATTTTTCTCTTCACAAAGCAAGGAAACACAGGAGCAGAATATAATACTTGTGGTGATAGTTTCAGTTGATTTGGTTTCATTAGGTGAAGAGGCTGATGCTGAGATGTGTTGCATTCAGAATAGGATGCCTCTCTGTTCTGGACACACATGAATCTATACAAGTGGCCGTTTCCAGTCAGAGTTTACTTCAAACAGTTAAAAAATTATTTGGCTTACAAGGTCTGAGAGACCTTACATCAAAAGATTTTTGTTGTATGCTAAGTATTGCATTTAAGATGCAAGGGGAAAATAAAAAATAGTGGATTTATTTTTCTAGTTAAACCAAAGCTGCCTTTGAAACTAGACTTCATTCTAGTCTTCCACTCCCTCCTTACACTCAGGTTTGCAAATTTCCTTGGCTTTAGATTTTGTAGCTTCAGGAAAGGATTCTGCATTTGCAGTCTTAATTCACAAAGCAGAAAAGAAGCTGTTCTTGTAGCACTTGTTGATTATACTTGCCTCTGTGGAAGGATTTTTTAAAAGGCAAAGGTGTTCCCTCGTGGTTTGTAAACCTCCGGTTTATTTTGATTCTGAGCCAATCACTGATAGTGATGTATATGAATTCGCAAAACCCTCACAATTGCAGCTTGTAAGGCTAGAATTTTTCTGATGGTAGCCTAAAATGACAGGCAAGTTGGACTTTCTTTGGAAGTGCTTTTGTTTTGGATTATCAGTGTGTCACTGAAAACTCAGTTCTCTTATAGTTAAGTGTTCTACATTACAATGGGGTCTGTTCAAAACAAAGTATTTATTGATCTGGTCAAAGCTATAAATGTATTTGGGATAAAAAAATTTCTGTTGAAGTGATTTCATCCATTCATTTTAAACAGAGCAGATGTTTTTTATCTTAAGGTTTACTCCATATTTTCTAGGACATGATTTATTGCAAGAAACTATTTAAGCTGACTTTTTTAGTTAACTAAATATTGGTACCATATGTGAATGCTAGCACATCATAATTAATTGCAAATGGTGACCCTTTTGTTGACCTTAATTTTCCAGCATGCATACACATAATTGAATCAAACTGTTCCAGCAAGTAGCAATAAATAAATATGACCAGTTAAAATAGTTATTTCCAATACTTACGTGTGATAGTACTACTTTTTTTTTTATTGAACGTTAGGCTGGTTTGAATTACCTGCTAGAATTCAGAATATCAAATAAGGGCAAACAGAGGGAGTTCAGCAAATCACTCCTTTGGCCTTCAAAAAAGTAAGGTTCATATGCAGTAGGCAAGCATAAACCTCACGCCTATAAAAGTATAGTTATCTTCCTGACATTTTTAAACTCATTAAGAATCCATTCAGATTGTAGAGATTTAGTATATAGTAATGTTTCAACCATTTAGACAGCATTAAGGAGTAGTTCGTTATTGAGTACTTTTTGAAAAACCTCTAAGTTTATTAGTTACAGAATTCTATAATAATCATATCAATTTTGTATTGCCATGCTTTATGTGGCTAATTTTAGGCCATTTGAAATCAAATGTACTTCTTTATATTAAAGCCTGAAGCTTATGAAGTTATTTAGGCTCCAAACTCTTACCTAACTGCATGGACTCCCCTTGAAGGCTGTAGAGTTCTAGGAGCTTAAATGGCTTTTTGAGTTGGGTTGGATGTGCCTGTGACAAAACTTCTTCCAGAACTATATATCTGATTGTGAATTAGGGTTAAACACAGTCTTTGGGACCGAGGTCAAAAGCAACTTGCTGTAGCTCTTTCTATGACGCAGTTTACTCCTTCTCCTTCAGTAATTCAAGTTTTGCTGGCTGTCATGATTAAGGAAAATTTCCAGCTCCTCATCTTCAAAGGATGATGTAATATGGGCACAGTCCCTGGTGTCCTTCCATCTTTGTCATAGTGGAAAGCATATTAATGTGGCTACTTGAAGAACCTTGGGAGTTGTTCTTGTCTGTTGAAATGGTTCCCTTGCATTTTGTTTTAGTGTGTTAGGAGCTGGGCTTTGGGGGTTTTTGTCTGATTATGCTACTGGTTTGTTTTCTCTTTAAAGTTATGAAATAAAAGCTGCTAAAGACCTGGAACGGTATAACAGAGAGGTCAAGAAAGCTATGGGACAAACAGTGCACCGACCAACAAAGGAGGCAGAAAAACAGAAACCCAAGCTGAAGACTTCCTCATCTGATCAGCAGAAGCTTGACAAGATATTTCATGCTCAAACTGAAAAGAAGCGGAAACCTGAACAGCCTACGAAAATTGTGACAGTGCCGTTTTCTCTGAGTTCATGTAGACATCAGCTTCGGAGACATGAGAATAATGATTCAGATGAACACGAGCTTTTGCTGATCCGTCATCAGAGTTTTCCTGATGTCTGGATATTTGCTACTGAAAAAAAGCTAACATTGCTGAATCCATATAGATTGGAAGAAGCCTTGCTATGTAAAAGATTACTGATGAATCATAAGCTTCCAGCAGAGAAACTGGACAACTCAATTGTCTTAACAGACAGGTATAGTACAGTTGAGCAAAAATTTTCATGTTATTTCAAGTGTCATTTGCTAATTATTTGCAGTAAACTCTGGTAAGGCCCTGTTTGCTAATTCTGTGATTATTTGTACATTCATTTATCTGTAAGAACAAATTTTAATGTTTGTATACTTTTACCTTATAGTAATGAGCAGGCCTGGTCAAACTCAATTTGAAATAAGTATGACTTTTGACCAGTTTCATTGGTAATGCAATGAAGACAAATTTCTTCCCTTAGAGGAAAATTAAATGCTCCACATTTTTGTGACTTCACTCTAGCTAACTTTCACCCATGGATTAGAGAATGGCTGATGTAACTTTTATTATATGCCCAAACTTCATCACTGCTTAAGATACATGAATAGTTGTGATTTTGTTGCTTGAAACAGATTGCTTTTTGAGAATACTTTTTGATCATACAGTCTTGATCACTTCTCATCACTTGCTACTTTTTTCTGTATTTTTCTCACAGTTTAAATTTTCACTTCAAGGATTTTGGTTTTTAACACTTTGGGGATATTTTTTTTCCCCAGTCTTATTGGTGGATCTCAGTATATGGCTGCTCTTTATAAAATGCAGAAGGATTACCAGAGTTTCAGTGGATCAGGATATTTGTCAGATCCAAGGCTTGTAGCAAATGGATTCCAGATAAAAGTAATAGAAGGTATGATGTTTTTAAAATCTTTTAGTCGTATTGGGACTTGTTTCTTCTGATTTAATGATTTAAATGGTTGATAGTGTGGATCATGTTATTCTACATCACCTCATCATTTACAGCACCAACATCCTGCTTTCCTTAATATTCAGATTTTACTACTTGGCAAAGAACATAATCTTCTACATAGGACATTGAGTAATGGAAACTGATAACTGAACAGAAAACTTTAATATTATTTGAAAGAATGCTCTGAAATGCATGTTTTCCTGACTTTTTCTACTTTTCTCAAAAAGCTGGATGTTGATATCCTTAACTGCCATTCTGACAATTTAGATAAAACTGATGAGAATTCCTTAGACCTGGCAGTTTCTTCCAAGGTGTTGCTTACTTGCAGAAGCTTCTGCGAGTACATGCTTTAACTGATGCCTCCTCTGTTGTCGAGCGGTTGAGGAGGTCCAGTAAGGAGCTGGATCTGGTTATTGACTTACTTTCATATCATAGTTGTAACACAGAGCCCCAAGGGGCCATATAGAGAGGGTGACAGGATCACCATCACACCTTTTGATAGAGCTTGATCTGAACTTTTTTGTTTTGAGACAGCCTACTTTTCAATATCTTTTCATTGATTGCAGAATATATCGGTTTCGTATAAGATCCTTTTACCTTAGCAATAGAGATCATATGTTTATACATTTTTCTGAAGAACAATTTATAGGGATGCTGTTGGAAACCCAGAGGCAACCCAGCCAGCATAAGTTCTGGGGATCAGGATTTTTCTAGCAGAATTGCAAGAAAAGCAAACATCTTTGGGGGTAGTACCTAGCTGACCGCTCAGAGAAAAGGTTCACTATAAAAGCTGTTAGAAACGCTATAGCTTCATGTGTTACAGAGCCCCACATATGTATAGCGATGACAGATCTACTGTAACATATGGGATCTTTTAAGGGTAGGTTCAAAAAAAGGATATAGAGCAACTCCTTCACTCAGAGGCTGGCTCTTGGGAAGAACAAAGCCTAAGCTGTTTTCATTACTGAATCATGCACAGCAAAACCAAGGAAACTTCTTTCTGACTGGCTAAATCCCTACATAAACAGCAAAATCTTTGTAGAAGAGCTATTCTTGTTAATAATCTTAGATTGAACAATTAGGGGAATAAAGCGTGTATTGTAAGAAGCAGCTCTTGAAATGTTTATTCAGTCTAGCAAATCAAAAGCTGAGGACATCTATGATATGTCTCTAGACAAATATGGGAGAAAAGGATCGTTGCTTAGCCTTTCTGCTCACATACCTTCCCCACACACACCTCCTCGTATTGTAAGTTCGGTCAAAATCTGATTAATGTAAACTGGATGTGAATAAATTGAATGTGAAAATTTGAAGACAGTTTCTAGGCAACAACAGAAGAGAGTTGTTGACAGATTTTTGTGGTACTGGAGTTAGGAAACTAGTTTTAAGAAAGCTTGAATAGTTTGAGGGCAGAATTGTACAATATAACAGCAAGGGACTCAACACGGTAGCCGGGAAGTAGTAACTGTCTTCCGATCCTGTGTTCCTAAGTATGTAAAATTAGGGAAACAAAATCTTCTGAGGAAACATTCTCATTTGGTTTATAGTTAGTCAAAGTGAAAGTGTTTTATATGCACTACACAAGTTGACAAACCGTGGTCATGGACTTGATCAGTACCATACAGCTAGCCCATATGAAGAATGGGAATCTAATTCTTTGTCCCAGACTTATATTTTAAATACTTGAATGAAACACTAATAACATCTGAGGTTTCTCGGTCATGTTTATAAGCTTCTGCTGATGACATTGTAACAGTTAACAGCCTCTGTTATTGAAAGAGCATGCCATTGCAGATGAAGGTAGAAATACCAGCAAACAAATGGAATTTCTCCCAGCCTTTTTTCCAGCTGACCCAAAGATTTTTACTTAATACGTCATCAGTCCTTCCTTCTCTTTTTCTTAAACTCATCCCTGAAATATGCTATCTTCTATAAATATGCTACTGTCTTCTACAAATACTTATTAAAGCTGATTTTTAAAAACACAGGTATTAATTATTTATATTCTTTATGTGTCCTTCTCTGGGAATTTCACTATGCAGTTTGAGGTTCTTTAATTTATAGATTCTTGTTGTATATTCTTTACAGAAAGTGACCTGCAGACCCGGAGTCAGTTGTCCCACTTATACCTGAGTATTCTATAGGATTTCTCAACCTTGAGAGAAAAAGTCTCATGTCTCATAAAACATTCTTTGCTGTCCGTATAGAAGCATTTTTTGTTCGTTGTCTGAATTTAGTGTCTGTTTTTGTGGGTTTTTGACATTCAGACACAGCCTGAAAGGGAGGGGCGTTCAGATATTGAACTAGAAGATGCGTCAGAAAAGTTTTGTTTCTTCAGGATATATTGTTTGTTTTGTGGACAGGGATTACCACTTTGCATGGTGGATGATGAAGTTACAGCTTGCTGTGGGGAGGTGTCCAGAATGCAAATGTGCACTTAGCCCACAGAAGCTGGAGATTTTCACCTTTCAGTATGCATAGGACCACACCTGAGCCCCATTCTCTGTGTGTGTACTGTTATAACTCACTTTTTCCCAACTTTTTGGGTGAATTGGATCAGTCCTAGTATTTGCTGTTTCTCAGCTGACCTATCAACTCTTTCTTGCTGTCAAGGTCCACTGTAGTGTATTTGAAGGTCTATACATTCCTTTGGGACTTCAGCCCTGACATGGTCATACTAGATGTCCCTTTCTGATGGCTGGTTGATTTCTTATTATTAATAGCCAGTAGTGCATGGCTTCCTTTTTCATCCTGGGTTAAGAGTTTTATTTTCTATAGTAGAAAGTTTCCTTTTTCTGACAGAGATAAGTCACAAGCAAAGGTTCCTTTTCTTTAGCTTTGAATTTGAAAAGTGAAAGTGGTATTTTGGCAATTTCTTCTTGCAAAACAGCAAGCTTTTCTGTTGATCCATGTGGATGTGTCTGTAATGGCATTGGTAGCTCTAAGATGCCTTCCCAAACAAGAAGGAAACTTAGCTGCTCCAATTTGATGCTTGGCAGTTTTGGCCACAGAAGAAGAGGCTTTCCTTGACCCATGGTCTGGGAAACCCTCTGAAGAGGGTTGTCAATCTAGTAGATTGCATTATTTGTTTGAATCTCCACACATATTCTGCTGAAGGAAAAGGAGCATGAGTATTGCTGGCTGTTATCATGTATTAAGTCTACTTATAATGTTGAATTATTAATTTGGATCGCAAGACCTTTTGCTTTGATATTGAGCACCTCAATAGGATTGTTTCCTAGATGATGATTATAATGACTTGAATATAAGACTGTAGATTAATTCCTTATTTTCTGTCAATGTGTGGGGTGTTTTACAGGACTGACTGACTACTTAATAACAAGAAAATCTGAACAGCTGCCTTAATTTGGAAGGTGACTTTGGTAATTCCCTTGTCAGTTTGGGCTTGCATCTCAACTGGTCTTTGATAAAGAAGCTTCTTTGCAATTTAAATTCCTACCTTTTTGTGACTTATGGCACAGAGGAACTTTATAAAAAGGTTTTGATTCTGGTAGTTTCTTACTTGAAAAAAACCAACCATGTAGTATTAGTTTTTCCTTATTTGGATGACTTATCTGTAAGGGACAACTTCTCTCATAGGATAAAAAAGAATAAATTCATTAGTCTTGCACTAAATTTGGCAGGTCTTGAGATTAACACTCAGAAATTGAATCTTATTCACTCACGGTGATTGAAATTCATAGAAATACAACTATACTTATTAATGGCCGAGACCTTTTAGCTAATGGAGTGGTTCTGAACTTTAATTGTTCTAATAACCTACCAGGAGTCTTTCTCACAGGCATAGCACGGACATGCCTTACTCTGAACCCCATGGCACCACGTGACACCAGATGTACCACTCCTAGTAGATTTTTGAAAGGTCTAATTAGGCCTTTTCTTCCTAACAAGGACTCACTTCTACTTGGAGTTTTGTTCTTGTTCTGTCGTTTTAGTCAGAAAACTATCTGAACTTCTGATAATGTTTTCCTTTTTCACAAATGCAGCCTTTGGATGGTTATTTTTATGAAAGCATGTGAGTTTCAGGCCTTACTTGCCTATTGTTTCATTTGAGGGTAAGTCTGCCCTCCGAATGATGGGAATGGAATTTGCCTTTGCTCCATATTGTTCAAAGACTGTACGACTGTAGCCAAAGTTGTTCCAAGTATCCTAGATCTTGGCTGTGCCCTATCTTCTTGTTTTGTTAGACTAAGATCTTTTGTAATGTCTCGTTGTTTCTGTTTATATTGATTACTCAGCAGTCTAAGGAGTTTTCAACTAGACTTTTCTCTAGTGAAAAACATGTTGTGAAATAGCTCAGAAAAAGTTTTTTGCTGTAAGTATGTCAGTTAGGCGAAATCAATGGTTTCTTTGTGGAACGTGCCAGTTGTGATTTGCAAATCTGTGACGCTGAGCTCCAGTCTGTCTTCCGCTGCCCTCCCGCCCCCTCATGTTCTGGCCGTACTGAGGCTTCAAGTGATGCTACCTTTGGGAGAGCAGTCTGTTTGCTTTGACTTAACTCAGTATTCTGGGATCTGCCAGGCATTTTTTTGCTGGGTATAGCTTGCAATGACCCCTACATACAGAGAAGCATTTCAAGAAGTAAGATGGTTTACTTTCTGTCCAGTTCTTCTTAAGATGTGTTTGTTATATGTACCTTCACTGCACATCTGTCTACTTGCCTTTGCAAAAGTCCTACAGAGAGATATGAAAGGATTGAGAGCAAGGAACACATCTTACCTGTTTCTGTAGCAATGGTGGGCCTTGGGCCATGCTTCAAGGCAGGCTTTTAGGGCAGAATTGTCTGCCTGATAGAATACATGTACCCAACATACATATATACAAAGAATGTGCTTACAAGGCCTCAAAGAGCAGTAATAGGTAAATAACCCATCTTCCTTGGTAATATAAAGTGCCTCAGCTCTTGTAACTGACCAGTGGAAAGTCATGCTGCTACTTAATTTCAGTTTGATTTTGACCATAGACTGGAAGATAAATAGTCTTATAGTGTCACCTAATCTAGGTGGCAGCTGGAAGAGAAGTTTTTCCTGGCCATCAGGAAGGAATAATCCAAAGATGATTGTGAATGCTTTGTTTGGAAAGAGAAAGGGGAAATTTGTAGCAATGAGAGCGCCACATTTTTAGTCATTTGCAAGCTAGTTTATTTGTTCATGGAAATATTTTCCTTGGAAGTTGCAAAGCGTTTCATAGAGACTACTGTGGAAACTGATTGAAGACTCCTGTTGGAATACTCAAAAATCTTAACTTATATTTTGACAAAAATTTACAAGTACACTGAGGCTTGGACATCTGCTTGTATCATCAGATGTTGCCAATATCTGAATTCCTGCAAAGACTTGCATTTAAATGTATGTTAATCAGCATGCAGTTGACTACTTTGCAGTCTAAAGAATGTAAGCAGAAAAGGAGAATGACACACAAACAGAAATACCAAAGCAGAAAACTTCTCTTAGCCAGGATTTGTGTTGTTCTTATGTTAGACTCTTTAAAGCCCCCTTTGACTTTCAAATTAATGAGCAGTATGGTGAAGTCAAATCTGGCAGTCAGAATTTGCAGACAGGGAAATTGCTATTGGTAAAACTGAAGAGTAGCAAGCGTTAGCAGTCTCATTAGCAAGCATGTATGATTGGTTTACTGGATTTGCAAAAATTAAAAAAGTTTTGTAAATCCAGAACCTCAGTTGTGAAATTTTAAAAGGAAGCACTGGAAATAAAAGTTGTTGAACTGAAAATCTCTTAAACACTTGAAACTTAACAAAATTTTGTGTCCGATCTTTGAGAGGCAATTATTGAAAGGTTGTCAAATAGAATAAGTTGTCATTTTAGAGAGAAAGCAACACAATCAAATGGTCTGGAACAGTTACTCAAATCTAGTCTTTCATTAAAGCAAAATTGGGATAAAAATGAAGAGAAAGGAGCTGAAGGAAATTAAAACCAGACTTTATCTTTTGCTCCTGTCTTTTACTGGCAGCCCTTCCCACAGGGAGATATTGGCATAGTACATCATCTTGTCACATGTAATAACTGTTGAACGTTCAGATAGTTTAACATTTGGCTTTACGATGAATCTGGTCACAGGCTTACAGCAGTACCTAAAGCATATGTCTTGTTTTTTCTGGCCACAGTTAGGGAAAGACACCTTAAAAAAGAGAAGGAAGACAATACAGGGTGAAAAAGGAAATGAAGTTTCAAATTTAAAGCAGTGCTAAAAATGTAGCTAGAAGGAGGTTATGTGATTTTATTTTTTTATATATATACGTATATTTAGGGGGTAGAGCGTGGTGTTCCCTATGTCAAATTCCCACTCTGGTCAAAGTATCTCTTGCCATGAAGCTTAAAAAGACCAAATGGCGTTATTTACCTGGTGACACACCCACATTTAGAAAAAAAATTCAACCTGCACAGTCCTCCTGTTCATCTATGCTGTGGTTTAATGATTGTCAAATAAACAGTGCCTGGTCACAGATTACAATCTCAGTTCCACTAGCTAATGAAAGTACATTGTGGTGACTTACATTGCATATATATTTTCTCTCACTTCTGGAATTTTTCACATTGTTGTTTGGATTAGGAGCATGAATGATCCCATATAACAGTTTGTTAGTTTAATCCAGTTCATAGCAATCTATTTGTCTCCAGCTTTTTTGACTGCAAAAACCATTTGTGACTCAGGCTAAATGTCATTTATCCTACCTGAGGTCATTACACAAAAGTGGATTTCTTTTCATTATGAATTGCATTCTTCCATGCTTTCCTTGTGAAGCTCTTTACTACTTAGACTTGTAGTAGAGGAAAAGGGAAGGTAGCCATGTGGGTTGGGTTGAGATTTCTGTGCACCCAACATGGAGTGAGAGCAGGAGCTCTGAAGGACTGCATGAGAATCTGTGAGCCTGACCCCTGGAGAACTTGCTTCTGACTGGGAGCAGAAGAAAAGTTAGCTGCACTGTAGCAACTTCATTCAAACTTTTTGCAAGAAGTGTGCATAAGAAGTGAAATCTCACACACCTCAGAGATTGAACAGAAATTTTGTTGGGAAGGTTGCTTAAATGTTTTATTAATCATTCTTATTCAGAGTGGTGCCTGCTGCAGCAGTGATATCATATGAATGATAGTATGAATCTGTCACAGAGCCTTAAGTTCTATGGGCTTGAGTTCTTCCTCTGCTGTGGTAGGAGAAAAAACTGGGTTTTTTTGGGTTTTTGTTTTTTTTTTTTTTTTCGGTAGAAGCTGAATTTGTTGTGATAACATTTGAACTCTATAGATATTCAAACCAATTGCATAGGAAATAGTGCCAACACTCTGTTTTAATTGTATTTTATTACTAGCTTCTACTTTAATTTCACATATGGTTAATTAAAGCCATAGAAGCTTTAATTTGAGCTATTCTCAAGACTGGGAATGCCACAAAATGTTTTAGGCGTTTAAACAGTGCCAGCTAGGATTTGATTTAAAATAAGCTGAGACATTTGTGATGTAAATGGGCACACATCATCATAATGAAGCATTGGACAAATAAATGTTTTTCACTCCAAGGGAGGAGCAAAAAATGTCTCCTAGTTGTATTGAATTTGTGAATTTGAATGTGAATTTACTAAGTGATTTTACATAAGTTTAATTTTCTCTGAATTGCTCCAGAATAGAAATCAAAGCAGTATATAAATTACTATTTTGTCTTTGTATTTTCAGGTTCTTCAGCTACAGAAAGTCATCTGGAAATAGAAGGGATGGCAAATTGTCTGCCATATTATGGTATTTCTGATTTGAAAGAAATTCTGAATGCAGTAGTTAATGGAAATGCAAAGGAAGTATATGAATGTAGGCCTCTCAAAGTGATAAATTACTTGGAGGTAAGACAGAAGTTTGCTTTTAACTGTTGGCCAGCTAAGCTTATTGTAAACCCTTAAACAGCTTGATTCTTCAGCTTTCTGTTTTAATTAATGTATTTCTGTTCTAAACAGAAGTTACTTTTGAAAAGGAGACTGTCATATCCTCTCTGAGGTGTATGGTTTCTCCATTGCTTACCAAAATACTTCCATCAGACATATCCCAAAATAGTTGTCCAATGTGTTATAATACGTGCTGAAAGGTGATGTTCACAAAGTGTTTCTATATAGACAGTTTTCAGACTAGAAAGGCATTGCTCCATGTTGGAATACAGAACTGCCATAAAATTGATTTATAAAGTCTAGAAGGCAGTTGAATCCAGAACAGGCATTAAGATTTAACTCCTTTATGAATAAATCTGTGAAAAAGTTATAAAATTATTTAAGATAGTAGTTTATGAAAAGTAGGCATTAATTGAAGTTTACTTCTCACGTAAACCTCAGGGAGATGTACATAGTGAAAGTCAGAAAGGGCACCATTTCCACTTAAAGAAAAATTCCTATGATTCATTCAAAGAAAGGACATAGATAGACAAATGGAAACTTTTTTTTTTGCCAGAAAAACAAGCTGTCACAGGAATTAAGACAGTGAAGTAAAAAATTAAGTCTCACATGCAGTAAAACCCATATGCCTCTGCAAACAGTTGTATTTAGTTAACATCAATAACTTCTGCAGTTATAGGAAGCACACACTGACAACCAACTGAGTCTTGTAAGTCCGCTGTATTCCATGCAATAGTGACTAAGCTCTGCAGTGCACTGACAGAGAGGAAACCATGTGTTCTTCACAAGCAGCCAGCATTATTAGTTGCCAGAAATACGGTGTGTGAGTGAAAAAGTATTTAATCTGTTTTCTTACAGAAGTTACTATGCAACAGTTGGAAAGACTGGAAAGACTCTTGTTAATAATTGGTATGCAAATAAATAAAATCGTCCATCCAGAGACAATAATGGGTGTGAAGTTTCAGAGACAACTAATACATGTGGTACTGGTTAAAGCTGGAGTAACTAACAGTAGTAGTTTTCTATCACTTCTTATCTAGATGTTTCACTAATGCTATCTTTAATCCCACTTCTTAAGATCTGTGTTCAAAAAGGTTACCAAAATACATGTTAAGTCTCTTCAGTATTTGCTAACACGCTTCCCTGAATCGGGCTACTTCAAAATGGCATCTAGGCATTTGCACAGAATATGTGTTTCATCTTTTAAACATTTATTATACAAATCTTTTCTAGTATTTTTGGGTCAGTAAGTTTACAGTGCTTTTGGAGACAGTGATTCTGTTGTGTACTGCTGAATCATTCTCGTGCGCTTGTGAAAGAAGCTTAAAGAAGAGATAAGTTAAATGTTGAGACAGGAATGGTTTGTAACTTGGTTTGGAGGTGAAAGCTTTATTTCCTCTACTTACAAATACCCATCAGTCATGTTTGAGCGGGATGTAGTTGGTTTAAAGAGAGACACACATGCACACATACAAATGTGCGTGTGTATATGTAGATATACACATACACGTACGTATAGAGGTATATACCAAGAGATTATCAAAGGAAGCCTTGCTAAAAGCAAAGTTAATTCTGTGAGGAACTGTTGGAAAGAAGGTGCATGTGCAGCCATCACAGTAGCTGGAAAATACATATTAACTAGGAAGTATATGGCTTGCCATCATGGAAAAAAAAAAACTATTAAAAAACCCCACACTGATTTCTTTCTTTTTTACCGTTCGGGGGGGGGGGGGGGGTGTAAACACTGGAAACGCCATTCACTGTCACGTTCAGAATTGCAACTGTTATCTTAAGCTTCATGTTTGAGCAGGCAGCATGTCTGCAGTTTTTTCTGTCTTTTGGTAGACCCAGAAGAAAGGATAGGATAGTGATTAAAGAAGCGGCCTTCCTAGGTAGGGAATAGCCCCCAGTGATCTTTTTTCACTTAGAGTGGGAGAAAATCTGAGACAAACAAAGTGAGAAGATTCAGACTGAAACATTATGAATGCTGCTTCAGGTTTGTACAATGTGAAAGGGGGATTATATGTTACATCCATTTCTGCCCAGGCAACATTACTAAAGTACAGAAGAGAAGGCAATGGCAGAAAGGCCCATCTTGGAGGAGGAAACAAAAAAACCTGACAACTTCTTTTTGAAGTTGCTTGATTCTTTGAGGATGGGTGCTTCAGTAATTGTGTTTATCACTCACTTCTGCTTTCTAGCATTGTGAGGTAACTGGATGCAATAGACAATAGTTAATACAACATTAATGTAAAATTTCATTTTAGTATTTTTAAAACTTTTAGCTGACTGTTTGACTTCATTTATGTTAGTTCAAAAGTTTGTGATGTAGAATGTGTCTTGTGAACTGGTAAACACATTCAGCTGATGCTGGTGCCAACAAGAAATAAGATACTCAGAAACACAAAGCATCTTGCAAAACTGGACCCTAAAAGAAAAAGAGTGCAAACATGACCAGGAGACTGTGTGACTCCATTGTAGAAGTGTCATGAAATGACCAGTAAAATATGCTTAGAGTTATGTTTGTAATTCTGGGCTTCGGAATATTTATCACCAGAAAAGAGAAGACTGACCTTTAAACAGTGGGTGCTTAATTCCTGCTTTCTGGTAGCCCAGGTTAATGTGTTAAAAAGTGGTACTTTAAAACTATTGAGGTTTTGCTTTTATTTTTCCTTTCCACAGGGAGAAGCAGTACGTTTAGCTCGGCAGCTGCCCCTACATTTGTCAAAAGAAGATGTACAAAACACAATTTACAGGATGAAGCAACAGCTTGGAAAGGAAAATAAAGGCTGTGTTCATGGTCGTCCTTTCTTTCATCACTTAACAGATATTCCAGAAGTTGACAAGCACAACTCCACGGAAATTATTCAGTAAATGGAACATTTTGTTTGGGATCATATTTCTCTTGCCCAATTTTGATGATTACTCTGTAATTTCAGTATGTTTTGTGCAAAGCTTTTGTATAATGACTTTTTATTATTGTATGTTCACCTCCTAGAGACTTTTTTCATTTAAATTCAAATGCTACTTGAAAACTGGAAATAAATACTGTAGAGAAATAACTCATCACTATTTTTTTAAAGAAGTTATTAAAGAGATGTTCTCAACTGGTTTAACACTTTTCTTATTGCTGCAGGTTTAGAAAATACCGGTGTGTCAAAACTTTTTTTGACGTGTAGTAGTTAAAGTTGCTTTCAACAGAGCCTGGAAAAGTTTATTGTACTAAGGATATGAGGTGGTAATTTTCAAAGGAATGTCAAATAGCTGTAGGTTTTTAAGTGTGGCATTGCCATATGCAGTTGTTACAGTTACAGATTTATGGTGTTGTATTTCTATTTGGAAATTGTTAGCTCGCATAAATGATATTGAAGTGTCCAATCTCCAAAAAGCTTTTTTACATGCTTACAAAAGTGTGATTTTTACAAGTATAGTACACTTAAAATTTCAGATCAACAAAAACTGGCCAATTACTTGAAAGGTGAAAGGATCAGAGTCACTGGAGCACAGGTTTGCACTGAAAACAGATGCCAGTATGTGTGTATTGGTGCAATGCTCTACACAAACTGTTTGGGGGCGGGAAACATAAACTGTCCTCACTCCAGGAGAATGTGGCATAACTAGGTCAAAGTCTGCTGTACAGACAAAGTCTGCAGGTTCTGGTAAACTTGTTCATTCTTTTCTACTGGAAGGTAACATTTACTCCTCTATGTCAAGTAGCAGCCTCCTTCCATAAAACTACCTGATGATGCCTTCTGTGCGTAGCAAATGTGATATCTCTGGAAGAGTATGTTTTAGAAGTTTCAAGAAAGATCACCTGAAGATTCCTGTCCATCCCCAGTTGTTGTGTTGTTAGCAAATCTTGGCATTATGAAAATGTGGTGGTAAGACCCAGCTTTATAGTGGCTGCCAGGTAAATGGTTGAAGGTTGCTGACAGACCTGGGTGCAAGCTAGTTTGTGGACAGGAGTATTGGACCAGACAAGCAGATATACAGTCTGAAAATGTAAATTACTGATCTATTGCTTGGTATCAGACAATGCTGAACTGTGAACTATGTTAAGAAATCATAGCAATACATGACAACATACACATTTTAAACTGAAAGGTAATGATTATGTTTTTATGCTGTTGAAGTAAGTTTATCCCTTTTATAAAGAGCAGGGATGATTGGAGGGCACAAGCAAGATAACTTTCCAAACTTAACGGGTGAGCAAGGCACAAGATGAGAATGTCACTGGAAAACTGGACACTTGTTAGCTGTAAATGTCACTCAGTACAGAAGATGTGAATTTTTAGAATGGAAGTGAGAAGGTGGATGGAGACACAGGAAGGAGTCGTGACTCTTGGCTCTGAGGCGGAAACAGGATCCCAGCCTTGTGGTGGATACCGAAGGTTATAGTTTGTTTATTTTTATTCTTGTTTGGATACAAACTGAGAGTTTAGAAAGTAGCCATTGCAGTGAGAAAAGCCAAAGGCAAGCTCGAGAATGGATATTTATCTCCAAACTAAGTTTGTTGGAACTTAGATGAATATGTGCGCCAATTTTAGTCAGTTGAGAATATAATGTGTAGTATTTAAGGAGATTCATAATTACGAGTTCTTTTCCAAAAAGTAAAAATAGCTATATCCTAATTATACTGGAGCAAATGCTTTCATAAGACTAGAGTCAACATTGGGTGCTTTCATATCATAGTACCATTGCAGAGGACAAGTTGTTTAATAGGCATTTGAGGCCCTAGGTTGAGGATAAAAAGTGATTGGTAGATTGGTGTTTGCAGGTGCCAAGGTGGGCTTAGTTGCTATGGAAGCAAATTAGTGTCAGGCTTTGCTGTGGGTGCAGGTGCACCAGGTTAGGCAGTTGGGAGCTGGGTATTCCCTCCTCCCTTCTCTGCTGGCTGGGTTTGCTGTCCTTTACCTTAGAGTGCTGCTGTGGATTTCTTCCTTAGGTACACGTACATACAGTTTGTTTTCTGTCTCTGTGGGGTATTGGGGTTGTCGTGTAGCTGGGTGCGAGCAGCGAGTGCAGTGGCACAGCTTCGGTGCTGAAAGTCTGGGTGTCTCCCCACACAGAGACCCTCACAGCTGAGGGTGGAAGTTGAAATTGTGAGTTGCTCTGGTACTGTGCTGATAGAGATGACTTTAGATAGGGCGAGTGTTGCCTTGCTTTATCCAGTGTGGACAGAAGGAAACATTACTTTCTGTTTCTAGAGATGCTCTTACTGATGCCTCTGGTGATGTCTCCATTTTATGTTCCTTATTTAAACAATAAGAGTACCTCAATTCTACACTTAAAGTTTAAAAGAGGTCAAATGATGCACTGGATTTGATGGTTTTTGAAAAGGAAAACAAAGCACATTGGCTTACTGTCATGGCATCAGCACTTGGTGCCACTCAGATGTTTTGTAAGTGGTGAACCCCTGAGGCCCTCTGGAGAGCACGCGGAGGCTGCCTGTCCCTGCAGCCAGTCACTCCCCACCTGTATGGGCTGTTTGAAAGGAGGAAGACAACCTGAAATGTGTAACAATGATTTGACTTGGTTATTGTTGTACTTGACCTGAGAGGAAAAAGCAACGGGGCAGGACCTGGTGGCACATGTCCCAGCAGCAAGCAGGCAGGATGCCACATCATTGCACCCCGCGCCATGCGCCCACGCAGTGGTTTCTAACGCGAGTGGCCAGGTCGAGACATTTCAGGGAACTTCTAGTATTTGCACTGCCCTCTGCTGTCACTTTGTTTTGGTACAATTTTGACTAAAAATGATGGCTGGGCAGGTCAGAGATTGACCGCAAATGAGCATCATTCCTTCCTTACTTTCAGTCACCAGCAGGTCAAAGCATTATTACTTATGATGCTTCTCATGGTGTGCATTTTTGCCTTCCTGAAATATGCCTAGTGCAGGTAGCAGTGATCCCTAAGGGGTAATCTGGAAATTTCCAGAGTAAAGCCTGATCTCATAATAAAAGTAAAAACCTTTTCGTTGTACATAGCTTTGCATTTTTCGGAGGATTATTTTACAGTGGGTTTGGGCAGGTTCAGTTTTGATGGTGTATTTGCAGTTCAGGTGGCTGCCTTGCACAAATTGTTGCATATTATTTTAATAGGAAACCATTGAATATCAGTTTTCTTTTTAAATACAGGAAAATCTCATTGAAAAAGAGTGTTATTTTTGCCTGCATATAAATATGGGTATAAAAATGAAATGGAGTCAGTGCCTTTTACATGTTTCTTTTCTGAATGTATTAGGAATCTTAATAATGAAGGGGTTTTTACCTCTCAGTTAAGAATTGTGTATATGAAGGGGTTTGGAGTATTTCTGGGGATTTTTTTATTCCTTTAGTATGAATAGTAGCAGTTCAGAGAATAATAGCAAAACCAGAGGAATGTTTAACTTATTTCAGGAGCATTTAGCAGTCATTGACAACAAGTAAAATCTGTATGATGTGATTTGTTAAAATGGATTCTTCTTCTGTATTTCTATATTCTAATATGGAATATTTAAAATATCTAGCAATAGGATCAATACTCCCCAGCAACATTCTACTTAGTATACAAGCACCCATTCATCAGCCTCAATTTGTGCAAGTAGTTTAATTCCTTTTTTTTTTTTCCCCTATATACATATTGGTATTACTTTCATGAAAGTAAGCATCAAAAAGCAACTTTTTAGGTTTTTTGAAATGGTTATAATATTTGGTCTTCAGAGCTTGTTTCATCTTCTGTAAAGCAGATCTAGTTTTTGTTTGGTGGGGGGATTGGTTTGATTTTATTAAACTTACAATTCTGAATTAATTTTTTGGCCACAGTAGCAACGTTGAAGGATCCTTGAAGTTTTATTTCTTTTGTACCCAGCATTTAACAGACTGGGTTAGCAATTGTAAGAAACTTAAGCTATGTCCTTTTAATTTTGCAAATGGAAAGCTACCAGAAGTAGCTTTTATTGTTTTTCCCTCTCTCTGTAAGTATGGAATATCATATCTGAAATTATGGAGAGTATAAATGTGGAAATGTTAAATCTTTTGTTAATGGCTTCGAATTAAGCACACATTGTTGCAGATGATTTGGAGGACTTATTTAAAGTAAATATACAATTTCAAGCTCAATTATCATTCATAGTTTAACTGAACCTAGTGAGATATTAGGTCTGTGAATTTGATACAGTGTTACTTCATAATTACAATGCTTTTTTACAGTAAATTTGATATAGAACAGTTGCTAAAGGAAAGCTGCTGAGTAGTGTGACCAACCATTTTATGGGACACATCTGGTGCATTAGTTCAGGATATGCACTGCAGAAGAACAGAGCCTTTTGCACAAAATGAGAAGGAAGCTAACTCCACATGTATACGTTTTGCGGACATGCGGAGAGGTTAAACAATTACGAGTTAATTGTGTAAGCTAATAGGAGGGGTGTTCATAATGTCATTTCAAAATAGCTAAGGAGGAAATGGAGGGGAATTATTGTTATAAAATCTCAAATGAACGGTTTACACCTGTTAATGTTACATTTAGAACAGCTGTTTCTTTTATTATCAGTAAACAGATGCAGAAAGTAATGGAATGTTTTAAAGCAATATGTTAATCCTGTCTTCCACTACTGAACATTCTCACAATATCATGATTAAATATTAACTGTAATGCTGCTGTCATCTGCAGTTACAGAATTCTTACTTGTTTTTTAATCACTTCTAGATCTGAAGTTGTAAACATTTACTCACAGTTACTGTAGTCTTTCATCAACCCGTTGTAAGTCATCTTGCACATCAGTAATTCTATTGATGGTTTCGTTGGGCTGAATTACTCAGCCAGAGTGACCCCAACTTTGGTGTAGCTCAAAGATTATTTCTGTATTTGTAACTTCACCCTGAAATGAAACAAGCTATATTTATAAGGGGAGAAGAAAATTGCTCTTGAGGGCCCAGGCTAACATGCATTTCATATGAACTTCATATGCAGTTAGTTGGTGTGATAGGTGAAGCTTTGCCAGAGCATGCTCAGTTAGGTCCAGCACTGCATATTGGGATAGCACCAGTCTGGTGGTGCCAGAGAAGTTCTTGTTTAGTGCATGGAATTTTTTGTTTCATGTGAAAATAATTTTATTCTTAGTTCATTTACTTTCTGTATGTTTTGTGACAAATGTATTGCGCTACTAAGGTTTTGAAATAAAGAACAGCTATGGTTCTGACAGCCGCTTGAAAAAAATTCCTCAAAACTGCAGCTGCAATACCATGTCTACCTAGGAAAAAAACCCACAAGTATTTCAAAATATTTAAAAATTAGTGCCTAAACTGACCTGAAGTTTCCTAGAAACCAGTACCCGCCACTCAAATGCTCGAAGGTGGCAGCAGTAGTTCAACTGGAAAATATCTGTCTTAATTTTAGAATTATATTAACTGTTCTAAAAAATGTGGCATTTCAATGCAATAACGTGTGATTGTGGAGCATTACTAACTCAGCACTCCAAGAACGGAAATGCAGAAGATTAATAATGTATAACTTGTTTGGCAGATTAGTTTTCAGGAAATGTAGAGACCAATGAATATGGCAGCTGCATTATTAAAATGCTGTATTCAAGTCCAGGTCAAATTGTTCATTCATGCATGGAGTAACTCAGCATTAATTGAATCATTACATTTTTTAGATATTTTAAATCACTGATATTTTTTGCTTCAGCACTTAAAATGCCTGTTTAAATTACAATATTCACAGAAAACAAGTGCTTTGGCAGAGGAATGCTGTGTGAAGCATTTAGATGTGTGTGTTCACTTGTCAGGTCATTGCAGTAATAAAATTGCATTGGTAGAGCTAAGGTTCTACCTTATTTCTAATGGGGGTACAGCCTGGTTTTGGAGGACTTTAAAGATGCTTAGTTGGGTAAAATTATCTGATTTGGTATAAAATAACAAAGAGGTTATGTCTTTCCTTGTTCTTGTTAGCCTGGTACTGTTTATGTTAGATAAATGAGAGATAGTGTTCCTGATGAAAAGTAAGAGAATGTATTTTCTCAATTTAAAAAAAAAAAAAAAAAGCAAGGGGACAGAGAAGGAGAAACCCTCTCGTGTTTGCTAAGTAGCTTTAAGAGTCCTGTCGTCTCACTTCAAGAGAATGGAAAGGAAAATTCTTTTTGAAATAATTTGGGTTTATTTCATAGAAAGAATTGTTGAAAGGCAAATAGTTTCAGCTGTAAGGACAAATCTAGGTATGATTCTTGTCAGATTTGGTCAAAACTGACTAGTAGTAAATAGATTATTTCAAAGCAATGTGCTGTTAGATTTCTGCTCTTCACTTAAGCAAGAAGAGCTTGACTATTACTTAGTTAACATTCCTGACGTTCCCTACAGCTTAGGTGTGTATAACTTAGAACAAGAACCTGTTAATAGTTACTAAGACATCTGAAACTATATACATGTAGTTCTAAAAAATGTTCCCTCATCAGAGGTATTCATACAGTTACTTCTCCCACAAGGTAGCCTCCTCTGTTACAGAACATTTCCTTAATTGTTGGACTTAAAGCTTCACATTCAGCTTCAAAATTTCCTTTTTCAAAACTGCATGCCTAAGATCCCATTGCCATTTAGGAGAGCCATACCTTCTATACTTATGGTGATCTTTGAGCCACTGAAAATGCTACCAACTCCTTTAGGGAGTATGGATTTGAAATTCCAGTTTTGGTCTGTATCTGCAAATAAGTAAATGTGACTATGCATCAACTGTAACAGCAATAAAATGGATACTGGCCTTTTAGAATAGTAGTATTTTATACTATTGGTGAGCTTCGCTGGAGAACCTGAAAATACTTAATAGTGCACCAACCACATGTATATTATAGAAACTGAAGTAACAGCTCAGCCTTGAGCTGGGTGCAGAGTTTACGGGGGAAAACCCCCCAACTCTGCCATTCAGCTTGCACTGTTGCATTTTTACTATGACAAGCATGAACCTAATGGTTAATGAGTGCGTGTGGTTTCTTCTTGCCGAATTATGAACTCCTGGTGAAGGAGTCCTCAGGACAGTGTAATTTCTGACTCTATGCTATTCTTGAGTCGTCAAAAGTTATGCGGGTTTTCATTATTATTGTGTCCTGTTTCTTCTGAATTTTATTTGGATGCTATATACCAACAAAGTGTTGTGCTGAATTCTTTAATCGTGTAAATTAATGAAAGTTTCAAGCACCACTAGATTAATTTTTGTTTGTTTGTTTTTAAAAAACCTGTGTGGATATAGAATTAATAAGACTGAAATCAAGTCCATCTAAGGAAACGCTTAAATGATAAAATACATTGCAATAATAACTGTCTCACCAGTTTTCTTTTCGTTGCCAGTCTAAGGCTTTTAACTGTAGCTCAGAAATCTGGAGCAAGTCTTTTGGCATAGCACAGTTTGTTGTAAGGAAGATTTAATAGCTTGTTATGTCCTATTTCTATAAACAGAAGTCATTCAGAGTTCAGCAGATATATTTAGAATCAGCATTTGTGCTGGTAGTTACAAGCTGAATAAAATAATCTTTGAAAAGCTCAATATACAGAAGGGAATATACAAGTTCAAATTTACCTTGCAACTAATTCTCTTACAAGAGACTTAGCCATAGTCACAAATACTAACCTACAAAATTGAGAATCACACTTATTATTTTATTTACAAATCTTTTTAATAATGACTTGAAGTGTTGTGTGCAAACTTAATATTTTTAAGAGAGTTTTATGATTACTGCTGTGCAATAGGTCTGCTCCTGCACTCTTTTCGCTGCACAATTCCCTAATCTTCATAGAGGAAGATTTCTCTGTCTTAAGGAGTGCAGTGTAAGGTCCAATAAAATGGCCAGCCAGCAGCTCCGGAGAGGTTCTCTCTGCTTTGGGCTGGTTTGGGTCAAAATATTAATAGGAGTTTACATTGAGTGATTTGTAATCTAACCTGTGATTTGTTGGCTTCAAGATATGCATAATATCTGAAAAATGTATGCGAAGTCAGTTTAAGGTCCGAGTTTATAGCAAATGGTAAATTAAAACCGTAGTGACCTTTTGGTCTTGCTGATCATGTGCATAAAGGTGTTCATCTCTTGGTCTGTGCTAATGACAGTAACGGGGCTCTTGCTCAGGGGATAGCAGGCATAAGCAATACTCTTGTATATTTGTTCTTCTGCTGTGTTTTTTATTGAGAAAATTTTGCAATTAAAATATTCATAATCATGCCTTGATGCAATTTTTGCATATTCTGTTTTAGAAAAGATAGTAGTCCTTTTCCTATGACAAAGGGTTCACTTAGTGGTGCAAATAGACATCAGTGCCCTAGTTTAAATTTCAGTTGATATTTCTGCCCTGATTGCTGGCTCTGGCCACGTTGGTGCGAAGTCTGATAATCTTTACTGTATCATTTCTGATAGAGATTTTGCCAAACACTCAGGAGTTTGAAAACTATTACTTAAAAGCATATTAGATGTTGCACTTGACTATCTTTTTCCTCCTGTTTTTTAATGCAATAATAACTGTTGTCCTTCCTTCAATATAAAGTGTCTGTGCTTTCAGTGTCATAAAAAATGTCACCCAATCATGTAATCACCCCATCATTAAAGAATTATCTTGCAAAGATTGTTTTGTAAATAACAAAAACCTTCATTTTTCTGTTCTCATATCTAAACAGGACATTTTTCAGTTTTTACCATGTTTGAATTTCAGTTGTTTCGGTAAGCATCAGAGAATTTTCCATGTAGCTGTATTTTTTTAAGATGTCATTCCTGAAAAGAGAAAACATGATTATGTTTTGGTTTTTTTCTCGTGTTAGATACAGAGATTATAAAATGATACTTCACAGTGTTCACTGTGTCAAACGTGTATATGCAAGTGAGAGTCATACTATGCCCACTTGTGCCTTCATTAAACTGGCATACTGAAAAGAAGACTGACCACATAGCTGGCTGTTGGTGAATCTGGGAACAGAAAACCTAACATGCTGATAGTGTTTCCCCACTTTAACTACATTGGAAGTCTACTTGTTGGGGAAAATGGTGTGCTGGTACCAAATGATATATCACAATGTGCGACACAAAAGACTTCCTTTTTTCAGTTTATATGACATGACCTGTGGGCTAACTGAAGAAAACATCACTGAGAAAGTGCTACATCTACATATACAACGTTCCTATTGATACATTATTTTTCTAAGATTTTGCTGAGTAAAGCTATTTCCATACATAAGCGTTTTGGCCATCTGCAACTGCTTGTCAATGAGCCTGGTCTGAGAACACTGGTCGTAATTGTAACCTCAGGAATGTGTGACCAGCTCGTGGCCAGCTGTGCATGCCCTGACTTTTCCCAGGTGTTAAGATACATGGCCACTTTTGTTCACTTTAACCAATAAGGCAAAATACAGTCCTTGTTTTTCCCCACCTTGTATTAAACCTAAAAACTGTTGGGCTTTATTATTTTTTAATGTCGTAGCAAACAAGTAGATGAAGTTGTCAGTGTTATTTAGTTATTGTGCCTCCATGACAGTGTGCCGCATCTATATGATAGTATGTATTTAGAGAAATACAAAAAGGATCCTTAGTGTGCCATGGTCTTGCTATAAATTAACAGTGCTGACCCCGCAAATCACACAAATGCTCTTTGTTTTTCTTTTTTGCATGTCTGAAAAAGATTTTAATTATGTTTCAATAGTATAGATATTTCTGCAGTTGAAGCCTCTTCAGCCAGAGTGAGTTTGGCTACATTTTCTGATAGGTTTTATTTTAATGATCCATTTCTTGATCACAGGAACACTCACTAGCTGTCTTCTGTATGGGAGCCTAGTTGGAACTCCTCCAAAGTCCAACCTGGAGTTCTTTGCATAGGGCTGTTCATATTTTGTCTTTACCTGTGTAGCATTTTCTTTATTTGTGTAGCATTTATATATTCAAGGTGAGGCATGAATAGCTTGAAAGCAATACATATGAGCACAGGTCTCCTTACAGGTGTTGGTGGTGAGAGCATTTCCAGTAATCACAAGGTCAAATTTGCTCCATGGCTTGTGACACTGTTTAGTCAAGTAAAAAGTGAAAGCATGAGATGAACTTACGGACATGATAATTTGCACAGTGTGATTGTTATAAAAAATAAATCCACTTCTCATGTCACTGCTGTTGGCTCTTACTTGCCAACAAGCTGACATGATCTCCACATAGTAGATATGGACAAGAAATGAGTTTTTAACTTAGATCTGTTCCTTATATGGCCAAAAAGACACATGTTATCCTTAAAAGTAACCTACTTATTTGGATCAGTTTCCATGGAATGAACTCAGACCTTGAAGCAGAGCAAGTCTGTGTCTTCTGTAACAAGTTCTAAATTCGTGAAGTATGAATTTCTGCCTTCTATTGCCTTTCAAAGACCTTGCACTGGTGGTTTTGGTCATCTTTGAATGTAGTAAGGACATACAGATTCTAAACCAGTGCTGGCGTTTTCCTAAATGTAGAGAAGTGAATGAGGGACAAGCACATGTGAAAACTTTGTACGTGCGTAAATGTTTTTCAAAATCTAGTTCTCAGGGACTCAACTCATTTCATCTTGAAAGTCAGTGAAAAATTAGGCTCCTGAACTCTTGCTTAGCCCTTGAAAAATGTACCAGAACTGTTTGGGGAGAAGAGGATCACACCAATCCAGCAGTGAGACCTGCTTAAACATAAACTTGTAGCAAGACAAGTTCTCCCTTACAGCTGCAATGATATGGAGCACTCTTGCATGATGATCTTACATAAAATCCTGAATGATGTGCTTCATCAAAGCTGTTTTTGTAGTTAAAGTACTGGTCTCTGAATCCTCTTTAAAAAGCGGGGATGGTCCACTCTTCACCAGAGCACATGGGATAGCTGATAAACCCTGGGATAAAACTGCATGGTACAAATCACTTGTGATTTGTGCCTCTGACTGACGTCTCTGGTGAAGACTCCCAGATACGCACCAGCGTTGTGAGATTCCTGTAACCACTGGTCTTTGGTATTTCCTGTGAAACTTAAACCTAATGTTCAAAATCTGCATCAGCACTGAACTGTTCTGTCTTTTGTTTTCTGTTCGTCAAGGTGGCTTTTCTCATTAACATAAATCACAAAGCTCCTGCAGCAGTAGCATTGTCCATATGATATACAGCATCTCTGCTGGGGCCAAGGAATATTTACAACCCAAAATGCTCTGCTTTGCTTGATTTGGAGAAGCCTTTCATTGTTTCTTCTTTCACAGTTTATTGCATCCTAACGAGTAATTCTGGTTATAAGATGGAACAAATAAGGGTCTTTAAGAGAAAATTATATAGAATACCATGATACTTTTATTATTATGCGTGTCTGATGTGAACAAAATTAATTGGCCAAAGGCAAATAAAATGCACCCCTGTGGACATTCAGAAGTTTAAAACAATGAAATAAAAATATCTGCAGTGCCTTACATTAGACTATGGTGAAGAAGTTAACTGGCTTTAAATTGTCTGTAACCTAGTTGAAGAAATAAGATACTTGTGTGGGGTATGGATACATAACAAACAATTTCAAAGAGTATTTGGCAGTTTCTTAGAATTTCCTCCAACTGCTTTCAATTCAATGGGAGTGAAAAGCTATGCTACATTATAGCCTCACTTGGTATTTTATTTTGGAGGAAGGCAACTTGGAAGCAAGTCTACTTTTTTTTTTTTTTTTTTTATTGCTCAAAGGTGACAGTGGAGAAAAAAAAAGTAAGATTAGCTGCACGCTTATATTTCTTCATACCTGCTCATCTATCTTACTTTCATTGTTGCCTTTAACTTTCAGTCTTGCTTAAGCAAAAAGAATTAAAATGCACACAGATATACTTGCTAACATAAGGTATATTAGTAAGTGTAATTGGTGGCAACTGCTTATTTCATGTATGAAGAATCTGTGCACATGCTTTAGTTTCCTGCCCTTTCTCAGAGGTTGCTTTTGGAGAGGGAATAGATATTTCTGATGCTATCTTCCTATCTGCGTGTCTTTATAGTATTTATTTGTTGTTATACCTGCTGAGATGATGTTGAATGCTTTCTTTATGAGGACTTCAGACTAGCTGGAGTAGGAAAGGTTTTCTTCCTGTACGGCTTTTGAAAGATCAGTAAGAATTGCTCTGATTCAGTGCAGCTTTCAATCATGTTGCCTTCTGCTGCATTTTCATCAGATATTGAAGACTAAGTAGTATTAATCTGCTTAGTAGCTGGGTGGAAACCGCAGGGAACAACTAGATGTTGATTTTTCTCTGCTTCCTGTAGCAGCATACGAAACCAGTTGAGCAGAGCTGTTAGCCTTGCTTCTGAGGGCTAATATAAATTAGAGGTCCTGAGCACTAGGGGTTGTTAAAATTCTCTTAGGGCTCTTTATAAGATGTTAACCCCCATGGTCTGGCAAGGCTCCAAACAGGGTAATTACATTCTTCCTACCTAAATTCCCCCTGCAATTGCAATTCGATGTCCTGGTATTCCTCACTTCCTCTCCTCTGCCCTGCACTGTGGAACAGTTGTTGCATTTCATCCCAGAGGTACTTGCTTTCGGTGACTGATGGAGTGATCTGTGTGTAGTCTATGAAGCATTTTAAGAGCCTTTTGGATGAAATTTCATTTATGATGCTTAAATTTTTGTAATTATCTGCTGTTTAAAATGGTCTAGGTTAATCTGAGCCCTGAATGCATGTGAGCTGTGTGTAACAGACCTGGAATGAGACTGTACCAACAACTGTTCTTATTCCTTGTTGAACTTCTTCACAGGGGTTTTTAGATAGAAGTAACAAACCAAACTAAAAATATAGGAAGGCTTTTCTAAAGGATTCGTTACAAAATAGGAAGAATACGAACTTTGTAGTAAGGCTAATGAGATTTTTTTCCTCAATTGAAGTATATATTGAAGTGTGTATATATATATATATATATACACACACATATATATATATAATGTTGTCTCTGCTTAGGGATTCTGTTGTAACCTTAAGGTCTAAACACCCATGTTCCAAAAGTTACTCTTTTTCTACCGCTTATACTAGAAATGCCTTTTATTATCAAATGCTAGAATTTTTATTAAAGATATTGCATACTAATTGGAAGTAGACTAATTATATATAAATAATATATATATCAATAATAGACTAATATATATAAATTTAAATGTTGCCTATAAGCAGGCAGATACGGAGTTAGTACTCAGTGTTTAACAAGATAGTAAGGGAGCATCTGTATGTGCCAAATACACAGAGACTTTAAATACAGTGTTCTGTAAATATGGGGTTTGCGTATCGTGTATCTGCAGTACAAATAGGATAAAGCAATGCTGGGGAACATCTTTGTGTTTAGTTTAACGTTAGTTTCTCTCATTGCTCATGGAGTGACCCATACTAAGCCTAATTATACTACGTAGGAAATCTTTGTACAGACACTAACCTGAACAAACCAGACTTATTTCATGAGATCACTTAATATGGTCTGTTGTGTATGACAGGCCATTGCATTTCACTCGGTATTAGTGCCAAGCCTAAATATTTGTTTAGGTCAGATATTTCTCTCCTAGAGCATCAGCACATTGGCTACAGGTAGAAACAAAAGATAACTGCTCATCTGTGCCATACTGTCCTCGCTAATTAAGTGAGATCTCTCAAGGTGCTCTAAGTAGGTGAACTACTCACCAGGGTGTAAGGAAAGTTGAAGATTTTGCAGGGGACTCATCCGGTAGCACAGTAAATGTATTTCCAGTCCCATATGACAAAAATCAATATATGACCCTACACAAGTGAATGTGATGCACTACATGAGCTCGTGAGGGGATTCTTAGTGTTACTTTGAGTCAGTACAGATCTCTGGGCATCTTGACCCCTGCATCAGCCAGTCACTCTCTGGTGCTTCTGAGGAAGGTTAAAAAAGCAAAAACAAACTGAAAGAACTCTTCTTTATGTTAAAAAAAAACAAACCAAAACAAAAAAATCTCTACTTTAATATAGTAAGTTTGAAAGCCTGAAACTTAGAATGTCCTTGAAAGGTCTTTCATTGTGTTTCAGTGGAAAAACTATTATAAACATAAGGTATCTTTCTCTTTGACCTGTGATGAAAGCTGAAATAAATTTACTTAAGTATTTGACACCACGTTTAGCACAATATGCTCTACTGCTTGTTGTTTAGAGAGGAGCCTATACTGGCTACATAGTTTGACGTTAATATGAGTTATACCTGTATAATCCCACTCAGTGTGGCTTTAATGGATTTCAACTTGGAAGAGGAAATTTGATTCTCTTGCCTATGATCAATTCAGACATATTGTCACTTAAAAACAGTTTGCCATTTAGAGTTGAAGTGAGCCTTTTGTACAGTTTTAGTACTGTAACCTTTAAGAGTAATGATTTTTAATTGCAATATATAATAGTAAATATTTTCATAAAATATGATTCTGCTATGAAGCATATCTTATGGTTGTTTATAGTTAACGTTACCACTGCAGTTTAAAAATACATTAAGTTTGTGATTCTATCACAGAAGGAAATGCATTATTTTTAATTACTTTATATGTAAGTAAATATAAATAGTCATACTGGTGGTCTCCTAACAGGCACAAGAGCAATGTACTCTCTCTTGCCATCCGCTCTCACACACACTTATGTCTTCTAAGCATCCTAAATTTTTTATATTATTTTGTTTGTTCGAGCTTTGGCAAATCAACATCCTTTTAAGTTTTGTACTACCTTCTGTTTCCAAGATGAGACACATTCCTGGAAAGTTTCATGCAGAAAAAAACCCACATACTTTAATACTATAGGAACACTTCTTTTATTGAATATATTCTTAGGTAAAGGTAATCTGATAGAATAAGGCAGTGAAGGATTTGTTGAAATGGAAGATCCTCTCCCTCTGGAAAGGAGGAATGTGTTCTTTTCTTCTACTCATGCATGACTTTCTCACCATCTCCTGCTCTTTCTTTTTTGTTATCCACAACTGTCTTAGGTTTGTTTTTTTTTAAACTCTCCATCCACAACTTCTTTCCCCCATAGCACTCATTGCTCTTGTGAACAACTTTAATTTGCTTAGAAATGCCTTTTTCTTGTACTATAAATACAGTTTTGTAGAACTCAGTAGAAACTTTCATATCTAATGTTGAAAGAAAAATATTTTTTCCCTGTTCCACACAGTTTCTTACCTATGTCTTCTTTTTTTTTTTTCTTTTCTTATTGATACCATTTTTCTTCCTCACCCTCTCTCTTTGGCACTTCAAACTCAAAAATTCCCTTCTGTGGTTGCATGGAATTAAAGACACGGTCTTAAATATTCTAAAATATGTACAAAATTGAGTTCAATGGATTTGCATTAAGCTTTTTTGGAGAAAAATAATTTTCAGTACTAGTGTCCTAGTCAATGTGGGAAATATGCTTTAGAAATTTCAAAAAAGACATTAAAGCAATATTTCTCAGACCCCCAACCTCCTCGTATTTGGGAGATTGTGTAGGCTACCCAGAAGAGTAGATTATTATTGCTGTTCATTGGAGGGAAACTGTAGCAGTATCTGTACATACTCCAAAAGTTCATCATCATTATGGGATGTTGTCTTTAACAACTGCTCTAAATTCCATTCTTTTACAACTGTTTTGTTAACTTGGTTGTGGAGACAGGTGGATATTTACACAAAAATTTTGTTGTACTCTTGGGGAAAGCAGCCATACCAGGAATACTCACTTTAAATGAAATTGAGTAAATAATTTGAAGGTGACTTACTTAAGTTTTGAAACAGTTAACACTCTCTTAGGAGGAGATGAGGGGTAGATAAATGGTGAACAACTGGGAAGCTGGCTCTGAAGCACGTGCTCATGAATTTGGACACTGACTAATCTGTTTTGGCTGTTGCTGGCACCGCAAATAACAGCATAATGCAAAACCTTCCTGTTTCTTCTTACTCTGTCGTTTTAACTTTCCACCAAGGGCAAGCAGCGGCCACGAGCCAAGCCCTCAATGGCAGAAGTGAGAGCAGCAGCTTGGCCCGGCCTTCTCGCATGGCCAAATCTGCAGCCTCCTTCTCCCCACTGCAGCAATTCTGGCTCTTCTGCTGATCGATGCACAGCAGAGCACGGGTTTGGGAGGGTTTTTTTCCCCTTTGCCAGCCTGGAATCAATCTGTGACATCAAATGAAGCATATGACTGGTGAAGGGGTGTCAGCTGCAGCCATATGGCTTGTATGTGCCCAGGAGCAAAACTAGACACCTGTAACTGTTTTATGTTGTACCATCCTCCCTGATTGCCTTGGCAGAGTTACTGGACTGAGAAAATCATCTAAAGAGAATTGCCAATATGAAGATGTTACCATTCAGAATTATCTTATGCTGGTTTCCTATTAAGCTCTCACACTATGACGTGCTGTCGGATTTGTTTTTTTTTTTTCTTACTTTTAATTGCATAAAGATCATGAGCTGCATATGTGACTTGCTCAAAATGTTCTCATATTTAAATTATTTTTGTTGGTTCCCTTAGAAACCTGATTATTTGCGTTGTCTTGTAGAGAAGTCACGCTCTTCAGAACTCAACACAACCTTAGTGGTGTCAGGTAAAATTTGCCTACTGTTTCATCATCTTATTTAAAAGTTATTCTAGCACTCTATCTCCTTTAGATTATCTATCTTTTTACCTTAACTGATGACCCAATGATCTAAATTTAGCCTCAATTTTTTAATATTTTTTCTTTGAAAGGCATCAATAACAGACTTTATCCTCTACTTGCTCTTTTCGGCTGCCTCAGTTGTCCATTTGCCTTAGCTCAGGTTGTAGACATGCAGTAAATCACTTGGTTACTGAAGTGTTCTCTGTATGCTCTGTTATGTTCCTGAAACACAATAGTGGTTTGTTCCTGAGGTGTGTATCTGAAGGATAATATCAGCCTGTTCCTGCATCTGCTTGGGCTTCCAGCTTATGTGTGGCTTCAAGGCAATGTGGAATGTCTCTGTGACTAACGAAGAGTGTGTTGTGATGCTCTTGGACACCAAGAGCTGAAGGTATAATTTGAAATAAGTAAAAAAATATGCAGAGAACCTATATATAAATGTAGTATTGCACACTTCATTCTGGACATTTCTTGTGTTAGTATACGTGCTAATATAATTTTGTGTGTATGAGTCCTACAGAATGTAGGTTTTGATTATTTCAGACAATGCTGCCACTGCCTGCTTTCTTTGCCTTTTTATCTGAAGAACTAAAGTAGCTTCAACGACATCATTATCTGCTCTTCCGACTTACTTTTGCAGTAATTCATGCTCCAGGCTGGAAAGGGTATTATGGGCTGCCTTGCCTTCAGGTCTAAACATCTCCATAACAGTCTTGCTCTTGCCTTCATGGGCTGCTCTAGGACCAAATCCCTTTTTAGCACTGCTGTCTCTCTTAGCTCTGTCCCATAGGGCATCCAAAGAAAATGTTCCCTGAACAGCTTCTCATCTTCCATTCAGCTTGGTTTTTTGTTGGTTTTTTTCCCTTCTAATCAGTGTAGGTGTAGGACAGAGTTCCTGCTGACGGTGTCCTTTCTGGACACTTCGCCAGCACATCATCCAGTGCTCCCAGTGCCTGCCCTCTGGGAAGCCACAGCTCCGTCAGAGGCCGTGAGCTTGTAAGGAGTATCACATGTCTGTTACGTCATTGGACCCGCACTGAAAAACCTACCAATGCTGTGAATTTTAAATTAATATAGCCTTCTGTATTGCTTCAGCTGGAACAGATCATATGGAAAGTATCTTGTGGAAAATCTGTCCTATGTTGCAAGAAGATTTAGGTGTGTTCTCAAGTTTCTATAAAAAGTAGTTTTAGATTTTCAGTGTAACCAAATGAATTATCTTATGTTTTTCCTCTCAAAGCCCATGTTTTATTCTGAACCACGCTAAACTTCAGGCTCTGTATGTGAAAAGGTTTTTGTGGCTCGATGTAGAGAAAAATGAATTGGTTTCATTATTTCCTAGACCTTTTTCACACCCTCCATGTCTTTGTGCCCATTCCATAAAAGTAATAGGTTTTAACAATCCTGTCTTGATAAAGTCAGACTTCATCTGTTTCAGACTCTTCTAACTATATTAAGACTAGCTATCAAATAACAGGGAACATATTAAAGCCCCGTTCCTCTGAGGCTCAGACAGTCCCTGCTGCTTCCCTAGGAACTACAGCAGTTCCTTGTTTTTTTCAAGTGTTGCTGTTTAGAGTTAGATATCTGCATTAATTTTCTTTACCCGTTGATGCAGAGTTGTAGAAAGCTCTCCTCACTCTTCAGACAGGGCTTTTCTATGTTGAAGCTCAATATAGAATACCTTTGAATCACATAGATGAGAGTCTGTGTGGGCAATTGCTTGGGGAATAAATTTCATTTATGCTGAAATACATATATACCTTCAAAGTCAGTTTGTGTATAGCTGCAATGATCCTCATTCTGACACGCACCCCCACCATCCCAATTAACTGAAGAAATATAGATTCAAAACTCTGAAGTCTAGATAAAAATAAAAATGAAAATAAAATAATTTTAAAACTCCACAAATGAACCGCATCAACCCCGCTGAAGTGCAGTTAAGGCTCTGCTACCCTTAGAAAGTAATAAGGAGGGCAAACAAGGTACAGTCACACCTAAAGGAACACTTATTACAAGAAAATCTGATTGCAGGCATATAGCAAATATGCAGCTTACACAAATCTGTGTGGGCAAAATATTTGCAAGATCTGTTCATCTATAATTTTTTATCACATTTCTTAAGTACAGGAGACAGTCTCACAAATTAAGGGAAAACTCGTTGGCCATAGCTGGTAAGTGGTGACTGGAATTAATCAGAGTCTTGATATGGTGAAATTCATCCATTTTTCTTATGGTCCTATTTGCTGCTAAAATAACCTCCTATATTTTTTGGTTTTAGTAGTGATGTCAGTATCTTGGACAAAGTTCAGCAAAGGAACTATATTCGTTTTGAATTTCCCCAATAGTTCCTTACATCATATTATGGCTGCAAAATAACTAAATATTTTCATCATGTTTGGTTTGAGCTCTTGATTTCAATTCCCAAGGTATGTGACTCTTTCAAAATCATTCAAGCCTGATTCGAACTCCTACATCAATTGTAATACTAAAAGTGGGAAGAGGGACTGGTCAGTGTTTGCATGAATAAAAATGCAGTTCGTCTCCGTGCCTGTACTTGAAAGGATGCTTGTGTAAGTTACTGAAGCTGAGGAGTAAGATCAGTAGCAAATTACGATCTTCAGTCATGCAGTTTCTGATGGAAAGGGGCATCTAAGAGAAGTTTGTTTATGTATGTTTGATGTAGGTTGGTAGATGGGTGGCTTCAAAGATCTTCAAGGAAGTGTTGAATGAACGCATATAAGGATTTCTTTAAATCATAGAAAAATGGGTTTGCGTGGCAAGGGTTTGGTAGCAGAGGAGTTACAGGGGTGGCTTCTGTAAGAAGCTGCTAGAAGCTTCCCCCATGTCCAATAGAGCCAATGCCAAGGCTGAGCCAATCAGCTATGGTGGTAGCACCTCTGTGATAATATGTTTAAGAAGGGGGGAAAGTTACTGCACAGGAGCAATTACAGCTGGAGAGAGGGGTGAGAGAACCAGCTCTGCAGACACCAAGATCAGTGAAAAAGGAGGGGGAGGAGGTGCTCCAGGAGCCAGAGCAGAGATTCCCTCACAGTCTGTAGTGAAGATCGTGGTGAGGCAGGCTGTCCCCTGCAGCCCATGGAGGTTAACAGTGGAGCAGATGTCCACCTGCAGCTCAAGGTAGACCCCACACCCAAAGGAGGCTGTGACCCTGTGGGACACCCATGCTCCAGGCTGATCTGTGGCCACGTGATAGAGGAGCCCAGGCTGGAGCAGGTTTGCTGGCAGGACTTGTGACCCCACAGGGGACACACACTGGAGCAATCTGTTCCTGAAGGACTGCACCCCATGGAAGGGACCTGCGCTGGAGCAGTTCATGAAGAACTGCAGCCCATGGGAAGAGCTCACACTGGAGAAGTCATGGAGGAGTGTCTCCTGTGGGAGGGACCCCACATCAGAGCAGGGGAAGAGTGTGAGGAGTCCTCTCCCTGAGGAGGAAGGGATGGCAGAAACAAGTGTGATGAACTGATCGCAACCCCCATTCCCCGTCCACGTGTGCTGCTAGCAGGGAGGAAGTAGAGAAAATCAGGAGTAAAGTTGAGCCTGGGAAGAAGGGAGGGGTGGGAGGAAAGGGGTTTTAAGGTTTGGGTTTACTTCTCATCATCCTACTCTGATTTGATTTGTAATAAATTAAACTAATTTTCCCAAGTCGAGTCTGTTTTGCCCGTGATGGTAACTAGTGAGTGATCTCCCTGTCCTTATCTCGACCCACAAGCTTTTCATTAAATTTTCTCTCCCCTGGCCGACTGAGGAGCAGAGTGATAGCATGGCTTTGGTGGGCACCTGGTGGCCAGCCAGGGTCTGCCCGCCACACTGATGCAGGAAAACAAAATGGCTTTGGGGTTCCCTGTCATTTAGAAAGCAAAGATTTAAGCTTGACTGTAAGAGGGCATTCAAACAGTTGTAAAGCAAAACGAGTCTGGCATGAATGTATTTAATGAGATGTAGAGTCAAGGTAATGATGAATAATGACTAAATACATTTGTAAACAGGTGCAAAACGTTTTTTTCCCCTGCCTGGAGAGCTGCCACTGTTATGTG
Organism: Leptosomus discolor; assembly: GCF_034619465.1. NCBI lineage: Eukaryota > Metazoa > Chordata > Aves > Leptosomiformes > Leptosomidae > Leptosomus > Leptosomus discolor. The sequence continues at coordinate 35,008,816 of NC_141395.1, read as the reverse complement.
ATAGCTTAATATTTCAGCTAGAACTACAGCTGGAAAGACAATGATATTGAATGATTTGCATTATCCCTTCTATGCTGCTGAAACAAACATACCCTTGTAAAAATAATACCAAAATAAACTCATCAAACAGACTTTGCAAAAAGCTTTACAAAAAGAGATTTTTTTTTTTTTTTTTTTTTTTTTTTAAAAGAGTGTACCTTTGAGGAAATCCTTTGGGCTCTGATTGAGTTTTTGGGTAATTTTTTTAAACCTGTATTACTTAAAGTCTTGAGCTACAGCTATAAAAGGCCTTACCTTGAACTTGTCACTATTGCTGCTTTCTGACGTGGCAAGTGGCCTTTGAAAATAGACCACTCACCGGGACAGTCTGGTATCAGCTTGTGATTGTTGTCCAGTGTTACTTGTATAGCACTAGGACTCTGGTAGATGCTGCGTAAACTTGCAGCAGAACTGCAATCCCTAATCTAGGACAATTAATGACAGTTGCTAGCCTAATGCTAATTAGAACATTAGCAGTAATTTGTTTTCAAACTGCATTTCTTGGCTTCATTATGTTCAGGCTACAGGTGGCTGGAAACATGTTCAATTTTGATGCAATCACATCGTTGATGTCACTGCCTCATATTCAGAGCCTCTATTTTTATGCCTCTAACATATATGTCTTAAAAAAACCTGCACAGCAAAAATTCAAATATTCCTGAGGCTAAAAGGAGAGCAAGAAAACAAAAGCATCACTAGCTAACTGAGGATTATTATTTTTAATTCAATATAGCATGCATAAACAAACTTGAACAGGACTGCTTGCTTTAAAAGTCTAATTAGAGAGAGGTTCTTAATAATATTAAGATAATAATAATATTAATAATATTATAATAATATTATAATAATATTAAAATATTTCTTCTAGCCTTGGACTTTTGGACTTGGGAAATATGTTAATGTGCCAGTACTAAATGTATATTGCGGTTTAGCTTTCCACCAATATTATTAGTTTCCCAACTGTTTCTAAATATTTGGTTCAACGTATAACAATGCAAACATATCAAATGTAAACATTGTCTTTTTAATGCGATATATTATGTTGCCTTGTTTCTGAGTTGTATTTCAGCTTGAACGGTATAATGTCAATATTGAAAGCAGGATGCCAAAATAGACAGTACTGAGCAATTATCCAGGTATTTAGAAAACTCTAGTTAATTTTGTGAAGACAAATTTGTCCAAATACCTTATGTTAATAATAGATACAATTTATTACCTTGGAAAATCCATTCTGTATTTTAAATTGGGTTACTGCTGCATTCTGAAGGATGAAAAGCACTGCTGAAGTGTATCAGATTATTCATGGCCCATAGGGGAACTGTGCGCTACAGAAAAGCAGGTGTCTCCTTTCACTAGGAAGGCTTTCCATTACAGGAACAAGATTCAGAGTAACACATGGATGCCTGCAGGATCCTAAAAATCTCTGCTTCCTGCTACTCTAAGTCCTTTTTCAACAACCTTTTGGCAAGATGAGGCAAAGTCATGTTTACATGAGTTTTGTACTTACATAGCAAAACTGCAATCTCTTTCAAGTCATTATATTTTGGGAGACTGCAGCTTTTTGGTGAGAATTTTAAAATTCATAGTTTGTTGGGTTTGGTTTTTTTATTGTCGCTTCTTCATTAATGCATAGGGTGTAGTGATAAAACCATCCAAATTTCTTTTAAGTTAACCATATTATAACAATTTCTGTACCTATCCAGTCCATGAAGCCTGGGAGGTGTCAGAGTGGTGGTGGCCTCGTGGGGGAAGCTGTAGGTGTCTCTCAGTTTCCCAACACTGTGCTGCTCAAATAGAGGAGTTCCCTGAGTCATGGCTCTCCCAGAGGAATCTTGGTAGATAGTATATGAAGAAAAGCTAAAAGCAGCAGATCACTGTTGAGAGTCCATCGGACCGCAACGTAAAACAAATTGCGTGTGTCTTTATGGAAAGGCAAGAGTTACCAAAACTGCATTAGGGTCCTGGAGGAAGGCTACAAAGCTGGCAACTGTACGAAAAATACCTTGTGTTGCGTGGGTGCTCTTTGTGTAGGTCGTGGGGATGATGATGGTGATGTGTTATCCTTGTCCTATCAAGGAATGATTCATATTTTCTAGATGTTTTTCCCTTTCTTCTGTGTGTTACATTTGAGAGGAGTAATTCTTCCAGATTTACAGTGCATTTTGTCCTAAAAACAAGTGTCCACCTGCAGAGGTTATTCTGGAATAGCTCTTCAGTAGTGTTTTATTCTGAAGGAACATTTGCAGTTTGTCTTCTTGATAAATAGCACTAGGGCTCTGCTATTACTAGGCCATTTGTGACAGTGTTCTTGGAGCAATGGGGGGTGGGGGGGCGTTTATCACCTGATAGTTTTTTAGCCCTAGGGATGGAAACTGAATTTCCAATTCAATATAGGATAGTGATCGCTAGGCGACAAACAGCTTCAGAAAAATGGACAGACTGTAAAATGTTTGGCGCTCTATGCTATGAGATTATGTGTTGACAGCATTCCTTTGAGGTGATGTGAAGTCTTGGAGAAAACACCCTGGAAGGTTTTTATCTAAATCACCAAGGAGCATTCAGAGACAGTGAAATCCTGGGGGAATCTGCACTGGTGTGCTCTGAGTAGATAGATGTATTGCTTCAAAGTGAAGTATTGAGCTTGCCCTAGTCGTGAGTTAGTTCAGGTTACTTGATTTGAAATTGGACTTCTGTAGTTGGAGTCTCCAATGTACACGGATACGTTGTCCCTACAGGATAGGTATGCTGTTGTAAACTATATTGATGTGGAGGGAGGGGGGAAAAAAAAAAAGAGTTTTAGACAGGGTATTGCAGTTTCCTATTGCTTTTGGAGCCAGCTCACCTTCTGGAATAGTACTTTCAAAAGCAAACATTGTATTTCCATTATTCAGTGTATCCTCACTGAAATGCTTAAGGTATTCTAAGTTTCTCATTCAATTCTATGGTAGGAAACTTCTTTTTTCTCAAAGGTATCCAGTGATGTAGGATCTTTCTGCTATAGCAGGATGTACATTCAGTAGGGCTCCTAAGTTAGTTAAGGAGTATAAAGCTAGTCAAAGCTAGTGAATCTTAAATATGCTGTAGAGTGCACGTTAAAAGTTGGAAAATTTATTTCATTTTTGTTTCTGTAGAGTTTTCATCATTTTGCAGTATTATGAAGTTATATTGCGTATCTTGTTGTATTGCAGATATGTTCCTAAGACGTTTAAGTTACTGTGCTGTATTTTACAACTTCTTTGCTCTGAAGTTTTCACATGTGACCCATATCTACCGTCGTACAGGTTTAAGAGCTGTGTGCACTTCTTGACGGGGTGTTTTTAGTACCAATATTTTAATGCATTCTGGAAGAATGATTTTTTTGTGGCCTGCCCTCCACTGTCTTGAAGATAAGAAGGCTCACTAGCAGTTGGGGTTTGCTGATGCTGCTTAATGATTCTGAAATCTGTTCAACATAACTTTTCTTAAGCTTCCTTTATATTGCTTCTTCATTTTACCGTGTACCAACAGGAATGGGAATGTTTTGGGATGTAGTCAATTAGGATAAAATTTTCTGTATACACAAATACTTTCTTTAGTTTCAGGAGTGGTTACTGAGTTGCCTGTTGCAGTGCAAAAGGAGATACAGTTATCCTGGGGAACCTACTGAGTATATCACCAGAAACTGCAGGAAGATGAGAGGCTGTTTGTGTCTTCCCGGAGTGTCACAGTCACCGAAGATCATCAAGCCTGGAGCATATATTTGCTTTTAACTTACCTTTCACCATCCTATGGTTATGCTAGTTTCAAATGTGTGTACAATTGAATCTTGAAGGTAGACTTTGGCACAGTTTTGTTTTAAAAGCTATCTGGGAATCAAAGTGTGAATTAAAGTAATGCAAAGAATGCCGCTTCTAATTTCTTAACACTACTGACGGGGTTAAGAACAGCTACCATAGCCAGAGGTACATTTCCAGACCTCAGCATTTCATGCAGGGTGCCCTTATAGGAGAAATGGAAAATCTTCAATAAGACTATTTCAGTGGGTCTGCTGTTGCTATAATTGTCATCATTTCATTGTGAAATCTTCAGCTGGAAAGAGCAGCTCTTTTACACTTCACTTTTCATTACATTAAGGTTATTTTTGTTAGTGCCATCTTGTGATACATATTTGTATCTACATGACACATTCAGAAAGGATGGACTTTCTAAATAAGTAATTTACAAGTATTTTATATATGAATCAAAATCTAGGTATCTAGTGTTTTTCGTTTTCAACAGGGAAATTAGTAGATTAACTGCTGGCAAAGACAACAGAACTTATAAGTCATTTGTGAATGATTTGAAATCACATCTCTGTTTCTTTGTACAGTACTTCATGTGGCTCTACTATCACTCGTACAAATGGTGAAGTCTGCTTTTAGCATCTGGCAATAGTCTGAAGATTTTGAACAGTGGCACAGAAGATAACAGGGTAGCCCTTTGGTCAGAGTGAGTGTGTAACACTGTGGCAATGGGAGTTCATCCTCACAATGATATGAAAAATATATCCCTGAAAAATTCAACTAATCATGTTTATGATTAAGGAGTAATCATTCTACTGCATGATACACAGTTTTAGTGCAAATGTGAGTTGTGAGTGACAAATATTCATTATCATAATTTCTTACAATACTTATTTCAAATGTAAGATGCATCTTTCTAACTTTTTTATTTGTGTAGCACTGTTCAGGGTAATGGGGACACAAGTTCATTATTCTTCAATTTTTAGAGCACCCCTGCACTGATGAGTGAGGCTGTGCATTAGCTGAGAAAAGCCTTTTGTAGTTCTCAAGGTGCTCGGTCAACAATCTCAGAACAGGGTCACTTATTTCATTGAACAATGCAAGAGAAAAACCGACAGAATTTTGCCCTCTAAGAATAATTTAATATAAATTATAGCCTGCTCTGGGTTGAACTCCTAAGCAGGAATGAGACTGTGGAATAATGCTGAAGTTTCATGCTAAATCCACTTCCCCACCCAGAGGTTTATGTGTTTATATGCAGCCAGACTTCCCCTGAATCCCAAATATGTGAAATATAAAAAAGCATTTAAAATATCCAGCTACAAATTTCAACTTTGAACAACCAAATTCCACTGTCTTACTGACAGTGAGTGAAACTTTTTTTTTTTTTTTTTGTTAACCGGTGTACCCTAAATCAAAGGAAAGCTGGGTAAGAACGGCTATACGAAGAACTCAAATCAGAAATCTAGACTCCTGCTTTCTGAATAGCAGGTCAAATAAATGTCTGTGTGTTTCCATCCAATTGCCCATGTAGCTTTCTTGGTATTCCCAACTAAATTACTGGGGTAAAATACATTTATTTGTAGCAATCTCTGTGGTGCGCTAAAGCAAGCTACCATAATGGCAATATTCTCTTACATTCTTTCCACGTGTATCGAATAAAGATTACTTGAGTATTTTAGCACAACTGAAATCTGGAATTGAAGACTTTCATCTCACTTACTGGTGAGTTGGTCACAAAATTCAGATTCCGCTCTGTGATTTTGTTGAGTCCAAGGGGGTTTTATTCATTGTTTTACTGTTTGCTTAAATATGAGCATCTGTACAGACAAAAGAAAGAATCTTTCTGTGACTTTTTTTTTTTTTAATAATAATGCCAATAACTCTTTCAGTTATTCATGCTGGCCAAGCATTATTGGAAAAGTTTCAAACATGTAAAAAAAATTTTAAATGGTCAAAAAATATAATCAGTCTTTAAAAATGTCACTGTAAGTTTCAAAATTTTTTTTTTTTTTAATTACATAACATTCTTTTCTGTGTGAAGCCCCCACAGCTCACAGAGTGGGGTCTTGTTGGAAGTCTGACCAATGGACCACCAATGAATGGTGAGAGAAGACTTAAAAATCAACTGGAACAAAAGATGAAATTATTATTCCTCCTCCTACCTGTTGAACAAGTCTATACCATTCTGTCCTTCCCCCACGTAATATCTAATTACTTATTCCACATAAGGTAGCAGTGCTTTAGTAGACTTATCCTGTAGCTTGAGAGTGCATTTATGTAGGAGAACAGAAACACAGAATTTAGAAGGCTTCCTGTATGTTTTAAAAAACAAACACAACCACAAAAAACCCAAAACAAAACAAAACCCCCCAAACTACAGTGTCACAACACAGTTAGGTAAAAGGGAAGGAGAACCAAAAGAATTTTGTGGTATATAGTTGTACCTTTGTAGGACAGATTTGGTGTTACGGATAACAAGACAGGCAGTTGTGGATCCTGACACAGAAATGTAGATAGTTGTGAGTGGCACCTATGTGTTAGACTTAACTATCTAAACCATCTATTTTGCATTTACTCTTTAAATGTTGTCAGGTTGTCAAGGTTTGGGTTGAAAAGGGGATTTTTTTGAAAATATTAATCCACTGTATCCCTCTCCTGTAATTTAGAGTAGAGAGAGAATATTAGTGCCAGGAGACTTTCAAAGATACTGATCCAAGAATACATCACCTTCTCAAGTCCCAGAGGAAAAGTTACTGTTTCTTATTCTCCAAAAGATCAAACTATTTGAGGTAGTATTTGACTGATTTTAGAAAAACAATAATTTTAGGTGTAAGATGGAGATCAGTTATCTTATGCATTTATTTTTTTTTTCACATGACCTTCTGAGTATTATCTGTAGGATATTTGAAAACTTTAATTTTGTGTAGAATGTAAAATGTGTTACTCTATTGAATACAAGAAGTTTAAAGCCAAATGCCTCAGCACAGTAGGAGGACCAGCGGAACAGGGGCTTCTCAGATCAAATAAACACTTATTTTTCTGTCATCATTTCATTAATAATCAAAAACATTGTCCGTTCAAGGTACCTGACTTATTTCCATGTTAACGCCACACAACCTTGATTTTTGCCGAAGTTTCACAAGCTTTTAGGAAAGCAAGGGTTGATGAAGTTGTGCTTTGCTTTGAGTGTTCGTGGGAGGGTAGGGTGTTTGGTTTTTTTTTCTTTTGTTGTGGTAAGTATTCAGCTTTTACAGAAGAAAATTTGGCCTTGGCTATAAGTACCTGTATATCTTCAGTAACTCTAGAAACATTTACTGAAATTCTTTTAAATGAAATGCATCAAATTTTACTATGGTTACAGATCAAAGGCAAAGTAAAAGATTGGAGAGTGATAAAGGTTATAGAGGAAATACAGTGAGGCAAGAAGTGCTTTCATGGAATGACAACCGTCTGATCTGGCTTTCTGTTATTGTCATGTCACACTTGCGTGGATGGATGGGAAATGCTCTAGATGTGAAAACTTTATGCTTTGGCTCAAGGAAGGGACAGAAGGTCATTCTTGAAATTATTCCCTTTGAGCTTATCTGTTTCTATTTCAGCTTTTCCATTTCATGCTTGTTTCAATTTGTTTAGCACTCTTAAACAGGTGAAGCACATAGAAGAGATAAGGACAGGCTGAGAGAGTTGGGGTTGTTCAGCCTGGAGAAGAGAAGGCTCTGGGGAGAACTTAGAGAGGCCTTCCAGTGCTTAAAGGGGGCTATGGGAAGGGTGGGGAGGGACTCTTTACCAGGGAGTGTAGTGACAGGATGAGGGATAACGGTTTCAAACTGAAAGAGGGGAGATTTAGATGAGATATTAGGAAGAAGTTCTTTACTGTGAGGGTGGTGAGACACTGGCACAGGTTGCCCAGGGAGGTGGTAACATTGAAGGTCAGGTTGGACGGGGCTCTGAGCAACCTGATCCAGCTAAAGATGTCCCTGCTCACTGCAGGGGGGTTGGACTAGACAACCTGTAAACGTCCCTTCCAGCCCAAACCGTTCTATGGTTCTATGATAAGACAATACTCTGAAAAGGTTTTAAATCATTTCACTGACTTCAGACATCAGTTCTGCCTTCTTGAGTTTGCAAGAAACAACCCAGAAATGTTGCAGCTACTAAAAGCAAAGAAATAGCTTTTTCTAACACTGAGTTGACTTGTTTATTATGTGGTTATTTTGTTTTTCTACTGTCCACACTGATAGTAGTAACTCATATCTAATAGAAATGTCCCTTTACTCACACCAGGCCCGACTGTTCCCAGGCTGTGTGGAGGTTGTCCTCATGGGCACCTTCACTGTTCAGGGCGTCTTTCTGTCATGATCCCACCTGCCAACTGCCGAAATAAGCCAGAAACCCCGGGATGCTGTTCTGTTGTTTTGCCTCCCTCATTTCCCTTGCCCTACTATCTCATAGTCGTGACAACACAGTTGCCCTCAGCCATCACATTCCTATCCAGGTGTAAGTAGCAGAGGCAGCAGAAAGTTTCTCTCATGCAGCCACTCACACACCTGTCTCCAATGTCCTCCAGAAATCCTTAGGATTGCTGGTGTCCTCCTGTGTTGCCCTTTCAGCTGGTGCAGGGGTGCTTAAAGTCCCCACGTTAACCTGTGACCACGAAGTTTCATCTAGTTCTTTAAAGGAGGCTTCCTCATTTCTTGATTGGATGTTCCATAACAGACACCCACTGTGATGTCTCCCAACAAGTGAGACATCTCTTTGATCCCAACGGCTCTGCAATTACTTGGAGAATCCTAATTCCTCCTGCATGCTTCCCACTATGTGTGATGTTGCATATGGGCACTGGAGATGGACCTGATGGTTTTGCAGCCTCCTCAGAGGCAGTACCACCCATCCATCCATGCATACTTCCCCTATTCCCACACTCACTAGGGGCTTGGACTCCATCCCTCAAATAACCTGTTTAAAACTCTGGTCACTAGTTTGTGAGCCTGCTGGAAAAAGATGCTCTTGGACACTTTGTCAGATAGATCCCACCTCTCCCCAGCAGTGCTCAGCCTCAAAGAAGGTCCTGTCACAGAAACCAAAGCTCTGCCTGCAACCAGCCATGCAGCCAGCTGCTGAGCCTCAGTAACAGCAAAGGAGGCATTTACAGCACTTTTGCTACTTTTCCCTATCAGAAGAGAGTGTTATTCTATCTATGCAAGCCTCATACAAATAAAATTGTCTTTAACTGTTTCCTTTAAACTTTAATACTTCTTTTTAATAAACCATGTATGAGTTGGTGTCACTTCTAGAACCGTGCAGAAACTATGTAGGTCAGGTATGTATGGGGAAGTCAGGCCCTTGTCTGCACATGGTGGCACGTTTAGGAGTGAAGCTTTTGAGGCCTGGCTCACTTGCTGCTGAAGCATTAACTGTGTTGTCTTGCCTTTGAGATGTGCCTTATACAAGAGGGATAGTTTTGTCTCTCTCGACAAGTAGAAAGAACGAACTCTGAGGCTTGTGGAGAGGGATTAGATCAGCCCAAGCTGATTCAACCCCACCAGCTCTAGTGAAAGAAGCTCACGTGCTCAGTTCTGGGCAGCTGACTAGTAGGCATACATCCAACTCTTTGCTGCTGCATTTGACTGTTGCTCTTGCATCAAGTAGATTATGCCTAGCTCAAATATGTCTATCTAGTCTGTAACTGCACATTCTGCTTTTAAGAAGCTTAAACTTTTTATTGAGAAAATACAGTATCAGGTACGGTTAGAAGAGCTCAATCTCAACTGACACAGCATACCACCTTTCCTGCCATTGTAATGGGCAGGATCTAATACGAATAACTTACAAATTGTGGTATAACAAGGCTGTGGGTGTACCGGAGACGGTGTTTGCTGTAAGCTGGTGGAGACGGTGTTGCTAAATCTCTGAGCAAGATCCATGGCAACGCTGTCAAGGAACAATTGGTTTCTGAACCAGAATTAGGGTCCGTGGGAGCGGATCTGGAAAAGCCTTGTGAAGGCTGCATGGCCAAAACCGAATAATTGCGTTTTGTTCTAACTAAGCTCCTTCTTAACCACAGTTGAAAGAAATTTGTGGAACCAATCTTTGGTTCTTTTTCAGCTAGAGATCTGAAGTTTAGCCATATCTAATCCAAAAAACAGATACCAAGGATTGTGTTGTACCTTCTGTAGTTATAATTTGTTTTGAGATCCTTGGAATCTGAAAACCTCTATGCACTTTTTAAACTTTACTATGAATGTTTTCAAGAACAAAGAAGGAGCTTTAAAAAAGAAGGACAAAGTGAATTTTAATAGCTGATAAAAATTTTGGCAAGCAAAGAAACCTAAGGTGAAGTCACCTTTGGGCTTATCATCTTGTGGCAACTAGAGCTTGAGTCTAGATCTGAGTTGGTTGATAAGGCAAGTTGAGAGAGTTGTTTGGGAACAAGAAGGGTAACGTGCTCATAGAAATCAGAAGATAATTCTGTGAGGATGCTTTGATAGTATTTCCAGTTTTGATAAGATGCTGGAAAACCAAAATTAAAAGATATCAGTACAAAGGGGTAGATTAATAAATGAGTAAGCCACAAGTTACACATGTAAAAGCTAACAAATAAAAGGTGAGGCAAGTAGCCTGAGAATATTTTAGAGACATCACAGTGGCCTCAAAAGAGAATAATTTGGGCAGCTGCCCTCTCTGTCTCCCTAGGAAAATGGCATAACTATAAATGAGATGCATGGTCCGAATGGGTGCCAGGTAACAACTGCCTTTGGAGAAAAAACAATCAGACAACAGATTAAATAAATTTTATTAGTTCGATTTATTGAGTTTGTTGGTAACTGCTGATACATAGCATTGTGAGGACTCAGATCCATGAGGTTTGACTGCAGGTCAGTGTATAAAATTCTGATGCTGTGGCTGCACATTGTGATGTAACTTTAAGAGGAATTCATCTGCGTTGGGGAAAAGCCCAATTTTAATGTCCTTTTAGAATAATTCCTGTCTAGAAGAAATATACTTAATTACAATAAAGTTATGCTGCTGTTAGTTGGGGTCACCCGTGCTCTTTGGTACCTCTGGGCATACAATGATCGTTACTGGAATCCTATGGTATTTGTTGTTCCACACTGTGATGGATGAGCAACGCAACTGAACAGAAACTTCTGGCCAACTAGTCAGGCAAAGTTTCAGCCTATTGTGGTAGGAGTCACCTACAGCAGTGAAGCAACAGGCTTTTTCTTCCCTGGACTAGCACCTAGGCTGCGCTATCCCACATGGTAGCAGCATACAGTAGGCAGCTGAGCTCAGCCTGAAGGCATGTGTTTGCCGTGCCTCCTGCTTCTCCGACCACCTGGTGCCGTGCGCGAGGCAAAGCTGCAACCTGATGCTATAATGCGTGACAGCCAGGTGTTCAATTTTGCTGTTTCATATGTCAGCATTACCAAACTTGATGAATAACAACGTGAAAAATGATGATGAAAATGTTAGTAGGAGAGCAGATTGCTGTTTGAAATCAGAACAAACCTCGAATTCAAAGGTGCAGATGCTAAAGCGTGAAGAAAGTCTTTGCTCTGCATGCTGTTGTGTATGATGCTTAAGAAAAACATTATTTCAGAGTGCTTTATGGCATTGAATTTGCAGTGCCATCTCCCTAATGCTAATGCTTGGTTGGGAAAGTAATCGCCTCTCTCCTGAGTGAAAATGTAATGAGGAAAAAACAATTTTTGACTGTTATTTCTGCAGGAAGAGTTCATGAATTGAATAATCTTAACTGCAAGCTATTGGCCAAGTCACATGTAATTATCTTTTGGATTGTACATATTCAGATTATGATGTAACAGATTATGATTAAATTATATTTGCTTTAAAACATCTTTTAATCTTAGCAAAAAACGGACCTTTTCAGTTTAAGCATTCTTATGGTAGAAGTGAAAGTTTAGCAAATGCCTCCAGTATCATCCTGGATATGGGAAGATAAAATCTTTCTTGCTGTCTTGGTTACACCCCTTATTTAAGTCCTTTAAATCTCAATGTTTAGATTATGCTCAGTTCCTTGAAATATGTAGAAGCAGACCATCCTTTGCATACTACTGCTTTATAACAAACATTATACCTTGCGGGATTTCAGTATATCGTTCTGTTTGTGTTGCAGTTGTCTCCCAAACGGCCTTTTTTAAGTTTTGTGGAAGCTGTCTACCAAGTAATGCCTCCATAATGCTTTCCCAGATGGTCTTCCCTTACCATCATGATCCTTAAGGGCTCTTGTTAATTTTACTGATGAAACATGGAACATAAAGTGCATTTCCTGCCAAAAGCAAGCATTGTTATGCTTTTCTAACCAGAGATCCTAACCAGATCTCACCCAAAGGCCATACAGCATTCATAAGGAGAAACAGAAAAGACGGTGCTGAGCCAGGGCTTGTCCCTCTGCCTTTCCACAGGGAGGATTCATTCAAGCTGAATCCTTCCAGCTCTCAAAGAGAGATTGGCTTTACTTTTACAGACTCAAGGTAGTATGATAAATATAATGGAAAAGCAACAGGTTTGAAATTAAACTTGGTTATTGACTTGTAAGTGAAAGACAGTTCTATTGGTGAAAAAAGGTGGTAGCTTTTAGGGTCACTGGTTACTTTTGGATGCATAATTAGATCTAGAGTTCAAATAGGCTCTAGGTTAAGAACTGATGCATTGCAGGTTGGCTTGTGGACACTAAGCTGTTTTACTTTCTCTGGAAACTACTATTTTGAAAGCATGCGTGGTGTGAGTTATGTCTGCTTCTGAAGAAAAGGAACAGTCTTTCCCATAGCCTCAGAAAGCCTTAGGGGTCAAGGCTGGTGAAAGTCAGCCAGATACACCCAAAATGCTGCAAAGCTCATTGCTGATCTTGACACCTCATCTACAGAGGGGTTCAAGGCTTGTTGTCATCTGTACTTCTGGAGTACTGAAAGACAGTAGAACACCTACTGAAATAGTTCTTCGTACCTCAAGTTCATCCTGTCCAACCACCAAAGAGAATGATTCTGCTTAGTTTGTCAATACACCTAGTAATTAATCGCAGTACTGTTGAATGAACTCTACATTTTTATTTCTCCATTGCTTTTTTTCCACAAGATTGCTTCAGCAGATGCTGGCACTATCACTTATTTTGTGATTATTTAGAAATAGTGAAGAGTGAACAGAGCTGTAATTCTTGCCCATTCAAATTCAGAAGTTGGCCTGTAGCCCTAACTTCTTCCTTTGGATCTCGTCAGGGCTTTTATAAACTAAACTGGAGAGAGAATTGGCACTTTAGTGTTTCCAGGGCTTGTTAACATCTTATTTTTATGGATTCAAACGTGCTACACATACGTTTCAAGGGAGAGTTATGGTCTCACTGCTTGCAGTGGAAGATTGCAAAGAGAAGCAGATGCAGTCGTATTAGTAATTTACTGAGTGGTTCTTTGCCACGTGTCTTGGTATTAAATCAATGTATAGATATCTACTTGCAGTAGATAACATTGTTGGGATGAAGCTAAAGTGCAAGCACCTGGCTAACCTAGGTCAGTTAAAACAGATAACTATGTTCTTCATGACGTTTTTGCTGAATTACATAGGTACAGTGTGGTTTTGAAATAAACTTGTCATGTAACGCTTCTAGTTAGTGCCTTCCGTAACCTACTATTTCCTAACTTTTTTGAATTGCTATTCACTAAATTTATAAGTGGAAGTGGGGTCATTTGATTATTAAGTTTGTTCATCCAGTACTTCATATTATAATACCCTGCTTTGTCTTGCTGTAACTTTAACAAAATAATAACTGCTTGGATTGAATTGTCCAAGCCTGGTCTCAGGCTGATTTCTTTTTTAAGACATTTAGCCAAAAGTGCTCATTTGCGTCCAAGAATGAGTCAATTCAATAATCTCCCTGATTAAAAAAGAAACCACCCAAAAAAACCTACAAAAAATGCAAAACACCAATGAACAACCCCAAAAAAACAAACCTAAACTCTACAGAATTGAGGAAAACCTACCTAAAGCTATGAATGGACTTGGCCTTCAGTTGTTCCTTTGAAATCTGCTCATATTTAGCAAAACAGTACCTCTGTGAAAAATTGCAGTTCACATATTTTTAGTGGTGATGACTTCTGTGTCAGCTGTTAAATTCCCCCAAGGCTCCATTTGAGCATATTGGAAGGTTTTCCCTGCCAAACCGCAGCATTCAGCAGAAGCAAGATGTGTTGGATCTGGTTAACAGGCAGAAGGGCAATACTGTAGGGGGGCTCTTCCCCCTGCAAAATGGGCTGTGGGGCTGAGCATGGAGAGTGCTGTGAGCTGGGAATGGACAGGGGGTCAGGTGTGGTGGGGTGGGAGATGCTGTGAAAAATGGGCGAGGAAGTGCTACTTGAACCACAGGGTAACTGGAACTGGGTAAGAGGTAGGGGTAGAATAGCACTGGCAAAGGACTGGTTCATGTTGGGAGTGGAGGAGCTGGGCAGTAGAGCCAAGAGAAAGAACTGAAGCAAAACTGAGATGAGACTCTGCCCCGTTGCAGGCATGCGCACGCATCCTGGGGCCCTAGAATGCTGCCTTGGAAAGCTGGATTCTACCTGTGTTGTTCCTATGGGGTTCTTAAGATGCTAGGCAAGGAAATGAGGCAGTTTATTTCTTGGAAATCAACCCTTGTTGCCTGTTTTCTTCTTTATGGGTACACAGCATAACAGTGAGATTTGAGTGACACACGAAGCACTCATGGATGCTGCTTAAGTCTCTAGGACCTGAGCCTTGGAAATATAAGGATGTAACAATAAGAATTGAATGAGTCATTGACATCTCAAACTGATTGTCAGTAAACACACTCATTATGAATCATTCAGGAGCTAAAATCAACAACAGCAAAGCCCAGTGTGTGTTCCTTGAGTAGCCACATGTATGTGAGGTCAAAATTAAAAACATGGGAGCCAGGACTGCTCTACAATAATTTCAGGTTTGGCAAAATATGAAAGAAATACACTGCATAAAATTACCATGGAATAAAATTTATCCAAACATCAAGATGGAATACTGATTGGAGCAGACGCTTTGGGGAATTCATATTTTTTTCTTTTCTTGGTTTTTGTTTATTTTTGTTTTCACTGATACCAGCAAAAAAAATTCCATCACTTGTGCACCGCATTTGTGCAGGGCACATTTATTGCTAGGCAGCCAATGATGTCACTTATATGGGGGTTACTGAATTTGCATTAGGTTTAGCTTAGCGATCATGAGTGAAAATAGTCACACCAGTGTCATAACAGGACTTCGGTGCAGACTGGGAATATATTTTGATTGCTATCAACTCCAAAATCCATACTGCTGCATCTCTGCGGGGGTTGCTATTTGAACTGACCCAATTCAAGTTAGTGAAGGTCTAACCACACAGTATACAATGGAAGTTAACTTGAAGTCTCCAAATGGTTTAAAAGGCTTTTGGTATGCCTTGTGCAGAGAGATACTATTGATAGTTCATATGAGCAGGATGGTACTATTTCGTGCCTGAATGTCACGAGTTAAAAGTCAAAGGGCAAAGCGTCCATCTCCCTTAAAGCCAGTGGAAGTTTTGCCGTTAACTTCAACAAATCTAGGATTTCTCCTTAAATTCTGTAGCCTTGGTTCTTGGAGAGGAAGGACTTGCATTGTACTTTTACTTCTTGTGGCTTCAACAGGACTCTGTATTCCAAGAGTTTTTAAGTTATCTTTTATTTATGCTGATTGTGTTTCGTGGGAAACTAAATTGAAAGTGTATTTAAGGGCCCCAGAGACCTGCTCTGATGAACTACATCAGGAGAATATGAACATCTGCTTGATGCTCGGGCACAGCTTTAGCAGAACTCCTAATCATTCAAAAGAAATTGTAGAAAATCTGTTTGCTTTTAAGTTTCAAACTTCATTGCTCAAAATTTAAATTTTAATGTCCTTACATACAAATGAAAAAAAGTAGAAAACTCAATACAAAATATTTACCACCTAGGCAGAAAATGTATAAAAGAGGAAGGGAAGGAAAATCACGCATTTTTGCAGTTTTACACAAAGGAAAATTAAAAACTGCATTCTGGAATATAACAAAAATGTGTATTATATTAACATGAAGATGTTTTAACAGTGATTGTGTGGTCTTAACAAACACCTCTTTTTATCAGTTGTATTTCACATGTAAAATGAAATGGACTTTATAGTAAATAGATTATTTTTTTAAAAAATTTAAATTAACAATTTTGTACTATCAGGAAAATGTACAGAATTTGTGTGGAAATCCGTGTACTATGTTTACTCAAATAAAGGTAATACTTAGCTGCAAACTTTTAAATATAATAAAATGCATTTAATAGCAATCTTTTGTGGTATCATTGTTATTCATGGGCATAACATTCAAAGTACGGAAATGCAGTTATGGGTCAAAATGACCATAAAAACAGTAACCCAAAGAACCTTATAAATGTGTCAACACCCATCATTTATCACAGATGGCTCATACCAATGTAAAAAAACATAAAATGCAGTATAATTCTCAACATATGGTTTACTTTGTTGCATTGTTCCTACATATTATTTGTGTTAAAATCCAGGAAATTATATTATGAAGAGAATATTAGTTTTTGTTTATTAAACTAAAGTACAGATTAAAGTCATTCTTTTCTTGTGATGAACATATACCAACAGTGATTAAAAAATAAACATTTATTTACAAAATATTGATGCATACATATTACACAAGTCAGTTAAATCAAAGTGGTTTTTTAAACAATATCTGTAGCAACCAACTATTTGTATTGGTTTATCATAGTGCAAACGGTAATGTTGCAAAGGCAGGTTATGATGTGGGATTACGGCTTGAATGTCAGACTTCTCTGCTGCCTTTTGTTTTGCTACGTATAGAAAACTACTCCCTTTCATTAAAAAATATCTATTTCTAGCGAATGTTGAATAGTGTACCTGAGGATAGGGCAAATTCATTATTAGTCTAAATTCTTTCACTTAGATAACTATCTTTCTATTCACTCAGCCTGCTTACGTAGCACCATTGCCATTGATTACTAGCATACTAATGAGAAAAAGGAATGGAAACACACTAAATACACTACGCCATCCCTAATTTCAGGATTTCTCCATTTATGTGGAATTTCATCTGATACATTTCACAATTCTGCACTATATATTCAAGTGTTTAAGGATGATTTTGGTGGTATTGTGTAGTGGTGTATATGTTACCAGTATATATTTTACTGTAAATACAATATTAAGTGAAGCTGTGAAGAAATGGACTTAAAAGCCCACTCCTTCCATCCTCAGATGAGAAGGAGCTTGCTTTTGATTACCAACATGTACTGAAACCTGCATATAAATTTACGTCTGAATGACAGAATATTGATTCCCTCACGATGTAAGAACTTCATGTGTTAAATCCTGTGATTTTGATCGTAGCTTTTCTGTTTCACTGGCTCAAAGCCAGCCGTCAGGTAAATATATTGTCCTTTAGTTCACATTCTGTAGCTGGTGCTGCACTAAATCTGTACGATAGCCTATCATACAGATACAGGATGTCGGCAATGCCTAGCGTACGTAACTTCACAGTTTCAAAGACTGATGTGGGGGTATAACTTTTTTTTTTGGTAGCTTCCACAATTTATGAAGTGGTGGATCTAACGATGATCTCATGAGCACCCGCAGCGATCTACTACCATGGCCGGTATCTTGCCGTATATTATTTGTTCTTTCCCGTTGAAGTACAGCATGTTTATGGGGGACATCTTGGTGGGCGTGCAGCAGGGGCCTGCTGAACCTCTGGGGTTTGCTTGGTGTACGAGGTGAGTGTGCGGGTATTTTTGTAAAAACACAAATTCACATTCTCCGGAGCAGTAATTTGCTTTGTATCTTTTAGGTGCGATAATCCAGTCCCATCCAAAAGCTTCGAAATCCACTGTCAGTGGGTAGCGACAACATCGGGATTCTGTTGAGTGCTCATCGCAGTCGAGGCCAAAATCTCTGCGGGACCGTTTTGGTGTGTCTGTAACTCTGACCTCTAAAAATGGGTTCTGTGAGGAGAGGAGAAGGAATTGGAAGCATTACTGAGGTAAGCCTCTGTTCGGCAAAAACATACAAATAATATTTCAGACATAGATGTATCCAATTAATATTCCCAAATCGTGTTTGGAAACAAAACGTTGTCCTCCTGCAAATCTCTGCTATGGTTGATCTCTGCTCAAGGATTATTCCTGAGCTGATTTTCATGCTGATGACCAGCATTATTCATGCTGATGACCAGCATTTCCCTGCTGTTTCTCTATAAAGACCTTTAATTCCTGAGTATCTGTTCCTGAAATCACCAATATCTCAGTGCTAGCATCATTCCTGTTAACTGCTACAAGGATGTTTCAGAAATTTGGAGGATGCTGAATTTTTACTTTTGATGTGGGTTTTGTCTGTTTTAAACTCCATAATAAGAGCTACTTTTTTTTTTTTCTATAGAAGAGTTCCCAAAAGAAAACAAGTAACTCCAAAAACGTTTAAAGGGCAGGACCAACTCGTGTTGGTCTCCCTTTGGTGAGTCCTTCTGAAATTCCCTTCATTAAAATCGTGTAGAGTTCAGGCTTTCTGGACATCAAGGAAGGCTTCTTGACCAGACCAAGAAGGACAAAATTTGGTCTGTACGTGCTGTGGTGCTTGAATGACTGCAATGGTAGTAGAAGTTAGTATTTCACTTGGTAGCACAGGTTACTTGTACTTCGCAGCTTTTCCCTCTGCCAGAGGGCTGAATTTGCTGTCCTGTATTTGGAGGAGCAGCTAATATTTTGACTCCTGAAAGAGCCCTGTGGCCAGCAATATACTTTTGGCAGATATCCGAGCCACGTGCCTCCTACCAAAGGTGTGTTTTCACGGTCACCAACTGAGAAGAAATGGCAACCTTCACAATCACCGGTTTGAAAAAGTTCCCAAAGTTTCCTCCCTTCCATGCACTGATTTCAGCCCTGTGTGTTGGTTTGGCACTGACTGGGCTGTCCCATGAAGGAAGAACATTGCTTAGGAGTAAATAACAGCTCGGCTGACTTTGTTACGTGGGTTTGTCCCTTCCAAGGCACCCGCCTTGACGGCTGCAAGCTGTCCAGCTGCTGGAGATGCTCCTCCCAAAGGTAAATGATATGGGGAGGGGCTTGGTTAGAGGAGCATCCCCATACCAAGAGCTGCTGGAGAGGAGCCAGAGGGAAGAGGAGTTTCCTCTCCCATTATCAGCTATGCATCTAACCCTGCCCTGCTGCTGCATAGGTTTGTTTTTATGGATGATGATAACCATGGGTTACCCACGTGTGTGAAAACATAGCATCGGGTATTTGAATGGATGGAGGTGGTGAGGACGTTCCTTATCATGATATCCAGCTGGTCTGTTTCAAGTATGGGAGATGCACATCTATGCTGGATCTACAATTAAGATATCACAGTGTTTTGCCTTGAAGTTCTTTTAACTGCATTATACTACTATGAAGTTAAATGTTACATAGCTACATATATACAGTTGGACTCAATGATCTTAAAGGTCTTTACCAACCTAAACGATTTTATGATAGATTGATCTACTGCATAGAAGTAAAAGTAAAATAGTATTTTTTACATTTTATTCAAAATGAGGGATTTCTTGGTTGTGATTGTTTCAGCTGTGACAGGTTCAGGAATTTTTATAGGGTGTAAATGATTGGTGATTTGCAGAAACAAATAACAAAGAAAATGCTGTAGTTTAACTGCTACGCTTCAGGTTTAATTTGTTCGTCTATACTTACAAACAGAAACCAGATAGTTATTTTACGCTCTTTCTCATCATTGTGACTCATTTATTGTATTGAGCAGAATTTCTCTATTCAAACATTTCTAATAGGTGGAATGATGCACTTTATCACATACTGAAAGGTACAGAACATAACATTATGAAGAAGATCTTTCTAATCTTCATAAACACAGGTAATTCTTGCTGTTGTTAATAGAAAAGATATGCATACAGAGTAGGGAGAAACTCCCTCGCTTTCTCAGCAGTATCGGAGGAAATTTTCCTATCAATGGAAGAATCTAACGACTATTGTTTTAGCTTTATGTACAACAACTGCTTATTAAGAAAAATTTGCTCTCAAATTTGAAAACAATGTTCCTTTGATAGTACCATCCATCAGTAACCACCAAAACATTTTCTAGTTAATGTCTCTCAACAGGAGTACTGTAATTTGTCTCAATTTTTCAAATAGGGAAACAGAGGCACAGGAATGCTATTGATTTTGACATGATCAGAGAGCAAAGAATGGAAGAACTTTTGGATATACAGAACTTTTATCTTCCATTCCTATATACAGTTCTGAACTATACACAATTTTGGATGTACAGAACTTTTATCTTCTATTCCCTAAACAATGCTCCCATTTTACCCTTAAAACACAACTTAAATGCTTTCCAATAAAATGCAAGATATTTGAACATTAAATTTTTCTAAATAAACTTACCAATCCATCTTCACCCGGTCCTGGGAAAGTTACAGCAAGATCTCGTCCATTCTCATCAAAAGCTTTTATTTCGATGCCTAAATTGGATTCAGGCTGTTTGAGCCAATTTTGCAACACTGTCTTCACGTCAATACTCTGCCAAATACCAGTGCCTGGGTTCATGTCAAGTTTCAAAGATCGAATTCCAGTGTATCTTGTACCATCTTTCATGGGCTTAATAAGTCTCAGTATCTGCACAAACACTGTTGTAGGTTTTTGGACTTGCCTCAAGTATATCCACAATTGTGCTTTTACTACTTTGTTATATTGTATTTTAGAGCTAAACTTAAAGAAGCAACATTTTGGTTTTCCCTCCATTTGTACAAGAAAATCAGCTATAAATGAATGGAAAGAACAGATTACTGAACAGCGAACAAAAAGAAATATGCATATATAAACCCGATCTTTTTTTTTTTTCCAGACCATATAGGAAGTCTTACAATATGTTATAAGCAGTACCAGTAACAAAGTGGATTTAACTTAATTAATTTGCTGTGGTTTATGCTCTATAGCAAATGTAATGGATATCAACAAAATCATTATGCTGTCCCCTAAAAATTAAATCATGTGACAAGGAACCAACAATCATTTTGTAAACAGGCTAAAATGAGGTTTGGCTAATTGTTTGCTAAATAATTCTCATTGGTGCCTGTGCTCCATAGGCTAAGCAGAGCACAGGCTGAAATGATGGGCAGTCATGAGAAGATGCATGCTGTGGAGGACCTCTGCGGTCCTTGGCGTACTCGGGGTTCTGGCCAGTGGTACCAGTGCTGTGGGCTGCCCTGTACAACTGCAAAAAAGCCTCTTTCCCAAACAAAAATTACCTGGGGAGAGGGGACAGCCTATTCCACTTCACAGGGACTACTACCAACTCACTTCTGTGAGTCGTCTCCTGAAGACCTTCACGAAGCACACAGAATAGCACCTGCATAAGCCGACTCAATATGTGTGTGGTATTCTAGCTATTTCTAATTTACTAAATATCCTCAGCGTGCTGCACATCACACAAACAGAGGCAGCCATGGGCCAACTACGTGAAGAGGTTAATTTCTTTTCTTAATGGGAAAACAAAATAATCAAGAGAATCTAAAGATCATTTTGTTTTCATTTGAACAATATTATAGGAAAGTCACGTGCAGTGCTGCGTTCCTCCTTCCTGTAGCCTATGATGCAGCTGTCATACCTAGTCACGGCAATATCTTTCCATGCCAGGATAAAATGGGTAATGCTAATCTTAAATGGTGCAGGGCTTTGACATTCTTAAATCTCACTACTTAAGATACCTGTCTTTTTAGTGCGTTTAAAATAGTGCAAGGGCTTTTTATAAAAAGTAGGAAATTAACTCGGATCAATGAAGTACAATGACTTTTCTTTGGTCACTGTAATTATATAACAGTTTAATTAAAAATTGTTATAAAGCCTTGGCAGTAACAGGCTGGAATAAAACTGCTGGCAGACCTCAACTTTGTGATAAGGCTGCAGTAATAAATTGCCATTTAGTACACATCTTATTAATTAATAAGTTGAAAATGTTACAGATAAAATTGCTTTTTCATTGATGAGTACATTTTTAGCCGCCTAGAGCAGCTGATATTATTCTAGTACATGTATTGTAACGATATCTGTAACTGCTACCATGCCTTATATGTCCTGTCATCTTTTTCCTTTTTGACATCATATTTATAAGTGTTATTTAAAAAAACAGCTGCCATAGCCAAATACTTTAGCTGATGAAGAACATAGGATACCATAGTATTAGCTGTGCAAAAGATACTTGATAGGAGCCATAGCAGATGTTTAGCACTCAGAAGATAACTCAGAATCTGCTCATTCAGTAAATGCCTTCATTCCTCTTTGGCACGACTACTGGAGCTGATTGCTATAGCATGGACATTTTAACATTTAAATCTGTTACACACATATTTGCTTTAAATATATAGTTTTAACTCAGAGGTAGGTGGTGCTAGTTTATGGGATCAGCAAAGAAGCAAGAATTTAACTCTATGCTTGCACTTGCTGTATAACATGTTGCAGTTAGGTAGGTCTAGTGCTCTAAGCTGTATTTCTGCTGATTTCTGTTGCTCCTAAAAATACTGGCCAGTGAAACCTCCCTCAGAAAAATATAGTTATCTCATTAGCTGCACCTGTACTTTATATTTGTGATAGTAAATGCCCCGAGTACTGCAGATAACAAAGTCAACTAAACTGCAGATCTCCCTTTGCTTTCTAAAGCAATGGGCAAATCCTAAGTGCTACAGGACACACACGTTATAAGGAGCCGAAAACTGAACAGTAAAACAAAGGATCGCAACACGGTCATTTGAACCTGGCTCAAATTCTTTAGAAATAACGCTCTCCTCCCTCCCTCTAGCAGACCTCAGCCAGCAGCCTGTTGGGAGAGCCCGAGGAGGAGTTGCGTGGCTCTACAGCAGGGAGACAACTCTCTCGGAGGAGCGGTGGGAGGCGAAAGCAGCAGAGTTACTTACACTCCGTAGGCATTGTGATAATCGTTTCGGTGGTGGCATGATAGTCATCATCTTCCAAAGAGCCATCGCTACTGTCGTCTCTCTGGACGTCATACTGATCAATCAGTTCCTGTAGTGGAGGAGCTTTGGGTAAAAGTTGTTTAATAACATCCCTGCTAATGTTAGGAGCTTGTTCCAGACGCAGTTTGCTGAGGATTTGAATTTTTATGGCTTCTATTCTGGAAGATTTTGTATTCTGTCTCCACGTACAAGCATTGCACAGTCCATCTTTTTCAGCATTCTCTGTGGGCTGACTACTGTCATCAAGAGCCACCGGATCAACTGAAATCAGCATGAACAGGTAAATATAAACATAGATCACTAGCTTTTGCATGATCTCGCATGCAGTGCAGCGCTTTTCCCTTTCTTTTTTTTTTTTTTTTTTCCCTCCCCCTTTCCCTTTCAGTACTAAACAGATCCGTGAAAGCAAATGCAATCTGAGAGACAGCTTGCCACACTGGTGTACCTTATATATTCCAAGGGGGCTTTTTATACTCCAACTTTGATTAGGCTCGTGTCGTCAAACCCGATGATTGGTTGCTGTCCCAACAATGAATCTGGCTGTCAGAGGGTAAAGCCCTGTCAATCAGAAGTCACTAGACAGCATTTAGTTACAGCCAAGGGTGAACTGATTTATCTGGGTCCTTCGTAGAGGATATGTCTTCGCATACTGAAAGGATATATTTCCAAGTATTGTGGGCAGCAGTACTGAAAGACAGCACTGTCATTCTTAAATATATACCAACAGTGTACTTGCAGTATGAATCAAGACAGATCTCTCTGTAAACTTGCTTTAGGCTTCTACCAGGTTTTTTGATTTGAAAGTTTATGCTATTTAAAAGAAAATCCCAGGGGACTGCAGTTAGCAGGCAGGGAGAAAAATACTTTAGAAATGCATTGCAAAGAGTGCTAACTTACGTTGTTCAACAACTAAAATACATTGAGCAGTTCATATTTCAGAAAATCTTAATGGCTTTTCCTGCTAGGTACTAGCCAAAGCAGTAATAAAGATTTTGTACATATATGACTCTATGTCAATGCATCTCTTACCTGTTTGTCCCTTTAGTGTATATCAAAATCAACAGAACAAATCCTTTACTGAATTAACAGTCAATTATGAACAGTGGGTCTGGCCCCTCTTCATCCTATCACTAGGTCAGCAAAATCCTGAGCAGTAAATTAAATACTGAGAGATCTTCAGTAGCAAAGGTATTTTTAACGAATACCTTTAGCTCCTCTAATATTACACAGAAATAACAAAGCTCGCTTTTTCCATTAGTAGTGACAGTATTAAAAGACTTAAAACATTCAAGTCTATACTGTGAGTATATCTTCCTTTTCCATGTCATCTTTTATTTCTGTTCAAAATGCCTCTGTATTATGCCAATTGAAGCGATACCTTTCTGTGCTTCCCTTTGCTTTCTACTCAAATATTTGTAAGTTCTCTATATACATTACAGTTTTAATATGCTTTCTGCATGAGAGAGATACATCTAAACATGATTTTACACTTATAGGTTATGTCTTGTAAAAATCGTACAGCAATGTAGTTCACGTGTGATGTGCTGTTAGCAAGAATTATGGAATTCACGCTCAGCTGAGGAGGTGGGGGGGCTGGGGGGGTTACTGTTCAGCATAGGCTGTATATTACAGCAAGCAGAGATCCTGGAATTTATATATGTTGTCTATATTTGTATATTTGGAATCAGTATATTACAGCAAACAGAAATCCTGGAATTTCATGCAATATGCCAAAGTTTGCCTATCTATGTTAGGACTGAATTGTCAGTTTCTCATTGTGTTTCTCTTCTTTTTCCATTCTGAGTAGACATAAAATGGCAAACGGGGTTTTTTTGCATATGTTGATGTAGGAAAAATCTTGGTATATAGAAAGATGTAGGACAGAACTTTCAAAGAGCTTTTTTCTTCCTGGTCATTCATTTTATTTTGTGTCATCTCTTCAGGGCATGCAAATTCAGCTTATGACCAGTGATGTAAATCATGAGTATTCCATTGAAATTGATTGTCCTACTGATTGAAATTGGTGTAAAGTTGACGCAAGCGACAGATAAATCACACTCGCCCATTCCAGGCCTATGCCTTAGGGTCAGACACTGATATTCTGATCTCAGCCAAAATCCATGTTTAAAGCAAGCAGTTTGACTTCTTAGCTCCTGAGCATTTGCTTTTTTTACACAAGACACTGGTGCAGCTACTCTCAACATGTGGTAACGTCAATGGGCTCGTGGTTCACTGAAACTGGAAGTCAGGATAGATCAGAGTTTGCAGTGGAGACTGCCTGCCATGCCTATAACACATTTTAAACAGACTCTTAGTGCATTTCAAGTGCTGGAAAAGTGTTCTTACAGAAGATGCATAAGATGATTCACAGTGAGGATCTTTTTGAAAAGCACTGACCCTGTTGGTGAATTTTTTTGGGGGGTTAGGTTTGGGGGTTTTGTTTGTTTGTTTGTTTGCTCTTATGACAGTGAATGTATAATTAAACTATTTTTTATTATTTTTTATTTTAAACTAGAATGAAGTAACCAGTTGGGTATAAAAAGGAATCTATCCCCAAGTGGAAACCTTGACAGGTACTAGGTTTCACACTAGAAACAGTTTTAAAGAGAACAATTATCCATCAATAAACAGATGGAAATAATGATGCAGTCATTAATATCAGAGTAATTAAATGTTCTGGCAGACTGCGGCTCTAAGCCACTCATGTTGGAGAGGGGACAGCAAAGCAATGCCTCCAGCACCGTGGTTCCTATTTGAACTTGCTCCGCAGCAGCTTGCCCGGTGCTCAGCAGCTGCACTGGTACCTGGCCTGCTCCTTCTCCTTCAAGGTCTTCCCACTCTGCCTGTGGCTTGCCATGAGCATGCAGAACATCAATTTATTTTATCCAGTCTTCTGCCACAATTCCATTGATCTGCAAAAAAGGGCCCCTTTAGCATTTCTTCATGACTGCATGACCAAAGTCCTCTCTTGTATGCCTGAATCCCCTCAGTGAGCTCTGAGCAAGAGCTGAGCTTGCTCTCAGCCACCAAGGTGACACATGATGGCAAACATATCCTGCTGAGCCTTGTGCTTCTGCTTGCTGTTTAGGAGTAGGAGGCAGCAACAGCAGCTAGAGTGGTGGCATAGGGACTACCGACCACGGATGATAAAAGTGTCCCAGAATTCACCAGCAGCTGCATAACCAAGAGCAATATTTTTCTAATATTTTCCTCATAAAATGCGCTTTATATCCACATACTCTGAATAATCCTAGGCTGTTAGTAGAATACCTTTCTCTTCATCTTTTGTTGTTGCCATCTGTTTCTTTTCTATGAGACTGCAAGAATTTGGAAGAGAGCTTAAACAGTTGTGCTTGATCAGGAGCTACTGAAGTATGTAATTTCTTTAATAAGAATAATACAATATGCAAACTGTTTTTCTTTCTGACTTTCATTGTAGTGTTTTTGGAAAGTGGTGACTACAGAAGTAGGTGACAGAGGCGAGAAAATTAAGTGATAAAGTGACCAGGTAAAAGTTGTTCCAAAAATTGATTTGGCAAAAAATAATAGTTTAAAAAAAACCCGAACCACATATTACCACCAGCAAAATTAAAGAAGAGTTAAAAATGAAATGCACATCTTACTGAACTTTATGGTATTTTAATATTATCTTTGGGATTTGTGTCATTCTACCCGCCGTGCCTGCCAATAGTGAATAGTATTCCCAATCCTAGTTATTCAAAGATTATGGCTCAGGCCCCCAAAATCAAGCACCGTAAGAATGTGTTCCTTTCTAAAGGAAAAAGTCACACATCTGTCTACCTGTCAAATTCCTCTCTCCTCTTCCCCTTCCCCCAAGAGCTTTTGCACTTGTTGGAAAAACCTTAAAAAAAGAAGGGGAAAAAAAAAAATCTACCCCCAACAAATTTGACCAATATAGAGGTTTCAAAGATACTGTGTTACTGTGAGTTTTATGGAAAAACAGTGACTGTGTAGAGGAAAAGGAGATTACTAATGCCCTCCCTGAGGAGAAGGCAAACGGAGCCCAACCATTACCCATCCTTTTTGGCAGCCTCTAATTAGCCAATCAGCTTGTGCTTCTCCGTCATTAGTCAGCATGCTGATAGCTCTGGACCATCTACAGCGTGTCATCTCTTGCCGGGCCAGCAATCCAGAAAAAATAGATAGGGAGCAGGATGGGATTTGAGCTTGTTTTGGAGGTGGACCAAGTGGACATGGAAGGGAACCAGGATGTTTCTGAGAAAAGGGAGAGTTACAGGGGTATAAAGGAGCTGCTTTCATGGCAGGGACGGAGAGGGACATGGGTTATAACGCTGCCAGAAATTGTACAACTTCATCCTGTTGGAGGCTAGATTTCCAAACAGTTCCTTACAGCCTGCAGGACCAGAAATTCACTTCTCCTTTTTCTGTTAAGCTAAATGAAATAGTTCCCATAATTGATTCATCTCAGAAGGCAGAACAAAGAAAAAATCAGGTGGTGTGAAATGCACTGTAGATCTGTGATTGCTGTTTACACTGATGTCCAGTCCTACCTCTGAACCAGCTGGCTTCTCTCTCTGGTTTGTCTTATAAGGAAGATACATCAGTCCTCCTGAGCTGCTGAGGAAGATACTCTGAGTCACCTTTTCTCTCACTTCTTGTCAGCACAAAGTCTAATTTCTAGAGTAGCATATTGAAATGGATAGAAAATTCCATTTTAAATATTTTTGGACTGAGCTGCAATAAGCTGGGAATCATGTTTGTGAAGTAATTTTGGTTGGAACAGTTATATGTGAATAGAAAAATTCAGACATATAATTAAATGCAATAGAGTTAGACTGTCTTAAGTGCTTAACAGTGAGCCCAGCTGTCTTAACTCACCAGATGCTTGCTCTTAGCCACCTGAATTGCAAGATAATTGCATTACTTTGAACCTCAGAAGATCATGTCTGTAAAATACCTATAAAGAAATCTCGCAATAATGAAAAGCCTATGAAAATATCTTCCCATTCACATTATGTAAACTAAAGCTGCAGCTGCTATAAGGCAAAAGTAACCACTCTTAAAATTAAACTTATTACCTTGAACTAAAATATGAAAGCTGTAACTAGTGTGAATTCTTGTTCTGTAACAAATGCCCTGAAACAGTTTGTCCTTTGCTATACTTTTTTTTTTTTTTTCCCTACAAGAGTAGTCATATACAACTTCCTAAACATTGTGCTGTGTCAGCTACTGGAAGTCAACTTTATTTCTTTATTTTGATGGTATGGACATTTAATTCCTTCAACTTACCAAAAAAGAAGTAAGTTCATCTTGTTTTCACCAGTTTTGAGTTCCAGGTATCAGAGAGCGTATTTCACACAGGAGAAGAGCATGCATGGTGCAGGGTACACTGGCATCTGGGTGGGGTATGCCACAACTCCTACTCAACCCCTGCTGCCAGGTTGTTTTCCCAGGAAGACCATGAACTTCAGGGATTTGGGATTTTGAGTGGTCTCCCCCAAGGAGGATCTGTGTCTGTAGTTTGAGTACCAGGACAAAACATCACTGTCTGGCAGATGATTTCCTTGACTCAGGAGCTATGAGAGACAGCAGTGAGTCCTACCTGCTAAGGGGATTCTCACAGGCCATGGTACGTAAGCATGCAGCGGATAAAATGGGGGAAAGGGTAAAACTGGTGGCAAACAGGTGCTGTGGCCATTTTGGCCTGTCATGTACCTCAGCTTGCCCAAGAGATGCTGCTGAAAGTAGGCTTCAGGGAAGACATACGGGGTCCCCTTCAGCTTCTGGCTTACTCTTGACCTTCTGGCCATCTCCGTCCTGCCTGCAGCTTTCGAGTTCCCGTGCATTACCGTACGTGTGGAACGGGCCAAAAATCCCCATCTCTTTTTTTTCTTTCCTACATATTCCAGTACATAGTGCTCTGGAACCTACTGATACACTGGGAACGAACTTTAGAAACATATAGGGAAAAATATTCCCACTAAGCTGATTAAAAACATTTACAGAAGGATGCAATTATAGTGAAAGCTGTCAGTTTTTCTGAGTTCTTTTTTATTCAGGATTTATTCTGCAGCCTTCACCATAGTGTCTATATATCTTATAGTAAATCTTATAAAAGAGCCCTGTTAAATACCTGTTTAATTCTAAGGGCTCTACTCTTGTTACAGGATGCTATCTTTTCTTTAGAGTTGTGGCTTTTACGCTTTTACCCAGAATTCCTGACATTCATCCTGACATTCATCTTCAGTGTTTTTTAAAATAGCTGCATCAGCCACTGTGTTGCTGATGGGAAACCTTGAATTCCTCCAAGGAGCTGTTACCGTACTTGGAGAGGTTTCACTTCAGCATTTGCACAATCAAAGTGCTTGAAATACCAAAATACTTCGTCTTGGTATTACTAGCTACAAGAATGCTTGTATTTTCTCTAAGGCATAACTCTTTGAAGGGGATTTTCAGCCCTGGAGGTCAGTGATTTGGTATGAGTGCCCTGTCCTCTGCTGGGTTGTTGGGGAACGGCATCCACTGGGAAATGCCACATCTCGGAATCGTCTTTTGCTTTTTCCTCCTTCTTATTTTTTTTTTTTTTCCAAATACATGATGGGTTAAAAGCTAACAGGTATTCTTTGCCAAATGCAGTGAATTTGTGAATTTGACTCTGCTTAATCTTGCCTAGTGCCATAATGGACTGAGTTAACTCTTTTGATCAGAAGATAGCTATATGTTGGATAGATTTGGCTCTTCATCTCACACTATCCCTTTGCTGTCCCCCCTTATGGCCTGTGTGCCTCCTTTGCTTTGGTCTCACTCTGTGGTTTTCCCTCTACTGAATACAGATACAGGCTGAATGGGAACAACCTGTAACACCTGGTACCTACTTGTTGTGGTGGTTTGGCCCTGGCCAGATGCCAGGTGCCCAGCAAAGCCACTCTATCACTCTCACCCCCTCAGCTGGACGGGGGAGAGAAAATATAACAACGGGCACATGGGTCAGATAAAGACAGTTTAATGAAGCAAAAGCCATGCGCAGAAGCAAAAGCAAAACAAAAGATCTTATTCTCTACTTCCCATCAGCAGGCGATGTCCAGCCACTTCCTGGGAAGTAGGGCTCCGGTGCGCTTAGCCGTTGCTCTGGACGACAAACGCGAAACGAATGTCCCCCCCTTCTTCCTGTTTTCCCCAGCTTATATTACTGAGCAGACGTCATGTGGTATGGAATTTCCCTTTGGACAGTCTGGGTCAGCTGTCCTGGCTATATCCCCTCCCAAGTTTTTACCCACCCCCAGCCTACTGGGGAAATGTTGGGGAAGCAGCCTTCGTGCTGTGTGAGCCCAGCTCAGCAGCAGTCAAAACACTGGTGTGTTATCTGGCTACCACTGCACAGCACGGTGAGGGCTGCACCTCAGACAGACCCATTACACTTGTCTTTGAGCAATAAGTAAAATCACAGCAGTATAATGATATACAGGGTCAGAACAGCTTTTGTTTCCCCTTCTGATTTTTGTAAGCAAAGTCTTCTGAAACTCTTATCATTTGGGACAGTGAATTCATAAATACATTCAATTCTAATGATTAAAATAAACCTAGTTTTCTAGGATTGCAAGCCTGGCATGCCGTTCCAGCAATGTGCATCTGCAGTGGCAACATATTCACTGAACTCCTTTTAGGGTAGGACATAAGCAGTCACACTGTAATACTTCTGATAATAATATAGTGTAATTATTTTGCAGTGAAATAGATATTCAAAATGTACAGCAGTGTCCTCTCCTGGTTACTGCCATACCTACCCGGATCGGCCAGCCGTACTCGCCCTGTGCATTGATTTTCGCACGCTCTACAAAAGTGTTACTCTTAGGTTTTTCTATACAGTGTTTAGATCCATGTTTAGGTGTTATAAACACAAGTATTTCAAAAGTCAAATCGGCTCCAGAAATTGTAAGACACTTCTTGTGGAATACTTTAAATAGTCTACTCTATATGAGTGTAAGAACTTTTAGTTGCATTAAATTGTAGTGACATCTTTAGGACTTTTTAAACCTAAAGTAAAAAGGAAGATTATCTTTCAGACTGAGAACAGCAGGTTTTTTAAAGTACATACCAGGAGAAAGGGAGGCAATGAGAAGTGTAACAACATGATTTTGCCCATGAAACTTCTTTCAAAAATGTTCTGCAACGAAAATACAATAAAGACCAGCGGTATCAACCTTTTCCTTTACAAGGGGCTAGTTTATATCTCATAGAGACACAAGATTTGTAGAGTGGGTAATGATTTTTTTGTGCTTACAGATCTGATTTAGGAATACATGGATAGCAATTCTCACCCAAGGTGTGCACATTAGTTGATCTCCTGTCGCTACTCCAAGTAGCTGGGAAAACATAACCCAGGAGTGCAGCACAGACCACAATCGACCCTGCTGGGGAGCAGCTCTGTGGAAGGCAATCTGGGGGTCCTGATGGACAACAAGCTCAACACGAGTGAACAGTGTGCTGCAGTAGCAAAGTAAGCCAACAGGACGCTGGCTTGCATCAACAAGGGTTGCATCAACAAGAACTCATTATCCCACTCTACCCAGCGCTGGTCAGGCCACACCTGGAATTCTGTGTTCAGTTTCAGTCTCCACTGCACAAAAAAAAAGATGTGGACAGGCTGTAGAGGGTCCAGAGGAGGGCCACAGGGATGGTCAAAGGGCTGGGAAGCCTGTCATATGAGGAAAGGCTGAGAAAACTGGGTTTGTTCAGCCTTGAGAAGAGAAGGCTCAGGGGAGACCTTGTTACTGTGTACCAGTACATAAAGGGTGGCTACAATGAAGATGGAGACTCCCTTTTTACGGGGAGTCACATGGAAAAGACAAGGGGCAATGGGTACAAGCTCCTCCTGGGGAGATTCCGATTGGATACATTTTTCACAATGAGAGCAATCACCCACTGGAATAATCTCCTCAAGGAAGTGGAGGATTCCCCAACATTGGACACTTTTAAGATTCAATTGGACAGGGTGCTGGGCCGTCTTGTCTAGATGATGCTTTTCCCAAGAAAGGTTGGACCAGATGATCCTTGAGGTCCCTTCCAACCTAGCATTCTATGATTCTATGAAATTACAGTACAGCTTTTCCTTTCCTTTCTGCCACGTGCTGACCTATGATAGATAATGATGCAAAATTTTGTATTTTGAGTCATGGGAGAAGGATAGGTACAGAAATATCCCACTGGTACTCCCAAAAGCATTCAGCATCCGCCAGAGCTAGAATCCATTGTGCATTCCAGAGATCTGAGGTGGGGAGCCAGAAGTTAATCCTTTGGTTTTCCTCTATCCAAAGTTTGTCAACGTGGTTTTAGAGAGCTTCACTGGAGGCGAGAGCCTCCATGATGGAATGGAAAGCAGTGGTAACGTTCTCAAAGACATCAAAGAAATATGTTCAGACCTGCAGTCACCCGAGAAGGCCTTTGAATTGGCACATTCAGCAGCAGCAGAGTTGCCTAATCAACAGCTTAGAGCTAGGTTACCTGATTTAACCCCAATGTTAAAAATGCTGGTAATGTAAATTCTCAAAAACCCTGTAGAAAAACATAAAACAGCTAATTTTTTAATGATAAAATGTAACATATTAGAGCTTTCAGAGGCATTTAATAATGAAAATGTATAAATGTAATTTTACTCCCTCTCCTTTTTTGTGTCTTTCCTTATTTGTTGTTTGCTCCCTGTTGATGTAGTAAACATTTTTTGTATTTGTGAGCTCCATTATGAAGCATCACATAAGAGCACCAACTGAAGGAAAGTTGCCTATACTGGCTAAAGCATTAGCTTTATTGCCCTTTCCACTTGGGGAATCGTCTCTGGCTCCTTTAGCAGATGCTTCCAGTTCCTCACAATTTAAAGGCTAGTGCTTTAAAAATGTACAAGGTTGGGTTTGGTTTTGTTGTTTTTTTTTTTTTCCTGGGGACTCACAAGTTTTCTCCCTCATCAGCCTGCTAACTGGCAGCATCAGACAACTAGTTGATAAGAAATAAGGATAAATCACAAAGGGATTGACTGGGGCTTTTTTACCTTCAGCAACAGACTTTCAAACCCCCTCTGTCATTCTGCAGGTATATAAAACCACTTAGGAGTTAACACTTCATAGCCTTGTAGCACTGTATCCAGTTTTGGGCGCCACACAACAAGATGACATTGAGGTCCTGGAGCGGGTCCAGAGAAGTGCAACAAAGCTATTGAGGGGTCTGGAGAACAGGTCTTATGAGGAGCGCCTGAGGGAGCTGGGATTGTTTAGCCTGGAGAAGAGGAGGCTGAGAGGAGACATTATTGCTCTCTACAACTACTTAATAGGAAGTTGTAGTGAGGCCGGTGTTGGTCTCTTCTCCCAAGTAACTAATGACAAGAGGTAATGGCCTCAAGTTGTGCCAGGGGAGATTTAGGTTGGATATTAGGAAAAATTTCTTTACTGAAAGCGTGGTTAAACATTGGAACAGGCTGCCCAGGGAGGTGGTTGAGTCACCATCTCTGGAGGTGTTCAAAATACTTCCAGATGTGGTGCTTAGGGACATGGTTTAGCAGTGGGCTTGGTAGTGTTTGGACAATGGTTGGGCCTGATGATCTTAAAGGTCTTTTCCAACCAAAATGATTCTGTGATTCTATCACTATATCAATGCATATATGCCCTTTACTCATGGAAATGATGTAAATACTTCATATTCTTTATTGACTATGCAAATAATTGAAAGGCTGCTTCCAAAATTCATATAATAGACCTGAAATACTACAGTGGATGTTGCTTCAGTTTAGTTTTAAGGTGTACAGGCATAACGTTAGCTGGAATAGGCATGTTCCTTCTAACGAAGACTGGAGAATGGCTTTTAGTGAGTAGATCTGGAAGAGTTATTAGAAAAAATATTCCTAGGATACTCACATTAATAGATACAGAATTATTTGTATGCTACTGACTTTGTCATAACTGCACAAAGCTTTTTTTATGTCAGGTGAACTTTGTACCCAGATATTTCGAGTACACAAATCTGAGGAACTTCAAGCAGTACTTCATGACTGTTTCTGAAGTTTTAACAAGCAAGGAAAAAAGTGTCTTGCTGCATACAAAAGCCAAGCATATAATCAATTAGAAATATGATAGTTTGACCAAACCTTTAAGGCTTTCTAGCGCATATTGATTAAAAGAGATGGATGATACAATTAGGAATGCAATGCAAAATGGAAATAAAATTGATTATATCAAATTACTTTGTTATACTTTCTACAAATTATCAAACTAGCTCAATATTAAGAAATGAAACATTTTGTCATTTTTTCCAAAGCCTCTAGAACAGAGGAAAATTAATTCATAATTATTGAATGGTGCAGTTGGCTTCTTTGCTAATTCTGAAGTTTGATTGATGTACCTAATGATTTATATCAATAACTCTGAGAAAGCATTGTGGTAAATTTTAATATCCCAGTAATAATTTGGTAGAGAGAAGTTGCTTCACTAGATCCTAAACTATGTTAAAAGTACTATGTCTGTATATATGTAGTTATAGGGGGGAGTGTGTGTACATATATATATATATATATATATGTTTTAATTAGACATCCAACCGAAAGAGCAGGTTCTTTGCTCAAAAGCTTGCTTGTTGTTATTTACTACACTAGTTGGCTTGACAAAAGAGATTGCCTTCCTGTATAGCCCTTCCCTCATGTCAGTCAATCAGGCATTATCTAGGATGACTAAATACGTTCCAGAACTGTACTACATGATGAATGGCATGTACGTTTCTTGTAAGAAATAAGGTCTATTGAAATAATAAGAAGGAATTACTTATTTCAGCATGCGTTTAGAATTGTATGAAATGTACATTTGTTGTTCCTATAGGAGGAATGTTGTGCTTAGAAATGCTAACCATTTAGTGACAGGCACATCTTGCATTTTGGGCTAAGATTTGGTGTCAGGTGATAGCAATATAAATTAATACTCTAATCTATTAGTCATAAATCAAATTTACAGCTCCTTATCTGAGCATTACTATATAGGGTTAAATTTAGTTTTCTCTTTCAGCCATTCAGCAATACTAAAGTGTAATAAAAAGAGGAAAGCTGATAGCCAGTTTTGTAGCCTCTACTGTGAGTAATATTGAAAACACACACACACACACACACAAGCATATTACAATGAAAAGGATGTCGGTTTTGCGTTATGATGCGCTGTGTTTCAAGCAGCTCTTTGAATGGCCTCAGGCTGTGTTAGCCCAGAGTGAAACAGGACAACACAGCAAATACAAACTCACAGGAACTCTTTATAATACCAGCAACCACCACTGCATAGCACAGAATTTAATTTTTATTTTCTAGAGAGAATCTAATCAAAAAGTGTTTTTCAGTATAATGATTTGTAGATGGTGAGAAGGTCACTACTGTCAGTAATTCCTCTGTCCAGCTGGGAATGATGTGTGTTCTTTTCAGTTAGATTATATAGGATAAAAGTCCTAAAACGCTTGGAATCTTTGCAGCATTTACAGAGGGGGTATTGCTTCCTGGGAAACAGCCATCTTTCTAAGCTGATGCATTAGAGCCAGTTGTTGGGGTAGAGCTGCTCTTGGAGAACCAGTATTAATATGCAGTTCTTGCAAGACGTCCATTGTGCTTTATGACCCTTTTTCTTCTCGAAGGAGCATTTGCCATGCCCAGTATGTAAATCACAGTAAACCTTTCCCATATACCTTCTCTGTTAGGAAGGTAGCTTCAAAGCATTGGTCACCGGGACCAAAGTGTGACTGAATGGATGCTTGTGCTGGAAGGAAGGGCAATAGCACACTTACTAGAAATGCACAGAAGGTTCTCCTGACACAAGAAAGAACAACTGCTTTAGGGTCGCAGAGGCCTGGCCAAACCTTTCCTCTTTCAGTACAGAAAAAGAAAAACCAGCCAATGGTATGGGGGTGGTTTTTCACTTCAGTTTTCTCACAGCATGGTCCCTGTGGAGTTTTTCATTTAACGTAAAAATAGACAGCACAAGAACACACAACACAAGCATTCCTAATCACAGGGATTTGTGGAGAGTGAGGAGAGACTGACAGGCAGTCTGCAGCTCTGAAATAATAGCTACTGAGCACGGGAACAGCAGCTCATCCCCCAGTTGCAGGTTGTGGTGATCATAAACAGATATTTCTCAATCTTCCAGCAGTGGACTGGGATTGAAGTGTGTTATTTAAGCTTTAATTTGGAGAGAGGTCAGGTTTCCTTCTGGGACAAGGTATGTATCTGAGCCTTGCCTTGGGAGCAACTTTCCTCACCTTTTTTCTTCCCCAGAAGTACAGAGCAGGTACCAAAGGCAGGGGAAAGGCAATGAGCTGGACCCAGGTTGCCCAAATGCACTGACGCTGCCTTGTTTCAGCTGGTGTTGAAGGTTGTTTTTGAGACGTGGGTAAAGAACTGAATTTGTTTTATCTTACCTACACTGGTTCATTTCTCCCACAGCAAAGTTGAAATATCTGTTGCAGTTTGCGTCTAGATACTCTGTTCACAAATTTCCGTAGCAGAAGCAGCAGCAGCTGTTATAAAATAGTGTGGAGTTGGGGGGTTGGTTTGGGGTTTTTCTGGAAAACCTCTTCTGGCATTCTACAAATGATCAGAGGAAGAGCAGGTGTTTTAATAGGGAGCCACAATAAACCACAAATCTGGTTGACAAGTAGTAGTCAATAAGAAAGCTGATGGGGCTCGTGGCAATTCTTGTGAGTGTCGGAGGAGTCACACGCGTCCAGAGCTGGTTTTGCATCTGTATGACCAAATCAGTCAGCACCCAAGAATTCAGGTTATTTTCACTCCAATTCGAACAAGCACGGTAAGCTTTCTCTGCTTTTGTAAAGATAGAGTACAAATATCTTTTGAATATCTCATTGTTGATGCTCAGGTTTATATTCTCGTGTCTAATTCAGCCACTCAGCTTCCTAAGCACTAACATTCGGTTAATTTGTATTTCTGTGTTTACTAATAGCTGGTTCTTAATCTTTATGGGCATCTTTTTCATCACATTCGCCTGTCCATACCTAGAGGTATAAAGGGAAACGTGGCTATAAGGAATGCAAACTGCGCTTCTTGAATCCCTGTTCCCCCTCTTGTCTTTCTATTCTCTCCTCCGGTTTTCACTGATTTCTTTTGTTTTCCAGTGAAACTGTCATTAAGCTGCTTGTTCTATGAAATATGTGCTTTTCTGTTTTCTATCATTTAATTAATAGCCCACCAATTTTGTGATTGTGAAATCAGAGATAACATGCCAGGTCCTTCAAGTCTGCTGTAAAATTCGTTTTCTTTACCAAAATCATGGGCACTAGGGAACTGTATAATCCTCAAGAAATCTCAGTAAGCCTGTAAAATAATCTGCCACCTCACAGCTCTCCACCTTGAGCTCTGCTAAGGACTGGCTTCAGTATCAAAGCACAAGATCAAAAATCCTTTCCATCCTTAAGGTGTACATTGCAGTAAATCTAGCTGTTCTGAATCCACTATAACAGTAGCAACTCCCGTGGGCTGGTTATGTACCAGGTAAAGAGATTTCTCTTTTTATCACTATGGAATTTTCTTCCTTTCCTTTATATTATATGGTCTGTTGTATGTTTTCTATGAGAAATGGAAAATGGCAATTTCTTATCTGCCTCCTCTGTTCCATACATAACTTTAGATCATTTATAGTGTTCTTTCTTTTCTATAGTAAATAGCTCAGCTTTTTCAATATTAGTGTTTCAGCCTCGTATCATTTTTGTTTCCCTTCTCTAGGGTTACTCTGTGAAGAGTTTGTTTCTCTCAAGGTGGAGTAATCAACAATATTCAGCAAATGTCTACGATATTTCAGGCAAGGTAACATATTGATTATACAGCTGTAGATAACCTATAGTGGTCTTACATTTACCCATTCTGCACACCAGTATTTGGAAGTTACAAAAAAATACCTGCACCTTAAGCAGAAGTTTTTTACTTGAGCTGTTCAACAGAGGCATTCTCTTTAAATAATAACAATTTTTTTTTTTAAGTATAGTAATACACATAAAACCCTGTAAGCTTTGCAAGTAATTAAGTCCTTCCTTCTGGCCGACTGCATATTCAGTAATCCCAACTGAACAGTTTGCTCTATACGTCTGTTTGACTGGAAGGCAGAACGAAAGTATTTTTCCTGAAGTGCTTCCAGTTTAGCTATAGTCAAACCTCATCAGAACTGTGGCTCTTAAAAGCAACACTAAATTGTTCCACTTTGGGTGGTTCTGGCTATTTCCATGACATGGAATTTTCTTGTATCTAAAAAGAAATTTGTACAGGTTAAATTTGCCTAAACAATGTATTATGACGTTTTTAAGAGTCATGTAATAGTTTTAAATACTGATCTTGAGTTTACTGGGGTGATAATTACAATACTAAGCACTTTTATCAGTGAGATCCCTCGAACGTGAGTAAGAAAAGCCCAAAAGTTCTCAAAGGTGAGATCGTATTACATAGACTTTGATTTTCTATACGAGAGCTTAAAGCTACCTTTCCTTACAAGGTAAGAGAAAAAGCTCATGTTATTTTTACTACTACCCAGTGGTGTAGTATACACCCAGTGTATACACCACTGCCTATGATATTGCCTGCTGCATAGCTCAGCATCCGGGAGCTAAGCTAGAATAAATTTACTTTCCATCTGCTATATGCATGAGTGTAGGAGCAGCAGAAGTATATTTAAAGAAAAAGAGAAAAAAAAAGTTTCAGAGCTTAAATAAACAGACTTTGTTCACTTGACTAACACTCAGTGATGACTTTGAGAAGTGACCGAGACTCTTCCAAAATGTCTTTTCACGACTGCTGTAGCACTGAGTCTTTGAGGTCTTGATTTTGGGGATGAGAGTAGGATATGGATACTACTGCAGTGCGATGGTTATCAACGTGCCTATGCAAATGTTTCTAACACCATGAAATCCACCAGGCAGGAAAGCCCAAAATCTTACTTCCAGTTTACTGCTAGGGAGAAAAAAGAGGCTGTATCAATATCCAAAGAGATGCAAACATTTTTTGACAAAATTACTTATTCATGTCTATAATACTGACAGAGTCAAATGTAGAGATGTTATAACATGAAGTGGCTCTCTTCTTTCAAAGGATGAAATAATGATACTAAATTTGAAGCATAATAAAGATTCAAAAAAGGCACAGTGCTGGTTGAAGAGACCAAATCTTGTGTGCAATTCCATTCTCTAACAAGCACATACACAAAGCCATGAGTAACTATTAGTAAAACCTGGCAAAATATCACTAAAGTCAAAATATTCCAAAGGCAGCGTTATCGAAATCCTTTGAAACTGAGTTAAAAGATCAGATGGACTTCCAAAGGCTATGTGGATCAAGTCCTAAGAGAAGTCTATTCTTGACTTTAAATTCTGGTGGCCTTTGCCCTTTTGCATCAAGCAGGACTTCTTCCAAAAATAATTTCCTGAATGCAAATGACCTGTTATAGCACTTATTACTTGGTGTTTAATGTTTGAAGCAGAAGTGAACTTTAAATTACTTGAAGAACACATATGAAACTTGCAACTTCTAATAATAGTGAAGCCAGTCTTCCATATGTTGTTATAAATTTCAGTCTGAGATGATTAATGTGGTTCACAGGCTACTCTTGTAAAATGATAGAAGAGATATTTTTGCTGCCTCTCCTGAGAGGGCTAGTGTTTCAAAATTATTTCCAAACAAGCATCTTCCAAGCAAGAGATGTTTCTGATTTTTTCCTCACCTTAATAAAAAGGTGATGAACACTCTCTTCTTAACTGTGTCATTATATGAACTTCAAACAAATATCATGACAGTATGATGTGATAAGCGTGTGT
Source organism: Leptosomus discolor (assembly GCF_034619465.1). NCBI lineage: Eukaryota > Metazoa > Chordata > Aves > Leptosomiformes > Leptosomidae > Leptosomus > Leptosomus discolor. The sequence goes on along the minus strand of NC_141395.1, from coordinate 34,969,141 downwards.
ATGTGATATCCATGAAATAATATGTTATGTTCACTAATACAAGTCACTAATTTATTGTTGCTGTCATTATGTTTGAAATAGAGTGCTTGTATTGTAAGCATGCAGGGAATCTCAGAAGTAAATTCAACAGATCTATCTCCATTCAAAGTTATTTGTACTTATAGGAGGTTTCTATTTAGCATATTTTAATATTATTCTGTCAAAAGACTTTAGGGAAAAAAAAATCTGACAAACTCCTTTATTAATTAAAATCATGCCAATAGTAAATTGGGTAGCAAGCTATTTACAGCCATAAACAAGCTGTAGTGGCCTGGGATCTTTCTTTTGGCATAGAAAAACGTGACTGGCAAAGCTCAAAAGATCGGTTTGGGCAATGAAGAAAGCTTATTTGGCTTAAAAATCTTAAAACTTGGGTCTTGGCTCTACTGAAATAATTGATAATTCTGCCACGCACTTATGCAAATATGAATTTATCTCTTTGTTATATGAAATCTTTCTCTAAGGAGTGACGATGACAAACTGAAGGGGCAATTTCCTGTTTCTGTTCTCCAGGTTGTTTGGGTGACCTTGGACAAATCGATTTAGTATTTCCCATCCAATACCAACGGCAGTAAGAGGACTAATGGTTAAATAGAGATGTTATTCTTTCTATCAATACAAGCAGCCATCTCTCTGCCCAGTTGCTGGGCATGCCTGCACCCCACAAAGCAATGCTCTGTTAAGACACCAGAGACAACTCCAAATGAGTTGACCTAGCCCTACAGTCAATGCAACACAGAGCCATACAGCACAGTATAATTATGTGTGCCCAGTAGTGCCGTACCCCAGCTTGTTCGGAGCCAGCTCAGGTCTCTGCACAGCCCTTTACTGCATGCACACGTTAAGCCTACAAAACTTCCCCATCTATTCCCCCCTCGTTGTCGCTTGTTTCCCCATTGTTTAAAAAGTAAATATAGTTTTCCACTTGAAGGATAGTTGGGAGAACAAAACGTATGATATTCTGAGATACTGCCCTGCTGAGACCTCTGTAAGCATACAGGCAGGTAGGTAAGGGGATGGCAAGTGGTACCGATTCTAGACATAGACATTAAGTTATTTAATTACTGATAGTATGCAATGCTGTACATAGATGAGATAGATAAAAACACTAAATATTCTTGTTTGGCTGAAACTATTCATCCTGATTCATCCTCTCTGATTCAGAAGAACTGAGGCTTGAAATGCGCGTCTGTCTGTGTGTGCTATTGACGCTTGCTGAAAAGAATTTGTCAGACCCTGTGTGTTTGTGAGCTCTTGGCTGAGCCACTGAACAACTCTTAGTTCACTAAATGTAGGCTTGTTTTGGAGCTAAGTGACACAAGTTTTGCTGCATTTGCATCCAGTTGTTGGCCTCTCATCACAGAGTCTGTATTTGACTAAGTTTTTCCAGCTAGTAAGATGTCATGCTGCATACAAGTAGGATCTTGAACTTTGAACTAGGCAAGATGAACAATGTTTAATTCAGACATCAAAAAGCAGACTTCTGACTTGGGGTGAAGGGAAGAAAGGAGAGCCAGAAAGAGTGAAAAGTTGAATAAATTAAGTTAGTAGGAGTGCAGCCCCAATATTAAGCTGTAGGGTGTTGGTAGACCACCTTGGGTAGAATGGCCTTCCTGGATTTTTTGTGCTCCATTTGTCTCTCAGAGATTATATTACTTTTCCTATATTAACTACTTTATTAAAACTTAACCATATAACATTATGCTGAAACTCAGTTCAAGACCTCTCTTAGATTTACAAGCCATTGGATCATAGTAGATTATTACTGTACAGAACTATATTTATATACCTGTGCATACGTTTCCTTGTCGAAACTTGGGACTACATCCCAAACTGATATGATACAGGACATCTGGTGCTTCTTCACAGGTGTGCTCTACAACAGCTGAAGACTGATCCAGATAGGTTTAAGTCTCTTATACAACTTTATGACATTTTTCTCACGTACATTTCTGCTTGGAGAATGAAGACAGCATCAGTGAATACCAACCAAGATGTGCTCTTTCGTAAGTCAAAACTTAGTGGAAAACGGACAGAGTTTGGAACTGCCACCATTAAACTTCCAGTAATAAGTTTTGTAGCTTTGGGGCTTCTTTGGCAAGCCCCTATGAACTTGATTTTGCCTTAAATCCTGTTTTCTTCCAGTCTAAGACCCATTTATAGACCATTGCTTAAGCATCACCTCTCAGTGCATTTTGTCAGTGTCCTCCCGGACATTTATTTTTGCTCTAGCATCTGACTTTACCCCAGCTCAAGCCCTAGCTTAGCAGCCCCTGCCAGTCCCAAACCTACAAGTGTCCCCACCACCTGTCAAAGGTGAACACTAGATCTCAGTTAACACTGACCACTAAAACCTGGGTGTTAATCCTGGCTTTATCCTGTCCCAAAGCTTATTTCACAAACTCTTTACTAGTTCAAGTCACATGCTAGTGGCTCAATTTTTAATTTTTTTAGCAGTCATAAGCCTCAATGCGTTCTTTAGAATCATGTGTATTATCAGATCAAATATTCAGAGTCTTTTCTCTGAATTTCTCAATAAAAATTTTTGTAGATGGGATCAAAATTAGCTTTTCTTCAAAGCCCTGCTTTAATGAAATAAATGTATAGCAAGCTTATGCTGTCTAACTTGGGCTTCCAACTAAAATGTTCTTTCCACTCTACATTTAAGGTAGAATGGATATCATAAAATTAACTAGAAATTGGGAAAACTGAGACTTGAAAGCAAAACGTTAGTACGTATCCTAAAAGGGCCCCTGAAACGTGCGCTCATGCTCTGTTGAATCTCTCGGTGTAGAGTAACTGTTTCATAGACCATCTGCAACTAACATTTATTTCAACAGAATTGTTCTGCAATGCTTAAGATGTCCTCGGGACAGGTTTTTCCTCCCCCAGGATAAATTAGTTGTACCATGTTAAAAGTTAATTTTTCCTCCTGAAATCAAATTGCAAAGTTGAGGGTACTGGGGTCTATATATACCACGAATGAAATCCATTTTCTTGCTTTCTTCTTTGCCATTACAGGGTTATAGATAATATCTTTATTCATGACCTCTAAAAAGTTTTTATTGCACCTTGCTCTTTGATCTATGTACCCTCATAAATTTCACTGTGTACAACAGTTCTGATTTTAAGACTGCACAGCTGAAAACCTCTTGATACAGTGGAAAGGATATCTAATACTGGATAGTAGCTCAGGTAAGATAATTAGATAACCTGGGTATTGGGTAATGTCTGTAGGTATCAAAATATTTATTATGTGAGATAATCATGATGACAGTTCTTTGTCAGTAAATTAGAGTCTTCTGAAAATTAATTTAAAATTTCTCTTCCCATTTCAGTGACAGCTGAAGTCATTTTATCACTTTATAAGGAATTTATTTGGCATAATTGACTATTGCAATTGTGCTGCAAAAGGTGATGTTGGTGTATGAGAGAAAGTACACAGGGTTTGACCTCAGCCAGCAAGGCGATTTAGGGAAATGAAAGAGTCTTCAGCAGCAATAGCTCTGATTCAGTCACCCATAAATCTCCCTGAGGGATGTGTATCCTCAGCATCCTTATCCCTCAGTCCCCTGCCTTTGCCCTAATGTAGCCTCTGAGGGAGTCTCTACCCCAGCTTCTTTTTGATGCATCTTCCAGCTCATTTCCTGTTTGAAAATCGGTTTGCTCTGTGCTCAAAAGGAGTCAGTTTTTCTGCCCACTTCATTAGTGCACTGACCAGTTCAGACTGCACCGCAGGGTGAGTCTTTGGCTGTCTCCTGATGGGCTGTGTGTGCTGGGCAGGCAGCTGAACAACAAATGAGATAAAAGATATCCCTTAAAGTGAGGGGGGTATGTATGCCTGCCCTCAAGCAAAACTGAGAGAAATGGGCCAGGCTCTTTAAATAGCAAGAGACATTACAGCTGCTCTCATGGCAGCAAGAGTCCACCCTTTCACAAGTTTGTCTGTACGGCTTAAATTCTCAGGGTTGAGAAATTGATCTTCTAAGGCAAAGGTGGTTTGGGACTTACTACAAGTACTAGGAAAAATTCTCCATTTCATACCCATTAAGCATCTTTAGCCTTATCCATAAAAACACATGAAGAATGCGTTTCAGGGAAGGCATTAGTTCTTAGGGGCAGGGTGGTTTACTCTGAACAAAGCTTGGATGAAATAATGTGGTGGGTTGACCCCAGTCAACAGCCAAACATCCACCTGGCTGCTCACGCCCTCCCCTCTCCTGCTGGGTCTGGAGAAAGTAGAAGGAAGGTGCAAAGACTCGTGGGTGGAGATAAAGATAGTTCACCAGGTGCAGCCAAAGCTAGATGTGCAGGCAAAGCAGAGGAGGAGTTTATTCACTGCTCCCTAGGGGCAGGCAGATGTTTAGCTGCTTCCTGGGCCTTCAGCACGTACAACCAACAATTACTTGAGAAGACCAACACCACAAACGCAGACGTGCTCCCTTCCTTCTCCTTTCCGAGTTTGTATTGATGAGGACAACATCACAGGGTATGGGATATCCCTTTGGCTAGCTCAAGTGAGCTCTCCTGGTCACGTCCCTCCAAACTGACTCGGTGGGGAGGTAGAGCGGGAAAGGCAGAAAGCCTTGATGTTGTGCACGCGCTGCCTGGCAGCAGCCAAAATACTGGTGAGTTGTCCACACTGTCCTAGCCACAAACCCAAAGTGCAGCACCTTACAGGCCACGGTGGAGAAAGTTAACTACATCGCTGCCAGATCCAGGGCAAATACAAAGCCTGTTACTCTTGTTTCGTATTTGTTAACCTTCAGTTGTTGCCTGTAATGATGTTGACCTCAGCATGAAAATTTGAAGGTGCAGGTCTTGGCACAACATTCCTCTGAAATACATTATTTCTCCACGTTAAGTACATTAATGTCCACAGGTGTTACAAGATTGGGAGGAGCAGGGTCTTAGTGTGTTGCTGCTCTGCTGATCTGTGGCTTCGTCTGCAGCAACGTGTGTCTTTACCTCTGCTTAGAAGCCATTTCCTATTTAATATTTTATTTTAGTATCTTTTTGGATTGTGAACCCTGAGAGTGATTTTTATTTTGGAGAAGAGAATGTTATGGGAAGATTGGGTCCTTAAATTCCTCTTATTTCTCTGTATTACTTCCCTTTGTGTGGCAATTTTTGTACAGCTACTGCTTTGTTGCTGTCCTCAAGGCTCTTACTTTTTGGCATGCCTGTGAACATATTCAATGTGATTTTTGCTTTTTTGCCAGATAATATTTGACTATTGCAAAGCTATAATTTTCAACGTAGAAAGAAGATGGCGTGGTTTGCAGCCTGATGTCGCAGGGAAGCCTGATGTGATGTATTGCAGTGCACATCTCAAAGTTTGAGTTTATTCTAGGAGAGAATGTGAAAGATTTACCCGCTTTCTGTCTGTCCAGCTTCTCAGCTGACTGTAATTCTGGTGGGTGGCTTTTCAGTCACAAATCTCTTTTGATCCTCTTTGCAATATTCTAATGCCTCATGTTTGGTTAATCCCCCTCACTGTGCTGCTGCCTGGTGTTTTCAGGGCTGCGGTTGGCGTATCCTCCCATACTTCATGTTTTACTGCTGTTAGATATTGATAAAAGAAATAAAGGAAAGAGGACTTGCATATAAATTAGGAATATTTCTCTGGCCAGTATGTTGCCTTATTAGGAAAAATATAAATAATATGTGGTATTTACTGTTTTCCTTATGTCTGTTTTCCAGTACTGCGCATGGGGCAAGGGTGGTCTCCCTTCACAAGGAGGTAAGTGCCTGACTGCACAGGCTGTAAGCAAACTGCACCTGAGCTGCTGCCGGGCAGTGGGGTGGCTGAAGCCACGTGTCCCTGCTGCCTGTCATGGACAGCTTATGCTTGGACTCACTGCTCACCTTCCGCCAAACATGATCTCCAGTTTCATATATAGAGGCAAAAGGTGTAGCTGCCTTTTTCCCCAGAGCTCCCAAGGAGCATTTATTGCTGCTGGTTTGGTTTTCCTTCGTGGTGAACGTGCAGTGTTGCTTTGGTGATTTAGTGCTCAGCTTCTGTACACACCACAGAAGGAGCCGTCATTGAGAAAGGTTGCTTAGGAAAAAAAGCCCTAGTCACTGCTGTGGCACCAAACGAGCCATAGACCTGAGGCCAGTGTTGCAGTTCCCTGGGGAGCAGAGTTTACTCCTGTTAGCGCAGAGCCCAGGTCAGGGCTCGCCACCAGCGAGTCTTCGTTGGCTGAAATGGTCAACCTCCTCCCACTGGAAGAAACTCCACTGTTCTGGGAAACTGTCATCTCAAATGAGAATTAATACTTAGAATTGTTTTTAAAGATTTCTTGGCTCCTTCTGAATTCCCCAGGTGTCTTTGCTCTGCCTTTACTCGAAGACACTGACCACGCTGCCCTTGGGGAGTGGGGGTAATTTAGAGAGTCCCAGGGAGTCAGCATCGCTCCCTGTTGGGGGACACAAAACCTGAATGGCCCCAGGAGCATTAAGAAAGCATTAGGCTTTTAGAATGTAATAATCTTTGAGCTTTAGAGCAACCCAGGAGAACCCAGTATGGTGAAACTACTTCATATTAGTCACCAGATACTTACAAAGGTCTTGATTGTTTAGTAATTTGGTTTTTTAGCTTGAAAATAACTTTTCTTCGAGTTACACTTCTAGAGCATATGGTCCATATAAAATGAGGCTTTACGTTACAAAAGCATCTCAGTTTTTGAAAGGAAGGGAGGAAAGATACACTTGTATCTACTAATAACCCAAACGTTGGCTAATCCCATTCTTTCTCTTACAGAATGAATGTTCTGTATGCTGTCCTACTTCAGTCCTAAAGTCTTTTTCCTCTGTATCCTTAGGCCAGACTCCGGTCCTGCATTTACATCACTATATATAGGCTACGATTACAGTTTCTTTTTGTATTGTAACAGTGCTATAAAAGATAGAACCTCTGTTAGATAGCTGTGTTTTCCAGTGTTTAATGTTTACTCTGTCTTATTAATGTTTCTTGATAAATCTGCTAAGCAGAAGTATAAGATGGGAGAGGTACAAAACTGATGGAGAATGGAGAGGAGATTTATTACAAACAGTTGTCAGGTTTCTGACTAAAAAGCAGAAAGGAAAGTGTTTTCAGGCCTTACCTTGCAGAAAACAGAGGAAAAAAGCTTCCATGGGCTTTTCCTGACTTAATGTTCTCTTGTAAACTTTGTCCTCTCCATTCTACCCAAAAAAAACCCAACACATTTTCTTAACTGACTCCTTTTAACAGCATTTCCATGAGATGTGGTATGATGCAAGTTCTTGAAAATATTACAGGTTTTAGCAAACAGCCGAGACCCATTTTGTGAATTAACTTTGTTTTAAAGATTCCTAAGATTTCCCTAGACAGACTTCCACTACAAACTTTCTATTAATTTCTGGATTAGTGGCTACCATGCATTGAAACAAAAATATCCAAAAATTTACCCATTCAATTGGCTAAAAGTTTGGGCTGTAGAGAAACGTGTAATTTATTTTACAGCCCTTATGGTTTCTTCTTTTTTACTACTGATTAGTTGTTCTGTGGGAGAAAAGAATTAATACCCACACATTACATCTAATTTTATTTGGGCAGAGTTCCTTTATACGGTAACATATTGTCATAATTAAGTTTTTAGCACATGGTAAGTATCTAAACAAGTTCTAAGTAAATAATGTTGTTTCTTCATGAAAAATTTTGAGAATACGTTGGCTTAAATGGTTCCAAATGTCTTCGCACAGGTGTTGGTGACTGGATGAAATTAATTACTGCAACTCAGCCTCTGTCCACTGAAATGCTGCAGCATACGCTGAAGGGTGAGTACGTGAGTAAAACTGATCACAGTCCTGCTGCTAAATGGGGTATTTTGTCTGTTTTTTGGAAAAGAACAGGTCTTTCCCCAAATGTCTCATTGTGATCATGATGAAGACTGTCAGCTATTGTCAAATAATGCTGGGGATTCATTAATGTGTCCAAAGGTCAGGGAATATACTGATGGTTCATGTTGGTTTTCTCCTTTGAGCTGTAGCAGTAGATGCTACAAGTAACATGTTCAAGTAACAAACAGAAAAAAAGAATCAAATTAATAGCAGTGGGTTAAGCACTGTATTTTAAATATTTGGGATATCCTTCATAAAAGCAGGTAGAATTTGGGTTACGTTTATATTCTAAACTCAAAAACTATCAAGGCCTTTTTTGAGACCAGGCAGATAGGATGTTCGAAAAATACTTGTGATCTAGAAATCAATGTTGTGCCCTAAGGTTTGGAGCAAACGCGCAGTCGCCACTGCAATGTACATTTGTAGTAGCACAGTTGAGAACCATGGCCTATGCTTGGGCATACTCTAACTTGTCCTTTCTTTTAATCAACATCAAGGAAATATTTTAAGAAAATAGGAGCTCTGAGAAAAGGCTTTGGTAAATCTCAATTGTGCACAGAATATGAGAACAATGCATAATAAAACAAGAATTAAGTAAAAAAGAAACGAAAAATACATAGCTGAGGAAAGGAACATATTTCCCATCAACAAAGGTTTTGAAAATAGAGCTCTCATTTAAAAGGCTGTTACTTAGCCTGTAAAGCTGGTTGTTGCAGTGAAGTAGACCTTTGCATCATGGTTTTGATTTTGAAGCTCTACCAAAGTACCTTGTTGCAGGGCGGTCAGAGCACATCGGGTAAAACTTTAAGGCTTTTGGATTATTACGAGATTTTAGTCGATGAGAAAACTTTGGGGTTTTTTATCTCTTCAGACTCTATATTGATTCTTTTCAGACTGCGTAACATTTTCCAACCCATACAGTTAGTGGATTACTGCACGTACAAATAGATTTTGTAAAGTCACCACGTGACTGTGGGCATGCTGGGGGGGAGCTACTCGGGCAAAGAATACTTGTCCTAGCTTCCCGTCTTTAACTCTTCAACTGAATTAGAAATATGTGCCTCAATAAAGCCATTCCTAATACAAATGTACACATGTATGTTAAAAAAAAAAAGTCATTGAGAAACAGAGCAAGTATGAAGTGGTTCAGCCAGCAACCAGTGACTAGGGACTGGTGGTTGGATTTGGACAGAGCCAGTACTCCTCCATGGGGTTTTGTAGCCCTTTTTGCATACCATGTCCCATGTCAGTGAGATCTTAAATTAACTTAAGCCCTGCTGGGGATTTCTCTTTTTTTTTTTCCTCTCCTTTCAGAAAGAAAGGCAGGGAGAATCTGACCCAGTGTTTGTTGGTGTGCAGGATTGATGGACTGGCCATCTGGGAAGCACCTAGTCAAAACCAGAGCACATGCTGCTTCTTGCCCACCTGGCCAACCACACAGCACAGGTCAGATGATGTGGAATTGTAAATCAGGCACAGGTGAAACAGGAGGGAGCTGAGAAATTGCCAAGCAGAAGAGGATATGAGTAGTACAGAAGTGAGCGTAGGATGATCTAGCAAACTCTAATAAGAAAATAATAACAGTAGCTGATAAAATAAATACCAGATCTTATGACAACAAAAACGTCAAACTTGGTTCAAAATGATTTCTTCCAGAGGGAGAGTGCCTTCCTTATCCCTACAGGAAAGTGCTTTCAGCCACTCAGATTGGGGAGAGAGGTGCAAGAGGCAGCATGATCTGGGAAACGGAGTCCCAGGAAAGGCTTTGATGCCTGCGTCCTCCCAAAGCAGTCCGTGCGCAGCATCAGCTCCTGCATCCTGGCAGGGGGTGCGGTTCCCTGGATGCCCTGCGGCCCCACTCCCTCCGAGACAGCTGCACCTCTGAGGCCTCCGGGCTGGGGCTGGGGTACCTCAGATCTGGGCATTATGGTTCTCAACATCAGAGCACCGGTGTCTGGCCCCAGCCTTTCACACTGAAGTGCTTTATGAGCTAAATATTTCATTGACTGCCTGGTCTGTGCCTGGTGGCAGTCATTTCAAATGGATGCTCTGCATTTAAAGAGACTGACTGCTTTGCTTGAGCCAAACATAATAAGCTGTCTTGCATACTCCACAGCTAATAAAATATTAAATATGTTTTGGCACCCAGAAATAAATACTGGCTCAAAATTCTCATCACACCTACCTCCCTCTCCCTAACTGCCTGTGCCCACCCTGCTTTTAAACTGAAGTGCTGCTGCTCAGATAAACGGTTTGTTGTCAGGTCGTGATGCAGGGCAGTGAGCAGTGCACAAGCGCCGTACGATTATAACCTGCTGGGATGTAACGAAATGATCAAACTGGGCGCTAGCCATGTACTTGCAGCCTGTGCCATGCAGAGTGTCAGCCTGGGAAATGTCTGCCCCATGTCTCAAAGTTGCTCGGTGGGAACTGCGCTCACTTAAAAGCTGAAGTTAAAAATGGAGCCTTGTATTAGAAACCAGGCTAGGATAAAAAAGAGCACAGTAGCCATAAACCACTACAAAGATATTCATAATTTAGTTATGAAATTCCTATTTAAGAACGGGTTTTCTATAGTTTAAAAATCACTGTTGTAATAATACCACTGTGTTAATGCAAGGTAACATGCCTTTCCAGTACTCTGTCTTGTATTAATTCTCAGGGCTACGATTTGATTTTATTTGCTTCTCCACCCACCCAGAGGTGAACTAAAACAGGAATAAAAACATCTGACGAAAATCCACCTAGGTCAGCAGGTCCCGAGTCAAAGCTCCTTGAAATAAGAGGTGATAGTGCCACCGGCTTTAACAGGCTTTGGCTCAAGCTCCTAAAACCTACCTCTGCAAACACTTGCTCACATGTGCTTAGCTCCCAAGGGGCTGGCTCCTGGCTGGGGAACTCGTCACCTAAAAATTGTGCGTGTGAGGAACAGGAGCTGACGTTGGTACCTGAGGATGCCTGCCCTGGGAACTGATGCAGCGGAGAGGCTGGTGGGGAGGGTCGAGCTTTGTCCCCCTGTTTGCACCCCAGCCCCAGAAACTCTCCCTTCGGTCTCTAAGGGCAGTGTGGTGCCCTTAGAGTTGGGCGAAGTGATGCAGCAAACTGCAAAATATGCATTTTTTTTTAATTCAGTGGTGGACTGTGTGCAAGAAATGAGTGTTTAGGATGATAGCAAATGGCCTCAAGTTTAGGGGAGGTTTAGATTGGACATTAGGAAAAATTATTTACTGAAAGAGTGGTCAAACATTGGAACAGGCTGCCCAGGGAAGCGGTGGAGTCACCATCCCTGGAGGTGTTCAAAAAACGTGTAGATGTGGCACTTCGGGACATGGTTTAGTGGGCATGGTGGTGTTAGGTCAACGGTTGGACTTGATGATCTCAGAGGTCTTTTCCAACCTAATGATTCTACGATTCTATGATATTGCATGCTGTTGTCACAAATGGTGGTCACAACAGCAGTGATTCTTTCACATAAGGAACAGCTGGATTTTGTTTGTGGAGGAGTACAGTACAGTACTGCTCCCTGCCCCCAGCAGGGAGTGGCTGGGGAGAGGACCTTGGGGTTTGCCGGTCAGCCGTGGAGACCGGAGGGATGTGCTGTGTATTTACCTACGCCTATCTAGCCCCTGGCTCTCCCGGCCCTACTCAGCCCCACTAGGACTTGATAACAGCAGTGCAATGGACAAACTGTGACCCAGCAGCTACATTTAGAATAGTGTTTTTCCTAATATTACCAGTATAATGTTTCCTTTGGCTTTGATAACATTGCAATAAATTCCTTGCCTGGCTGATGCCCAACTGAAATATGTTAGAAACCTACTTGACAATAAAACTGGTGCCTAAATACACAGGAGGACTTAGCCGCAGGTCTGCACAGGCATTTAAAGCAAGTGCTACCTCCACCGAGGGGCAGGAGCGCAGGGCTGAGCCCTGCAGTACCCCTGGCATTTAGCCTGTTGCTGGGCCTAGCATGAGCCTCGTGTCCCAGAGCACAGAGCTTGTCACCGCTGGGACCAGGAGACCATGGCAAGTCCTGGGGTGCTGTTTTCCGGCCCCAGCCAGCCATGAGCTCCACGGCAGCCTCTCGGACAGGGTACCCAAGGCGTGCGCTTGTATGCCTTAAGGCAGTTTTGATGTCAAGACTCATCCAAAGGCAGGAGCGCTTTGCCAGAGATGTCTGTTCACAGCCTCTCTTGAGGAATGTTTTTCATATTTAGCATCACTTTGATTTTTGGAAAAACTTAAAATGTTATTTTTGTTTGCCCAGCACCTTCATCCAAAAAGCTTTGGTGTAATTACTGGTTTTCTGTAGTTGTGCATGGTTTAATGCTGCCTGGAAGGGTAAAACAGGAGAAGCATCACTCAGGCCCTACCCCTAGCCCTTACCACAGTTTTCTTCACTTTTAATATTCACCAGAACTTCCCCCATTCTGTGCCGCGTTCATGTTTTTTATCAAAGGACTGACTCAAACATGCGATTTCGATGTTTACAGGGTGCCTCCAGCCTTTAAAAATGCTTCCCCTCATTCAAAAGGACAAGGCAACGATGAGACGATTTTCCTGGGTGGGTGAAACCACCACGCGCACAGACACACAGAGGCTTTTTTTTTTTTTTCTTTTTCTCCTTAAATTTCAAATCGCGGGGCCCATCCCAGCGCTGAGGCACGGCAGCCCTCAGGAGGCGGCGGCGGGGGGCGGGGAAGGCCCGGCCCGGCCCGGCCCGGCCCAACCCAACCCAACCCAACCCAACCCAACCCAACCCAACCCGGCCCTGCAGGGCGGCAGATGCCGCTGCGGAGCCACGGGGCGGGCAGGTCGGTGGGGACTGAGGCGTTGTTGAAGGGCACGGCGGGGCGGTGGCGTCTCCCCGCTCCGCCCCGGAGCACCAGCGCCGCCGCCGCCACCGCCCCGGCGGTGCCGTGGGGAGGGCGGAGAGCGGCCGGCGGAACGGAGCGGCGTGAGTGGAGGCGGGTGGGGCCCCCACCCCCCCCCGTTATCACGGGTCGATACCTGGGCGAGAGCCGCGGGGCCGGGCCGGCCCGGCCCCGCGGCTCTCGCCCAGGTATCGGCCCGGGGAAGGGGGCCCGGGAGGTGGGTGAAGCCCCGGGGGCTGCGGGGCGGAGGCAGGGCGTTGGCCGGCGGGAGGTGGGTGCTGCTGTTGGGTGGCTTCCCTGAAAAGTGTTGTCAAAATGGACACGGCGGGGGGGTGGGGGTGGGGTTTGGATTTTGGGGGGGGGGGGGGTTGCATCTTTTTGTCGTTTAGGAACGGGAATCTGGAGGGGTTGTTGGGACGAGGAGCTGGTCCGGCAGGTTTGGAAGGAGGGAGAAGGCGAGCTGAGCTCGATGGATGGAGGCGTGCTGGTGGGATCAGGCTTGCAATGTGCTTTTGGCGCTTCGACCACCCTCACCGTGCTGGTGTGTCGGATGGGTTTCTTGCTCGCTTGCTTGAGTCCTACGAGGAGCTTCGTTGCGTTGCAGGAGGGACGGGCTGAGTCCCCTCGCAAAGCGTGGTGGGTGACCCATGGGGCGAGCAGTGGCCGTGGGCAGGGCTGGTCTTCAGCAGTGCAAGCTTATGGTGTGGAGGCAAGGAAGAAGAGCTGGGCTTTGTGGTGGGGTTGGTGGGGTTTTATTTTTCGATGCCTTACTCCTCCCATCACCTTACAGTGAGGCTGTGAGTGACAAAGTCCTCAAAACTGAGCAAAACAGAGGTGCAGCTCCAGTTGGATCCCCTGAGAAGAGGTAGCACTATGTAAAGGGGTGTGAGCGATGCAGAGCGGGACAGTGAACGGTGTGGCTGCTTCCCTGTAAGCTGTGCTCCTGCTGCGGGGAAGGCACGAGATGACTATGTTTGCTGGACGAGGTGGTGTGAGGGTTTCTTGTCTACCCCTGCTCTGCCACGAGGACCTTTTCCAAGCTTCAGCACAAACCCATACAGGGAAGGTTACCTTGATTTAGCACGTTGTAAAATACAGATTTAGTAGCGTAAGATCAGCCATAGCAAAAACTGTAAAACATTTAGAAATGTCTCATGCTTTCTCATAGTTCAGGAAGTAGCAGCCCAAATTAGGTTTCTAAATATAGTAAATTTTTTTAAAAAGGAAAAGTACAGGGATTCGTACTATAGTCCTAACAAAGTGGCATTCTTAACCTGCAAGTACATACAAATTAGTTTTCTTCTGAACATTATGTTCTGCTGAGAAAATTCTTTCCTTAAAATCACTTTGGTCTGTACAAGTCACACAAGGGGTCAGGTGGAGCCTCGCGATGCTGATGTCTCCGGATACAATGTGGTTCTGTGGGCAGGGTCCCAGGGGGGCAAGCCGGCAGTGCCACCGGGCTGTGCGGGGCATGGCTGCCTCACCTGGCTGCCGACCGCCCTGCTTCTCAGGCGTGAGGGCGGCAGCTCCGTTAGAAGTAGAAGCTGGCACGTTAGGAGTGAGGAAATTCAAGAACATAAATACTGGGGGAGAGCCGTGAGACAAAGTGGTTTTTAAGGCTGACGTAGTTCTTTATTGCAGTTCTGGGCAGCTTTTGTACAGCTGGAGTATCTGATCATTAACTCCTCGCTTTGTTCTCTTGCTCCTTGGCTGATTTCTGCCAATCACTAGGAGCGTAGTTGTGATTTTAAAACATGGGGCTGTGTTTTCCTGCGCATTCCTACGTGAGGCGTGGAGAAGTGGGTCTTCTGTTGCGTTCCTGATTCTGATTCCCAGTTTTACAATTGGCTTCTGTACAGGGAGATTAAAGAACAGAATGGGGTTGTTTGCTGCTTTTCTTGTACTCTTCTCTGGTTGATCTTGGGCAGATCCTGGCCAACTCCTGACTTTCATTTGTGTGAATCTAGTGGGGCCTCTGCCTTCATAAGGGCATCACAAAGCAAACCAACGTACCTCATTCGTACCTTATGATCTGCAGCTCCATATGTTCAGAGTTGAATCTTGTGACAGATACGACAATAAAACGCAACCCTGTCAGACTGAGATACTGATCCACTGTTTTACCTGCTGCTGCTCATCAGTTCTTGCTGGCAGGATCCCCAGGCTGGGCAGCAGCCAGTGCTAACGGCAGGAGGGGCTTGCTTGCTTGTAAAGATTTGTGCATCCCCATTCCATCATCTGCAGCAGTCTGTCTTTGGCTGGCAGCTGTGGAGGACAGTTATATACCTTTATACACAAGGCTGGATCCTAAGCTTTAGCATGCATATAAGTAGCTTGGTGTTTAATGTGTTCCTGAAGCTGGGCTGTTAATAGGTAGGCTGTGACTCCACAATTGACCTGTTGGGATGGAAGTTTTGTGATATATATAGGAAAATACCAGTTTCGGCTCTAGCTCATTCTAAACAGTCTCACAGCATTGTAATAAACAGGCTGCTTCGTTTGAACCCAGTGCTGTGCTTTAGAGCAGTCTAACCTCGGTGTGAGACTTGGCCAGTGTCTCTGATGCCCTTTGGTGGTATGCCTTGGATTTTCCCCTGCTGGGGGGAAAACGTTTGCGGGGGAAATTTTCGGGCTATAGATTTGCAGCTGATACGTGTGGGGAGGTTGGGCTGATAACTGCAAGAACTGTGGGCTTTGCTGAAAGACGTGTTCAACCTCTATCTTTCCATGTTACGCGGGGCAAGGAAACAGCTGTACATTTACGTTGAAAACTTTCTTACTTATATTTTGTTTCTGTTCACTCACCAGTTTTGAGCTTTATTTTGTATGTGGGTTCATGGAGACTTTCAGATCTCCTCGGTGACCGTTAGCTTTTCCTTCCTCTGAACCAAGGTATTCCTCTATGATTTCTGTAGTTGGCTTCCTCAAATCTTGGCTAAGCTTCCCACAGATGGTGTTTCGGAGAAGCTCTTCATCTTCTTCATGCCCTTTCTTCTAAAACCTCGCTTTGAGGCCTCACTTGCTAAGGAAATTCATTGGTTCACTCTTACTCATCTAGAAAACAGGCTTTCATCAACAGTAGGCATCCTGCTCTTGTTTGTGTGAGGGTAGGTTAAGTTAATGTTCTCCCTTGTCTGTGGTCTGGCAAAGAGTCTGTCTTGATAAATGGCTGCTTACTTGCATTCTGAGACATTGGGGAAAAAAACACCAGGCATTGAAAAATCAGGCAGAATTAATAGGTTGTACATATTTCTGTCCAAATTTGGACAAAATAGTATGTACAGTTGCTTGGACTAGCAGCTAAGTTAAAATGAGAGCAGACCTATAGGAAGTTTTCAGCATCCTCTTCCCCTCTTGCCTTCAGGCTGCTCTCCAAGCTGCATGCCGTGCTGGTAAATAAACCACTGTACTGGAAGGAGGAGGGAGGATTTCAGGAGAGGCTGACTGGGTACAGTTTTGCTTTCATGAAATCAGACAGCTACCAAGCACACTGTGTTCTTTATTACAAAGACTTTTTTTTTTTTTTTTTTTTTTTTTCCTGGATGAAAACTAACCTTGTGGCTGCTGAGGGCTCTACCTTCTGGCATTGCTGTTTTCTGAACTATTGGTATTTTCACCCAAAGGTTCTTTGCTGTACTTCACCTTTGCTTGCTACATCAACTATCCTCTTATTGAAAAGCCTTTTAAAGAAAGCTAGAGGTCATGCCTGGTTCTGAGAAGTGAGTGTGGTGTTTCCCCATTCAGTTACAGGCTTAGAAGCCTGCAAAAGTTTTATCAGTTCTGGCCATGGGGCGGGCAGGGGGGGAATCTCAGCCTTTGAAATTCCAGTGTGTACCCCGAGACAGATAACCAGGAGACTTTCACTTACGTGCTAATCCTGCACAGCACTTGTTTGTGGTTCCTGTGTGCAGCCCTTTCCAGTCTGTAGCTCTTATCTCTTGCTGGCAGCAAGCAACACGAGAGGGAGAGGACGGCCCTGTGAGGAATGAGGGCTCCGTTCCTCCTCTTTGTTGCTTGAGTTGTTTCAGGGTAGTTAGGTATTTCAGTGATTGCCTGAGGTAGCTGGATCTTGGGAATCGTGCTTGTCCTAAAATAACTCTAGCTTTTTAAAAATTCCTTTTCCTGTGATTAGAAGGAGTCTTTATAGTAAATGTTACTACGCGCATCTCCTCTGCAGGATTTGCAGAAAACTGGATGTTAAGGAGGGGCAGAAATTAAAGCTGGTGGATTGGACTGCTTTGAGAGCCCCTGCCTGGGGCTGCTCTGCACGGGGGGCCTCTGAGTTCTGCAGCGATTGAGGCGATGCTATGCACTAAGTGAATGATTCATCTTTCCACCATTTATGTGCCGCTGCTCTCTTCAAAACTGCAGAATATCCAAAGGCATAACATGATGTACCCTCCTGAATAACATCCCACCTTGTTAGGGAGAGGAAAGGCAGAGCTGGGGTGTTCTGGGTTTCTGTTTCTCCCCAGTATTACATGGAGGATGTAAATACTTGACGTGATTAGGTGCAGTGCAGAGGTCTGGATGCCTAAATGCTGTTTGGTGTACCTCTGCTGGTACGTCAGCTGGGTCACCTGCTGGGAGTCTGAGTATCTTTGTTACAAAGAGTAACGCTTATTGTTTCTGTGATACTGTGATTGTCCAACTGTTCTCCCTGTGCGCTTGGATGATAACGGTCCAGGTCTCAGCAGAAGCTCCGAGAGGCAGAAAGGAAAACAGGAGAGAACTTTCAAGCTTAGGCAAAAGATGGGGCGCTCCAGATGCTGGCGTATTGCCCTTCCTTGCTGAAATTGTCCTTAACTGGACTTGCTGTCGAAGGAGGTTGGCCTCCTGCAAGTAGTACAGCAGCCACTTGCCCGAGCAGTGGGGTGTGCTGTGCATAAATTGTTGCAGCCTGCCATTCAATCTAGTTTCTTCAGTGCTGTGTCATCCTTTTACCTTTGCCAAAGTCAAATACTGCGGGTGAATGGGCAAACAGACTTCTGCAAGGCCAGTGCTACAGACTCATCTAACTTTGTGATAGGATGTAACTTTGACATCTTCACAGGTGCTAAGGTTTATTTATTGGTTCCCTTTGCAGAGTCCCAGTCGTGAAGCTGCCTGTGCTCTACTGGGGACAAGTGGCACAACTTGTTAAAAGCAGACGTGGTTTTGGTAAGTAGCATACTGAGCTTCTCTCGAGGATACAGAGGAAAAAACTGAAAGCCTCCCTCGCTGGAGGAGGGTTAGAAGGAATCATATCTGAACCTAAAAATTTGGAAAGTGAGGAGCCTGGCTCTGTCACAGCAGAAACTGCTTGCTGTGTTGAACTGGGCAACGCTGCACTAAGCTATTGCAAAGAGTATGACTTATTTTTAATCCAGTGACTGCTATAACAGAAAGCGTTACAGAAAGCGTTACAGAAAGCGTTACAGAAAGCGTTACAGAAAGCGACTCCTTGGAGTATAGCATTATATATATCAAGGAGGGTTTTTTTTTTTCAGAGCTCTTATGGATGGAAACTATTGAAATGGTAACAGGAACTTACTTGCCTGTGATAGCTAGAGTTGTTGCATAACAGCAAAACTTGCTCTTATCCCTGCCCTCATCATATGAAGATGTATTCCAGAGAGGCAGGCAAAACTCTCATTTTTGGATAGCTTGCATTTATCCTTTTGTAATTATGTCTTACTGATGATTTTAATACCTTAAAAAGTCTTATTTATCTAAATAAAACTGCAGTTATGCTATTAATGCTTTTTTCCTGTATTTTATATTGTATAATAGCAAGTTGCAGGCACCCTTTTACCATTGTTTTGTTTCCTTCAGTGGTTAGAAATGAACTTACCTTGGCAGGAAACAATTAGCCAGGCTGGCAAAGAGACTGCTTAGCCCTCTCCTGCAAGGTGAGTTCAGCTGTGTGGTACAACTCCCTCAATATTTTCTCTCCCCTTGTATTACCACGGGGTACACATGTAGTAAATAACATGGTAGGTGAAACAACACCTGAACTTTGTCCTTGGGAACTTCCAATTCCAGGGACATGGAACGGAAATGATTGTTTGCAGGACTCCTCCTTAAAATAATACACAGTTTTTATAGTATTGAAGATAAATGAGGTATTTAAAAGCATATTAACTCTCTGTCCACTGTGATTGAGCCCAACTAGGAACCTGTATTTTTCAAATGAATTAAATCAACATTTCACTTGCTGTAAAATTGGTCTTTAAAAGAGAAGATGTGTTAAAGTTTGTGATGGTGCTGCTTTAACTGCTGGTTGGTAGCATCACAGAGCAGATTGCAGCTCCCTAACCTCTGCCTCCAGCTAAGCACAGCAGCTTGTCACGTGAGGAACTGCATCTGCCTCAGCCTCGAACTATCTACGCAGTGGTTTCTGAGACACAACAGGCAGCAGATTAGAGCTTGGACAACGAAAGAAACAGACTCCTATCAGGCAAGTTTGCTTTGTGCAGTTACTGAATGAAGCCTTGTGCTGGGCATAAAAGGAGCTGCTTTCCCCTCCTGCTCCCCTCCCGCCTCTGAGGGTGTGAGCATTGCGAGGAAAGCTAGACATGTTAATATCCCTATCAGAACTTAATGCTCTGGAGGGGAGTTAGGTGGAGAGGATTTAAACAGCACTTCACCATGTATGTGCAAGCAATGGTTGTCAGAAAAGCAAGAAAGCAGTCAGAAGATTGAGGGCAGCTTCATTTGCAGTCATTTAAGTGCCAACAATTATTAACTCAAGTACACTGGGCAAACTGTAAAACTTACTGCAGTGACTTGGAAAGTACTGTGCTCTGTAAATAATGAAATGAGCAACAGTCAAGAATTTAAACTACGGTTGATAACTTTGCTTTTAAGCTCAACTAGTAATCAATTTGGAACAATCTAGCTGTCTTGCATGCCTTGCTACCTATGAGTTTTAGAGCCCACCCCTTCCTCTGTGTAGGACAGTCACACAAATATTTGATTTAGCCCAAATGAAAAGGCAGAGGTAAGAAGGTGGGAACAGAGGTTAAATCCTGCAGGGGAAGATGCTGACCTAGGGAATTTCTCCCTACCTGCTTTAGGAGATGTTTGTCCTCCCTCTACTCCCATTCTCTCCTTCTTTCTACTAGACACTAACTCATCTGCTGGTGTCCCCTAACAGAAGAGGAAAGAAAATCTCCAGTTGTAGGACAGAAATATCTTAATGATAAAATACTAACTAAAAGCTGGGTGCCATTTAACAGACCTCCTTTAAAAAGTGCAAAAAAAAAAAAATAGGATAACTTATAAAAGAATATGGCTCCAAACTTAGATTAAAAAAAAATCCAAATCCGAACAGTCATTAAATAGTAGCAGAGATGGAGCTCTGGTAAAATACGTTGTTACATCAGCTGGGGCATAGAGCATTTGTATGGAATCTGAGGTTTAAATCTACCCTATTTATAGTTCTGGCTAAGGCTAAGGAGGACACCATATCTAATCTAAAATTTCTAATTGTTACCAGTCGTGCAGGGAGAAGGGATTAGGCAGCATACCTGTGTACCTCCCTGTGAAGCTTGTTTATGTCCTTGGCTGGAAAAGGCGGCAGCTTTCAGGTGTTGGCAATGCTGGGTTATAGATGCTATTAGTGATTCTTTGCCATATTAGATACTTTGAGCTGCATTATTTGTACAGAAGAGCAAGTGGAAATTGTTTTTATTAATGTTTTATTAATGGTAAACTTTGAAATTGGACATGCATAAGATTACTGTTGGAAAGTTTTGAATTATCCAGGTGTCTGTGTTGCTTTCAGAAATCTCACTGGCCTCTGGTCTGTAGGCATGGTCTGTAACTGTGTTAAGTTTCATCAGTGTATGCAGTTGATAGACATGGGTATAAAGCTCCTGCGTTTTTTATAAACCTCCATAGGGTTTCTTGTGCAGTGAAGGGAATCCTTCCTTTTACTCATTTACTACCAAATTATTGCAATAAAAATTTCACTGATGGCTTAGTTCCTCTCTGTGTTGGGTAAAACTACAAACACTAGCAGCGGGGTTTATGTTACAGGCTCGTTACCTATACTGTCTACTCTAATACGCTGGCATGCGCTGCAGCGTGCCATTATGCACAAAAGAAAGTTACTGAATTTTAGTAAAGCGATTTACAAACATTCCTCTAAAACACTGAAATGTTCTGATACAAAGCTAAAGGTATGAAAACATTTGTACATACGTTGTGGTTTCAGAAGCCCTTTGGTTGGACTTTCTGCCAGGAACACTAACTGCCACCCCTGAGTGCTGGCACTTCAGGCCTACAGACTCTTTTCTAAACAGGCAGTGATGTTTTTGTGAACTAGCGGAAAGAGGGAAGGAGCTTGTCACTGTGAACCTGGTTCTCATGAGTCAGCTGCTAGACCAGGGAAGTCCCGTCCTACCTGTGAAGCATCAGTTACCTGCAAATGGGATTGATTTCCTCTGTGAATATTTGCCTGCCATCAGGTTGCTGGATTGGAGCCCCTGTTTCCCCCAGTATATAAAGCAAATAAATAAGGCTTAACATGTTTGCCATGATTATGTTTTCAAAGGCTATTTACAAAAAAAAAAAATCTTTAACTTTGGCTGACCTTAGTACAAAGTCATTGGGTGAAGCTGTAGGGAACAGTTGGTTTCTCTGCAGCACAGTCTTTATTTTGGCTGGCCGTCTATTAACTCTGGTAAGTGGGTAAGCTCATGCCAAGCAAAGTCAGGCATATCATGAGATTCTGCTTTGCCTGTATAGAGAAAGTAGCCTCAGAAACAGCTTCATAGGCTAACAAACAAAAAAACATATACCAGAACTTGAGGCTGACCAATTCTGATTCTTGAGGAGTTTGACAGAAGGACCCTGTCAGGCGTTTCGTTCCTCACTCTCCCTTCTCTAGATCTAGGGTGGTCCTGCTTTGGTAAGAATGGTGCTCCAGCTCTGTCAGAACTGCCTTGAACACAGCAGTCCGCTGCTGCTTTCCCTAACCTCTCAAGGGAAAAAGTGAAAAGCAGCTCATTTCTCCTGAACCTTCTCATGACTGCATGCTCAAGCCTCCTTGAGCTACAGCAGAATGACACTGAGAATTAGTGTCACTCCTGCCCAAAGGGTGTACAACAGCCATGACACAAGGGTCTTGTTAGGTGGTGGTTGTCTGGTGCTTCTGTGGGGTGTTTTGGGGAGTTTATTTTTACTTTCCGTAGCAGCAGCAGTCACTGGAGTTAAACAGTATTTGTTTACAGATGCAGGAAAAGACCACTGCATCGTCAGTTTGGAAGAAACATTTTAACATTTTTTTTTTTTTTTTCTCCCCTAAGATGTTTACGTTCCTAGATGGCTTACATCACGTACTAGGAATTGCATTCAAAGGCAGCTTGAATTCAGGTCAAGCTTTGCCTGCTTGTAGTAGATGGATGTTACTGATAAAAACATTTTACGCACATGATGCAGAGATTTATTTAAAAAGTTGCTTCTACAAGCATCTGAATTTAGCTTTCCTTTGAGCTCACTGAGAACAGTATACTATTTATCGTGTTTATATGAAACACTATTTTGACAGATTTCTTCAGCAGTAAAGAAGCACAAAAGGAGCCATTCGTTCTCTGAAAATAATTGGACCCACTGGCAAGAAGCAGCTACACTGTGCATCAAACAAGGAGGCCATTTCCAGGTTATCACAACATGCTGTTGAACTGAATTTTGCAGCTGCATTTTCAAATGTACCATGGGATGCATCAAATCCAAGGATGCCTTTCCAGGTTCAAATGCTGTCCAGGATGAAAGGATCAGGGAAGGTAATGAAGGATGCACTGGGGAGAAATCATCACTGATAGCAGCAAAGGTGGATGAGAAAAGTCCATCAAGCACTATAGTGCTAGACTATGCACACCGTCTCTCCCGCGAGATTCTCGATCAGGCGGTGAAGCAGTGGGCAGTGACTGAAAGCAAATACAGTGACATCCCTTTTATTGAAAGTGATGTGCCCTGAGCCCTGGCAGGCGAGGACTGTCCTCACAGTGAGTGTCCTGTCCGTTACGCAGTTTGTATTTGGTACTAGTGCAAATAAAGTAAAATCAGCTGTGATTTGAGCATAATGCCACTATGTGAATGTGTTTGCAAGGAGAGGCTGAAAAAAATTGCCTTTTAATCTATATTGCTAAGAAACTAATTGGATTACAGTAGGATCTATTAATCAAGTATCATTTGTTATCAGCCATATGTTGAGTATATTCTTTGTATGTGTTGAATGTGATCAGAAATTAGTGTTAAAAAACAGGAGAAGAATGTGGCTGCCCTGCAACTGTACAAGCACCGCCAGAGAGGCCCCAAAGATGCTTAACAACAAAGCGTGGATTATTTTTATGCTCTGCGTAAAAAAGCAGTGGCGTTTGTAGGTGAGAAGAGAAGAACTCTCTGTGCTTGGTAAATTTGTCCGCGTTTTGCTAAAATGAAACCAAGGTCTGCATGTAGCAAAGATAACTGCTGTCATAAATTTTACTTTGATTCTTTGACCTGACTAAATCTGCAAACCACAAAATAACAGAGGTGATGAGAAGCATTTTATAAAACCAAGCAGTATTCAGGGAACCACATGGATTATGATGCTATTCAACTTCCACCCTTAAGTGAACCAGTGAGAACCATTACAATATCGATAAGCAGTGCATTATAATTAACAGAGGCTCTGGCTTCCGTAAATGCATGAAGGATATTCTCTGAAATCCTGCAATAAGATGGTTTAATGACATCTGATCACTGTGTTCAGACCAAAGCTGTTCAGTTTTTTGTTTGGCGTTTTGTTTTGGGGGTTTTTTGTGTTAGGGTGCTGGTTTTGAGGGGGTTTTGTTTTGGTTTTTTACACCCAGATAGGTGTGCAAAAACTACTGATGCTAACTGAAATGAACCCTCTAAGGTGTAACAATGTGTTAGGACTGTTTGTTTCATGGGAACTACGGCTGCATTACACTGAAATTTCACTCTGAAGTAACAACCCTGGGACAGTCCACCTGCCTTCTGCTTCTATAGGCTCATCGCTTACCACTGGTAATGCTGTGTTGGTGACGCAAATAGGAGCTATGGAAACCTGAAGCCTGAGCGGCACATGGAGTTAGGGACTAAGCCTTAGGCCCAAAGCTCAAGGGCTACATTCTTGACCGATTTTTATCTAGCTCGCATCCACACGCTGCACCCTGCTTCCCCAGGACTTGCAGCCTGGCCTGCTGTGCTCATAACTAGCATTTGAGATGTCAAGAAGGGGATGAATTACTCGTAGTCATCTTGAAGCTACAGTTTTGCCGACATTTTATGCAAAGCGGATGCCTTGTAAAAGCTTGGGGGTTTAGCACCTGTTTGTTCCTTTTACTGTTCTGGCCAGTTTAAAAGACATGGGTGTTTTTACTAGTTCAAAGTGCTTTCCATTTTATGTTTTCATTTTGTAGAATAATGCATACTGGCAAAAACTGTTACTATTTTTCAAATGTAAATGTAGTTCTAGTAAATGATATAAAGCATGATTTTTCAAGCAATGGGAGGCAAGCAGAAAGAGGACCATGTAAGTTGTTATTTTTAACTTATTCTCAAACATAAGTCAGTCTATGAATTGAGTGGTTTGCAAGCTTTGTGACACAAACTTAGTTATTTGAAATTCACTTATATGGGAAAGTGGTTGTATCAAGAGAAAATGGTGAAAAATGCTTCTTTGTAGCACAGCGCGAGACTGCCATTAATTCACGGCGACCCGCCTAGACCCTGCTATTAGACTCTTCCCAGGCTTTTGGTGAAAAAGGGAAAAAACCTGCTTATGTTGTAATTTCTTCTTTGAAGTAACATAGTCTTTGAAGCCATAGGTAAAGTGGGACTAAGGTATTACAGCCTGTTTAAATTCTACTGCTAACAGTGATGTCCCTTGAAGCTCTAAAGCATGCAAAACAGTAGATCATATCCTACATTTGCTCTGTCTAAAAAACCTCCACACCATATACTAGAGTGAATTAAAAAGCAAAACCAAAACCCTGATCAGATCTGTACATATTAATTGGATATTGCTTAACCACAGTATTAAAAAAAGATTCCTATTCTTATTATAGCTACAACAAAGCTTTATTATAAAAAAGCGCCAACCTTTCTGTAGCATTAGACTTGACTCAAGAATGTTAACTCTGCCAAAGACAGTAATTTAGGGGGAAAAAAAAAGAAAAAAGCCCAAGCTCTGTAGACAGTTCTTTGGATGTAGCCTTAGCATCCGATACTCTTCTGGAGTCAGGATATCAGATGCGCTTTTGAAAGGAGCTCCCCCCTTGGCAGGCTGCCACTGCACGGTCCAACAGCAGGCGCAATTATAAAATAATATGAAACAGCCTAAAGTTACATCAAGGCATCTGTACTGATAAATACTCCAAACCTCTCCAAAGGAGAAAGTTACCCAGGTATAATGAAACGTGCATCACGGTGAGCTTCCGTGTGGAGTAGCGGCACTGCTCGCTCAGCGAGCCACCCGGAATGTGACAGCGACTGAATCGCCTGCTTCTTGGCAGCTCCAGCCAGTCACTTACCTGCAGCCACAGAGCTCGTCTTCCCTCATTAGTCCTTGAAGATTACAGCAGCTTCAACATGGCCTGAAGTGCAATTCCAGCTGGTTTATGGTGCTTTCTATGACATTGGCTCTTCAGGGAAAGCACGCAGCAAATGGAAAACGAACAAGCTTGCCAACAACAGGGAGACAGCTTCTCACCAGGAAAATGATCTCTTTTACAAGACACTGTCCTTAATAAATAATGCACTTACCCTCAATAAAACAAAACAAAACAAAAGTCTGTTCAATACTACAGTCTGGTGAGAGATCAAAGATCTCTTTCCAGAATTCTGCTGTATTTTTAATAAGCACAATACTAATACATAATAGTAATAAAAATAAGGACTTCTTTCCCTAAATAAAATTACATCTGTTTACTTATCATTAGATTGCTCTAAGCTGTGCTATTGTCTTATAAAGCCACTTATAGTGGCTTTCCAGAGAAGTTGCCACTGATTCTTTGACTTGATCTTGTGTAATAAAGGCAGTATGGGACTGGCATACTCTGCAAAACCATTTACTTCTATTTAGGAGTTAAAAATACATTTGCTTTACGTTTTCTCCAGGAAGCAATAAGTATAGTCTGAGTGGGTATGAGGTGACTGACTTAATATTCTAACAATGGTTCAAAACCCATTAACTGCAGTGTAACTTTGTAAAATTGACATTTCTGGAGTAAGACACATCAGTATTCCCAAATAAAACACACTACAGTATATTTTTACAATATTTTTTGTGGAAAATATTTTCTTGTGGACCAAATAAAATGAAACTTACCATCTGTTTGTACGACTTTTACTTGATAAAAATGTGCAGATTGGACAGGATCTTGTTACCATGAGTTTGGGATAATTTCTGTTCACATAAACTTTGGAAGCAACTCAACATGCAAGTCAAAGTTTATTGATTCAGAAGTATACACTTGCTAAAAAGCTGTAAGTCCTTTTCAATCAGAGAAGGCATGATCCCTACTCCCTGGGGATTATGGTGTTTTTCATTAAATATAGTCACTGAAGTTGCTCCTTTTGTACAAAAATGATGGAATGAACCATTTTTTTAAAAAAAAAAAATTAAAAGTAGCTCTTGTTAAAGAATCTAAACCATATAAAACTTTAAACAAATTAGGGAGGAAGTTTACATTTCTTACAGAACCAGCATGAGGTATAAATTAAAGTCATATTTTCAGAACTACTCTAAAGGTATTAATTAAATCTCTCAAGTACTTTTGAAAATAAACTCAAATATGTACGTAGTAACATTAACTTGCAGCTGAAATTTTAACAATTTAACTCAAATATTCTAGTGACAAAGCAAAGTGCCATTTTTTCTTGATTTTGCCCTCCACTTTGCTCACCTCTAATTCTTTGAAAGTCACTCCAGTAGTTCACCTTGATGCCTGAGTTCCCTGGATTTTGTTTCCAGGCAACAGCTTCTAGAAAGGAAGGAGCCTTAAAGCCAGTGTAGACCATTGCTGTCTGTAATAAAAACTGCCCAACGTTGAAAACTCCACAATGGTTCTGTTGTAGCTCTGACTTTTTGATTCCCCACTGCTGATTACTGACTAGGTTATTTGAACAAAATTTTTCTTCCTTTAGTCTCAGTGGTTCATCTTCAGAGAAGCCAAAACTTGTATTTGTGACCTGCCTATAACTGTAGAAACAAGTAGGAAGGGATATACTGATAGCTGATTTGATTAATCATAAAAAGCATGCAGTCTTAATGTTGAAGAAAGTTTAGTAGCTATGTGTTGCATAGATAATAGAAAAATTCTTTTTACCCCCCAAAAAGGTTATACTTTCATCGAGGGGCTCTGGGTATGTCATACAACTTCAAGTATTATTAGTATCAGAACCTAGCAACCTTTATGCACGTATGACGAGGGATTTTTGATGTGTATTTAAATTTTGATCCCAACAAATGTATTTGTTGGGATACGTTATGTTAAAAAAATATACGATCCACGTAGCAGCAGATATTTCAAGTTTTCTTTATTCATTATCTTCAGTACCTATAGCTGTGTTCCCCCTACTTTCCACAAATTTTCCACCCAGCAGACAGGATGTTTGTGGGCACAAGCAAACAGGAACACAAACTAGTTGGTATAGATAAACTCGGGCCACTTGCAGTATTAGGGCCAGGCTCACCCCTACCACTAAAATCGTTAGACAGTCACTAACATCAACTAGAAATGTGCTGCTTAGCTTGAGAGGAAGGTCTGAGACAGTTATTTCTTCACCACTGTAAGACCAGGAAAAACTAGCAATTTTTTAAATTGTGGAAAACTAATTATGCAGTTCAATCAAACTTAATGGCATTTAAAAAAAATAGGTTTTACAAGCAAACAGAAGTGTGCTCCGGGCTCCGGCAATATTATGACATTTAAAACAATGTCTACATCACATAGCAAGACTGAACAGTGACCAAATGTTAAATCAATAGAACAATTTCTTGCTCTCAGCCTAATAATGTGTCGCTCTGACCTATTATTTAAAAGGCTACTTAACACCATGGGTTTAGCATGTATTGCATTTTTGTTTGTTGCTCTGACTGTTTTAAAGCTTTAAGGATATATTATTTTCATTGTATAGAGAAGAATCTGAGGCACAATCCAAATTTAACAGATCAATGACAGAGCCAAGAACACAAAGGTCTGCTGACTTCTTGCTTATTAGGTCACCCCTTAACTATGCTCTCCCCTCCAAAAGTTCCTCCTAAACTAGGAGTTGATGCAAAAAATTAAATGTTAATCATTGTGTAAAACAGTAAAAATAACCATTTGCCTTGAAGTAATTTTTCCCCTTATTAACTAGAGATATGATTATTTTGCCATTATGGCAGCGTAACCAAAGAGTATGTTCCTGAATGCAAAAAATTAGACTTACAAATCTCAGGAGAGCTTAAAGTCTTGCCAAACTTTATCACGCTACTATTAATTTTTATATTATAGAATTAAGCAGATGTTTAACATGTCAATAGGCTGGATCGTTACAACTTGAGATCGTTGCTTCCCAATGGCTTAAAACAATCGTCCACAATTTCATCACTGACTTCTTCTAGAGAAGCTGGCTTCCATCTGGGGGATTGGTCTTTGTCAATCAGCACTGTCAGGTGGAGTACAACAACACAAAAGTTACTTGTAAACATTTTCTAATTAAGAAGACTTCAGATTGCATCAAGACAGACAACTACAGTGAATACCTAGGGGAGAAAAATCAACACGCTCTAGATACATATTTCTACTCTAATAAAAATTCTTGAGTTGTGACCTGTCTAGAGACATACCTAGGAGTTGCCTGATGATACAAGGAACAGTGGATCACTTCATAAGCAGCCCGAGCTTTGAAGGGATAGGGCTGAAATTAGTGCTTTCTGTTAGACCTGCTACTCTTGCCTGACTTCTGCTTTTTCACATGAAACTGGGAACAGCAGGCATGGTGCTCCTCTTGGACAAGGGCTTTCGTATCTCTGTGCAAAATCTGATCCTTTGTAGTGTGTTAAATGCCTAAAGCTAATTTAAACACATCATATAAACTAATAATTAACTAATGAGGAAAGAGTAAAGCAGAGTATCTTTGTGGGAAAATCAAGAATATTTATTTGTAAATACTGCCAGATACTGCAGACCTATGCAGATTTAACTGTGAAGATTTGTATAATCTTAGTATGTATACTTTATGCTGTATCCTGGGAAATACATCACTGAAGATAAAATCATCGGTGAATGAATCACGTGTAAAAGTGTAACAGGAAAACAGCAGTTCTGAAAAAGCATTCCTTGCATCACAGGACTGTTGAAGGCCTGTCAGCAAGGACAGCTGCACTAGCAAACAATAATAAGGCAAGAGAGAGTTTAATTGTGTGTAAAAATGACCAATATGAATGGAATTCTAGAGCATCCTTCCAAGCACCTTTCTGGCTCCATAAAATAGGATCGATTCACGGTTTGAATAGCACTACCATAAAAGTGCTATTCAAACCGTGAAATTTTTATAATTTAAAAAAGAACAGCTATAGTAACTATGGCTCTCTAGGATACACTGACTACCCAACATCCCTCCTCAATACCCCTTCCCTTCAGATGCGTGACAGCAGCAACTGATTTGGAGATGCACCTGGGTCCTGGGAGGCCTCCTGACCAACACCACCCACATCATGTAAGGGAGGATGGGCAGGAAGCACCCTTCAAGTTCCTCTGCTGAGAATAGAATTTGTTTGTTCTGAGTTCAAAGTAGGATGGTTCTAAAGGTAGGTGCTCAGAAGACACTCAGAGAGACTAGAGATTAGACTAGAGATTTTTAAGTATAACAGCTGAGTTTTTCGGTAAGTTGTCACATCCTTCTAAACAGGCTTCATTCTTGGTGACTAAACTAGAACCATCCAGGATGAGAAATGTGCAAAGGAGCTGGATTTTAAGTTCAGTGGAAAGAATGCCTACCTAAAGACTCTGTCTTATCAAAAGACAGGCATCATGGTTTGTAGTAAAAAAATGTGACTCAAACTTGGTTTTTAACTTTTCTCTCTATAACCAACACTTGCAAAGTGCCTAGAAAATAAATACCATTCAAATGACAACTGCACTAATTAATATTTCTGCAGCTGAAGACAATCAGGCATCACAACTCTTTAGCTTGCATCTTCAAAGAGAACGGAGAATCAGTGCCCTGCATCCATTTACCTGCAAATCCAGGACTAAGGACTCCTTGAATACAAATAAACACTGATTTTGAAAAGAAATCTGTTATATAGATAGAAGCTGCAATTCCACAGAGTAGAATCCATGTGGGCAATTTTTAAAAAGAAATGTGCTGTAGAAGAGTGATTTTATTCGGCCATTCAACTGCGGAACTGACTGAAAAGTTATGATCCTACAAGTTAATTTTAAACATTGTGATGTGAAGCCATTGATTGGTTTGGGTCAAAATACATAATTGTCCTGAATCAGCTATATTTATTCCATTGGAGTAGTGCTTATCTAATGATTTTCTTCAACTTCAGTTGAAGTTCACAATCTGGCCAAAATAATCTTAACTGTTATCCACAAAAGCCAACACTGACTAGAGTTGCTTTACATTAGAGAGAAAGAAAAAAAAAAGTCCATGTTTATACTACTACAACTTCAACTCTGCAATACAGTAGTAATTGCTAGTAATTCTCCACTCTATGGCACTACCGTGTAATCAAGTTATCTTTCTGTTTGGATCTGTGGCCAGTTTTATTCTCATGGATAAAATGAATGCTCATAATGGTCTCTCGAATGAGATCTTTAATCTTTCATGAGTTAAAATATGTTTTCTAGCAGTACTGTGAAAACATTCCCTTTCTGCATTAACTTCTGTACATTTTGTGTTTCTCCAGCTTGGGGTATCAATCACTACAAGAACAGAACAAAAATTCTGAAGACTTCTAAGGTAGGCTAAGGGTTCATTAAGATAAAAGTAACTGAACATACATGTTGTGTTAAGGGTTTGTTCTTGTGTTCTACCTTTAAAAAAAAAAAAAAAAATCAGAACACCCTCTGTTCAGTAGCAGTGACTTTACCGGAATTCTATTGCTTAGCTTCATTCAGCTCAGTCAAAACACTGATGTTTCTAAGCACCTGAAATTCTGTTAGCTGCAATGAAGTCTCTCTACCTACCCACTGACTGCAGGAGGTTTGTGTGCCCAGGGTAAGGCTTACATCTGCCAGCTGCTAGCACTGCAGGAGAGGGCAGAGGCATACAGAAATAAGATCTTTGCAGGATCAGCAATATGTAGAAGACCTCTACAATTCCATTTGAAGTGTACGTTCCTGCACAAATAGTTAGGAGGCTAATTTAACAGATTTTTGTCCCCTCAGCTTGTGAGACAGTAGTCTACCTGAATATGTTTAAGCACTGACTCCAAAAATGACCGTGTTTCCTATGTAGTAAGAATTAAAAACCAAAATTATTGGAAATTACCCCCAGCTATGCATTTCTTAGTTTCTGTATTATTCTATCAATCAAGGTGAAAATGGATAGCTAAAGGGCTCAAAGACCACATTTACCGTTACATGGGAAAATGCTGATGAAATATGATCTCTGTATTTTACGCTTTAAGGGTTTTGGCTTTTCTTTAGTAGCTCCCATCACAAGAATCATAAATGGGGAAGACTGTTTGCCAGCAGATTTTCAGTCTGGTTGGAAGAAAACTGGCTAAAAGAAGAAAGATTTTGACCTCAGGTCAAAGCAGGTTTAAAAAGCTTTTAAACTACTTCCCTAGCATGCCTATTAAAATTACAGTTTGAAGCAGATAAAAGCTGTTATTAAAACCTGACCTATGGTGATTGCTGCTGAAAAACAATCTTCAAAAACTAAAATCTGATTATTATATCGTAACTTTACTTTGTGGTAGATCTTCTTGTGGTAGACAGGGTCAACAGCTGGCTCTTAAATGCTTGGAATTTAATGCTTCAATAAAGGCAAAGCTAATACTTAACATTTTTATCATTTTAATTTTTATTCACTATGGCTGATCCTGTCAAGTAATTAATAATCTTACTTCCTTTTAAAAAGAATGCTCAGCACATTGTTGGATAATGATTTTTCTGAAATTAGATCTAACTACAAAAATGATCTTGAGTCAGATTCTGAACAGCTCTTAAACAAGGGAAACAATTTTAAGAAGACAAATCTGAGAACAAGATACATGCAGTATGCAGAGAGCAAAAGTGCTTCAAATTATTATTCTTAGCAACCCCCTCAGCACAGCTGGATCTCTGGTGTTCTGTTGTGGGTTGTCTGTTTTTTTTTTCCTGATAGAGTTAATCCTTTGCTACATCATTCTATGTAAAAGAAAAGCTTCCCAACTGCTGTTCTTGCAGCTTCTTTCTTTACAAGTACTTTGGCCATACTGACAAGTGATTTGCTTTTGTCCTCTACTGCATCCCCCGATGGTTTAATGACTGTGCATTATAACTGAGAATTTGGTGCTCATCTGATTCTCAGACTTTGAGTTTGTCACTTCCTGAATAACTACATTTCAGCAGCTTATGTGATTAGAATACATTCTAGGAATATTCTTTTTAAGATATCCTTGTCCCCTTTACCAACACCATGAAAACCACATACTTCTCAACATGTGTGGTAAATGCTTCAAAGGAGTCTCTGTTAATAAGTACTAAAGATTAATTAATTAAAATCAGAAACTTTTTCCATGCTGTACAAACAAACATTGCATCTCTCACCCCAGGCTATCTTTAATACAGTATTACTAACAGTGAACACTCAAACTAATATCCATTACTCAAGTGGATTTTAAACTAATTTATAAAAACAGATATAAAAAATGAGGAGGAGGTGATAATACATACTTGAGTGTATAACTGTGTGATTTAAAAGCCATGTTCCTTCAAACCTGTAGTGTTATTCATCCAAGGGTGTTGTACCGTAAGCTCCTTGGAAAAGGAAATGCCTGTGCTTTGTTTCTTGTACTTTTTATGTCCTATTGTGCTGAATAGTACATAAATAATTACTACAATTTCTAACAGATGTGACATTGGGTTTGACAAACTGCATAGTGAATCAGCAGTAGAATCAGGGACAGAATCTAAGTCTGTCCCCTAGATGAACTTGATGAGCCACTGCTCTACATTTACAACTACCTATTTTGACCGATGTCTTAAAATTCATTAAAATCACATTAAGTTTACACATATAGTTTTTTAATAGTAAGAAATCTCTATACAGAGATATTTTGGACTTGGGTGAAAGTAGTCTCTGTTCTAACAATTTTCTATGCAAATGGTTGTTCTTGACTTTCTCTCTTAAACCATCTTATTGCTGGCTGAACCAGCTATGTGGGAACACTAAATCTGAACACACAAATGATACACATAGCTACTCACTGCAGTAAGCATTCAATATATTTTGAACTTTCCCAATGAACTGGTGAAACCTCTTCATGGTGCTGAGTTACCAGGTGGATAAATAATGTTAGGCAACTGAGATTACACAAAGGAAACAACATGGTTCTTGCACTTTGGAACAGATAATAAATTTAGGCTATGCAGGAGTCCAACAAGCAAAAACTGTGGCAAGCTGGGAAGTGCCCTATGAGCTGTTGCTGCATGCACTTTTCTCAACCTCCAGAGGAGCAACACAGCAGTGAGTCTGCACATTATTAAGTTTGAGAAATGTTTCTGGTGTGCATGCTTACCTGCTCGAACCCCTTCATAGAAGTCATGGCCTCTCTGAAAGATAAAAAAAAAATAAAAGCTGTAACACGACAGATTCTATTTATCCCATCTTTCCCTATCCCCCTTTTGCATGAAATGCAAGTTCCCAAGATTCCGTTAAAACCCATTTGTACTGTTCTCATCTAGTCCTACTTTCATTTTACTTATTAAAGAGCTTTAGATCCTCTTGCTTAAATGCAGCCACAACTCTTAAAATCAGTCTATTGAACTGTAGTTGATCAGCCAGCTTTTAGTGCAAGGCCTCTCTGTGTTACGATGATGGGAGCCAAGGCATGTGGGATCAGAAATTCTTCAGAGAAAGGCGAGTCTTCAGGAACTGTGATATATTCTGCATACCTGGAACACCTTGCAGTTAAATGGAATCCTAGAAGCATCCAGTTCTTTTTTTTAATAAAGGTAAACGTAATATTTAAATACCTAAGGATGCTTTGCTAGCAATGTAGCAACAATACTACTTTCAGGAAAGATATGGCAAGGATACCGTCAGGCACTGCAACATATCAGGATCAGATACATTTTTATTCGTTTGGGTTTTTAAAGCATTTACTTTAACTGTCACAAATCATTTAATCAGATACATAAAAATCGGATAGATACATAAAAAAATTTAAAATATGTCACAAAACTAGTAATAAGGATGCCATGGGGAAGCTTTATGAGGAATACATTCAGATGATTCAGTTAGCAACTCTATTCTACTGAAAGGATCACTTCCTCAGATGTTATCCAAGTACTCAGCCCTTACTACAAATAGTACTAAAATCTCTTGTTTTCTTTAATAAATTTATCACGGCACTCCTGAAAGATAGTGATATACAACTATTCCCATCCTGCTGATGGGAACTGAGGCACTGAGGACTAAGTAATTTAAATAGGAAATCTGTTCAAGATCACCAGAGTTTTAAAATTATGGTCCAAATACAAAACTTTCTATATCATAACATTATCTAGTTTTCTTAACAAAAGCCCTCTACCATTCCCATCTGACCATCATTAATGTAGTCTCCTTTGAGTTGCATATAAAGACATGGAACTGGAAAAAAGTGACAGCCTAACAAACACACAAAGAAGACACTGAAAATTAAAACCTATAAATTGTGAGCCCTTGATGTGATTTATATAAAACCTGAGTCTCTGATAAACTTGCTACCCCTCCATGGCTGGACAGAGACAGAGAGCTCAGCTGCTTGCTTACCATGCACGCTTGGCTCAGTCTGTATTCCATCGTGAGTACGTCTTGTAAACTCATGGAAGCTCCTTCTCTGAGCTGTCTGAGAGTCATCTTCAAGGATGTAGGTGACATCTTATTAATAGTCTGGGGAAGATATTAACAGTTATTTTTGTTCTCTTCAACCTAGACACATTTGCAAGTCTGTCTTTTTTGTATTTTAAACTTTGTGAAGTAAATGATGGCACTCTTCTCCTTGAGCTTGCTTATGTGATACCTATTCCTCCTGCTCCCTCCTGCCGTGCTGTCATACTAAATGAACTTACTTGCATAAACTTTTATCAGCAAGATCTCTAGGATGCATGCCATCACTTGTGAAAAGCCTAGAATTCCTAAAGCCACATAATTTATGATCAAATTACTACTAGTCAGAGAATCTAATGCAGCTTGAAAGCAATTTCCAAACAGATTCTTTTGAGAAGTGAAGGCGAGTGTTACAAGCAATTATACTCCATTTTTTAGTATCACATATATAGTTTGAATTGCTCTTAGATGTTACTCATATTGTACCTGATATTAGTATTGTACAGCAGTTATGTTTTATTTAGTACAATAGACTATTAAGGTAATAATAGTAAGGTTAGCCACAAAGTTTAAGTATGATCACCTGCAAAGACTAGACAATATACAAAGAAGAAAACTGTGGAAGAAAAAAAAAAAAAAAACAAAAACGAAAATAAATCAAACATAAATGTGTATTTGTCCAGGCTTCTTGTCTGGGATCAACAGATACTGCAGTAATTGCTCTGCTGATAGGAATCCTGGAGGTCTTGCCTTCCTCTTTTGACAGAGCTACAGGCTATAAATATTATGCAACAGACAGGATCTGTTCAAGGCACACAAACAAATGCTGTAAATCTGGCTCTCATGACTATCCTTCAATTAACAGCATGCCAGTAAACAGTAGGGGGAGGTGGGGGGAAAGACAAAAACCTAGTTAAGAAAACAGAACTGAGCTTTAAAGCTTTCAGGGTTGTAGGGGAAAGGAACTAAATCTTATTGTTGCTGATCTTTGTTTTCTTACTCAAAATAAGATTCTTCTTGCCCTGTAAACCCAACTAAAAGCTCTGTATTATTCACAGTACAATAGACATTTCCTGTTAATTAGGACATTTTTATCACTACTGAAAAGTGGCAGATGGTAAGATTTGCCTCTTTACATTATTTTCATTGCAGACATTAGACTCCTTACCCGCAGACTGAAATGGCAGGTTTCCAGTCATCAACATTAACATTTTTTCTGGCTCCCAATTACTCTTCATCCCTCTCCAGACACCAGCTGAAGCAGCAGTGACCCATTTTGCCTAGTTAAGCTGGAAAACATACAATTGCTATACAAGCAGGAGGCTGTGCAATTGTACCTTAAAAGCACTATTTCAGTCATTCTGTTTTTTGCACGTTGACCATTTCACTTGAGAGAGAAGCTGGTTTAGAAAGATCTAATGCTGGCTCAAACTGTCAACTTTTCCTGAGTTCTGGTAAAGCCCTCTAACACCAAGCTGCCTCTCAGCAAATAAAGAAACCAGCTACACCTCTAATCAAATCACTATGTAGGTCTTAGATGGACAGCAACTCTTAACTGGACCCCTTTTTTCCCCGTAATCTGCTCTTGCTGGCTTTACCTTTGAACTGGACCTTTTCTCCCTTGAGTTTCACGTTCTGTCATCTAGATTAGAAAGCCTTTGCTCATACCAGGTTAAATAGTATGCACAGTGTAACCAGATGGTTCCATAGGTGAAATGGTAGTGGCAAGTTCTTTCTGGTCAAAGAAAGCATTGAAATGGGGAAGATCTGAAAACAGCATTTAAATAGTCTACTGCATCCAGGAGCTGCCTTATCTTGGCATATCAATGAGGTTGAAGGTGGAGGAGGCACTGCCATAAATCAAGCTGAAGGAAGAGGAACAAGGAAAGAAAATGGGTAGGTGTAATTGCAGAAATATGAGTCATCAGTGTATCATCTATAAATAAATTCTCTGTACAAAGAGCAGGGGATCAGTGCTAGGGAACAAGCCTGAAAACGAAATAGGATAGGCTGAAGTGAGGAGTACTAAAATGCAAAGAAGTCTTCATAGAAGTATTTGACATCTATTCCAATATCTGAGACATCTTGATTTCAACATAATGATCCTGAAAGTTACAAGCTGAATTTGCAATAGACCTGAATTCCAATAAGATACTATTAGAAGGTGGCTGATTTAAATGGTGCTGACTCAGTGGAGTCCCTTACAAGAATAACAGCTGGAACAGTGGCTGCATCTTTTGTCTCCAAGGCACATTAAAGCTTCTGACCTGAGCTGCTGTGGGTCCTTGAGGGAGGCTTTCTTTAACTTGAAAACAAACTAAAACCTCCCAGAGGTCCAGCGTATCACTTCTCTTGCAATAGCTGAAGATACCCATCACTTACTTTCTGAGATACCAAAGCATTTGTTCATCTGCACTAGACAATGGTTCTGGATGAGCTTTGACAAAATATGAGTATCTAGCCAAAGCATCACAGGAAAGCTGCTTAAGGACAGATATATCACCCTCTTACTGGTCCGTTTCAGAATGCTGCTTTACTTGAACTCAACATTACCTACCAAGATACTATCCAGCATCATTCCTGTAATCTATCTCACCCACTTGCTGCATACCCATTTAGAGTTTCAGGAGCTAGTGTCTGCACCCCAGCCTGACCAGTAGATCTGGACCAAGTCTGCAGTCTCCTGCACGCTACACTGGAATTCATTCAGTAACAATGAAGGCTATTAAATCATGAAGTATCAGTGCTCAGAAGGTGTGCTGTCCTGCTGAAAAAAGCTATAAGAAAGCATCATGTGAAAACTATGTCAAACATCTGATGCTTTTCAGGTTTTGACCCCATGTGCTTACTTAATCCAATTAAAGTGGTACTTCTGTCACTCAAATTAAAGCTTTTTAGCTTGTGTAAATCCTGAAAACAAAGTAATGCTATAAAGTTAAAGGTTTTTAAAAATATTTTACTATCAGTTCAAAAAGTGTGCTACTACTCTAGCTTTCTACCTATTTGTAACTGGGTTCAAAATGTGACTTAGATCATGAAGCCAGTCTCGAGTAGAATTTTAAGAACTTTACATTCATCTTATTCATGCAAACCACTTTAGTACCAGCTATGTGAAAGCTTGTCAAGCAGGCATGTTTTGAAAATAAAAAGCAGAAGTACTGTAGATTGAACAGAACAGGATACCTGGGATAGCACAGCTCACAGCATACATGGATTATATCGAACTAGTAGTTCAATTTTATTAACACTAAAAGGTATCTGTACATTCAAGGTGTGGATATACCAAGGTGTAGCTCCAAATTAGGCTATTTGTATTAGAATTTCAGTTCAGGCTTATTCCATAAGCTTACTAATACACCTCATAATAAATATACAGGGAAACAAAGAAAATAAGCATGCACACTGCTGTTATTGAATCCTTTACGGTCTTTATATTTATCATTTGAATGTGCTGTTATTCCTGTACCTGGACACTAAAGTGAAACCTTGGTTTCATGAAGTGACAGGAAACTATAATCTATGGACATACTCTTGGTACTGTGATACTACTGATGAGGAAAATGACTTGCTTCACAAAAGTCAGCAAACTGCCATCAAGGACAACATCTGATCATCTCAAACTGTCATGGTTTTGCTACGTTTCCTGCTCCAAGCAGTCCTTTGAACTCTGCTCCTCCGAGCAATATGACAGCAGGCCAGTGCTCTGTCTGTAGGTGTAAAATGCTCAGCTGCCAGGGTGCAAGCTACCAGTCTTCCTCCAGCTACAATTAAGTTTAATTACAATTCTGCTTCCCTAATAAAACAAAACCTCCAGTTTAACTGGCAAGAATTTCCTGGAGAAAGCCAGAATTACACCTGAATCCCTTTTTAACTTTCTTCCCCCACAAATGTATTTTCCTTCCTTGGTTTTGTGGATCTTTCACAGAAGAAATTAAGTATCTGATCCTACAAGCTTACTTAATCCTAGTGCTTAGCACAGAATGTGTGCCATTACAGACCTGTCTCAAACTTATGTACTTGTTCACACTAAAAAGGCTTGCACCTGCTAAAAAATGTGGTTTGTTTGGTTGGGGTGTTTTTCACAGATTTCTGTATGGACAGAAGCAACTCAAATTAACAAAGTCTCATCTCTTGAACAGAAAAGACAACAGACAAATTGTTGAGGAACTTCTGTCAACTCCAAGGAGAGTCATTCATTTACGAATCATATGAAACAAAAAAGCTGCTATAAAGTCCTATTAAAGACATGAAATAAGAAAACTGAAGAAGCACCAAAAGAGCTATTTTCTTTTGTACAGGAATTAAAAAAAAAATCAGTTACACAAAATTGTATGTTGGAAATGGATGAAATAGTTTTAAGCTCTAAACTAAAAATATGAAACAAATGTGCCCCCCTAAACAACAAGGAAAAAGAACATTTCAGGTTTTCTTTAATAGGGGAGATCTGAGTTATGAGGTTGCAGATGGAAGCAAGTCGGGCAGGTTTGGGTAACTAGAGCAAAGGTGGCAGAACAAACTGTCTAGCTAACATATTTCAGTAACAAAGTGTTTCCAAACTCCTTGCATCTTTTGGAGTAGAAACTGTATTCTGAACAAAGCACCCTTTAAAGGCTATACGCTATTTTAAAAAGTTCCGCTAGATCTGATTATGTTTTAAAGTGCCATAAAATTGTACGAAATTAACTTAGGAAAAGGTGTAATATCAATGTAATATCCCTGCAGAATTATATTAAACTTCGTAAAATGTCCAAATAAAATACTGCCTTGTAACTCACTACTATCAAGAAATAAGAGCCAAAAGTAACTGCTATTAACATGCTATCAAACTGTCTCAAAAGA
The DNA here is from genome assembly GCF_034619465.1 of Leptosomus discolor. Classification (NCBI taxonomy): domain Eukaryota; kingdom Metazoa; phylum Chordata; class Aves; order Leptosomiformes; family Leptosomidae; genus Leptosomus; species Leptosomus discolor. The sequence goes on along the minus strand of NC_141395.1, from coordinate 34,929,506 downwards.
CCTTAATGTAACTACTTTCCCTGCCATCTATAACATAGGGGAAGAAGTGAAGAACTGAATCATACAGCCTATATAGTTTTGGGGAAAATCATGATGGTGGCATCGGGTCTACAAACACCTAATTTATTATTCAGGCACTAGATCATCTGACTACTTTATTCAATGAAACTTGAATACAAGTGGGGGGAAAAAGATTAGCTTTCCCTTTCATTCAATTTTGCTTTTGTAATAAAAAAAGCTAAACTTCTTGCAATGTACTAGGCATTCTGGTTGGCACACAGATAATTTTAAAACATCCTTTCTCAAAAACTGAGAGTTCCAGTGACAATGTTAAATCTTTAATTAAAAACTAAAACAAAAAATGTATCTTGTGTATCTGGGACAGGATGCCTAATGTTAATGATACTACATTATAAAATTATAGTCCTTCTGCTCAAATGGAAGTCTGAAGATGATGGATGTTTCATATTATTACAAGAGCAGCATTTTTTCTGTGAGCTGTAACTGAAGTCAAAACAAAGCTCCAAGACGCTTTCACAAGGCACCCAAATACAGATACCTCAAAAGAAAAAGAGAAAATACACACATTACTTATAAATGAATATATGTTGCTTCTTGCTTTTGAGGCTGAAGTGTGTATTACGTGTGTAGTATTATGGTACATTTTTTGAGTAGTGACTTCATCCAACACTCAGAAATGCATTAAAAAGATCAAAAAAACTTTGTGATGATAAATTGCTTGCTGTTTGTCCAAATTAGATATCTGGAATGGAAGAAAAAGAACAACATTGTTCTGGCACTGTTTTATTCCAACCCTTGGCAATAACATGAGAAGCTATAAAAGGAACCTTTGTCACCAACAATCCCCTGATCGTGGGGAGGGGAAAAGGGAAGGGGAGTTTGTTGGTTTTGTTTTGGGTTTTTTTACTAGATTACAATTTTATGCAACATATGGTGGTATTTGCATTGTGTGGTTTTACAGAGGAATATTCTTGTTTGAGTAGAACTACCAACAATCCCACAGGACTATATGTGAGAACCTGAGGATCTCAGTCCAGTCTCCTACTGGTGTTACGTAGTATTAGTTATGTTAATAAGGTGACTAAAGTCAGCCCCATGATAAGAAAGTACAGAACCAGACTTAAAATCTCTAACAAAAATAACATGGAAGACATTACCTCTAGCTGCTTAATGGCAAAAGGAGAACCATCTTGCTTTAATTTTTTAACAATTTCTTCCATACTGTTTGCTGAAAAAAGACTATAAGAAAAAAAAAGTTAATAAATGAACGAACTGCTTCAGCCTTCCCTATGAAGCACTAGCAACACAGAAATTAGAAACAGAGCGTAACCAGATGATTTGGCTTTTCTTAGCAATGTGATCCCTGTCGTTCTAAGTAATTCAGTTGACAGACATTTCCTCTTCCTTTACAAATCTTTAGCATTTCATAAACCTCATTTACAAACTCTGATATTTATCCAGAAACTTTAATTACTACCATCAGTCTTACCTATATTTTTATAACACATGAAATCAATAGCTATCAGCTCCATTCTACTGGTTTGGTGTCAACATTTTTTGTCTCTAAACTTAGTTACTGCCATCCTTCTTCAAGAGTTTTAGCTGCTTATCACTCTCACTTATTTCCCCTTCCCTTTCTGATACACAGAAGTTCCAAAGAATCATATAAATGGCCTTATGCCAATGAGCAGAAATGTGCTACATAACATTTCTTGGCCAACTGAACAATTACTCTCACAAATTTCCACCCAATTTCTATAGAAAATATTCATTTTAACGTGCCATAGGGTAGTTCCTTAATATAATGGTGTATGAATCGGGCAAATATGCTCGACTATTTAATATACTGACATGTGAAATATTTAATGAGCTTCAGATAAAGCTCCCTGAAGACAAAAAAGTTTAAATTACTAACCTGAATGTGATATCTATCACCTTATCTGTGGAACACTGATACTGTTACTGAATTTAACTTCATGTTCTCCATCCAAAACAAAAAAAGAGAAGGAAGATTGCTGAATACCTGTTAATCTTGTCCATATGTTCATCAAGTACAAACTGCTTTTCTTGATCAACTTTGCTCTATTTAAAAAGCAAATACATATTTTACTTGATTACTTTAGACTGAAAAGTTTATCAGTATTAAAACATTTCAATGACTTGTGTTACAGAAATATCATAAATGAACATTTAATATTCACAAGACACTGACATTTTTAATGAATTACAATTTCATGGTGTGTATAAAGGAACTTGTCACTTGATCTTGTAAATGTTAAAGATGTCACCTCATAATGCAGTGCTTGCTCCGAGCTGCTGTGTATGCATATTTGGGTAGTTATCTTGTACACAAGTAATCGTGGTTATTCTATCAAGACACTTCTATCAAATACACTAAGAAAGCCAGTGTAGGTAAATCTACTCAAAAACATGGGAATATTTAAAAAAAAAGTTTTTCTTAAAAAATACACAGGCATGTATACATGTATTTTAAAAAAACAACAATAAAAAATTGATTTCCTTATTTTTTATCGCTCATTTTGCAAAATTTTATTTAGACAACTAAAGAGTGTGAATGATCTGTTGGTCTTATGTGGAAAGGCTGTCAAATGTTTCCTATCTTCTGGCATTAAGGGGTTTAGGACATAAGCAGAAGTTTCAGTAACAGCAGCTGAAGCTGTGAAAGGTTCCCTGTCATTTCAGCTTTAACTGAAAATACACAGCTTCCTTTTCCATTCTGTGTCATCTTGTAAAGCAGTATAGTGCAAGATATAATCACCCTTCTTTCATAGCTTTCTCTATTGTAAAAGTAATCAGTACTACTATGTAAATTAGCTTATCCCATTTATTTTTGTAATTAATCTTTATATATAAACTTGGCAATTCCAAACCAGAAACAAGAGTAGACACTGCTCAGTTTAAAGCCAAACAATGGGGGAGTAATACTCAGATTGACTGAATACACTGAATTTTGATCTGAATCCAGAAGTTTCCTTATTTTTTTTTTGAAATAAAATTACAATACACATCAAAACAGCTAAAATAGCCATGAATAAACTGATTGTAAAGGCCAAATCTGTTATTTTCATAGCCATTGTTACATGGGGCTAATACAAATACTAATTATGTATTATCAATACAGTTACATTCACTTCCAAAATCACAACACAGAACTATGGGTTTGTCCACTGGGAAAACAGCACATTCCTCCCCCTGAAAATATTGCTTTAAGACCTCAGTTCTTTCCCTACAATGTATCTGCACTCTGCTAATACCTATGCTATTGATAACTGCTGTGCTTATTCAGTGTCTTTCAATTACCTCAAGGGTGCAAACACGCTAAATATTTGAGAAATTAAAGGAACAACTCGAGCCTTTAAATTCAGGTTTCAAATCTGGACTGCAGATGGTCTGCATCAAAATAATGCTAAAATTTACATTAAATGTGTCAAGCTGGCAAAATATTTCTTCAGGTCGATAAAGGGAAAGTTTCTGGGATGTAAATACAACATCTACTTCCAAGTGAGCAGTGTAGCATTTAATAACTGACACTATAACTTCTGCAGCCTCTGGACTACACCAGTAGTTCTGTCCCTGTTGTTCGGGTTTGTCAGAATTGTTGAATTTCAGGCTAACTCCCCAGCTTATACTTGTCATCATGTCCCACTCCTAGGCTATCTATTTTGCCTTCTGCAAAATGTGCTAGAAATCCAAGAATAACAGGGAAAAAAATAAGCAGCAATGTATTTTCTGCATCATCATGCTACTGGCTGCAAACTTGCACACATAGGAGAGCAAGCTGATCACAATGGGAATTTGAGGAGTATCCAAAATGAATAAAAAGTGAAGAAAGACTTTTAAATTTTAATTTTGACCACTGTAGGCATTAATGCTTCAAATTAGTAATTTATACACTGCAAAGAGTTTGGAAACCCACCATTTTTTAACTATAAAATGATCAGTAGCATGCATAAAAAGATTTTGTATTTACATGTATTTCCCGCATGATGTACTTGTCTCTAAATTGGAGAAACATGGATGTGATGGATAGACCACTCAGTAGATCAGGAATTGGCTGGATGGTCAAACTCAAAGAGTCATGGTCAACTGCTTGATGTCTGAGTGGAGACCAGTGATGAGTGGCATCGCTCAAGGGCTGGTATTGGGACAGCTGCTGTTTAACATCTTTGTTGGCAACATAGTCAGTGGGATCGAGCACACCCTCAGCAAGTTTGCTGACAACACCAAGCTGTGTGGTGTGGTTGACACGCTGGAGGGAAGGGATGCCATCCAGAGGGACCCTGACAGATTTGAGAGGTAGGCCTGTGCAAACCTCATGAAGTCCAACAAAGCCAAGTGCAAGGTTCCTACACCTGGATCGGGGCAATCACAAGCACAGATACAGGCTGGGGGTTGAGTGGATCAAGAGCAGCCCTGCGGAGAAGGGCTTGAGGGTGCTGGTAGATGAAAGACTGAATACAAGCCAGCAACATGCACTTGCAGCCCAGAAAGCTGATCGCATCCTTGGCTGCGTCAGAAGCAGCGTGGTCAGCAGGTCAGGGGAGGTGATTCTCCCCCTCTACTCTGCCCCGGTGAGACCCCACCTGCAGTGCTGTGTCCAGCTCTGGGGCCCCCGGCACAAGGAAGACATAGACCTGCTCCAGCAGGTCCAGAGGAGGGCCACCAAGATGATCAGGCAGCCTTCCAGTACTTAAAGAGGGCCTACAGGAAAATGGGGAGGGACTCTTTATCCAGTTATCAGGGCATGTAGTGACAGGACGAGGGGTAATGGTTTCAAACTGAAAGAGGGGAGATTTAGATTAGATATTAGGAAGAAATTCTTTCCTGTGAGGGCAGTGAGTCACTGGCATAGGTTGCCCAGAGAAGCTGTGGCTGCCCCCTCCCTGGCAGTATTCAAGGCCAGGTTGGATGTGGCTTGGAGCGACCTGGTCTGGTGGAAGGTGTCCCTGCCCATGGCAGGGGGGCTGGAACTGGATGAGCTTTAAGGTCCCTTCCAAACCATTCTATGATATTTAACAATTCTGCTTGATTTCAGTAACTGATCAAATTACCTTCACATGGTAAGAGTTCAGTAAGTCTGCAATATTTTCTGTTGAAGGGGATTTCAGTGCTATCAGGTCTTTCTCTAAGGCAGGTATCTATCAAAAATAAGATTTAATTAAAAGTAAGCAAAACAAAATGTACTTCTTGGATTATTACTACTACAGTAATAGTACTATATGGTATATATGTATATAAACACACACCCCACCCCTCCAAATTTTGGACAGATCTTAAAGAGGTACTAAGGAGCCAGAGTTCACTTTTCAGTGTTGAACCATCTGGATTTAATTATGGCTGAAGTCATCAGCAAAGAACTTTGCTTCCCAAGCAGACCCCCAGTGCAGTGCTACAGCTGTAGCAGGGAGAGCCAGCCTACAGCAGTCTGAGAGGAGAGAGCAGGAGCCTGGCAACCATGCTATGCTCAAAATAGTATTGAAATAGCTCCACAATGACAGTTGTGGGTCTTTACAGAGAAGGGAAAGAAACTCATTGTTTCTCCTTCACTTATGTCCATGCAAGTTACTACAACATGACTCTGACTTTATCAAATATGTTAATTTTTACACTTTCTTAGAGCCACTGTAAGAAACCAATAGGTATCTGTAAAGGAGACTGATAAAGAACACAATAATGCAGTGTTACCTAGATTAGAAACTTCGCAGTTTTAAAAATAATCTCTAATTTCAGACACTGTTATCTAAATTGTACATTTTTTCAAGTAACTTCAATTATGCTCAGTAAATCATGCCCTTCAACAGTAGAATCATGAAGGCAGCAACATTTGCTCCCTCTTCCAAGCAAAACTGTCACTAGCTGGCAAGTGTTACATGACAGCTTGAGATCCCTGTTCACAGTGCATGGCCAGCTAGTATAATTGTGCCTCTGCATACACGCAAGTTGGTAAAAGTATATTGTTGTGCTACGCGACTCAAACTTGTCATTATGGCTGTAGGCTGTGCCCTTGCTAGCACTGTTTAGCAGCTTACCTTTTCAGATTCTACAAAATGTGTAGCGATGCCAACTTTTAGTACATCTCTTCCTTTCAGCCTAAATCCTGTCAGTGCAAGGTAATAGCCAATCTTTCCTGATAGTCTTGGCAAGAAATACCCTCCACCTACATCAGGAAAAAGGCCTGTAATAAAACAAAAAAAAAAATCATGCATGCAACTGATTCAAATCTGTTTCTTTTTGTCTCACTTTCATTTCCCTGACTTAGGCACGGCTGTCTTGCCCAAGTTTTTCCTTGGCTTGATCTGTCATCAAAACCCTTCATAAAAGCAAACTCTTGAACATCTTTCGAACTGTATCCTTTCCACTGGTACATAATTTACAAATGCATACCAGACAATAATGTTCATTCTATTTGCCAACAACCTGAGACATTTTTAGATGCCTGAAGAATCAAGCGTTCTCTCACAAAAAAACCAGAAGTGACACAAAGAATTATGAAATAATTTGTGAAAACTCACACTGGATGCTGCTTTTTTTCTCTGAAACCTTTTATTACGATAAAAATATCAAACAATGATGAAGTGCCTCTTGCGTAGCTAAGTTTGAACAAATTTTGGGGCTCAGAATTCATTAAGAGATTAATGATATTGCCAGGGTCTTCCTGAAGGTGGGGGCATGAGATGGTGGCCTAATACCTGGCTTTTCGACAAGGCTATGACTAACCTGCAATTTAAAAAGATTATAAAACTTCCCAGTTTAGTGACTGTCTTACATTTATATTTTTGTTTAAATCTAGAGTAGGGTAATTTTTAAAAATTCAAAACTGTGAATAAAATTTAAAAGACTTTTAAAAGTTGTAATTGAAAAATATGTAACTACTTTTATCAAAGTTTAAATATCTAAAATCATCACTTGGTCAGTATCTACCTTATTCTGTTATATTCATTAATAACCTACAAAATAAATTCAAACACTTTTTGTAACTTTTAACATACTTAAACTTAGCTATATCAATCTCAGAAATCAAAATGGGAAGAAGCAGTGTCCAGTTACTACTTCGTAATAATTGCCAATGATGCATTCACGAAACTGAAAGTCTTTTGGAGAAATTAAAGGTGTGGTGGTTTTTTTTCACTTTGACAGAATAAGTGAAGCATGAAAATAAATGAAAAAGAACACAAATGAGCAGTAAGAAACTCAGAAAACACTTGCCAAAGCAGAGATATTGTCTTGGTTTGAAAGACAGGTGTCTGTGGAGGAAGGCAGGAGCCTCCCTTGAAATGGAAAGTGCAACCCCCTTCCCTCCAAATTATTATAATTTTGAAATTAACAGGCCTTCAGGCAAAGATATGGGGAATAGGAATAACAGTTCTTTACTTATATATATATATATAACACAAGGCAGGGAAAAACAAACAACCCACTGGTTTACACTGACAGAGTCAGAAATACAACCTGACACCCTGTTAGGGTGGCAGTAGCAGTCCGATAAGATGATGGCTGCAGTCCTCCTGAAGCGATGGGTGTAGTTCTGTGGAAGCAGCAATCAGGTAAAAGAGTCTGGTCTTCCTCCGAAGGTCCAGTGGTAGGTAGGTAGCTCTTGTCCTCTGGAACTCCAGTGGGGGGGGAAAACTCGTCGGGGAATCCAGTGGAAGAAGGCTGCTAAGGTGTTCGAGATCTCAGTTTTTATTTGGCATGGACTGCTTGGCTCCTTCCCCCCCCCCCCCCCCCCCGGGAGGAGCATCTCACAATGGGATGGGGAGTCGTGAGGCAGTTCCTTGATGGGCCATTAACAGGAGATAGTCCAGGAGCGAGTTATCGATGGGTCAGGCGATTAAGGCGTTGTTGTGCCCATTAACAGCAGATAGTCCAGAGGGGGGAGGGCAGGGAGCACCGCCCCACCTGGTCTCAACAGCTCCTGAAGATGGTAATAGAATACTTTTTTTTTTCCTTTTGGCACATTTTACACTGTAACCTAGGACATAATCCACCCCTTATTCTATTACCATCTACACCATACCCAACTCAATGCCCCCTTACAGATACATATGTACATATATACACAATGAAACCTTACACAGAGTTCTCACTTAAAATTAGGTCTCCTTGTGGTACACAATGGGTTTCCCCATTTTTCTGCATTACCCACCAAGTGTAACCAGGTCCTTGAGCAAAAACAACCCCACGGAGGGGTGTGCCGTTGCCTGATGTGGGATTAATCCAAACAGTCTTTCCTAACATACCTCTCGTGTACCACAGGGAATTTATCTCCGTCCACTGTGTGCAAGGGTCCAGACTGGGCGGGACCAGCTCGATTGATGGACCCTCGGGTATTGACCATCCAGGTGGCCTTTGCTAAGTTCAGTTCCCAATTTTTGAAAGTCTCCCCTCCAAGTGCTTTTAGGGTAGTCTTAAGTAGCCCATTGCACCGTTCAACTTTCCCAGCAGCTGGTGCATGATAAGGGATATGATATATCCATTCGATTCCATGTTCTCTGGCCCAAGTGCTTATGAGGCTGTTCTTGAAATGTGCCCCGTTGTCTGACTCGATTCTCTCAGGGGTGCCATGTCTCCAAAGAACTTGCTTTTCCAGGCCCAAGATGGTGTTCCGGGCAGTAGCATGAGGCACAGGGTAGGTCTCCAGCCACCCAGTGGTTGCTTCCACCATGGTCAGCACATAGCGCTTGCCTTGACAGGTTTGGGGAAGAGTGATGTAGTCAATTTGCCAGGCTTCCCCATACCTGTACTTCGACCATCGTCCACCGTACCACAGAGGCTTCACCCGCTTGGCCTGCTTGATCGCAGCGCAGGTCTCACAGTCTCGGATAACCTGGGAGATACTGTTCATGGTTAGATCCACCCCTCGGTCCCGTGCCCATTTATAAGTGGCCTCTCTGCCTTGATGGCCTGAGGCATCATGGGCCCACTGAGCTAAGAACAACTCTCCTTTACGTTGCCAATCTAAGTCTATCTGGGACACCTCTATTTTTGCAGCCTGATCTACTTGTTCATTGTTATGATGTTCTTCATTAGCCCGACTCCTGGGGACATGAGCATCTACATGACAGACCCTCACAGGTAGCTTCTTTACCCGAGTGGCAATATCTTTCCACTCATCAGCAGCCCAGATTGGTTTTCCCCTACGCTGCCAGTTGGCCTTTTTCCACCTTTCCAGCCAGCCCCACAGAGCGTTGGCTACCATCTACGAATCAGTATAAAGGTAGAGCTTTGGCCACTTCTCTCTTTCAGCAATGTCCAGGGCCAGCTGAACGGCTTTGAGTTCAGCAAGTTGACTTGATCCACCTTCTCCTTCAGTAGCTTGTGCGACCTGTCGTGTGGGGCTCCATACGGCTGCTTTCCACTTCCGGTTCATCCCTACGATGCGACAGGAACCGTCAGTGAAAAGAGCATATCGTGTTTCCTCTGCTGGTAGTTGGTTGTACGGTGGAGCTTCTTCAGCCCGCGTCACTTGTTCCTGCTCCTCTTCGTCAGTGAGGCCAAAGTCTTCACCTTCCGGCCAGTTCGTAATTATCTCCAAAATCCCAGGGCGATTTGGGTTTCCAATACGGGCGCGCTGTGTGATGAGGGCAATCCATTTGCTCCATGTGGCGTCAGTGGCGTGGTGGGTGGAAGGAACCTTTCCTTTAAACATCCACCCCAGCACCGGTAGTCGGGGTGCCAGGAGGAGTTGTGCTTCCGTGCCAATCACTTCCGAGGCGGCTTGGACTCCTTCATAGGCTGCTAGGATTTCCTTCTCTGTGGGAGTGTAGTTGGCCTCAGACCCTCTATAACTTCGACTCCAGAATCCCAGTGGTCGGCCACGAGTCTCTCCAGGGACCTTCTGCCAAAGGCTCCAGGACAAACCATTGTTCCCGGCCGCAGAGTAGAGCACATTCGTCACCTCTGGTCCCATCCTGACTGGGCCAAGGGCTAGCACACGAGCGATCTCCTGCTTGATTTGGGTAAAAGCTTGTTGCTGTTCAGGGCCCCAGTGGAAATCGTTCTTCTTGCAGGTAACTAGGTACAGAGGGCTTACAATCTGGCTGTACTCGGGAATGTGCATTCTCCAAAAACCTATGGCGCCTAGGAAAGCCTGTGTTTCCTTCTTGCTGGTTGGTGGAGACATCGCAGTGATCTTATTGATGACCTCGGTGGGGATCTGACGCCGTCCGTCTTGCCACTTTACCCCCAGGAACTGGACCTCTCGGGCAGGTCCCTTGACTTTGCTCTTCTTGATGGCAAAACCAGCTTCCAGGAGAATCTGGATGATCTTCTCTCCTTTCCCAAATACTTCCTTTGCTGTGTTCCCCCACACAATGATGTCATCGATGTACTGCAGATGTTCCGGAGCTTCACCCTTTTCCAGTGCAGCCTGGATCAGTCCATGGCAGATGGTGGGACTGTGCTTCCACCCCTGGGGCAGTCGGTTCCAGGTGTACTGTACACCCCTCCAGGTGAAGGCAAACTGAGGACTGCATTCTGCTGCCAGAGGAATGGAGAAAAAAGCATTGGCAATGTCAATAGTGGCATACCACTTTGCTGCCTTGGACTCCAGCTCGTACTGGAGTTCCAGCATGTCCGGCACGGCAGCGCTCAACGGTGGAGTCACTTCATTCAAGCCACGATAGTCCACAGTCAATCTCCATTCTCCGTCAGACTTGCGCACAGGCCAAATGGGGCTGTTGAAGGGTGAGTGGGTCTTGCTGACCACCCCTTGACTCTCCAGCTCGCGGATCATTTTGTGGATGGGGATCACGGCATCTCGATTTGTCCGATACTGCCGGCGGTGCACTGTCAAGGTGGCAATTGGCACTTGTTGCTCTTCCACCTTCAAGAGTCCTACTGCAGATGGGTTTTCTGATAGTCCGGGCAAGGTGTTCAATTGCCTAATGCTCTCTGCCTCCACAGCAGCTATCCCAAATGCCCACCTGAGACCTTTTGGGTCCTTGTAATAGCCGTTCCGGAGGAAGTCTATGCCCAGAATACACGGGGCCTCTGGGCCAGTCACAATCGGATGTTTCTGCCACTCCTTCCCAGTAAGGCTCACCTCGGCTTCCAACAGAGTCAACTGCTGCGATCCCCCCGTTACCCCGGCAATGGAAACAGGTTCTGCCCCCACATGTCCCGATGGCATTAGGGTACACTGCGCACCAGTATCAACTAACACTTTGTATTTTTGTGGCTCTGACGTGCCAGGCCATTGGATCCACACCGTCCAAAATATCCGGTTTTCCCGTGCCTCTCCCTAGCTAGAGGCAGGGCCCCTCTAGCACTGGTTTTTATTTCCTTCCTGGACATACATACTAGAGGTTCCTTCAAGGGGATCTGTCGGATCGTCCTCCCTTCTGTAATATCTGGCAGCTCGGTCCTGGGAGGTTGAGGCTACCTTCACTTTAGTGTTACTCCCCCGGTTAGTGTTTCCCTCCTTGAGTTGACGCACGCGTGCTGCCAGGACAGAAGTGGGTTTCCCATCCCACCTTCCCATGTCTTCCCCATGGTCGCGCAGGAAGTACCATAGCTCAGCTCGTGGGGTGTACCCTCGCCCTCTAGCTGGGGGACGCTGGGCTCCGACTTTGGGGCCTGTGACTTGTACCGGTGCCAAATGGGAACTGCTCCTCCTCACCTCCTCCTTTATTTCCCTCATCTCCTCTTGTAGGCTCTTAATCACAGCAGAAACGTTAGCCTGCATTGGGCCATTGATCATGCTTTCAAAATTTCTAAGCTTGCTCGTGACAGAACCCACTGTCTCTCGGTCGTTATCTGCATTAATCATTGCAATGAAGGTGAAGTATTGAGATGGCCCTAGATTTGCCAGATTCCACAACATTTGCCCTGTGCACCTGACTTTGTCAGGGTCATTACCATGCTGTCCATCCCTCCCAAAGAGTACCTCCAATACTGCCACTTCTCTCAGCTGTTGGATCCCTTCCTCAAGGGTCTTCCAGCGCATTCTGTGATGGTGCTCCTGCATTCTCTCTCTGTGGACAAACCTCTCTCTCACACTCATTAAAAGCCGCTCCCAGAGGGAAAGGGTCCCTGGCTCCCTTACAAATACCAGATTGACACCTGAGTCCTGAGTCAAGGGTCCCAAATTCCTTGCCTCACTGCCATCCAGTTGCACACCTGTACCCATAAGATCCCAGACCCGAAGTAACCAGGTTGTAAAAGCCTCACGCCCCCGCCGTACGATGTCTTTGTGCAGATTACGGAGACTGTCGTACGTCAGGGACTCGGTGATTATCTCAACCACTGGCTTGCCTGCAGGTTCTGAGGGCCCTCCTTTCTTAACTGGGCGCTCTGATTTCATCTTCGATTTCCTCGTTTCCACAGGAGCGACTGCTGCTGGCTGACTGCCCTTGCGTTTCAGCTGGAACCTGGACGGTTGTAACGTCTGTGGGTTCTACTGCTGCACTATTAGACTCTCCCTCTTCGAGGCAGGAGGAGGGTTTCCCAGCAGCTGAGAGAATGCACTCCTTCAGCATCTGGCCCATCTCACGTATCTCCTTCACCCAATCCGGGTGGTTCGTTTCTGATGTGAGCTGTGAGGCAGGGTCAGGTTCTGGAGCAGCATTCCTAGTCAGGGTGGTTATCCAAGTCAATCTCCCCTGATCTCTGAATACTGAATAAAACAGGACTATCAGCAACACCAGCCACTGTATGATATCATTAGCACTTAGGGAAGATCTGAATCCTTCAAAAACTGGTGGAGTAGACCCAAAGAGCTGGGTTAAGGGTTGGGAGAAAGTTTCTCCCGGTGTCATTTCCTCACAGTAGGTACCATTATTAAAGTAACCCCAAAAACATACAGTTAGTGTGTGATAGCTCTGAATCCATGTGCCCGCCTTCCAGAGGAAGTTAATAAGCCATGAATTCCTCACCTTATTAATCCATAAAACAAACTGGATAACAGTCACAGTAGCCTTAGTTATAGGACCCATGTTTAGATAAGGGCCTGCAAATGGGAGAAATACAGCTACCACCACATGCCACACGAACCAGGATAAGCTAGCCCACATGATGCCACCTAACGAGGAATCTATATCCAACGCACAAGAACCGTTATTTCTTTTATCTCTCGATGCCCTCGAGCCCCACGTTGGGCGCCAAAATCTGTCTTGGTTCAAAAGACAGGTGTCTGTGGAGGAAGGCAGGAGCCTCCCTTGAAATGGAAAGTGCAACCCCCTTCCCTCCAAATTATTATAATTTTGAAATTAACGGGCCTTCAGGCAAAGATATGGGGAATAGGAATAACAGTTCTTTACTTATATATATATATATAACACAAGGCAGGGAAAAACAAACAACCCACTGGTTTACACTGACAGAGTCAGAAATACAACCTGACACCCTGTTAGGGTGGCAGTAGCAGTCCGATAAGATGCTGGCTGCAGTCCTCCTGAAGCGATGGATGTAGTTCTGTTGAAGCAGCTATCAGGTAAAAGAGTCTGGTCTTCCTCCGAAGGTCCAGTGGTAGGTAGGTAGCTCTTGTCCTCTGGAACTCCAGTGGGGGGAAAAGCTCCTCTGGGAATCCAGTGGAAGAAAGGCTGCTAGGGTGTTCAAAATTTCCGTTTTTATTTGGCATGGACTACTTGGCTCCTTCCCCCCCCTCCCCGGGCGGAGCATCTCACAATGGGATGGGGAGTCGTGAGGCAGCTCCTTGATGGGCCGTTAACAGGAGATAGTCCAGGAGCGAGTTATCGATGGGTCAGGCGATAAGGCATTGTTGTGCCCATTAGCAGGAGATAGTCCAGAGGGGGGAGGCAGGGAGCACCGCCCCACCTGGTCTCAACAGCTCCTGAAGATGGTAATAGAATACTTTTTTTTTTCCTTTTGGCACATTTTACACTGTAACCTAGGACAGATATTAACTGGGAAGTTTGAGAGGTACATAAGGAGTTTAAATGTGGTTCTGACTAAAGGTGGTAATTTTTCACTCACAGGTAATTGCTTTCAGTCACAGAAGAGTCAATGTATGTATTATAGAAGGATTCTATTAGAAGTATTTTAAAATGTGCAAAATTAGTGGTCCCTGAATATTCCTCCCCCTTGTATGGAATCAAGGGGAGGTTTCTTTCAGACAGCTTCTCTTCAGTGTTTTCCTCTTCTCAGTAATCTTTAAAGTTCATCACTGCCTTATGTTCTCACCCATCTCTCAACTTCTCCTCTGGTTCCCTCTTGGTACTCCCATAGCTCTGCTGCATCTAATATATCAAAAAATTGTTTTTAGGAGCCACTTCGTATCAGTTATGGTTGTAGTATTCTATTCCCATTCGCCCTGTGTGTGTTGCCATTAACTGATTTATTCCTCATCCCACAGGCTACTGAGACGTACCGTTCTTCTCCTAAAATGCTGAATGTCTTGCTGGCGCCCTTTAAAAGCCCTAAGCTGTATTAACCCTAATTCATCACTTACCTTCTTTTGCATCTGTACGCACTTTCTGAACAGTCTGCTCTGCATTTTACCTTCTCAGTTTGAGCCACCATATCTATAAAGTTGATGCCAAACTGTAATTTAGTTTTTTGATTCTATTCATCTATCTCCCCTTGGATATCCTACTACTGAAAAAAATCCCTCATTTCAAAATGAAACATCTCTTAAAAATGCCCTCCAAATCACAAAGTCAGTTACATTATTCTCCCCATCCACGAGGACTGCAACAGCAACAACCTCTTCCTCTTTGCTGTAATTAAAATACCAATGCTGAAGTACTTCTCCCCATGCTGCACCAAGTTTCCAGAGGAAAAGCCATCTTCCTATTGGGATCTATAGGGCCCTTCCACATGGCCAGACACAGGGCAATTAGTTCTAAATAAAACTGTGAAGTTGATTAGCTTAAGTTGCTTTAGAGGTGAATAAAACTAAACTGAATGAAGGTTTCTTTAATTATTAAGGAATTTACAAACAGGATTAGTGAAGATGTAACTAATCCACTTTAAACTTACTTGGTTGCATAACTGTAGTCTGCTATAGCTGCTGATGTATGCTTTTCAAGGTCCCTGTCTTCCTTACTTACAATTTTACTCCTCTTGTCCCTGTTCTACATACTCTTCTTAATTCTCTCAATAATGTGTCCCATATGTTTCTGTTTGCTACTGGGTTTCTCCGAATGTATTCCATATACTTGGGGTCTTTTTTCCCTTTTGATAGCATTTACCAATTATTTCTTAAATCCCTACTTAAATAAGAACTGAATGTCTGCTGGGCTGACCAGGCTAAAAGTAATGCTGACTTGTAGTCAGTGCTCCGAGACAGATAGAACACACTTCACTGTAATCCCAACTGTGAAACTTCCGCAGTTGCCAGGCATAAGATACAGGTAGTGCTACTACATTCCTACCTTATCTTGCAGAGGTGGTTGGACCTTTATTAGTAAATTACTTAAAGAAAGCTGAAAACTTAGAGGGATATAGAAGAAAGTGTCTACTATTATTAAAACATCACCTTAAAGCCCATCTCTTACAAAATACGTTAATCTTTTGTTCTTTCCAACAGTGGTTTTTCCACACCCTCCTACACATAAGCTGCTTTCCAGTGCTTTATCTTATCTATGTCTGTTTTAAACTCCTACAGTCTAGAACTGCCTTTTATTTCTATTTGCAAAGTGGCATATCTATCTATATCCTTTTATTTATGGTGGCGTACAAATGCAGAATAATTGTGTGAAAATGTAGCAGCTGCATGAACACTTTGTTTTCATTTCACAAAAAAGGTGTAATGCCTACTGCAATAAGTGAACGTATGAAAAAAATAATACAATATCTAGACAGCTAGACATTTTAAACATACACCACAGAGATCAAAACAGCTAAGCCCTTAAATCCAAACAGATTTCAGTGTTTTTACCTCTAATTGATCCTAAAAGGGTTTTAATTACTCTCTTTCCTAAGTAAGTTCTAAGCTTTTCCGTTACATGTCTTAACAGTATTTTTGTTTAAATAAGTCCTGATCAACACAAGAAATGTACGTAAAGTACACTTTTATTACTGTAAGACTACTCCTATGTTTATCTTTGAAGAAGAAAGTGAAGAAGGCATCTTTATTATTAGAATAACTTTATATGCCAAAGAACCTCTCTGTTGAATTTCAAAACAAAAAAAGTTTCCTTCGAATGGTTTTCCTGTACAACTGATTATAAACCTCAGTAGTTCAGCAAACTCATGTTGTATTAATGCCTGAGCTACTTAGTTTACTAAGTTTTCCATCAGCAAAGAAAAATACTTGGAGGGCTGCAATAGTTTTTGTTTTCCTCATTGCAAACTTATTTGTTCAGAAAAATTAAATTACATTTATCAGCTAGCGGGAACTGGTCTAATATTTTTTTCAGGAGTTAAAATGATAACGAGCTTGCTTACATTTGGGTCATTTATTATGTTTTATTTGACTTGACGCTCACAGCTTATTTAAAATTTTAAGAATTTTAGAATACGTCTTGTGAAATGTTTCATACAGGCTGGCTAGCAATAAACAATAAACAAGATATGTAAGACACCCTTTAAAAATATGAAAAATGCTAGACCTTTCAAGCATCACTAACAGGGGGCACTACAAAAATCCAATCATCAGCTAAGCATGCATTTTAACTTTAGTTGTAATAACAGGTTGGATGGGGCTTTGGGCAACCTGGTCTAGTGGAAGGTGTCCCCGTCCATGGCAGGGAGGTTGGAACTAGTTGGTCTTTAAGGTCCCTTCCAGCCCAAACCATTCTGTGATTGTATGACTTTATTATTTAAAATATTCTCAACAAAAGCAGAATATTATAACTTTTACTGACTTTTCAGAACTCAGTCCTGATTTTTTTTCCACATTATTTCTTAGTTTTAACATTATGTAACTGTTTAGAAATTCTTCTAAGAAAATAGTGGTCACTACTCCTTACAACTAATTCTTTGAGGTGAAACTAAGATTGAACCTAACAGTGCCATGCCTGGTGCCATTTAAGCTGTTTAACCACCAGATAAGGTTCTCTGTTCTGAATAAATGTGTTCAACAGGGCCACATATTACAGACAAGGCTCATTCCCCTGCTTGAGGACATAAAGGTAAGAACAACTGCCATCATCCTTCATCTCCCTTGCTTTGGAAAGATATAGACACTAGAAATTTTGCAGGAGGAATGCAGGATAGGTTTTGAACACTCTTCTTCATAAACATTGTTGATAAGCAGGGAGAAGGGACTTGAACGTTGATGAAAGCACTAATGGAGCACGTGTGCCAGACCATGACAGGTTTAATGTGGATACCTTGTTGGTGCCAGAATTGTCTTGAAGGGAAACATGAATGATTTCACAGGAGGGTTCACTTTAATCTGACTGGCTTTACTTGAGTCATATCACCATCTTCATATAGCTCTGAGGCACATTTCTTTTCTACATTTCATAGTCAACAAAGAAGCTGCAGGATCAAACATCAGAAAACACAAGGTACATCTACTCTAGGTTGTCCTGCTCTGGAAGGGGGTTGGACTAGATGATCTTTTGAGGTCCCTTCCAATCCCTGACATTCTGTGATTCTGTGAAAAAAGATGACACCACTGTGATCTCACCTGCATACAATCTGTGCACAACTGTAATGGGTCTACATTAATAATCTACAAGAAAAGCTGGAATTGCAAAATCTGTCTCATTAACACTGCAGATCAGCTTGTAGTACAGCCAGTTTGGCTCATACTGAGTTCCAAACGTAAAGCTGACATACCTGCCTTGGGATCTTCAGATTTGATCTGTCCACATTTTAGAAAAGACTTAGTCCCTCAGATCTACTTCCATTTCTTAAAAATTGTATTCTGACAGTCTTTGTGTCAGTCTAGATAGACAGTAAACCCCAGGTTAAGGACCTTAATGATCAACCTCCCAGAATACAGATAAGTTTCTATTAATTTAGTAAAAAATACTTTCCATATATGGTCATCTCAAATTCCTTTTAAACATTATTTCATTACTGCCACTGCTTTCAGACAATGACATTTCATCCTGATTACACAAACAGTGAAACTTTAAACATGTAATAATCTGTTAAAATACTTACCTATTGCTGTTTCTGGCATCGCGAACAGTGTCTTTTCTGTAGAAACTCGGAAATGTCCATGGACTGAGAGGCCAACGCCCTATGCATGGAGCACAATCAAAGGACAGTTACAAAATTACCAGTAAAAATAATTATAACCATAATCCCATATAACACTCCTCTTGCTTTGCTCTACAATTAAATAATATTAGATTTACCATGCACATCTCAACAAAGTATTAAAAGGCCTTTTACAGTTCAAACACTAATAAAGCATCATATTACCTTTAAGATTTGGCTGAAAAAGCATTCTATGCTTTAAAAGACTGATGAATCATAGAGAGATTAACTTCAAAACCCCATGAGTGACAGCAACAGAAACGAGTGACCCCATTTTCTCCATTAGACTGCTAAGGGAGTTGACATCCTTTTGCTAATGTTACCCCATCAATAATTTTTGCACATATTTCAAACCATCAACAAAGAAAAGGCAATTCTTATGGAATATACATGAATTGCTAAAAGCTGTAATTAAACTTTTTAAAGCAATAATAATTAACTATTCTTATAATGTGATAATTACCTACTTTATCAATACAGAAGTATCTTAAGCAGGAAAAGCCTTCAGCATTATTGATTAAAATTCAAAGTATGTGGTTAGAAACTCACTTATTTATCCTGGGGACTTTTATTCTCCAAGTCAGAAACAGAATTCACATTTCTAAGTATCTAGCCCTCTTCTCTAGCAGTCCTCCATGATGAGACACTTCCTTCAAGAGCAGAAAAGCTCCTGGTGTTGCCTATCACATTTTCTGATTTAGGCAGTGACCAGCAGCAAGGCGCAATAAAAATATATATTTTCAGTTCACATAAAACTAATCTAATTTCGATAAATTGTTCAAGAGACAAACTGACAGATTTAAAGAAAAATCTTTATCTGACAGTTACTATTATTTAGTAGTAATATATGAAGTAATCAAAAAATATCTGGATGACTGGGCACAATCACAATATATGTGCAAAGGAGTCTCACTTCTCAAAGCTTATCTACATGATACCTGTCAATAGAAACGTGAGATCACAGAACCATAGAACAGTTTGGGTTGGAAGGGACCTTTAAAGCCCATCTAGTCCAACCCCCTGCAGTGAGCAGGGACACCTTTAGCTGGATGAGTTTGCTCAGAGCCCTGTCCAACCTGACCTCCAATGTTTCCAGGGATGGGGCTTCTACCACCTCTCTGGGCAGCCTGTCCCAGTGTTTCACCACCCTCACTGTAAAAAACTTCTGCCTTATATCTAGTCTAAATCTACCCTACCTGGAAACAAAACCCAAGTTAGATCCTACCTGGAGACAAAAGCCTCTACCGAATATTTCACAAGAAATTTCTTCATACAAATATTTTCTCTCTCTTCCTTTCCACTGTTTCAGCTTACTTTCTTTCCTCACTCTTAATTTTCCCTTTGCTTAGTCCTTCTATCCATCCAATTTTTCTACTAAAACAAAGATATCTTAAATATCATTGGCCAGATGAAGTCAGTGTCTAATGAAGATGTAGTAGATTTTTAGGTAACATTTCTAATTGTTTAGATACTAGAAAAATGGTACTTTGTCCAACCAAGGCTACTAGTCTTCACAAACGTCTTCATAGTATTTCATACTTTCCATCAAAACCAGTGGGATTAATTGGGTGATGTTTGCTTGGACCACCATTATATATTTGATAGGCTTTTAAGAAAAGAGTAGAACATAGTAGAACATCTTTTCATTTTACTTATCTACAGAGATCTTTGGCTGAGTTTTACATTAAAATTTTAAAAAGTTATCTCAGTTTAATAAAAATTACATCCATTTCCTCACACCATTCTCATGCATTCTTCCCTGGCCTCTCATGCAATTCTGCCCAGCAAGAAATTAATTGTCACTGCTTCTTCCATTAGGGTGATACGTGACTGAATTTGAAAATCTCTTCAAGTTTTTTCTGTGAAATGAGTATCTGTCACTCTTGGGTTTTAATATAGATGTATGAAGGTTTTAAGATTCCAGTCTAATTTCCAAAGAAATGGACACTTGAGGTAACTGGTTATCACACTCAATTTTATATCCAGAGATGCAGTCAAATTTATACACATGAAGTATTGCTCTTTCGAGGAGGCAAATGGGATTTGAGCAAATATCTGAATCTTATTTGCATAGGATACAATCTTATGTCTCATCCCTTCTCTGTCCTCCAGCCTTTCACTTGAGGAGTGGTCAGAGGCTGTCGATCTGAGCAGCAGCAAGTGCAATGGCCCTGTATTTAATTCTCTTGCAAACGCAAAGCTACATGTAAAGCTGCATTCACTCCTAAACCAGCTCTAGAACCCTTAAATGAAATGGAAATGTGACTTCATCACTTCCAACTTTTTTATATCATAACAGCACATTCCCACTGCATTTGGTAAAGTCTGTTGTTATTTTTATGCATGTTCAGCAATAATGACAACCTTTTTATAAAGATAATGAAATTTTTAAAAAATCATGCCCATTTTGCTCTTTCTAATGCTTAAATTAATTTTCTCTAATGCTATATCTAAGAATACAAACACTATCTATCACAAAGTATTTTTTCTGCCTTATTTTCTAGACAATCGGAAGTTTGTACAAGGACTCAAATTTTCAGCTTGAGTATTAAGTAACAAAGACTAGAGTGTGAACTCCATGAAGAGGGCTTCTCTTCCAAGCTTGTTCTTTTTTATAGTGATAAAAATAACTGTAGAGTTTTAATAATAAGAAGTTGAAAGAGGTAATTTTCTTTTCAAATAAGCAATTAAGTCAGATTTCACATTCTCAAGTGCTTAAACCATAATTGGATTTGTTATCTAGATAGCCTTCAAGTTTTATAGTATAGATAAAAGCTTAATTTCAGATGTATATTTAAAAGACTCAAACTGTATTTTCTTCTTATCAACTATAGAGAAAACGGTGCAAGTACGTCCTTACCTCTTTGAAGATGATTTGTAAATAATCTAATGTTAAGCTAAAATTGGTGGAGAGAAATGAGTTAATGCTTTGAGGGTACAAACCCCAGTAATTTATTAAACTGGTGATCATATGCTTTCGTATGTTTATGTGCGAATTCCCAAATGGTCATCTCAACACACGTATTTAACCTTCTTCATCTAATACAGAGGACAGATGCTTATTACTTTAAGTCTCCTGTGTAAAGAACAAACTCTTCTAGTCAGAAGTCTAAATGCATTCCTCCTCCATTTTTGGATTTTTAATTTTTTTTTTATTTATTTAACTGAAATCTTACACAGCTAGAGTCCCACCTAGGAGGCCCTTCACACTATTAAAATATCTCCAGCTGGGCTACGTTCACTTCACCAAATAGTCCCAGCATTTACACATACAAGTCTTGATGCTATGATGTCTTTATTAAAATACACTATTACCTTCCGCTATTAAGAGTCAAACCTTTCATAATCTTAAAAGAGACACTAAAGCAAATGTCTTCCTTGAGACTTTCCCAAGATACTAGATTGCTATATTGAATCAGGCTTTGGTTTTAATCTAGATAGTTTATCTTAATAATGGCATGAAACCCTTTTTTCCACTGATAGCTGAATGTTTGTATTTTGTAAAGGACACTTAAAGAATGAGACCAGAAGTAAAGGAGTTAAGAAATTAACAGGGAATCAATTTAAACAATCTTTCTGTAGGGTTTATATAGAAATTAATCAAAACATGGATAAGAGCAGAAATGGTGGTCTGACAATGTATTACTGGAAACAAATTGGCTATGAAAGTGTTTGGTTACAAATTACAGATTTATTACTACATGGATATTAAGATATTAATCTTAAAAACAGTGTGTTACAATTTGACTATTAAGCTCAGTGCACCTCAAGGAGGCACATAATATTACAGGCAGTTCAGTCTGAATTTCTTAACAAGCTTCAGAAAAAGCCAGTAGAGTTATCTGAATTTTACTTCCCATACACATGATTTTCTACTCAATGCCATATTTCAAAAGTTATTATGTGACTGGGTATAGAAAATTTACCATTGATTTCCTTTTTTTTTTTCTCATGATGAATACAGAACCTTATTAAAAGTATTTTTCTAATGAAAAACAAGGCACAAATTACTGATAGATGGAGAAATGGCATACAGCTACTATAAGTCTTAAAAGTTAAGTTGTTGCCGGAAGGCTGTATTATCTTAAATTGAGAATGAACTATATTAGTAAATCAGAGAACTCATCACATGTAGGGAAGTTATTAAGAAATTGAGGGCCACCACAACAGAGACTGACATACACAAAATAAATACGCCTTTCCTGAATGACACGTGTAAATATCTGTTCACACACAGAAAAGTAGATCTGTGTCCCAGCAAAACCACAAATCACACTTGTCTATTTACTAAATAACCTAGCTCAGACTGTAAAGGAATCATTGCCTAGGAAAGCATAAGCAACAGAATAAAAGAAACACCAACAGAAAAGGCCTTCAGGAATGTTGCTTGTATCACCTTTGCTAGGTTGATAAAGAATTTTTAGCTGTTCAAGCAAACAATTTTATGACAATACCAATATTCATATCATCTGCAGTTCAAGTCCTGTTGTAAAGTTCACATCCAATGATTACTCTCATTTTTAACTGCATCAGAATACAGTTCGTGGTAAGGCTAGAAGCGCACAAGCAATGTGGCAATCAACAAACTGAACATAACATAACAAAGGGCAAATATATCTGAATACAGATGTGTAAAAATAGCCAAGCAGCAAAAATGTTTTCAAAAGTGTTAGCTGGCAAAGTGAGTGAGTGGAATTGATTCATGAAGCAGCAGGAGCTTATAGCTACGTTAGCTCAAAAATCACGGAAGTAAGAGCATTACCCCCTGCATCCAGACACAGCAAATCTCAAACTGAAAAAAAATTAATCTTCGTTCCTCATTAATGTTACGGACCACTCCAAAGAGTATAATCCATTTTTAGCTATAGATACTAACAGACAAGATGACTTAGGGAGCCAGAGCAATGCAGCATAACAGATCAATCTGGACTAAGAATATCACTTTCTTCAGTTGATGACATAAATCAACTCTATACAAGTATTTTAAAAATATCATTAAGAAACAGTGCTTTTTGTGAACTTTTCAATCATTTAGTGTGGTATTTTAAAACATAAAATTTTAATGTAATATAATTTAAATATAAAATATTAATTTCCACATACTGATTATGTATTAGAGATTCTCAGTCCAAATTCCTACAGACACACAAAAGCACAGTGAGCTGATGGGAGACAGATTATATGTAATAATATCAGATGTTTCAGTCTTGTTCTCCTGATCCCTAATTATTTAAAGAAATTTAATCCAGCTGCATTAATAGTAATGATTTAGGTCAGACTCTTCTTACAGGGAAACTTGGAAAAAAAAATACATAGGCTATTCTGTGCACCATGCTGGTACAGTGAGTGTCCTTTATCAACAGAATTTAGACTGAATTTTTAAAAGCCCTGTTTTGATTTTTCTGCTACCAGCCAAAACTCATCAATGATCTCAAACAGTTTTTACTAGGGTAGTCATCTGCAATAGTCGTATTTTTCCCGCTGTGTGATCCGCAGGGATTGATCTGGTCCTCTGACGGTGAGCACCCATACTAGTGTTGCGGTCCCACCTGGCAGACCGTACGGAAGCCACAGTGGCAATTAAACGCGTGCCTCCGCAGCAGGGATCGAGGGCCTGCCGTTTCATGTCCTCCCTTTCCATGTGCATTGGCTCCTCCAAGGCAAAAAGCAGCAGGTTGAACAGTTTGGTCTCATGGTCCAGCCTGGCCTTCAGACACTGCAGCTCAACAACTATGACGCAAACATAAAAACTTCTACCAAGAATTCCTCCTGATTACTCAGCATTTTCTGAAATAACTAATTTGCAGAATTAAGAATCTTTTGTTTCGTTTTCACTACTGTGTATAACTTTCAGAGACTTACATTTAGTAAGCCTACAAAACTTCCTGGCATCGACAGTTAGCTATGTCTGTTAAAAAATACTCTTCCATGTCACAAGAAGCAGAACTTTTTATGGACACAAGACTTCTGCTGCAACAGAAAGCAAAGAGAAGTTGTAAGAAAACTTGGATCTGAAAAGCCTACAGCAAAAGTAATTAATTACTAGCAAGTGAAACTTTTACTAGTGTTAAATTTGAAAGCATCCTTTTTTTCCCCCAATGCTGTTCCCCAGTGTTTCCCTATACACAGCTGGCCATGTATGTTCAGTAAAAGATAGTAAGTGTGGGATTTTTATTATTTCTAAAATTCTGGAAGACAAGCTCTGTCCCTCTGTATCACCTAAAAGTGTAGCTACTGCAAGAAATCTGTATGTCCAACACACCACATCTTTATGTCTGCACGGAGGACAGGCAAGTGGGAGGGAACCCATTTCAGCAGCTTGCATCAACACATGACTAAGCTTTTAGGTTTTATCGCAAAAATGAGGAAACACTTCTTGTTCTTGAGGACACACAAGCAACAGAACTTTATTTAAACAGAGGCACAGTTATTTGGAACAACAGGAGTGAATTGAGGGGATCTTTTAATAATGTTCTATTTCTCAGGAAAAAGTGCTTCAAAAGTAAAAGACACTAAAATTAGCTCGAGAAAATGAGCATTCAATTTCTTCTGGAAATAAGAAAAATTAGCAGAAATAATAAAGGATGGAGAAGCAGGCAAAGATAATTTGCTTCACAACTTTTTTCCCTTGATCTACAATAAAGCGAAGGAGAGGGAACTAATGAGATAACTCTCAATATGAGAGCAGGCATCTACATGAAGGCCTGGAATTAAATAGTGGAACTTTTAGCAAGAAAGAGTCTGCGGCTCAATGGAAAGAACAAATCTGTGCAGAAGCCTGCAAAAATCTCAACAATGACAGTCAACAGTGCAGGGGTAGGAAAGCTTTCCATGAAGCCGCAAGTAAAACCTCCTTTAAACATACACAGGTTTCAGAAAAAAATAATAATCTAGAAAGTAGAGCTTAAAACTTCAACTTTAGTCTCAGAGTAGACAAGGCATGTTTGCTCTGTGACGTGATCTGTACGTCATTACGTTGCACAGGAAAGCAAACACCTATTCTGTAATTCTACATTACTAAGTGCAGTACGACTGTACAATACCAACACCTGCACAGTGTACGTTCAGGAGGTCTGCCTTTCCTTCCTGGGTTGAACATAGCGGCATCCATTCCTTGTCACAGTGTACATTAAACAACTCGGCCATTGTAGAGTTCGGCGAGGGAGGGGAGAGGAGTTTTACTTACTGCACCAGTACTGACCCGTAAGTTAAAATACTTGTTTTCAAGATAGTGCTTTATGATAAGCCCTTTGGGGAATAACATCACATGCAAATCGTTGAACATTCAGGGGTTATTTTTTTGTTGATGTCAAGAGCTGCTGATATTATAGTCTGATTAGCTACAAAATTAAGTGGACCATTTGTCCCTAGGATCATATGCAGGAGCTTAGCAGGCAGATCAATGTGCCAGATGGTAAATACACTGTAATATCAGCAAAGAGCGAATCCTTTCTTAGCCTTGCCTCAGCATTGTTTTCAACATCCTATATCACAAAATCTAAGTGGCACACAAGTCAATCTCACAAAGGTTTGTTTCAAAGTACAACAAATAACTACTTGCAAAATCTGTATTCTATTTTACAGTAAAAGCTGTCTTCAGCTTTGAAGCATTGGCAACAAAACAGGCCACAAGCTTCTATGTGAGTTTCCAGAGGGAGGGGGAGAGGAAGAGAGAGAATTGCAAAGCAGCTTATCTAGGTTTAGTATAACAATTACTTTTACTTCAGTGCAGATTTTAGAGCATAAATTAAAACAAAACCAAAGATCTTCTAAAAAAGATGCACCCTAAAAGCAAATAAGTAAAAAAAAAAAAAAAAACCAAACAGATGGGAAGACATATTCCAATGTGAAGGAAAATGGGGAGACACCAAACAAACATTCACATAGCAGCTGCAATTACTGCAGCCTATCATATTTGTCTGTCTTCTTTTTCTGCAGATTCTCTATTAACAGCTCATAGTTCAAGTGAGATCACGATAGAGTAAAGCAGTCGGTTGTCTTTACACTTCCCACCTTCCTCTTTCAGTCTTCAGTCACTTCAGCTAAACATACCGAAATGCCAATATTCAGTGGTTTACAAGATCTTAACTTTGGTTTTAGATACAGGCTCACAACTTTTATTTAAATACTCTTTATGGAAAAGAACAGGCAAACATCAGGTGTTATGTTCACAATTATTTAGTTTCCCTAGTCTGCAAGAAAAGATAGCCAGGCAACTTGCTCAAAAGGAAAGACTCTGTCTGTTTAGATGACCGTATCCACAAATGGCACAGAGAGCAAGGGCAGACCCTTCTCTCCTACTTTTACATCATTGGGAACTTGTTTTGGTAGAGGGCAGATTCAGGCTTTGAACCACTGAATCTTTGAGACATTCCCTTCCTTTCCTCCTCCCACCTACTGCAGCAGTCCAGCTAGTTGTAAATCAAGAGGCTAACTCGTGAAGCCTGGGAATAAGGAATTTTATTTTTGGCTTTTTTTTATCTGCAGCAGTAAGAAAGGTGTGTTTTTTCCTTATGCTGATTGGGTCCTAACTACAGAACATCAGGCAATCAAAAAACCAAGTAATTCCATTTTACAAATGTGTAATTTAAATTCAACATTGATGTTCACTTTTTTAAACGTATTTTGAAAAAGAAACAAGGAAAAAAAATGTTATTTGCAGACGTATACCAGAAATTTTACATATTATGTTGGTAGTGAAAGGAACATTCCTTAAGAGTTAGAGCCACGCAACCTGGATAAAAATGGGACAGGGTAAGGACAGCTATTGCTCAACTTCAGCTCTTCTGTGTACTGGAATTCTATTGACTAAAATGTATAACATACAAGTTGCTTATGACATCACTACCAATTTACTTGATAGGAAATATTAATGTAGTAAGAACTGTTGACCAAATCCTGCTAAAGTGAAAGCTTAGATGTAACTAGATTGGTAGAATCCCCACGGTACCTGTAGCAAGCCTCTACCAACATTGTCAAGAAAACATTGTATTAATTTATCTGTTGGAAAGTGCTCGTTGTAAGTTACATTTCTAGTCTCAGTAAACTCTCTTAAATTTGTACTGTACATCTAAGTCCTCATTTTCTTTGATGAATGTGGTCCAGATCTGTCAGCGTAACATATATAGGCAATATATAAGGTAACATACAGACATGCTAACAAATAACCAATGCATTAAGTAAACAAAATACTGACTGAACATCTTCCCCTTAATAAAATTTCAATTTAAGTAGTTTAGAAAAATGCAAGATGCAGCTGATATTTTGAATATTGAATTGGAAAACTTTTTAGGTGTATTTTCTATTAAACTAAGCATTAGAAGAAAAGTTATGGCTTAAATTACATTCAAGCAGTGCAAAGTATAAAAACACTCCTGAACATTGACCTCACCTCTCCTTGTAAGAAATTCCTTTATTTTAGGAACTGGCCTTCTTTTAATTTTTCTTATTTTTGTGACTGAGAATGATTTCTATTAGAAATACCGATTCCTGAAAAAAGACCACAACTTCATATGACAGCTTTGGTGCAAACCCCTCCACGGCTTTTGGCATTTTATTCCATGCAAGAACCTCACACAGCTAAGAAATAAGCAAATATGTTTTTTTTTCATATGGGGCAACCACTGAAAGTAGTCCGATTCCTACTGTGACATACCAACATGCATTTTTTTGGCAGCAAACATCCCTAAACACACACAAGAGCAGAGAGGACTAATTTTTTTTTTAAACTGCTTTCAAAAATTGCTGATTGACTTCACTAGCACTCACAGTTAGTGCCCTTGACTGGCTGCTAAAATTTCTTTAACAGCACCTTCCCATTTCAGAGAGTCTAAGGGCCAGGTACTCAGGAGCAGTCCACCTCAGTTGCTTCCTTCCCTTTCCCTGCAAACCCGTGGCTGTGTGCCCCTTGCTACTGCACACACTCATGGCTGCCTCTCTCCAGAGCCCGCACACTGACTATGGCACACCTCTGCCTGCAGAGAGCTGTCTGGAAGAGCAGCAGTGCAACCACCAGTGGACAAAGCCACTTTATAGGTTTGTCCCACCCTTTTTGCTGCAGTGAAGTGTTCAGTAGAATCTTTTCTTTAAGATTTGTTATGGCTGGTCTCAGAAGTGACTGCATTCTCACCTGGAGACCTTGGTTGAATTGGAACTCTTCAGGATGAGGATATCTAATATTTTAGAATCTAGTATTTTGCATGTCAGGCATTTACTTTCACCTACCGAAGAACTTTGCTACCAAGAAAAATTACGCATCAGATGTAAATCTCTGTCAAGTCTTTCCCCACAGGTCTCAGAACAGTATTATAAACAGTTAACACTGGAAATATACAGAGCATTACTGAACAAACTCCTAAAACTATAAAACCTCTGCAGAATATTGTGAGGTAAAATTTCACAAATACGCCAGGCTAAAATTGAAATAAACCACTGCAAAATCCCTCCAGAAAATTAATTAAAATTTTGACAAGTCTTTATTGATTAAAGCAGAGTAAAAGTTTAAAACAGAGAAGTGTTCTACTTTTTTCTGAAAAGGGTTAAAATGTCATCCGTCCCCAAAAGACAAATTCTCCTTAAACCCTTCCTAAGACAAATGGACTTTACATGATGCAATAGAGAATAACTACAGAGAAAAAATGCACACTTCAGCTAAGCAAATTTCTGCCTTAAAGACCTACGTATCAGGTCCTGACATCTGATTTACAAGGAAAGTCAGATTCCTTTAACAATGTCAGCCTCTGGAATCTTTTGCTGAAATTCATTTTGCTGAAAATAAATTGGCACTAACACAAAAAAAAGAAGTAAAGCTAAATATCAGGTACTTGATTCACTCTTCTACTGCAACATAAAAAGACACAGTGATTCTGACTCTGTAGTTGTCCTGGGTTACAGTGTAAAATGTGCCAAAAGAAAAAAAAATATTCTATTACCATCTTCAGGAGCTGTTGAGACCAGGTGGGGCGGTGCTCCCTGCCTCCCCCCCCCCCCCTCTGGACTATCTCCTGTTACTGGGCACAACAATGCCTTATCGCCTGACCCATCGGTAACTCGCTCCTGGACTATCTCCTGTTAATGGCCCATCAAGGAACTGCCTCACAACTCCCCATCCCATTGTGAGATGCTCCGCCCGGGGAGGGGGGGGGAAGGAGCCAAGCAGTCCATGCCAAATAAAAACGGAGATTTTGAACACCCTAGCCGCCTTTCTTCCACTGGATTCCCAGAGGAGCTTTTCCCCCCACTGGAGTTCCAGAGGACAAGAGCTACCTGCCGACCACTGGACCTTCGGAGGAAGACCAGACTCTTTTACCTGATTGCTGCTTCCACAGAACTACACCCATCACTTCAGGAGGACTGCAGCCAGCATCTTATCGGACTGCTACTGCCACCCTAACAGGGTGTCAGGTTGTATTCCTGACTCTGTCAGTGTAAACCAGTGGGTTGTTTGTTTTTTCCCTGCCTTGTGTTATATATATATATATATATTAGTAAAGAACTGTTATTCCTATTCACCATATCTTTGCCTGAAGGCCCGTTAATTTCAAAATTATAATAGTTTGGAGGGAAGGGGGTTGCACTCTCCATTTCAAGGGAGGCTCCTGCCTTCCTCCACAGACACCTGTCTTTTTCAAACCAAGACAGTAGTCCAGAAGGGAAGCACGGTTAGACACACAGTAGAAGGAATATTTCCAAACCATACAGTAGGTTCAGGAATTTGGCTGCATCTGTTTCTCTGGAACCACTACATAACTACCCGATTAAAATGACATTGTCACTCAGTAAGCAGCATTCTGAAAAAGCGTCATGTTTTGAACCACAATGTTTCTGGTGCTTCCCCATACACAGCATGGTTTCATCTCATAAACAAACGAGGGTAACATAACCTAGATGATACCACTAAGAGATGGAGGGCTCAATGATCTGAAAGTATATTCTGAGTTACCAGCAGTTTGCAATCAAACGGAGAGGGCACCCTAGCCAAGGTAATATAGAAGCCAATAATTAATGAAGTTTTATTTAATATTTTCATTATCTCCTTGGATGATGAAATAACAAGGATTTCTATAATTTATGGATTACTTTTGGGGAAGGCAAACACTTTGAAGGGCAAGATCAGAATTCAAAACCATCTCATTTTGGAGATCAGATAGAAACTAATGAAATGAGGACTACACCTAAGAAAGCAAAATCAAATGCAGAGATTATAAGTATGTTTTCTATGGAACAAATGCCTAGACATTCTTCAGGGGTTTATAGCAACCATGAACTTCATACAAATGATAATGCAGTGCTGTTGCAAAAAGAACTACTCAAGGTAGGGTGCTACAGCAGAGTCCCTATCAACAGGCTGGAGCGTACCCACTCAGCCTAGATTCAATACACCTGGGAAGCCCCATCAGCTGGATGCAGTGGAGCTATAAAAGGCAATGCCAGCTAATATGGTACTCAGGTTTCTTGAAGGAGAAAAGGACTGCTTTTTTTTTTTTTTTCTTTGTAGTCTTTGAGGAAAATGGTAGCTCTACAAGACTGACTCTTTGACAAACAAATTTTGTTCAAGGAAGAAGATTTAAAAATTGGTAAAAGGTAAGTAATAAAGAAATGTACCGTGATGGAAGTTTATGTTATGCAAGGAGGAGAGAGGTAAAAGCAATGGCTTTAAGAATAACTAGAAGTGGTGGCCTCCCAGCACCTGATGCTTTGAGAAGCTGCTATTTACATAGGCTACTTGTGATTAATAGCTCTGTAATACATGGAGGATAATTACTCTGCCCTACTTGGTGCTGATGAATCCTCCAGCTGAAATATTGTCTGGTCTCTCATAATGAACTGTAAAGCAAGCAATTTGGAGAGATTCCAGAGGATTGCAAGAAGACAAGGAGACTTAATCTATAGTAAAGGCTGAATAACTATCCTTACTCCTAATAAGGAGAGATGGCCAGAAGCAACAAATGAAATATTTTAAAATTTTCTTAGAGAGCTGTGACTAACAAAGGAATATATTGATTACACATACTAAAGACTGAAATTAGACACTAGGGAATCTTAACTTCAAAGAATAACTAAGCACTTGGGTGGAATATCTAGAAAAAAAACAGAATTCCTGAGTTCTGAATGCATTAGGTAAATTCTGCTGAGTAACCACCTAGCTATATTTAACCCCACTTCAAGTGCAAAAGAATAACCCTGAGGCTCCTCTAAGCTCTATTCTTCTGCATAGTCTAAAGCTTAACATATTTGACATTACTACCTGAGTGAATAACACAGACTCAAACAGTTCTTTAAAAAAATTCTACTCTCTAATAGTCACCTTAAAGACACTTCACGTAACTTACTTAGCTGTAGACTCTCAGTTCAAGTAAAAGACCTTGCCTAAAACAAACTGTACTGCTAGGTGTATTGGCAAAACTAACGGAAAGCCACTCATGAACCCAAAGACCCAACCAATGGGTTGTCTTCTCATACTCCTAGTCCATATACCTGAGGTCCTTTTCTGCTGAGGAGAGAATAAAGCAGTCAGTACTGTATACTGCTATTGCTCTCACAAACTGGGCCCTAGAATCTCAGAATAACTTAAAGCACAGGGCTTTACAAAGGATTTAAGAGCTGGCAACTCTACCAAACTCTATTTCTGTACTGAAAATGTTGCACGTCACCATGTAAGTTAAAATCTGCTTGCCCCACAGGAAGATGCTTTCTCATCCTGAAACTCAAAGCATTAACTGTTAAAGCAAGAAGTATAACATAATGGTACAACCTTTATAAATCTGTAACTTGCTAAAATAAACTTAGCAAAATAAACTTAGCAAATACATTGTGTAAGAAGTCAGACTAAAGGATTAAATCCTGTATATAATTGTCCAAAGCCAAGAATTCCTACAATAGAGCAACAGTCTTTACTCATCAGTAAAAAAAAAAAATATTTTGGGGCCTATTGTGGCATTATTGATAATTAAACACATAAGCATTCAATAATACTAGACCACAGGCCTGAAACAGAAGCAACTTGCTTTTCACAAAGCACAAAATTCAACTGTGAAACTGCTTGCCACAGGCCTTTCTGAAGGCTAAGCCTGCTTAATGTCAAAAAATACTATATGAATAGAGAGGTCAGTGTGATTATTGATGGTTATTTAGCAGCATGGCTGTGAAATAAAGCCTAGCTCAGCAAGTTTCTAACTCATGCATGCTTTAGAATATGACACTAAGGAAGAGGGTACTTTGTACACATTATCACAGATTCCTCCCTAAACTAAAAGCAATGCCCTTCATTCCTGAAAATTATATACTTCTGCTTTGGCAATATGCCACTGAGGTTTTAAGTATGCTTTACATAAAGTCAGTCCAGTGACCTGGACCACATTCATTAACTTCCAAAGTCTGTACCCTGTTGTTTTTTTTTCTGTCAAATATTTGCTTTGATTTCTAAGCCAAATCGTCTGAAAGCCACCACTCAAATCTGTCTAGTGTGCTTTATTTGGTTCTGAAACAGGTTTAAAATACATTTTTATTAATCCTTTTAGTCTGTTACAGAGCGTATCTGACACAGTAATATATTTTGTGCCAAAGCTCTATTTAAAAACATAGATTTAGACTGAGCTCATAAAACACAGGTCTACTCATCTCCAAAGAATTCAGGAAAAGATTGGGACTTTTCTAGAGCCAAGAAGTCCAAACTTAGGACTTCATTTACAGACAATAATACTATATTTTAAAAAGTATGTTTAAATACGTTTCTTGTCTACTGTTCACGTATTTAATTTCAAGGAAATAAAAATCTATGGATAGAAGTAAACTAAAATAATTTGAATAGTAGCTTTTAGCAACCTCAAAGTACATGCCCAGTGCTCCCTTCAACAGTATATGCCCTTTAGTAGTAAATGTGATATTTAGAACTTGTTTCACTATTTTTTTAGTAAAATGCAGTCATCTTTGCTTCATCATACATACTTGTCACTTGAACTTACTGCTCTGAATAAGTACAAAGAGATGAAAAGATACATTTATATTGAATACGAATTTTTGATGTACAGGAGCATAGACAAGAAGGTGCAGAAAACAAGCTCCGCAGCCCCATCTGTTGGCTAATTAAGCTCTGAAGAAAGCCATCCACCAGCCTCTAGTCAACAATGCTGAAGTAGAATCAGTTAATTTTTTGGTTACAATTCCAAGTTCTACCATCACAAATCTATGATATCTGAACATCAGGAGCAACTTTTACTACCTAAGCACATAGTAACTTAGTTTCTAATACACTTTTGTAACTTTTAATTTATTTTCCATTAGAACAACAGAGCACCCCATGTGCATAACGCTGCTTTTTTTTGAGCAAGGTTGAGGTTGCCTTGCTTGCATTTTCACTCAGATAAATGGTCTATAGTGAAGTTGCAGTATTTAAGCGGGGTCCCTTGATTTTTAAGCCCAAGGTAAAACCACTTGCTTCTAAAGCCAAGGGCTTGAAGGCATTTACTGTAGTTTATAAGTGACAAATGTTTCTAGCTCTCACCAACTTGTAGGGACCAAGATGGCCAGATCTTGAGTATATGAAATATGACCCGATTGTGTTAAAAACATAGAACCTAGCATCTGAGTGATTTAAAATAAAGCATGTAATTATACCATGAATAGAATAACTCCTTCGTATGAATGCAGTTCTAGTGAATAATTACAGTAGGACAGAGTACTTCCATACAGCAAGCAGAAGAAGATAACAGTATCACCATGACAAGTTCAAGGGCTGTTCTAAGGGTTTTAATCTATAAAATCCCACTGCAGTGAACCTATTTGTACCACAATAGAAAACAGCTGCTGTAAGCCTTAAGGTCAGTTTGGTTAAAGTCAGTTGCGATGAGGCTCCCAGTGCTGAAAATGGTGAGAGAAGATGATGGCAGAAGGATGAGAGCTAATGCACTTTTCCTGTGTAAGGACTGGTCCACTTAGAGGAATCAAAACAAATCTTACAGACTGGGGAGGTGGTTGAAAGGGAAAGCATAGAAGACAACTCAAAACTAAACACAAAACACATACACAAAAATTAATTGGTGTTAAGGAATGGTACTGCTGACCTCCTTTGTTAAATTATCAGTAGATACTTCCATGTACTGCCAATGGGGGGGGGTGGGGTGGGGTGGAGGGAAGTGTGCTCGTGAAAACATGCACTCCTGTAGGAAGGACATTATCTCAGAGTAAACTGCATCTGTATTAACAAGTGCAAGTTAAACAGCACTCAAGGTTAAAAAAAAAAGTTTAAAAGTAGTCTGGAACTTGAGACCTACCTAGGTGCTTGTTCCCTTAAGTTAGGCTGCATAGTTGCTCAATCAAAATCTAGTTCCCTGCACCCAAATGAAGAGAACTGCTACTAGTGTCATCAAACTGAGGATACAAGTAAGTTGACACTCAAACTCCAATGGCAGTTAAACTCTTGTCAAAGTCTCACTGAAGTCCTATGTGAAAATTCGGGTATCCAAGTAAAGTTTCAGACTAACTGCCACCTTTTGAAAGCTCTTTAGAAGAAAGAGAACTAATAAAGAATCTTAGTAATGCAGGATCATCTGACTCTATTATGTTCTTTTCAGTCAAAAAAATACTTTCCTTTCAAAGGACAAAATTCTATCCCTGCTTAGGCCACAATTATAATGAGCAATCTGTAGGATTCTAAAAAGATAACAGCTGCTGAGCAGTTTTGCTCTTTCATAGCTATCTATGCTATTATTCAAAACTCCATAGAATAAATGGACTTTCTATCACTTACCGACAAATCTTCAGGTCTCCTATGTTCAATAAAAAACCTTTTCTGCAAGAAGAGCTACAACGCTAATTCCCTTTGCACTGGAAATAATTTACGTATACTAGTTTTGGGAGAAAAAATGGCTGAGATCTTTGGGGCTTGGTAGCAGAAAAGCAAAGGGGAAGAAACCCATTGCATGTGTAGATCACAAGCTGGAAAGACCACAACCAAAACAGACAAAATGTGTGAGGAAAGATGGAAAGCAAAGAGTCATGGCATGTAGCATTCCAATTCTTGCACCTTGTATTTGACAAACTTAATTTAAATAGACTGTACACTCATATCATACTGATGTGCAAGAAAACAATATAAATCTAAGTGATGACATGGCAGACGGACTTCACTGTCAAACTCATCGTACAAAATAACTTAAGATTATTGTATTCTGCCTCCTGCTATGGTGCAAATACATTCACATCCATGAGACGTCAAACTGAAGAGAACAGCATTTTAGCATGTAGAAAAGCATGGTACTGCCCTTTTGACTACCTACTCATGGTGTTTAGAGCCAACAATTGCTGAAACAATTATTAGCACTGAGTATAACTAGCAATGTGATGGAGTCTTGTCTACGCTGCTTTAGTAATAAGGTGTGGCCTTGGGGTGGTGGCGGGGAATCAAGATCTTGTAACTCATGTTTTAGGAGTACTGCAGAGGTGAGAAAGTAGGTGCATTTCCAGATTATTTGTCGGAAAAATACAGAACTCATGACTGTCTGTTAAAGTATAGCTTAGAATGATATTTTTTCAATTTTGCAAAGAGTTGTCCTTTAACCGAATTTTTATATAGTTTAATTTTTTAATACACTTTGAGTAGCAAATTCTTCTCAGCTCTTGTATGATCTACAAACTCACAGTTCAGTATTCTGAACACCTTTGTGAGGGGTGTTTCCTACAATGACAGGATTATGCTCTTTTTCTCAATACAACCACCAGATCCTCAGAGAAAGACGTTGCACTAGCTAGCAAAGAACAGCAGAAGCACTAGAAGAGCAGCAATCTACCCTGACAAGCAAGAGCCAAGTTCAGATTGATGCTTGTTCTTGAATTGAAATGTTTGAAGTGACATGTGTGCAATTTATTCAACTCAAGTACAGAATATTATGTTACTTTAAAACAAATTATATCAAGTATCACACCAAGGTACCTAACTTACCCCTCCCATTGTAATGCCATCGATAAGTGCCACATATGGCTTCTTGCAAGTGCCTGTAAGAATGTAAAAAAAAAAAAAAAAAAATTGTAAGTTTTTTTTCAAGAGTGGACCTGTGACTAACTGTATACATGACACATTTCCCCATGTCTTACTTCAGCAAGAGCAACAGAAAATAAACAGTAAATTAAACAGTAGAATATCAACTTATAATGAAGGTATTTCATGTAATACTTAAGCAATGAAAAGAAACACCAGTTACCGACTTACTGCATTCTGAGTGTTGTAAGATAACATTATACAACCATCAAATGTTTGCTATGGGAGTACCTGACAATTTAGCCACATCTGGCTATCATAAATAGCTTTGTAGGACATCGGGACACACAGTTTCCCTTTCACCCAATCTCACAGCCTAGATTAGCAGCACAGAGTGTGTACCAGCACTCTAGTACTTTACTACAAAGCCAGATACATTGGTAGGTTTCACCCAAAATGTGCCATAAACTACTGCAATGCAAACTTGTTCTGTCTTGCCAACTCTGTTTCATGTTACAACCCTGAATGTGGCACAGGCAGGTTAAGATGATATTGTCCTAAATTACCTAAAGTTTTATCTATGAACTTGATCTGCTGGGGTCTTTAGGAGGCCTAAAACCAAAGATCTGATGCTTTCAATTACCATTCATAGGAAGATTCAGAAGTTCACTGTGAGTGAAACTCCTGCCTCATATTCAGTATTTTCAGGTCAGACTTAAAAGTTCAGCCACATTGCTGACATGGCTATCCACTGCAACCATGTATAGATCCTTGTTTAAAAAAAAAACCCCTATTTTAAAAGGCAGTTCAGTCCTTTAAATAAGTAGTTAGAAAATATAAGGGGAGACCTTATAGCGGCCTTCCAGTACCTGAAGGGGTCCTACAGGAAGGCTGGGGAGGGACTTTTTACAAGGGCCTGCAGTGATAGGAGGAGGCGTAATGGTTGGAAGCTGGGAAGGGGCCAGTTTAGACTAGATATAAGGAGGAAGTTCTTTACCCGGAGGAGACACTGGCATAGGTTGCCAAGGAAGCTGTGGCTGCCCCCTCCCTGGCAGTGTTCCAGACCAGGTTGGATGGAACCTTGAGCAACCTGGTCTGGTGGGAGGTGTCCCTGCCATGGCAGGGGGGTTGGAACTAGATGATCTTTGAGGTCCCTTCCAGCCCAAACCATTCCATGATTCTCTGATAACAGAATTGCATTTTTAACTTAGTTCTTACATGAATGTATAAACTAACGCATGGGCTCTAGATGCTAGTCTTTGAACAAGATTTCTACAGAAGCATGCCCTTCCAATAGCAAATGCTGTGAAAGCAGCTCCCCTGTGTATTTTTAAGATATAAAATACATATATACCTCTTATATTAGATATAAATAAGTCTTTGGCAGAAATCTCAGTCTCAAAGGGATACAGTCACACCAAAGTTGTCAAAAACCTAAGTTTTATAATTACATGCATTATAGACATAGTACACCTTAATCATTTAAAAAACAAAACAAAACAACAAATCTTTAAAAGTACATACCCTTGCAATATTTGAATAGACTAGAATAGTTACTTGGAAGGGACCTACAATGGTCATCTAGTCCAACTGCCATGGTAACACTAGTTTTTCCCAAGTACCTGAAACCTTAAACTATTTTTCTTGATGAAGATACGAAAGGTACATGGCAAACATGCTAAAACTGGAAATGCTGTCAAATGAAGTAAAAATGACTTTTCAGAAATTACTCTTAATCTAGTAACTCTATGCTTTGCTGTCAACCTAAGTTGATATGGAACACGTTCACCTCTCCTCCTGTAATGACTAACGCTGGTACAATATTTAAAAACTCAAACTATATTCAGTTAAAGTATATTTGGAGAAGTTTCCTTTTACCAAAACATTTAACTCTTGACTTGTACCCTAAAGAATTAATATCCCTTCTTAATATCCTTTAACCCAGTAAACGTTACCCAGTGTCTTTGCTCTTAGTTATTTTAAGACCACATACTCCTAGGTTCTTTGCAATAAACTACGGCAGCTAACTCCTAGCTTGAATATTCACTTATGCAGTTTGTTTAAATGGAAAGCTTTAACATAATTTGATCTTCTGCTTTATGACTGAATATTAATGATTTCCCATGCATCTATTTTTCTCAGGTCTTCTTTGAAGTAAATTAATGATACTTAGTGCAGAACTGCACTGTCTACATCTAAAACTTAATTCATCCGCAGTGGAAATACAACTACCCAGAACAATGGGATGGGATAAAGCAGCTATTATAATAGCTTAAACAAAAGAAACAAATTCTGCATGCAAGATATAAAAATGAGATGTGTTACACCACTGGTATTGAACTTGGCAAAAAAAAAAATAATTACTACTTCTATTATGTTATCACAGTCATTTAGAGATTAGCAAAGAGAGAAAGTCAATTTACATTCAAAGTCACCATCATGAAAACTACTGCTCCAGAATTTGCTATTAAACATACCAATGGCATTGTTCAGGATATATTCTTCTCTGAAGAAATCTTGTGCCAGTCTACCTCCAACTTTTCCTGCATCTGTGATGGCTTAAGAAAAATAAAAGTTCTAAAGATAACTGTAAGTTTAATAGAAAATACAAGGAAAAAAGTTAATATCACATGATAACAGGTTTTTTTCTACAGCAATCAAACAGCAACTTAATCCTGTTTTATTTTGAGAAAATCAGCTCAAACTTAAATATGAACACAAAGTTTCAAATTTGAGTCAATTCTATTACACTGGAGACTTTGTCACACACTTTTGAGAGTGCAGTGCATTTTCTACGCTCTGGATCCCCTCCCAATGTCTGGTAGCATTTGTGATATTTCATATCAATATATCAAACAGTCACTTAGAACTGATTATACTGAAGACTGACTACTAAAAACGAGAAGCCAGTTAGAGCAGGATGTAATTTAACAATAACCTGTGGTGCTTGTTTACCTAAAATTTAAAACAACTGCTAATTTTCACAGTTTGGAGATTTCCTACAGTTCATATTACAAAATAATCACAGGGACATTGATGACCATTGTCAGCTCTGTATCTAGCTATCTCAAACATCAGACACAAATTATCCAACAGTAACAGAGCTACCTATTATGACCCTTCAAATTTCTTGTAAAGAAGCTGTCAGTAATGTAAATCTGGGAAGAAAAAGGTAGAGACAAGAACACTCTCTTCCCAGACTGGCTGCTATTACCAGTTATTCCTAAAAACCTGGCTTTTATTCTTTTATACTATGTTCCAATACCTGTCTCCTGACAAATAACTTAAACAGCATCTGCACATCAAGGTGTTATAAGAAGTCAGCACAATAATCTCTCTCACTGTTGTGTAGCAAGCCTCAGTTTACCTGAGTCACAGTAAATAAAGGAAATCAATGCAATGTAGTAAACAGCAAGGATATGTCAAATGGCTAAGTCACTATAGTCCTTACCTCTGATATCACCCCCAGCACAAAAAGCTTTTCCTCCAGTTCCCTTTATAATTATTAGGAAAGTTTCAGGATCTTGCTCCCAAGTCTAAAAAGGAATAAATGTTTCCATGTAAGATTAAAGTCTCTGCAAAAAATGCTTTCTCTATATGCTGCCTACAATTCTTGGTTTACTTTTTCAAAAAGCAAAATAAACTGTACTTAAAATAGTTTGTCTTAAACTGAAGTTTGAGACCTAAGTGTCTTTCTGCTACTCTTGTGTCCTGTTTGACTTTGACATCAGAGCTCAGCAGAGCTGTCTTGCGTATTTCAGAAAAACACCTGTGCAGAGCTCTACAGATTAAGTATTTCTTTCTTTAAATGTTCTTCAAAGAACGCATAAATTTGCAACACAATCATCTACCAAAATACCAAAAGGTGGGCAACTATGCAGCAAATATTGGTATCTAGTAAGTTTGACTTTATGCATACGA
Organism: Leptosomus discolor; assembly: GCF_034619465.1. Taxonomy (NCBI): domain Eukaryota; kingdom Metazoa; phylum Chordata; class Aves; order Leptosomiformes; family Leptosomidae; genus Leptosomus; species Leptosomus discolor. The sequence continues at coordinate 34,889,452 of NC_141395.1, read as the reverse complement.
TAAATAGTATCACTAAAATGGACTATTTGCATGCTTAAAATTTCACATTACTTCACTAGCTTCTAAAAACGGGGCCTGTAAAACTATCAAGGTCTTCTTTAAGTAATGACACTGACAGCACCTTGCTTCCTAATGGCTTGTATCTTTTATTTCAGCCATGCAGCCTCCCCACAAAACATGCAGGCAATCAAGAGAAAACACCACTGTATAACAAACTGACCAGCTGGGTGTTGCCAAAAGGAACAATAAACGCTGAGCACTGCTTGCTTTTAATTTGGTTTTGGTTTTAATATGGGTGTCTGTCTATCCAGGTACTAAATTTAACTTTGTCTGACAGCTTGTTTCTTTGACGTGTCTTCTCCTCTAACTTGCTTGAAACAGTCTGTTCTTTCCTATCCTGTAAATCCGAGCATGCTGGCCAATGCAATCACACAGACTTTCATTCTTTAAATCAGCACACTAAGAAGTGTCAGACTGAATTTTAAAATCTGTTTTGGATAACGTATGTACAGTTGTCGCGGTTGGGATGGGACACGACAAGAGTATATGTAAGAAGGCAGCCTTTATTAAGTTACAAAAGCCAAGATGGCCGAGATGGCGCAGCAGAAAAAGCATACCCTTTTATAACCTTTCTTATCTGTCCACCGGTGCATGCACTAAGGCTGCTAAAATGATTCACTCAATAGCTCTATCCATTCGCCTCTATTCACATACTGATTGGCTGGAGCTCCTACTGTATTTCCCACTTCATCTACTGTTCTCTTGCCAAATTTCTGCTCTGTGGTATTCACTTGTTTAGTCTCTTCTTGCTCAGTCTCTTATCACTTCCTCAAACCTGTTTACAACACTCTTCATCCACTTCTTTCATCTTCTCACGGGTATACTGGGATGCTGTCAAGGCCAACTTCATCTTCTTCAGTCAGGCTATCCCTGACATATAGTGGATGGGTAGAAGCAGAGCTACTAACCTTTATTTGTGGATAAATTTGTTGGATCATGGAAAGATTTAGTGCATTGAGAGCCTTGGGTCTATTCAAAGTTATTATTCCTGCACCTCCTCTCTTTTCCAACAACACTTCAGCTGTCGAATCTGTTTGCTTAGACATTTTCTGTACATGCAAAAACAAATAAATAAAGCAAATGTCATCAGCTGGATATCTCCAGTAACACACTTACAATAGTATTTACAGAAATGTATTCTCAAAACGCACTGTTTGAGAGCATAAAACATGCATTTTGGAATTGTACGTTAAGGCTGCCCACGGCACTTCAAGATTTATTTGCATTTCCTAAACGGTTCTTTTGAAACCATTTTATGTTGCTAATAAACCTCAGACAAGTTTTTGAGCCATACACTCTTTGATAACAACATTTGAGTTCATTAGGAAAAAAACCCAACAATAAAACACAAAAACATAGTTCTTTAAGACTGTCGTTCTGAAAATACCTGCAACAACCATAACATGGAAAATTCCATGTGCCCCTACTGGCAGTCAATCATTGTAAACCCAAATGCACTCACTGCTTTGTCTGTAGGTAACTTAACAGCAGAGAGCAAACACTAAAGTATTTTAACAATGTATTTCAAACTCACAGTTGAATGATATTTAAGGAATATATGGAAGCTTACATAGAAACTAACTATAAAAGTAGGTAAGGCCAAAATAATTAAGCCTTGATTTACAGTATAACAGAAACATGTGCCAAAGTGCTCCAAGACGTGTGCAACATTATGCCTGAGCAATAAATAATGGCATTTGGAACCACTGTGCGCAGACATATTAGAAGCTGCATGTGCTGTCTGTCTTAGGGGAGTTAAGAATCTTAAAAGCATCCAACTCAGTCAAACAAGATGCTGTTCTTACCAAATGTTGTAATATTACTTGCAGTCTGTTGAATGGCTTCAGTCTGAAAAAGAAATATAAAAAAAGATAGCTAAAACTATAAACCAGCTACTCAATCCCCAAATATATGACTGCTGAGTTAAGCAAAGCTTTGTCAGAAACATTTATGACCACAATTGTTTTACATTCTCCTTTTTAAAATCAAGTAAATCAAACTGCAACTTTGATATCAAAACAGTTGGAAACTTCTTTGCTTACTAGTAAATAGGTAGCAGGTACCAATGCCAACTACTTATGTTTTCAATGCCTTCAATTTCAAGTTAGAAGGAAAACTTGGAAATAATAAGACAAAGAGTTTGGGGGATATGTTTGACACTTAGCAGTGTGTGTCTTTTAAAGATTCACAGCCCTTTTCTGGAGGTTTAAATATTGGCATTTAAAAGAAAAAAAAAAAAGGTCTTGTTAAAAACTTGTGCATTTCCAAAGTTTCCATTACAACAAACCTTCCCTCATGTCCTTGTGTGTACATACATTTACATAATGTTTATGTAAAAGCTTCAACAAGGCTCACGCTTCTGTTGCTGACAGGAGATACCTGTGCTGGGATATTTTGTGAACATGTTACTCCATTTAAATAACGAGGCTGTTACTTATTAATTGTCATTGTACTCTGTCAAGGAAGGCTGTTAACGGCAACACTCGCTGGACTTCAGACACCTGGTTTGCATCAACATTAACGAGCAACTTTACCTTTCAGCCACTTAAGAGGACAAGACGCAGTCAAATCACGTTACACGCTAACGTCCCGGCCTCCTAAGCTAGTTTGTAAATACACGCTCGATTTAGAACGGGAAAGTTAATCTAGGCCTGGCTAACCCAGGCCTAAATCACATTTTACAGCAGTTCGGGGGTTGACAACCCCTGGCATTAGAGGCCTTCCCAGACCATCGCCCCCCGCCGCAAGGCACCCGGGCCAGCGCCATTTAAAGCCCCTCAGCGACAGGGGGGAATGCGCAGGAAGAGCTTTGCCGCCCTCAGGACGGGCCACCGCCGCTTCTCCGTTACCTGGGCAGCGGCCTCAGCACCCGGGCCGCCATGGCAGCAGCCGGCGCGGTCGATCGCCGTCATCGGATAGTCGGTACGACCGCCGGGAGCGGAATAAAGCGCATGCGCTGCGGAGCTGGGCGGCGGGACGGGTTCCTCTTCCCTCAACCCCCGCCCTGGGCGGCCGCCCGCCTCCGGGTCTCACGCACTCACGGCGGGGGGGGCCGGAGGCGGGCGGCGGGCTGCTTGTAAGCAAGAAGGAAGAGGGTTTGTGTTTGGTTTTTTTTTTTTTCCTTACCTTGACAGGATCTGGGTTGAAAGTTGTGCTGCTCCACGTCCTGGATCGGACCGGGAGGTGTGAGGACGGGAGGTGAGGGTATTTCTTCGTTGGTTGAAGTCAGTAATGGCGTATGTAGCAATAACATAAACCGTGGTGGCTGGTGACCAAGGTGGAGAAAGCCACCTTGTCACATAACCTTCAGAGCCGAACCTTGTGGATTAAAATTGCGTTTTGATGGTGTATTGTTTTTGGCAGCAAAACCATGTGTCTTCATTTTTGACCTCCCTGCTTCTCCTCCTCCTTACGCCTGCAGCCGCACCTGTGTTGCCCTCTTTGCTATTGACACACAGATTAATGAGCCGGGATTAAGGAGCTGTTCTAATGTAGCATCCTACCAAAAACTGGTTATCGTAGAAAGTAAATACAGGAATTAAGCAGCTAGTGTGGTTACTGCCCCAGCAGTAGCTGGAGGCAGGACTGTGGCCTCAAATGCACATAGAAACTGCAACCAGGAAACTTGCCATTTTTAAAGAAGTAGAAGGTTAAGGCATGTGAGAATTTACGGACATCATAGTAGGAGTCCATAACACTTAACTAACTTTTATTTCAGTGACTATATCAGACCAGATTTTTTAGGCTGACGCATACCAGCATGAGAGCGATACTGAAAAGTGTGGTGAACTACGGAGTAAATGACAATACAGTGCATTAGGTAGAAATTTAGCTTCATCATCTCTTGGTGTAGGAAGTTCTTAGCACTATCTGTCTTTACTCACATTTGTATTTAAAAAAAAAAAAAAAGTAAAATTAAAACCTTGTAGCAAAATTATTTTGCTGGAACAAAAAAATCCTGTCTCTCAGAAGCACTTCTAGAGAAGTCCCCAGAGGGCAACCTTGCTCTTCATTTCAAGAAATGATTCAGCCCCTGCTTAGAGCAGCAGTCATCTGTGTTTGCATTTCCGTTGCAGTAACTCTCAGGGTATATTAAATTTGGTTGTAAAAATCTCAGTCAAACTGAATAGGCATAAAAAAAGACACAGAACATTTCTGATTATGCAGTCTGTCTTCAGTCTTGTGCACTGTGAACAAAAAATAACAGAATGGGACATGAGGTGCTTTTGTAGGCATTGGGAGACTGCCTACTCTGAACTAGTTAATTGCAGCATTCATTAGGCAGTCTAGACTATTCAAACTTTTACCTATAGACTATATGATCATCAAAGATGCTGCCTATTAGTGTCATCTTGAGTATATACAGCCCTATATGCTGTTTTATATTAAGTACTATGCAATTAAATCTAAACCAGTCTAAATGACACCACATTGTCACAGTTGCCAAATCTGAACCCTTACCTAGATTTGTATTTTAAAAATTTTATTTGAGGCTAACTCTGCATCTCTTATCCAGGCATAACAAAATTATGGGGATTTTGATAAAGCAGATAACATTTTTGTATTTCATATCCTATGCCTGAAAGTCTATCCATTTCACAGACAAATATGAACAGAACCTTTCTATAGGATAATCTCTTTGTTAAGTGCCATTGTGGAAATGAAGAAACCAGCACATGGAAGCTAACCTTGGGTAAGAGCAGGTGGAGGCAGCTTTCGCTTGGAAAGCTCTTAATAAAATCCACCTGCACATGGTGTATATGGGTGAGGCTGTGATCAGGACATAATTACATAGGATGTCTGTTTCTAGAGTCCAAAATAGAAGTCAGTGGTCTGATTCATCTTTTACTTATGCTGCTTTTAATCTATTCTCCCCCTGGCTTCAGTATAAATAATGGTGTAGACCCTTTCTTTGTTGTCTTCCAGCTGTATGTCTGATTTAGAACAAGAGTGAGGCCTGCTCATTTGTAAACAATGAAGTAACAGCAAGCGTTGTCTTGCAACAGCTACTGATTTCTTTCCACAGTGCTGACACTGAATTTATGGTTGTTTTCTTTAAATTCTTTCCTTTCTTTTTTTTTTTTTAAATTGGTTTCAAGAAGAAGGGATGGTGAAAAAAGACCCGTCTTTCTTGAGCCTAGTGTTGTTCTTCATCTGATGATGTCTTGAATTTACCTATAGGTTTTTTGAGGGTGGGTGGTAGTAGATGTTAGGTGTTAGAAAACCACAATTTTCTCACAGACAGCCATTTAGACTGCAAGCCAGTCCCAAAAGTAATTCAGATTTCACCCTGGTTTTTAATAGTCCTCCTGCACACCCCATTTTTTTGCAGAGTGGAATATCAAACCGAAAATGTTTTGTAAAAAGTAAATAAAAGACTTCTATAAGTAGAAATAGGGAAAAGAGTGAAAATAATGGAGTCACTGAGAATAAGCGGAGTGACACAACCTTTAACCTGGGAGTTTATGGATGATATTACTACTAGCAAAGAGGGCTGCAGGAGACGGTATACTAGGGGTGAGCAGCACCCCTACTAACCAAGCCAGGAACTCAGGGAGTCTTAAGTGCAATAGCCAGAAGGATAGGCGGTTGTAATTCCTCCCCTTGAAGAAATTTCCTGGCAGTGTGTTCAGCAGGTTTGGAAAGAGAAAACAAATTGCAGACTGTAGGAGGACTTTAGAGCTGAGCAGATGTTTTCAGGTTTTGGTTTTGGTCTTTTTATTTTTTTCATTACTTTTCCAGAAAAACGTAACTTCAGGATGTGGGAGCTCTTGCTCCCAAGAAGGATTCCAAGAGCAGCTCAGCTGTGTTCTGTTTGCCACCTATATACCCCTAATTAATCATTCATTTGTACCTCTCACTTTCTTGCCTCTGAGAGCTCCCAGTGTAGTTCTCCAAGACCAGATAATAAATGGTACAAGTGCTTCATCATGTCCTGTGCTCCTGCGTCCAGGCTTACTGTAACTTTAATCTTTTCCTCTGCTGGTCTGACACCTAGTGCCCAGTTTCTCTATGTGTGGGTAGTAAGTGCATCCTTACACTGTATGAAGGTAAGGAAGAATGAGTCTCTGAAGGCTTGAGGAATAGAATGGGAAATTCTCCAGTCTATCACTGCTAACTGGTTATTACTGTGCTGACAAGCAATCCTCAGATTGTTTTTTCTTAGTCCAGTCTCAGTTGACAAGACTCTAAAACACCTCCACAGATGACACAGGTTCAAATTTCATTCCGCCAACGTGGACACCTAGTACTAAAGGCTCAGGTCTGCAGTGGAGAGTCTTCCGCTGATGTCAGCAAGAGTAGAAGTAGACTTAAAATAAGTGGAAAACTAATCTGTTTCTCCACTCTCTAACAATAGGCCAACCCAGGGAAGGACTGAAACACATGTGTAGTATGGAGAAGCAAATTTCTGCTTTTGTCTGTAATGTGAGTAATCCCATAGGAACAGAGAGCCTTCCCCAGGGCTTTTGGTCAGAGACTTTCCAGATAGTGCATCCATGTAACATCTGAGGTCATAGATTTGGAATGAGGGCACAGCTAATGGCATGCAGTAGTGAGTTTGTCTTGTGACAAGGAGGTGTGTGAAGGGGGGGAAAGAAGCTTTTACTTTTTTTTTTTTTTTTTTAACCAGTTAATTTTCATCTTATCAGTGGGGAACTAGAACTGTTTGGAAAAGGATGAAAGCAAATCCATAATGAAGCAGCTTCCACTTTCTTTTGGCCTCAGAGGGCACTAGGGAAAGTGGAGTGGGGGGTGGGCGGAGTGGCTGGGTGCTGCTGCAGATGCTGCCGTGTTGATGAGCCCAGCAGAAAGGCCCCAAGCAAGGTCCATCCACCGGTGGATTCCTCCCCTCCCACCACCCCAGCTTAGACAAACCACTCGCCCTACATCCACCCTGCCAGTACCCCCTAGGTTAGACAGGACCCCGGGCAAATACCCTCCTACATCTTTCTTCCCTGCTGCCACGAGCAATCTGTCACTCATCCCCTTGAGCCATCCTCCACCTACGTACAAACCCAGAACTGCAAAGAACGCCCTCTGCCCTTCCCTCCCCACGGGTCTGTTCTTCTTTGTGGGTGAAAAATGCTGTCTTCCTAGGGATCTGGTCACCCCTGGATTTGGCTTTGAGACCCAAGGTGTTACCTTTTAGGACCACAGCTTGGAAAGCTCTGCTTGCAGATCTGTTGTGTTAGCTTTTCATTTGCATGTAATTGCACATGTGCAGGTGGGAAGGGGCTGTTTGCTTCCCACTCACTTTGATATGCCTCCCTTCCTAAGAGGACCGCTTCCCTTCCTGCTCTCGGCCTCCCACGCATCCAGCAATGAGAAATGCTGCAGAAAACTGACCAGCTACCAACCCACCCACCTGAGGAGGAGGAGCGCTAGCAGCAGCAGCACATTTTTCTCTCTCTCAGCTTTTTAAACACAGTTAAAAAGAGCTGTAGTGTGGGTGGAAATAGCCGTAGGGAGTATGTGTGGGAACAGGGCCAGAGGAAAGTGAATTTTTTGTTGATAGGACAGTGGCTTCTAGTGGACCCAAAAAATCCTCCAGGGATATCTTACTGCTGAGGGTGTCTTTGAGTGTATAATTAGTCTTTAAGGTTGAGTTTCCCAGCTCTGGAAAGAATGGAACTGAGGTTTTTTTGTCCCTGGTAGTGCAAGTGATGGTACAGGGGCAGCCAGCACTCCTCACTCAGGGAAGCTTGATTACAACACTTCAGGAGTCTGCCTGACAAATGATGTTTGTGTTGCATCCTGTTGTGTCATCATGTCTCTTGTTCTGCTCAGGATCTATGTGCTTGATTCTGTGAGAGTTAGAGCTGCATGTTTGTAGGAAGAGGAAAAGGCATGTGGTTTTCACAGTGTGGGTCTATATTTCAAAATACCATCCCTGTTGGACCTCTTGAAATAGCACTATCCCAGAATATCAGTTAATTCAAGATTTACTCTAAATTTATGCTTCTATAAGAAATTAAAGTCAGGCTTGTTTGTGTTAACGGGATGTTATTTGAGGTGCTTTGCTTGTATTACATGAAAATAGCAGTGAAACCAGTATAGGAAAACAGAACTTGTAAGACTAGTGGTATAGAGTGCAAAGTGGTACTGCTGTTTCTTAAGAAGTCTCTCTGATAGACTCCAAGAACCAAGGGTACAGAACAGCTTTCAGGTCCTGACTTGGTTTGACTTAGCTATCTGGAATACAAGTTTCACAATATATAAGGCTAATCAAATTTGTCCTAACTTGAGTTAGCTACATGCATTCTTCTAAGCCCAAAACTAGCCACAGATTTATTTTGACTAGATTTCTCACCAGCATCAGACCTTCCATATATATTACTGATGCAGAATCTTATATCAGAATATGATCTGTAATGATTCCAAGAGATGCAGTAACAGCCAATTAATGAAATTTTACTCCTAAAATATAGGAGATTTTTTTTTAAGTGTTGCATAGGCATGTAATTTTCTCCTAGTGCGTGGAAACCTCAAACTTGATATTTGAATAGTTTTAGCCCTGTGAAGTAATTTTCTTCATGGAAAAAGAGTGAACACTGGAGTGTGAAATCCTGTCACAAGGCAACATACCTTCCAGTCAAGACATAGCAGTTTGCCAGAGTCATTTCACAGACCAGGACTGCACAGATCCGATGCAGTAGGGAACTGGGCTCACTGATTTAGTGCCTCCCCCTGCCAGCCTATCTCCTGTAGCTGTGAAGTTTCTTCCCTAGAGTAGAAATTAAAAATGCAAGCATAATTCCTTACGCAGAAACAAAGGAAGTTATGAATAAGCCTAATTAACACATTTGCATGTGACACAACAGAAGGATCAGCTGATGGGTTTATGTTAGCAAGAGCTAGAGCATATCAATGGAGATGTAACCTTAATGGAACTAATTATCCTGATATATTAAAAGTCTTATTTCTGAATGGTGATTAATATTTTAAATATATCATTATAACCTTCCACTGAATCTTATGTAACTCATAATTATAATCCACTGGAATTACATACCCACCCTGAGGAGGAATGATATTCCAAATAATAAGTTCATGTCACATGACTGCTTTACTTTAAAACATTGCAGTAATTCCTATGTTGGTAGCATTTGGAGCACTATTGGCCCACTTGTAATTCTGTCTCACATTTAGCATTGGTTCAGTTAACTTTACAGGTAGGGCTTTTCATACCTTTTATATCAATGAATGCTCATCAGATTTTAAATGCAGATTATATCCTATTCTTGCCAACTGCTGTTAGCCTGAAATTTTCCTCGTATGATCTATTGTAGTGGCATGATACTATTCAAGAAGCAGTAAAAAAACCCTAAACATTTAGAATCATTAAAAATCTATTTCAGGACATCAGAATGTAACATTCCTGTTGGCCTTCTGTTTTATCTGTTGTTCAGCTGGAATGTCACATGCTTTGGTCTTGAACCATCTGGGACTGAACCTTTCCATCTCGGCAGTCATAGCGAACACCTAGTGACCTCATTTTGTTTCAGTCAAAATCACAGTGCACAAAAGCTTTTGATGCTAATTAGTAGCTTTCAGTCTAGGGATTTGATTAGTATGGAGAGCACCCCAGATGTTTATTTTAAGAATTTGTTGCTCTAAATTAAAGTGAGGCTTTTTCTTCAGCAGGGCAGTTTGGATGACAGCGTGACAGTCAGTGTCTTATTAAATGGATATGTGTGTATTCAAACCTTTCCACATGACTCACCTGACACCTCGCACAGGTATAAATTTTCACTTGAAAAGATCTACATTTGATTTTAAAAGTCAATATTAAGAATATTTTTCAAAATGTCTTTCTATTTTATTTAATTCTGGAGTACAACTAAAACTGTTCATAAAATAATGACTTTGAAGAATGTTGCCTAGGGAAAGATATCTCATTTAATGCCACAAATGATACAAAGAAGAGCAGAACAGGTTGGAGAACTTAAAAATGAGGAAAAAAATAGGTCAGCAGAATAAATAGAGGCCTTTAAGCTATTAAAAAATAAGCATATATCATTCATTGCCACAGATGCATTCTTTCTGTAACTATAAATTGCCAGCCTCCAATATGGGGTAGTTGTGAGCTAGCTTCAGTGCAACTCAGTTTACCAGCTCTGTGTATAATTATTAACCTGGTGGAAAGGATGTGTAGCAAGTCAGAAGGGAAAGTGTTTGTTTGGGTTTTTTTAAAGAAATAGGTTTGTCCTGGATCGTAAACAAACTTGCCATGGAAGTGACAGGGACAGAGTACTTGGTTCCTGGAGCCCTCCTTCAGTGGATACGCTTCCCTGGGATATACTGCTCGGTGAAGAAAGGCAGTGGCAGCTGTGGCAGGGCACAATATACATCTAAGCTGTTCACAAGGAAATACGTCATCTCCGGTATTGTTAGTTCCTCTCTGTCATCTCAGTCTTCCATCTGCCTTGTGGATTTCATGATGCCACTGGTTCTCCTGTCCAGACCTGGACAGTCCCTCCTTCTCCCTTGCTCTCCCTCTGTCTCTGTGATAGCAGGCTGGAAGGAGGTTCATGCTGCTAAGAGCAGTATATGGGAATATATAATTATTTCAGAAATAACATGCAACACAGTGTGATTTAGTCATGCTTTGACACACCTCTGTCTGCCAAGAAAAACGCAAGCACTACCTTATAGAACTGTTGCTAAGAGCACTTCTTCAGGCTCTAGGAGTGAGAAGACGCTTTATTGTATGGTTAACTGCAGGAGTTAACAGCAGGGTTTCAATCTGGGACCTGCCAAGATATTAAAGCATACAAATCTGGTGCTTGAATTAAAGGCTGTGCTTCTGCCGGGGAGATGTAGCACCGTGTAGAATTAGCCTGGGACATCATTTTGTAAATTTAAGATGCTTTGAAAAGTGAGTTAATTGGCATTTGTAACCCAAAAGAAATCCTGAACAAAAGAAATTCTGGCTAGCACCAAGAAGAAACATCTTTTGTTTGTTTTATGCTAAAGTTAAACAATTTTCTAAGAGAGCAGAGACTTTTATGTTTGAAAATGAATTTTTTTTTTTTTTTTTTATCTGAAATGTTAACGGAAATCTCTTTTTTTTTTTTTTTTTTTTTTTTTTTTTCCCCACAACTGAGCAGGAGAATCATGAAACACATTTGGACTATGCATTCCTTTTCCTGTGCTACCACTAGCATCCCTGAAGCTTTTATGAACATTTTTGGAACATTCTGTAACGTGAAGAAAGTAACCTTTATCATCTCATTGTAATATCAACATTTACTTTATAGTTGAAACAGTAAGATGCTATACATTGGTAATAACAAATGGCATCTTGTCATCACACAAAAGATAGCTCCTATTATTGAGCTAAAGCATAAGTGTAGTTTTTCAGCGTGTTTGCACTGTATGTACCAGGAAATGCCACATAGTACAATGACACAAGATTAGGGAATCCAGAGAAAGAGGAGTCAGGTACCACGTGCCTTGAATTTCTCTGTTGCTTTACAAATGAACACGTGGAATATATTTTCTGCTTCTTTAAAAAAGAAAAGGAAAGCTGTTCGGTAAAATGTTATGAACAGATATCCAACTGGGGCCTTGTACGTCTGTTAGAAGAAACGCATGCTTTTTCTTTCTAAACAAATCATCTGACCCCTGCTTCACATGCAAGCCTGTAATGCTGCCATCTATCAGCTGTTACCCAGCTCTACAGAAGGAAATGAGGAATTTTTTATTTTTTTTTTTAGCACAGGACAAACAAATCCATGCCATATTAAAATGTGCTCACTCAGCCACGCTCCTTTCCTCAGGATTATTTCAATTACCTTTTCTTCTGAGGAAATTTCCCACCTATCTGAGAATTTCCCACCTTCTTCACTTTTTAAGTAAAAAAAGCCTGTTATTTACAGAAGTAAAAAGCCCCAAATTTTGTCAGGTCCTCCAGTATGCAGTTTCAGGAGGTTGTAGGGTACTTGCACAAGCAGTCAGCTCTCTGTTTCACAGTAATTCGTTTGCTTTTGTTAGTTATTCACAGTAAGCAGTCATAATGCTCGTAGGTAACATAATTGCGCACTACAAAATGACTGCAACAAAGGATTGTGACTTTGTCACTGCATAATAACAAGCAGAAGCAGATCTCTCTGGAATATGTGGAGTTATTTCTAGAAGGTGAAGGAAAACATCCTCCTTAGAAGATGTCACTTTATCTTAAATACCTGGAAACTTTTTGCCAAAGATTTTGGTGACTCATGCTATGTAACCTTCACCTTTCTTGTCCAGAAAGAGGAACTGCAGATCCGTGTTAATCTTTCATGCCTATCTAACATGTAGAATGAGGGCAGTATTTACCCATCTCATAAAGAACTACAGCTCAGCTGTGTTTTTAAAGTGCTTCAGCTCAGTAAGTAGCTCAATGAAAGTTCAACCCTGTCGAGCTGAAACTGTAGTTTAGTTCACTTTTTGTCTCAGTTTCCCAGACAGGCCCGAGTTAATTAGTAGCCAACCTTCCAATACCCGTTTCCTCCTTTTGAGCCTTTTGTGTATAAACCATGTGTATTTGTTCAGCCACTGTTATCGCAAAGAGATCACCCCCACCCAGCTCAGAGTCCAAAAGTTTACCAGTTTCATTTAGCTAATAAATCTAAAGGTGGGTAAGGCAAGATGGGTTTTGTAACCCAATTACTGCATTCTATTGTAATGATACTTCATTGACTTAGAATCCGGTGCTGTTGGGTCAAAACTTAAAATATATTGCAGTTTGAGGTCTTTAAAATTCTTATCCAGTATTACTATTTGGAATGGTAGTTGATGCTTAAATTATTAATTTAGAAAGTAAGAGAGACATACAAAGTAGACAGGCAACCCATGTGTCATGTACATTTATGTCCATACACATTTTCATTTTTGACAATGAAAATTATAAATAACTCGGTTTAGCAGAGAATTTTCAAGATTACAAGTCTTCTGAGAGTGCTACCTGAAGGACTTTTAGGCGTCAGGACAGCTGATTCGCAATTGTCCTCCAAATTTTACACGTTTATGGTAATTGTTTAACTTTTTTATTCCTCTACAACCTAAATAACAAAAAACCCTACAGTTCAGAGCTGATGGCATTTGCATGCTTTGTAGTGATATTATTCAGCATGCATGCTACAAAGAAAGAAGGAACTGAGACCTTAGGCTTTCCTTAACGTTCCCTGCAGTTTCTGCTATCAGTGGCCAAGGCTATGGAAGACACAAGGAACATTTGACTACTGCTTTTCTGACTTGGCTGATGTCAAGAAGGATCCAGCTGCTGATAGGTTGCTCTGGCTTCTTCTGTCACTTGTATGCTGATGGACCTGCATGAGCAGGAAATGCTACTGTTCTAAGTACCTTAGAATGGTTCTGCAGAATAGGAAAAATGCCTTCCTAGCTCAGTACATCAATAAACTATTGCTTAAGACAGAGCATGAGAGTTAGTAGCACTTATTACATAGTGCCCTAGGGAATTCCAGGGTCCGTGAAACTATCAGTGACTCAAAGGTGACCTGCAAAACCAGATCTAGTATTTACTTAAAACACTTCATTATAAGAATGTACAATATTTTAAAAACTGAAGGGAAAATAAACTGAGGTACAAAATGTTTGAGACCTATTGATTTATTGTAATTCTCATCTCTTTTAATTGTTCCCCAGAAGATTACAACTCTTAGAAACAAAAAGACATAAACCCAACCATGCTGAGTCAGACTGAAGGGCTGTCTAGCCCAGGTCACCATCTCCCAAAAACAGCCCTGAGGGGCTGCATGGGGAAAAGTAAGAACAGGCAAACACTCTGTTTTCAGCTCTGGGGAGTCTCAAGTTGGATGTGGTGGCACTTTTTTTTTCTGTCTGGTAACCTGGGGATTTCTCTTCCATGCATTTGTCCAGCCTCCCCTGGAACTTGATAAACTTTTAGCATCCACAGTATCTTTGCAAGCTTTGGACATGCCTCCTGCTAGCTTCATTTTGTGTTCCCTAATCCATGTATGAGAAGAAAGAGTAAATTAACCAGCTTTCTTCAATTCATGACTTTGTAAATCTACTGTATCCCTACTAAATTGCTTCTTTTCCTGACTGGTGAATACTAGGCTGCTCAGCTGTTCCAGGCAGAGAAGTCATTCCAAACTTTTCAGCATCCTTTTCTGAACCTTTTCCAACTCTAATATATTCTTTTTGAAATGAGGAGACCATACTGATTTTTTCCTGTAAGTCATATGGGATCCATGTCTGATTTTCTCTCCATGTGAAAAAAAAAAAATCCATATATTATGCTAAAATAGAATTCTTTCTTACTTTGCAATTGGTTTTGCACTTATATTTTTTTCCCGCTTGTAAGTACTTTGAGAGTTTTGAACCTTCTGGTAATAAACAGTTAACAGCACACTGTTAACAATATAAGAAACCCTCAGGGAGCTAGGTTGTACACCCTAAAAGCAGATAAAATTGTCCAACCCTTCAGGCAACAGACCTTTTCTCAACTATTAATAGAACAGGGGGAAGACAGGGGAAAGAAGAAAAGGAATTAATAAATGACTTTTAAAAGCATAGGTACTTAGAATTCATAGTTGATGTACTGATTTAGGAAGTCATGAGATATGGCACAGGAAAAAAAGGTAAGAAATGTTAATCCTTTACATAGACAAAGACTATTTTTTCTGCTTTTGTCACCTTCCTGTGTTTTTTTTTTTTTTCTTTTCCCACCTAACCATTTCAAAGGCATATCCTTACAATGACGCATCAATTTTCTGTCTGCTTGAGGTTTAGAAATAGCTGAGCTGTTATAAATAGATCACAATCTGCAAGAGACAAAGAGAATGGAAATACTGTGAAAGGTTAGCAGAAAAATTTAGATGTGGATTGAGATTTCAGATGTCTCCAGGAGTGGAAGTACTCAGTCTGAAATGCTTTATTCACCACAGCAGAGGAACCCATGCTCCTTGTGCAGCAGTGGGGAACAGCCAGGTGGAATCAGGTGACGCTTTTGGTCGCAGTGCCAAGCACAGAATGCCGTCCAGCCCTGTCTCCAGGAGCTCACAATTCAATGACGTGAGAAGAAGGCACCTTGCCGTTCTTTACTGTGAAGCTAAAACACAAGAGGCAATTACTCTCTAACACCCTGTAGAGCCACTAAATCAGAAGGTGTAACTTCTACACTGTAATTTTTCTACAGTACTCGTGTACTCTGAATTGGTAGCATTCATCAAGTTTGCTCCTTTTTTCCACTTTGCCTCCAAAACGCTTTAACTTTAGTGAAGTGTCTCAGCGTATGGTTGAAACCTTGTCCAGCAAGACAGGGAAAAAAAGCAAAACTGGGAAACAGTTTTAATATCCTTTCGTTTCTGTTTGAGTTCTCCCTTTGTAAGCTCAGTTAGATCCTGCTGGCCCTTCCAGACTTTGGAAGAACAAGTCGTTGTCCTGCACTGAAACCTGATTACCTTTGGAGTGGTATTATTCCTGCAGCCATATACAAATAGCTGAGATCCATTCTTTTACCTTCCAACTATCTAATTCTATTAGAGTGACTGAGAAAGATGATTTGGTGTCTGTGAGTGAAAATAAGACATTAAATGGAAGGGGCAAACTTTCTTTCAACATGTTTCTGTTTTGAAGAGAAGCTGCATCCTGAAACCAGGTGGGGTTTCACAGTAGTTATATCATGGCAGCTAGCTTGACATAAGCTGTGTATTCTCAATCTTTGCCAAATACAATGTCATACCACTAATGTAGGACCTGGTCTTTGCTTGAAGTGTGTCTCCAACTCTCTTTGGTTTTAATAGAAGTTTAGGCCAGTACACACTGCAGAATCAAGTTCTTCAAACCTAAATTAACATTCTATTGAAAACTAAACATATGTTGTTGGGTTTTTTTTTTTCACTGTCAACAGTTTAGTTTCCAGGTTTGGAAAAGAAACATTGCTGGGGAGGAATCCAATGAATTTATTAATGAGCTCGATAAGTATGGAACTATTAATATCTTCTGAGATTTTGTTTGTCTTATTTTAATCTTCAACTTCAGACTCTGAAATAAACAGATGTTCTGAAGCTTTCCCCTGAGAATACTACAGTATGTTAAGTCTTATCTTAAATACATTGTGATTATCAGGACAGTGTAGGAAACAAATGAATAGCTGTGTACGACATTTCTGAAACAATTTTTACCATTATATGAAGTCTTTATCTCACATGGCACTGATAGCACTAAAAAGAAAACATCTAAATCATGGCTTACATGTTACTAATTAGTTTTGTTTCCAGACAGAAATCTGAATACAGAAATGTAAACATTACTTTATTCTCTGATCTTATCAGAGAACATTAAAGCTGCTATTACTATTCCATGGCATGACTGACAACATAGTTTACCTGTCCTAAACACATTAACACATTGGATGAGTGCTTTTATTTGTCTAAAAAGGTTCTGTTTATTTCACAATCATTTTTGATCAGAGATACTGCTTTGAATCTCAGTGTAACTGAAGTCTATGGCAATCCTCCTACTGACATCTAAGTACTTAGGTCCTTTGATCTTTATAGTGAGGAATATCACCTTGAGAATTTGAGAAGGGCATCAGTAAATTGCTCAGTGTTTTCACACTTTGGGGAGGGGAGACTGAAATTCACCTTGAAACTGAATTCAACTACCAGTATCACTTGGATGTTCTCACATAACCAAGAAGTTAAAACAGATTAACCCATCAGGTATGCTGGAGGTCCTGAGGTGAAATACAAAATAAAACAGATCAGCCTGCTTTCTGGGAAAGAGGTTAGATGGCTTGGCTAAGACTGTGACTTCTTCTGTACAAAAAGTGACATTTACTGCTCCTATTTATGAGGGAAATTCAACCCTAGAGTGAGTTAGGTGTGAGGCCTATGAAACCAGCAGCCTAGCCTTAGACTGAATGTGGTGTCCCTCGGTACAAAAGATTATTTCACTGCTTGTGTCACTCGGGTAGTTTTCATCAAAAATTGCATTTGTGTCTACTAAATAAAAATGCCTGTCTTAGTCTTGGTTTAGGTTTACAAAGCTACATTGTAGAAGATTTGAATTTAATTGGAGAAATAAGATGATATGCCTGTGTTTATATTTGATTCAAAAAACCCAAGTCAGTTAAAGACTGCTTTGAGCTGTCACCATTTTTTTTTTAAGCCATATAAATGGTGAGACCTAGTCCTTGGATTAAAGGAGAATATCTAATGCTATGTAAAATCAGAAGTAATTTTCTTGAATAATCTTTCAATATGCAGAATACTGAAGCTCGATTAAAATTTGTTTTGGTCAGGGAATATTTTGCTGTGCAATGGCATTATGTTTCCTTTAAAAGCTATTCTCAGGAACTTGATGTAGTCAAAAGCTGAGAACTCAAATTCCCATTGACCCCAAGTCATTGACTAGTAATTTGGAAAACAGGGATATCTGACCCTATGTACATTTTGGTGTGGATACAACAGACAGTGATAGAAAGGAATTTCTTGCTTGAGTGCCAGTGTTTGCTCAACCCTGTGCTCTCAGAAGGGGTAGAAGGGACTTCCTAGAGATCAGAGAGAACTGGTCAGTTTGCCATCCCTCAGTCATATACGTGCAGTTTCCAAAACCACGTTAGGCTCAACAGTTATTTAGTGTGCTCAGAGTACAGTGTGAAAAGCATACCTTTGTGTTATTGAAACCAAGTGTGGAAGCAAGGACCCATCCTGCCAGGACATAGTGGGCAGAGGAGGTGGGTGTGTATGTCATATTTTTAACTATTCTGCCTGCCCTAGTCATTTTGCATTTTTATTTTAACATTTCTAGTTTTTATTTAGAATAAAATGTGTGTGCTTGTGGGGTTCTAGAACTTTGTTTAAGTTCTAGAAGTTTGGTCTTTTCTGGGGACCTTAAGAAGGTCTAAGCAGATCCCTCTCAAAGCTCTGGCCAGTTAAGCTTCCCTCCCACCACGAAGACAGGCCAATACAGAATTCATTGTAGGTTCAATGGCTAAATTGCCTCTAGTTGTGCCTGGACTACAGGGTCAGCAGGGCTCTGCACACTCTCCGATTTGTAGCAGTAGAGCTTATGACAGGATCAAGGTCATTATGTTTTTGCATGGCATCAACATTAGCAGCAGCCCAACGTAAACAGTTTGCTTTGTGGACGGCAAAACTAACGAACGTTGAGTTCCTACAGGTTTGTGTATTACACTTTTACAACCTGCTCCCTTATCTCCACCACTTCAAAAGCCTCAGCCGTCCCTTCTTTCCCTCCAGTTCCCTCCTCTATTCCCTTCCCTGACCCCCAGTTCTTCGCAGGGTTACCCAGCTGCTGCTCAGGTACAAACTGATTCACTGGACAAATGGAAGCTTGCTGTGGAATTTGTGCCGTGGGCTTCCCTCCC
Organism: Leptosomus discolor; assembly: GCF_034619465.1. Classification (NCBI taxonomy): domain Eukaryota; kingdom Metazoa; phylum Chordata; class Aves; order Leptosomiformes; family Leptosomidae; genus Leptosomus; species Leptosomus discolor. The sequence goes on along the minus strand of NC_141395.1, from coordinate 34,871,028 downwards.
ACAGAGGGCACTGCCCTGCCTTCCTTTTCTTCTCCAGCTGCTGATGTTCACACAACCTTGTAGGAATTTAGTATTGGTGAGAATGCCACCACACATCAAACTGGATACCTGCCAGTGGGTTCAAAGGTTCTTGGGGTGAGGAAAGATTGACTACTGTACAAGCAAGTACCATGCAAACATGAATCTAAATGGGGCGGGGCGGGAGGAAGGCCTACCTGGTAGGAAAAAGTACGTACATGCACACACAGTAAATGTAGTCACAGTGAACCCCGTTTCTGTAACTAGTACTTGCTTTCGCACATTGCTTTGCCTTTGCTAATGAATGTAATATTTCTAAAAGTCTAAGATGAAAAACCAGAGGAAGAAAATTCTCTGCCTCCTGCCAGACCAGACAGATCACTGCAATGGTAGCTTGCCGTCTTGCAGGCTATGAGTAGTTTGTCCTCAGTTACCATTACCATTCCTTGCAGCTGTGTATGATTTGCTGGTTCACTGGGTGACTATTTCTAGGTTCCTCTGTTGCAATTTTTTCTCTTACTGGTAATACAGTTGCTTTTAGTCTTTGAAACAGTAGGGAAGAGCCACTTTGTTCCTGATAATGACGTAACTTCTTCCTAGATGTATGCTGGGGTACATACAAACTGTTGTGTTATGAAGAACTTCCTAAACAGGAGGAAATAAATGCCATAGTTGCCTTAATGCAGTGCCTCTCCTAGCAAGGGATTGACTAAAAAAACTAGTTTTGTCCTTGTTACGCAAAATAAATTAAAAGTCTGATGGAAATGAAAGCTTTTCTTTTGTCTTCATTGTACTCTGGAGCAAGTCCTAGCAGCACAAATCTCACCTTCAATTTATCTTTCTAATCTGAGTGATGTAAATGATTATTTTTTTCTTTTTCTTTTTCTTTCTTTTTTTTTTTTTTTGGCTCAGAGTTAAAAGCTGCTAAAGAACAGCAGAATATTTTGTGTCAACCAGAAATTCTTGATCCTAGCTTATCACAGAAAGGAAGGAGTTTTTCTATACATTAAAATTTAAGCTCCTAGAAGCCATTCGCATAAGCTGGGGCTGAGATATTTTACCTTTGCCATCACGGGAAAATATCAGAAGAGCAAGATGCATATATCATACCTATAACATACCAGATGTTTTTCCATGAAAGTTTTGTGGGTTTTTATATTTGCTTTGTTTTTCCTCTGACCTAAGGAACAAGTCACTGATCAGCTGACACCACTGAGTCCTTTTCAAGCAAAATCTGCTACAGTTAGCCATGTGCACTTCCAGCAGGTATTTGTATGTAATTTTGCTTTTTTTACTTTTAAAAGATAACTACTTGCTTTAATTTTTCAGTTTATTTGAGGCTTTCTTTTAGACGTTGGATTTGTTTGTTTGTTTTTTAAGCATTTGTAACTATTTTTGGCAAGCATTCTCACCATGATAGATGGTAAAGTGATATAGGACACATAAATGGAAATAAAATAACATATGCATTAAACCAAAAGCCAACAGAAATCCCCAGGCATTCTTTCCAGTTCATGGCTAAGTTTAAACCAGGTGTGAGTTTATAGTACAGAGTTTATTATATGGCATGTATATGTATGAGTTACATATATTCTATAAAGTATTATTTCTGAATATTCTAATGTCCAGTGGTCAGGTACATACTTATTAGTGTCACTCTGTCCATTAGCTAAGAGAAAAAAATTGTTATTTGGTATATCATATGTATATATCACATTTTACTGTGATTCAGAGCCTGATCCAGAAGTCTTTGGAAAAAAGCGATCTTTCTGTTAATTTAAATTAATTTTACACTTGACTCAGTTTTTTATTTTCTGTAATGTTTTATACTAGCAACTGTTTTAATAGAAAACTTTGCACTTTAAGTAGCTTGCAACTACATTTCCTTTACTCTGAACACTGCTTTGGCTAGAAATGTATAGCTTTTTGTGATAAAAATACATTAGGATGGTTTGTGTGCAGTGCAGCAGTTTCTCCATTTTTGCTAATCCTCATTTTCATAGCTGAAAGAACAGAGGGAGAACTCTGTGAGCAAGTGTAATAATTTCTAGCAGGCTGTAATCCAGGTCTTTACCTGGAGCCTTGCTGAAAGAAATAGCCATGCAGAGCCCTATTATGTTCAGTTCTGCTCATGCTGGAGTAGCTTGTCGGGCTGGGATGATGGAGTTCAGTGCGAAGGCTTGTCGCACTGCTTGCCTTACGGGGCTTACCGAATGGAGGCAGCCGCCCCCATCTGAGCTGTGTCACCACACTCAGTCAATACTAGATTGGGCTTTTAAACTCTGTAATAAACCTTTAGTACATACATATATAAAAAGATATACATACACACATATTTTTATATATATATATATATATATATATAAAGAAAACATTGTAAATGACTCCATATTAGTCATATTCTATACTCTGGTCCTCAGCTGTAACTTTTTGTTCACATACCAGCCATACCAGCCTGCAAAGAAATGTTACACATTTTGTCTTAATTTCTCCATTCAGAGTGCAACATTTATTTATTTATTTACTTTTTAGGAAATATCCCTGGCACCTCCAAAATCAAGTAGAAGGAAGGGCGATGATCAGGGTGTAACTCCTCAAAAACAGTTCCGAGAAAAGGTAATACAAGCAGAGCTGCAGAAGATGGTCCCATTCTTAGTGTGTGGTGGGCAATGCTGAGGTATCAGAGTTTAGGGAAAGACTGCTTTTATGGCTCCAGTAGATGTAGTCTGTGACTACAGAGATCAGTTTTCCCTTTTCAGGTCACAATGACTGGAAATGATTTGCAATACATGTTCTCCCCTAAAAGCATTTGTAGTAATTTGCCAAGAAGTCTCCATCAAGATTAAACAATTTCGGTTGGAGCTAACAGGTGGTTTATTACAGTAATATTTATAATTAAACCCCCCACTATATGAGCTGATAGTTGTCTGTCTCTGAATTCTGCAAGATTGCAGGAGGCCTGCACTTCTGATTTCCTCAGACATGGTTTCTCTCTGTGGTTAATTAGCTGTGGGGGAGATCCTCAAAGATGAAGAGTTTTGAAAATCTTTCCAGAGACAGATGATAAACAAGCCTTCTCCTGCCCCAGGTCATCTCCCCTATGAAATTCAGCTTTTGTCTCCTGCCTCCTTCAGGAGAGGCCTTTACTGTAGGGGTAGGCAAGCTTTTAATTGGGTGGTGTCTTCAATGGCCCTTGCATCCACATATGAAGATCGCACCCCTTTGGTACGTTGACGTGGCAGGGGAACTACCTTGAGAAAGCATTGCCTTCCCTGGGGACTGATGTCCCTTTCACTTCGGCAAGGACTCAAATCAAATGGGTCGAACACCCATGGTGCCCTGTTCCTCTCCATCTGCCTCAATTATGCAAACTTGTAGTTTTCGCTCAATTTCTTCCCTTGGGCAAAATAATGTTGGTTTTTTTTCCCCTTGAAGAAAAGGGGATTCTTCCTCAGAAAAGGGAAGTAACAAATAAGCAGGTGCAAGCAGTAATGCATTTGTGCTGTGGTATCCCAGTTAACGTTGCTGGCAGCCTGGTCAGTGTCCTGGGCAGAGGCTGCCTGTGCTGTGCCTCCGAGAGGGATGGCCTGGAGCCTACTCGCTTTATGGGCTCTGCCTGGACTATGGCCCAGTCTGAGCGCTTGTGTGCAGAGCACCATCACCTCAGCAGTCGAGCTTAGCCCTCAAACAGCTTCCCTGCCTCCTGTGCAGTTCAGGGCTGATAAACACCCCGAATCTCAGGCTGGCCTTTCGCTTTTTGTCTTGATGATTAACCTGCTTTAGCTTAACGCCGCTGACCTTTCGGGAGTGCGGCATGGCTCAGGTGTTGCTCAGGCAGCTGTCCGCCCTGCTTGTGTGTTTCTGCCTCAGTGATTACTGCGGGGCGGGGGAGTTTGGGGTGTTGGTGTTTTAAGCATTTACGTAATTTTATTTGTATATAATTCTAGAAACAATGTTACTGAAGGGATGATGCCAGTGGCTGCGGAAGGTACCAATTAAATTCTTTACGCTGTGGTACGTGTTTGGGACTTCCGAGGAGCTGGGCGCACTATGAATGCCGAGACATTTGGCTGCTGAGGGTCCAGGAACGCTCCCCAAACGCTATTTTTAAACCAAACGCCCAGCCCTCGGACCGGCGTAGGTACGGACCCGCCGCCGCACGTCCGTAACAGGAGGCTCTGCCCCGCCTGCCCTTGGCCGCTGCTGGGCTGAGGCGGGCCGGACCCCCGGGGGGCGGGGGCGGCGGCGGGGGGCGGCTCCCTCCCTCCCCGCAGCGCCCCGGCGTGGCGCGGCCTGGCACGGCCGGCGGGGGCGGGCGAGGGTTCGCGGAGCCGCCGCCCGCAGCAGCCGCGGCGGCAGGAGGCGGCGGCGAGAGGGGGCTGCGATGCTCCCGGCTGAGCGCCCCCCCGGAGCCGCCCCCGGGCGAGGTGAGTCAGCGCAGCCCCGCGGTGCGCGGGGGGCCGGGCCGGCATCCAGGCCCGCGGCAGGCGGCCCGGCTGGGTGCCGCCGCCTCCCCTTCCCCGCGCTTCGCGGGGCGCCGGCAGCGGGCAGGCCCGGCCGCGGGCCGGCGGGTACCGACCCGCGGGTCGCTGCGGGGCTGCCGGCGGGCCAGCTGTGGCGTACCTCGTCGCTGCCGGAGGGACCCGGGCCCGCTGCCGGGCCGGTGAGGCCGTTCCACCCCCCCCCATCCCTCCCCATCCCTGACCCGGCACCGGCTCCAGCTTCCTCCCCACCGGGGGCGACGGGCCTTGTCCCCGCAGCCGCCCAGGATGCTGCCGTTGGGCCCTTGCCTCAGCCTTTTCCTTCCGTCCTGAACGGCTGCAGCTTCTTCTCGGCGGCGTCTCTGCCCGCGCCGCGCCGGAGCCGGTCAGCTGCGCCTCTGCTGAGCCGGGTGGCTCCGCTCTTGTTGAGGTCCCCTGACGTTAACTGTGGCTAAGCGCTGACCTCATTAGCATGCCGCCCCACATCTCCAGAAGCTCAGCGTTGTGGTTGAAGCGTAACCACCGTACGTGCGGCCGAGCCATCGAGCGCCAAACGCCCTGTGCCCGCCCGTGTGACCACCGCGACAGTGTCGGGGTCCCTGGAGATGGCCGCTGGCCGGGCTGTGTCCCGCTGGAATTCCTGCACAGGCATCCCCCTGCTTGTCCCTGCTGCCAGCATCCAGGCGCGGCGTTATGTCTGGCTGTCACTCGGTTTCCGAGCCCTTAAATCCTTAAAATACGATGATTTTTAGTAAGCAGGTTGTCGGTTGCTCCTCTGTTTACTACAAGCATAGGAATAGATGCTTGTTTAAGAAATCAGTGCTGGAGGTACCGTAGGTGTTACGGATGTCTCTTGTATCCTAAGTTAGATGGAGTTTAAAACCCATGTTTGGTCAGTGGCTCTTAAATTTTAACAGCAGGCTCTTTTTAAATGTTGTATTAGTGAAAAATGAAGTGTCAGAGTGATAAACTTGGCGTTTAGTGGAGAGTGGCTGTATGAATATAACGCTGAAGTATTTCAGTAAAAGCTCTCTCAAAACGTTACTTACTCGGATATATAGGGTCTAGTTGTCCACTGTATTTAGTAATATCCGAGGAAAAATATTGTAAAATGCTAGTTTTTTAGCTTGCTTATTTTTTTGGTATTTGTTTCCCTGGACAGAAATAGTGGACAAAGGCAACATTTATTTTATTGTTGTTACTGGGGAGTAGGGGAGAAGAAAACTATCCTATTTTTAAGGATAGTGTTTGTGATAGCCATCATAAACCCACTAAAAACCCTAAGCAGATTAAAAAAAAAAAAATTCAAACAGGTGGAGTGAGACTATGAGAGCAAAAGCTGATGATGTGAGGAGCTGAAGTGAGGAAGCTGTGGTTGATCACTAACATAGCTGGTGCTAGGGCACAACTTAAAGACCACCTAAAATTCATCATAATCAGCTACAGTCCAAGGGGCCTGAGTTTATATAGCAGCACGGGAGGGTGTGAACTGGTGGCATGATCTGGCCGCAGCAGCGACAGCAGCTGGTCCCCGAGGCTGGGTGTTGCCTGGCAGGCCTCTATGTTTTGAAGCAACTGCTCCTGCCGCTGCCAGGCTTGGTGGTGCAGCTGAGCGGCTGCATCCCTCCCCAGCACTGGAAGCACCTTGTGGAGTGCTGCGGCGCTGAGCCTCTGCTCTTTCCAGGTCCGTAGTTGAGGGCATGCTTGTTATTTATCATCATTAATGAAGTGTAAACCTTGTCAGTGTAGATATGCAGTTGGTAAATTAAAAACTGGTTAAAAACTGGAGTCTAATACTGGCTAAAAATAAACTTAAATTAAACTTGATTAAAAAATAGTCTACTAGGACATCTTAATTTGCATATGTTAGACTGAAAACATGATTGGAAAGCAGGAGTCCTAAGATGTGAGTTTAATGGTTTTTCTCTAACAGATGAGGATCTGATAGAGTTCTTGTCATCTTTAATGTTAATACTAGCACTATTGTATCAACTTAGCAACTTCAGACCTATTATAAAGTGCATTAAACCTATTATGAACCTGTTCTTGACATACTTCAGACATACTGTCGTCTCCCAATCTAATTGACTAAATGTGGCAATGCGGGTTTTTATATGCATACTGAATGAAGTAGAAAAACCTATAGACCAACACTTTAAGTAAGTGCATGCCAAACAACACAAAATAAAGCAATTTTAAGAGTTAAGTGCTTTAGAATGAGGTGGTTTCACTTCATGGAAACCCTAACTATGGTGGTTAATGTTGCAACTCTACTGTCTCTCTTCAGACTTGAAACAAATATATTTCCCATCACCGAGTTAATTCACTAAATGTGATTTATTCCCAATGTCATGAATTCTGAGTCAGGTGTCCATGCTGGGGCCTCACAGGAGCACTGATTACCTCTAGAGAGCAGGGGATGGTGACACAGGGCATGTGGATCAGCCTTTGAGTTGGTCTGTATGGCTTGGCAGGGGACAGCCCCTCTAAGGGCTCCGCCTGGAGGTTGGCCTACCTGGGAGAGGTTTGGGAACGAGAGTAAATAAGTCTATGCACTCCTCTGTCATGTTGCAAGCTGTTTAACTTTATGCAACTTACAAGTTGCGTAACATTCTCCTCCTTTTTGGCATGGACACAGGCGACAGCACCAGGCTGTTCCTTAGGGGTGAAATTTGCTTGGAAATGGAAAACATGGTCTATTATTCATGTTTATTACAGCGATGTCTTGTAGGCCTGCTGGATGCAGGGCTTAATTCTGAGAGGCTCTGCACAGGTACTGTAGCAGAAAATTTTTGATCCAGGGGGGCTGAGGAGGTGTGCATGAGCAATGTGATGGATGCACTTGTGGCAATTTCACCACTAGCCGGGGATGAGTGAGGTGAGCTTTCTTTGGAAGATGGATAGTTTTTAAGTCTACCTCTCTAGCACAAACCTGTTCTGAATCAAACAATAATTAGTGACTTTAAAAAAAGTTTTTTCAAGAAAGATGTTTTCTTTAGCACATTTAAAAAAACGTTGGTACGAGAACTTCATGTTTGCTACAAAGTCAGTTTGCTCATCAGTGAAAGTCTGAAAGAGGTAAAATAAGATGTGATGCCATGTTGGCTGGCTTTGATTTATCCACACAATGCAAACAGCAAGCTAGTCTGCTCCGTTCTTACACCTGCATGTTGCTCAAGAGATTAATTAATGATTCCTCATTTGGAATTCTACTCTTAGAGTATGTTTTCTGAGACTGTATGAAGATAAACCTTCTGCAGTGATTTTGTTAGGTATTTAGTGAATTTAAGTTACTCTTGATCAATTGGACTGACTTCTGATGAACTGTCCTGGGGCTTTTTTTTTTTTTTTTTTTTTGCTTCAGTATAAATCCAAACCCTAATTTTAAGGCTCTGCTTTGTGAGTCTTAATTATACTTTAATTCTCAATGCCTAGTGAATGGAATATTTACACTGAATTAAACTTTATTTAAAAACAGCAGTACTCCACCCCAATTCTAATTTCTGTTGGTCTGCAAGAGAAGTTTTAATGCCTTGTGCTGTAAGTGCCATGATATTTTCCCTGAGAGTTTTAGGGATTTGCTACCCCAGTCTGATCTGTTGATTGGCTTTTTTTTTTTTTTTTCCCTCAAGATACAGTGCAAAGCAGGTGTTTTGAGGTGTTTTGTTTTTTTTCCTAGGATTTTGGGAAGAGCGACTCTGAGGGTAGAGCTGAGATTTTGGTTTATTATTTTCCTTATCATTTTCCTCTCTTTTATAGGGAACTTCTTGTAATGTCAGGTTGTCTTGAATAGATTAGCCTTTTATCCTTTCTGATCTTGAAATCCTGTTAATTATTAGGAGAGCCAGAGTAAATGTGGATCGATTTAAGAAATAAAAAAAGCAAGAATGCCAAGAGGATACTTAACTAAATGTAGAATACCCATATTTGCCTCTTTCCACCTAGCTGCCAAAGAGCTTTGTTACAGTCATTAAAATGACCATTGCATTGTCATCACTTAATTCCTTGAGACAAATGGTTTTTCCTCTGTTCCTTAGATAACTGCTCAAAGGTATAAGTGCAGGAAAGCTGCTGTAGCTGTTTGCAGAAGATGACTGGATGAAAGATGTGTCATAGATGTAAGGGTTTGAAACTGGATTTTGACTTGCTGGAGGAATAGATAAAAACCAGGCGGCAGCAATCTGTATCAGGAAACAGCAAAGATAGTAGACTCTAGTACTTACATTAAAAAAAAAACCAACAACAAAAAACTATCTGTGCAAAGCTTGAAGGAAGAATAGTCTTGTGGTTAACATGTATATTCTTTATATCTGAAAAGAAGCACAAGCGCTTGTGCATAAACAGGCTCTGAGCACGAGTGATCTTGCAGAATAATCCCCAGTCTGAGAAAGCCGGGTCAGCCGCAAGCTTCCTGTGCCACTGTGTGGAAGGAACTGACGGTCCTGGGCCAGTACAATAGGATCGTGGGTTGGGGGGGAAGTGGGCAGTTCAGATTTTAATGAAGTTGTCTTCTGTTGTAGCAGTGTCAGGCCTGATGGGATGATGAGGGAACAAAGACTCTGTTCCCTGTTCCGAGTTCTCTAGAGGTTTGGAAATCTGAACTTGTGGGAAGACAAAAGCTTGTTTGTCTGCCGGAGGACCGATGTGCTCTCTTGTGACGTACATCTGCTGCGCTGTCCCCTTGCTATGCCTCTTCCCTCTCCTTTTGCAGGGCTTTCTCAGGACCTTTGCAGAAGTTTCTTTCAATTCGCGCATCAGGGCTTTGTTGTATGTTTGTACACTTATCTAAGTTAGGGAAGATAGCTTCAAAACTGTTGCTCCTGGTTTTCAGAGTGATGTTACCAGTCTGCGGCCTCTCTGGTCTCACTTCTCCTGGCTGAACTGACGACATTCAACAGGCCTCTACCAAAACTTTGTGTTCCGTTCTGCCTCACACGAGTTAAAATTTATATTCGCACTCAAATCCATTCTGTTTACTCTCTGAACCCTTCTTCCTCACTCCTATCCTCTGTTGTTCATTTTGAACTCACTGGTAGTGCTGTCTTCTGTCCTTCTACTGTCTTGTGGATCAGAAAAAGTTTTTGCAAAGTGAAGATACAGTATTTGAAGGCTATGGTTAAAATAACCAGTAGATAACCAGTCACTTCTCACTTAAAAGTATGTATTTTTTCCATCTGTTTGATGTACTGCATGTTCAATCCCTGGCTGGTGTGGGGTTTTTGTCAGCAGAGGGAAAGCCCTGCAGATTAAATTTTTTATAGATTTTTCAGTAACAATACCACTTTGGTTTTCTCATTTTCAGTCATTTATTTTTAGATTTTAAAAAATTGCTAAATAAAATCACTTTCAAAAACCTGGCTCCTAAACAAACTAGTGATCAAAACATTAAAGAATGCCATATGGCTCCTACCAGTCTTTATGCTCTTATATTTCTGAAGAGTATCTTCTGTGTTTATTAATAATGTTCAATAATGAAACACTCTCAGGGTTGGAAAATATTTACTGAAATTATTATGAAATATACTTTTAATAGCATTCTAACCCAAGATGTTCTAGTCAAAATAGTAGGAGTGGATCTTTTGAATTAATCCTTGCACGCAGCATGTTAGAAGAAGGTGGATGCTGGGGCAGATACAAGTTTTGGAGGGGAAAAGAAGATGCAGCAACTGAAGTGTTTAAAGATGAGCAGCATAACAATTTTTAGTATACCCACTATTCATACAATGTACAAAATTGAAGTCATATTCCAATAGAAAAAGGAAACTAAATTAAAAAAGATTGAATACTAATTGGTCTAAAAGCTTTTGGTATAATTTATGTGAAATCAGATGGTTCAGAGCTCATACATAGGGATAAGGAGTATGGCTGCATTGTATAAACCAGGGTAGTTTCAATTCATACTTCCAAAGAAGTTGGCCTAATATCCAGGTGGTTAAAATAGGAGTTCTATCTTGCTGTGTCATGGGGACAGGGGAGGAAATTTGTTCTTCAAAATTAAGTGCTGTAAAGCTCTGATACAGCTAGTAAGCAAGTTTCTGTAGAGATGAGCATATACTGGTTTCGATAGGACATAGGCACAACAGTGAAACCTTAGTTACATCCCCTTGACATACATGGGGCCCTGCACAAGTTCTGGAGTCTTTGTTGTCAAAGCAAGGTGAGGCACAAAGAAAAGAAAAGCACAAATGATGGCTGATCTAATTTACTCATTAGAAGGACTTGTTTTATGGATATGGAAGCCAAAAATGGACAAACACATGAGCAAAAAACCCACAGTCCTTCCAGCTGTCGGGTGGAAGTGGCCAACTGAACCAAAAATGGAAGGATCTAAGTAGACAGCTGCTGGTTTTTGGTTCATGTGGCGTTTGATGGTAGCAGGTAAGAGCAAGAAAATGGGTTTTCACATTTGACTGTTCTAACAACTTAATTAGGACTTCTAATTTTTTGATGCTTGAAATACCTTTTTTTTTTTTTTTGAAAAAAATCTGATTGTTTCTGAAGAAACTGGAGAAAAAAAGCAGTTGGTATGCGATTGCTGGCTTTGTTTTGATTAACTTCCACCCTTGAATACATGAATATTTAGGGTTCCAAGATTTTTATGCAACCTTTTCTCCCTAAGTGAAACCAGAGATCCACGTAGATAGTATCCCATAGAAATGACATTTAAAAGTGAAAAACACATGCAAACCTCATGAGTGTTTGGGATTTTAATGATGGTATTTTTAGACTTGTCTGTCACTGGACTGTGTAAGGTTTAGATTATTTTGATGGCTGCTGTTTTTAGAAGTATCTGTGGCTTGTTCTTGTTATGTGTATGTTGGATCAGTAAGAAACAGTTAATTTAACATATTTGTGAATCTTAGAGTCTCTTTTCTGTTATTACCTTGCTAAATTGAGTGCTCTTAGAGAAATTTCAGGTTCTTCTGGAATGAAATGTTCGTTTCAAATATTGAAATATTGAAATGGTTCCTGTGTGATAGTAACAGTAATCCAAGCAGCAAAGGGATGACAAAACCAAAACATATATTAAATCTTCAACTTTGTCATAATGAACATGAGCTAATCTTCCTAGGTTAAATTTAAAGATATTAATACAGCAAAAATAGTTGTCTGATATAGTGATTTTCAGCTGGTACCCTGCTGGCAGAGCTTTTTTATTATTGTTATTCCTTGAAAGGAAAGCTTCTGTAAGCTAACCTAGCTTATTGGAACGGCTTGTTGTTTTTAAATGTGAAAGCTGGTTGGTCAAATCCAAGTCTAAGTAGTGGTGAATTCATTTTTAAGTGTTACTTGTCAGTTCTGCAGCCTTTTACTTCTGCAAAGGGTAAGTGTGGGCAGCTGCAGTACAGTTATCTCCTGATCTGCCTTTCTTCAATTTCAGCATTTGACTTGAAGAGATCATTGTAGAGCCTGTACTTACTTTCTGTCCTTGTATTTCTTTGCTCCCAGGTCTTTGATGCCTTTGAGGTTGTTATCCTAATTTTGAGGATCTCTTGTTTTAATCTTAAAGCTCCATCCTAATTCCCACCTCTCTTCCCCGTTCTGCCTAAAAGCTCAAGCAACCCACCAGTTTCTGCTGTGGTTGTGGAATGCTTAGAAAATCACGTTTCAAGAGGAGATTGATGAACCTTTTTAAGGCTGTCATGAGATGTTGGATAATAATTTGTTTTGATAATGAAAAAAAACCCAGATATATATGTGGCTGCATTATTTAATTACAAAATCATGTCTATCTTTTGGTATACTAGGGAATACTGGAAATAAAGCAGTTAGCCTTGGGGGAGAAAAGAAAACTTGAAAGAAAAGACTTGCAAATGCTAGTTACTTAATTGCCACAGTAGCTTTGAATATATAAATTATTCTCTGTCCTAAACATGAAAGATGTTTTATTGCGCAACATTAAAGCTGCTGTTGGGAGAACTTCATAAAATTGGTTATAAACCACATTTTTATTGATGCTACCATCAATACTGCTAGTCGAGACAAATGGCCTTCCCCACCCTGGTACTGCATTTATTGCTTAGGAATGTCACTTATAAAAAAGAAGCTTTGTCCTTGATGGCTGGCATTGCGGATCTGTTGCCATGTGGTACCTTAACCATATTATGTTTTATTTGTTCGCAGGGTAACCCTAGTTCCTTCAGAGTGCACCAGATATCGGATGCTTGTGGTAAACCATGGCAGCTGATGATAAAGTTGCCATTTTAACCGATGATGAAGAAGAACAGAAGAGAAAGTATGTGCTTGCTGATCCTTTCAATGGCATTTCCAAGGATCAAGACTTGCCACCCCATAATGAATCCCCTTCGACAGAGACAACCACTGTCCCAGAGGAAGAGCTAGATTGGTTAGAAAAGCACTGCGTCAAAATAAACAATGATCTTCTGATCTCAAAGGTCTTTTATTTTTTCTTCTATTCTGCATATGGCTCTCTCTACCCCTTGCTGCCTGTGTATTACAAGCAGCTGGGTATGTCACCCAGTCAGAGTGGACTTCTGGTGGGCATCAGGTACTTTATCGAGTTTTGCAGTGCTCCCTTCTGGGGAGTGGTGGCAGATCGCTTCAAGAAAGGGAAGATCGTCCTCCTGTTTTCGCTTTTATGCTGGGTTTTATTTAACCTGGGGATTGGATTCGTTAGACCAGCCACCTTAAGATGCATACCAAAGGGCCTTCCCCCAGTGCATCCCACCAATGCAAGCAGCCTTTTAACAACAGTTTCGCAAAACGCCTCCGTGTCTTTTCCACTGACCACAGTGAGTACTGCATCTGCACAAGTTCGTGGGAAGAGAGACCTGCCCACTTCCGGTATGGTCACTTTGGAAACAATGGGGACAGCTAATCCTGAAGTAACGTTTCTGTTACCTACACAGAGCAATGATGTGGAGTTTGTCTTGGAAAACAGTACCCGTTTTACTTTGAAAAACACCACCCCTAGCCCAGTCTCACCAGGGAATGTGACCCCGAGTACCACCCCAGCTGCCATCACCACAAAGCCGATGCCTTCTGACCAAGCCATGCTCGTTTACGATCAACAAGAAGTAGAAGCCATCTTTCTACTGATTCTGCTGGTTGTCATAATAGGAGAATTTTTCAGTGCTTCCTCTGTTACTATTGTGGACACTGTAACTCTGCAGTACCTTGGCAAACACAGGGACCGGTATGGATTGCAGCGTATGTGGGGGTCTCTGGGCTGGGGGCTGGCCATGCTCTCTGTGGGAATTGGCATTGACTATACTCATACAGAAGTTGGCATTGAAGGTCAAGGATGTAAAGCTCCTGAGTACAAGAACTACAGGATTGTTTTCATCGTTTTTGGTGTTCTGATGACAATGGCGTTAATTGTGGCCACGCAGTTTCGATTTCATTATGCGCACTTCAAGCAAGACGAAAATAAAAGAAAAGAGGTAGAAATCTCACAGGTGGACAGAAATGCCTCCAACGAATCCTCCGATAACACTCCTACCAGTATGAGCCAGTCACAGTCTTTCAGTTTTTGGGACCTAATAAAACTGCTGTGCAGTATCCAGTACGGCTCAGTGCTCTTTGTGGCATGGTTCATGGGGTTTGGATACGGCTTTGTGTTCACCTTTCTTTACTGGCACTTGGAAGACCTCAATGGCACCACCACTCTCTTTGGAGTTTGTTCTGTGCTCAGTCACGTGTCTGAGCTGACTGCCTACTTCTTCAGCCACAAATTGATTGAATTGGTCGGTCATATCAGGTAAGACGTTATCAATTGTTAAAGAGCTGTACAAAAATGTTGCATTTCCAGCTTAGCTTCGTGTTACAAAGTGAAATTCAAGCTAATCCTTTTATTTTGAAATTCCAAGTCCTGCTCAGTTACATAGCTTGCCTGATGGAGATTTTATTATTTTAGGAGTTGAAAATGCTCAGAAATGCTTTCTTTGCATTTGAGTTGCATGTTAGTATGTGCATTATGCCTGCCACCATAACATTTTGCAGATGGTTCTAGAAGACATCTTAGCTCACTGATGCAAAGCTCTGTTAAAATCTGTTAGATTTTTCTACAAATCACCACCCACTGACAGATTGTCTGTTTTGACATACAAATACCATTAATTTTACATTTTTTTTTCCTATGAGTAGCATCGTTCTGGAAAGCTCCTGCTTCTCCCCATGGAGGAGGGCAGTTTCTTTCCCCCACAGTAGCCTGGAAAGCTGTCACTTGCACACTGAGAGGGGAGGAGGATGAGATGAAGAAGCGAGGTGAGCACCTCTTGTGCACATGCCCTCGAAATCAGACTCTGGGTGTTGGCAGAATGAGGTTGTGGCCTGGTAGTGTCGCTTACCAGTTCAGTTCCTCGCTCTGTTCCTTTAGTTGCAACTATGAGTGTTAGCTACTGAAGTGAGATGGCTGTGCGGGGCTTCTCCTGTCGTTTTTTGCCTTGTGTAAGTGAAACTGCTTCCGGCGTGTTGGTGAACGTTGTTTGCCACTAAATTCACAATTGGCTTAATTTCCACATATTCTAAATCCCTTCACTACTCTTTTAGAAAAAGCTCAGGGGAGGAAAGATAGGGGGGAATCTGAGTCAATTAAGTCGTAAAGGGTTTTTTTTAATATTTGCTCAGGTGCTCTGTGCAACTGAGCACAGAGCTCTGTGCTGTTAGCATCATGTCCTTTCCAAATGCCCTGTTTATAATCAGTCATTGAGATCTAAGTATTTTTTAAGCTGTCTGCACTGTTCTTTTTGTGCATTCTGTTCTGTGGTTTTGCTCTTTGTTGTTTTGTTTTGCTTTTATTGGGATTCATTTTTTGATTCATTTGAGCTCCACTAAAAATGTTTGAGATGCTTAGCATGGTAATTTGAGAGATTACTTAAGATGTTTTTTCTCTTCCTTTAAAGTGAGGAGGATCTTTTCATTTTGAGTTAGTCTTTTAATCTCTGAATTTGACAACAATTAGTATGAGAAAATATGACACCTTGCATGCAAAGACTGGAGGAAGGATATGATGATGGAGGAGTGGTGAGAACAGATCACAATCTTGATAGCTAAAGATAGCTTGGGTATGCTCTTTCAATAGATACTGTTATAGTACAAAATTGAGGCTTAGATTTCAACCTGAAAAAGAACAGAAAACAAAAGAATGGTAGACTTGTGAATAAGATGAAATAGAAGTGGATAGGAGCATTGGCCAGTAAAAACAAAGATGATGTACAGGATTAACTCTTTTTTTCTCTTTGCATTGTTAAGCCTATGAAGCCAAGATAGCATCAAGATTCAGTTGTTTAAACACTCGCTTCTATTTGCAGTGAAACAACATTCTTTATACCTACACCTGGGAAATGCACATTAGTCATATTTTAATGTTACCTAATGCTTACTTGTATTTAGTCATCACAGTTTGAGATGTCTTCTGGTTGCCTTTCTTCTTATACTTTTTGAACTTTGCCTCCTTGAACAAACCATGATTATACAAACTTTTTTTTTTTTTTAAAAAGTGGAATGTATAGGAATTCATAGCTCATAATCTTTGATCTGAATATGCCTGCTGCCTTATAGCACAGATATTCATTCTCCCATTAATAAGAACCAATAGCTTCCAACTGTATATCCTTGGAACCATCTTAGCCAGAACCATTTGGGATCGGTGTTTCATATTTGTATTTTTTCAATAGCTCAAAATTCCTTTCTTCTGGGTTGTTAGACTCATGGATGTAGATAGGCTTTCTGCAGTATTTATTTCACATTATCATTCAGTCTTTCCTTCTTGTCCTAATTCTTTGAGGACAGGCATGAGTACCAGAATTGCATGCGCTGTCACAGTAGCAGGAAAAAACGCTATTGACTGTAGAACTACAAGAAAACAGGCTTTACACCCTTGTCGGATAGAAGCTCAGTTTTCCTTTTCTAGCCTTGTAAAACTTTCTGTTTCTACGATCGTATGTGTTGGCATATAAGGCCCTTGTAACATTTTAAAACCTTTTCTGTTTTCACAGGGTTTTTTTTTAACTAGTACCCAAATTATTGTCTAAGCATTTTAAGCATGACCATACTGAACATGTGCTGCTTAAAATGCCTGACTTCTGACCTCATTAGCTTTCTGTTTATATACATGTGCACTGCACGTGTTATACATGCTGCTAGTGTTTCTGACATTGTATATTAGCAGGTCACTAAATTAATCTGGAGTAATGACAGTGATCGGTTCAGCTAGAAAGCTGTTCTGTGATGGTACAGATTTGCACAGCAAGGGAATATTGCAGGTGTTAGAAGGGTATTTTTTGCCTTGCCTCCTTCAGCCTCTTTCTGAGAGATGACAAAGTAGATTTTCATTTAAAAGTAAACTAAAGACTTAAAAATAAGTAATCAGAAAGTGTGGTGAATGCCACAAGTTCTTTGGGAGGATATTGTGATGGGAAAGTGTACAAAACTGGCTATCAAATATTTAGACGCTTGTTGAACGGTGTCCTGTGTAGAAGCACTCATAACTGCAATTGAGTTGAGGGAGATGATGTTAAACTCTGAAAATAACCTCCTACTTGACGTTGAGCTTGAATGTGTTTGTCTGACCACAATTCCAGCATGTTAGTTTTTATAGGAAGCAGAGACTGGTAGTCATGGCTGTAAACAGCTTTGTCTCCTTAACATGAATATAGATTCAGTGCTTTAAATGTTTAACCTCTAAATTGAACACGGTGTCTCTGTGGATACTGCATATAGAGGTCATAAGGAACATCTGTTTACATTTTCCATTTAGGTCTGATAAAGAGCCTAAGTGATTATTATAAGTACATTTTTGAAAAGACTCTGTAAATACACAGAAGTTCTCGTGTGACGTATCCCTCCAAAAGCATGATTATAGGAATCTTTATTTAATTTGTCTAAAACTCTGAACGTATTCTGACAAATGAAAAGGTAGAACCTGACTAAATTGCTGCTCTTAAAGCTCTGAATCCAAATCTTTCTGCAAGGGTAACATGGAGGAAAAGTGCAGGTAGCCGTGTGTGTTAGTGGTGACGGAAAAACTATGAAGCAGGAGAAGACCTCTTCACATATCTGGTCTGGCTGTGATAGGCAACAGCTGAGATGGGAAGAAAGTTCTTGGTGCACAGGCAAAGTTTTTGCTAGACAAAAGTGAAATTAATCTGACAAAAACTGTTCCCAAACAAAGAGCTGGGTTTGTCTGTACTGCCAATGAGGAAAAACAAGTATATGGTGAGGTGATGCCTTTGTATCCCCAAAGGTGTACATCACCCTGGGCCTTACTAGTAGGGGAATGAAAAAAGGAGCCTGCAGACATTTTATGTTTGCTTACCTTTTGTGGCAAATGTGTCCTAATACACTTCAGAAATGTGATGGTACATAAGAATTACATTAAGTTGTGGCTATGAAAGGAACAAAGTTATTTGTTTGGAACAGAAGGCATTAATTAAAGAGGGGGATGAAATTTATGATGCATAGCACAAAGAACAAGTTTGGTCTCTTTATTGTATAATAACGAACTTTTTCACGGCTTCCTGTGTTTTCTTCAATGAATGCTTGGGCTTGCGTTGCCTAAAGGCAGCTTAAATCAGCGATTTGTGGACCTCACATGTATCTGGAAGCAACACAGCTTTGGTCTGATGGGTGGAGGGGGCAGGAGGAGAGCTTTCCTGCAAGCTTACCCAACTTGTTGAAAGTAAAATAATATTGTTCTGTAAATCCATGTTGTTGTGAAATGCACAGACCTGTCTTTATAATTTTGAATGTTTTTTGGTGTCACTGACATGATGAAAACTATGGTACTATGGGTTTTTAACTGTCAAGATACTTGGAGACCTCAAATGTTAACAAGATGCTGCATTTTTGTGATTGCATCTCACTCTATGTTCTTCAGTGGCTGTATACTGTTTAATAAAATCTCAGTCTGCTTTTGTAGAATAACTAAGTAAAAAAGCAGTACAAAGAATAATAAGCTGTTTCACAGTGTCTATGTTTACTTAATTACTAATTGCATTTATTTCACTTGTGCCAAACCAGGGATCAATCAAGAAGCCATGTTTGGACAATATGTTATCCTTGTCCCTGAAAAAGTTTTTAAAGGTTGCAGTAGTGTCTTTTCTCAAGCTAAAAACATGTTTTGCATTAAGGCTGTGTTTCCTAAGATCCGTCTAAAAATAAGAGAAAGGTAGCTGGAAGAATAAGAACCCCAGAGGTAAGCTAAATCTGAAAATGAGAAAGGAAAAGTCATCAGGTTAAACATGCAATGAGAAATGCACTGCACAAATAGTCTTTGTGCTTCATTGTTTAAAAAATTGTTGTAAGAGCTTGTTTTTCTCTTCATTCTGAGATGCAGCATCTGCTGCTTTTCAACAGGATGGTTAAGTTTTATCCTGAGGCATGTTGTTACAAAGCATATTGCTTCTGTGGGATGTGTTTTTAGAGTAGTTCTGAGCAGTTTGCAGATACTGGGACTATAAACTTACATTAATTGGGGTAAAATGAATTAATCTAGTACAAACCTGCACCCGGCTTACATTAAAATGGAAGAATGACTCTCTGAATGATTAGAAAAGATTGTTTGGAAGGGATGTTGAATGTGCTTAGAATAGGTGTCTCTGAAATACAATCCTGTGTAGAGCGCGGCATGGAACTACAGACCTTAGTGGATCTGCTGTCCCTTTGAATTTTTTTTTCCATTAGGATTTTGAAGAGTCTTAGCTTTAGCCGCGGTCTGAAACTGTGTGTGGAGTGAGCCAGAGGAGAGTTTATGATTGAGTGTAGGACTTAAAGAACGTATTTTGTGTTGAGCAAATGCTTTAGACTGGCAAACTGTTTGTACACCTGCAAATAATTTCTGAAGCAGTAAGATATATTGTAACATACCAAAACAGTAAAGTGCAAACTATTCTGACTTCTCTTTTCCTCACTTCCTTTAGAGTGCTTTATATTGGTCTTGCCTGTAACACAGCTCGATACATTTACATCTCCTATCTGGAAAATGCCTGGACTGTTCTTCCGATGGAAGTACTTCAAGGTAAGACAGTGCAGTAATGCCCGTCCAGTATAAGATCTGGTGCTTACATTTGTCTTGTTTTCAAGTGAACTGTGATTAAGTAAAAATCTGGTATTTATCTATTTTTTTGACCACATGTATCCCAGAATACCCAGGTTCATAAAACATTACTGTTTATCTTTGGAGATACTTGACGTCAAAAGGGTGGGTTTGCATTTCATTGTGCACAGTTCTCTGTTTATTCAAACAGAACTGTGTGAGACCAACACACCCTTTAACTAAACAAAGAGACAGAAGCACGAGCTGGTTACACACCTCCTGCAGATCCTGTTTGGTGGTAAATGTGAACTTCATCGAATGCAAACCCAATGTAGTCTGGGTCATTCTCTCTCTGTTGAAATATTTTGTAGGTTTTTTTCAGGGGTATTGTTCAATCAATACCTTTAGACCATAGAATTTTCTTTTTTTAATAACTAGAGAGAAATTTCTTTCAATAGCTTTGTGCTAGTAGAGCTTAAGATACTTGCCCTTTAACTGATTTAATTAGAAAGACAGAGATGTGGTCTATGAAAAGTAATTTGAGCCCTATTTTCAAGTTCTGTGGTCAAAAAAGTCTGTAAGACTTTCATTGCAATGTTAAAAGTATAAATTGTTCTAACTTAAATTTTATGACTTTCTTCATGTCTTTGTAGTGGGTACCACTTCTCAAGAACAGGAAAAATCTAAACTATTTTACTTTCTGTTTCTTCAGTATTTGAAGAATACTGAAGTATTTGGGTTTGCAAGCTTGCAAAAGAATGATTAATTTAAAAGCAGAAAATGTTTTCCCTGCCTTTAAAAAAATTGTGCTATCTTTGTTAAAGCCAGTATTTTGGCTTTATACAATACTGCTTAGAAAATTGTCCACAGATTATACTTAGAAGTTTTGTTCTTCTATGGCCAGCATAATTTGAATATGCACTAACTTTTTCTACTATACTTACAGAAATCTTTATAAGGTAGATTTAACTTGAGTTGTAAAATTGCTATGGGAGAGCACAGTGCAGTTCTCTACATGTACATAGGAAGAAATCTATGTCCTGGCTCCTTCCTTCCCTGCTAACAAAACCAGTTTCTTGTGTTAAAACTGTTACTTAACTTAATTTAAAACTGTTAAAACTGCCACAACATAAAACTGCCAAACAACAACTATTGAATTGACACTTCATCATTCATACAGAGTGTTAAAATATGAAAATGTTGCAAAGAACCTGAAGAATGCATATATGTTCTACTCGTGCCTGCTTAAACATCTAGGGGGGAACAAATGATGAGTACAAAGCTTCGGATATTACCTTCTAGGTAGTGCTGTTTTAAAGACACCTTAACTGAAAATATAGGAAAAAAACCTTGTGTCTCAACAATACAGCCTGGAAGTTTGTGCCTGGAGGCATCCTATAGTCATGGCTGAGAAAGAAGTTTCTTTTACTTTGAATCTTGTTTTTATTCTGCTGAAATTTCAATGTAAATTGCTTAATATGTGGGTTTGCTTTTACAGCAAGGCTGTGAGTGAGCTGGTTTGGTGGGGTTTTTTGTGTGGTGTAATCCTGAGTAATCAAGATTTAAAGAGAAAACTGACGACCTTCAAAATAATACTTTCTCATAAATTTATCTGCCAGACTTTCTCTATGTATAGCCACTGCTGAATCACGTACACTTGAGTTAATCTTGCTATTTGCAGTTATTTACACTCAGCAAATGAGAAGGTTAAAACACACACACACATATGCACACACATAATGCCCCCCACTGCCGAAAGCCTCTTCATGTGCTATGCACTTTTCAGCCTGCATGTAACATGGTTTTTTAGTGTCCATGAAGTCCATAGGTACCCTATACGTGTGTCTAACTGCTGCCACTACATTTGTTACATTCCAGTAATCTCATTCAGTGTTGCTGAATGGGAGATCAAGTTTATCTTTCTAGAGGTGCTGTTGACTCTCCCCACCTTTATTCTTTTCCCCTCCTTGCTCTTACCAGTTTTAATCTCATCATGATGCATTTTGGTTTCTTTAGGCTCTGCTTTCTATCCTACACGTTCACTGAAACTGTCAGTAGGGATAAGAGGTGACACCTTAATGAAATTTGGTGAGGTGGAAGCTTTTATTTTTGTTAAATGAGTTTGTTGACAGAGGGAAGTAAGAGCTGTAGCTGCCTTGCATCTATAAGGGTTAGGAGTAGATTGTGCAGAACATGTGGGTAACATGTGGGCCACTTTGACTGCATCAAGTTGGTAGGTCTTTTAAATCTCTTGGTGAAGTCCTTGTTGTAGTGTTACATACATAGTCTTTTTCCAGGGAGCTGTCTAATTCTATGTAAATTCCGGTTCCATCAGCTGGAGGGGTTTTAAGGTCAACAACAGTTTCAGTTGACTTTTGTAAAGAATTTATTTTTGTTTTTAATGTTTCTGCAATACAAGAAGGATTATCCCCATGTGCTGTGCTGAAGGGCATGGAGAGATTTCTGGAAGATGACTCTGCAAACTGCATCTATTGATTGTAACAAGAACCATGCTGTGTTTCAGTTGCTGTCTGTAACTGAGATGGGGGGGACTCTTTAGGTGCATTGCACTTTCAGAGGAGATTTAAACTCCCTTCTTAATGTAGAGTTTTGAATCTGTATGCTGCGTTGACTTGCACACGCTATGTATGAAAATAAGAGCTTAGGCTGAATCTTTAATAACTGCAAATTTCAAGACTTCCTTGTAGGCAAATGCATGCACATATGTCATCAGTCTGCGAACACAGAAGCAGACTTGTTCATTTCACACGTAACAGGTGAGGTTTTGATACGCTGGTCAGCTGCAACTCACTGTTCCAAAGCAATGGTCCACATCCTTTGGTAAGGGCTATGCTAGCTCACCAATTTGCGTAACAGGAAGTTTCTAAATTACAAAACTATGTTGATAACCTGAAAATGAGCTATTTTTGTTTAGCAGTTATCCAACGAATTCCAAAACAAGCACTGTTCTAAGAAGTGACTCCTCCTGATGCTCCAGCAACCGTTATGTCTAGAGAGCAAAAAGCTTGGGTCTTTAACTGACAATAATTAGGCTATATCTCTCTCAAAATGAATTTGGCTCTCCAAATCTTCAAGTCTTGATTTAGATGTAATATATGTAATTTATATGTAAATTATCCTAAGTTATTCTAAGCATAACACTAGGGTTGTTACACTTGTTGGAACTATAGTCCAGATGGTGAAATGGTGGTTAGTGGTTTTAGCAAATAATGTCACAATATATATTGTGAACAACTTTTTTTTTAAAGAATTGTGATTAGCAGTAATCCAGACCAGGCTTCTTCTAAAAGTTGTTGTAAAAAGTGTTCCAAATACTCACTGTTGTATAAATAATTATAATAAAAATCACATTAGTAATGTACATGTACTAGAAAAAAAAAAAAGAGTCCATACCTTTAAAGGCAAGTGAAATAAGCTGGTTTTAAAGGTATGAATTTGTTTTCAGAGGAACTTGGAACTCTGTGTTCTATCTGGATTGCCTAGTAAAGGTGAAAACATCCAGAACCTGTTGGTTAAGTTCTGGCCTTTTGTTTTCAAACAAATATAGTGGTGGTGTGCTTCATGGTTCAAATAGTTTCTGATGTGTTTTTGATTTGCCTGGCTTTAAAACTTGATTTACTTTTTAATACCTGATAAAACTGAATGTTTTACATTAATTTATATCCTTTCTAAAACAAAAAATGCATTATCTATATTAGATTAACTTTGCTTTTTTATTAGGACAGTTCCTTGTTGCTATTTTCAATCCACACATGGGTCTGCATTAGAAAAAAGTAGATATTCAGTGAGTTTTGAATCTCTGAGCTTTTTGTATGGAAAATCTGTGAGTATTAAAGCCTTAAACTGTAAATGGCAAGGTAAAATGCACTCATCCTAACCTTTTCATTTTTCAACAAAGCGATGTACTATTGCCAAAACCAGCTCTGCAATGTATAAAGGTGGCCTTTACAACCCAAATCTTGAGAATTTTTTATTTAGATTTGGAATGAAATTGAATGGTACAGCCTTGTGGACTTCTAACATGTCCATACCTGAACTGTTTCAATTCCATACAGTGCTATATATCATTTTACAACTAAGCAAAATCCAAGTTATTCTGTGAGTACATTACAAAATCGTATGTTTTCTTTTATGAGCCTTCAGCCTAAATGCCTGAGTAGTTATTGAGTGTTCAACTGTTCATTACTAAGTCAAGTGTAGAGGACAGAAACATGTTGACTGAATCATCAATTGTGCCAACGTTTTTTTAAAACAAAGGCAGTAGAGCTTAGGCATTGGTAAGCTGTGATGGCTATTTTTAATACCACTCAAATAAGAAAAAATATTCCCACTCAACCTGAGGGTGGCAAAATAGTTCAGCCTTATTTAATGTGTAAGGAGCTACAAAACGGTTTTGTTTTTCCAACTTCTCCACAACTCTGCCTTTTCCTGTCCTGTTCTTCCCCACTCCACAAAAAAATCACTCAGCAGGTGCTCAAAGACGAGGGTTCCTCCTGCAGCCTGTTTCTCCATGCTGATGGTCATTCACCATCTTTCCCCTTAGCTGTCCTCCTCCTACGGTGGGAAGAAATGTTTGTACCCCTGAATCGACAAGGCACGTGCCAGAAAGAGACTTCCAGAATCTCTGCTGGGGTGCTGGGGCTGCCTCGCATACGTGGCTGTTATTTATAGCAGTGAGGACCTCTGTTGCTCTCGGTCCCCGGAGCGGGAGTGGGTGACACGCGAGGCAGCAGCAGCGCGCAGCAGCGCCTGCACAGGGCACAGTCATAGCAGGAGGAAGGGTGCGCTGACAGCACCTCTAAACAGCAGGCGTGACAGTCAGCATCTTTGGCCTACCCTGAGGAGCTTATCCCCTCCGGACCATTCAGTGCTAAATGCAGAGTTGGTGTTGAGTTCAGAAAGAGTTTGCTTGGAGGCAGCTGGTTTTGGCGGGGAGCGAGAAGGGCAGGAGGGCATTAATTCTTGCCTCTGAAATGACCTGGGTATCTCTGATGTCGTGTGGATTTTATGACCTTCGCACTGCCTTCATTGCAGCAGTAAGGAGACTGCCGAGAGGCATTAGTGCTTTAATTGCCTGCAGCTTATGAAATCAGGACCATATTTCAAAGGCCCTGGGTCACCCTTGAAGGGATAAGGAATCTGGCAGAGAGACTTTTAAGATGCTTTATTTAGTCTTCCTAGGGACTGTGTCTAAAGAAAAGTGAGGTCATCTTAGAGGGAGAAGGAGCTATTGACAGGCTCTGCGGAAGGAGACGTCATGTCCCCCAGTGGCTTGGTTGCCAGTATCACATTATCAAAAGCTGATTTGTACTTCACGGGTATTTGTCAGTGAAAGGATTTTGTTGTTTTCTCCAACGCATGCCCTAAATGATGAGTGCAGTTGCTCTGGTGTTGTGTTAGTACGCTCTGGACCCTGTACTCTTCACAATGTTTCATCTCTCTAGGTGTCACG
The DNA here is from genome assembly GCF_034619465.1 of Leptosomus discolor. Classification (NCBI taxonomy): domain Eukaryota; kingdom Metazoa; phylum Chordata; class Aves; order Leptosomiformes; family Leptosomidae; genus Leptosomus; species Leptosomus discolor. Next base: position 34,846,058 of record NC_141395.1, on the reverse strand, counting down.
CATGCAGCTATCTGGGCAGCTTGCATTTCGTACCTTAGCGCAGCAGTGCCTCCGGAGCTGAGAACGTCAGCCCAGGGAATCCTCCAAGGTCTCCACTTGGGTCTGGGCAGAGGATGCGGGGCTATGGTTGGAGGGGTTTTGGTCAACTACTTCGGTAAGCAAAAATTGTATTGGAAGATTTTTATTTAATTTGTTGAAGTTCTGATTTTACTGAACTACCAGCTTTAAACTGATTTATGCTTAAGGTATTGTTATGTTTTAAAGAGTAATACACTGTATAAATTATAGAATCATACAAGTGCTTAGGCTGTGAGGGACCTCAGGAGATCTCCAGTCTAGGCCCTTGATCAAAGTAAGGTCAGCACTGAATTCAGACCAGAGTGCTTATGGCTTTGTCCTATCAGCATTACAGATTGATTAAACATGCTATGCCTAGATATTTTTAGTATTGTGTGAGCAAATCTCCAACCTGATTGGTAAGTAAGATGAATGAATCTTTTGTTAGAGAATAGGTTGTAACTGTGCAGCCTCTTGATGAACAAATGAGAATCTAATTACTTGGTTAGGAATCCTTTGCAAAGCCTATTGAAGTGTTTGAGGGAGGAAAATGTAATGACACAAGCTAGTAAGAGTTTATATGGGACAATACATACCCGAGGAGTGTGTAATGCTGACTCATTTTATTAAGTAGGTAGATTCTCAATTTAGGAAAAAAATAAATCTCATTACAGGTCCTGCTGCCACGTTCAGAGGAATAGGGATGGCTTGTTTAGTGATTCTTCTTCTGTTTGCACTGATCCAGTGGCTCTTGGTTCCTGATGAAGAAGGTAAATATGCATGTCACTGAGACACTACAGAATTAGAGCTAGTGAAAAAAGGTATCTCTGAAGCTGCTTCCTGCAGCTTTAATTTTGTATGTTTGGTGTCAGTACTCAGATTTTGACAAAACAGATTGTTTTCAAGTGAGAAGTTTTTTCCTGAACATTGATAGAACTTGAAGTGGTGTGCTGCTGTTGTAAGAAGGGCAGCATTGGCTTCTTGGATGTCGATAGGAGGAAAGCATAACATATTTTACTACCTGTATGTCCTCTCAGTTCTGGGAATCCTTTAGATTAGTCGTAACAGCTGTAGTGAGTCACTTCAGTTGCATCAGCTCTTTAAGGTCGACTTGACCACTGCATGCTCTCATATTCTACCTGTTCAAGCCACCTCTGCCAGAAACTGTAGAGATGGCTTCAGAGGACACAAACTTTTATAGCTGCCTCAGTTCTGTTCTGGCACCTGAGAAATCTCCCCTCGGGTAGAACCTGAACTTTTTCATCCTCACCTTTATTAGTATAAAGGCTAACCAGAAGTGAAATACTTGATGCAAAGTTAAGGATTTAGCATAAGTCTAATTCTTACAAAGACAAAGCTGTGCGAATTGTGAAAAGTCATTAATTTTTGAGCTGTTTTTTACCTGAATTGGTAACTTTCCAATATGAGCTTTGAGTATACAAGTTATTTTTCTTTAGCTGGAATATTAAATGAATTGTCCTTGACTAGTTATCAAGTTGCCTGTACTGAATCGTTCAAATATTTATTTTGTTAGAATTTTCTTCACCTCTGTTCAAATGATAGTGGCAAAAAATGGGAAGGTGGAAGACTATTTGCTGCTTCAGTTTCCCATCAAATTTTGGTTAATTACATGTGAACCTACAAAAGAATAGTTTGTTCTTAGTGGCCTTATTCTATTTAGTTTGTTTCGGTCTTTGGTTTTCATTCAGTACATACTACCCGTCTTAATAGTGTGTATCTTAATTTTAAACATAGCAGTAGTTAGGTTGCTTTCAACCAGACTAGTTGGATAAGTAAAACTAAGCATGTGGTCAAGTGTGTGTAGGATTAGTCTCTTAATTTCTTCAGTATTAGAGAACATCCAGCCATTGCTTAAAATATCCAAGACTATCTAAGAGTCTGTAAACAAAATACAGTTTTATAATTTTGAAAAAAAAAAGAGCTTTTTAATCAGTAAAATATTTCTACTCAGAAAAAATATTTTCTCAAAATTTACAGAATGTGTTATTTACAGACTCATAGAAAACATACGAAGCTTAATACTTAAGCTATTACTTAAAGTATCCAACAGTTTCTAACAATCTGTTTAATTATTTTTTGTATAAAAATACTCTGGCTCTTCGAAATTGTAAGGCACATGAAGTTGGGTCATGACAGCCATTTTGTGGATGACATTTCAAGACAGTTGTCAAAACTATTTCAGATTATTGGAAGACCTTAGATGTAAAGGTCTGTTGGGATGTTGGGAGGATTTCTGCCTTTGCCTGGAACTCTGTGACAGATCCAGTGTCTCCTCCAGTGTGTGACTAACCTTGTTCTTTTCTCACTAGCTGCGTAACTCCATAGTAACTATGGAGGGATGGTGTATTTGTTAAATAAAAAATAGTAGTGAAGATGTAGAACAACTTCTTTAAGTCAAATCAGTAGGCTCAGAAATTTTAAGATCAGAAACAGCTGTTCTGATGATGTAGGCCGTGCAACTGTACCAAATGATTCCTGTTTGAAGCCAGTTACGAGTACAAGTAAGTTGTAAGATGCAGGATTATGCAGAGAAAGAAGTTTGCTACAAGTCTGAAAGTCTTATTTTCAGTTTGTGTATAACACGAAAATGACTTCTTCCATGTTACATGAAAATACAAATTTCTAATAGCTATCTGGGAACAAATGGACTGCTTTATACTTGTTAGCCCCTCCTGTTTATGCAGACATCTGAAATACCTTGCTGCAGTTGCAGAACAGCCTTGCTTGTAAGGCAACATCCGTGTCGTGTTTCCCTAACGAGATTGTGGCGTGTCCCACTCCTGGCTGTTTGTGCCAGTGTTCTGCTTTCAGTACAGTGATAACCGTATTATGAAAGCAAGAAACACTTAGTGTTCATTGTCTGCTTCACATTTTTTAAGCTCATTGGGTTTGCCAGTGATTTTCTTTTGTTTTAAACTTCAGAAAAGACAATGCTGGCAGAAAGGATCCCAGTGCCTTCCAGTCCTGTTCCCATAGCAACTATTGACCTTGTAGAAGAGCAATCAGAAGATATTATGCCTCGGACTGAGCCCAGACTCCCTCTAAAGAAAACTAAACACCAAGAAGAGCAAGAGGATGTGAACAAGCCTGCCTGGGGCATCAGCTCTTCTCCTTGGGTCACTTTAGCTTATGCTGTCTACCAGATAAAAGAAATGGTTAAACTATCCAAAACGAATCCAACTCCTGAGAATCAGCCTTTGCAGGTAATCTTCTAATGTACAGGAAGTTCTTACGTATTTGTTGGATGCTTGAAAACCTTTATAGCTGTGTAAATCTGTTAGTACCTGGCAGGTATTCTCTGTCAGCTTGTAACAAATTTGGAGTTGTGACACAGTAGTTGAAATACTGCATGAAATAAGAGTTGTTTTCTATGTACTGTACAGCAGGAATAACTATTTTTGTACCTATCACCTTCCTGAAGATGGGAGGAGAGGGAGAGACATAGAAATAGAGTCTTTGGTTTACAGGCTTGGATATACTTGAATTCCCTTCAAGTTTACATTTGTTTTCATAGTAGTTGGAATGTGCAGGTTATGCATTTTGCAAAATTTACAAGGTGATAATTGAACATGAAGGTGCACAGCTGCTTAACAGAGTGTAAAATTACTTTTATTTAGTTTTGCTTCCTTGGGTGATGCTGTCAAATGTCTACATGGTTGCAGAAATAGGTGTTCGAGACAACTACTGATGGGATACAGAGCCTTCTGTTCAAATAAAGTTAATATCTCTTTTTTTTTTTTTTTTTTTTTATCTAGAGTTACACCAGATCAGAGCCATTCTGTGACTTAAAATGTCTGATTGCTGGTGCTTACTTTACACCATTTCCCTTCTGTCCAGTCTCCCCCCAGCATACATTGTAATAGCTACATCAATGATTAGATGGGCTTGGATCTTGAACTATCTTCTAACGCTTTGGACATGCCTTTCAGAATGGAGCTGCAGCATACTGCTTAAGCAAAGTAGGGAAATGCTGTCAATGCAAGTTTTAGAACAGCATGGTTAATATTAAAACCACTGTGTTCACCAGTCTGGAAGGAGTGAGTGAGGTTCCCTCTTACGCACCTTGTAGGCGTAAATACAGAAATGCTTTTTCCACAACTGCTGTCTTTAGAAATGGGTGATTTGGGCTATTAGTGTGAATCAGCAGAGCAGTGTGTGTGGGAATTTCACCTGGTCAGCGATCTCCTGCCTTTCTTATTTGTCTTTATTCTTGAAAATATATTTACAGGGATGTCTGCTTTAGGTTGGTTTTGGTTTTTGTTCGTTTGTTTGTTTTTGAACTTCCCTGAGTCAAAGAACATGTCTTTTTTACAGTAACACTGAAGATATCACTGGGTCTCTGACATCAATGTAATTTGTCCGGACAAACCGCTCTGTTTTCCATTGATAAATGTCCTCAGGGTCTTGGTTAGTATAAGCTGTCCCCTTTTAAAAAGAGAGATCAGAGAAAAGCAGTCGCACAGAACTTGTGCAATGAACATGGAAAGAAAAGAATGTTTTGCAGTTGTGTGGTGTCTGAGAGGGACTTGTCCAACACTGCTGGACACCACCCTGCCGCTTCACTGAGAATTGCAAAGAGGCCAGAAAGGCTCTCATACCTGTTGGCATCTCTGTGGCACATGATCTCTTCATTATTCTTTGCCTCCTGTAAAAATACAGTGCCAGTATGAATGTTAGTTCTTGTTGATGTGCCAAAATTCAGTGCTCCCCATTGTGTTATTTTACTCATTGTCTGTGTTCTTCAGAATCTCTTATCCCCGTTTCATTGCCCCAAAAGGACAAACCTTCTCCAAAACATTTCAGGTTTTGTGCTCAGTCATTTATTTTAGGCTAGTGATACTAAAATACGGAAACTAGCAAAAGGCTGCCCAGCTCTCTTACTGGATTTGTTAAATAGCCTACTTAAAATAAAAATTGATCATTTGGAAGGAGGGTCAGTGCACAGAAAATGGAATTAGTGACAAAAATTATTCCTTATTTCATTAAGATTTTAGCTTGATTTTGCTTACACTCCTCCAAGCCAAGGGACATACTTGCCATATTTGTTATTCTGCAGTGCAAAACTAATCATAGATAGTGTGTCATCTTCTAATATGAAATGTATTAGTGTGACAGCTTGCTGTTTCAACCCGGGGGAATGTAACCGGTGTTTAAATATGCTCTTACATTCCTTAGTAAGGCCTGTTTGAGTAGACTGGATGGAATCACGCATCAGTACTGCAAATGTTCTACCATTCATGACGTCTGAGCCATATCTTAGGGAGGGGGGGAACTGTTGAGGAAAACTATTTAAGGAGCCTGGAAAAAATTTATGTAATTGTTTGGTCAAAATAATTAATCTTGTCTGAACACTGTGAAGTCCAGTTAATTGTGTGGTTTTTTTCCCCTTGAAACACAAAAAGTTTGTTTTTTGCATGCTTCTTGGGAAAGTGCAGTTAGGAAAAGAGATGGAAGGTAAGCTACTGTCTGCTTGCTATTAGTGTCATCTCGATTTAAATGTACTACTTTTGCTTTGCTTCTTTAAGTTTGATTTGTTATGTTGCGGGCATTCAAAGTGAGTGCTTTGTGAATTTCCAGAAGTGCCTGAATGCATCTGGGGGTATACCACTGGGGATAGCGTCATGAGTGTTTATACTTACTTTTTGCCTGCAATCCTTTTGCCTCTCTGTAGAAAATCAATGAGAGTTGCAGCGCTTCATCAGCAAGCTCAGCAAGTCAACCCCAACATCCAACAGGTTCTGGGCAGTCCAGAAATTGTTCAGCACCAACACCTACAGCAACATCCAGTTCCCAAGTAGATGGCGACCCCATCGTGTCGGATCATGATGCTCAGCCTGCTGCTGCAGGGCCTTGAGATGCCCTCATCTTATCAAATCCAGTGCATGGAATTCTGCTTCTCACTCGGGAAATGCTGGAGTAGGAGCTTAAAAGTAGGACTTCCTTCATCTTAACGATCATAATGTGATGCAGTGCAAGCTTTTAACTATCTAAAGAATATTCATATGGCTACACAGAGCAACATGAGCAGGGAAACCAAAAGTTTGGAATTCTTGAGGGAAGTGATGTGGCCCGATCTAACGGTAGGAAGAATTCTTTGCTACTTTGCTAAATCTGAGTCAAGTGTTACCGTATTTCTTTGCAATCTATATAAAATCCTCACTTGTTGAGGCACAGAGTGTCTGACTTGATTGGATAATTTTCTTTGAGTTTCCCAAGACAAAATGAAAAGACTTTGTAGGAGAGAAACTAAGTATCCCTGCATCATCTATTAGAAAATACCGGATCCAATAAATATAGAAACAGCATGGAACTGTCTCTGTAAAGGTTTCTCAGAAACAGAGTAGCTTTAGGAAGCATCTCTTAATATGGTGATGGATTAAGTAAAACAACACATATTCAAGGAATATGTTTTTGAAGCTGATGTTACCTTGTTCAAGATAAAGGTTTAGTTCTGCAAAGCGAAGATTTTTGAACTGGAGTTTTAGTGAAACAAAAAAGCTGGAGGAAGGCTTCTGAAGTTCACCTCTGCACTTGCAGCCCTTCCGTTGGGCACAGGTTGCATGCGTTTGGTTAATTTTAGGTTTGGTGTTGTATTGAGACAGGAATCTTTGATCAAGATTGTACAACCTGAGAGTGATCAAGGGTTCCAATGGACACACTGTCTTTCTGGGGTTTTACTTCATCATTTAGACAATGGTTTATTTAATGCAGTGTAGTTACTGTGGTTATTTATTAAGAAAACAGTAAGCTTTAAGTGCCTAGGGAAGGTGGGGGGTGGGGGGGGTCACCTAAAAATCTTAACAATTAGGATTATAGGGGCAAAGTTGTTGATGCAGAAATCAAGTAGAGCAGGAGATTCTCAGGAGGACGCAAACGTAACTAATTTGCAGTAAGTTTAGGAAATTTCTTTGCCCAATGTCAATACACTGGAAGACTTTAGATTATGTTTTGTTATGTTTTTCAATATTAACTGTGGCCAGCTCACTTGTTGGTGCATAGTGAAAATTGCTGCTGGAGGGAAATCCTTGGGCTCAGGGAGGAGTTGGGGGGGGTTAATCAGGACAGTGTTTGGGGCCATTTGCTTATATTAATAGCTTGTTCCTGGGAGATGCTGAGCACTCAGCTTCTGAGGGACAGAGTGAGTATTGCTCAGCCCGCCTTGAAATCAGATGTATGTGATGTGTCAGGCCTTCCATGGGGAAGGTGCGTGCTGTGGGACTGTACGGTGATCCGGAGGCAAGGCTAACGGGAGCACAGGGTTGGGGGAGAGGAAGATGGCAGCAGGCTAAGCAGGAGAGGGGTTGTGCAGTTTTACCCACGTTGACATCAGGTTAGCCTGGCCAAAGGGGTGTCCCATAGCTGTGCTTTAGCTGTGCTTTTAGAAGAGTTCATGTTCTGGTGGTGCCTGGGACCAACACCATAGACAACAAAAAGAAACATCGATGACTAGCCACTAGTTAACTTTTTTTGCACTTGAACTTAAATGTACTGTACTCACGTAAATCCTCATGACTTGTCTAAGTGTCCTTTAAAATCAGAAATTTATTTATTGTATGTTTGTATCACTTGGGGGACTGAACAGGTGATAGGACAAAGGATGCTAAAAATCATCTGGAGGCAAACCAACCATTTGTTGAGCTCATGCTGTATGGTGTTACCTCAGCTGCTACTGCATAGCACCTGGATTGTGAGGTGAAGAGCTTGTACACTGTGTTTACACTTCAGAATTGTGTATTTGAAATGCCTGCTCTTTTTGGAATTGTATAGTCATTCTGTGTTGCAAAATGGACATGTACACCTGGGTTTTGATATTTGTGAACTGTAAAAACTGTGGTAAGAAATATAAAATACCTGTAATGTATTTAATAGTATCAGTCTGAACTTTTATTACATTTGCTCATGTTATGGTGCCAGCAGTGAACGTAATCACCTGAATTGAAAATAATTCAATGACTTTTGGGTAGGTTCACTGGAGGATATTGCCTGGAGGGTAGTGAACCTAGAGCCTGCGAACTACTCCGCAGTGTTAAAATCTGTTTTGTGATAAAATCCAACTGTAAGCACAAATTCCCTCCTGTGGGGTGAGGGGAGCGTAAGGGATGCACACCAATGTGCATCATAAACAGGCTGATAGGGAAGTATGTAGGACATCATGACCCTAAGTCAAACTGGATTACATTTGTCACCTAGCAGTTTTGAGACAGAGGCTACTAAGTGCCAGTCATGTCAGCTTGTATGGAAATACTTCCAGTTTCTATTTCTGATTAATGGAATATGTTTGCACTATTGCACCTGCCTTATACATTAGCTCATGTCTCTGGAATTTATTTTTCTTTCTGGCGTGGGATTTTTTACTATTTCAACTGCTTAACTTCCATGTGTACAAAAGCAATGACAGGGGGAGATCTTAGTTTTGTTTTGCTGTTTTCATGTGTCTAACTGCCAGGCTTCACTTGTCACCTTATGAATTTGGCTTTGTGGTGGTTTGGATCTGTCATGAGTGGAGCATGGCAAGTTCCTTCAGGGACATGCATTGGAAGTAGAGGGGACACTCTATTTTGGAGCAACCACAGCTAAATGCAGTTACCGTTTCTTAAATCTGCAACAAGGGAGAAAACCTTGGGACGTACACACGATTTGCTTGGCTCCTCCTTGTCATATGTGCTGCTATTCTGAAGAGAGTAAATGCATACGGGAGGAGAACCACATAGTTGAAAAATACTTTTATTTAAAAAATCTTGAAAGTACAAGACAGTATATAAAGTATGCTGTACCATGAATACAAAATAAATATGAAATTGTAACTTTTTTTTAAACACCATGAAACAGAAGGTAAATGTAACTCATCATTAAGGAAGAAAGGCTTCTGTAACTGTGAAGGCAATGGACTAACATCTAGATTCTGTTCCCAGATTTTCTGGCTGAACACTGGACAGTACTTAACAATTGTGTTTCAGTAAACCTGTACAGTCTCCGTATATCACAGGAGCACTGTGCATGTAAACTCACTGTTGGCAAAGGGCTCAAATGACAGCAGTTGGTTTTGGTGGGGTTTGTTTATGAAATGCTTCCCATGTTGGAACAGCCTTGGGAGGATTTTTAAGGTCAGTATCAGCTAGCCGCTAAAGTTGTTATCTTCCTCATACGTTGCTGCACTCCTGTCTTGGATGTGGTTTTCTGCTCTATACTTTGGATAGTATTTACCCATCCCTGGCAAATGATGGACTTCACAGCTGCAGAAATTGTGGCTTGATTTTTTTTTAATTTTATTTTTATTTTCCCCTTGTTGGAGTAGGTGTAACTGGTATTGTTCTAAACAATTTAGAAAAAAGGGAGAGTGTCTGAAAAATGTAATTGCCTATTTTTGAGGGGCTTTTCTGTTTAATGTATTACTTAGGTAAAATATTATCTTAATATATTATCTGGGCTATTGTATATAAATACATATTATGTACTTACGGAAGGATAATCATCACTACCTCAGTAAAGAGAGGAAATCCAGAAAAACTGTGGGTTTAAGCTAGGACAAATCTGATTCTCCCCCTTGGCCTCTAATCATATGCATGTGAGTTCTTGGCTAACTACAAAGTACGCTGAAAAAACCCTGTATACTTCAAAACATGCAAAAAACATTTAACATTAAGACATCTCTTCAAGTACCCTTTTCTGACTAATCTCTAATAATTTTAAGTACTTCATTTTCTCTATGGCGACACAGGCAAAGGTAAATGTAAAATATATCTTTAGTCTACAAAGATCATTGTTCGGGGGGATGCTTCCATCCTTCTCCCAAACCATCAAAGATAATGGTATTTTCCTGCATTTCCACAACAGCTAATGCTTCCAGCTTCTCACTAGTGACAGACCCCCCCAAGCCAAGCCTGACTTCCAGCATGCGGGTGGCAATCTAATTGTGAATTGGGTAGCAACAGCCTCTCTTTAAGAGGTGAGTCTTCCTGCTAGTGTCCTTCCTGAACAGAACTCTTGCTCTGTTTTTGAATGTTGTGGACTTAACAGTGAATGTGTTTTGGATCACCTGCTTGACAGGGCTTCTCTCTGCTAAACATGCTATAGATTCTGCCTATGTATTTATAAATTTACAACACAAAAGGATGTCTTTGCTGTAAAATGGAAGAATTCCTTTTAAAGTGAAGCGATATAGAGGAGGAAGGACCATGTAAGTAAGGCTTTCAAGCACCAACTCTGAGTCCTGTTTTATACAGAGCAGCTCTTGGAATGTGGTATGGCAGTGCTTCTTAGCACTGTGAAGAGGTAACGGATTTTCTCCCTTGTCCAGCAAAGGACAACGAGAAACCATGATAGTCCATGCACTGCTGAAGTCATGCTGCATCACTAGGCATGTTACAAAGAAACGACATCCCTTTCAAAGCAATTATATCCTGGTCTGACATGCCATTCTGGAGAGCTAACTGCTTCCCACCACTGGCAATTCCTGCGGGGGTTGCAAGGAGCCAGGTACCCCTCCCTCCATATTTTGCCAGGAGTTACCTTCTGCCTTTCAATGAACGAGCAAACTATCAAGTACTCTGAGGACAGTGGAGCTGTATGTCAGTTATCTGTACTCCCAGGTATGTGGTTACAGCACCACTCCAGCTCTGCTGACAGCAGTTCCTCCAAGCAGCTGAAACAGCCTCAGCCTTTGTTGTCTTTTCTGGGCCATTGAGAGGCCTGGAATGGACAGCAGCACCTGCCTGAGGTAAGGGGACAGTGAAATAGAAAGCAACAGTAAAAATACATTTGGGGATGGAAATCCTCTCCTAAATCATCTGCAGTTGTCGGAGGCGGAGAAGCAGAGAACTGAAGAAAGGTTCAGCAGAGGGACCTGTAGAAGAGGGAAGAAGAGTATGTGAAGAAACAAAGATATGGAAAGAACAAAGTGCAATATAACTAAAGCAGAGACCGAGAACAGAACCATACAAGCAGAGGGTGAAAAGTCAGGCAGGGTTCTGAGGAGTAAAAGGAGCTTAAAATAAACGTGGAGAGGCAAAATGAAGCTAACAGACAGCAAGCCTACCCAGAAGAGCAAACCTTGTCCAACTGTGTTAAGTCTCTATTGATCCGTAGCACTGAAAAGTCTCACAAACAATAAAAACAGCTTATCAGCACACTAACAGTATTATTAAAATTGTTGATGCAAAGGGTACTTAGTAAAATTAGAGAATTAATAATGGCTTCTCCTCCCACTAGTGTTCAGCACAGAAGACTTCACAATGAAAAGGGCCAGAACGGATTCTCTGTTTTCTTAGAGGTAGTATCTTTGGAAAAACAAGGCATCCTGGTGGGACAGGCTGCTGACAGTACTTGCTTTGGAGGTAAGCCACATTTACTTCCCCAGTTAAAGTACCAATACCATGAGAATCCTCTTCACTTGAACAGTCCCTGTGGTTTCCTTCTGTTGCTCTAATCAGGCAACATCAGTGATACAGGACAGTTTTTTCAAAAACCCTTGTTTGTCCACGAGCAGCCACAAGAAATCACCAAGCATGAGTTCTCAGTTTGTATCCTTCCTTTCTAGGATGAATGTGTTTTCCCTCTCCTTTTTTTTTGCTCTCTTTCTCAAAGCTCAGAGCAACTCAGTAGCATATGGAAATGAAATTCGTTTATGCATTTCATCTTCATCCTCCTCATCTCCTTCATGGATGGAACTGGCTGGATCATCTTGCTCAGATTCTGTCCTTGTTTCAAAGAGCTGCTCTTCCAGGAAGAAGCTCCCAATGCCGTATTCCTCCTCATGCGCCTTTGTTTCTGCAGGTGAGACGTGGGGAGATCCCAGAACAAAGCCTGCAAACCTGCCAGATTTTTAAAGGGAGAAGTGATCAGCTGAGAAATGAGAAAAATACTGTCAACACAGGGGGTACTGACATGCCCACAGGCAGTACACATGAGGGGAAGCTGCAGCATGAGCTAAGGAGTCCTGAACAACAGTGTAAATTGCAACGGATGGCAACAACCCTGAAGACTTGTTTTCCTGCCTCATCTTTTCAGTCTTTTCTATATAAGTAACTTTTGTTCTTCTGGAGGCCATCTGCAAGGTCTTGTGACTAAGCAAGATGATCAAATGTCATTTTCTCATCTTGTCGGTACTCGTGGGGTAATCCAGAGCAAGCATTTGTACAGATGGATAGATGGTACTTGAGCCTCTAAAAATAAATTAAAGCTGTAGCATATTTGAGGCAAAGGCTGTAAGAATTCAGGTAAGTTGACATTGCTAATGAAAGGAAAAGCGGTGAGATCTTTGCATTCCTACATTGCTGCACTACTGCCTCGCTTCTGGTAGCTGCATACATGCTCTGGGCAAGCTGAGCTAAGGTCTTGCCAAAGACTTGCTTTGGGGGAATCTGGAGCTGCAGAGTGGGAATTCTGCAGCCGCTCCAAGTAAATGCCAAACTGGAGGTCTGGCAGAACAAAGCATGAACTTAGCCCTGTCCCTATTTCAATTCGCCACAAATCCTACTTTCAGTGGGCAACTGTGCTGAAGAGAGAGAATGGAGCTGGAGGTTTCTGGCAAGTGTGTGGGAACAGACGGCAGTTCTGACACCTGGCTAAGTGTCGACAGCATCAGAGAAATGTAAGAAAAAGGAAATGCAGCTACATTCTGGAGTTCTGGTAAACTGATCAATAATTTACATTTTAGACTTAACATTTCTGAGAGATGAATGTTGTCACCTCGTTCTTCTTGGAAGCACTGTTAGTCTAAATGGGGAACAGCATTGGACTGGCTGTTTTACAGGTTTGCGTTTTGTTCCACTGTCTTCTGATGCTTAATGGAAGCTTGAAGGGGTACTCAACTTTAAATAGGGCTTCTGTTGGTTCTCCTTTTAATTTTTGTATTTTTATAGCGAACAGGTCATAAGGACTATATTAACTAAGTGATGGCTAGAAAATACATGTGTCTCAACTGTTTGTGCATTTGGCAGTATTTTGCTTTACAATACTGCAGTGAGTTTTCACTTTTTGTATCTTTCAGTCATGCTACAGAATACAAGTAGCTTGGAAAATAAGCTGGTTTAACAGTAAATCTATAAAACTTGGCAGACAGACTGTCTGTGTGCCTATCCAAGGAAGATGTTCTGAAACTAGATTTAAATTTTTATTGATTAAATTCCAAGCTGACTGAGGCTTCTTTGAAATTGTGACTCTTGGTTCTGTGGCAAAGACCAAGTCTTTGTGGCTGAGTAATATGTGGAACTCTGCTTTTTATATCTTGAAGTTTTGGGTTTGATGGAAATACGCTGCTATTATGAGTAATTTTATATTCTGCAAGATTCTCTGGCTGCACTTATCTGACCCTTCCCAACTCATATTTGTCGTAAGTTTGTCTCATAAGCTGTATCTGGAGTAGGTCTTCTACCTGTTACAGTTCTGAGGTGTAGTCACTGGTCTCTTTATCTATATTCTTGGCCTTAGATACTGGTTGATACTTCAAGTAATACGATTCCTTGGCTGTGCAGGCTTGGAGAACTTAGTACAGTTAATATCTGAGCATGTATCTTCAGCCTGCCCCAATTTTACACAATGTAAAAGTGTACTGCTCTAAAAACTGAAGAAAGGGGCATTTCACTGGTTAGACAGCCACCTGGGTCACTGTGTAGGAACTTACAAAGGCACTGTAGGAAGTGTGTAAGTTTTAAGGAAAGCTGCCATCACCATGAATTAGCTGTGAATGTGCACAAGTTCTCAGTAATTTATGGTCAGGGAGGAATAAACAGGCAATACCACCAGCAAGGTGTGGCTTGATCTTTAGTGGGATTAGTCAAGAAGATAAAACTACTCTGCATGCAAGATACAACGCACCTGCAACAGTGCCTGAAGCAGCATTTCAGTCTGCTGTGTAACAGTGTCTGTACAATGTGTTTCCCATTTTAAAGAAGCCAGATTTTCTTACCTATGGGGGGACTGGAGTTTGGATACAGCTATCCATGATGGGAAGTCAGGGTTCCTGCAGAATGAGCGTAGCTCCTCCAGAGCTCTGATTGTTTCTGTTTCACCTTGTTCTCGATACTCCTCTTCAGTAAGGCATTTAAACACTAACTTTTTTGATTTAAAGTGATTCTTCATTTTTCTAGAATGAAATTAAAACAATTAGTATTTCTGAGGCCTTCTGGCAGATAGTTATTGCTTGTCCTTTTTCTCTACTACCTACTATTAACATGCATTAATCACTTTTATCCTTTAAAGAGAATGAGCTACAGTCTCGCATTCAAATTTTAGGACAAGGTATCTAATGTTTGCTAGCCTGTTTACCCTAGGTCTTAACCAAAGTTGTAGAATTCCACAGAATGGTATCTAATGAGCTTCAAATGAGCTTTGGCTCAGGTGCTTATTGTGTCCACATGGACTAAAATCTCATAGAATTAAATAGCAGGTTGCTTGCTCAGCCATTTCTAGGTGCAGTATGCAAAATGTGTCTGTGCAGAGACTTGGGCTGAACCAAAATCCAGTCTGCATATGTAACTTCGAAGATAAGCAATGCTCTAAGTCTGTTATGAGTTGTTCATGTTGTTTACTAGATCGCTTCTCTTAAATCCTGCTTTAAATTACAAAACTGAGTAGTCTGAGGCGAAAATGTTTACAATCTGATGTTTAGCTGCTACGTAGTGATGTATAATATAATTAGGTATCAATTAGAAAGTGTGCCATGTTCTGTTCCCTTCTGTCAACTGCTTTCAATTTAAATGTTGTGATGAAGTTAAGATAAGCAAGGGCTGGATGCCCATAAAACTTTCAGCTCTGCATAAAAACACCTGCTCCAACCAGCAGCATTCAACTTTCCTCCTTATTGCCCTGGAAAGCAAGAATGAACTGTGCAGGTCAAACAGTAAAGGTCTCACTGGTTCAGTGGGATCCGTACTGCTTTTAACAACAAAGAACACAAATTTCTTGTTATTTTGATATATGTGCTGCTCTGAACTGTGCATCTGGCGTCATGGCCTCAGTTTGCTGCTACTGCTTAGTGTTTTGAGACAGACAAAAAAAAAAAAACACAACAAAACACCAAACAAAACCTTATCATTCTCCTAAGAGAGACTTGTAGAGCTGTATTTCAGTGCTTTTTGGCTTCTATCAAGCCAAAGGTCCACATGGAGAACAAACTACAGTGCTTCAGGGTAACACAGGTATGTTCTGACTGCTGTGAACTCGTAGCTAAATCTGACTGATTTCAGACTGAGCTGAGCCTGTTTACATCAGGTAAGTATTGATCTTAGATGTTGCTTTTGAAATGGTTGGTGCTTCTCAGCTGCAGGCAAAAACCAGTCTTTGACAAATGTTAAATTCTACCTAAAATAAAAAAGCTTCAGCCTAGTCCACACTTCAACATCTAAAAAGAGCACAAGAGCAAAGCAATATGTTCTTCAAAATTAACAGTGTAAAAAATTTTAAAAAAAAAAATTGTGTTTTATTCTTCTGGTTATGCCAGTCTTTGCCTCTTCCTGGTTCTCTGCAGGTCAGCAGAGGTCCACAGCTACGGGACAGTCTGCACTAAAGACTCTTAATCTGGGTGCCATCACTGAAGGTTAAAACCAGATGGAAATTGGCAGGACTTTTTGCAATCTTCACTTGAGTGTTGGACTTGTGCTAAAACATGCTTCAAATTCAAGGATGAGCAAACACGTTGCTCTCATATTGCTAATCAAAATATTTAGCAAAGGTCTACGTATTGTAAGCAGTTCCCATTCCAACTGCCACAATATAAATGGGGGTCTTGGAATACAGGGGGATGTCTCCACAGTGATAACAGATTGTTTCCACAAAGTAAAGGTAGATACGTACATCTAGGATAATAACCCTGGAAAACTTAAAATCAATGGAAACTGTTATTTTTGTTGATACAGGTTTTTAGTCTCTGAACTCTACCCTATCTAACCTACAAGGACTGTCACTTTCTAACATCTGCTTCCTCAGTGGTAGTACACAGTTTTATCCTGTAAGATTCAGTACGAGTTACCTGCAGATTCTCTCCCTACACATGAAGCCAAGGCAGAATTGCTGCAGTTAATCAATCGACCAAACGGAAATGTCTTGGTTACCATGTGCTGCAGACTAGAAGGTGCTACATTTGTACTTAAGAGCGCAGTCACATTTCTCTGTTCTCCATAGAACAAAACTCGTGCTTAAAACTGCCAAATGGAAAATAATTAAATTCCTGTGTCTCGCGGATTTAAACCTTCGCTATTGCAGCTCTACATTTGGTAAAAATATGAACTAGTACTAGAAGGTCATAAATCATTATTGAAGTGTAAGAGTATTTCATTATCAGCCTCCAGTATTTCCTGGTGATACAGGGACTTGAGACTTTCACAAATACATACAAACCTGCTGATGTGACAAGCAGCACCAAGGGGGTAACACAGGCCTTTTGAGCAGAGGCTGACTGCTATTACGGCATATGCAACTTGAGGTACGGTGACACCACAATACATCAAGACAAAGGCTGTCAATTGTAACGTCCATGCGAACAACGTTATGCTCAGTTCAGTGGTAAGCGGTCCATGCTGATAGCAAATGGCAAAGCTGCTAATTCCGACAGCCAGAAAATACCCTGTAGAAACAGAAAAGGAGGACACAGAGAAAAAGATGCAAACTACCCATATAAACTTCATTACTTTGATTCACAAAGCTTGCAGCTGCTGTGAGGTATAGCCTGCTGTTTTGTGTGTTCTTATGGATACCTGCATTAGGTTGTATGTGCTTTCTATTTCAGAAGTGTGCAAAGAGTTCACAAGGTGATCTGTGAACAGCCTTTGGCTAGTGCTACGAGCTGCATGTGAATTCTCCCCATGCAGGAATGTCAAGGCAGGTGCCAGAGGAATAGATCTGTCAGCCCCTGCAGCCACATCCAGTTAGCAACGTATGCATCCAGTTCCCAACGTATGCATCCAGTTCCCACATCCAGCAAAATACAAACCAGCATAGCTGCCCTTTGGCTGTTACAGGGAAAGTCCGTAACGGCAAATCAATGAACAAACAGTACTGGCAAAATCCACTCTTGAAGCTGCTACTGGCACAGTGTTTCAGGCTCCTTATTTAATGATACAGTGTGAGTAAATGCTTATTTGAGTGCATTAGGAACCTCTGGAATATTCCAGTGTCTATGGCTTAGGAGAGAAAAGTACTCCACAAATGAGTCACTTTTGATTTTATTTTTTATGGGCAGGTATTCATCTAACCACTAAATTAAACCAGATTCTGCAGCACATTTTTTTATAATATTCTTACCCAACAAGTAGTTTCTGTATTCAGACCACAACCACTGCATATTCTCTTTAAAGCAGTACATAAAATATAGAGAGGATATCCAGCAGCCACTCATTAAGATCCAGAAAGTACTGCGCTGGAAATTAAATTTAAAAAAAGAAAAAAATTTTAAAAACCTTTGAAAAATAAAAAACTTTCAAGTCAGAATCAGGACCATTGGGTGCAAGGGAACTCACATCAAAACCAGATGTGACATTCATTAGACCTATAGGGCTTATGATCTGTGTTACACTTCCACCGTACAGTGCTCCATGCGCTACAACCAAACACTATCAATTCTAAGCAGAGCTACTGATCTCTGTATTGGTGTGTCGTGTCCCGATGTCGTGGTATAAGCCTATCGCAGTGTATTCCCAACTAATGTATCTCAGCAATACTGTAGGCATGCACAAACTTTGTAAAAGTAAGGGAAAAATTCATTTCTGCCTTGCAGTGAATTGTCTCTGGTGAACGGAAGAGAATCTGTCTCAGTTGCCACTAAAACTACATTTTGATTTAGACTGATTCATGGATTCAGAAGTAAGCTTAGCTCCAGTCCAATAAAAATAATTTAAGTTTAAGAATAAATTCTTCTTCTACATCACCAATCTCCTGTTTAAAGTAAACTCAGGAGCAAGCTAACTAGAACTTGATTCTGACCTGATTATATTTACTTGACGCAAGAAATCCTGCAGTCATTTCAGTGGAATTACCTGGCCACGAGACCAGAGCAAGGTCAGAATCTGGCTCTGTACTCTTCACTTCCTATATTATGATGTTGATGATTGTTACTATTTTGTTTTATAAATGTAGATTTACCCTTGGAATAAACCTTTTAAGTGTCAACAGGACAAAGACTAGAAGAGCAAGAACACCCAGTATTATTCCAGAAAGGTAAAAGAAGTTGGTACTCCTGTAAGAGAACAAGAGAGAATAGAGTGAGAAGTATAATTTGTAATTGGTTAGGATGCCAACACTTGTAAAAACAGCAGTGATCTTCAACAAGAACTTAACACAGCTGTAAATTAGCGTTGTAGGTACATAGTTAACAGGCCCAGTTTAGATATAAATCCCTATAAGGAAAGATTCCCAACAGATACTTAAGGTCACTGGAGTTGTTACAGGCTAGGAGATTGTGTTGTTTTTTCTTAAAGCTCACACTATTTCTACTTTCATTTACCTTCTAGTTTTTAGTAATACCATTTTCGTCTATGTACCGATACGGTTCTGTACCGCAAGAGAAGTTTTATTTTTTAATGTAAATGTATTTTTTAAAATGTAAAAAAACCCTCCACAAACCCACAGGGTTTTTTATAAGCTTATGCATGTATAAAGTCTGACTTTGTAATTCAGAGTTAACTCTATAAAAGCTATTGCTGCTCTGCTTGTTTTAGAGATGCCTCCTGACAATTAATTTGTGACTCATTTTGCTTTGAAGTCATGGGACACATGTTTTGCTGTAACAGTAAGTATCCTTCCTTACATGCTACGTAAAAGATGCATCAAAAGAATGATGGGGAAAGGCTGGCACAAAGGTGGAGGCAGACAGGGCCCCAGATGAGCTCATCCTAAGCATTTCTCGCTGCAGGAAGGCATCATTTATAACATATGCAGCAGCACTCAGCGTTCTGATAACCTCCCTGGTCTACAAAAGGGAGGGAGAATTTTTCTGAATCCACACACTTGCTTGCTGAGGATTGTCTTGGTGTCACCCAGTGCAGGAAGCTTGGATACAAGAACCCTAACACAGCTAAGTGATTAATAGATCGCAGCACTCCAAGATATGTCACAATCTGTCCAAATACAAGTGGTATGAAGGAGTTTTAAATTTATGTTCGGTTTCCTTATTTCACTTTCCCAAAGAACCCTGTCTCTCTAGCTTAGAAAACAGACCAAAGGTGCACAGACTTTGGGAAAGAAGGTGAAAAACCAGCAGCTAGTACTCACCTGCTCAGGCTGTTTGCAAAATGGAACAGAAAAATTCCAGCTACAAACAAAAACAAGAGCTTTCCATCTAGCACTAAAAAAAAAGGGGAAAAAAATAGAAATGGACTTTAGACTAATTCAATCTGCAATGTTGATTATATAAAGTATCAACAGAAAAGTCCCAAGCTTTTTACCGAAGAGATGGTACATTCAGTAACACTGGCAATACTAATCTATCTGTAATCTAAACTGAAAGCTTTTTTACTTACTTTCTCGTTTCACACTCACAGTGTACGGTTCAGTTTTGAAGGGCTGTATTTTGAAACAAATATCCTCTCCATACTGTTTTATGCTTATGAAAGTTTCTGTAGATGTCTCTGGTTTCCAGATTTGAACAGCACACACAGCAAACTCAAAAACAGTTTCTGAATTACGACAGTTGCTTTTTTCTGAAATAGGCTCAAACCTGAACATTTCTCTGCTGTTGACTTTTATCTAAAAAAAAAAAACAAAACAGAATACAGAGAGGTAGCTCAGAATCACTGGGGGTTTTTTTGTTTTTCTGAACTATATAGCATGTAAGACAGAGACATAATAATGAAAATCAGTACAGAGAGCTCGAGAGTAAAACACTAGTGTGATTCTTAGTTGATTAATATTGATTAGTGGTATTATGCAGAGATTAATTGTTTAGGCCTTACAAGGTGATTGAGAGAACTCAATGTCAGCAAAGTTCTATGAAGGGGGTTCAATCCATCCAAATCTCAGTGGGTTTGGTTTTACCATGACACTTGCCCACACAAATTTCTAACAAAACCAGTAATATTTGACTGACCACAGTTTCCTTTGTGGATGTTCATACGCTTCCCCATTCCCTTCCTCAACTGTAAGAAATTGGACTTCTGTTCTTGTAGTTAATAATGGAATCTTGATGTTAGGGACAAAAGAGGTATAAGGAAAATGGAAGACATCATAACCAGAAATTTAATTACAAAGCACGTTCCTGTTGGGTTTTTCTGAGGTTTCTTGCTAGTTCCTAGCACCCTCCCCCACCAAACTGGTGAAAGATCTTGTTTATCTTCTGAGCTGGGATGATCTTCCTGAAGATTGTGATTCATTGTGAGCTCTTCATCAGGGCCTATTAGACAACAAAGACCCATCTACAAAAAAGTGATGCAACAGGTAATAAAACAGGCTTCTACTGGGAGAAGAGACAACACGTCAGCATGCAATTTGTTGTGGGAAAAATCTGATCTTCCTGCTTTTAAGCATTTATTCCAGGAAAGCTTGTGTGATTGCTGGAGGGTTTCACCTCCCGAAGTCTGCTACCATTCACAGAAACATCTGCAGCAGGTTCCTGAGGAAAACAATCCTAGGAACAGACAAAGAGATGTTCTAGTTCCTTATATCTGAGAGCAAATTCCTCCAGCAGATGAAGGGAAACTGTTCCCTTCCCTTGTCCAGAGATACTTCCCAGGAAAAAAAAGGAGCCACAAAGATGGTCAGCTTGTTCCTTTAGTTATTATCATTCCACTGTTAAAGAGTCCTTATATTGTTTTGAGCTAACCTCTAAACACATTTCTTCTAAGATGACCCTCTGTTACTCAGAAAAACAGAAATGCACTGCTACTGCTGTTCTTTCATTAGTCACAATCTAATAGACCTTTGGCTCCTACACTGTGGCTTGGTATGCTACAGCAAGTGAGTCACAGAACTGTGTATTATCCTCAAATTTAAAAGTTTTCTAAAGGTGTTTGGTGATAAGCGAAAACATTTGTGCAGAGGTTAATCAGTCCAGATTAAACAGTGGTCCATCAGTAGAAAAGGTGTGCAACAAAATATTATGCAACACTTAAGTTAATGTTTGTGTGGCATCACGCTATAAGCCTGGATGACATCCTTCTAATAAAGAGAAACCAAACCTCACTGCATTCCCAAGTGGGGGATCACAATGTTGCTTTTTTATCATGGTCCTACCCATACACCATTCAAACTACTAATTACACAGAGATACTGATTTGATTTTGCTAACTGATCGTACACTTTGCTGGCAAAAGTTCACGAGAAATGTACTGCATACCTGAATGATGCTCAAAATGGCCTCTTACCTGGAGAGTCGACCAAATGTACTGTAAGCGCATGGTTCTGTTTTGCACATAGCAGTAACAGTTTTCATCCTGTTTCTGAATGACATTCATTTCCTGCAAAAAGCTACAGTTTCTACCTGGCGGGGGGAAGAAAAGTTAATTTTAAGCATGTATCAAATACAAATGCGTAATTTTCCTTTATTTCATTGTTGTATATGCTGAGGATATCACAAGCAATTTGCAGATAATCGAACGTAAAAACTATGCTGCAGCGTAGCATGTTCAATATGATTTAGAAAATCCAAATTAGACTTCTAATCAAGTCATTTAGGCTCCAGAGTAAACTGCAACATCTTAGGGAAAAAAAAAATAATTTAGGGTGGTATTTTTAAAAAACATAATCAATAAAAGCTTGGCTTCAGTATCAGTGTTTTGATAGCACTGGAATAGGGCCTCTGGGCCAAATTCACTGCTGGCACGAGTGGGTGCGACTCCACCGGCGTCGATGCTTATACCAATGGTGAATGCAATTGTGGGAGTCTGAGCAGGTAAACAGGCTTACATATCAAAACAGTCACTTGGCACATGACACGGCTGCTAATCGCAGCAATCATACTCCTCTCCCTCAGAAATGTGTCTAATGTTAAATAACGCAACCCTTCTTTTTAAAACAAATTTTCCTGACATGGTCCAGCCATGACCTGTAATAAAGCAACTGCACTGATAGCTTGCCATAAGTCACTTAATTAGGTATGCTAACTGGTCTAACTATCCTGAAATGTTAGTTAGCCCCTACAATCTTCAGAATGAGCAATTTTGAGCAGAAATACACCTAAAAGATTTATGGAGCAAACTTTGAAGAGTAACATACATTCTGATCTATATACATGTGTAAAATATAGCCTACAGTGCACTACTGCAGTGTTCCAGGAACATAATTAAAGAGAAGAATAAAGGAAATAATTGCAGATCTGAACAGAGGGAGTCATCTGGCTCACTGAATAGAAAATGTAGGTCTAAGCCAAGCTCAATAATAACTGCTAAAACACCGTCATACACTCAGAACAGAAAAATGAGTATGTGCTAAAGAGTCTCAATCTGGACAAGGAGATACTGTTTGCAGGTAAAAACCTGCCCTGTCTCTATAAGGAAGCTGAACTTAGGCTAAATTATTTTTTAACCAATTTAATTAAGCCAATTAAAAACACCCGTGTGGATGTTCTTACGTAAGTTTATTAAGTCATTCCAGAAGTAAAGTGTCCACAGATGATCCTGCTAGATTGGTTTAAACTTAAAATTTTGGCATTTTAACTGTGAAAAATTAACCACCCGATTAATTTTCATCCACAGCAAATCCAGTGGGAGGGAGCACAACCCTTCAGACAAGGGCTGGCTGTACCTCTTGACAGGCACTTCCATAAAAGTCGTCAGATGAAGTTGCAAAAGGATTAATTCGTCTCTGAAGTGCTGCCAGCTGATGCAGCAAGCAGGTGAGGCTGGGCACTACCCAGGGCTAAGGCCAAGATAATCCAGCGACAGGAAATGGCAATACCCTAGCAGGACTACACCACAGCTGAGTGCCAACACCTTCCCTGCAGGGTGTGTTAGGGTTTTCTGCCACTACGGATGAACTATCCATCCACATTACAAGTAATGTCCTCCATGTACAACGCTAGCAAGTATTTTCTTAACCCCTTAAAATTAAGGCATTTTCTTGAGAAAAACAATTTGCTTTAATCATGACATCAGCTGCGTCAAAGTGAAACAATCACATTCTCAAAGGAAAGATGCTTCTGAACAAGTCACCCTGAGATGGAGGATTTTCTCTACTGTGAGGACACACAGAGAAGGCAACTTCCAGGTTTCGAGATTGCCAGCAGTGAAGAGAATCAGCATCTCTGCAGAACACGGAGGATGCCCAAGGCTCGGGAACATCAAAGCAAGAGGGGGAAGCAGCTTCTTGAGTTATGTATCGCTACTACAACTGCAAATAACCTTTAGGGTTTTCACTGCCCTTGTGAATGAAACTGTTCTCCACCCCATACTCCCAAACCAGGCTGATGAGAAAGCCAAAGGGAGTGACACAGACTCCAAGTCAGTCTCCCGTGCCAGTGGCACCCAGCCTTTCGACCTCGGCCGCCGAAGCGGCCGGGAGAAGCACCTGCTCTCTGCGCACTCGGTGCCGCTTTGCTCATGCAGGTCCTCCCAGCCTGTGTCTGCCTGACCCACAACGTGCCGCGCGGAATACCCTTGTGAGAGCTGAACTGAGACGGGACAAGCAGGAGAAATCAGCAAAGCGCCTCAAAGGGCTTTAGATCTCGGCCGACGCGGGCAGGGAGCCGGCAGCAGCAGCCCCGGCCTTTCCATACGGCAGCGCCATTTTGGGCAGAAGCAGCACGTCGCGCTGTACCGGGGGCGACGGAGACTGAAGGAAACCGGGGGAGGAGAGCGTGTCCCAAGGGGGCGGGGGGTGAGGAAACACCCCCCCCCCCCCCCCCCCCCATCTTGTAACCACCCGGGCAGGGAAAGGGACACCCCTAAGACCACCGCCTCCTCCCCACCCGCGGCCTGCCCTGCCCTGCCCCGCCGCCGCCGGCGGAGCTCTCCCGGCGCCGCGCAGGCCGCTCGAGGTCGGGAGGGGAAGGCCAGTACCTGCTGACGGCACCTCGCAGCTGCTCCCGGCCGCCCCGGCCAGCGCCAGGAGGAGCAGCCGCAGTCCCGGCCCCGGCCGGGCGACGGGGCGCTGCCAACCACGGGGCGGCCGCGCCGGACTCATGTGGCGGCCGCCGGCTTCGGCCTCGCCCCTACCCGTTGCGGCGAGGGCGGTCCCCGGCGCGGGAAAGGGGCGGTACGACCCTGCGCTGCCCCGCCGCCCTTCTCCCTCCGCGCGACCGCGCTCCGCTGACGGTGGGCCGGGGTGGCTGGGAGCGACGGGCCCTGGGCGGGGGCTTCGGCCCCGGTTTGCCTGAAATGCGTGTGCGGGGCGCATGCGACACCCCGGCCCCGGACAGCGGCCTGTGTGGAGGCGGGCGCAGCCCCTCGGCGCCGCTGCAGGCGGGGAGGCACCTCTTATGGGGTGTTATCTCCTGCCTTCTGTTTCTCTTGCCTGTGTCCTAGGGTTTCTGTGGAGTTAACGAGCGTGCGCTTGGAATGAAAATCAAAAATCGTGCGAATGTAACAGCTCAGCAAACGCGTTTGCTTGGATTGTGGTCCCGTCTCTGCCTGGCTGACGAAAAACGTTGTCTGCCTTTATCGGTCAAGGTATAAATTGGTCCAAAAACAAAGGCTCGTGAACAGCTTGCGACACTTTCAAACCTCAACCGAGGCAGCCGCCCCGACTGAACAGAAGGAAGTTAATGGTTGCCTCCTCACGTGCCCTGCTCCCGAGTCCCCCTTCCCCACCCAGCCTCAAGGAAAGGCCAAGTCAGGTCACGAACTGTGCTTGCAACTGGCGGTGGTTGAGTCAGCCACTGAACCACACGCGTTAATCAGACCCTCTGCCCACCCAGAGGAATTCCCTGGATGAAATGTTATTAGATGCTTTGATGGGAGTGAATGTCCACAGCTTTTCTGCATTTCCTAGGCAGCCACAAGAAAAGCCTAGAGCAGGATGCACTGTTCCCCCCCTTCAGCGCTGTGAAGACACAAGTTAGGGCCAACTCAGCTCAGTCCCTGCTTGCTCATTGCAGTCATTTTAGATCGCTTGTGAGTCACAGTCAGCAGTCAGGGGCGGAAAGGGCTGGAGCTTTTTTCCTGTTCTATGAAAATCAATAAACACAATTTTGCCAAAGCATTATGACAATGCCAAGATCTATTTTTATACCAAGCCGTATATTTGGCCTTTCCAACCTACTTGCTTTGCTACAATGCATTCTCTTCTTTGTTCTTAAACCTATGCCATTTCTCTGCGTGAAGATTGCTTTTGGTTTTATTTTTGATTGTTTAGGGCTAGATCCAATTCCTGGGGATGCCAGGATGGGCTTTTTTAACACCTGAAGGGAGCTGCCCACTGCCTCGCACCTTGTCTTGGTACTTACATCTGCAGGGAGTGGGTGGTGCAGGGCTGTGGCTCTCCTCGCCTCGCCTCCTACACCCGCTTAGCGCTGGCTGGGCTCGCATGTAACTGTGGATTATTCCTTGCAAGTACTGAGGAAGTGGAGGCTAAGGGCAAAAATAGTTGGGATTTGATAGCGTGTGCAACATCTGACAAACTTCAGTCTCCAAAGGAAGCAGCAATTGATTTATATCTTTATTTGTCTTTATGTAATTTGGGTGTTGTCTTTATATAACTTTGCAGGCACTTTCTCTAGCAAATGTGGTCAAGAAAAAACTGCTGGATTTTGTGCTTACCTGCTTCCCTAATAAACCCTTAGAAACATGTTACTTCTCAGTTGGGTCTAAACAGCAAGGGACAATCCTAGCCAGTTATTAGAGGAATCCCTTTCACATTTTTAATTTGCAATATTTTTTCAATTACATTAACCTTCTTGACAGTATTTTTTCTGGGAGACACTCCACGTACAGTTCTTGCTTGTATTTTCATTCCTGGAGCTCTTTACACTTCACTGCTAATTAACTTTCAGTAACTGTTGTAGGGTTGCAGTCAGTTGGCATGAATCAGAAAATGTAGCTTTAGGGGACCGCACTCTGTCAAAAATGATTAGAAACCTTTGCTTGATTTCCGAGGAGAACATACTCACTCAAGCAGGTTACAGCAGCTGTTAGGCAGAGTTCTGGCCCAGTAAGAAATCCTTAATAAAAGAGACTCAGTGCTTTCACTACAGCTCTTCTTCCAGGGTGGCTCTGAGTAATTATGCAGTGTTTGTCTTGCTTCCCATTTGTTTGGCTTCCTAAATGGTGCTTAGGCCAAAGCTTGGGTTCTGAGCTTAAAGGCAGTATTTTTAGCTGTTTGTTCACAACTGCAATTCAAAATGGGGGAGAAGGGGGAGATCACTTATGGGTGCAGCTTATTGTGGAAGCTCTGCCCTTCCCAGGTCTCATAAACTGAGAAGAGTTGAGTGAGACCAGGTTTTGGCTGGGAGAGCCTGGGGGAAAGACCTGGCTGTGGCAGGCAGTGATGCTGGTGGTACTGGGAAGGGGTCACATTCCTGGGGTGCAGCACACAGGCTGTCAAGCTCCATGCTTTTGACAAATGGCCACTTCAGTAACTGGGAAGGCAGCAGGTGAGCAGTCCAGAGCCACATCCCCAGCATACACTTTCCTCTCAGGGTTTTGGAGCTCTAGGTATGCCACCCAATACACTCTGGCCCCGGAAATGCTCCTTAATGTCATCTACAATGCCCTTGTTTAGCTGCTTAAGAGATGACTGCAACATTGGATGTAATACCAAATCCTCTTTGTGCTGCTGAATCCTTTTTCTTCCACAAAGACCCTCAATACTCACTGCTGAGGATTTATTTGGCCTGTGCAGCTGTAGGAATAGGTTACAGCTGTTTAAGGCAGTGATAGGGAGGTCCTCTGTGCTCCTCAAAGCCTCACCTACCTTGGGCCCTAGTGCTGTTGGAGACAGCCCCTCTCCCCTGCAGCATCTGCAAGCCCAAGCTAGGGATAAGGCACTTGGGGTCCTAGTTCCCACCCTGCAAGGTGATGCTTATGACCCAGTTGTAGCCTACTGTTTAGTTTCTGACTAGAGCTAATAGAAGCTTATCATTTCCAGGTGTGCCATTAGAATCTCAACACATGCTAAAAACTGATGACTAAAAATGTTTCCTCTGATTTATTTAAATTTTTTTCCCCTTTGCTCTCTCTCTTCCCGCTCCTTACGTCAGCAATGGGTATAGTTTGTTTGCGGAGTTACAGGGTGTTTTATCTTTCTTTGGCCAAGTGGAGGGGTGTTTGTTGAAGCCATGGCATTCTTGCTTTCTTAGAGCTGGCATGTGGGCGTTAGATTGTGTCATTCGTAGGAGGTGAACATCAAAGGAAGTGGGATCAACTGCTGGAGGAGGTTTGTAAGCCAGGTACTACTATTTGGTTTCCTGGAAAAGCAAGAAAAAAAAATCAAAACAGGCAACTTTTGTGTTTTCCAATATAATTAGAATAACACAATACCTATACGTGCTTAAGCACAGTTTGGTTTTGGTTTGGGTTTTTTGCTGTGTTTTTTTCAGGATGAAGAACTACTGTATTTCCCTTTAAATAGTTTCACATGTTTTGGTGGATTCTGTTGAATGTTTATTCCAGTAATACAAATAATTCATGTTCTGTAAGTGCCCTTGCAAATAATGCAATTTGTTATCGGGTACATTATGTTGTCTTTTTATTTGATGTAAAAGGGTCTCTTAGAGTTAAAATTAGACAGAAGAGCCATTTGAGACTATTTTGTTCATCTCCAACTGTTTTTTCAGGAGTGCATTAGTCTGAAGTATTTCACGGGCAAAATACTGAGTTATTTTGGGGGGAGAAAAATGATCTAGAAAAGAAAAGTATTGCTACTTATTTTTACAGTAGTTTTATGGCAATTGCTGTTTTATTTGACATTTATAGATACTGAGTTAGATACTGCTCTACTAGGAGTATTTCTTTACTTTTTTTTTTTTTTCCAAAGGTTACCCGTGTGCCATCTTATGGATTAGGCAAAAAACCCATATTTTTTCGTTATGCTGTTTTTTCTTAAACAGTTGCCTATTTATTCTAAGTGCAAGATGCTTATTCTAGCTGTCCATGCTTTTGAAAGTCTATGTGCCATAACACGTTACCCCATTGTATCACTGGCAGGGGTCAGGCGTGTCCGAGATGAGTGCAATCTGAATGTTTTTAGGTAAAAGCCTCTGCGTAAAGCAGCTTTTTCCTTCTTGTATGGCTTCCGATTTACACAGCTTTCTTGGCATTTAACCCTGTACTCATTTTCCCATTGCTATTGAAGGCACCCATAGGTCAAGAGGAAGGAAAGCTCAGTCAGCTGATGGTGGAGTGCTCACAGGAGGACTTGTCTGCGATTGCTGGAAACACAGTCCCTCCCTCTAACTTCAGCAAAGTTTTCTGGTGTAAATTTATTGAGCTCATTGATATCATTACTGATTTACACAACAGTAAGCAGTAAGTAAGTAACCACAACAGTAAGTTAAGTAGCTGGGGGCTTTAAATATTTATCTGGTTTATTTTTAGCACGCCAATTGCAGCTATTCATATAGTAAGGAAGCAGTGATACAAATCTGACTGGATTCCTCCTTCACTTTGAATCTGCAATAGAGGAGCAGTATTTTATTTTTTGTGCTCACAAGCTCTTATTTATTATGGTAAATTTGCTCAGATTAATATGTTATAGACTTCATTTTTTCAAGGACCTCTTAACTCCCACTTTTAAGCATTAGGGATCTTGTTATTTACCTAAAGGAGCATTGATGCAGCCAACGAGCAGCTGTGTGATTGCCCTGCAGGGCTGTGCAGGCACTAATACCTTCCATGGATTTATCCATGGGGAGAGGTCCCAAAATTGTGAGGAGACTCCATGGTAGAGCAAACCATCTGAAAGGAGCCAGTACTTTTTAATGACATCCAGCACAACAAAAAGAAAACGCACGTTTATGGTTGGTTATTTGCTTACTAATAAAATCCTGCAATAAAGTATATTCTCCTATGAGAGCCTTTTGGTGGATGTAGAACAGGCAGATGGTGGTACTGGTGTGAGTGAGGCCCTATATATGCCAATGTGGCAGGGAAGGGCATTCCCTCTGAAAAGACGTGTGAAGGGTAAACTGGGCTAGTGGATGGAGATGCCGGAAAATAGCATGTGGTTGTATGTGCTGGCTCAGAAATTAGCACTTTTGGCTCTTAGGCCATTACTTATATGCAGCTTAGCTTAGTAGTTACCAAAATCTATTGCTTTCTTTTGATTATGTATGGTCTGTGGTAAATAGATTGGTGATCCTAGCCTGGTCTTTAGTTGGCAAAGAACCACATCACAAAAGCCAAGCCTTACCACTAATGTTGGTATCCGAACTGATAGTCTCTGTCACTGGCAGCTGCACAGCTCTCACCACTTAGGCAGGTCATCACCTTGCAGGACCAGTTTTCTTGCTGCATCCCTCCTGTGCAGAAATAGAGGACTTGCCCACTATCATGAACATAAAAACATCATTCCATATTTAATTTTAAAACTAACCTTGAGAGCCTGGAAAGGAAAGAGAACTAACAAATCAAGTCACACCACACATCCCCACCCCCCCGCATCTGCTATGAGAAACCAAAGGAGATGGTATGGTTTTGTAAAGAGGCCATGGGAGCAATATCTTGTTCATGGGTAAGTGTGTGTCTGTCTTACGCCTTCAAATTTGTGTTCGTATTAACTGTTGTTGCTTGTTACTACATTTGTACAGTAGCCTCTAGTAATTGTCCTGGGATTTGACAAAGTACTCGCTGTGGAAAAATGAATTGGAAGAATGAATTGTCAACAGTGTTAAACGTGAAAAGGATTACTCTTTTTCCAGCTGTTCTTGAAATTAAATTTTAGCCCCAACGAGCTCAACTACCTTCATGATTAATCTCTGTAATGTCAGAGGAGCCTGTCAAGCTCTTTTAGATCAAAGGAGGCTGTTTTGTGTTAAGAAGATTCTGATAATGTCCTCCAATTAGTTTGTAATCACACTTTTCCTTGAATGCTGTTGCAGTTGCTGGTGTGCCATTACACTGGCCAGGGAAAATCAAGGACTTTTGGTTATCCAGATGCATGTTTGGCAGGCACCTTTTCCGAAACGTGCCTGTCCACAGGCCAGTAACAGAGTTAAACCAGCTCAAAACCTAGTCCTTCATGTTGATGCTCTGAGCTTGAGTAATTTGTTAATAGCCAGTTGTTTTATGGGAACCTTTTTGTGAGGCTCCATGTGAGAAAATGCTCCCCAGAAACTGTAAAGAGAGGCAGTAGCCTGCCTTAACAAAGGTACAGAGGACCGGGGAATGAATTCAAGGGACCTGCTGCCTTAGCCCCACAGGGTGCAGTTGGGCGCCAATTGCCCGGCACGGTGTCGAGCAGAGCCTCGGCAGGGCCAGCCCTGCTTGTGCTTGCAACAGTTGTCAGCTTTAACTGACTAAATGGTGAGAAGGACAAGGCAGCCTAACCATGAAGGCCTGGGAAGGCCAGTCCCTCTTACAGCTCTCTGGTACAACACAAAGGCAGCCTGTGGCTCTCTGCTGCCATTGGACCCGTTAAGTTTTTGGATGTCTTACTCCTTCCTGTTTTCTTCTACATTCGTGCTCCGATGGGTCCAGCTCAGGCTGGCAGCTGTTAGCATAGCCTAAACTGCCTAAAACATCTCCCTGTTCTCTCAGAGCCTGTCTGCTCTGGGATTTTTGCAGCCTGCTGTTGCTTAACCCATGCCCTGGTGTACGCCTTCACCCCGCACCCACGTGAAATCCTCTGGTGTGCAATTCCCATCACTGGCAAAGTATGCCAGCTTGTCATGTATCCCTTCCCCTCCCAGAACGCCTGGTGTTTTTAAATTTCTGCTTTTCCTGCTTTCGGACACGGTCTTCCTTCCTTACGAAGTTTCTATGCATCACCAACAGGCTGCTTAATGACTATTTTTTTCATCATCAACTTGGAATTTTTTGACTGCTGCATTTTTCCTATCTAAATATAAACATGGGAGGGACTAAGCAATAAGTGCTCTTGAATGATTAGGTAGAGATATGCCAGTGGCTTTGCTTAGTTAATAGATTTACATTGTACATTACCCCTAGGCAGCTTTCCAGTGTCCTTCCCTAAATAGAGGTAATTTGCTTAAAGGGCTAACTTTTGTAAAATACTGCTAACCAAGAGATACTTGGTGCATGTGTGAACGTCTAAGTAGGGAGAGCCAGGATGTACAGTCATTTTGCCCCTGCTAGTCACAGCCACTCCTGCAGGCACTTGAGGAATGCAGGATGTGCCCCAAATAGGTCTTCACAAACATTCCCCACTGCAGTCATTTCAGCCTTTCCTGGCATTCATATTAGTTCTCGTTGACATCAACAAGATTTTTGTGATGGTAACTGCAGCAGAGTACAAATGCCTTTCCCCCCCCCTTTCATGCCAGCCAGAAAGTGAAGGTAAAGACTTGCTATACTGACTCAGATGAAAGGTTGAACAAGCCCAGGCTCCTATTTCTGCCAGTGGCCAGAGAAGCTTCAAGAGAGTTGAAGAACAAAACAAGCATAAAGTAATACTTTTCCCCTCTCCATCCTCCTTGTAAAGCGTTTCCAGCTCTGGCATCTATTCTGACAGGATAAGAAAGAATAAATTGAAGAAATGGCATGGTGAGGTGAGGAGAGAGGCATTCTCTTCAAAGTACTATTGGGGTTTAGTTTTCTGATCCAGTGCCAAATGCAATGAAGTAGTTGCCAAATGCCCTTGCGATGGGACTTGGCCTGGGCTTTACAGCATTGCACCTTGCTGTCTGTGTCCTACTGCTCTGCTTCTGCTGGAGTCGGTGGGGTTCCTCTGATGCCAAAGCTGCTGCTAAGCCTGTGTGAAAATCCTGCAGCTCCTGGCTGCAGGGCATGTCTCCGCAGTGTGAAAAAGCAGAGAACCCTGTCCACACCTTTAGCAGAACAAACCCTTAGGGACAGCTGTAGTTTCTTCTTGGTTAGTTGAGACTGGGGAAGAACATGTGTGCTGCGCAGGGAGACAACCTGTTTCACAGTACTGTGGTGTTTATTGTAGTGACCTGTAGATTGAGCCCACCTTCTGAAAGTTAGGGTAGATGCTGGACTAGTCCCTGTGGTTCCTGCCATCTACTCATGACCAACCTTGTATCATAGTCCCATTTCCTCGGCATGTGGAGCCATGTTCAGTCTGGTTATAAATCTGATAAAGGTTGTGGAAACAGTACCAGGCACCTCTGAGACACTGGTGCCTGGATAGTCCCACCTCAGGATTAGGCCTGCTGGGCTATGTATACATTTACTGCAGAAAAATGTGTGAAAGATGGAGGCACAAGAGTGACTCCAGGTTGAAAGCTGAAACTGTTTCCATGAGATGCCAGCTTTTTTAACTGCAGAGCACTCTTCTGACCTTTCCAGTTGTGTAATGTGGGTATTAAAGCAAAGGGATAGTTTATACATACGTCTGTCCATTTTGAAGTCAAAGGGTTAAGGTTATCTGGAGAGTGAGGTTCGGACTTGGACATTTTCTTTCACCTCTGGAAAAAAAAACTTTTTAAGCTTTTAATATCAAAAGCATCATAGTTTGGAAGCATCAGCTTTTCTTGTGCCACCAAATCTCAGCTCTGAATTCCCAGAACTGTATTTCCGAAGGAAAGCATCCATAGGCAGGTGTTATTTGCCAGCTGATGTGGACCTTTGGCAGTTCCTAGCTGCAAGCAAGCTTCCTCAGCATGGAGACACACTGCGGAACTGGTAAGCTGGCAAACACTGTTCCATGCTTCAGAGAAGCTACAAGTACCAAACACACTGGGAGATCCTTCCAGCTCTGTAAGCCAGACTGCAGTCTAAGGAAGTCAGAAAAAATTTAGACACACCTAGAAATACTCATAAACATTTGAGCCTCATCATTGTTGCTGAGGTGTCCAGCAGCTCTGCAAACATTTGAACAATGTCTGAGCCAGACAGGTGTGGCTTCAGCAGCTTAGATACCCAAAGAAACCCAGCAGGCTAAAATCACACAGATAACGATTGTCCCTTTCTTAATTTGTTCACATATGTGCCTCCGTAGCCCTTGTGTGCTGCCATACAGTTGTCCTGAGCACATCAAGTCAAATTACTTGTGCATCTGTAGTTATGTGATTCAGTCATGAAAACAGACACCGGATAGAAAACAAAGAGTTTGCTTAAAAAATAAATACATGGGTTTGAGCTTTGGAAGGAACACTAATCTGGGGAAGATCCTGTCTTTTCCAGGTACCTGGATGCAGAAAGGACAGGCATAAAAACATCTGTGGTTGTGTTCAAAGAGGCAAGGGGGGAAAGCAATGCCTGCTGACATCAGGCCAGGAGAGGCTCAGAAACATCCTACTCAGCAAGTGGGTCACCGCTGCCGGTCGTACGGCTCTGCTCCTGCCCTTCCCGCCTAGCCTGCCCACTGCCAGCCCAAAATGCCCATGTTCTCTGAACTGATCTTGCATGGCCATGGGATGCCTTTAGAAGAATCTTAATTTTTGAAAAGGACAGAGTACAGCCGCTTTTGAGAATTAGACACTTCCAAAGTGTCTCTAATTGACTAAAACTCGCAACACTCAAAATCATCAGCCAGTGTTTTGTAGGCATATATTTGTGTCTCAATGTTTCCTGTTGCTGGTTTTTATTTCTTAGCTGCGCATTCAAGCTGGGGGTCATATTAGATTCTTTTGCTGTGGGTCATAGCAATGGCTACATCCACTGAAAACGGAGGATTGAAACCTTGGAAGAAGAATAGCAGCAATCATAGTGTTGTGAATGGGTTGCCTCTTATATGCATAGACACTAGCAGTTGGGGGAAATAGCAATGGCTAGAAAGCAATAGTTGGGGGAGACTGCACAGGAGCAATGGCTAGAAAGTTCCTCACTCTCTTCCAGCCCAAGGGTGAAACCCATGTGGGCTCACTGCATTCCCTTTATCTGAAGAATAGTTAAGCTTTGAAGTATTACCTAAGCTTTGAAGTATTACCTAAATGGCTAACCTGTGGTTAGGATGCTCAGAAATGGAGCCAAGTGCTGAGATGCCCCCTCTGCTCAGGTTTCCACTGTTGTGCTGCAGCTGGGACCAGCTTTCAGTGGGCATCTGCACCAGCTGTTGCTGCTCCTGTTCTGAGCACTCATAAATAGGATTTCCTCCCTCCTGAAAAATACTTATGAGATTTAGACTGTTTTGGTGATTTTGATGCAGAGCAATGGTGTTGCAGATATTGTGCTGTTTTCGGTTTTAGTAGTATTCATTTTCAGCATCACTAACAGAAAGCCCTTGCAAACCTCACCGTGCATTGCTTGATGCTCCTCAGAAGCAGATGTTCTTTGGACAGAGTTACTTGTTCCCCAATGCTGCAATACACCGTGGTCTTTCCAATGCAAAGGCAGCATTCCTCCTTTGTTCTTTACTGGCATCTGCAGAAAAGAAAATCTTCAGTTCCAGGCTGAAATAACTCTTCTTCTGTGGTAGCTGTATGCTTTTGGTGTATTGGGAGCAGAACAACAGACTAGGACAAGTCCTTCTGCTAAACTGGCTTTAGAAGTGTGCTGGTTAGCACTAACCCCATTTTTTAACAACCATGGGAAAGTTGAACAATACTTCAGCAAATGAGTTATTTCATATTTAAGACTTGTGCTTTTACAACTGGTTCTCTGTAATGTTGCAACCTGAAACTGGGCTTAGCAGTATCACATGGGGCATGGGACATGCATCTGCAGGACCATGTTTGGCTTTTGGTACTTTTTGTTATTGCAAATGTCAGCATTGTACCTGAAATGAAATGATGCTTGTAACAAAGCAAGGCAAACTTCATTCTGATGTCCTCGGTCCTATTACCAGCACTGCTGGAAGAGGCATTAGAGCATCTTGAAGGAGCTAGCTGGGGCAGGGGGACGGCAATGTCAAGACTAGGCAGGGTGAGGCAATGCAGTACCATGGTGGATGGAACATGAGTGTGCTGGATCTAGGCAGTCTTGGTTCGTCTGCCAGTCCTCTCAAGTGAGGCTTGATTACAAAATCGTGAACCTCAGGCAGCTAGGAGCTGTCTTTTCTTGCTTAAGCTGGTACATTCCCTGCCACAGAAACTGCATTAACTCCTTTAGTGACAGTTTGTAGCACAAATCCTGGCTGCTTAATTGGATTTATCATGGCTATTGGGAGCATAAACGTGTTTACAGATTTGTTGTGAAAGCTTTTTTGTGTGTTTTTCTCATAGCAAGTCAACTTCCATGTGGTGCAATTATGTTCAAGATGTTCCCTGTAGGACTGGAATAATGTCAGATTATACTGTATGTGCACGTTGTTCTTCAAAAGGATTTTATCTGAGGCATGATGCATTGTGTCGGAAGGAGAAAGGGAGCTTAGTCTTTTGCTAAGGAAGCCATGCAAAGCTTAAAAGACAAGAAATTCT
Source organism: Leptosomus discolor (assembly GCF_034619465.1). Lineage (NCBI taxonomy): Eukaryota > Metazoa > Chordata > Aves > Leptosomiformes > Leptosomidae > Leptosomus > Leptosomus discolor. The sequence goes on along the minus strand of NC_141395.1, from coordinate 34,810,684 downwards.
GTCAAATCCTGTTGTCTTATTATAGAGAAATGCTTGTCTCTTTCTACTGAAATGTGAAACTTCTTCCCCATTAACTTCCTTCCTGCTCCATCCAACTCTGCCAGAACTAAGTCCATCCATCTGCAGCTTGCTACCTTTGTGCTGCAGCCTTTGCAGATCTGAAAGGTGGAAGCACATAGCGAGACATTTCAGAGACGAGAGTCTGGGGGGGGGGAAAAAGATGACTTTCATTTGGTTTGGAAAGTATCTTGGGTTTCATTTGGTTTGTCATCCCTTATAGTCTGGCCTAGAAACTTGCAGCGTGTTTGATGTAGTTGTACAGGAACCCTGTGTGAAGCCCCCTCATGTTCCCAGCCGCAGGGCTGCTGCTGAAGGGATGCTGTGGTACGGGGACTGCAGCAAACAGAGCTGCGCTGGGGATGAAGCTGGCCCCTACTACTCATTGTCAGATTTTCCTTTTTCTTTTTTTTTTTTTTTTTTAATTAACTCGGGTAACAATGCAATTTAACAATGCAATTTCCTGTCTGATGGCAGTTCAGGTATTAAATGTCACATCTGCCTAATACTTTAATTCTTAACTATGACAAGTTTTCCCAGCACTTCTAAAAGAGACAGTTGTGATATGTTTCATTCCCTGCAGAATGATAGTCAGAAACTCAAATTTGTTCTGTAGCCAATTATGATTATTACTAATTGTTGTTATTAGTGAGCCTTGTAGAGGAGTTACTCAGAACAGCAGCACAACAATTCTCCCCACCGTGGGAAATGTCAGGATTTTCAGATGCCACCATTTGGAGCCTGTAATCTCTTACTCTGTGTTGGTCGCAGGTTTTCTTTTTCAAAGTCGCACTGAAGGATAATTTCCAGGGACGTGCCACTGCTCTCTCTTGCTGCCTCTTTAGTCCACCCTCTCCTTACAATGCTTCTCTGTCCAAGGGAAAGCTGCCAAGCCCTTGGCTGAGGTTGGCAATGCAGCAAACAATGCAGGCATTTAAAAACTAGAAAGCTGAAAACTCCTGTTCCTATGACCAGGGAGATGGATGGAAAGATCAAAGAGGAGGACACACAACTTAAGAGGGCGTAGTGGGCTCTGGCATCTTAGGAAGCAAACAGAAGTTGGGCTCAGTGCCTGTGATGCACAGAGCATCACTGTTGCAACAGATAGAATATCTGCTGCAAAAATGTGTATAGAAAAGAACGAGGAGCTTGCAGCTGTGCTTAGCCTGCCTCTCATAGTGGAGGTCCTGCCAATTACTTGTCTTTCTGTCATAAGCACTAATGAGGTAAGGGAGCAGGAGAAAGGACGCAAGCAGATCAGAGCTAAGTGGAAAGGAAAATCCATATGGCAATTGCTCACTAAAAATAAAGATGAGGGATCTCTGGCAATCAAGTTTCTGGTGCTCTATACAGATTCATGCCAGCTGAGAATCTGGCCTCAGAAGCTGAGTGGCAGCAGAGCTAAGAGCAGAGTAACCATGTATGCAAGCTTCAGGTAATATTTCTCATTGGCTTGGGTAAACCCAGATCTGCAGCTCTACTTTGCTGATTGAAAATTTGGCCTCGATTTTAAAGGGGGGGAGGGGGGGGGGGGAGGAGGCTGGGAAAAGTCTGAAGCTCTCTGCAGATTTGTAAGAATGTAAGCAAGAATGTAGAAACACACCTTTGTGGCCTTAATCAGGTAGATATTTGCCAAATTTTCCAGAACAGTTTGTATGTTCAGAAGAAAATCACCTTTAAAAAGCATCAGGTCTACTTTACAGAAGCTAAGTGTCCAGGCCATTTTACAGAATTCAGGGTTTTGCTCTGCTTCGCTCTGGTTAAAAACCCTGAAAGATGAGCCATTTTAAAGAATTTCACAAGACTCGCGAGTCATGCAAAATCCTATCGCATTTTTCTCTCTGGCTGAAATGACAGAAGATATGAATGGTAAAAGCTATTAAATCACAGATAAAGAATGGGTTGGTGAAAATAAATAAATAAATACACCACACCCCCCCCCTAGTTTTCCTCCAGCTTCTAATTCCCCGGGCATGAATTCAACAGGTAAGAGCGAGGTATCGCAGCTCACCCTCAAAAAGGAGTGGCATGCAGCTGTACCCCTTGCAGAGTTGCTATGCCTTCTCTTGATTTCTTTACTGCTTCAGGCAAACGGATATTTTAATACCACTCCTTTATCTAGCACAGTTAATTTCCCCACCCAGCATCAGCTCAGCTTCTCTGGCAGGTATGTTGGGGGATGGTGGACCCAAGCTTTCATCTGCTCCCAAGTCTTCTTCTGCTAACAAAATTGCCTTTTTGTGATCCCACAGAACCTGCTGCATGCCTGGAGCGATCCGGGCAGACAGGTAGAAGGTGACACTGTGTCGATATAACTTGGCTCTACCAGTGCTGCTACTTCTGTAGTGTTAGGATACCTGTGTCCCCTAGATATTTTTATTACTAGAGTAAATCCTGCATGAAACTATGGCTGGGATCTGTGGGTAAGTGCTAGGCTGGCCTTCCAGCTTTTTTTTTCTGTTTTTATTTCTTATGCCACTGTAATTGTTGAAATCTTTCTCCTTGTAGTTTGTTTTCCCTGAAATGCTGTGGTCAGATTTCCCAGATGTTGTGTTCCTCGTTGGCCAGGAATTTCTCAAGACTGAGAAGGAATTGAAGGAAAGCACTAGGCAAGGGGTCTTGTGTGACCATAAACTGTAAGGGCATTTAATCAGAGCAAAAGTCGCACTTTCTATTTCAGTCCCCGTTTTTGAAGCATGTATTGGAGGTCAGAAATTACTTTTGACACAAATAAAAGTAAATTCAAATAATAGAAAAAACATGCCATTTCTGCCAGTATTTTGTGAAAAAATTGAGGGTTTCACGGTTTGATGCTGGGCCGGCCACTAACGAATGACAGACGCTCTCTATTAACCCCTCTCCCCTCCCAAAAGGGAAAAGGAGAGAGAACAAGGCAGAGAGACTTTATGGTTTGGAAAATAAAAGTAAAATAGCTTTAATGGAACAGTAACAATAAAAGATATTAATAAGAGTAAGGAAATAATTAATAGATACAATAGATACAAATAGAAACAAAACCAATACCGAACCCAACTCCCCCCACCCTGATGACGATACCTCACCACTGATGCTGCAGGGCTGGCACTGGGGCAGTCCCAGCCTGGACTCGGCAGCAGACAGGGATGGGATGCAGGAGCTGGACTCAGGCACTGGATTCAGGGATGCACGGATTGGGATCGATGACAGAAGAACAGGCAGAGTCCTCTTCAGATGTCGGCCATCAAAGAAGAGAGATTGACCCTCGCGATCCCTCATATTTATACTGAATAGGACGTATATGGGATGGAATACTCTGTTGGTCAGATTTGGGTCGCTTCTCCCTGCAGGTGCCACCTTTTTCATGCTTGCAACCCTTTTCACTCCCAGCACCCCAACACGGAGTACAAGATTTAGCAGTGACCTTCGTCACTATAAGAACAAGTGTAAGCAAGGGCCTCTCTGCATACCATTCCTTGGTATGAACTAAAAACATCAGGCCTTATCACTGTCTGGAAGCAGTCACTGTCTGGAAAAGCATGCTGCTGTTTCAGAAAGTGCAGTTACTCAGAAGAGACTTAACTGAAATTTAAAGCACTAAAACAGAATTGGTTCTGGCTTAGCCAAACCAGGACAGAGGGGAAACATTTGTTTTTCATTACTTAAATGGTTGAAATCTGTATGATTAAACTGTCTTTTATCTGAGGGAAAATAGTGTTGTTTAGCAACTTCGCTTGTGGCACAGAGAGGAATAGTTCTGCCTCTCAACAAACCTGAAATGTTCTCACTATCAAAGATGTTTCTAATGACTTCTTTTTGCTACTTTTTTCAGGTTCCCATTTTCACATACGTTTTCTTTCCCACAATCACTTCATCCTCTCTGTAACTAGCTCCTGCTGGAGAAAATGCAAAAAAACCCCAAACCCAAAAACAAAACAAAACAAAACCCCAACCCACCCAAATCACTGTAACTCATGAAGTTAGGATTGCACACAGTGTTTTCGGTGTCATCTCTCGGAGCTAGATCATTGTCACCGGCCATACAATGGACAGCGGGAAATGTGGTGGGGAGAAAGCAGAGCTTGCCAAGCATGGCTGATGGGGTCCTCTTCTAGCATCTTGTATGGTTGATCTAGATCCTAACCCAATTCTCTGTGCCATGGAAGGGGAAACAGTTAGCAGCAACCTTTGGGCATTCAGCTTCTTCCTTATTCCCCACCACTGTGTAGGATCTGCCATCTGATCTTCCCTTTAGCAGTACAGGTGAAGGGTCAATAATACCCTTGAAACATCCTTCCATGGAAAATTAAACATGTCCTGCTTGCCAATGGTTGCAGAGTTCCACACATTGTAATGAACTGCAATACTGATTTGTCGTAAAATACCTTTTGTGTATGTTAACTTAATGAGCTAGGTCTTGCCAATGCTAAAAATAAGTCTCAATATAGAAAAGGCTTTATGGAATGAGCAAAATTGCTCATTCCCATAAACGTTTCATCTGTTGTCAAAAACATCTGATCATGCAGCATCTCTAGCTCTCTGTTTCTTCTGGAGTAGTACCAGACGTGTTTACCCCTGCTCCTGCAGGTAGTGGATCTAGTGAGCAATTTTAATGTCTTCTATAGTGAATATGCTGATGTAAGACTTCTGAAATCAAAGATGTATTGACTTTAAAAAATCATCTCAATGTAAATACCTGGCATGGAAAATTTTAATCCAAATGATTAAAGTTTAGCAAGATCAAAGCATCTCAAGACAGGGTTTCATTAAAGGGAATGTTAGGTAAGAGATGAAGCTCTCAGCCCTGGTGGTAATCATCACCTTAAGATGGATCAGCACCTTAAGAAGATCATATATTGTTCTGTCTTTGAAAAGCTGGCAGCTAATTTTGAAAATAAAAAGGCCTGTACAGCGATTATTATTGCAGCTGTGTACACATTACTCAAAGATGACCATGTCTTTTCTGCTCTGTTTCTTAGCAAACCACTTGGAAGACATTCTGCATGCATTTTTGTTTTGTTCAATACATACACGTGAAAGCAAGCCACAGGCTTTGCTTTTGTCTGTTTGTTGCTAAATCCCAGGTCTCACATGTCTGCATTGGCCACCAGTTGCTTTCCGACAGATCACAAGGCTAGTCTTTGTTCCAGTTCATCCAGCTGTCACTGGTGCTCTCTGAGGCACCACCACCAGGGTCATACAGCAGGAAAAGGCAAAATTTGCTGCTCGACCTCAAGGAAGCAGCTAGAGGAAAATGCTGGGACTCCTTACTCTAGATCCAGTGGAAGTAGCCATGAGATTGATCACCGCTGTCAGAGCTGGTGATGCTGTGATGCATGCTTCCAGCTGTCTCAGAGGGGTTTGCTTTGATGCAAGGACATGAGGTGACCAGTCATCTTTGTGGATTAGAGGAAGAAAAGTTGTGATTTATTTGTGTGTCAGCAGCACCAGTATATCCCAAGCATGGGGCAGAACCCCATTTTGCTGGATCCTGTTGACAAGACCACCCCAGTTTTAGGAGATTGGGAGTATGGTGTGTGAATTCAGCAGGTACAAATGGTGGGGATCAGTCTGATGAACAGATACAGAGTTTAGCAGAAAAAATAGAATCCCCTTTCCTAAGGAGACTGCCTTGCAGGTATTACGGCGGGACTGTCTTGAAAGAGCAGGATGCCCACCTTCTACCTTTGGACAGATGTTTTGCCACATGAAGAGCACTCTCTGAAATGCAGAGTGCAGGTTTCTTGGTTATTGTGCAGTGGATTTTCCCTGTGCTGGTTTGTAACCATGGCGCTAGACTGAGAAAGCTGCAGATCAAAAGCTTTACAGAGCTATACAGCTGAATTGTTTCTGCTTTCATCATCCACTAAAAAAAAAAAAAAAAAAAAAAAAATCTAAATGGAATATGGGAACCTGCCTGCTTTAGGTTCATATACAAGTAATTGTAAGACCAGGAAGCAGCAAGGTACTTTCTCAAAGGTGAGTGGATAGTTGGGCCTCTTCGGGAAATCTGCAGCAAACAGATCGTTCAAAAAAACTTTTTGAGGCTATGGGAAGTGGGTGAAAAGAAATAGCTAATGAAAAGGAGAAAATACTGATGAAAGCAAGTGTTTTATCTGATATCAGAAACTGTTGGCTTTCATTCTGATTCTGTTGTATTTTCTGTATATAGCTTTTAGAGTGCCCTTAAGTCTTCTCAAAATATCTCCAGTGGCATTAGAAAGGCTGAAATGATATTTGCAATGAGGGTAAGTGACTCTCTTGAGGTTTTGGCACCCACAGCTCCAGATTAACTGGAAATGCAGGCATTTAGTAAATCTGAAAATCAGTGCCTCTTGGCCCTGCGTGCTCCAGAGATGTCAACCTAATTTTTGTCAGTAGGGCCAGAGCAGGAACACAGTATATGCCACACAAGGGACATATATCTGGAAAAATTAAGCCACCCAGAATGAATGCCAGCTCATAAGGTGCTGGCCTCTGTCTTTTTTGTCCAGACTATCTCATGCATTGAAGTCAGGCAAGCCCTGCTGTTGGTTGCATTGATGGGAAGAAGCAAGACTTCCCTTTCTGGTATTAGTTTTGGCTGACCAGAGATTTAATTATTACAAATTTCTGTAATTTAGAATCACCTCAGTTTTCCAGTTCCGGAAAGTAAAAGAGCTCCGTTGATGGTCTGGAGTAGATTAAAGCAGTGACTGGTAATCTAGAACTGGTTCTTGAGATGCTCCACAAGTAGGGAGATGGCTTCAACTGCGATGAGGTGAGAGGTCAGGGGAGACCTGGCAATCAAAAAACCAGCGCAGCAGACAAAAGGATAATACCAATGAGGTATGGGTATATACATACTCCCATATGCACAGCTATATCTCAGTTGTACAGAGATGTTCCCTACCTCGACAACAGTTACTGACTCGCTGTTTTCCTTCCAGAAAGAAAATCCTTGACAGACTTGAAGTGATGAGTAACAACTCCACTTTCTTCCATTCCAGCTGCCACACAGGCACATACGTTAGTCCCTCATTGGCCCAGAAAATTTGAAAGTCTTAACCTTTTCTTGTTGTCCCATGTCTGCCCTATCACTTATCAGTTAGTTGCTCGCTGTTGTGGTATGGTGGGGTGGTCTTCTCTCAGCAGACTGCAATTATTTTTACAAGAAGAAAGTACTCTGCTGATAAACAGTGGTACACATCTAGGGAAAATGTCAGCACTTAAACCCAAGTCTTGCTTTTCCCTCTGAGTTGTCATTGCTGGATCCTCTGCCCTTCCTTACAAGTGGGTTTGAGGAGGTGGTTGTTTTGGCTGGAATTGGAGAGGCACAGGTGGTACCACCAGCTGTAAATTGGAGGAGGCACTTCCTGATTATGACCACTGCCTACACGCAGATCATTGCCAAGAGAGGAGCTGGAAGGCGCAGAAGCCTTCTCCTTACTTGGAAAAAGGCCTGGAGGATAATCATTGCTCCCCTCTCCCGCAGGCTTTTACCTGTAGGCTTTGGGCTTTTTTGCAAGCATTTGGCTTCCCAAAATGCTGTGGTGTTGATAACACTTAGCTGTCATTGAGAGATGGATAAACTGAGGCACTGAGAATTTAAATTCATGAATCTAACATTTAGGCTCTTGGGCCCGTATAAAGGTACCAGGAGCTCAGGAGATGCAAGCGCACAGCGCATTTGAAAGCCAGTTTACTTTTTTAAGAGACTTTAGCGTGGATTCAGATGTCTGCTTAACCATGGCAAAATAAGTGGTGAATAACTCCTTGATCTCTGCAAGGTCAAGATTTTGCCCTCCGGCTTTAAATGTCAGCGGCGAGAGGCTTGTACCAAGCTGCAGAGTGAGCGTGCACCGGGCTCTCCTGTGAGGAGTTTGGGATGTTCTCTTGGGTGTTTTCGGAGGGCACTGACGGCTACCTGCATAGGCAGGACCGTCCTGGTCTCAACTGCGAGCACACACCACCAGTTATGTGTTTTCATTGCCAAGTTACAATTTTTTAATTATTGTCTGGTGCTCATGTCTCCACCTTCACATAATGAAGGCCTCTGTTGCTGGCCCTGACTTGCCTTGTCTTCAAGGAATTTGGGGTGCCTCGTCTCCTCATTTGCTGAAAGTCCATTTCCTGGGATGATCCCTCAGCCCATTGCCACTTTGCGGTCTTGGTTTTCATCTTGTGTCCTAAATGTGGGTCCACTGCACGATGAGGAGCAAGTGAGGGAGAGGCGTCAGAGGATTAACCCACCACTGCATGCTCCTCGCCCCCACACACAAGGAGAGCGTCAGATTAAAAGATTAAAGTTACAAATGGAAAACCTCCTCGGGCTGCTGATGAGATCTGAGCGCCTGGCTGTGAAGCCAAACTCCCACTCCGGAGGTGCAGTGCCGCGCGTGCTGTCGCTCATGCCGAAGCTGCTGGCTCCTGCCACCCCTTCCTGACACTGTCTCTGGCTATTTTTACAGACCAAGAATTAAATGATAAACCTGTTTTGCCCTGAAGGAGGGTCCTGAGCAACGCCTTGGCAATACCCAGGGTCTCAGTGGGATGGTTTTACGCTCCCCTCATTGCATTCCTGAGCTTTCGGGGTTTGCAGCCTCTACTGGTGCCTTCTTTGCTCGTGTTGCAGCTGCTGGATTGTTTCAGTTGGGATGAGGGCCAGGGCTGGCATAGGAAGGGTGGCAATCAGCAGCCACTGATGGCAGTAACCACATTGGGAGGGTCACAAGTCCTTTGATGCTTTCCCATCCCTTCATAGAGGTCTTGTACAAGCCTTGCCCTAGCAAACCTACCACTAGATGTGCTCACAGTTAGTGTATCTTCTTGCTTTTTTTCCCCTTGTATCTTCAGTAGGACTGAGCAAAGAATAGTCCTTTTAGTTTTATGACTGAAAGGCACAGAAGTAAAACCACAAGCACTATTGCTGTGCCTGTGTCTGTAATTTTTATGTGACCAAAGCAGTGAGTCCGAGCCAAGATGATGATGATGGCGTCATCACAATACTCAGCACACTGAGCTTTCCAAAGTAATTTTTCCCTGAATTTTTTTTTTTTTGCTATTGTTTTTGTTTTGGGGTGCTTTTTGTCAGAAACAGGCTATTTCAAAGCAAAAAGTTCAGCCCTGCTATTGTGAAAATGTTGAAGTGGTATATTTTGACATCTCAGCAGTTGTTCCTTCTCCCTGTGCTTTTCAGATGAAGCTCTTCATCAGACACAGGCTGAACCTGTGAAGATGTTCAGTTCCTCCAGGGCTGCATGTTTCATCACATTCCCCAGCTATCAGATGTTTTGCTGAGCTCTTCCCAAGTGCTTAGGTGACACCAGAGTGGAGTGAGCACCAGTACCTTTGTGCCCTTGCAAGAAATGTTGTAGTGGCCAGACAAGCAGTTGCTAGTTTGGCTATCAACTGTCTGTAGTTTGGCTATCAACTGCCCATCGTGCAGCCCTTCCCCACCTTCAGCGATAGAAGCATGCATTGCTCGGGTCTGTGCCTCAAGGGAGGACAGCAGCAAGACCTGTGTTTCCTGAGGGGCTGAAACGGGCATGGCTAAAATACCATGCAGACACAGCTCTAAAATGGAGTAATTTCTAGGTTTGTGCCTGTTTTGATGAGGACTAAATGAGAAGTTTTAGCAAAGTTTTGTTTTATAAACCGTATGCTTGCACAGATCTTTGTGATGAATCTGTATCCTCCAACTGATTATATTTAGAATTAGCGCACTGCTTCGGTTACATGGGATTAATCTAACCCAAATGACTAGATGAAATTCTTTGATCTTCAGGGTACAAAAGGAGAGACTATGATGATTTTAAACAGTTGCTCCTGGCCATAAAATCTATTCATTTGAAAATCAATAGAAAGATATCACTTGCCACACTGATGAGATAATTTCTTCTGCTAGTCAGCCCTGACCCTGTTCTCCTGATTTTCACCCTCCTGTCAAGTTCAAATGTCCTTTTTTTTTTTTTCCTGAAGCTCCGTTCCACCCCATCCTGCACAGCTTTCTCTGTGTGTGGGGTGTACTGTCCTTTTCATTTGAAGCCGCTTTCTGATTTACATGCACCAAGCACGCAAACTCTTCTTCAAAACTCTTTTCCAACCATGCATTCAGTCAGGTGGTGTAGCTGCCAAAAAAACATCCCGCTCCATATTTGTTCTTCGTTGCATTGGATGAATTTATACGTATAGTGTTTTGGAGACCATAAACTTTCTGGGGCATGGTCTCTAACAACTGTTGTTGTCTGTTCAGCAAGTCCTGCCTGTTGCACAATGGTATGAATATTTAAGATGCTAAATAATAATCCTTGCCTCTGATCCAGAACTCTCCATCAGCAGATCTAGAATTGCTTCACTGAGGAAGCAGTCAAATCATTATCCTGATTTCCAGATGGGGAAACTGAGGTGCTGCAAGGTGAAATAACTTGTCCGACATCGGCAGAGGAGAGCTAGAAAGGAAGTGCAGCTGTCTCTAGCCGCAGCTACACTGTCCAGCCACTAGACCCTGCAGCCTCCTCAATGACAGCTAATAAAATCTGTGTTTATACAATGCATTTTTGTCTTCTCCATTAACAGTGAACAATTCGAGTGTTTTCTTCACAGGCATTAATAGCCTCCCTGAGAAATAGGTTTCAACACGTATTTTCAGCAATACTTTGGCATGTGGTATGACCCAGCTAGCAGCTGTGACCTGCTGGAAGGAAGCAGACTGAGGCAAGTGGGAGAGGTGGCCCCTAAGCCCCTGCGCTCCCCTCCTCCTCCGCCACCCCGCTGCTTCTCGGGTGGCAGTCTGGGAGGCTGGGGACCGACCACGGAGACATTCTGCATGGAGCTCCTTGGGGAGCTGTACCAGCTGCTGTGTTGGCAGCCTTAGAGCTGCCTCTGGGTCTGACTTGCCGTCTTGTCTCCCTGAATTGAATTGCTTGCTGCTGATTTATTTTTTTTTCTTTCCCTTTGATTCCGTGGCACTCCTATCCTACTCAGATTCTTTGTCAATCTTGCAGTCTGAGGAAATAGAGAAATTATCATCTGCAGATTTCTTCTGTGTATTATGAAGGTGTCCCTATGCCATGTGTGATTCCGATCTTATTTTGTTTAATCAGACAGAACATCAGAGAGTCAGACTGTACTGGCGAGGTCTGTGCACTGAGCGGGTAAGGAAGGAGCCACTTCTGCAGAGATACTCCCTGCTCCTGGCTCCATAGAGGTGAAAGCACATCTATCACTTCCCCCTTTCTAACCCTATGCTTTACCTCCCCATGCCCCATACTGCTCAGCCTTGCAAATTTTCTATGGCAGAGAATGTTCTCTCTCTTGCAGAGCCCGCTGGGGCAGGGTTGCTTGAACAGCAACGGCTACAGGGAGTCCCTGAGGAGAGGCAGAACATGTCTGCCTGGAAATCTGCACGTGCTGCGCTTGAACCCGTTTCTTGTTCTTTGGAGGTCTTCAGGAACCAAATCACTTCATAGAATTGACCAGAATTTTCATGATATCCACTCAGGTACCTTAGCGCGGTGGTAGAAATAGCATGTGTAGAAGGTTGGGTGGATTTATATGGGTGGAAGGGGGTGTGTGCTTTTTGTGCCTTACATTGAATGTTTGTCACAAGCTTTTCAGCACACTGTAGGGCCTGTGTCATAAAGATCAGACTAGATAGTCCTCATGTGAGGTAAGGGTCTTAAACTTGTGCATTCATTCCCTAGCTTGCAAGCATTTCAGGAAAGAAATGAGGTCTGAAATAGAGGCTGTCTTCTGAGCTGAAGTTCTGCTACCTCCATCACTGGATCCACCTCATTTATTTACTTTCTTAGTGTCACAATTTCTTGCTTCCACTTTCCCACTCTCAGTACACTATGACAATTTCAAAATCAAAATGTAGAAGTATGAAAACAGCTATAAAATTACCAGAACTCTCTCCATCCCACCCTTCCCATTTGTGCAGGGCAGGCACCTTCTGAAGGAGACTTTTACCTCCAGATGACAGGGCATTTGGGAGAGGGATCAGATTTGGGGCTAGTTTGTCCTCTGTGGGGTGTAAGCAGAAACAGTACCTGGGCAGGAAAGTATTTGAATTTTAATGATAGGACAGTGCTAAAAAACACTTCCCTGCTTTTCGCTGGGGAAGTCTCAATTTGTCTTGCCGGCTGCCTCTGGCTTTTTGCCTGGTATTCTCAGATCTGCTGGTGAAGGGAGACAGCAGAGCACGTTTGTCCTATTCCTCTTCCCCAGAGCGAGATGCCAGACTGGAGCAGATATGCCACCCTCCCTGGTCTAAGCATGCACCACAAAGCAGGCTATAGTATGCACATCCCTCTCCTGTCTGCCCTGATACATTCAGTAGCCCACGATAGGGCTGTGTTACACCCCTTCCGCTGGCAGCCGTCAGAAGCACAGCTACGTATGGTGAGCATCCCTGCAAACCCACCTGAACGCTCCCGGAGCAGTGACATTAGTCTCTCTAGGATAGGCACGCACAGTTCCAGGTGTGCAGGCTCTCTGCCTGAGTCCCAGCACAGGTTTGCCCTGGGTGGACTCCAAAGCTGTCCTGGGAACTTCTTGCAAGAGAAGGGATTTGCATCGAACATCCCTGGTGAAAATTTGACTCCCTATCTTGACGTGCACCATCCCTGCTCTTTTTCTCCATAGGAGTGGCTGCATTTCTGTTGCACTGGACGCATGGTATATGAAGCATTTCGGACAAAAAGTCTACACACTAATAATATTTTACAGCTTTAATTACCATGATTGTAGTGCCTAGAGGCGTATGCAAAAACATTTTGAGTGGGAGGAGAAGAGGCAGCGCTGTGAACATTTTTGTGGTTTTGCTGGGCAATGCGCAATTGAGTTTTCTCATGGGAACCATGGCATGCCAGGGAGAAAAGCTGCCTTTAGCTCCTTGTCTGCTCCGTCGGGATACTGGGTCACACCCCAAAGTTGAGGAGACAACCACAGTCACTCCAGTTTCAGACAACAGTTGGGCTGACCGTGCCTCTGCTTTGCAGAGGGGCTCCAGGTGCAGGTGCTGCCCATTTCTGCAGGCAACAGGTATTTTTCCTCAGGGAACATCCCTTCTGTGCGATCAGTGGCAGTTTTGCCTGCAGGATGATTGCAGGACTGGGCAACCTCTGATGTGCGGCAGGGGTTTGCCAGAAGCCTCCGGAGCAGCGCGCCTGTTTCTCGGTCAGGGTGCGCAACGCAGACAGAAGCCTGGCTCCCGCCGGCCGCCCACCTGCCCATGCCGTGCGTGCGTGGGCAGGGGGAGAGGCGAGGGGGCGGACAGAGGGGCCTTGTGTGGCTAGGCGAGCCCTCCAGCCCCCTTCCCCATGGGAGGCTGCACGGCACTCTCAGCAGGCCTAACGAACAGAGACTAGCTCGATGGTCACGACTAATTGAAAAATAGGAAAATATCCCATGCAGGAGCCCAAGTTTTTAGACTTTGGGTGCTACAAAATAAAAAAAAAAAAAAAAAAAGTGAAATAAAGGTGCTTGCATTTCCCTAGTTATAGAACGCAGCCCTGCATCTTTAGAATAAACTTTTTTTAAACTTTGTTCCTAGATCATATATTAATTTTTAGGTCTATTTGTGTAGTTTCTGTGTCGGTGATGTGCCATAGGTTCATTATTAAGATGCTACAAAGCCGGTAGCCCTCTATTTGAAAATCTGAAAGATAAATTCAATTTTATCCGGACATGGTTACCAGAGTCAGTCTGCGACTCAGCTTCCCCGCAGGCTGGTCTCTGCTCAGACTAACAGCCACGAGGTTGCTGCCGCCTTCCAGTAGCCGAGCTATGGATTGAAAGGCAATGAAAACTGGAAGGGAACACAGGTATTCCTGGCTCTGGGAGGTGTTGGACGTTGCCTACAAGACAAGCATATTTTATTGAGGCTTTTTTTCCTCACTCTTTAATTTTCTCCCCCCATTTCATCCTCTTTCTGTTGTTATCTGCACTAAATATGATTTACACTATTAAAATCTCAGATTTTAATCAACTCTTAATCAGTTAAATAAATACATGGTATCATTTGTCCTCACTTTATTTGACACTTGATATTTTGTACAGATTTTTGTACAGCAGTATTTTGCACAGACTTAAAAACCTAAAATAAGAAATTCTAATGAAATCTGCATATCTCAAATAAAGGGACCAAGTTTTGACCCTGGCCTCACCAAGACTCCTGTAAGGCACAAGAACGTGATCCCCTGTCGTTGTATTAGGTGTGGACGTCAAGTTTTTACAAAGAAAAATCTGCTGCTGGGTAATCCAAATGGCTAATGGCAATCAGCTCATAAAGCTGCAGATGGAGATCCTCGACGTTGCCGCCTGAAGCACCCTGAGCTGCTGCCGTTACCTGGTGTCACCGTGACGCCCCAGAAGAACGGAAGGTGGGCACAAAGGAAGATCGACTTTGTTTCTGCTGGCTGTTTTGAGTTTTGCCGCTGGCCGCACCTCCCGAAGGCATCTCTCGGACTGCGGGGTACCCTCACCTTAGGTACCGCTGTTCCTCACCAGGTGTGAGGGTGTCCTTTCTGGGGGGCACTTCCCGAGCAGGGAGCCGTGGGAGCAGGGGCGGGCAGCTCTCCAGGCGCGGGGCAGCTCAAGACCATGGGCGTTTAACACCAGCCTATGGCCGCGGAGCCTGCCTTGCCCACGCACCTCACGCTTCGTTAGCCACCCGACCGCTTCCCAGGGCTGGTGCGTTCGCGGAGCGCGGGGCAGGGAGAGGGAGGAGGAGGAAGGTGGTGTTCACCCCAGAGGGATGATGCACGGTGTCCTGCAAGCTAGGTTACGGGTGACTCAGGCCGGCGAGTCCTCTCCTGGCCGGCCCCCGGGCACTCAGCCCACGCACAGAAGGTGCATCCAACCTGCGGAGCCCAGCCCGGTGCCGCGCTGTCGCCGGGGCACCCACCGCCCCGCCACCCCGGAGCGGCACCAACCCCGGGGAAGGCGGCAGCTCCCGCCCGTGCGAGCGGAAAGTTTGAAACTGCGTTTTCCAGCGGGTCCGCCCGCTTCGCCCGGGCGCGGTGGCGGGGGGATAGCCGGGCCCCGGCGCGGTGGGGTCCGGCCGCGGCGGGGCGCGCCGCCGGGCGGCGGGAGCCGGTGCCGCCCCCGCGCGGCGGCGGCCCCCGCCAGGAGCTGCGTCACGCGGCGGCCGCGCGTGGGCGGGCGGCGGAGCGCGCGCGGGATCTCCCCATGTGACCGCGCGGGAGGAGGCGGTGTGTGTGTGTGTGCGCGGGGCGGGGGCCGGCGGCGGGGCCGGGGCCTCGGGGGGCGGGGGCGCCGCAGGCCGCTCCTTCCCACCCACCCGCCCGCCCGCTAGGCCTCCGCGCACGGCAGGCGCGGCCGCGACGAAGCGAGCTGAGCGGGGCGGCCGCGCGCCCCCCCGGCGGCAGCAGCAGCAGCGAGGCGGTGGCGGGGACCGGCTCGCCCACCCGCCCCGTCGATGGGAAAGGAGGAGCCTGGGCCGGCGGCGCGCAGGCGGGGGGGGCGCTGGCAGGAACTTCGGCGGGGCTGAGTCTGCGGCCCCGGGACGGCGTCAAGGGAAGCCCCGGGCAGCCGGCGGCGGAGGCGGCACCCTACTGCAGAGTACGTGCGGGACAGCCGGGGGGCGCGGAGCCGGGGAGATGGGGCAGCCGGGCCCCGGCCCCGCGGGGGACGGCCGGAAGGAGCGGGCGGGTCGTGCGTGGGTGATTCCCGGAGAAATCCGGCGCGGGGGGGACAGGGAGGTGGGCGGAAAGTACAGAAACGTCCCTGCCGTCTCTGCTACCGCGGGGGGGGCCGCGGGGCGGGGGCGGCGGGGCGGGACGGGACGGGCGGGGGCGGTGCCCTGGCGGCGGGCTGCCGGCCCTGCGCGGGGGTACCGGGGGGGGGGGGGGGGAGCGGCGCTGTGGTACCGGCCGTCCCCCGCTTTTTCAGGCGGTCTGGTGCCGTGCCCCCTGCGCGGCCTCTCCTCTCGCCGTCCCCCGCGCAGTGGTTCACCCCCTGCTCCCGCCCCGCGGCCGCTGTGGGACGTGACGGGTCGGCCTGGCCCGGTGGCTCCGGGCGCCGCCGGCCGGGCCGCGCCGGGGACACAACACGAGTTGTGTCCCCGCCTCTCCGCCGCCCGGGCACCCGCGCCCCTCGGTGTAGCCTTGACGGAGAAGCGGCCCCCAGGGGTGCTGGTCCCGGCTCGGGGGTGTTCCTGGCGGCGGCGAGCTTGGGGTCGGGGCCGCAGCCCCGCCGTGCCCGTTCCCTTCGCGTCGGCTCCCGCACGGGGCCGGGGCCGGCTGGCATGTCGGGGCGCCAGGTAACCTCCCCGGGCCGGGCGGGGGCATCGCGAAGTATTTGGGATTTTTCTTTATCCTTAGAGAATTTTTTTTTTTTTTTTTTTTTCCCCACGTTTCAAGTTTCTTATTAGTTGCGGGGAGATACGCATCTGTATTTGAATGTGAAACTCACTTAATAGGTTGTATTTTGGCACATTTTAGAGCTAGACAAGACTATTTAATTTGCTAAGTCTCGCTGCTGCAGCTACGTGTAATTTTCATCTCCTGCTAAAACTCCTTTGGAAACGCTGCAAAAATGTAATGAATATGTAAAGCAGCCAGCTCTCAAATCCAAATCCGGTTTGTCTTCAGAGACTTTTCAAAACGCCCAAAGTGATCAAGATATATTATGAAATAATCACTTTTGCCTAAAATATAGGAATGTGATGTTTCACACTTTCTCCTTGTGCGTATTCTTAATTTAATTGGTGACAGCTCAGATATAATTCACCTGAAATAAAAATCTCTACAAACCAGGTAAGGTTGCTCAACTGCTTTTACTTATAGTGCAGCCTTAAAAAGCAGGAAAACTGCTAGTGAAGTGCTTGCCCCGTGCTTACATCCCGCAACTCCCGAGTTTTCCTTCTCCCATACTTCACCCACATCCACCACCTGCTTATTGCAGCTGCGTGTCTTCCTACCACCTCCGGGAAATGTGCAGCTTTGAACTCGGACCAGGCAGAACGGGAAGAAACGGGTGTTTTCCCGTGGTTAAAGATGTTGAGCTGGGCTGCTGCCGCTGCCGATTGTCTTGATAGAGGGAGCTGGCTGCAGGAATAGGTTGTGATTCCTGCGCTGGTTGTTTACAAATATTTGGTAGTGCTGCGTGGTGTCTCTGCCGGTTTTGTTTTCCGTTTTCCTAGGAGTTATGTTTGTGGTCTGAGTTAAGGTGATATCCAGCGTTTGGAGAGGAGAGCAAGGCATCTGGGGTGATAGGCTGTGGATGTGAATGAGGTAACGTGGAAAATCAGAATGCATGGTTGTGGGTTGCAAAGGCTGAGTGAAAAATCTGACTTGTGATTTCCTGGTTCTTCTGTGGCTGTAACAATATGCAACCTTGCATGTGCTTCACATAGCTTTGTCTGTTACGGGGAATTTCCTGGCTTCTTTGTTTGTTCTATATGTGAAAAATGTAAAAGGCAGCTGCTCTTCCCTGCGTGCTCCCACACTCCTCACTGATATGGACCATGAGCAAAGAAGGGGGAGAGGTAGCAGCTCAACTGCCGTCACTGCATTCATTTATTCCTGCAGACCTTCCTGTGCCAGCTTTGCGTTCCCGCCTGTTGCCGTAAAAGGGTTTGTGCTTGGCCATGCCTTAGAAGATCTACTTGCTTGCTCCTAAGGCAGCAGATCATCCTGGTTAGCTTCTTAGGATTTGCCAGAGAACATTACCAGGCTGTTACTCCTGAATCAGGTTTGTTTGGAATCGTGGAATAGAAAGCCCAGGACTTACTGAGCAGGTGGTGGAAGAGGGAAGACCATGTGGTGCCCCACAGTCTTACCCAGAGTGCTCTCCCCAGCGAGTCTCCTGGCTGTGAGCTTGCCCCATGTCTTCTCGTTGCATAACCTCTTCTCGTGCTCACCCTTTGACCCAAAAGCACGGCCCCTGCTTCACTAAGAAATGAGAACAGCAGTGGTGGAAAGCAGTACTTTAGGTCTCTCAGATGCAGTGTAAAGGTCACCCAAAAGATGCATGGCGCTGAGACTTGTAGTGGGTGTGCTAAGGCTTTGCTGTAGCTGGGTAGGTGATCAGAGCCAGGCAGCAACAGCAATGCCCCGTGTCCTTTGGGTTAACGGTCTCTTCTGGTTTGGGCAGTGCCGCGCTGCTTTCTCAGCAAACCTTGTTTGTTTCTTGTCCTCTTCCTGAGCCTCATCTCACTCCTCCAGGTCGACTGGCTTACCTGCTTTCCTGGTTTTGTAGGCTGTGAGCTGAGCTGAACCAGTGGAGTGGACCAGTCATGTCTGGAGAAGCAGTGTAGCTGGCAGCATGGTGAGGCTGTCTCGGAGCAGGGAGAGAGCCTTCCCCTTGTAAAAGTTTAGAAATACTTGAGGTGGTGTTGAGGTGAGTGCAGAAGGAACTCTGTTTAATGAGAGCAGAAAAGAGGTCAAAAGGAAGAGTGTTTGAAAATGTCGTCCCTGCAGAGATCGGTAGCAACCGTAAATGGAAAATTTGCGTGGCCCTCTCAGGAGTTTATGTACGAAATTTGGAAAACAGAATTGGTCTTTAAAGTACAAAACAAAGGGATTTCAGTCTTGCTTTAAATGCAAATCTCAATGCAGTCTGAACTGTGGACTTGCTGCTGACGCCTCCATACTACATATTAATCCAGTTTTATCTGTCATGAGGCGATTTGTTGATTAGAAGCCTCTAGGTAAAGGCTGCTTGTGGACTGTTGCTGCTCTTCCAGCCCGTGGGCTGGAAAAATGAGCTCCATGCCTTGCCTGGAGCTCTTTGGCTGTGTGTCATTTCACTGCCACCATCCTCCCAGGATTTGATTTAGGTCTCTGCACAAAGTCCATTTATGTAGATTTGTGCTAAGATGAATGACTTTCAGATAAAACGGGTATTCTTTTAACAGTTATGTAAGTTAATTTGTGGTGTTGATGGTAGAAAGTCAATGTCATTTGAAATGGGAGGGTAGGAACAATTTACTGAAATGCCACTGAACCATAAGCTGTTAAGTTTCATTTGTCTTGTCAAAGTTTGTATGCAATGGGAAGATTTTTCTAAGAAATTCTGTGAAGTAATGACAATTTTTAAAATACTGAATTATGTACCATTTAAAGGATTACTGTAGGTGATTTTCCTCACTTTCCATTTTGCCTCTCACATCTTTGAGTGTAGACAGTACTTAATTGTTTTTCTGCATTAACTATTATTTTCGAAAGCTACATTTCTAAGTTATTTAGCTCTTAAATGTTTCGAGTTTCACCTTGCATTCCAAAGTGTGCGGTTTATTATAAGCTCTTGAGCTCCCCAGCAGCTCCTTGAGGTGGCTGCTCAGATCCAAATGGCTGTTGCTGTCCGTTCTGTTTTACCAATACCAGTGCATAAAGAATGCTATGTGCAGCTGGTGGTTTGGGTTTTTTGTTTTTTTTTCCAGGGTTTCATCTCTTCCTGAAGAGGTTGTTTATGGGTATCCTGTTGTTGCCATGTACATTTTTGTAAAGTTTCTGTTGGCCTCCTAGTTTTATTTTCCTCTAGTAGACTTTAATTAAAGTTTTATAGCAAAAGCCTGATCCTTCAGATGCTTCCTGAATAGAAGTCAAGTGGCTGAAGAAAAAGCACATGTTGTAAAAAAACAAACAAACAAACAAAACCCAACCAAACCAAAACAAAAAACCAGTATGTGAAAGTGCATATTGTAAATATAATGTCTGCCTTTTAGTTTTACTTTTGATTGCCAGTCTCCGAGTGTCCCTAAGCATACATATATTCTTGCATCAGAGTTTTGGGGGAAGGGGGGTTGCATGTTATTAAAATAGTTTCCCCCCAGTGTGTGCGAATCGTCCTGTAAGTGCTGATTTTTAGGTTACTATTGTGTGTTTTTTAAAGTGCAATGTGATAGCAGAGCTGGAGTACTGTTAAGAGACCAGCTCCATGATTTAGTTCTGATACTTTCCCAACCAACGATAAGTTACATGCTTTAGACCTTATTGGTTGGTGGTTTAGCTTAATACAGTAATACTGGAAATTATCCGCTTGCAATTGTGAAAGCCATTGTAGAGTGAAGGGGTGTGTGTGTATGAGAGATCTTAGAATCCTCTGAAGAGTTTAGTATTTGTGAGATAACAGTGGATAACAGGTTTTACGAAGTTGAAACTTGTGCAAATGTTTTTTCTGCAGCCATAAGAGTAGAATACTGCTGCAATTTGTCTGTTGGGAGCCCTTAGAGCGCAATTGCTGCATTGCCGAACGGTATTTCACGGCATAAGTTTCAATGACTTGCAGGCCTGTTAGCAAATGGAGCAGGCAGGTGAATTCAAAATGACATTTTTAAACTATATGTGTTGGAATCCATCAGTATTTTTGCTTTGTCTGCAGATGTTGCTGCCATAATTAAGATCAGCAGAGGCACTAGATCCTTTTTATGTGAAATGGGGAAAGCTGCAGAAATACATCGTTCTGAAACATCCTTGTACTGATCCAGCTTCATTAATCCTCTGGGGTTCTGTGAAGCACTTTTCTTCTTTGCTTTCTTTTTACAGTCCTCCACACTGCTATGGGGGGACGGGGTGGGGAGGGGAGGGGGAATGATATGAGAATTAAGAAGAATCGAGACTGATGGCTTTTTCTTCAGGAGATCAGTAATTCTTCAGAGTGTTTTGTGGTCATTTTGATCTGAACATATAAGAGAGAGTCAAGTAGAAGCAGTGAGCAATATTGAATGACATTCTTGGGAACAAACATGAAGAGGGAATGCTGAAAGCAAGCTGGCTTCACGTTTGAATCATCTTTTTTGTAGGTGCATCACAACTATCTGCTGATTTGGTTTTTTCACAAATGTTTCCATTAAGTTAGCTAGTCAAAAAATGGAGCTTTTGCCCCTTTTTTTCATTTCCATACACGTTCTTATAATGAGAGAAAGAAATTCTGTCCTCTGACTTGACAGCGTTATGGGAGGATGGGCGGTGGGGGGAATGCATCTAGGCATCGGTGTTCTGGTGCTCATCTTCTCTCTGTTTTTACTGTTTACAGGTTCTGTCATCCGTGATGGCGTCAGCTCTACCCAGAACTCTTGGGGAATTGCAGCTGTATCGAATACTACAAAAAGCAAATCTTCTATTCTACTTTGATGCCTTCATTCAGCAGGGTGGTGATGATGTCCAGCAGCTCTGTGAAGCAGGTGAAGAGGAGTTTTTGGAGATAATGGCTCTCGTAGGCATGGCTAGCAAGCCACTTCATGTCCGAAGGCTGCAGAAGGCTTTGAGGGACTGGGTCACAAACCCCGGTCTCTTTAACCAGCCTCTTACCTCCTTACCGGTCAGCAGCATTCCAATATATAAGCTGCCGGAAGGGTCTCCTGCATGGCTGGGGATATCCTGCAGCAGTTACGAAAGGAACAGCAGCACCAGAGAGCCTCACCTGAAGATTCCAAAATGTGCTGCCACGACGTGTGTGCAGAGCGTGGGCACGAGCAAATCCGATGTGGTGGGGAACTTATCGCTGCAGAGTGGCAGTGAACCGAGACTCTGGCAAGGACACCACACCACAGAGAGCGAACATAGTCTTTCCCCGGCTGATCTTGGCTCTCCAGCTTCACCAAAGGAAAACAGTGAGACCCTGGATGCTGCCGCTGCTCTGTCAGTTGCTGAATGCGTAGAACGTATGGTTCCCTCCCTGCCCAAAAGTGACTTGAATGAAGTCAAGGAGTTACTGAAAACAAATAAGAAACTGGCAAAGATGATTGGTCACATCTTTGAGATGAGTGATGAGGACCCTCACAAAGAGGAGGAGATCAGGAAGTACAGTGCAATATATGGCAGATTTGACTCGAAAAGAAAGGACGGCAAGCATCTCACCCTCCACGAGGTAAAATGCCTTGAGCAGCGATGGGCTTCTTCCCCTGTTCCTACACCTTTTATGAGATGCTGTTCACAGGGTCCAGTTTTTATATGGGCACTTCTTGCCAGGTGATGGGACTTGTCTGTCTTAGAAGAGCTGTAGGCAGTCCTGCCCTGGGATAGAAATCTCGAGTGCAGTAGAAGTACCCTTTGTTGGGTGGTTATGTGCATGCATGTGCCGGTGACTTCAGCTTGGTGTCATCAGACTCCTTGGTCAGTGGTGCGGCCTGTCAGACAGAGGGTTTAAATCGTTTGGCACTGAAATAGCAAACCAGTATTGCACTGAGCGTGGCCCTTGGGATTCTAAGCGTTCGGCACATTTTTAAAGAAGTCCTGTCGTGATGTTCACTTGCAGCTTTGAGAGTAGACTGGTTGTTTGGAAGACTAGTAACTAAAATCGCTTGTGTCTGCATCACCTGGCTTAGTTACTACCCTCTGCTGTCTTCCCTCACTTCAAGACCCTGCTCTGTAGCTTGTGCCTGTGAGGTAAAAAGGATTCTGCTGATGAGGTCCCTGAACCCAGTGGTGTGGGATTTTTTGTGTTTGAATTGGGATGAAGCTCAATTATACAACCTGTGGGGTTTTTTGGGCACAGTGGTCTTAAGTGAAGTGCAGACTCTTGTGAAGGTGAAGGGAGGGGACCATCTCCAGTATTGTAATTTGAAGGTTTGTCCTTTAATACCTGCATAGCATCCGTTCCATCTTGTCCTTAAAAGTCCATGTGGGCCTCCTTCCCTTCTCTTCTGGTGTTCTTGAGGCTCGCACTTCATGCGTTGTAATGCAATAGGTGTGCCTGTGTGGGGAATAGTTCTCTAGTGCCAAAGTACAGTACAGGAGGAGAACAAACATTAATTCAAAGCAGTGCCAAAATGCTGTTGATGTGAATGCTGCATCAGCATTTTCACAGTTAACAGTGATTGCAAAATTTCAGTTGGATTTAAAATTTGGCATGTAAGGCTTAGCTCCCAAAAGGAAAGGCAATGTTTATCTTACAGGAGTGCCAAAAAACTGTACTGGCTTTAGCCTTTTTTCGCTTCAAGAAGAAGTTTTGTACGTGTGTGATCCATAGTGTAAGACTAGATTCCCTTTATGCTTTTGAGTAAAGGGCAGAAGGAAACAAGGCTTACTTCTTTATATTTTTATGTATTTACATTTATAGGGCAGCTGCACATTGGCAGCTGTGACTTCACAAGGGCTTTTACTACAGACTGGGGAGACGCTTCCAAGGGAACTTGTCAGTAGTCAGCCACATTTCTACTGCACAGTTTTAGTTGTGCAGCTTTCGCTTACGTGCTTTGTGGCTTTATGTCGAACACTTACAATCTATGAATTCATCCAGTGTGTAAGAACAGACCTTATCTTACTCCCCTGACCTTGCGGAAGTCTCTCCTGTGACAGAACAAGTTGCGTGTGAGATGGAGGCAGGATTTGAAAGGATTAATTGTGTAGATGCCCTGTGTACATTGCGGCAGAGTCGGGATTCAGAGAAAGGAGGTTCTCCCCACCTGAGGTTGGAGGCAGTCAAGGTGTGCAACATGTACAGCTGTGCACTTTCACAGTCTCTCTCTAGGATAGCAGCTGCAGAAAATACTCTGAAATCTGGGCAGACATTTCATGGGATAATTTCCTGGCATCCAGCAGTGTAGTGGGAGGTGGCTGCTGGGGGCAGCTTTTGTCAGGCCTGTGGTAGGCTTAGTAGAGGCTCTGCAAAGCTGGGGGAGTGGATAGTGGGGTGGTAGTTTGAAAGAGCAGGGTAGCAAAGAACTGGAAGAAAGGACAACTGCTCTGCCTTGTTAATTTTTTTTTTTTAGTGCTGTGCTACAGATATTTACTACAACATTGTAAAACCGTGTTTAAAAATGAAATGAGAGCATGGTTTGGCTTTAGGAAATATTTCTATCGCTATTATGATTAAGGGCACAGGATCAAAGGAGTATGTGGTTGACTTATGCCTCACTTACGCATGTGGGGCCTCACTGAACTTGATGGGAACTGCACACATGCAAGCAAGAAGAATTTGCTCATAATTGGTTTACTGTTTCCTTAAAGAGGCTGGATTTCACAAAGTTTTGTCTTGAACAGTTTTCTCTCCATTTCCATTTTAAAGCAGAAAATACACAAATAATAACGAGACCATTTTTTTGGTTTAAAATCTGCTAAACCAGAGTTTGCCTTTTGTAAACTCAACTTCAATGGTATTTTTGTTTTTGATGGATTAAACAATTTGCTGCTCAGAGGAAGGACCTTAAACAACCAGGGAGGTAAGTTTCTGCTTGTCCAGACACTGTGTTTCTGCACGTGTTGATACAATCCAAGCCTGTCATTCTGCCTTGCAGTTCAAGGTTTCTCCTTGCAGCTGGCAATGAACAGCTGAATAAACTTCACTGTGAATTTAAAAAGCTTAAGTAGTGGTTAGCTGCTTAATGTAAAGATCAGGGTATCTCTAGCCCCTCAAGCAGAGTGGAGTTGCATGCAAATTAAAATCAAACTTCATGGAATTACTAGTGGTGAATTAGTGAGAATATTCTCTGTTTCAGTATGGGCACTGGAGTGTCTTAGAGGACTTGAGCAGCCATTAGAGGCCAATGAGAGCCGTAGACACTGAGCTGGTTTGGACGCGTGTGCTATTGGTGGGATTATCTGCATAAGGCACTGATCTAGCATAAAATCTGATGCAGAGTCTTTCAAAGATGTTCCCAAAGTAATAAACATACCGTCCTTAATCCATCCCATTGTCTCAGAGAGCACTTTATGTTTAAAGTTGAACTGGAGGAGGGATGAGTACGAGGCATGCCCTTGAACTTGGTGACCTGTGCATGTTTGAGTCAGATTGTAATTTGCGTGTTTTTATTTCAGTGCTTGTCTAGGTACCTATAAAACCAAAAAAAAATCCTGTCTAATAGTGTGAGAAACAGGAATAAGAAATGCAAGTAATAAATCTTGTCTAGCTCAGTCTCTTCCTTTTCTTTTGCTGACTCACCAAAACAGTAGGGCTTGGTATTTAATGATGTATTTTTTAGTGGGGGGGATCTATGAACCCCTTTCCTTAAAGCTTGTATGGTTATGTGCTGCTCCATATCATTAAGGCTTCCAGCAAACAGAATCTTTATTTTTAGGCATGCAACACTTTGTATCTGCAGTATTATGATTCCTGAAAAGGCAGGAAGCCATGATGTACTTCAGTTCAGTTAGTCTGGATGTGACCTGAAAGAAGGAACCAGGAAAAACAAACAAACAAACATTTGGCTTTTCTCATATATTAGGATAAACAGCTTTTGCCTACAACTACCCAAAGCATTTTCAGTCATTTCAGCTCTTTGCAACCTTTCAACACTTTATTGAGGGATAAAAAAATTCCTGAATTATTTTGTAAACATTAGCCATGTTATTGATCCTCATCAAAGTAATAGCTATTGCTGTTACAGAAATTAATGCCTGCTTTGGGTAGTAATTCTTTTCATCAGTGTTGTATTAAGCTTTTATTTTTGTATCTTTTTTTTCCCCTGTGTTTTTTTTTAAAAGGTAGATAGACATTGTAGAACAACTGTTGCTGTCTAAGGGGTAATAGTTTGTTATTTTAGTACATTGTATTGTAGGAACATAGTAAACTAGACATCTTTCACAGATTAAACCTAAACTCCCCACCCTTGTACATCTGACCTCTGTGAGATGGTGCTTTTTTTTTGTATGTACAGAGACTAAAGGGTCAGGCAAAATACCTAGTTTGCCTGTTAAAGACATGTTTGCACTCTGATTAGCATCCAGGTATTGCAGGAAGTGCCCTACTCAGATCAGCGGCTTTAATGCTAAACACAGGAAAAAACGCTTGGGAAATACTAGGAACAGCAATTCTGTGTGAGGTTTTACTAGGAATAGTGCATGGGCACAGCTGCTGAGAGAATCAGCTCTTCCGATACATGTTTTTGTGTTTTCAGCCTCCCTGGAGAACAAGTGTCACATTAGGCAATTTTTTTTTTTTTTTTTTCCCCTAATTTGGATGACATCAAGCATGGCAGTGAAGGACAGGGTGGTTGTGTGTTGTTCATGTCTTACAACAGCTTCCATCCTTCAGGGATGGAGCGTGCAGTGTTTCAGGTGAGTTGCTGGCCTCTGTGATTTAATTCACAAGTAAGGATCTGCAGTATGGTAGACAGCAGGGTAAAGGAGCAAGTTTCTTTGTCTTCTCCCAAGAGATACCATTTAACTGCAGGCCTGATGGTCTGTCCTCAGCTTCACCTTCTGTCCACTTCCATGAAAAGTGCTTCTTGTACGAGCAGTGTTTGTGGTGGCTGAGGTCACACACATGTGCAGTCCTGCCCGTCCTCAGCCGCATAACCCTGTGCGCTGTACTGCGGCCGTTCCTTGCACTGCCACATCAATGGCTGGGGATGGCACACCTCAATCCATCATGAATACGCTGGCTGTGCTGTGGAAAACCTAGCTGCTTTGTTAATATTCACTAGCCTGAGACAGATACAGAACGTACTGTTGACAGTAGCAGCAAAGCAGCTGTGCTCATTTGTGAGAAGCTGTGCTCATTCAATGCAGCTTGATTTCTAGGAATAAAGAGTAGAAGAGTTGTGGGTACTTTGGAAAAAAAAATACCTGTAGTATTCTGTTGGCCTCTTGCTGTTATGCCTCATTACAAGGGCTAGCTGTTGTTCAGCTGAGGAAGAAGTGAAAATGTCTTTTCAGCCCCTGCTTACTGTGGAAGGAGCAGGGAATCTCCTCCCCAGCATCTCAGTTTCAGTGTCTCTTATTGTGTTAATCATTTTGTTGTTTGTCCGTGCTGTTGACCACAGGCTCTTCAGACAGCAGTATTGTTAAGCTGGTATAATTCATGACACTATCACCACTTCCTATAGGCTTCTGCAGAGCATTGTGAAACCATTTTGCACCTTAACTTAAGGCTTCCTGCCCACCCCACCCCCCCTTTATGAAACCATTGCCAGCAGCAGAGGCACTAGAAATGTGTCCCGGCAGGCTCAAGAAAACATCCTTGAAACAAGTTAGATTTGATTCATGTCTGAAGATAGTCTTCACAAACACGAGGGTGAGAAACATAGCTAAAAAAAGTTTAATCGTTTCTTAAACCATCACCTTCTACAGAATTGATGCTGTATTCACCAGGGAAAGCCATCTGTATCCACACTGTCAGGGTTTTTTTGTTGTTCCCCCTCCGCCCTCCAAGTCCTGGGCATATCGCGTTTATAAAAATAGTATTCCCTGTGAACCAGGCTTCGGGAGCCAAATACTGTGAACATTCGGAGCTACTGTTTTATGCTGAGATTTAATTAATGCTGGGATGAGGCACAAGCAGCACACATTGAGAGAGTCTTACAATAGTGTTTTACTTTAAAGGACGTTAAATGCACCAGCTACATAGATATCTTTTCTCTTCCCTGAGGTTTACCTGGCTTAGTAAGGGTATAAATAAACTTAAGAAACCCTCCAGGGTTTAGTATACAATTATAGGTGATTTTACTTGCAATTGAAATTTTTTATTATTTCATAAGAACAGATACTTTTACAGGCACAATGGGTGAAAGTATGCAAAGTCATGAATCCCTGTTTCTGTGTTTTGTTTCCAGCTAACAGTTAATGAAGCAGCCGCTCAGCTGTGTGTAAAAGATAACGCGTTGTTGACCAGGAGAGATGAACTCTTCGCACTAGCTCGGCAAATCTCTCGAGAAGTTACATACAAGTATACTTACAGGACCACAAAGTAAGGTTTTAATTAACTCAAAGGACCTTTACTTTCAGGGAGCTGATTGCATTTCTTTTGAAGCACTAGAGACACTGTCTTCTGGCTCTATAGCTAGCAAAGGGCTTTTCTGAAGAGGGTAGGAAAATACTGTTTAAGTCGTGAAGCTTTCAAACTGGTAAGATTAGCTGTCTTAAATTAACTTTTTATTTGCTCTCTAGTTTTCCAGATTTTGTGATGATGGTCCACGTTGAGAGGCATCCTAGAGGCTGGCATTTCAAATATTTGAGGCATTTGTGTATTTCAAAGTTAATATAAATAGGCAGGGTAGCCAAAGCTGCTTAATGTGTCAATTGTTTTTTTTTCTCATATACAGATTTGGCTTGCTAGTTTCCAGGAAACAAAAAACATAAGGTCATAGGGAGTGGCTTACAAACTTTGCTTTAAAGAAACTGAAGCTGAGTCCTAGTTTCAGTTGTTACTGTTCTGTTAAATTAACTGCTGTTATGAAACAGTAACAAAGACAACAGCTCTTAAATAGAATTAAAACTTTAGAATTAATAAATATGATTGAAAGTCTTGATACTTTCTATATATTTTTTTTAAATGTTAACTCCCTCAAGTATAATGCAATATCCTTTCAAAATACGTTTTCCTACACTTCTAGGAGCTTTTTACGGGTTTTGCTTTGCTCCCCTTTCTCCCATAGTGATTAGTATAATATAAATCTGTTCTTGGTAAGCAATGCCGAAGGCATGTCTGTAATTCTCTGTGCTCAGGTAGCTTTCCTTCCTTTTTGGAAAAAGAGTGCATGAGTCTCTTGACACTTCTGAAAACAGCACAAGGCGCTTGTGTTCTTTTGTACTGGACTGATGTTTACTGCCATGTCCAAGTGAATTGGAGGCTTTTTCTGTGCATCTTGCTTGTTCTTGCCTGATTTTTATTTTTTTTTTCCCCTTGACTCTGTTTTTCATTATTTCAGATGGCTAATATGCTGTTTACTGATAGTGTATGTGTCTTCTCTCCTAGATCTAAATGTGGAGAAAGGGATGAGCTGTCACCAAAGAGAATCAAGATAGAGGTACAGTATTGACTTCTGTATTTTGACCTATGCATACTAAAATTCACTTTTGTTTTGAAGGGATCTGTCTTAAGGAAATTTGTCAGAAAAACATTTGACAAACAGTTGATGGGCGTGAGAGAGAGAGGGGGAGAACATCACTACTGTCTCTGCAAATGTAAATGCTTGATGGAGAAACCTGTAGGAGCAGGGGTAAAGAGTAGGATTTGCTTAATGGTGAAGTTGCTCTCGGTGTTTCGCACTCTTGAGTGAGTAGGAGTAGGGGGAATGGGACTGACTGACTCCCTGTGGTGGAATAAGCTCAAGCGCTGTAGGAAATGTCTTCCCATAAGGCCTCCTGCTTTTAAGTCAGTATGAGGTGGGGTTTGCTTAATTCACTTGGGTCAGCTTTTGATCGTGTCCAGAATCCAGAGTTCTGGATGAGGACTGATGGCAGAATACTAGCCATCTCTGACTATGCTATAAATTGTAAAACTGATCATATTGAAAAGTCACAAGCTAACTAAAAGCTATGTATGTCAACACAAATGGTTGTGCCTGTAGATATTAATTTACAGGTTTTTGTAAATAGTTTTATATAAAAAGCACATGTATACATGGCTGATGTATATACCTGTACAAGATGTTGATTAGGGAGATGTTGGGAGTTTCTTGTTAGGAGTGCAGGGGCAACACACGTGTACTGTACGTTTTTCTTCAGGTACCGCTGCTGGAAAATAAATTTAAGGCCTTTTAAAAAGTCACTTTCAATTAATAATTTAAAAAATCATAAGTATGTATACCTATATATCTCCCAAGAGTAGCAGAGCTTCCTTTTTAATTTTTTTTTTTTAAACAAATTACTGTTTCACTGTTAATGTGGATATCTAATTCATCCTTAGTATTGTGGGAGGTTTTTAACTGTACTGTCTACTCCAAAATGTGTAGGTTAAATGTGCTTTAGAATGTAAGCTAGGCCTGAGCTAGATTTGTATGTGACATGGATGTGCAATATATTCTTTACCTGTAAAGTTGTGGCATATTCTGGCATGTGTTTCTCATAGGTAACTCCTTCTGTGATAAATGTTGCATTCATTTTTTTTTTTTTCAGCGGCGCGGTGCTTTGTTACCTGTACAAAGGCTTTTCCTGTGAGGCAAACCCCGGTGAGAGCAGTTAGTTTTGAAAAGGCAGTTGTGACTAGGTATAAAGGAGTTGCTCTTTTTTATTTATTTATTATCTTCCATCAGTCCGTGCAGTTGTAGTTTGAGTTTATGTAATACAAAATATACATGTGCATTGAGGATTTACTGGTAGCTTTGATTATAGATCAGTAATGTTATTTACATGTGTTGGGATTTGCTTTGACCTTGCGTTTTGACAAAAAAAGAGCAGGGAAGAGCGGCATTAAATGATTTTATCCACCTTCACCATTATCTGCCTTGAACAACACGTTGCAGGATGGTTGTTTGAGTCTCCCTTTTTTTGTCCAGTCTAGTCCTAGTTTGTGAGAGCTGGTGGGGAGCTGCCACTCCCCTGCTTGATGTAGTATTTCGCTGACTGTTAGATTTCAGCATTAGGAAGTTTTTCCTTCATTCAGTAATAATTGATGATGAGCAAGTATCTAAAATGACACACTGCAAGTGAGGTGATTTTTTCATTGAAAGAAAAAGTAAAATTAAAATCCTGAAAAACACAGGCTGAAACTTTAGTTTTTTTGGAGAGCAGGAAATTTGGACAGACTTAGGGGATGTGCATTCCCGTATTTTCTGCATGGTGAAATCTTCAGAGTCTGGAAGGCCTTCTTTCTCTAGGCACTTTTTAGTTCAGTAATTCTGAGAAAGGATGTTACTTGGTTTTCTTTTTATCTAAAATTACCAGTGATATTTTAAATTTCTTCTGAAAATTTCATGTCCTAACTACAAATTACTATTTCAGAAATAGGACATTTTTCCAAAACAAGAAACTGAAACTTAAACTAAATAAACTAATCTTTCATTTGATAGCATAGCATTATTAATTATGAAATGACCAGAGTTGTTGTCAGCATAAATGTCTTTTTCCTTATGAATTTGGGAGTCTTCCAAGGAGTAAACCATTACTTCAGTGAATTATAATTCTGAGATACGCTGTGAATCATGGACTCTTCACAGAAATTTTAAAAAGATGCAGTATTACATAGTATATCACTTCTACGTACAGTGTTTTGAGTTATTGGGGCTTGCATTTTGGAAGCAAAAAAAAAGGGTCCTTGTTTTAGTGAGTTTGAGGACTTTGTGGGGGTTGGTTTGTTTGTTTTTAGAAAGGTAGAGGTAAAAAGAAAATGGTAGCAAATGCTGCAGATTTTTCTTTCTGTTATGGATAAGAATTCCTTATCCTGTTTTTAAAGTTGTAATGCTTCATTGCTTCATTGTGGCTATTAGCTCCCTATCATGCTAGTGTCATGCAGAGGACATGACCTGATCTGAGGATCTGAACATGGGTTATTTTGTTGTTGTAACTAGCTCTGTCTTTTTTTCTTTTTTCTTTCTTTTCTTATCTCTTTTTTTGAGGGTGGTGCTTTTTTTTTTTTTTTTTTTTTTTTTGGTAAAGGTCATTTTGCTTTTCTCTTTTAAGGCTGAACTCTGTATTTTGATTCACCATTCCTTTACCCATTAGTCATTAATGTCTCTGCAAAGCGTGGTCTAAAATACTAGTGCTTGAATTTGGAAAGACTTCACACCCTGTTTGCATAGTGTAAAAGATTACTTAAAAAAAAGATGAGTTAATTTCCTGAAATATAATAACACTTAAAAAAACCTCCAGAGACTCTGAAGGTCATCCTTGAGCAGAGCTAGCAGAGCTGTGTGTGCAAGCTGCAACATTGCTGGGTTACTATTGTAAATTTATCCTCTTCATGAATATGAAACTCACAAGCATTACAAAGAAACAATATGCCATGAATTACATCAAATTACCTGTAAAAGCCTTTCTCTTCCCCTGCGAGCTCTCCCCCTCTTATTCGTAGAGTGGGTGGGCGAGCTGTGGGAGTGAAGTGTAGAGAGGAGAAGGGGAAAAAATTCCAGGCAAATGACAGACTAAAGGTGTGGAGGGAGTGAAAAAGGGAATGGAGTGAATTGGGATTTGGAAGCAGATTATAAAAAATGGGTTGTAGTTCCTGAATCTGCTCTGGGTGAAGACCAGGACAGGGAAATAGGGATGGAAATGGCACATCCTTCTACAGAGCAAGGATCTCTCCCGCCTAGGTGTTTCGGGGCGGGGGCACTCCTTATTTTGTCGTTTTCCATGACTCTGTACCAGCACTGCTCAAAACGATGAGCTGTTGTGGTACCAGCTAGAAAGCAAAACAAGTCACAGGTATATCACACAGAAATCGTGGAGACAGAGACTGCTCATCACTGCTGCTGCTTTGCATTGGGATTGACGGGGTTCCCCTTCAGAGTCAGCATGAACAGCCAAGAGAGCAAAGACAGAGAGTTTAAAAAAATATTCTTGCTGTCTGTGGTATAAAGGAATTGTTCTGTGTGTCGATGTCTCCGTTCAGCTGAATGAGAAGGGTGGGGAGAGCTTGCAAAAGATGATTTCACAAAGCTCCGTAGGAGTAGGGGGCACAGGCAGAAAGACCTGAGCAGAGGCTGTGAGGAAGCGTCTTCCCTTGGTGCTGGTACGGATGGAGGGAATGGAGTGGAAAGGCCCACCTCCACCATTGATGAGAAGGCTGAAAAGAAAACCAGTTAAAGTGTGGGATTTGTGTTTATCACAAAACCAGCAAAAGCAGTAGAAGCTACTGTTTGCATAGGCAAAATGTCATTAGAGGGAGCGAAAAGCACATGTGGGACTGAGAACATCTGCTGCACAAAGCTGCTTGAAAAACAACTGAGCAGCAGCACAGCAAAACAAAAATGCTGCTTTGCACATAGCAGGCCCTCCTGACCGCAGAGGGAAAGGGAACTTCTGGGCAAACCTGGTGCAGAGCAGGTCATCGCCTGGCCCAGCCTGCTGCTGTCAGCCCTCACCGATGGGGCAGCGGGGAGGCGAGCAGCCAGCAGTGGGGAAGGGCTCTGGGAAGGCGATCCAGAACTGCATCGTCATCGAGAGTTACCTGCGTGACTGACGAGTGACAGTCATGACAACATGCAGCAACGGGCTGCTGGTCCCGCTTTTAGGAAACAGCTTTCGGTTTTGTATTGGCAAGTGATCACAGATACGTTGTAGAGAGCAGTGTTACCTGTTTTGTTGCAAAAATAGGATCCCTAGTGATAGGTTTTTGTGTATTTAGTTTCTCATCTTCCTACACATAGTCATTCTCCTCTCCCAAACAAATAACTATGAAAATGGTCAGTGCTCATGGAAATGTGCTGCAAAGCCTTTGTTTCTAGAGGATGAGGGTTTGTGGCAATTTACCTGGTTATGAAATTTTGCATGCCTATCGTGTTTATTTTTTCCCTGAGGTAGTATGTTGGGTGGATAAAAGCAGTACGCAATGTTCAGACAGAATTTTTTTTTTTTTTTTTTTTTTTTCCCCTCATCATAAAAAATAGCTTTATTGGCATTGTGTTGCACTGAGGGTCTGGCTACCTGATGTGAGTCCGACCACCACTCTGCAGGTCGGTGGGCAGCCTGCCAATGGCATGGACCTTGTAGCCCTTCCCCTGTGGTTTTTCTGAAAGATCACTTTTCGTGTTCTTGGGCTGTAACCCATTTGTCCAGCTATTGAAAAAAATGTTGTTATTTACATGCATGTGCCTCTAGAATCTGCAAGGAAAATATACCTAATTTGATGTACCTTGGTCTACAGATCCTCAGTGACAGATGTCACAGTTCTTGGGTTAGGGTCTGTCTTAAGGTCTGTAGCTTCCTCTCACATTTTAAGTCACCTATACTGTGCTTTTGTAAACATTAAACCAGGATATTCCTCTGCTTTCGTTTTATAATGTCGAGCAGGATAAATTTCTCATCTTCAACCTTTGCTTCGATGATTAATTTATTTTAATGGAGTCTGGCAGGCTTTCACAGGAACTTTATTTGCTTTATTGGTACATATGCAAGCTGCAAAAGAGATTTGCATGTCATAAGCATTTGAAACTGAAAGAATTATGGAATCATGATTTCCCATAGTATATAAAGTCTTTGGTACCCTACTTTTAAAATGGTGATATTTCATTTTGTGATACTAGTATAGGTTCTGTGTGAAATATGTTGAATTTCAGAAGGATTTGCTCAGTTTCTTGAGCTTAGTGTATCCAGATGCTGTGCCTTATTCTTGACTGCATATGAACTTGATTTCTTAAGAATCTCCAAAGCTACTGTATGTAACGAGTGACAGAAACCACAGGTCTAAATCCGCCTGGCAAGGCTGAATGTAAACTAGTTTAATGTCAGTGACAACAGTAGCCTGGATTCACCTGAAACTGTGAGAGATGAGATATGATTGTCTGTGTATGCCGTTTTCGATATATAGCGGTTGTTGTAGAGGGGCAGTGTGTGTTTTATGCACACATTTAAATGGAGTGGATAGCATGAACATGTGAATTGCAGTCCAGAATTTTCACAGAAGTTCAGGAATGCGGTGGGGTTTTTGAGTATACAGGGAGGGTGAAGAAAAATCAGTAATATAGCCCTCTTGGTGTTTGTTTTCTTCTTATGCTCAATAGGATGGTTATCCTGATTTCCAGGACACAGTCCAGACACTCTATCAGCAAGACAAAATGCCCCTTGCTTTGGCTAAAGGAAAGAGTGAAGACTCAACAGCTCTTAATTCCCAGGTAAATCAGCCACACTACACTGTGAATAATACAGGCCATGTCTTTGTACGTTGGTTTTGATGTACTGTTTTGATGACTAAAGTAATTACCATCAATTTTCAAAGGCTACCTAGCTTAGCTGTGACTGCATCACTCTTAATTTGGGCTTGCCTCCTGAAACTGTTCTGACACAGTGCTACAGCTTTACCCTTGTTAGTTCCAAGGAGGTAAGATCTAGTGTAGTAGGCTTGAAAATACATGATTGCCTGTTGGGAGCAAGTAGGGTACTATTGGTACAGTATGTGCTGTGTTACTTGCGTTGCTAGCTATAAATGGAAAGTTCAAGTTACTGAGTCTAGAGGAATAGAGTAGGCGATCTTGGAGTCTTCAGTTCTGTCATTTCTTATAAGAAGAAACGCCAATATATTTAGGAAATAGCAAACCTCTGGATCTGAGAGGATAAATTGCCTTTCTAAATAACATCTAGCCTGCTGGAAGTGCAGTGTTTTCACGTATCCAGAAAGCTTTTTATAAATGAAGACAGGCTTCCGATTATTTCTTTGTCTTTTCTGTAGCATATCCCAGCCTTGAGGCAAAATACGCATCTCCTACTACCAGTTGTTGCCAAGGAGGGATTGCATGCTAAGTTGCAACAAATTTATTTTGTGTACCTGGTTTGGGCAAACGTAGTCACCGAATTTTCATGTAAGAATGCATTTAGGAGTTACACTCCTGTTTTCTGAGACTAGATGTGTTACCCTGTCTTTTACCTTCTTCTGTTGCAAAGTGATGTACAGTCGCGCAAATCTGTTCACTGTGGTACATCGAAAAGCAGTTATGCTGCGTGTTCTGATGTCACATAATGATTAAATGAACTTGGTATTTGCAAGCTTATTTTCATCTTGTACCTGCTTTGAAGTTTTCATTGGTCACTTGTATGTAACAATGGACTAGAGATTTATTTTACTCTTAAATGTATCTGCAGCTCTACAGGTTTTCTACGGTGATCAGAAGCATCATTGCAGTTTAAAATTCTGGTTTTATTGCAATTAAACAACAAAGATGGCATGAGTGAGAAATATTTTATCCTTTTTAAAAATTATTTTACAGTTCAGAAGTTGTGACAGAATAGCAAAGGTAAAGTGCACTTGAAAGTAAACTGCTTGAAAATAGTTTCTTTTTTTACCTACCTCCTAAGACCAAGCTTGAGTTATAGGTGCTCTTCTGCAGAACCTGATGAGCTCTAAGCCAGAGTAAGGAAATACTGGTTGTGTCATTACGCTGCTCTCAGGATCATCGCTGTGCTGGAGAAGCTCAGATTTTGCTGGTCTGTTATGCTGTCATTGTATTTGTAAATTGTTGAACTATGCTGAGTAAGCAGACTTCTGTGGGAAGTCAGGGCTTTTCATCGTTGCCCAAGAAAAGTTAAGTGTTCTGCAATTAATAGGTCTCTGTACTAGTTGAAACAACTATGGCAGTACCTGAAAGAGAAATGAATTTTTTCCTATCAATCGTAGATGTTAAGTTTGTGCACTTTCTGTTCTTACATTCGTTGTGGTTCTTCTAAATCAACTTTCTTGACTTGTGATTTTCTTTTTATTTTTGCAAGATGCTTATTTACATTCTCAAGACCAAGACTTTATTGAAAGTTATAAATCTCTTGGCATTAAAGTCAATGACAAACATTCAGACGCCATTTCCTCCCACGTTGCACTGCATTGTTTAGTTTCACTCTCTAGAGGTGTATAGGTCTTGTTCTTCTTCTAGACAGACATTTCACACCTTTATCCCCCACAAACATACTGTCATCCTACACTTTCACAATGGCAGATTTTTAAGCTTGTGTAGTGCTGCTTCCAAAAATAAAGATTCCAAGATGTCTGGTGAAATCTTGGCATAAGTTTTTAGCAGATGTTGCCGTTGCTCTTGGAATACTTTGTGAAGACATATATTTGAACAGAGCTAACTGGATAATTAAGACATTATTTTTCACTTTTCTTGAGATTCTCTTCACGTAACCTGCAGTCCTAAAGTGCAGAAAATTATTTTTGTATGTTTTTGAATAGCAGAATTTAACTTTTCATTTCTGCATGGGTGAACTAAGCAGCTTGCATTTTAAGTATCCTTGAGTGATTCAGATGCACATCTTTATGGGTGCAAAAATATTTTGTTTGCTTGATAGTTTTGAAGAAACTGTAAAGCATACATCTGTGCATATGAGTCAACAAAAACCTTTATCTGGGCTGTTAGTCTTATTATCTGATATTGGGGGGTTTTTTCTGTGTTTTGACTCACTATATGTATGTATATAAAGGGATTTTTTTTTTTTTTTGCTTTATTTGCAGTCGGAAAAGGTGATGGCAAAACAGATGGAGTTTCTTTGCAACCAGGCTGCATTAGAGAGACGTCTTTCCACAGGGTGTTACAGACAAAACTCAGAAGAGCACAGCCCCAATGGCATATCATTAGATAACGCTGATGGACAAGGTATGGTAGCTTCCAGGCATGGCGTTGCTGCCAGCAAATGCAAACGCATTTGATATTATACAGCCTTTGTCAGTGGTGTTACTTATGTAGTATAGAACACTGAGCACTGAATGGGCATGGTCTCTGCCCTGAAGTGCTTACAGTCTGAATAATGCGATCAGAGGTGCAGTCAGATTCTGCTCTGTTACTGTAATGTATCTGGCAAACTGCTTTCCCTATGGATAACGTCGGGAGGGAGGAAGGTAGGGTGCATTACTACTATTATTGAGGGCAGAACTTGGCTCTAGCTTTATCCAAAGTTTTGAAAACAGAACAAAGTGTTGCATTTCATTTGTGTTCTTGCTCTGTGGAATTGAAAGTAAAGCAGATAATGTAGTTGGTAACCCTTTTTGTTTACCTGTTTGTGCAGTCTAGGAACAAAACCTGAGGAGCTGGCTATGTAAATTACTTAGAACAAGGCAGATTCTAATGATGTTCTTAGTAGCTTGTTGTTCTTCAAAAAGCTTACAGTTTTGCAGTTACCTCTTTGATTTACCAACTGGCTATTCCTTAGATTGAATTAATTTTAGGAGTGTTTGTTTTGTTTGAGCACTTTCTGTTTGGATTTCTTTTTTTACTGTTGTGAAACGAGACAAAATGTTATAAACACAAGAAAGAACCAGAAGCTCTTGTATCTGTTTTTAAGAACTAGTTTGTTTCAGAGGGGGGAAGAGAAGCAGTAGAGGGAGAAACTAAGGGAATCGATGTAAGGAAGCGTTAAAACACAGGTCTTCATTTGGGAGTATTGGCCAAGCAATGCAGTACACAAGTATACAGGAAGAATTAGGTGCACAGATCCAGCTCCTCTTGATAGTGCAGGCTTTATACCATTTATTCATCGAGCAGTGGGAGTGGGAATTTTTAGGATCTCAAAGGGATTGTGCTGTGGGAGCAGGAATTTTTAGGATCTCAAAGGGGTTTTTTGAGCAGAATAAGAGAGGGTTTTTTTTTGTTTTGGTGTTGGGTGGTTTTTTTTGTATGGTTGAGTGTCCCTTTCTAGCAATGCCTGTGGGATAGTCTGCAAAGCAGCATATTTACATAAGCCTTGCTTTGCTAGAAAACTTCCCTGAGAGCTAGCATTTAGGGTGCACTTTTGCTGATAGAATTCGTACATCTTTAAATCTCTACCTGGTTTTTAATATTGCTTTGCTTTTAATGCATTGATGTTTCACTGCGAACGACTTCCAGGTGAAAGACCTCT
This sequence comes from Leptosomus discolor, assembly GCF_034619465.1. NCBI lineage: Eukaryota > Metazoa > Chordata > Aves > Leptosomiformes > Leptosomidae > Leptosomus > Leptosomus discolor. Next base: position 34,772,567 of record NC_141395.1, on the reverse strand, counting down.
GAATCTCCGAATATCAAATCTGCCAAGTAGACAGTTGCAGCACATTTCACTTGATGGAGAGCAGCATGTTGGAAAACCTCTGTGCAGTGATTTGATCCGGCTTTACCCCAGCGGTGAGGCAAAGTCCCAGTCCTCAGGTTAGTGCTGTCCCTTGTAAATAAATTACCCGCTAGTTCTTACAAAGCCTGTGATGAACTTACTAATACATGATGTCTCTGAGCAAAGAAGCTAGTAGCTCAGCCTGGCATACTTTGTGTGTAATCTTTTAATCGAGGCTTTGGACAGAACTTCAAGAGGAGTGTTACTTGCTAATCTAGAATCAGGTGGAATATGATTTAGGAAAAGCTTAGAGGATGCAGTAACTAGGCAAGTTTGGGCATGTGTTTGTCCTCAGAAAGCAGTATTGACCCAAACTACTCCTATTAAATACTTATGTTGCTGTCATTGTAATGCAGTTTGATTATAACACGGCTTCATTCTGTATAAAGAAATCAGACTTTTCATAAAAAGACCTTTTGTTCTGGTTTATAAGGACTTAGCACTGTTTCTGTACTGTGAACCAAATCACACAGTAACTCTTTTGAACTGGGTTTCCCGTTCACTGACTACTGCTCACTGGCAATCTTGTAATTTACCTCTGGCCTTGGGAGGAACTCATTCTAATTTGATAGAAGACAACAAGAATCCGTTGTGAAATCTACAGGGAATAAAGCCAGGAATTCTTGAGACTCTCACAAACTTTAGAAATAATAATAAAATTCCACCTGAGTTTGGAAGATGCAATGGGAAAGAGGTTATTTGAAAGGCAAGATGCAAAAGTAGTTGTTTTGAAGACTGGGCAGAGTCTTGCGTCTTCCACTTTGGTATCTTGCAATCTTAGCTCATCTTTTTTGCAGTTTGTCCCAACACCAGTGATAATCCACTTAGTGAAATTTCTAGCTGGGGATTTTTACAGTTCCCTTTCAAAGTGCAAGTGAAGAGCGCATCGCCCCTGAGCTCTGCTCCTGGAGAGAATTGCATTAAGTCTGTGGTGATTACTCTGTCATCACTGCAGTGTGACTGAGGTGGTTCTAGCCCAGCTAGGTTAAAGCCCAGTAGGAAGAGGCAGAATTTGTGGCTTCAACTGTTAGTATCCATGTGGCTCATGGACCTTTTTCTTGAATTAAGAACAGAATGTATTTGTTTCCAAGCAGTGTTTCTAACATCTTTTTTTTTTTTTTTTTTTTTTTTTTTTTTTTTAATTTCTTAATGCAGAAGGCCTTGGTATTTTAAAGGATTTTCCTCATTCAGCTTTTAACAACATAGAAAGGAAGGTCATAAAAACAGAACCTGAAGACACAAGATAGTCATTCTGCTCTGGAATATGGTGTCATAGTAAAGAATGAAACTTCACAAGAGAAAAAAAAACAGCCTTAATAACCAGTGTTGCCTCATTCAAATAAGAGATTTCAATAGCCAAAGCCTAAGAACTGGTACAGTAATCTGTGGAAAGAGGAAAGCAAGAGACACTGCAAACTAGAACAGTAATACAGATGGATAAACATTCCTGTAAAAGTGGTTTTATAACGTGGGAAGATTCACAAATTAATATTGTGGGTCTTCATTATTTAAGAATGTATTATGTATTTGTATAACTTATCAAAGTAAATCTAGATGTCGGGACGTGTATTGAGTCCAGTAGATGTGGCTACAGTTCATTTTACTTGAAATTTCAATGTCTACTTTTAAGTGTACCTAGCATAGATATGGTTGTTAAACATTTGAATTAAGATCCTTGGAGAATTAGGAATGCGAACCTCGTGACACAATTAACAGGAAGTTTGCAACAATATGTGTAGAAAAAAGGAAAATGCATAAAATACTTCATGGTTTAAAATGTTATGTTGATATAGCATTGATAGACCTAGACCCTGATTCTGTATCATAGCGGACGTACTGGACACTTAATTATTGTTACATCACTTTCAATGGTGTCAGCAGCCTTTGTGTAACACACTTACAGCATAATACCTACCTACAGTTCAGGGGTGTAGAAAATGCCAGTAAGAGTATGGAAGAGTCCATATGATTGGCTCTCATTTCATTGGGAAAAACTGTGGTTTGATATACTGTTCAATTACTAAAATCTCATTTGGTAGGAAACCCAAGAGACCAAGTAGTGTGGACAGGGCTGCAAAAATTGTGATTCAGACCGTTATAACTTTCTGGACTACTCTGTGGATCTTTTTTTTTAAAAACAAAACAAAACCAAAAACCAAAATGCATCCTGGGTGTGGTGAAGATGGAATGTGATGCAGGATTTATGCATCGGTGTAAAAGGTTGCACTTGATATCCAGAAACCATATGATCTTTTGGAGGAGAGAGACAAGGAGCTACGTCTTTAGCATGTGACTCCTTAAGTACTGTCCAGCCCACATGATTCTATGAATATACCGTATACTGCATACAGTATGCCAATACGTTTCTTTATATATGTGATTAATTAACATCTGTATTCTTTATTTATTTGACAGTTTTTATTTTTTGTACGTTTTCACTTTTGCAGATGTCATTTTATCTAAGGAGAAGTAGTCAGCATATCACTTTGGAATTTACCGTGGTGTTTGTGTGCATCCGTTTTTCCTCTGTGCAACTCCTTCAATAAGAGTTGCTTTCCTGCAGTCAATATAGTTATATGCCTCAGTTTCTGAATACAGTTTTTGCCTATAACATGTTCTGGAGGGGAAAGGGAGGGCTGAAGAAACTAAATTACCGTGCCAGTGGGTAAACTTCCATATTCAGGTGTGCACTTCATGTCTGCAGTTTGCTCTGTGTCATAGATGTGTATTAACGATTCAGTCGCAGTCTGTGTTGTGCTGAAACGGTCAGCAAAATGTGAGCTGAAATGTCTACGCTGCAGTCTCTTATCACTGTCAACATACCTAATTATCACTTTTGATTTGTGGAACAAAGCTTTATAGTAGAAACACCAGTAAACAACTTTTTATACTATTAAAATGTTTGGGTTTTTTTAAAAAAATGTTTCTTGAACTGTATGGTACTGTTTCACTTACTGAAGTATCTTTAAGCAATGGAGTTCACAGCTTTGCTGTTAGAAATAAGAGATTGAATGTGTAGTTATATTTCCTCTTTCCTGTTGTGTGAGCTAGTAGTACAGATAAGATATTTCTTCAGTTTGTAACGTTAGCCAGTGCCCTGGTTAGTATCTGATTAGCTTTCATGAGACGTGTGTGGAATTTGTTAAAGGACAGCTTGAGGTTTGAATTGTACAGCTTGAGCAATAGAAGGTACCAAGCCACAAGACTTTAGAGATGCAGGAAATGTTGGTTTTTTCCAACATCTGGCATGAACAAAAGTTGTGTGTGGATCACAGAAGAAGCTCTTAAGCTTGCTGGTCTCTTTGATTAAAGTGAGAGGAAGGAAAAAGAACTTGCTAAGCAGCACACTGTTTCAGTTGAGTCCAGAATTTATTTTGTAAACACTAATGTATTAAATTTGCTATAAATTAAAGTGTATAACAGTTATATTTTTGAGTTGTAAATACAGTACTTTGTGTCATGACCAGTTGGTTATCTCTAGAATGATATTTCAGTTCATAGTCCAACAGGCCATTTCAGTCTCAATAAGCTGGAAGCAATTTTTTTTACTGGTTTGCAGCTGTATGATTTATTATTTTTTTTTTAACCTGGGGGGGAGGTGGGAGATACATTTTGAGATTGCACATACATTTGGTAATTGCAAATATTCAAGCATTGGTCTTCCCATGACAAAGGTCTTGGTGGACTGCAACTCGGCTAGCCTCTGGAGTCATAGGTGAAGTCTTGCCCTCATCTCCTCTTGAAGGGTTGCTAGATTCAGGGTACTCTGGATCAAAGGCCAGCCCTGCAGGTGATGCCTGTTCTTATTCACATGTTTATATTGTTGCTTACAAAATAAAATTCACCGTGAGAACTCTTTAGTTTCCCCAGGGTTTTTCCTTCTTTTTTTTTTTAATTGTGTTTTCAAAAAGGAGATGTTAATTTTCTGGGGATAGGGGAGGAAGGGAGTAGCTTGAACTGCAGCTCTCACTGGAGGAAGCCTTTTCCTGCTCTTGTGGTTGAATCCTTGTTTATGGGTGGCCTTGTTATGTGCACACCCTGCGTGGCTTTATTGAGCCAAGGGAAGGAGGGAGGAATTAAAACCCAGGAAGGGTCTGCAGCCTTGCAGTTGTATTTAATGCCCTCTCTGCCTCCTGCACTCTGCTTTTGTGTGTGCTTTTATTCGGACAAGAACGCAAACAAAGCAGATCTGCTAGGAGGTGATACTAGGCAGTTACTGGTGGTCTTTGGGAATTCAGGAGACAGAGCATCGCTGCCCAGCCCTATGGCTGCCCTCAACAGTTGTCTTGGTGATCCACAGTGTTCCAACTCCTTTTCTAAATGGTGGCCCCACGTCTTGCTGGTCAAGCGCTGAAGTACTGTTGGAGGACAGAAACTGAATGGGATATGGGCTGTAAAAGGGAAAAAGAAACAGTCCAGGGAGCAAAAATATCAGAGAGAAGTGGGCGGAAAACCCTGCAAAAAGATCCTGGTTGCTGCAATGGCATAGAAGTCAGGTGTGATTCAAAGCAGAGGGGAGTATCCACTCGGACCGGTGGTGCCAGAGTAAGGTGCAATTCCCCCGCCTTCTCCCAGCCCAGAGGAGATTCAGTGTGGGAAATCGGAACCAATGGCTTAATATTTGCTGATCTTTTTTGTCTGCACTTCCAGTGTGACCTTGCCCTGTTCTGGGAGAGGAAATAGGAGGAGGAAGGAAGGAGCTAGACACTGTTGTCTTGAAGGTGCAAGGGTGGGACAGACTATACCACAAGTTAGTTATTGATCTTCCCAACTGCACACAGCTATAATTGCAAAACCTTCAGCTATTTATTTTTTTTTAACTTGATCTGGGCTGAGCAGAGACTGAAGTTCAATAAAAAAACAGGGATGCTGGATGGGCGTGGTCCTCGTAGGGCCCACAGGCTTGCATTGGGCCCACCAGATGCTGTGTCTCATCAAGGTGCTGTGAAGCTTAATGCTGTCTGGTCCTCAGCTGGAAAGCACTGTTGGATTAAACAGCTGTTACAGAAGGGTCTTTAATGTTAATTTGAAATTTCAGGAGGTGCCTGTTTCTTATGCAGCCAAAAAACCTCTTAATTTAAATTTATATTGCTGGGTACCTGCCTAAAGCTCCTGTGTCTTTTTGTAAGTAAGGAATCTATATGAGGGTCAGCAGGGACAGCGTGCGCTCATGGCCTTGCCTTTACTCACAGTGATGGCTTTGCTCGTGACAACAGCTGCAGAACTCATTTCCTCCATATTTTCTTTTCAAAATACAGAAAACTCATCACAAACACCAGGCTCAGACATGGTGATGAAGCGTCTTCCAGCAGCCCCTAGTTAAAGGGCAAACACTTGTTACTGCAGTAATTGGGATTTGGTAACACTTTGGCTTGGGTCTGGGCCACTGGGGCGGTGGGGAGAGCAGAGGGTGCTCGTGGCGGAGCGATTGTCCAGCTGGAAAAGCAGCAGCATACTTAGCACCTTCATGCTGGGCTGTGGTTTTGGGGTGCCAGCTGGCAGGAGGAGGTGTTGTCTGCTCCCCGAGGCATGCCTCTGCTGGGGCTAGGAGGGGTCATACTGCTTTTTGGCCTTGAGCTGGGGTGCAGCCAGGTCACACTGTGGAGCTCGCTGGCTGTCTCCTTAAGGAGGAAAATGAGGAGAAATGCCATGAGGCTCTTTTCTGCTGTACAGAAGGGTTGAAAAGATGTGCTGCAGTGATTCAGTGGGGAAAGGATAAATCCCTCACATACACCTACACACCACCATGAGAAAGAACTCTGTGGGCAGAGAAGGAGCAGAACATGAAATATGAATTTCCTCGAGCTGCTCAGGAGGGATGGCTTTCCAGAGCCCTTCCTCCGGTGGCTCTGTGCTCCTCCTGCCCGGCCACCCAGCTGTGCTGGGATGAAGGTCTGCCCCTGCCCAGAGAAGGCCCCCAGGCAGGGCTGCTCGCCCTGCCTCATCACTTGCACCAGCAGCCTTCAGGAAGGGTGAGTCCTTTTCTCACATGGTTTTGGGCTGCAGTTCCTGCCCAAGGAGATGGGTCAAGGCTGGTCACCCTTCCCTGTGTTAGCTGGCAGCTCCAGCAGGCAGCAGCCCCAGGCTGAGGGAGGCAGTGAAGGTGGCTCACACTGTGGCAAAAGCTTGGAAAGCCCTGATGTAGGCTACTGCCAAGTGCTTGGGTCATCAGATGGTGCCCCAGATAACTGCTCACCCCAAAAACCACCACCCCCACCCCCCGCCAAGTCTGTGATGCTCCTGACTCCCTGTTCTTTGAGCAAGTCCACAAAGAATACTGCTCTTGGGGGATGCTGCAGTTGGAGATGCTGAAAGGGTTAGTGAATGTTTTTGCCTATTTAACAAAATATTCAGAGGTCTTTAAAGTGTTTTCATCTGAGATGTGCACCATCTGCAATGGTGTCTGGTGGAGCAAGGGCCGTGCATACACTGGTGCGCATATGGAGTGCCCCAAAGGAGCCGTTGCAGTGAAGGTAGTTGCTGCTGGTTCAGGTAGATTAATTTACATTGCAAAGGTTTTATTAAATTTTGTTTGCTCTCTCAAATATTTTATATTACTTCTCAATAAATTTGAATTCCTCCTATATATTTAGAGTGTGTGTATATGCAGTTAGCTTTCTATTACCTTGGGGATTTTAGACAGCTTCATTCTCAGAGTTATTTAGAAAATTATTTAATCACTTTGGAAAATCCTATGTAGCCAAAAAATCTTGTGTTTACTTATGACTCAGTTGTAAATTGGTGGTGCAAAACATAGCAGTACTGGGTTGTAAAACTGCACATAAGCCTCCATTGAAATCCAGTGCCAAAATTAGGAAAAAAAAAAAAAAATTAACTGTTTGCATGCAGTGACACGAATGCAAAAGAATATTTTCATCACAAGGTTGGGCAGGAATTTCCGAGGTTTCTGCAGAGCCGAGTAATGCCACAGATTCAGGGTAGCTCTTTGCTGACAGGCCGAATTAGAATGCAATCATATTTACGTATTTTGAAACCCCGTGATGACTCATCTATATGCCGTTAAAAGTTTGTGCTTCGTAGATGTGTGTTTGACTGCTGGAAAGGGGCCCTGTTGAACACCCATGGGATCTCGGTAGGACAACCCTTCCTCCTGCCATCGCCTCCAAGGGGCCGGGCATGGAGGCACAGGCACAGGGACGCTGCTCGGCAGCAGGTGCCTGCCTGCGACCTCAGCCTTCCTCCCCCTAGTCCCCAAACGGGGATTTGCACAGGCACAAAGTCGCTACCCGGGGGGCCCTTAGGTTCAGCATCACCATGCTGTGAAAAGAAGTTCAAGCTGGTCCCCCCCTTAATACAGAGATACTGGGGGACACGTTCTTATGTTTCTCAAGGACCTGTTGAGGTCACTCATCTCTGTACTGGGTAGTGCAGTTTACTGGACCCGATGCATGTATAAGCACCACATTATTTTTAAGGGACAGAATCCAGCCTTTTCCCTGTAGACAAAATGAAACTCCCTGGGTGACTGGTAAACCCCTGGCTGAGCCTGGGAGGGGGCACGGTCTCAGCCCAGAGGTGACATGGCCGAGGGCTCCTGCTGGTTTTGCTGGAGCCATGTCAGCCTCACACCTGCATGACAGCCTCAGGATCCACCTCGCGCTCATTCAGGAGCTTCAGCTTCGCCGCCACACGCAGACTGATCTCAGCAGCATCCCCCTCGTATCTCCCCTCCCTGGCTCACTTCCAGCCTCTCCCGCGTGCGCCTGGTTATTACTGTAGCATCCAGCATGTTTTACTTCATATTCATCTCTTTTGCACATACCGGCCCACTCACATATTAGATCCGAATCTTTTTTTTTTTTTCCCCTATTTCTTTTGCTTGTTGCTCGACAAAGCGGTGAGGCACGACACGCCGTGTGTTGTGACACATCCTGACAGGTCTCAGCAGCATGACACGGTACGGCACGGAGCAGCCATCTCTGTTACGCCCTGGCCACCTCGCCAGCCGGACCCACCAGCTCTCAGCAGCAGCCCACCTTCAGGGAAGTTGGATGCTGTGGATGGAGATGGCACCAAAGGTGTCTTGGCTTTTAATATATAACGCTTGCCAAAGCAGGGAGAAAGGCATGGAAAACCGTGGCCGTCTGGTATGCCCAAAGCCTTGCTGCAGTCTTAGACTTTTTCTTGCAGATCACAGTGGCTATGTTAGCTGAATATGACTCCTTAGGGCTGGTTGGGACTGCGTAGGGCTCCCTACTGTATAGCTAGCATTGAAAAGTGAAATGCCAGAAATGGTGTAAATACAGAGTTTTCAGATGGTTTTGGTGTGTTAAACACGTGGCCAGTTTTAAAGGGCTATCACTGTACTTCCCAGAAAGACAAGAAAAGCCTTTGTAGCTTGATGGGAACAATGAATTGCAAATGGGAGGGAGACTGATCATATCTTCTTGCTGAGGAGATGTCATGAGTGGCTGGGGAAGGCAGTACCAGTGCATGGCTTCAGCAGGGGTGGCATCTCTGTGGATGGATTTTTCTCTTCTTCTGCATCTTCTGAAATCTTATTTTTCTATTTGAAGATTTTCCTCTTCTGGAGTGACCTACTCAAAAGGCTAAAGAGTACTTCTGCTGGCTGGTGGAGTCTGAGTTTTATTTAAATTTGTAGAGGAAAAAGTTGGAATGATATTCAAATTGGCCATTTTAAAGTATGCATCCATTGCAAGAGAACTCTGATGTAACTGTAGATGTTTTAATTATGAGATAGAGAAGTATTCGTGTCAGTGCTTGAAACCAAGTTTAAATCTCGTCCTCATGCAAATTACTTTCTCTTACACCGTGCAACTGGCCTTGCTGGCTACCTGCTTATCTGGAGCGATTTAATAGTCCCTTCACTGTACTGAGCAGTGGCTGGATGGTGCTGGGTCTCAGGCTGAATGCTTGTTGGGGTGGTTTTGGTTTTTTCCTAGCCATTTCCATGTGTTTGGGGGCAATCAAAGAGGTTTGATGCGAACTCCATGGCTGAGGCGGAGCTGGTGAAGCAGGTGCCAAGCCTGCATTTGGTGCAGGGAGGAAAAAAACCTGCAAACCAAACTGAAAGGCTTTTAATTAAAACAAAAGATTAGATCAACGAAGTATTACAACAAGTGGTTAAATCCTGCGGCTAAACAGCCTGTGCTTTGTTCTCTGAGTCTGATGCATGAAGAGAAACTTTCTACAGGGCAAACAAGCGATCCTGAATATGTGGCATTAAAAGCTTATTACTGGTAACACAGCAAAATTGGCACTAGCATTTCACGGGGGGAAAGCAGAGACATGTAAATGCACGGCTTACATTGACAGAGCCTCTTGAACGATATCAAAAGTTTGCATTCCCATGGGATGGAAAGAGACTGACTTGGTTTGCTCCTTGCTGCAGCTGTGCAAGGAGCTGCTGGCACGCCTGGGCACCTAGGAGGTGTGTGTGCTGCTGCCAGGGGACACTGGGGGATGTTGGTCTGAGGCCATTATGTTTCCTTGTGGCCCATCCCTGGCTGGCAGTGAGGCTGAGCACAGCCATCCGCCCCCTGCTATGCACCCTATTTGTTAAATTAATGTGAAGTATTGTGCTCTTCACAGGCTGTGGTATTTGCAAAGCACTTTTTGAAACATGCGTTGCTGGCAAGGGCTTTCTCCTGGTTTGGCTGGGACAGAATCCCAGCCCAGCCATGCCAGGCAGGCTGTTAGCAGTTCCAAGTCAGCCAGGGCAGCTGACCTGAGTGAGCTACAGGGGTAGCCCCTACCATAGTGTCGTGGTCATTATAAAGGGGGGAAGGTTTGGTGGGGAAAGGAAGCTCCTGTGGGATTCCTGCTGGGGTTCCTCCTGCTCCTCCTCTGGCTTCTCCCAAGGGCTGCTCTCCGGTCACTTGTGACAAGAGCATATTCATTTGGCTGAGTATATCTCTGTTGGTATTGGTGGTGTTTTTGTTAAATCTGTTTCACTTCTACACGTGGGTCTGCTCTGCTTTTTCCCAATTCTGCTCCCTGGATGGTGAGGGGGTTATCGGGTGATAGAGCGACTGCTATAGTTTAGCCCTGGGTAGAGGCTAAACATAGACAGGCTTCTGGGCAGTTCTGCAGCCGCGTTGGGGAAGAGATGAGATGTGTTACCTGCTGCTGCCTACCCTGCTCCCAACCCCACAAGGTGCTGCTAAACTACCTACCAGAGATGCCTTGTTCTTTGTGGATGAGCTACACCTTGATTTTCAGAACCGTTGAGTAATATTTCAGTCTCCTGATCTCAGACACTTAGCCTCATATACCTAGAGAGTGATGATGATGAGAAGCCCTGTGCACCCAACATCCATATAGACATCCCTTACGGCTCATTGCTTCTTAAAACTCAAGATGAGAAGTCTCCTGGATCACAGCCTGCATGACAGAAGACCCCTAAGCCACCAGCATGCTTCCCTTTGATCATGCCAGTAGGTTGTCACCCTCCTGAAGAAACTGTCCGGACCACGTCCTCCCCACTCTGGAGCTGCTGCAGGTCACCCCTATGGCTCAGTGCACCAGTACCTGCTGTGGCGAGTGCAGGCAGGGCAAGGGCAAGTGATCAGCAGGGTGTTGGCAGCTCCAGGGGATGAAGTCAGTGCCATGGGGATGTGCCCTCGCTGCAGCTGAGCAGCGCAGACAAGCCTGAAGGCGTTCCCAGAACTGCTTGTGAGTCCTCCTGCAGCAGTGCCTGAGCGTCAGGACTTGGAGAAATGGGTGAATGTTGTGCCTGCTCTCACAAGCACAAATGATACCAGGAAAAAGACTCGCTGTATGGAGTTGTTAAAATTTTCCTTCAAATTAAGGCTGGCAGGGGAAAAAGACACCCATCACTGAACTGTTTCGTTGCTTTGCTCTACCGTCTGTGTTCAACAGAATTTGGGGAAATGCCTGTTTTCCTGAAAGACAGCCTTTCATCAGACGAAAGCCCAGCTCCAAACCCTCTTTAAAATGGTCCAGAGGGAGGAATTTGATTAGCTATGGCTGTGCACCGGGGGGAGTTGAAATCAGAGCTATCATCTGATGCTTTTAAAGCATTTGCTAAGCCACCATTTTAGAAGGCAGGTAAGAGGTAAGTATAGCAGGTCCCAGAGGAGGGATGCTACTCTCCTGCAGAGCGGGTACCAACAGGCACAGCCCCAGCTTGGAGCAGAGCTGCCAGAGCAGGCACCCCAAGAAGCGGTGCCATGCCGAGGCTCAGTGCTGCCTGCTATTTTTCACGCGATGAGCAAAGCGCTCTCGCCTGACCCGGGGGCTCCTTCCCCCCCAGGAGAGGACAGATGGTCTCCTGGTGAAGGCGTGGGACTGGGAATCGGGAGCTCTGAATGCCTTTCCCGGCTACATCAGAAACTTGCTATGTGGCACCACCTACTTCTGTGCCCACGTTTCCTCCTCCTCCTTCCCTCTCGCCCGCCGCTTTTTCCAGACCTTTCACCTTGCTGCTCAAATGCTTTTTTTCTTTCGCAGAGTGCTTTTCACAGACTCAAAAGCCTCCTGGCATGCTGTCGCCAGTACCTGGACCAGACGCCCACTCCTGCCCAGGCTTCTCCCCACTCCTTGATCTTCCCATCAATCTCTCCCTTCCCCTTGCAGAGCTGCCGCTGTTCAACATCTCCTCCAGCTACTGCTTGTGGCCAAAACTTCTCCTTGCTCTACTTTTGGAGCATCGCTATTTGTTTTGCTGCAGGCAGCATGCTTGGAGGCATGGGTGATTTGGGTGCTGAGGGCAGAGCAGGCAGAGAGCGGTTGGCAGCAGGCAGGGTTTAGCCCCTGCTCAGGCAAGCCTGCTGGCAGGAGTATTGTGATATCGGTGGATGTGACTCACAGCAGAACAGCCTGACTCAGCTTATGGGTTTTCTGCTCTGGACTGAACAAAACCTTCAGAGCTGGGTACCGCTCATCCTCTTGGGTGCTTTTGTCCTGAGGCTCTGAGTTTTGCTGTAATTGGCTGCTTCAAGGTGATGCTCTCCATTTTCGGCTAGAAGCGTGTGCTTTATGGATTGGGCACTGCTGAGCTAATAAGCTTAGGGCACAGTTTTTTACTCCCCAAAGATGATCCGTATGGCATGACACTGCCTCCTTTTCTCAAGGGCCCCTTGCAAAGGCTTCGCTTTCTGTGCTCTGTCCAGGCTGTGGCTGTCAACGTCAATTGACTTTAAGTGACTAATGGCAACATTTAGGTTATTTATTGCTGTGTCAAAAGGATGAGACACCCACTCCAAAGCAAAAACATCTACAAAGTTTCTAAAGCCGCGTCCAGTCTGGGCTGCCCAGTGTGTGTTGCTGCTGCTGGTCACCCATGGGACAAATCAAGGTGATGAGCCATGGTTAGCAGTGCCAAAATATTGGTGGTGTCAAAGCCCTCAGCAGCATCCTTTGCAGTTGCTATGCTCACCACCCCGAGTGAGCACTGGGGAGCATCTGAGGCTGCGTTGGAGGTACAGCTGGTGTTTCACAGCTCTTCCCTCTTGGGATGAGGCTCAGGCTCGTTCCTGCTCCAACCCGTGTTCGTGCAGCTAGTGTCCCTCGCAGAGCTCTGTCCTGGCAGCCCCATCCCTCGAGGTCCCACTCAGTTGGTTTCTACCTTGGGCGCATGCAATAGCGACTTCATGTCTTCAAATCCTGGTGGAAGCCTCCTCTCAATAGACTGAGCATAGATCTGCTGGGGGACAGCAGCCACCCAACTGAGGTTTTTTTCAATGGTGAAGTGTGGGGATGCAATAGATGCTGTGGTCCTTGTCTTCAGCAAGGCTTTTGGTGGGCTCCTACTTGGCAGTCTCATGAACAAGCTGGGAGGATGTCTTCTGGATGCAAATGCCCAGTGGGGCTGAAAATGCCAGAAGTCCACATCCAAGTAGGAGTGCGCTTGAGAAGGAGACCGGAAGCATTTCCTAGGACCACTGAGCCTTACTCCAAAACAGAAGGCTAAGAAAACTGGTTCATCTAGTCTGCAGTAGAAAAGCTGGGCATGAGGGAAAGGAATGATGCCAGCAGGATAAGGGGATGCCAGCATATAAACCTTGAACCCACAGCTCAAAGCTTTAGTTTTTCAGGAGTGACCCAAAGGTGGGACGAGCCCCGCAGTGCTGAGCATGGGGTCTGGCACTGGTGATGTCCCCATGTGCTGCAGAAAAGCACATAGAGTGGAGCAGCTTGTGAACATGCAGCAGAGCAAAAGGTGAACCGCAGGACTGGTTGAAAATATCTCTACTTTTCATAACCCAATAACACATCTTGCATGTAAATTAGGTGTCTGATGTGTTCCCACCACCATCAGCAGGATTTTTATCTGCCTGCAAGAAAGGGAGCTGGGTAAGAACCTTGTGTTACTGAATAAACCTGCAAGAGAGGAGAATATAAGAACTAATTAAATTACTTGGCTTGGGGTTAGGACGATAATAAAAGAAAAGAAAATGTTTCCTTGTTGTAATACGGTAGAGCATTAATTAAAAAAAAAATAAAAGCCCCAAAATTGTTGTGATGCCAAGCTGCATTAGTATCCAGCTGTTGTGCTTTGCATCTGCTGAAGTGCTGAAACAGTCATTTTCACATTTAAGTCACATTTTCACAGAAGTCACATTTAAAATATGTGGCTTTAAATTTGCATAAATGAAAGCAATGATCAAGGCTGAGGGGTGGCAAACAAAAGGGAAAGCAGAGATGCCCTACAGTACAGGGCAGGGGACGATGTTTCTCAAGGAGCTTTGTACCCCAGAGGAAAACACAAACCCATGCTCCTTCCTAGCTCCCCTGCTGCCACTGCAGGCTCCAGCAAGGAAACTTTTCTGCACAGTGAAGATGATGGGACTTTTCCTTTCTCTATTCAGCAAAAGAGATGGCCAACAAAGCTGATGAGAAAAGCAACGGAATATTACTTTGTCACTAAACTTGTAACCTTATAATCTAAAAATTAAGGATTCTGAAATGTCTTTTGACCTTCTCAAAACTTTCAGATTCACTAAATGTGCTTTTATACTTTTTTTTTTATTCCCCATGATGATCTGCTGTTTCAGAAAGAATTCAGCAAATTTGTGTGATAACACATTGTGAAATAAATTAGGCTTTAGCAGAAGTCATTTGAAGATGATGTTTTGGAAAATCAGTAAGAGATAGAGGTATAAAGCTCATCAGATTTCAGGATTTTTATGAAATGTCACAAAGGAAAATGCTCTAGAGCTGCTGAATAGAACAAAACCAAATATTTTTAGTCTTCAATAAATTGGAATTTTGGAAAAATCTGGGGTTTTATTATTATTATTTTTTAGAATTTTGAGGAAAGTTTGTGCATCTCAAAATTTGGTTAGTGCATGGGGATGTTTTGTCATTCCAACTTTTCATTTCATACCTGTGAAGGCAGCACGTTACATTCCTTACCATTACTGACACATCATAATATGACACAAGAGCTTCAACAATATTTATTTTTTAATTAAGAGCAATTTGGAGTTGATACTGATTAAACTACCTTGTCTTTGTTTCTAGATCAAAGTGGCTCTTGTTCGTGTTGTAATGAAACGGTTTGATGGCTTTGCTAGGGCACAAACAGGAGCCACTTTGATCTCGAACAATAAAAAGATGTCTCGAATAGTACCAGATAACAGCTGCTCTTTGTGATTGTAATCGAAAATAAAATGAGAATGTTTCAACTATTATTCTTGTCATAATATGACATGATACAATAACTACTTCTGACATGTAATTTAGTAGGTAAAAATAATATTAGAAGGAAGCTGTTGTGGTGTAACCCCAGCTGGCAGCTCAGCCCCACAATGCGACTCGCTTGCTCCCCCCTGGTGGGGTGGGGGAGAGAATCAGAAGGGTGAAAGTGAGAAGACTGATAGGTTGAGGCAAAGACAGTTTCATAGGCAAAGCAAAAGCTGTGCACTCAAGCAAAGCAAACCAAGGAATCCATTCACCACTTCCCATCGGCAGGCAGGTGTCCAGCCATCTCCAGGACAGCAGGGCTCCATCACCTGTAACGGTGACTTGGGAAGACGCCATCACTCCGAATGTCCCCCAGCCTTATATGCTAAGCATGACACCAGATGGTCTGGGATATCCCTTTGGTTGTTGGGGTCAGCTGTCCTGACTGTGTCCCCTCCCAACTCCTTGTGCATCCCCAGCCTCTCGCTGGTGGGGTGGTGCAAGGAGTGGAAAAGGCCTTGACTCCATGTAAGCACAGCTCAGCAGTAACTAAAACATCCCCATGTGTCAACGCTGTTTCCAGCACAAATCCGAAACACAGCCCCATACTAGCTACTGTGACGAAAATTAACTCCACCCCAGCCAAAACCAGCACAAATAAGAATTTTTTTTTTTTTAATGGAGAATCCTTCATCTATAAAGTGGCAATTTTCGTCAATACACATTTCATCAACAACTGAATTCTGTTGCAACTGCCCTTGTGACAGAAAATACTTAGTTTGATCAAAAATTAAGAAATGGCTCTCATTAGCCTGGAGTCCTTGGTGCACAGCTGCCTGGGATGCAGAGATGCTCTTGCAGATGCGCCCTGCATCAGCGGACAGTATAAGAGCTTCACTCTGCTGGGACTAGGAGGGGGGTGCTGACAACCATTAAAAAGTGGTGAAGCTGCAGGATTTTTTCCCAAGAGAGGCTTACTTGTCCAGGTTTTTTCTGAAACTGCATGCGAACAGCCTTTGTGGTTTTAATTTATGACTTTGTGGTCTTACTTTATGGTGTTGAAGAAAGCTGGTACAGGAGGGGAGGTTTCCTTAGCCCACTGGAGCTGGAGTCTCACTTTCCTCACTCCAAACTTAAAGACTCTGTGTTGCCACAGCCATGGCGTTGTGTAGCCACGAGCCATTGAATGTGCCCCCCCGCCCCACCCCCCCATCCCCTCACAGGCTGCCGGGGCAGGCTGGGACCTGACGGCGCCCTTCCCCGTGCCCTGCAGCATCCCGCTCCTGCAGTCTAACTGCCAGCACACTCAGAGGCACAGCCAGGACCAGAGAAGTTTCCCAGGATTTGGGGAAGGAGCCAAAAGTCAGTCTGCTCCCAACCAGCCAGTGAAGTTAGCTGAAACTTCAGGAGCTGTCAGTGGGGTTTCTGGTCAGCCTTAGCCTCAGGTGCTCTGGTGAGGAGCAGCAAATAAAACCTTAATTATTTTGTGTATGTATGTAAATTGTCTCCCGAAACAGGCGTTTGGCAACCCTAATGGTTTTTCTGCATGCCGGGGTGTAGCCAGGCACTAAAATAAGTCAGTCTGTAGGAGGGATGGGAGGTGGGAGATAGGGAAAACTCTTTTTATATTACTCTCCTTGCTATATTAAGAGGCACCGTTCCCTTTCCTGGCTCAGAAAGAAGCTCTCCCTCGCCTTGCAGACAGTTTCTTGTCCTGGTTTAACTGCTCAGAAACCAGGATTTAGAAATCCTCATTTTTGGCATTGCCACCTGCATCCCTGTGACCTGTAGGGACATGAGGAGGTCTCAGCTAAGTCCGGCTGCAGGGTAAGGCTGTGGCAGTGCTGTCAGCTGATGCTGGGGTTTGGGCTCTGCCTTGTGTACTGAGTCAGTGGCCAGTTGCAGACGCAGAGGATATGAGGAGCTGGGCATTACAGGGAGGCCCTGGCTCCTCCCAGAGAAGAGCATGATGGCCAAGGGGGGCCTCAGGCACTGGGATTGCTTTTTGCTTTTCTACCTTTTTTTTTTTCCTTTCCTTTCCTCCCCCTCCACCCTTGAAGCTCGCAGCTGGGTGCTGCTGGAGGTGAGGCTGCTGGGGGGTGGATAACTTTGAATGTATGTGTTTTAAATAAAGGCACCAAGCCCAGAGCTTTTTGGATGGGCACCGCCTTAGCATTGTGGAAATCCAGGGAAATAAATAGCAAGTGACTCTGACACGCATTCTCTGCTCATGGCTAGTTACTCCTTATAGGTGAACCTCATCCTGTAATGATGACAATTTGCCACCCCTTCAAGCACTCCTATAATGCCTGTCCTTGGTAATGAATCAATAAGGCATTTAACCTGTGACCTCCTCAGGTATGTAGAGGTGTACCTGCTCAGCTGACAAGACTTCCCCACCTCACTGGAAGCCTGGAGTGCTGCTGGAAGCCGACATAAGCGAGAAGGAACCGAGAGCAGGCTGTTTTCTTCCTGAAACGAGTGGGAGCAGGCAGCGGGCGTTGCTGCACCCCCGCTTGTCATGGCTGTTGTTTTCCGCCAGAGCGAGAGGGAAGAGACGCAGACATCATGAAAGCCATATCGCACTGAACTGCTGTTTCTACACCACCACAACACCCCCCCCTCCCAAAGCCTAAACCCATCCCAATCCATCAAGCTGCTCAGAGTAGTAATTAGTGAGTGTACAGCGTTCCCAAATAGAAAAGCTCAGGTGTAATGCAGAGCAGGAACAGCGACAGCCCTGGGTGCCCGTGCTGAGCCCAGCATGTTTACCATGGCCAGTTGGAGGCCAGGGACCCCTGGTCTCCTCACCACAGAGGGGCCGGGAGCAGAGGCTGGGCATGGGGCCAGGGGATGTTGGATAACATCCTCACCCCACCCCTGAGCTATTCCAGTGAGTGTAAACGTTTATTGTTGGTTTTCCACAAAGCCTAAATATTGAGTTGCAGTGGAGGTGATGGTCCCTTTTATTTCACCAGGGTTTAGGACAAAAAGCAAGTCAGAGGGGTGGTCCTATGGAGACCTACGTGTATTTATTCACCGTGCTCAGGAGCATAGATGGTTGCATCTATGTTTGCACATAACCTTAACATATCTGAAATTACACTGTTTGTCTAGCTATTGCTATTAACATCTACCCGTAACAATAACATCATTATTTCTACAGAAATCTACTTCAACAGAGAAAATGCAGAGGACACTCTGCAGTAAAGACTGCCTGTCTCATGAAAGAGCTGCTCTGACGGGGCCAAAATCTGTGTCCCCAAAACACCCCCCTTTCCTTCAGCAGTGCAAAGGGGGTAAATTGTGAGGGTCAGGGGGCTCTGTGGTTCAGCCTTGCACAGGGACGCAGCGGAGATCCTCACCTCTCTATCTTTGGCAGCGGTAGGGATGTCGTGCCGATGATGACTGAGCTGTGAGGAGGAGGAGGCAGCAGGATGCTCCAACTCTTCCCTGCAGGAATGACAGCTCTTTGCTGGGGCTGTCTACAACGATACATCACACCTGGGGTCAGTAGACATCCGGTCCCCGCAAAATTACAGTAACTTCCAGGAGTGCAGGAAACACACCAAAGAGCTTCTCTATCAAGACTAACTTGATAATGACAAATTAACTTTGTAAAATGGGGCTTTTCCAGTGAGCTGATTCCTCAATGGTGTTTAGGGAATTTTCCCCTTTTGCTTGCATTGTGTAAATGCTGATTTACTCAGGAAGCCCAACATGTGTTTTATATATATAGCACTATGTCAAATTTGAGTATTAATTCCAGAAATGATCCATTTTTGTTGCTGGAACAAAACCTCACCAATTTTCTGCCATAGGGACCATGTTTACCTTGTGCTTCATATAAGAACAAGGTGTCCAGTAGAGCCTCCAAAACTGGGAGACAACTGACCCAGTATTTTTCAACAGGCATGTTTCTACAGGCAGCAAGTAAGCCATTTGTTAGCTGTTACATCTATATAAGTGTCATCCTGTATTTTATTACCTTTTTTTTCATTCTTTCCCCAGTCACTCACTTTTTCTTAAGCTCTTTGGAAAGGGCTCCTGATGCTACATGGTGGCCCAATCTGACAGTGTGAATATTGAGTACATCCAAGATTTCTTCCTACAACATCAGGTGTGCTTTGCGGATTATACAGCAGAGTCCTCACCAGATGACTTTGCTATAAAGCCTCATGAAATCTGCTCTGACAGGGGCAGGCGATCCTTGCACAGAGCCTGCTTACAGTGCTGCTTGCCTTGTGATACTCAGGTTTATTTTTGGAGCACTTGGAGTCTTGAATGTGTTAGGCTCTGAAATGCCATTTTGCTTTCTCCCAGAATAAATTCGCAGTCTTTGTGGTTGAAGGCAAAAATGCCGAGTTTATGTTTTTCTTTCCATTGTTAAACAGAAGAACTATCCTTTAAAGCTGTTCTTTACATGTATTTCGAAGAAGGAAGACAAGGCATGAGACCCTTTTTCCTCTGCAGATCACCTTGGATTCCCACTTGCCATAGCCACACTACCCTTTTGTTGCTCAGTGAATGGAACAAAGTAAATTTATTTATTCATTTTTTACCTTTTTTTTTTTTTTTTTTTTACATTTAGCCCCCCAGCTGAAACTAAAGTGATGGTGCTGGCACAGCCAGGAGAGGGACAACAGTTGGCCCCTGTTCTCCAGGGGCTTTGCTGATTACGCTTCCTTCGGGCAGGGTGGGATGCAGCCTGTCCCTCCTTGGGCTCCCACCTCAGAGTCTTTCCTAAAATTTCTCTTCTGAAAAGAAGTCAAGAAGCATATTTAAGCAGTTGTTATGTTTTGACCTGTTTTCTTCTTTGCTAGGTTGAGGACTTTCCTTGGGAAGGATAGAGAAGGGAGAATGTAAGAGGATGGATGCTATCACACCATCTAAGGCTTTGGTGAGATTAAAGCCTCCCTTGCTGTTACTGGCAGCCATTAGCAGAAGGTAAATGCGGGTGAGACTGGCTTTTGCTTTGCTGCTTGTGTGAGCTTTGCTGCTTGTGTGAGCTTTGCCTGTTGTTGGCTCGTCCTGTGCAAGGCTGGTCTTCATGTCAGCAGGACATCAGCAGTCCTGCAACACCAATTCAGGCTCTGTTCATGGCAGAGAGTACCCGAGGAGGGGAGTGGTTCTGCTGGCCAAGCTAAAAAGCCACCTAGTTCATTGTGCATGCAGCTGGGTCAGGCATTACATGTGTAGGAGATGTTGTGGGTTTCCTCACTGTTGTAACTAGATGGGAGGTAAGAAGATACATGACACTTAGGGACATAGTTTAGTGATGGACTTGGCAGCGTTAAGTCTATGGTTGGACTCAATGACCATAAGGGTCTTTTTCAACCTAAATAATTCCATGATTCTAAGATAAATAAGAAGTAGCATTCAGATACTAAAGAGGTGGGCTAGTACCCCATAAGGTGTATGCTGCCACTGGGCTTTAATCTAAAGGGCTGACTCTCAGGTATGGCTATGCACAGATTAATTGAGGTGTTTAACTTAGGAGCGTTTAATCAGGCTCACCCTAATCAGGTTTACTAGTGTTGGTGCAAAAGCCTTTCTGGCTGCCTTTGTTTGTTTAGAAATGGGATTAATTGACATTACTTAAATAGACTAGGACCATCTTCAAAATGAAATTAGCTGTTCTCAAGCCAAGCACATGTTCAAGAAAGAGTTCAGGTTGGTTTAAGAGTCAGTGGCTGGGGGAACACAGAGAGTTGGTGATGGAGGGAAAACCATATGTCCCGTCCTTGCATCGAATGTCTGCAGGCTGCCACCCCTCTGCAGAACAATGCCATGGCTCTTATGGCGTGGTGCTTCTCAACAAGTGTATTTTCGCTCCTCCAAATTGATGTAATTCCTGCTGCGAGTGGTGCCAGCCATGCCCGTGCTTACACGCCCGCATTGTTAAAGGCTATATTGATTGGGTTTCTGCATGCTGTTCTGATGTCGTTTCTTGACATACAGCTTTCTCCCTGTGCCGTAGCAAGTGGGAACACATGTTCCCCCATTCAGACGTGGCCAAGGTGCTTTCAGCGGCTCTGAATGGAGAGGGAGGGCTCGTGGTGAGAGCAGTCGAGTGCCAAGACGCTACAGATGTGGAGTAGAGGCAAGCCTGAAAATAGGTATTTGAAGACAACAAATGTGTGAGCCTCCCCCAAACAAATATTTCATCTTATCGCAAGAGAGGATCAGCCAAAACCCTCAAAAATATGCATCTTGAGCACAAATACATTTGCAAAGAAAAGATATTTTTAAAAATAAAAAAAACAGGGACTGTTGTGCAAGACCCTGGGAAGGCTCTGAGTTTTAACATTCACACTTGCTTGCTCCAAACCTCTGCTCCAACAGGCAAACACCTACCTCCGTTCCCGCCCACGCGTGCGGCTGTCACGTTCCTTCCACCTCCTGCATCCCCGGCAGCCCGGGATGCAGGAGATGATTAAAGCCAGCAGAGCAGGCATGCAAGTAGTATTTGTCTTGATCTCAAATAAATAAGATGCATATGGAAATAATTGAATAAACAACCATGTTTTAACTGGGGTGTATCATTTAGAGCTGGTGTGTTAGGAGTAAGAGGGGAAAACGGGCAGTTTCCAGGTGTTTTTTACAATTCTTTTTGATTCTCCTAATATATTGCATATAATTTATAGATGTGGAAGACAAAAAGTCTCCCTCTTGAGCCTTGTTTGTTTTATTTCTTCCCGCTCGGGAGCACTGCAAGGGCTGCATGCCGCTTTCTGAGTGCGATGCTCAGCAGTGCTGATGGCCATCAATGCGCTAAAAATATTTGAGACTGTTGAGACATGAGTTGCTATGTAGTATCTTTTTCTTAAAACCCTTGGCACTACAGATTTCTGCTCTGGCTATTCAAAAGACTTGATTCAACTTACAGTGAAGGTGGTGAAAATTTGGGTTAGGCCCAAGGCAATATTTTTCAGACTGGTGAAATGTGCTGTTCTCTTGGACTTGCATGCATCACTCCCATCGAGCATAAAAAAGCACAGGGAAAGTGCAATGCAATTGAAATCAAATCACGCAATGTTTTTTCTACCTCTTTCTCTTCCTCCTCCCCCGGTTCTCCTGAAAACAAACAAAAACAAAATGAAAGAAAATGAATAAAAACAAGCAAGGCAAAAAGGAAGAAGGGGGGTGTTCTGTACTGAACTGCTGCATAATTGTAGGTTTCCTGGAAAAAATGCCCAGTGAAGTGTTACCCCTGGCTGCTGAGCTCTGCTGTGCTCCCCAGGCTGCTCAGCCTATTTTTGGCACTTTTTGGGGTGTTCAGGATTAGGGCACAGCTGTATTTTGCAGTAAGGGCTGGTCACGCTCTTGATGTGGATGTTATTCCTGTGACAAATTGTCCAATTGAAATTTACGCTTCACTAGTCCAAGATGTTTAAAATAATAACCCACTCCACACCGGCAGAGCGGTCCCCGTAGTGCACCACGCAGTGCTTGTGATGATGCGTGGCTGGGAGATGCTACGGTGCTACCTCTCTCGCCAGGTGCTGGGGGGAGCTGAGATCAGCCATGTCTGGTGCAGTGAGCACCCAGCCCTGATGACTTTGTTTAAATAAACCTCTGGCTCCCAGAGCTTCTTTACAACTGAGCTGCACTTTGCATGTGGAGATGGATGTGCACGACTACCCCCCACCCCACTGGTGCCAGGCATGCTGGCAATGCTGAGACCCGTTAGGAGGATGGATGGATGGGGAAAATAAATGGGTGAGCCCAAGCCTCAGATACTGGGAAACGTTGAACTAGCACCAAGATTCAGCTTTCAGTCATTAATCTGCTGTGCGGAAGGGAGTTAATCTGGATTTTTGCCAGGGGGCAAAAGGAAGCAATTTAGCCCTGGGTTTCCAATCTGTAATTACATACCTGCAGCCCTCTTCTTGCAGGAAGATGACAGGAGCTTTCCCACTGACTTTCGGAAGCTCAGGTGTAGGCCCCAAGTTTCACATCTTTTTTTTTTTTTTTTTCTTAATATTTAGCATTTTAGACATGTCTTGGAATGATCCTTGTGACAACTTCATGAAACCCATCTGCCTTCTCTTCTTTTTCTTTTTTTCTTTTAATTATTTTTTAAATGCATCTGTGCAAATCTAAATAAGCTATCAATAGTGATATAACATACACTCTGTAAAGGCATGAACTCTGTGTGCTCGGTGCTTATTACCACTGAGTGCAAAGCCACTAAGAAAGGCGTTTCTAGCTGGGCCTCCTGTCCTCGATAATTCAGGTGGTATTTGTGCAAATAAATCAGGGCACTAAAGCCTTTATTTGCTTTTAGTGACAGACATCATCTGCTACGTGCCTGCAAAGCATTCAGGAAGGGATCCTGCCTGCCTGCTGCATGCAGAGAGGCTGTGGCAATGAGAATAATAATGGCGGATTTAGCAGCAATATTGGCAAAGGGTACATCTGCGAGGTCAAGTGCAGGCATGGCCAGTGGCCCTGCCTGCTGGGAGCCAGGGGAGGCAGGGGGCTTAGCTAAGGCACAGGCTGGCATAACCTGGCAAACAGCCTCCAGGTGGGAACGAGCATCCCCTGAGTATCCACAATTACCCATGTCAGCATCCTCCCCAAACCATGTCATGGCTTGAAGAGAACGCAGGCTTAGAAATGTTCCCTGATGGCTTTCATGGATTCACCCACAAGTGCTATGTGTGGGTAGATTTCTGGGCAAAAATACCCACTCGGGAGGAATTTGGGTACCGCTGGGACACAGCTCTCAGGATTTGGGATAATGAGGGACCACAAATCTGCCAGAAAGTAGGTGTGAAGGCTTTGACGAATGCGGCATCTCGGTGGTAGCCTGGGTGTCATTACTGCCTTCCTCTGTGACAGCAGCCAAGTCGCACAGCCCCCGAGGTGCCCGGGACCGATCATCCTCGCCGCCTTAATTAAGCTGTGCTGCTAGTGGCAGGCTGGCTCCCGCTCCTGCTGAAATGGGCATGTTAAGGTTTGGCACCACCATGTCGCCATCTGCAAAGTGAGGGAGAGGGTATCAAGGTGGTAGGGGCGGGAAAAGGCTGCGTGGTAAAGCCCTGCAAGGGCTCAAAATGCTATCCCCACACTATATATATATATATATATATATATATATATATACATATATATATATAAAATTTTATTTTTTTTTCAGAACACAATAGGACTTTTTAGACTTTTTAATAGGAAATAATTGCTTTTCTTTTTGGATAAGTAAGCAATTCGCTCCTGGAAGAAGTTCCCAGGAAATTTCTGCTCTCGCATGCCTGTGCATTACAGCAGGGTCAGCTTTCTGTGCAAGTCAAATTCATGCAAAAACAACATACATGTAGGCTCTAGTCTACTGGGTTTAGATCAGAGACGGATCAGATGACTCACAGGAATCTATGGAAATAGATCAAAGTAGCAGCACACGTTTGAAAAGAGCGTTTGCGTTCAGGAGAGAGCGGGGTTTTTTTTGACAACGGCTTGGAGTATGAGTCAGAGCGTGGGTTGGCGTGGGTGTCTGCGTGGGCGGCTGCATCTGTGGGTGTCGGACCGAGACAGACGCAGATAGATGGCTGCAATTAAGTAGTTAGTGAAATGACTGTAATAGTAAAATGAATTTAAAGGCGCAGGTTGCAAACGCAGCACTCCCAAACAGCTCTTTCTTCGCAGCTCGGGGCTGGCAGGCATTTCCTGTCCGATGCTCCGCTCCAGGAGCCAGTTATCCCGGCTGATGTAGGAGGCAAGATGGGTGGCTGCTTGCTGGAAACCGGCTCATTTCCAGCTGCCGTGCACACCCTGAGGAGGGCAGGGGATGGGTGGTAGAGTCCTGCCCAGGGCCACGGGCACTGACCCCGTCAAACTCCTGCGGGGGAAGGAAAGCTGGGAGGAGGAAGGAGTGCCACACAGAGCTGGCAAGGGAACAAGGAGAGGAGGACAGATCTACATTTACTGGGAATGGTTTCAAAACGCCCACATACTTCTGTGGGACTAGGATCATACCCAGAGTTCACAGAAAAGCTAAAGTTGGTGGTGTTTTGTTTTATTGGGTGGTTTTTGGTTTTGGGTTTTTTAATGGTACCCATTACTATCACTTCTAAATATAGCACTGGATCTCCCTTGTGACCCCAGTAATCCAGTCCAGAAAGCCTGCTCTTGAGCTGCACCTCTGCCTTTGCAGCACATGCAAACCATTTGCAATTAACTGCCTCCAAGGGACCTGGATTTGGCTCCTTCGGTGTGGTGCCCCTGTGGTGGCAATAGTGCCTGTATTGCGCTGGCTTGCTGACACCATCCTGTGGGATGCCACCTCTCGGCAGCCCCGTACACAAGCTTTTGGGGAGGAAGTGGAGCGATACTTGCTACGGTTTGTAGGTATTGCTATTTCATGCCCTGCCACTCAGAGCTGATAAGTCTGCACACCATGAGAGAAATCTGGTTAAAACAAATAAATCAATAAAGGCCTCATTCAGTAAGTGTCGAAGGAAACGCAAAGCTTGTGGCCACAACCCTGCATATCCAGCTAAATTTCCACTCGTGACCTGGACAAGAGATCGGTGGTACCAAATACCTGCTTTGGACTGATGTCTGTGTTTTTCATGTTTAAGGTTCATTTCCATGTAACAGTGCTGCTGACTTAATTGATAGTGTCAACTCTCTTGAGTCTGCTAGTAATTTTTCTGTGTTTTGTGGGGGAAAAAATTAAAAAGTCATCCTCCAAGGCCAGCTTTGCCATTCTGTAGAAATGAGATGAGAGGGAAATATTTTCCTATGTATTGTGCTGCTGCATTTAATGGTGAATTGTAATTAGATTTGCTGCCAACAAGGGCAAATGGCTCAGGCATCTCCTGAGCCATAAGGCTCTTATGCTGAAACGTGGCTCCCAGAAGAGATGTCCTCTCGCGTCCTACAAGTGTGTTCCTGCACATTTCCAGACTGCGCCGATCTGCCAGTTTGGGATTACCTGTGTGCTCTAGAAAACCTCTCAACTTCTGGTGGGAACTACCCATGTCTGTCAGTGTTATTTTAATACAGAACTTCTATAGCTCCTTTTTAAGATATTGCTTGGTAAATACTTATTATTGCCCTGTACCTGCCTCAGTTGGCCCTGCAAGGAGACATGTATGGTGGGGATTTCCTTCTCAGAGCAGATGGCTGTTCCATGGAAGGGAGGATTTATAATTTATTGACACTTTTTTTGAGATATTCTGCACAGACGAGGGACCAAAGGATTACTCTTCACTCTGATTGCTACACAGAGCACATTTCAGCAGAGAGAAAACGTGTTATTTTGAATAATTATGAAACCCCAACTCTTGAAGTAGTAGATGTGTAAAATTAATGTATTTTTAAAAGTGTCAGTATAAGTGCTTCTAAATGTGTCCACTGTAGCATACGCTGCCCACGCAGTTGCAGCATTTCCCAGCATGTGTGAGCAACACCGTCCTCTGCCGAGGGCTGTCAGAGCTGTGCACGGCCACTGCTGACACGGCTACCGCCAGCTCCAGCGCCCGAATCTCACTTGGTTTCTAGAGAAGTCTAGGTGCAAATTTGCTTTTTGTAGCTAAACAAGGTCTCACTGAAACGATTGCCCAGCCCGATATATTTACAGCTGGTTATCCCTGCCAGAAGACACCCAGTGAGGAGTTGGGAGACTTTCAGGCTGGGTGGTGGATATCCTGTGCAGAAGTGAGGAACTGTATGGAGGCGAGCTGAAACTCTGGTAGTTTCAGCTGCCCTGGTGCTCCCCTTACTTGCTGCAATGCCTGGGGCAGTTTCATGTAATCTAAGTCAATGGAGATAACACGGGTTTACTTATTACATAGCTTTTTATTTTCCCTTTTCTTTTTCAACAATCTCTGGTCTATGGAGATATCAGCCATCATAATTTAAAATACTTATATTTCAAACTATGGATTAGAATGGGAGAAAAAAAAATTAAATTGCAACATGTCTTTTTTGGAGGCAAATTTATATTCCTGTCTGTTCTTGGATTGGGGTGCAATTACAGTGTATTGGAACTCAGAGTTTCACTTACTACCTTTGATTGTCAGGCAGTCAGATGCGTACCTTTCCCCAGCTCTTAGACCTGTAATTTAGCTGCTGCTCTGCCATGACACTTGACTCTGTTTTAATTACAATGATCAATCAATCTGGAAAGCTATTTCAAGGGGGCATTTTGAGCCCTCTCCTGCTTGGAGGCTTTCCCTGGAGCCAGGGCTGCTCTCCCAAAGCTTTGCCCCATGGGCTGGGCTGTGGTGGCTGTGCACTGGAGCAGGAGGGCTTTGCATCTCATGGGAGAAGTGGTGCAGGTTTGAAACCAGACTGAGATAACTGCAAAACTACTCAACATCCAGGATGAAGGATAGAGCCCAGAGCCACTAATCAGTAGTGTTTTCTCCTTTCTAGTTTTGTGTAAAATCGGGTTTTATTATCATTACTTTTCCTTGGCAATTAGAGCAGCTGTGTTTTGTGAGGACCCTGAGCAAGATCTCGCTGGGGCGTGCCAGCCAGCAGGCTTCCGGACCTGCGGGGCTGTGCTGCATGCCATGCTGTGCCACCTGTGTCCCTGCTCCCCTGGTCCCACGCACGGCTCTTGCCCCGGCCTGCTCACACTGACTCATCCTCCTGCCGCTGCGCCTTCACATGCTGCTGTTCGCTGCTTCTCCACTCCCTGCCTCTGTCTGTCTATTTTTTTTTTTTTAAAAGCTCTCAAAGCAGCTAAAAATTGAAAACATTTTTTCTTGCTGGTTCCCTCAGGCACCTGGGATGACAGTGAACAGCAGCTTCTTGCCATGCTGATTTCTCATCTCGTACTGCGTGTGGTTTGGTCAAGATGTTGACCGGCTTGTGGATCTGTCCAGATGCTTCAGGGAATGGTGCCAAGATCCCTGTGATCTTTAAAAATTCAGGCCCCCTTTGCACTGGGATCCCACAGCCCAGCAGGGCCAGCACCTCCCTTGACTTTCGTTCTGCTGAAGGAGGTGGTGGGACACAGGGCAGCAGCCTGGTGGGCTCTTCAAGGCAGGAAACTCAATGGCAATGAGCTTTGTGTCTGTTTTCAAGCCACAAAAAAGGGCAGTGGGGAGTATCACCTCACCCTGGTGATTCCCTGTAGTGGAGTGCAGTGTGAGGGCACAGACCCCAGCATGGACAAACAGGTGGGGGGACATCTCCCGAGGGAGCAGGGGCAGGGGCTGCTCCTGCTGTCCCCCTGCCAGCACCCGCCGGTGGACCAGCTGCAGTCAGCAGCTGGGGAGGAACAAGAAGAGAGTGCTCTTCCTCTGCAAATTCACACAAATTATTTCCCATTAAAAAATACACATTTTTTTTTTTCTTCTGTTTTAGAAAATGTAACCAAGTATTATGTTTATGCTACTTCTACTCAATGTCTTAATTGCATAATTGTTAAAACATTCGACTTACAACATATTGGAAATCGTTGATTCCAAACCATCTCTTTTCCTAGATCAAAGGGTATCCAGTTGGGGCTTCACTACCAAGTAGCTGCAGAAAGATCTGGTGGTGGTAAAACTCTGATCACCTCTTGCTACCTATGCTGTGCAGGCAAAGGGGGCTTTGGGTTAGGGAAAAAATAAATAATTCCAATTTAAACATTTATAATTGAAAGGAGCATTGAGATGAAGAAGGGAAGAAACAGGACGGGTGATACGCCATGGATGTGGGAGGCTAATTCTTTCCCACCAGACACTGTCTCTGCCCCAGCAGAGCTCTAATACAGCTGAGCAATTTGGCTAAGGCTGCCCCGGGCTCACAGCAAACACTGAGCATGTGGAGATGTCAGTGGAGGTAAAGGTCTGTAAATATAAGTGTTTGATGTACAGGGGCTTTGCTGCGCTGGGACCCAAGTGACCGTGGGAGCAAATTTGCTGCAGGGCTATTAGCTTGGCCAAGACAAGAGAAGCTCTGACATATATGGCTAACACCATAAGAACAACAAGGGTTTTTTTCATCTAAGTATACAGAGAAATGTTTTTTAATGATAACAGGTCCCCTTCTGTAAGGGGGTAACAGGTAAGTCATTTTATATGTAGCAACCAGGGCCACATTTCTGGCAGTGTGGGCTTTGGTCAGGAAAGACTAGTATGGAGAAAATCATGATCTGTGTGCTTGTAGTCTGGTCTTTCTGCAGAAGAAGAGAAATTTGAGGAGCAAAACACAACTGTGCTCCTCCTGGTGCCTTTCCAGCTGTGATTTATAAGGATGACTGGAGCAGAGGAGAGTTCATCTGACGCAACACCTTATGAGGGTCTGGCATCCCCACTGCCTGCCCCACTGCCCTGGCTATGAAGCCAGAGGCACTTGAGCTGCCCTGGCTCTGCAGCCCCCTTCTCTTCTTCCCCTCTGAGCAAGGAGAAGGGTCCTCTGGGCCCCAGGAAGGGGCAAATGCTGGTTCCTTCACTGATGGTGCTGCACTTGATGAAAAAAGCACAAGGAAATAATCAGTAATTGAAAAAATATGTCAGACTACAGCACAAGTGACCGCTTCAAGGCAAAACCTGGTTTGCTGTTCAATGTAACATTAGCCTCCATTCAATGTCCATTAATATGTGGTTGAAAATGATGACATTTAATTTTCTTCCGATTTTTCCTTTTTCCTCCTCTTCTTTTCAGTTCAAATCACTTTTATCTCTGCCCTGTCACAAGGCTTGGCTGTCAGTCCCTAGGGCTGTTATCTCAGAGCAAATATCCTTTACTGATATGCTTTGTACCAGCTGAGGAACAGTTCCATGTGCCTTGCGAGATCCAGTTTGGCCACCCATAGCATATACAGAGTGAGTTTGTTCATTTAAATAAGGTTCTTATTCTCCCCCTACTTGGGCATTGATATTTGTCGGGGTGTCAAAGCCAATTATCCTCTGGAGAAGAAGATGGGAACAGTTGGGTTTTTGTCTGCTGCCTGTAGCCACTGCAGTGAATTCGCACAAGGACGTGTTCCCTGCCATGAGCCTCCTGGAGCTACTGGTCCCAGGATGAATGAGGGCTGGAAAGGGAGAGCTGGGAACAGTTGGTGGGGAAGTAAATGGACAGTTAGATGGTGTGAATGATGTGGCCATGCAGCACTCAAGCAAAGCCATGGGGGTCATATAAATGCTTCTGCATGCATGTTTTCTGTCTGTTTCTCTCCCCGATGAGCATGTTGTGTGCATGCATGGGAAATCCCACCCTTCATCCCTGACAGAGCATCTCCATCCTGAGATGATGATTTCAGTTGTGAGCTTGCTTCTTTTCTGGAAAAAATGAGTGTGGGTCATTTCCATCCCAGTACTGCAGAGCAGTGCTAGGGCCACGTGCATTTCGGTGCAGCTTGTGCTACTTGATCTGGGCTGTTCGCTTGCTCAAAGCTGGCGATGAACAAATCTCCTGTGTTTTGCTTTCCTGAGATCTGTACTGGTAAGCTGCCTGCCAAGTGGAGAAGGGGAGGGAGGGAGCAAAAGCCATCCTGTAGTGGAAGTGCAGAGCGAAGGACCGGCTCCTGTCAGGCTGGCCTCACGCAGAGCAGAGGAGGTGCAAGCCACAGGAGGGCTGGCAACCCAAACCTCAGTTAAAGCAAGTGCTGGGTCATGCCTGAACCAGCACTGCCACTCCGGTACTGCAGAACAGTTCAGCTGCAAGGAAGAGGTGCTGTAAACCAGCAACAAAACTGCTTGGAAGGTCCTGGTGAAGTGTTGGCCATGTTTAGTGGAGACTGTGAAAAGAAAACAAATCCTGTGACCAACGAGTAGAGCATTGGCCAGAAACATAGACCTCCTTTCTGTCATCTTTTCCTTCACCCCAGCTGTAGCAAGTATGTTGGTCACCCTATTGTTTTAATTCTTAAGTTTTAAAGCTTTGCTGGAGCATTTCATTTCAGTAAAACCCATGCTTTTCTTGATTTTTTTTATTTTATTGAAAGTCTGTTTTCTTGCTTAGAGAAAGTTGATGGAAGAAACCCTAACTACCAGTTCTAGAAATGAATCATTTCTATTTCAAGGTATTTCAGGTTAGCATAGGCTGATGGAGCCTGTAAACAGTAGATGGGCCTAAGGATGCTTGAAGCTATGCAAGGGATGTCAGACATTTGTACTCCCACACTTTCACAGGGCTGTTGAAAGTTGATTTATATGAAGCATCCATCCTCCCCTTTGTATTTGCTCCAGGAGGAGAACAAAATACAAGGCTGTATGGATTCTGGAAAGGCTGCCCACTTTTCTGGCAGCAAAATTAGAAGCAAAACCTATCTCCAAAGCAAGATAACATGGTGTCCTAGGTTACAGTGTAAGATGTGCCCCCCCCAAAGTGTTCTATTACCATCTTCAGGAGCTGTTGAGACCAGGTGGGGCGGTGCTCCCTGCCTCCCCCCTCTGGACTATCTCCTGCTAATGGGCACAACAATGCCTTATCGCCTGACCCATCGATAACTCGCTCCTGGACTATCTTCTGTTAATGGCCCATCAAGGAACTGCCTCCCGACTCCCCATCCCATTGTGAGATGCTCCGCCCGGGGGGAAGGAGCCAAGCAGTCCATGCTAAATGAAAACTGAGATCTCGAACATCCTAGCAGCCTTCTTCCACTGGATTCCCAGAGGAGTTTTTTCCCCCCACTGGAGTTCCAGAGGACAAGAGCTACCTACCTACCACTGGACCTTCGGAGGAAGACCAGACCCTTTTGCAAGATCGCTGCTTCAACAGAACTACATCCATCGCTTCAGGAGGACTGCAGCCATCATCTTATCGGACTGCTACTGCCACCCTAACAGGGTGTCAGGTTGTATTTCTGACTCTGTCAGTGTAAACCAGTGGGTTGTTTGTTTTTTTTCTGCCTTGTGTTATGTATATATATATATATATTAGTAAAGAACTGTTATTGCTATTCCCCATATCTTTGCCTGAAGGCCTCTTAATTTCAAAATTATAATAATTTGGAGGGAAGGGGGTTGCGTTTTCCATCTCAAGGGAGGCTCCTGCCTTCCTCAGCAGACACCTGTCTTTCAAAACCAAGACACATGGCATAATTCAAGACGATTCCTGACTTTATAAACTGTACTAATCAATGTTTATATTTAATAGAATTATAATTGTCCTGATTTTCTTTACTCCTAGTCACTCAGCAGATGACACTTCGTGGCCCAGTGGCTGCTTATGTGGAGAGTTCCTGCATTAATGCTTGCTTTCTCGGTACTAAAGAACTAAAGCTCAGGTCTCTCATTTCGGGCAAAGCAGTGGTTGTCACTCCCTCTTACCAGTGGTCCAGCAGAGCTGAAGGCACTCACCCAGGGACAAATTCCCTTCGTCCCTGTGCCGCTGGCCAACAGAAGGTTTCCCCTGCAAAGCTGAGGTCATGCAGTGTGGCTGTCACTGAGGTCCCCCAGACCATGGTGCACGCGGGGACACCTTTCACAGCCCTGTAATAAGTAACATATTGTGCTTTGTTCATTAAACCTGTATGGGAAGGTATGGATGGAAGATTTATGTGCCCGCAAGGCTTGATAGCCCAACCGAAGGACATTCTTGCATAAGTCAACAGGACTCATAGCTGAGGGGGTTGAGTAGTCACATTCTTGCATAAGTCCACCCACAGGGCAACGAGGAAGACCTTCAGCCTTCATCCTTACGATCACCAGGAGGCAGAGAAAGACCCCCCAGCAACAGAAGGAACATGCGCAGAGTATCGACCTGATTGCGACATCACGAATGCAGGAAATGAGACTGTATATAATGTGCTTACACGAGACGGGAAGTTGCGAGCCGTTGGCTCGCCCAGCGCTGCCTTTGCTCTTGTTCGCTTGCTAATATAATAAAATTTGCATTGGATTTTGACACTTTAAATTGTCCGTGTCTCTACCTATCACAGCCCCTCTTGCAAAGTCCTTGGAAGCAGGGGACTCTGCAGTGCAAGTGGTGGTAGAGGTTTGGGTGAGTTTCTTGCACACACCCATGAATGTTTTCTTCCAGAAGATGATGCTCTGAAAGTGGTGGGGGTTAGTGCAGCTGCTGTGCAACCATGCTGAGGCCCACAGCATTTCTGGTGGGCTGATTGAGAAGAGATTTGAGATCCATAGGACCCCATTGAGTGAGAGCAGCTGTTGAAGTGTTTTTAAAAATGACCTAGATAGAGTTTACTTGAAACTGAGAAATTGCCATGAGATGGGAAATCATTATTTGCTTGTATTTTTTTGCTCACCATTCACAACTTGGAAAGGGACACTTTCGGAATCCCAGTGCTTCCAAAAAAGAAACACCACTCAAACACTCGCTCTCACATGTCCGTCCGTGTATTTATGAGGGGCAGTGGGGCAGCCTGGCACCAGCCAGCCAATAGGACCTGGCTGTGATCCAGTGCAAAGAGCAATGCAAGCTGAAGTGGCACAAAACAGCAATATCTCCTGGGAAAAATTTACAAGGCATATGTAAGGTAATGTTAATGCCCCTAATGAAGCAGCTAAGTGTCAGTTACCAGGCATCTTTGCCCTGTATCAGTAATTACTCAGCTGAGAAGGAAGGGTGATGTGTCCCGTTAGGGAACTGCCTAGTGAGAGGCGGCTTCTGAAATGCTACCCAGGTCCCCTACGTGGGATGTAACTGATCTGTGAACGATCACGGTCCTTGCCCAGCTGGAAGATAACTCCATTTATCTCCTTGTCAGGACCATGTACCCCAGACACCTTGAACTGGGGACAGGCTTACTGCCCCAGGGCAGGGGATGCGGTGTCAGCAGAGACGACATCTTAATTTCCATATGACACCTGCTGGTAAAAAAAGGCATGGCTTCCCTTTAGAAACAAGCTCTGTTTCGTGGCTTTTTATTTCTCCAGAAAGTGTGCATCTCTTACCGCTTGCCCGTATGGGGTTTCTCGGTGCTCTGAGTTGATATTCTCAGTACTCTGACTCATTTTGGCAGGTTGCAAAGTACTTGTCCAAGGCACTTACCGGGCGTATCTATCTAGATGTTAGATTCTTTGATTCTGCAGAAGATGAGCTTTCAAAATCCCACCCTCTGAGCTAATTAAACTTCAAATTGTTTCAGCAGCAACAGAAACTGCTCTGAATGTGAACCAATGCGATGTAGCTTAATGCCACTACCATAAAGATACATGACTGTATTTTCAGATCAAAACATAGTTCTTGAACATCAGCAAATTTTATTTTATGCTTTATCATTTTGCTGTAAAGATATCATCAGCTTTGTGCAACCTCTGCCCTCTATGTTACCTTAACTGCCTGCTGCGTTTGTGGGAGGAAGGCAGTAGTGATGGAGAGTAGGAGCGGGGAGTCCCCCATGACTGCAAGGTTGCTAACCTTCACAGTCCCAGCAAAAATCTGGTGCACTGCTCTGGTGCAGGAGGGATCCTCTCAGTCAAAGTGTGCTTGAACGGCGTTTTGCAGAGCCCGGAAGGGCCACAGAGCTGCAAGGCATACTTACATGCCAGTTTTTTGCTCCAGCTGCAGAGGCGAGGCTGGAGATGAGCAGGAATTACAGGCTGCCAGGCCTGACCTGAAGGTGGTGAGCACCTGCCCCATGGAGGCTGGCTTTGTGTCGGTCCATGTTTGATGGAAAGTAATAAATGCACTGGCTGGAAAAAAATATTCTGTGTACAATACTTGATAATGTTTGTGGTGAGGAATGCTCTTTGG
This sequence comes from Leptosomus discolor, assembly GCF_034619465.1. Classification (NCBI taxonomy): domain Eukaryota; kingdom Metazoa; phylum Chordata; class Aves; order Leptosomiformes; family Leptosomidae; genus Leptosomus; species Leptosomus discolor. Next base: position 34,738,226 of record NC_141395.1, on the reverse strand, counting down.
CTGCAAATACCGACTTGGTGAAGGCCTCTCTCTGCTTATGCAAATCCCCCTAAGCTTATTCTTAAATCCAGTATCGCCCTGAGTGCACTGGCAGGTTTCAAACGTGGTCCTGAGTGCTGCAAAAGTTCCAAGCCCTTGATTTACACTGTCACTATATTCTTTGGCTGGCTGTTTAAGAAGAATATCATTCAACAAACAGTAGTTGAATACATTCATGTCAAGTAAAATCATTCCTTTAAAAGGTTTAGTTGTCAGGTATTCATTAAAGCAGGTTTCACATCAAAATGATAGTCACTAATACAGCGAAAACATCTTTTATAGCTTTCAGGATTTTTATGTTGCATTGTATAAATGCCAGATCTCCACTGGTACAGAAAAGTCTTCCTGGACCTACATGGTAGATATGAGACTGCATTTCTCTGGTCCCATTCAGAAGAAAATGAATACAGGATATCGCTGTGGTAGGACCAGGGACATTCTTGAAAGTCCTTTACGTAAATAGGGTGCAACAGACTGTAGCTGTAAATTTAGCATCGCATTCCCATCGCTTCTGCAAACTGTTTCCCCACCTTGTAAACACTAAAACTGGAGTTTGTCTTTTATTATTTCTGTAAGGTGAAAATTGCCATTCTAACTTCATTTTTTAAAAAGAAACTGAGCTGAAAGGTAGTTCTAGCTTAAGAAAGGGAAAGTCAGTAGCAATCCGATCACTTCAAACTTTGATTGTCTGGATGTTTTGGAGAATTTCACTCATTTGGAAGACCACTAAATCAGCATTTAGTACAAACCAGTTGGGGTTTTTGCTAGTCCCGAGCCTGGAGAAACCGAGAGGACACCACTAAAGCTGCAATGGCAGGAGGCATCGAATTCAGATTCAGGTTAATGCGAGCCACAGCATGATCAGTTCTCCCTGAAAGTCAGGCAGGTGCCTAAATATGGATCAAGGCATCTCACTTTAGACTAGCTATTTTTGAGACTCTTGGCCCTGGTGTGTGAATTGATGGCACTTCAGTTGCAAAGAGCAGATGGTACTCACTAGTTATCTAGAACAGCTTTTTTGCATTAGTGTCAAAAATAGATCAAATGCCAGCTGCAGCTCTTTTGGGTCAGTGGGGGTAAATTCACAGAGTGATGTGCACAATATTGCAATATGCAGTGACAGAGAAAAAAAAGGCATTCCTTTTAGCAGCACAAAGTGCCTTTAAATGGCTTGAAATGCTATTTCTCATGTCGTTTTGCACAGCTCAATTCCTTGTGTGTCTCAGCAATAAACTAAATTTCCTGATGTTATAAAAGTATTATTCTGCATAGATTTAGCTTCCAGTGTGGTGCAATTCAACATTTGTGTCCAGTTCTTGGCTGTGCTGCTGATGGGGCACTTCAGAGGCATGGTCCCTCTCAACCTCGTGAGCTGCAGAATTCACTAAATTTAGCAGTGCTAAGCAGGGTCTGGAGGGACCAGGGTGGAAGAAGGAGCTGTGGTGCCCTCATTTGCCTTCCCACGAAATCTAGTTTTAGAGGTCCTGGTGGGAAGGCTGCCAAGATGATCTGCCTAAGAGCAGGCAGTGTAAAGAGGAGTTTGAGAGTATTTTATGTTTATTAGATAACCAGAGGTGATTTCTGTTTCTTGGCTTACTGCTCATTTTATGTATTGCTGAAGTTTAGTTGTACTCTTACGGAGAAACTATGGAAAGGTGGTGTAGTGTCAGCAAGGATGACCCTTTTTTGTTAGTTTAATTGGGTGCATAGCCTCTTTTTTTCTTGACTGAAGAAAGATATGATGCATAAAGAAAAGACTTTGTATCATTTAAGGCAAAAAAAAAAAGTTGTGTATGCATAAGAAAGCTGGTCCGCAGGCACACCCTGCTGGTTTGTAGGGAGAGTGCAAAGGAAATTATATATATATATATGCATATACAAAAATACTTTATAAAAAGGCAGATTTCCTGTCTTTCTATAAGCTATGTTAACTTTTTTTCCATGACGTGTCTCTCTTGGTTTTAATTTCTGAAAACACAAGCAGTGATGCATGAGCTGTTAAGGAGGGATCTGTAGAAGTCAAGGAGATTGCCTGACCAGGAGGACTCCTGCAGCAGATCCCAATGCTTTTGGAAATCTCTACCAGATCTGTGGGCCTGCCAGAATGGCTTTATCACTTGTGTAGCTGAAACAGCTAAGATCTGAAGTAGGTTGTAGGTGACACCTCTCCATGCCCCAGGAGAGGTAAGCAACACTGAGAACTTGATGGTTGTCAGGATTTTTCCACATGAAGAAAATTACCAGAATAGCAACAGAGAAAAAACTGTTCTTTGATTCTGCTCTGGAATCTCTCCCAGATGCCCATGTGATGACTGCCTCCATATGACTTTCCACTCACAAAAAAAAAGAATAAAGAAAAAAAAAAGAAGGAAATAACGCTCCCTTTATCCTTGAACAAAATGATTTGGAAATAGTTATTCCAGTCAATTTCAGCAGTCAGACCTGCTGCTGTTAACAGCATGACTGAATTACCTGGGAGAAGTAAGTGTCTTCAAATAGTATCTGTCCTTCACAGGGCAAATATTAAGGCTGATATTTTGAAGAGTCATGGGCGACCGTTGGCCGTGCCTCTCAAGTAAGCTCCATCCTCTCAAGTGGAGGCAATTCTGAAAAACTGCTATGCAGCTGAAAATCAGGCTTTTTAGAGATGTCAGACCAGAGAGACCCTTGTTCATTTGTTCTGACATGACTGAACGCCTGCATTTTTCGAGACACATACTGCAATTTTCATATATTTGGGAATTGTAAGACTGAGAGAGAGCTGCCCAGGGAGGGGGGAATTGACAGGACCCCTCGTTTCTGGAGTATGACCCCCAGGGAGGACACCTGGGACCACAGCTGTCTGAGCATTAGCACCCACCAGAGTCTTTACTCTTCTTCCCCCACCCATGATTTGGATAAGCACGGCAACCTGGTACCAGCATAGCCTAGCTCGTGACAGGTGGGGGCTTTACAGCCCCTGGGTCCCCTGGCTATAGCAGCTTGCTGGGTTTATGCTCGAGGTTGCTGGCATTGGGTATGCTGATAGGACCAGAAAAATTCTTTGGGGTGTTCTTGGTGTTACCTGGTAATCAAAGTGATATGCAAGGGATGCAGGAATACGGAGTTTGGATGACTTCTTGTGAAATCACCATGGGAAAGTGGATGGAGACGGAAGAGGTAGCTGGCAGGGTGAGCAGGCTGCATGCAAAGTTGCTTGGGAAGCTCCCTGAATACCAGGAGCCTCACCTGGAGGTAAGCCATGTTTCCTTTCACCGTTTATCGTCTCTGTATCCAGTGCAAATAATGCTTGCGTGGACTCCAAGTCTTCCTGACTTGTTGGAGAAGGAGGTGATATCACGAATTACAGTGCCTTGTGTTCACAACTGGTTTGGAAATCCTCTTTCAGCCCCTTCCCCAGAAAGGGTAAGTGGCAGGCCTTTGGTCTTGTGATGGTGCATTTGGATGCTACACCCTGGGAACCATGAAGCTTTCATATCCGTAATCCATTTTTGTCCTGTGAGGAGGACTTTACCTTCATGAACAAACTGCTTTTCCGTAAGCACAAGCTCAGTTTCAGCCCTGTAGCCTGAAGTGCAGTATCAGCTTGCACCTGCAGGTTGTGCTTCTGGACAGCTTTTCTCATCAGCTATAATCGCTCTCCTCAGCTTGCCCTGTCAAATGACGCACTTTCTATCTTTTCACAGATTATACTTGCTGGGGAAATTATTAATCACTTGCATTTGCTAGATTACCTTTGCATTTGTATAAACCTATAACAAGCTTACAATAAATCAGTTCGAGATAGCCACTGCACAGTAAAATAACCAGCAAATATAGCAACAGCCTTAATAATAATAATCTATGCAGATATATCCTTGTGTACATTTTATGATACTTTTATATGATGCCAACAGTGTGCTAAGCACTTCAAAGCCTTGGAAGGCAGATCTTTGCCCTGCAGCAATTGCAAAGTAAACAGCCATTCATGGGAAGGGCAGCAAGGAAGTGGCTGATACAGTTGGGATGTTTGAGCAGTAATGTTATCGCTTGCATAATTAACGTCAGTGGCATGAGGAAAATGCTGGGACCGATACATATTCTCTGGTTGAGGGGTTGGTTTGTTTGTTTGTTTTTGATGATGAAAGATCCCTGTCAGTGGCCTTGCCTGATAATGTGCCAGTTTTCAAACTTTGTGAAATGCGGTGAAAAGCCTGGGCTGATTTTGCTGTTACAGTAGGGAAGGGCTACGCTTTGTGCTGCTAAATGGAGAGGTTATGTGGATATGGCAGGAGCAGGAGGAAATAGGGAGATTGGCTCAGAACAAGTTGAATTTAGTTACAACAGGTTTTATTTTGTTTTGCTTAATGACTTTGTAGAAGAAACAAAAATATCCATCGTTTTTGCACATCCAGTTTGCGTTGTTTTTACAGCATGTTCCTGTCTCAGTTCTCCTCTTTCTCTCTCACACACAAAAAAATGTTATTTTGGATTAAGCCATCACTGTGGTATGTATGGTGGTGCTACTCAAGGAAGTAAACAAATAAAAAAAAAGTTCACCACAACTTTTCTCCTCACGCTACAAACCTACCAGTCAAAAATATCTTTGTTGTCCTCCAGTAGTTTTTATGATCTCCTGGCCTTTGTTCTGATCGCTGCAATAGTGTTTGTAAGATAACCCATGAAAGCAATGGGAGATACTATGCACCCTGTCCAATAGACAAGCCTCCTGTAACACAGTAGCCCTGGTTACCTACAGTGGAGTGCACACTGATGTACAAATACCTTGGATTATTATGAGATTAATTTTGGGTGGAGTGCTAAATCCCCCATTGACCCTGTGCACGCCGAGGCACTCATTCAGCAGGGCTCATGTGCTGCTGCCGCCGGAGCACACGCAGGCAGCCCTTCTCTTCCAGCCCTGCGCTGGCGGTGGGGCCTCCTTGCTGCACAGCTGTTTTCCTGGGGAGGAAAATGGATCACAGGACTCTGGAGGGAGAGTCTGTTATGTTCTGTTTTTGTAAAGTGCTCATCAGTGACCCTTCAAAAAGGAAAAGACGCTTGTTAAGGTGATGTTCCACAAAGCAGGTAGCAAATAAAGTCAGCAGCATATGCATGGTGACAGATTTCAGCTTGTCCCTTCAGCTAGCATGACTTTTTTTTTCCCCATGACATTATGCCAACTGAATGCTCTTGGGGTTTGAGAAATCACCACATAACTAATAGCATTTCAGCTTTGGAAGTGAGTCATCTCCAAGTTAAGGAGCACACAATGACTCCTTTCAATTGCCTTGCAGAGCAGGGTGACTTGCATTTGTAGCTCCAGTTGTCAACTTTTAAGCAGACCAACGGCAGGCATATAGAAATATCAGTGGGGTTATTGCTAATCATTTACAAATTAATTATAAATTCTGTTATTTTGATATCCCAAAGTAATTGCTGTTGCTTAGGCAGAGAAGGCTGAAGACTAAAGATACTTTTGGCCACTGGCTTGCTATCCTCAGCTGCCCTGTCTGCTGAAGATCATCATCCTCTCTGACACTTTGCTTCAATTGTTGGTTGAATCTGTCCCTGAAACTGGATCTGGGCACTAGATTTCCTTTAAGAGAAGCACATTTTTGGGGCAAATGTTTAATCCACTTTACACAACAGTGAGGTGTTAATTGTTAAGACTTTATGGATTAGCATGGTTGACAGAGAATAACTTCACACAGGGCATCATGATCATGTGCAGAACTAAGTATAAACTTACATCTCTGCAGCTCCATTGAAAATGTAGGAATCAAGATCTGGGCTGAGCCTTATCAGTTCAAGCACAAACATAGCCGGGCTTAAGCCTGGCTTCAAACTTGAGTGCAGCATAAATATATATGTACTCACTGTCTGAATATTCTTCTGTCCCTTCCTTTTGCTTCTCAGGATTGCTACTGCAGTAACTGAAGTGCTTGTCGTCTTCAAATTGCTTTGCATCCCTGGGTTTGAAGCAATAGTTGTTTTTGGCTAAAGGCTCAAAAGGGAGTTAGTGGGGCTGGTGCGCATGCTGTTACCAATTCTCTGGTACTCTTTGTGAGAGGGCCCCTGGGAGGGATGAGTAAAGGCCCAGCCCAGTCTCCTGGTAACTCAAGTCATCGCAGGGCATTGTTTGATGAGGCTTTCCCTATTTTCTGTAGTGCTTACATGACTGTAATGCCCAGGGATCAGAGATGAGGGGCAAAGCTCTGTCGAGTTAAGCACTGTATGAACATGTGATAGAGACAAGCACTGAAGAGTTTGCAAGCTATTGTTGGTGGGCAAAGCTAATGGTACAAACATTACACACTCTCTGCACTGTTTGGGTTTAGGGGGGTGGGGTGATTTTTTTTCAACGGTGAAGTCAGCTGGCATTTAGCAAAGGAAAAAAGAGGAATTATGTTTTCTCCTTTCCAGTTTGACACTGGTACAATGGATACCCGAGTGCAAGTCTATTTTTGCAATGAAGACTAAAGACTAAGGGAATAGCTAAGCCCAGCTGAGCCTGGAACTTTGCCTTATAAGGGAACTGCCAGAAAGCGCAGTTCTCTGGCAAGCCTCTCCTCGGCAGAGAAATCCATAAAGCAACGTGGTGATGTGTCAGAGAGGAGGTTGCAGGGATGGCCAGAAAAAATCACGCTCCTTTAATTAACTCTGCAAAACTTCAGAGTGAAGGAGGCCACCAGGTTTCTTCTGAAGAGCAGTGTGTGCAGTCATGCCAAAGAAACATCTACAAGTTTGCCTGAACAGGAGCCTCCTTTATAACAGCTAGTGCAGAGTCTCTATTGCAGACTGGTACTTTAGCTGACTTCTCCTCAGATGAAAGCTATAAACACTACCAGGCATTTTCAGCTGGATGGAGAGACCTCCTTCCCCTGGTTTAGGAAACGTTCCTGGCTGTAGCTCCCTGTTGTCACCCTGTCCCCCAGTCCGAGCTGCCCTCTCTGACTCCTGGAGCAGATCATTCATGCTGCAGTCCACAAGAGCCTCACCCATCTGCAGACGTGCCCCAGCAGCCCACTGGTTTTGAGAGGGGAAATCGGGCCGATAGGTCCTCTTCTTGTGCGACAGGTTAATGTGGTGTCACAGAGACAGCAAAGACGCTTTGCAAAGGCTGCTGGCTCAGCAACGAAGGTAATTCATTTTTTTATTTAAAAGGGTGAGTGCTTGTGAAATGTTCTTGAAACCTTAATGTAAATAGACATCGACAGCACCAGTCTTGTTTGAAGCATAATCAATTTAAATAGATCTGCTAATGTCTGCCACGCAGCCACGTGACTCCCCCAGGTTTCGATGTCTCGGCTGCGAGGCAGTGGTTGCAGAGGGCTTGCTGGGACGGGGAGGGATGAAATGCAGACTTAGTGGGAGAGTATAAGGTCTTCTTTGTATGAAAGGCAGCCTCCCAAAGCAGAGCATTGTGGCAATACTCCAGCCTCTGGCATTGATTCTGCTTGCTCCGGTGCCGTGATCACAGGCTAGTAAAACCTACTGTCAGACAGAAACTGAATTTGCAAACAAGCAGATGTGGGGAAGTTCCGTTGCTCATTTTAGAAAAGAAGGGCCAAAACTGAGAAACCACTGCTAGCTTGCCATGTGTGGACTATCACCCAACAGAGGAGCTTTGCCTGACCTTCCCTGGTGTTGAGCCCAACTTTGAAGACCACAGCACAGGGCAGAGACCTCCAACGCTATGGGAATCAGCCCCACCGCTTTGGAGTTAAACAGGTCCTCCCTCAAAAGGAAAAGTACCTCGGAGGAAGGTGTTTAGTGTAGATATCAGAGATACCCTGAACCTGGTTAAGACTTTTGGGGGGGTAGGTTCAGCTCCAGAATACACCTTGAGGGCAAGTGGTTGTGTAACATGCGAAACCTGGTTTTGAGAGCACTTGCATACCATTTGCTGCTGCTGCTATTACTAGGTATGGGTGACGTTACTCTGTCGCGCAGCCGTAAAGCTGGGATAATTTTTAGGTGTTAACAATGAAAAGCTGTTGTTATTAAATGAAAGCTACAGCTCCCCTCACTAAAGGATCGACGTATAAGATGGTAAAAACATATATACACCGCTGTGTGTGGAAAAACTTTGTTTGTGCAGAAACATCTGATATCCAAGAGCTCAATTAGGTTTGATAAACGAGTCTAAAGTTATACTTCAAGAGCAGTCTTGAGGAGTGCAAGGATGTTTCCCCATGTTAAATACGTACGTACGTAAGTGGCTCTGTAGAGTACTGAAACATCACCCATGGAGCACAGGTGCAGGAACATTGCACCTTGCCAAAAACTCTGAACACGTTTTAGCAAAAACTAAGCCCTAGGAATAATTAGGAATAATAAATGCTTTTTCACTACATTGTTTCTATTAATGCTGTAAAAATTCGAATTTAAGTTAAATCAATGCCTATCTTATCCCCATCAGCACTTAGTGTGATATCCTTTCTCCCAGTAGGACCGCTTCACTGTGTGCCGGATTTAACCTCCATTGTGGGAGCAAGCCAAACCAGAACCTGTCAGATCTAGAAACATGATGAGGTATCTGTCCCTCAGGAAACTTAAACCTGTACAGTTCCACCTCAGGCTGGAGTTAATAATTGATCTTCCTCAGATGTAAGCCACATGCTTCTGAGAAAACAAAACCAAACATACATTCCTGCCCCAAACAAACATCTCTATGTCTGAATGTGAACTGCTAATGAGTAACTTTAGCATTGTGTTCAGGTAACGGTATAAGCTCTTTTGTATAAGCCTTGGTTAAAACCCTCAGCTTTGCCTCTTGAAAGTACTGCAGCATCTAGAAAAGTATTCTTGAGCATCTCTTTTCTAACCTGTGATTTTTGTGTGTGTTTTTCCTAACCACTCTTCTCCACCTAGCATCTATCCCTAAATGCATAATGTAGCCTTTTGGAGTCAACAATCATACGGATGCATTGTTTCAGGTGTACAGTATGACTTCCCTTTGACTCACAGGCTCGTCTGGGCTGATTTTTCCACTCGGGTCAAGCTCTTTCAAACAGCAGTGTCTGCTGGGGTGATGGTGGCAGCCACTTGTGCTGTCCTCTCGAGCATCACAGCTATGTGGCCTGGGATCTGCTACCTGCGTTGCTGGTGAAAAGCACCAGCCGATGTGCTTCTGGTGTCTGCCAGAGATGCTAAACTCCTCCGGCTGTGAGCCCCTCAGTGCGATGATCTCTAAATGCTTGGAAAGCACTTAGCAGGTAGCTCTGCCACTCGCAGCAGGCCCAGGGCAGCCGCTGCACTGGCTGCAGCACTAACGTGATAGCAAGGATGGTCAAAAGCAGCCGCTGAGGTCCTGCTGGTAGCACTGCTCCTGCAACAGGCCTCAAAACCAACCAGAGTCGGTGCGGCATGTAGCGAGCCCTATTTCCAGTAGCCTCGTGGCTTAGCATCTCTCTTGGTTTAGCACAGCCTTCATAGGTATGCATTGCCTCTGCAGTGGCATGAAACAGCCTTGGCATTTTGCAGCACTTTACCCAGCGTTACAGGACGACAGCTTTCAGCTAAAAGTTTAAAGTATGATATATTTTCTTTCACTGCAGAAGAAAAATCCCAGCTGTTCTTGAGCTGGTGGTCATCAGAACCTGTGGAAAATCAACACATTACCCTGACAGAAAAAATGTAAGACTGTTGCTTGGTTTGCTCTTCATGAAAAAAAAATCAGTTCTGAGCATCCATCTTAAACATCTATCTGTATGGTCAACAGACTACTCAACAACCATGGTTATTCCTTTTTGCATCCGGGAAGATGTACTGTGCACTTTGTTCTCGTTATAGCTACCTGCCTATTAACAAAATGCTTTTGTTGTCGTTACATTGACAAGTTATATGCTGGATGCTGTTGCACACTCTAGCAAGGCAGTTTTCCTTCCAGACATGGCATTTGTTCCTCCAGGTTAACTGGCAGTGCCTGTCTGGAAGGGATGGAGTCACACCCGGCAAACTGGGGAGGTTCCTGTCTCACCTTGCTTCTGCTCCTTTCATCTGTCTGTTCCTTGCTCCTGAAACAGTGTGTCTTTCCTCTGGTGTATACATTTTTATCATGTTTAAATTTAGCCGACATTCAGGGGTCTCAGGCCTGACTTTAGTCTGAGGACTAAAATCTTCACATATACTTGCATAGTTTCTTTTTCGTTGTTTTCTTCTTCCCTTGCTCACGAACCCCACTGCTCCATCTCCTGCTAGAAGATCTATTGCATCTGAGCTTTCTGCCTGCCTTTCTCTGTGATTAATGTACCCCATCACTTTTATGTGCATCTTCAGTGCCTCCTTTCCCAGCTGACTCCAGCCAGCTGCTGCAGGCTGTGGCTTTAGCTCCTGTACCTGCCAGCCTGAGCAGAAATGGTGGTTTTGTGGGAGAATGGTGGCTTTGACTGAGCACCCATTTGATGGAGTGACACTTGGCAATATTCTAGTGCTGTCATGGTGCCAGTCATGTCTCCAGTACTTTTACTGTCTGGTTAGGGAGGTGACTCAGAGGGTGTAACGGTGCAGACCGTGAATGAAGTCTGTATTACCTGATGGGACTGACTCCACAGTGCTGTGTAGACCAGGTATCTATCTTCATGTTTTGTGAATATGTCTGTTGTTTAAGTCTCTGGCTGAGATCTGCACACATTTTGGTATTTAAGCAGGGTCTTCAGAGAGAGTAGGTCAATTAGTTGACCTGGGCTGTAAACTTTTATTTTTGGTGTGGGTAGATGTATTTTGGCTGTGTTGATACATACTTCTCAATCTAGACAGTTTTGCAAGGAACATTTGTGGCATGAATCTTGTCTGGTGCTGCCACTCCAGAGGTGATGATGACTAGCAAGATGGTCAAGTTGCTGTACATATATCTTCTGGAGGCTTTACTGTCTTGTATGTTCCGTAGGGCAACACTGACTCTGGGCAGCAAGAAAGGAGAAAGACACTCCCTTGATGCTGACAAACCACATGAATTATGCTGGACACACACACAGTATCAGGAGATGACTCACAAGATGATATGCCAGCTATGTGACCTTCTGAGCTGGGGCTTGGAGCCAGCTGGAGAGCACGGACTAGCTAGCTCAAGATAACTCCTGCTTTCTTTGCTATTGTTGTGCAGTCTCTTCAGTGCCGCAGCTGATGTCGCCTGTGTGTCCCGAAGCAGCTGATGAAGCACTTGACTGCTGGTAGTCCTGTCAGCAGGGCTCGAGTACTCAAATGAACACGGGGAGGGGTGGGGGTGGGGGTGTTCACCTCCAGATGAACACAAAAGGATCTCTTCCATTTGCCCTGTGTCAGAGCCTGTGGGATGATTTAGAATGCCCAAAAATGCAAGCGGATAATAACACCATCCATATTATTGCAAACGCTTTCCAGACACAGGACATTGCATTTGCATTGCTACAGCTGTAGTATTATTGCCTCTTTTATCAGGCACCTTGCTTTGTGCACTTGTGGCACTGTCGGATTGCTGAAAGCCCTCGCTTCATTTATCTTCAGCTCCTTGGAACTGCTGATGGCTGTTGGCCAGGCTGCAAAAGATGGCTGCGAGGTGAGGGTGATCGTGGCACTCTTCTCCGGCAGCAAAGAAGGAAGTTTTTGTGGAGGAGCCAGGCACGCAGCACAGGTACATGAACCCTGGCTGTGCACACCTGAGAACATTGAGGGGAAGGATTGCATGGCTCTGTTTTAATCCTTAGGGTTTAGAGCCAGATAACTGCATGGGTTCACAACGAGCGTGTCGGTCCTGGGCAGGAAGGCTGCCCAGAAGCATGGAAATGTGCCAGCAACTCTTATTTCAAACGCTTGGATAGGTCATGTCTGTGGTGTAACTGATTGAGCCACGCTCCCGCTCGCTTGCATATCCTCCCTGTGTCTGACCAAACGCTGCCCTGGGCATCCAGCAAATCCTTTCCACTGAGTCAGAGAAGGGACCCTGTTCTGTAACACGGGGTTTGCACTCTGTCATGGCTTCCACATGGAATTAGGACAGCATCTGCGCTTTTCCTAAACTAATCTCCAAGTATGCTAGCGAGGCCACAGCAGTCAGCCTTCATGGGGTGGCCCCGACAGTGTAAAATGAATTAAAGTGACACCAAAGCCCCACTTTGCTGGGACGAGCAACGGCCACAGATCTTGCCAAGGAGAGCCAGCAGGCTCCAGCTTACAGCTGCTTCCAATCATTTCTATTTCCTGGATAATGGTGTTCATTTCCTTCCAGATTTTACTTGCCTGGGAACACAGTAACATCTGTTTCTCCAGGTTTCATGAAAGATGAACTTCCTCACGGTACAAAAGGCTTTTAAAGGCTTTTTTTTTGTGTATGTGTGTGTTCTTGGAACAGTTGCTATAAGCAAGGTTTAGCATAAAAATTATAAGCTTGCCTCTGTGTTTGGCTATTTGTTAAAAACATGTCTGCTTCTACTTGCTCACGACACCAGCCCCAGCTCCGAAAGCCCAGCTTTCCTGGGGTTCAGTGCAGCACACAGAGCACCAATGGCTGCATCTGTGCTGGGAGCAGTGCTCCCATGTGCAGCCTCATGTCACACAAAAACTGAACAGATTGGCAGTGCCATTAAAATGTACCTGTGTTGTAGCCAGTTCTACTGAGGATGAGTAAAATGCTAGGGAAATAAACCTTTCCCATGCAAAGGCATGTACAATCTGCTGCACTAATATGACTGAAAACTGAAAAGATTCACAACAATGAGAGTAAACAGAATATTTGCTTAATAAAAAAATACCTCTTTAAATGGTTGCTCTTCTGCATAAGCTTGCACTTAAAGAGCTCTGGATTTTTTATTTTTAGTAGAATATGGCATAGTTCATCTCTATAGAATCACTTACGGAACATGGATCACAGGGTGTTTTCTATAAAACCAAAACTAATTAGCTTTGTTAAAAATGCTAGGTGCCTCATGATTACCATTAACATCATTCCTCATTGCTTTTCTCCTTTTGTCACTCTATTATTACATGGCAAAAAAAAAGTACGTATTTCTTTAGAGAGGAAGAGAGAAGTGGTTAAGAATAATTTCCTTCTCTTTGGGCATTGCATGGCCTTTTAACAAACTTGCCCAAACCTTTGCATGCACGCAAGCTGTGACCCAGCGGACTGACTGTTTCCTAGGACATCCTTTTCTGCTTGAGACAGAGCGCCCTGCTGTCCCTCTGCCCACTCCACTTCGAGAAAATGTGTAACAGGCTGCCACACCATTTGGAAATAATCTTCTCCATTCATTTGCAGCTCCAATCTGAAAGCCTCTAAGAGTTGAAGGTTAAGCAGTTCAAGTTCCAGCTGGAAAAGGCAGGCTGACTTTATACATGAACTCTGGAATATGCATTCAAAGGTTACACCTGTAACTTCCGTGGCACAGCTGCCTATTACCCATGCCCTTGCACTCGGAAGACCAGTACATAACAGAGGTACAGAGAAACTGGCTTTGTCCTGCTATGAGCGACCTGAAACCAGTCTGCTCTGCTGCTACTCTTTGTGGAACACAAAATTCCCTATGTTCAGTTTCAACAGTGCTTGACATAGAACTTGGTTCACAACTGTCCAGCTGGGTGACGGCCATCCACAAGGGTAGCCACCCCTGGGTACACATCCAGTGCCTAACCTTCATCTCATGCATGTGATGATCTTCCAGTTTTTAAGATGTCAGTCTCAACATGCCAATAAATGTTGCCCAAACATTAGAAGTGTCCGAGCGACAGAAACAAGCAGGTAGAAAGCACAGCTGTAGTGATTAAAGGTGCTCCTTCCTTTCCTCCTCCCTGTTTAAAAGACAGCGTTGGAGCCAATTGTGTGCAGTCTGTTCAGGGATGCAAAAAATATGCTAGCAATCTTTTTTCAGAGCAATTATGTGGGAAGAGCACTGTTTCTCGTAGTTTTCTTTTTCCACACAAGTGCTTAAGCCGATGGTAATCCTTAGCAGAGCTGAACGCCATTCAGCTGGAGTGCACTGGGCATCCAGAACTGAGCCAGATTCTTCAGAAATGATCAGCAGTGTTCCACCACACACGTCCTTCTGCTTTTCTCAAAGTACAGGGTCACTGGACTGAGCTGGTGGATGTATCAGCTCATTAACTTCATAAGTTAATGTTTCTTGTTATGAAAATCAGTATTGAGACTTAAACTAACCTCTTCCCTGTTAGCTGTTAAAATAAAGGGTATAATCTCTATATTCAGGATGTTTGTAGAAGATTATCACTCACTAGCATGTGGATTTTGATTGATTATTTCCAGTTCCAGTAATCATTAACAACTACTAGTAGTTTAAGAATTACTTTTTATTTCGAAGGGTAGAATTTATTTGGTTGTACGCCAAGGCAGGTTAAGTAAGCCATGCTGAGCAGTTATTACCTTTCTCTTCAATCGTGCTGCTGTGTAAAGAGGCAATACATTCTATGGCTTGTGCTTTTTCAACTCTGAATTTCACCTTTAATATTAATAAAATATGTTGACCTATCAGATAATGTAACTAATAGGTAAAGCAGAACAAAATGAGTCACTATTTTTATTTTTATTTTTTAGATCATGCTTTCTCTATTGAGGTATATCAATCAAAAGACAAAGAGATACAACTTAAAAGATAGATAACCAGAGGAAATACTCACCAAAATGTACAAGGTGAGATAAATGGAATAAAAGAACTGCACTAGAATACACATAATGAAAATCCAAGAAATAAACCAAATTAACTTCTTGATTAAACATGACTAATAGGAAGACATGTGCCCTATCTTGAGAGTTTGTAATTCTGCCGCAGACAAGATGCAGTAAGTCAAAGCTGGGGAGGAATAGAAAGGTGTCTGGGTGATGTTTTCCTAACCATAGATATGTGAATAATTACATGTGTCTGTTCTGCACGCCTTCTGCAGGCCCCAAATACTCATCATAGTTCATTTTTTCTCTTAAAGTCCCTTTAGCTCAAAATATCCTCCTTAACACAGTTTCGTTCTGGTCTTGTTGCTCAGATGTTGTTTTAGCAGAGCTGATCCTCAACTGTCTAACGAGAGTTTAGTTTAATGCGGCATGTATAGCAAAGAGCGTGAAGGAAAAAAAAATCATATCAAATGGGCTACTGGTAGGCTCTATTAGATTTGTTCTCAGATTAGCCCTACCTATGATGTCTTGGGTGATTACCACAGGGTATTACAAGGTTACCTTGTGTGCAAGTATGTGACAGAATAAGGGATGTTCTAGTAATACCAGGACTGCTTTTATTTCCTCCTAAAATCAATGTAACCATATTATCCAGACAGACAACTGTTTTGGCTTCATGCTTTATTGTAAGGATATCTAATTGCCTGAAGCTCTGCTCATTGATAGAGCTGCCAAATTAAACTTTATCTAAATATTCAAAATATCCAAGCGCTTGGTCATCGTTTAAAAATTGCCTGTGACAGGAAGGCCATGAATTCTGATGTCTGACAACATCCCTTTCCTGTGGTATAAGGCCAAGTATACAGAGAGAAACAAAATTACCAAAATTTCTTGGCTACTGCTCTTCCTTTGAGTCACCCTATGGCACTTCTAATTCAAAGCTCCTCAAGATATGTTTCACAGATTTATTCTGTGAAACTCCTCTTTCTCAAAGAGGAGAATTAGCACTCATCAATTTTTAGCCCAGGTTGTTTCACTTATGCAGTTTTCAGCACAACCCAATTCAATAGTTGTCTCAGAACAACTGAGGGGGTGACAAGCCAGGGCATGTGCATGGGAATGAGTTACTTTGCCACCAGAGATCACATAATGTTAAGAACGCTCCGAATTTCAACAGCACAACCCAGTCAGTCAAGACAGAAGCCCACATAATTTGGTCTAATACTGCTATGGAAACTATGCCGAGGGCTAAAAATACCATTTAAAAAAGTAGAGATTCTGTTTTTGTGTGGTTTCCCATCAACTCCGCACTTCAGTGACAGTTGTTTCAAGCCCTGTTTGAAAAGATGGAGCATTATGGAGCAGTTAGAGATGATGTGAAGATGTTCCATGACAGCAGTTGACTCTAAAGAAACACAAATTTTGCGCTTTCATAAATGTTTCAAATGCACCAAAAAAAATTTACAATAATTTTGAATGTTTCTGTTCTTGGAAGTTAGGATAACGTACACATGTTTAAGCACTAAACTAGATATTAGCAAAAATACATGCTTAATCCGGGCTAATTTACATCTTTGCTCACTCCATTTTTTTAATCTTTGCACTCAGTTTCGCAGATCTGCACTCCACACTGGCCTACTGTTGTAGAACTGTGCAAAAGTCCTTGTCTAAATATTAAATACCCTTGGAGTGTGATGGTACATTGTGCGTTACTGGAAGCGCTGCTGGTAGCGTGTCCACAGTCACCAGCAGTTGATTCACCCACTGGTACCAAGAGTATCTGCTTTGCTATGCTTCCTTGCCTCCTTCCTTTCACCTCCTTAAGAAAGTGAGGTGTTTATAAAGTGAAAATTAGATAGGAAAAAAAATCTTCCTTCAAGGTTACCTCCCTCAAGAATTACAAAACATTGGATGTTTTCCCATTAGTCTTTATGGGACTGTTTGTTTTTTAGTCAACAGGAGACTTAAAACAGCCTTGCAACTTGCAAGGAGACTTGCAGCTCATGGCGGCTGCAAAGGAAGGCTGAGCCCTAATCACCTGAAGTGTCCACTCCTCTTCCCTTGTGTGGCAACAGAAATGAAAAGGTGCCAAAAATAACAGAAAGAAAGTGTGGTTTTACTGATTAGTTTGACATTTCATAGGTAGTGGGGTTTTGTCGGTGCTAGTGTTACTCCCTGCACTCGGAGTGTTTTTGTGTACTCCAGAGCAGCCTTCCGGAGACTTTTAAACTGTTCGGACTAGCATTTATGATGAGTCAGTTTCCATTACAGTCTGACTACTTGTTTTGCTTCCTCAATTTTAATTTGTTTTGTTTTATTTTCCTCCAGCATGGGTAGCCCTGCTTCTAAGACTGGCTGTCCCTGTAAACTTAAGCTTCTACACGGCCATAGGTAATTTCAACCTCGATTTGTGAAAGGGCAAAACCAGATGTGTGAGAGAGGGTTTTTCCTACATGGGACCATTAAATGGGATTCAGTTGTGTGTCTGACTGAAAGACTGTATCTCTCCAAGTGCCTTTCTGCAGGGTGCTGGAATTCAGAGCTGAAAGCAACCAGCTTGGGACGAGGCGCGGCTGCAACACACAGTCATCTCCATCACTTCAGGGCTGGGGTGGTATATGCAGATGTTAACGGTCAGCCAGCAATTGCTCAGCACTGTGTCGTTTTGTACATGACAAGCCAGCTTGTGGTCAGCCTAAGTGCTCTGACCTTTGCCTAAATGCAGGCCGCAATTTTATGTGTCCATTCTCAACAGCATCTAGACCTGAGTTCACAGGTTCCCCTGAGCTACCAGGCTCTCTCATGCACACTTGGTGCAGACAGCTGGGATACGATGAAGCAGCCAGATGATGTTGTCGCTTGTTTCTGTTTGCTAGCGCAGGGTTACCAAGGCTATTATTTGAGGAACGGGAACACAAACAAGATCCAAGTTTGCTCCCATTCCCTGGCCTGCTGTGGCATCAATACCTGGACTGTAGTTTGATAGGTGTCATCAGAATTAAGCATTAAATATGATTGTAGGTGGAATCTACAGGGTTCGCAACGTTATGTTTTAGGTATATTATAGTGCAAATAATATGCAGTGTGCTGGATGCAGCAGAGGATAGTTCTCTGGTAGGTAAGCTGTTGGCTTCTGAAGGTAAATATTTTGATGTGTAGAGAATTTTGCACCCAAAAAGTGCTATAACCAATAACGTGCATGAGGAACGACGGTTCTGTCTCACTGGCAAAGATGAAAGGAAGTGGGTTAAGAAATAGACTAATGGGGAAAAAAATGCACCAGTCTTTGCAGATCATCCTTAGCAAACCTACTGTTATTTGCTTGCTCCGTCACGCACACTAGAAAACATCACACATTGTCTCTTAATCAGGCTGGGAATGTCCCAGGCCCTTGTAGTCTCAGCAAATCATTCATGTCAGTCTCAGCAAATCCTCCAAATATTTTTCTTGCTTTCCTTTGAATTAATTCCTCACTGCCGCTATTTGCCTGGAATGAGAGTGATGAGAAATGAGCTGTGGTCTCATTGATACACTACATGGGGAAAATGATCTTGAATTTTTGTTATTGCTTGTTACTTGAGGTCACTCCCTCAACTACTGTCTTCCAGGTAAATTATTTCTCTGAATATCTACCTCCTCTCTGGATTTCTGAGCCATTATGCCTAAACGTTTTAACTTTCATTTTCTTAGATTAAATAGTTACTTTATTTACTACTTATGCTTCTGTGCTCAGAGGCGGCTGTTCCTTATCCTCTGTACAATCCAACAGGGAATGTTTCCTGTGGCTGAGCCCCTTTCATTTGAATCGATATCGAAATGTTACCCAAATGTGCAGCAAATTAGTCTCACAAAAGAGAAATTTATTTTTAGGAACTGTTGCTAGAATCGGTAGGAACACTCAAGTCAAAATTGCAGTGTCTAGTCCTCAGTTCTCTTTTGGAAAGCATTACCCAGCAACAAATGAAATGGAGCCAACATAACCATTTAAAATAGCAAAGTAAACAGTTCATGTCATAGTCAAGATAATCCTTAATTTCTGCCGCTTATCTGAGATCTGTCCTGCCGATCTGATGGGAGGATTTAGCCTTCCTGAAAGCTGTTATCAGTGTATGTGCTTGAACTGGGAAGACCTCTTTCCACCTGCTTTCAGAGCCCTTCTCCTAGAAGATTAACACTGCTATGCCCCTTTTAGAAAGAAAAACCTCTGAAACATGGATTATTTTTAGAAGGATATACTAGGAATATTTCGCTACAATACAGCTTAAGGAAAATACTTAAAAAATAATGCCTATGTAAAAGATTCTTTTTTTTTTTTTCCTTTACAGAAGAGCCATGTTGTCTTAAATTCTCATAATTTTTGTCTTACGAAAGTACAAGTATAGTTATGGAAATTAAAAAGAGAATCGTTGGCTTATGGCTACTGCCAGTTGTGTAACCAACTCCAAAGCTATAGGGAATTTTAATTTCAAATTTCTTTGCACTATGTTGGAAATCATTTTTGTGATTTTCTGCTTCTCTTGGGATACTGTGTGAAACACAGAATGGCAGAGCAGATGGCCTGTCTTCTCTTTCCAAAGAGATAAACAACACCACTCTGTTCAAGAGGGAAGACTAAAGGGGGTTTCTCTGAGGTATGGGAAAGCCCAGTCTAACACCTGGATCAAAACAAAAATTGGAGTCGGTTTAACAGGTTTAATATGTAACACTTTACAAGCAAATAAACATATTTCTGATGTTATCTTTACCACATTTTTATGGCTTATTTTAAAAGTTATAAAAAAATTTCCAACTTTAAATTAAGACCCGCACCTTTGGGAGAGGAAAGAATCACTGGGTGAAACTTCTTAGGCTTAGTCATAGCAGGCGCAGAGCGATGGCCTGAAATATGCAGCAAAAGTTCTCAGAATAGGGAATGAGTCACTGTCGCCCTTGAACCTGGCGAATCTGAAACGATACTTATCATTTTGCATTGTTCCTGAGCTGTGTATTTGTAGTTCCACATGCAGAGCAACTTGCCTTTTCCGCCCTGAGGAGCTAAAACACACACAAGGGAAATTCCAGGGAGAGAAGTTCAAGATTAATTTCTCAAAGTGAGTTTTAAGAAAAGGTTTATTGAAGAATACTTGCACTGGGAGATTGCTGATGTGAAGGTGATACTAACAGGTTAAATAAAGGAATAAGGCAATAGCATAGGAAGTAAAAAAACACAAACCAAACCAAAAAAACCTAAATGAGTAAAATTATAGAGTTCATGTAGGGTCAAGAATGTGTAACATGGGGTACTGTCATGAAAGGCAAGTATTTTTGTTAATGTAGTACTTTTTTTTTTTTTCTTCCCACAACCTTACTTGCAACGTTCCGAACTGAAAACAAAGCACTAAAAGGAAAGATCTAGATCACTACATTTCGCATTCTTCTTCCCCCCGTCCCGTATAAGAGATAAATTAGACGAGTTTTTGAACCAAGGTTGTTGCTAAACAGCTAGCTTGTGAAAGAGCACACCAAAAATATCACCTTGGCACTAGAAATCAGCGGGGAATCTTGACAGTGTCTGCAGAACTGCATGTTCAATTAGTGACCAAATGCACGTACTGGAAGCGCACTTGCTGTCTCTGGTCTTATGGCTGTAGAGAGAATGGAAAAGGTCTTTGAGAGACTTCTCTCTTTATTTTACCTAACAGAATTTTAAAAATGAGAAAGATTGTTATTGGGTGGCAGGATAAGAGAGGCAGTTATTGGCTTGCCAAAAAGACTTAGCAAATGGAAATCTAGTATTAGTTCCAGGAAATATAATAGGTAATGTAATAAGTATGTGAGAATTGCAGGTACTTTGCATTTTTATGTGTGTGAAGTAACTGCAGCACAGAATTACATATCCCACATTGATATTTCAAGTTTCCTTGTTCAGTGGGAAGGAAAACCATTGGTGCACTGAGGCTCATTTTATAGGTATAGATTATCAGCTATCTTTAAATCTGCTTCCAAAAACTCACATGGCTGTTGTGACAATTTATTAGCATAGGGAACTCCTGCAGACATTCGTGCTATGGCACAAGTATAAGCAAAGGCTATTCTGAATGGCCTTTCGTATCGATTATCTCAAACTCAGAGTGTGTGGAAAACAGGTAACAAAAACCCCTCTGTGTTTTACGTGGTTCTTTAAGAGCAATTTACTATGCCTAGGCAGCTGAAACTTTTCAATCTGGAGAGGTGGTGGAAAATAAAAAGTACCTTCAGAGAAAAACACTTCCAATAAAGTGTGCAGCAAGACCAGTTTAACTCAGAACTACAACTTCTCCACCCCCACCTTCTCCCAAACATAATAAACATACCAAAAGAAATAATGCATGAGGAAATTGTTCACAAGGAAATTTAGCAGTAATAGACTCAGAACTCCAGAAGTATTTACATTTTTGCTCAGAGAATTACAATTCCTGAAGTGAGAAAGCTAGTGGCAATTTATATAGTGGTTTCCATGTTGGCATTACCGATGAAGTAGGATAACAGATCTCCTCTTCTGTTACCCATAATGGACACGATTCACTAATACAGATTTGTACTCATGTAGGGCAAATTTAGCAATTGGTTACGTGAGCAAAGCGTTTCACCAAGTAACTGCAAAACCCGTGACTTCCAAGGTGTTGCATGCCAGCATGTTGGGATGCTGTAACAGAGGCTGAAGGGTACGTATGGAACTACGTTTGTACCTTGCATTGAAACCCCACAGTTATTTTCTGCTGCTCTTCCTGCTCTGGCCTTTGCCGTTGCGTTACTATGGGTCACTGGTTCCCATGCTGAGACCTGTAGACAAGCAGTAGCAAAATTTTCACACTCTGATTAAATGTTGACGATGTGAACATAAAGAACAGCCACATCCAGTTCATCTAGCCGTCCAGATGGTTTACTTCTCATCTGTATTTTTTTTTTTTTTGAAGTTGTACGCTTTGGCCTCCACCAAAAGTTTTGGCAACGAGCTACGCAACGCCATTTTTATTGCAAGCGCATGGAAGCCCAGCAGCAGATCTGGGCACTAAGTCAAGCATTGGGGCCAAAGAGCTGGGGAATGGCTCTTCCCCCTGCCGGTATTCCTAACCCGCTCTGGTATCCTCAGCCCTTTCCTACAGCCCCGCCGGCTGGGGTGGGGGTGGCTAACGCAGGCCTGCAGCCGGCCGCGTCCTGCTCCCACCGCTCCGGCCTGCATCGGTGGCCGACCGCTCCTCTGCCCCGGTAGAGGCAGTGCACTTGATCGGTAAAACCATAAAAATTCAAAAAATCGCCCGCAGCCATGGCAACCTGAACCTGACACCGCCGAAGCCCAGCCCGTTTCTGGCCCCTTTACACACCTCAGCGGAGGGAAGCGCCGCTGGGAGCGCTTCGCGCCGCCCCGGGGCCCGCGGGGACCCCCGGACGCGCCTGGCACCACTCGCCGCCCCGCAGGTGCCGGCCTCGCCCCGCACCCCTTTCCCGCGGCCGCTGGGCCTCGGCCGGGGCCCTCCCGCGGCGGCGGCCGTCACTCGAACTTTCCCCGCTCAGGCGCCGGGGCCGACAGAACATGGAGGCGGCGGGAAGGGCGGGCTAACCTCGACGCGGACGGCGGCCCCGGCCCGCTACGGGCCGCCGCCCCGCCGCTCCCCTCCGCGCGCCACCGCCCGACCCTGCGGCGGGCCCGCCCGCTGGGGGTGCTGCTCCCGCCCCGTCGGCCGTGGCTCCTACCGGGCCTACGGCCTTGGTCGCCGCCGCCCGCCCGCGGGCCCCCACGAGCTCCCGCCCCCCTCCGCTGCGCCGCCAGCCCCGCGCGCCGAGAGCCTAGCAGCCCCCGAGCGGCTCGTCCCGTGCCGGGGGCGTGGCCCGGCCGGAGTGGCGGCCCTACTGGCCAATGAGGATGCAGCGTGCCTGACAGTTACGCAGCCGCCGCCAATCGGGTGAGCGGGGGGCGGGCGCGGCGGGGCGCTAGCGGCGCCGCAGGCCGACGCGCTGGGGCACTCGGCGGAGGGAAGTGGCGCAGCATGATGCGGCTGTGGCGCTCGGCGCTGCTGCGGGAGCTGCTGCTGCTCGGCCCGCCGGGGGCGGCCGGCGGCCCGGGTCCCGGCGCCGGCCCCAGGCGCCTCCCGCCGCCGCTAGTCGCCTTCGGGACGAGCCCGCCCGCCTCCCGCCGCGGCCCGGGGCTGCCGCCGCCTTCGGCGCGGGGTTTGTGCACTCGCTCGGAGGGAGCCTTGGAGGAGCCGGGGAAGGGGACGCAGGCGCCGCCGCCGACCCCCGGCGAGCCCCCCGCCGACAGCGGCCACAACAATAACCACGGCGGCGGCAAGGAGCTGGCCGGAGGCGGCGGCGGGGGGGAGAAGTGAGTGCGAGAGGGGCGGCGGGGCCGGGCCGGGCCGGGCGGCGGGGGATGCGGAGGCGCCATGTGAGCGCCGCCTTCCTCTTCGCACGCGTGGTGCCTGCGGAAGGGGGCCGGGCGGGGCGCGGGGGCCGCCGGGCCGCTTCCCCGGCAGGTGCGAGGGCCGGGCCGCCGCTCGGCGCGGGCATCGCCTCTGTCGGGCGCTGCCGCGGCAGGCTGGGGTCTGTCACGGCCGGGCGCGGGGAGGGGCGCGGCCGCGCCTGTGCGCTGCGTGCGCAGGGCGGTGCGGGCCCGGCTGCCGCGTCCCGCCGGGTGGGTGCTCGGGGCGCCCGCCCGGTGTCGAGGTGCCGGGCTGCCCAGCCTGTTGGAGTCCCGCGCGTCGTGGAAGGCGGGCTCAGAGCGGGAAGGAAGCGCAGACGCGTGGCGTGGGGAGCGTGTGCCCCTCTCGGGGCTGCCGTCAGCGCTGCTTGGGATCCTGTCCACGCCCTGAGCTTCCACAGGGCTTGGGGTCCCTCCCACGTAAGGCTGTGGTATGTGTGGAGGGTGCCCGCGTTTGGCTCAGAGGAGACAGTGCGTTAGTGTGTTTTTTCTAGCGCTGCTACTTGCATAAAATATTTTCCAAGAGAAGTGAAAGCTGTGTCATCTTACATTAATTATTAAAGGCAGTATAAGTGGACTGTAGTTCTGTGCTCGAAGTTTTGCAGCACTGTCTTCTCTACACCTACATCGAGTGCAGTTAGGGATAGGTATTACCACCTGTTAGTGGTGTGTACAAATGTCCATAAGTGCTGCGGAACGTGTCCCTGTGCCAAGAGGTGCTCATCTGTCTATAAGTGACAAAAGTACATGCAGGTAATAGAATGATAAGACTGTATATGTTTATGAAGTTAATATTCCTTCACTTAGAACCTGAAATATTGTTAAAAAAATAGGTCAAGGACAGGTGTATCAGCTCCAGTTTGTGTCCCTGGTGATGACCAGTAGTGGATACCACGGATGGAGTATAACGATGAGGTAAATGGATTGATGGTTCTCCTTAGCACTCTGCTCTGTTAGTCCTCAGCATTATGCAGGTCTTGAAAAAGTCTTGTTCATTTCCCACTCCCCCCCATCTGACAATTTGCCCATTGGTTGTTTGAATGTGGGTACACTTAGTGTCTCTGATAGCCTTTTACAAGAAGTTTGACAGCTTAACTTAAAGCCCCATGAAGACCCATCCCCTTTGTGCACATTTGGAACATGCCCCTTGGCTTTCATGTAGGCCGCCCATGAGTCTTCTTTGCACCAATTATAGGGTGGCATAATTAAAATCTAAAGCCAAGCCACTTTCCCAGGCTTTGCTGTGCTTATTACCTAGATGGACAAAGCAAAAGGCAGAGGAAGTAAGGCCAAGAAATGAGTACCTTGTTTTAACACTGAGCAAAGTCTTTGTTAGACTAATGCTAAGAGGAAGTCTTGAAAAGATTCCACAAGGCCAGTTAGTAGTTCTGCTTTTGGGTTGTGGGTTTTGTTTTTTGGGTGTTTTTGTTTTGTTTTGTTTTTTTTTTTTTTAGGAACTTGTACTCCTTCAACATGGCAGGCAGAGAAAGAAGCTCCCATGAAATGTCTTAGCTGCTCAGCTCAGTTCAAGCCTTTTGTTTCAATGGGATATAGGTTGTTTTTAAAGGCATCACTTATGGTTTCTTCTGTCAAACTCCTTAAAGAAATGCATGCATGTCAGGTTATATAACCATGTACAATATAATGCATGATCTTGTGTATCATTACATTTATACTATTGTTCAACATATATGAAGTCTTCTCTTTGAATTAGCTCTGTACATAATGTTTTGGAACAAAAAAATTAGTCGGCTGTGGCTCAAGTAGGCGTGGTTTATAAAGGTTGTACTTCCGTTTTCATTGAAAAATACAGACACTACCATTAAAAACTTAGGAAAAACCAGTATGCCAACTGTGAGGGGGTTTTGACGATGTTGAAAAGGTGATTTATTAAAGAGGTAACATTTTCTTGAATGGAGCTTTTGTAACAGCTTCCTACAGCTAGCATCAGGTAGGGAAATCCTAAAATTTCTAATATGTCTGGTAAAGCTGTGTAGCTACAAACCAGTTTTACACTTTTAATAGTTTTTGGCTTTTGACAAAAGGATGTATTTGAAAGTCAGATGCTTGTTCATTGAGCCTTACTGCAAAATGAAGAAGGAACAATTGTGTAAAATATATAGCATAGAGTCACGAACAAGGAAAAAGCTGGAAACAGTTTCTTTTCGGTTCAGGCTAGGCAGGAGTTCCTAGTGGCACGTTAGCCAGGCTGCTGGATGCTTTCATTCTTACTGTCCTTAATGTAGAACTATAAAAATCTTCCTTAAGCATTTGTAAATGGTACATTGCATGTGGAAATCACTGCTATGTTAAGACAGTGTGCAGGGTTCAGAAGGAAAGTAAAGTTCTTCAAAAGACAGGTTTCTGGACTAAAGTGACAACTGGGCTGAGTCAGTACAGTCTGTGTGTTTTGCCAGTTCCAGCACTTTGCCATCCAGCCGTGTATAATGTTTGAGTTGTGTTTGGCATACAGCTTGTGGACCCAACTGGGAAGACAGTAGTCCTTTTTACGTTTTCTTTTTGTTTGTTTGTTTTGGGGGATTATTTTTTTCTATTTGGTTGTAAGGTCATGGTCGTAGGATACTGGAATAACCTATAATGTCAAAAGACAGTGCTAAGATTTTCTTGCTTGTTTGCTTGCCTAACAGTCTTGTATACAGGGAGCAGGAGTTGCAAGTGAAAACCTGGAATGTTCTGTGCAAAGACTGTACAGAAATTTAGAGCAGTTTAATTCCTCATAGAGGGAATAAATTATGAGGTCTGTGGCTGATGAAATAGGTAGTATCCCATTGCATAATCAGATTCTCTTTGCTTTTTTTTCTTAAATGTCTTCCACCACCTCCTTATCCCTGCTATCCAGCCTTCAGTCTGGGTATTCACCTGAAACTTAATGCATTTTGGAAAGGAAAATATTTGAGCTTGAACTGCGAGTGGTCATAGACTGATAATTTTTATTAATAAAGGCTGTGGTTTAAAATGGAATCATATCTATGTTCATGCATAAAAAATTAAAGCACAATAACATAGTACAGTCCTAAATTATAAACTTGTATAATATTTAATAGCATTTACTTCTACTTTCAATATAACTGCAAAAGTGAACAACTTTTACTTGCAGTATAAGTGTGCGTTGTTGTTTTTCCATCTTACACTGGACAGTAGTAGATTCAAACATAGTTTATCTTAGTGTAGGCTATTTCTAAATTACAAAGGCCTTGATAAGGTGAGGGAGAACCAAAATGTGAGCAACCCTGACTTTAAAGTATAGCTACATTGCAGTATTGATGGGTACTAGTATATGGAATATAGCAAAATGGTTAATGGAAGTGTTTTATTAATTTTATTTTTTTTTTCCTTGAAGTGTCAAGGGAGTGGTAGCGCTCCTTTTTAAGGACAGGGATGAATTCTGGAGATATCTTTTAAAACGAATTTGGCTTTTGCACCCAGGCCAGATTCTGGAGGAATAACCGTATGGTAACCAGGCAGTGGTTCGTCTCACTGTTAATCCTGTTAGTCAGAGTGTGGATATAATACGCACAGATGCAAGAAGATACATACAGATGCAAGAAACTGTTAGAAGTGCGCTTTCATTAGACCTTTCATAACTTCCTTAGAGACTAAGGTTTTGAAGCAACAGTTCTTGTTTTTACCATAAACACTGACATCTACTAAAACATGTCCGTCTTTTGTCTATGTTTATAAATATGTAGTTTTGTCTGCATCTTGGTAAGTTCTCAGTAAATGGTTATGCACCGCTGTTAATGGGATCAGTGTCTAACTATGCAAGCGGACAGAAAGTAGTGACTTGACAGGTGTTTATATCTCTTAGTTGGAGATCGGTTATCTGTAGTCTGGTGACAACTTCAAGATGCCTGTTTTAGATAGAGTGGCTACCAACTACGGGTTGCAGCCCTTGCAGCTTTCTTAGAATCATAGAGTAGTTTGGGCAGGAAGGGACCTTTAAAGGCCATCTACTCCCACCCCCTGCAGTGAGCAGGGACATCTTTAGTTGGATCAGGTTGCTCAGAGCCCTGTCTAACCTGACCTTGAATGTTTCCAGGGATGGGGCTTCTACCACCTCTCTGGGCAACCTGTCCCAGTGTTTCACCACCCTCGTAAAAAATTTCTGCCTTGTATCTAGTCTAAATCTACCCTCTTTTAGTTTAAAACCATTACCTCTTGTCCTGTCGCAACAGGCCATGCTAAAAAGATTACCACCATCTTTCCTGTAGCCATCCTTTAAGTACTGGAAGGCCTTTATAAGGTCTGCCCGGAGCCTTCTCTTCTTCAGGCTGAACAACCCTAACTCTCTCAGCTTGTCCTTGTAGGAGAGGTGCTCCATCCCTCTGATCATTTTTGTGATGAGCAGGTCCATATATTTCTTGTGCTGAGGATTCCAGAGCTGGACAGAGCACTCCAGGTGGGGTGTCACCAGGGCAGAGTAGGGAGGTAGAATCACCTCCCTCGACCTGCTGGCCACACTGCTTTTGATGCAGCCTAGGCTGCCATTGGCTTTCTGGGCTGTGAGCACACGTTGCTGGCTCATGCTTTTCATCCACCAGCACCCCTAAGTCCTTCTCAGCAGGGCTGCTCTTGATCCCTTCATCCTCCAGCCTGTATTGATACTGTGGATTGCCCCAACCCAGGTTCAGGACCTTGCAGTTATACTTGCTGAACTTCACAGGGTTCACACACACCCACTTCTCAAGCTTGTCCAGGTCCCTCTGGATGGTACCCCGTCCCTCAGGTGTGTCAACAGCACCACTCAGCTTGGTGTCATCTGCAAACCTGCTGAGGGTGCACTTGATCTCTCTGGCTGTGTCACTGATAAAGATATTAAACAGTATGGTTCCCTGAGGGACAGTTGTTGTGACCTCATATTTTTGACTGGTGTCTTGCGGTTAATAATAAGCCCGAAACTGTTATTAACAGTATCATATCTTTGTATCTTTTGTAGTTCTGTAAATCCTGTTCTGTATTTTGCCAGTTACAGCTTGAATACAAAGTAGGAAACTTTCACTGTATTTTAAATTTAATCTCTTTTATATTGTAGAAATTATAATTCAGCTTTTGTTAAAATGAAATCCTCTATGGAATCTGGTTTAAGCATTGTACTGATGCAGAAGGAAGGAACGATACAGACTGCAAAGTTCTTGTGCTTGGAATTCCTGCATTCTTTTTTCTCTTTATATTTAAAGAGCATCTGTCAGTATTCTAGTCCACAGGTTAGAGTGCCACTGAAGAAGTCTAGTTGTGTAATAGTCTGGTGCTTAATTTTACTTTTTTTTTTTTTTTTTAAAAAAAGGAGGAGAATAAGTATCAAAAGTCATACTCATGAAATGGAATGAACTGGAATTTCCACTTTAATTTGACTGTGGAAATTGCAAGTTCCCTGACTGGAAAAACAGCTCTTTACAATGTGTGCTGAACAGCACTATCTTGCTAAGTGTGCTCACAGTGCCAAAACATAGCTTTTAGGTTAAGCAAACGTTAGGTACTGACATCACTGACCTGATAAACTGCAGAGCAAGCCTTTCCACCTCTATTTAGCTGATAAATTTTATCAAAAGATGGACTAGTTGACAAAGAGCAATTTTCTGTGAATACATTGAATGCCATCTTCTTTGCTTTGGCAGTCAGTGTAGATCCATTGTTAAATTAGGCTGACTGACCCAATATTGAACAGCAACAGATGTGAAAGATATGGAAAATATGTCAAGGGAGAATTTATGCTGTGAAAGGTGCACATCTCTTTAATAGATTAAAATCTTGCAAAGAGGCAGATAATATTGGTCAAATGTCTGAAGTTTTTTTCCTGCACCTTTCCAGATAGAAATTCCACATTTGGAACAGCTGTAAAATTCTGAGTAATAGCTCAGAAACATGTAGTTAAATAGGTTATCAGTTAAAATTTCTCAATGTGTTTGCCATCTTATTTTGTCAAAGTGAAATATGGAAGTTTCCCTTGTCAGACCTTCAGCAATCCGGTAATGAGTCTTGTAGCCAAGACAGTCCTTAAAACATGAAATCTTGACGCTTTGTGGAGCTTAGTTAAACGCTCTGTGTACATGGGGAAGATGTAAGGGTGTAGACTATGTAACTCAGCATAGCTTTAAAAAGTACGTGTCTGCAGAGTTAGGATGCAGATACAGGATGACGCTTTAATTGGTATGTTAGTTTTGGTTCTGTTGGCTTGACTGGACATACTGTTCTCAAAAGATTGAAAGCCCAATGTGCTGTGCGGAAGACTTGAATTTTCTTTAGGAAAAAGGGTGTTCAGTAATTTTCTTGAGGTAGTTGCAAGAGTTTGTCTTGGTTGAATTGCCAGGCTGTCTGTGCATTAGTCAGCCAGTATCATTAAAAAAAAAAAAAATCCAAACTGGAGGACAAGGAAAGTTCTGTTAGCTTACAAAGCTGTCTTCTGTTCTTAGCATGTAAGTACGGTGTTTTAAATAAATTGGAAAATGAGAAGTGAGATTTTTTTACTACTGGTTTTCACTGCTAGTTATGAGGAAAGGAGGGAAGTAAGTGCAGTTTAGAGGTTGTCTTAAATTTGAAATATTTTTATTAAATATAATAATAAATCAGACCTGTTGAGCTAGAGTAAGCTAGTATTGGGAGAGGAGGGAGGATTAAATGTCAGTCTGTAAGACTGCGTTGGCCTACCTAGGGTCTGTGCTTAGTTGCAGTATTCTGTTTTCATAGTTGAGTACTGATACAAAGAATTACTAATCTTGTGAAAACTTTTGTGACTAGAATTTAGACCTCCTTTTTGTACACACATGCATACGTGTATAAAAATACATAGATTGTCACTGAGCATTCTAGTTTTGGGCAGTAACCTTTATATGTTACAGTATAGTAACAAAATACTGCCAATATTACTAGACTATAAGACTGAGCTTTAAAATTGGTGGCTAAAATAATGTAAGGCTGCATTAAGGTCTACATTTACTAGAGAACTCTTTTGTTTTTATTTACTTTTGCTTGTCAAACATCAGAACATCGTCTTTCTCTAAACTGACTTTGTCTAGAAAAGACTTCACGGGACCAAAAGAATCGGTCATTGAAGCTCTTTTCTATCATTGCCCCGAGCAGTTTGGAAGTGTACATTCCAGCTGTCCAATACAATGCTGTACTTAAGGGGAATCATAAAAACAGAGTACAGACTTGTGCTCCTGCCTGCTGCAGGGTGCTTTGGAATATCAAGGAGAGGTGAAACTCTGATTTTAAACCAATAGAGAACTTCCAAAGACTTTGAGGAAAAGGTGACAGTATTACAGCTTTCTTTCGTGGGAGTAATGTGGATGCTTCGTTTGGTAGGTTTCTTTCGCATTTCACTTGAAATAGAGACATAAGTTATAAAAAATGCAGGCACACAGGAAGCATATCTTAGAATAGAATGGTTAACACATGGAATGCTTGGTGTATTCACATTAATAAACATAGTGACCATTAAAGATGTAGCTACATTGCAGGTTAGCTTTGCCAAATATGCACCATGAGAGTTACTGCTTCTGGTGCCTCAGCTGGTTCAGATTACTGTACTATGCTGCAGATGGCTTTGCTTGCTTTCACTGTAACTGATGTGGCTTACATAGCCTTCTAGAAGGACAAGGGCTTTGGGACTCCTTCTAGGAGTTTCTAAAAACAGAACTGTTTTGAGGAAAATAGTGCATGTTCATCATCTCTTTTTTCTTGCCTATGGAACCTTTGGGGCAGTCTGCTCCTGCAGCTTTGTTATGAGGCATGTAGGTCTCTGATTCTGATAAATACTTTGTGCAAGTAACATGTCTGTCCTCTGTAACATCAAGAAGAGGAAAACATGATGCATCTGCTCCAAAAAATTTCTAAATATAATCATAGCAGTAAATGTATGTCAGTGAAAAAATGACTACGTTTCAGTTAAGAATGTTTGTTACTTTTAATATTACCATTTTTTTCCTACTTAAAGCTGAATTAAGCTTTGTCTTCACTGATAAAAGTGTTCTTTGAAATTAGTGGTAGCAGTTATGTGGGTAGTGAAAATGTGTTCCCTTGTGAATAATGAAAAAAATGTGTATAAATAAAAATAAGCACTAAACTAATTATGCATGTGGTGTTTTTTTTTTTTTCAGTAAAACGAAGCAAGGTCTCCTTCCTAGCTTAGAAGATCTACTTTTCTATACTATTGCAGAAGGACAAGAAAAAATACCAGTTCATAAATTCATAACTGTAAGTTTATTGTTCCAAAGCACTGTATGAAAGCTAACTACTACAAGGTCTTTCAACATTCTAAAGGCAAGAGTACAAAGCAAAGAATTTGTTATATGTGTTTAGTTGCAGCAAGGAATGTAACTATTTATTTCCCTGCCTCCCCACACTTTCTGTAATTAAGTAAGAGAATGAGTATCCTATTGTTGTTACTCACTACTTCGAGGTGCAAAAGAGTGTGCTTGAAAGCACCTGTGTCTGTGGCAGGGCTGGGTAGTATTTGCACTTGTGTAAAATGTAGTTGGATCAGTGTGAATTTCAAATTACATTAATCCTTTGACATAAGATGCAGCCAAAATAGCAAAAGGAAATGGCAGAATGATAAGATGTCAAAATGTCCATGTGTCGATGGTGTAGTGGCAGATGTCTCTTATCTCGATAAATGAGATCGAGCAGTAGAGAACTTGATTGTAATAGCATGTCTTTTCATTTTAGTAACTATTGTTTTATTGTAATAGGCACTCAAATCTACAGGATTACGTACATCTGATCCCCGATTGAAAGAGTGCATGGATATGTTAAGACTGACCCTTCAAACAACTTCAGATGGTGTTATGCTGGACAAAGACCTTTTTAAAAAGTAAACTTTCTGTCAATAATGTAGCTCTATAATTTGGAATGAATGTTCTCTGTGTGTTACTGTCTGAAATTTTAAGAGAAAAATAAGGTATATAAATCAGTGTCTAATTAGAAAGGGAGTCACACACTGACGCTGATTTCATATGAGTTTGATCTCTGGTTTTGTGCTGCAGACGTTTGTATGATCTCCCCAAGGGTTTAATGTATCAATGTTGTTTGTGTGTGTATCTGACGCCATACTGCAACTCTGGGGCAGATTCCAAATAAATTAATTGATCCAGCATGGGGTATTCAGTATGCGTACATAAAACTTCTCTCTCGCTGCTTCATCAGTTCCTAATCTGCAGTTCAGGATGCTGCTTCTGTATAGTGAGTTGTTCAGAGTATGTATGTAGTTAATTCTAGAAGTGAATATATGAAAAATAGAGTGAAGTTAAATTTCAAGATATGTGGAGATGAGAGAAGTTAGGACTGTAGACACTGCTTTGGTCTATTTTGGAAAAGATTTATGTGCCGTATTTTAGTAATTGTGGTTTTTTTACTTTTTTTTTTTTTAAGGAAAACCTGTGGTCAGTTAGCTATACAATATAAGCGCTGTTCAGGTTGTCTTCAGTTCATTCCAAGCACACTCCTTTGCTCCCCTACTTACAGTTTTTGTGTGCCATAAGATTGGAAGTTTAAAGTCTCTTAAATCCTGAAACGAAATTTGTAGACTATTTTTGAGTCTCTATTTTTATTCCATTTACAGGGTAAATGACATAATATCTAGAACTTGCTTCTTTCATGAAGAGTATACTTTTATCAGAATTTTCAGTTTTCTGTAGCATTTTTTGAATTTGTGAACTAATGCTTTTTAGTGCCATCTCCTGTCAGTTACAATGTAAAATATATGTGTATGTGTATAAAAAAGGTGTGTTTACACATATAATTGCATATATGTTATGTTATATACATACAAGTTTAGAAAATATATGCAGTATATGCTTGTACTATATTATATATTTACATAGTTTATGTAAATATAAACAAAGTATATAGGTTATATATTTTTTAATAGTTGTAAACATTTTTGGAAGTACACTGAGAAAAAAGGAATGTCTTTGTGTGTGACAAAATAACAAACCATTCAACTGCTTAATCAAATGTGGGGTGCTTCATAAAGGTACAATGTGGACTAGCTTTATTCCAGTATTTTAAACAAGACCAGGTCTTCGCTGTTTTTTTTTTTTTGTCAGCACAGTAAAAACTCTAAATTTTTATGGAGTCAGGAGCCTTCCTGGCTATACGGTTGGATTGGAAAGGAAATGCTTTTGCTGTTACGCGTTACATTTGTACTAGAAGGCTTTTTTGTAATAGTAAACTATGAATTATGTTTGAGGCAAGGGCTCTGTATTAAAAAAAGGACAAGTGATTGCCAATTAGCAAGATTAGCCTGTGTTCTACGTTACATCTCTAGGATTTGATCCTCTGCATTAGAGGAGTGGTTGTTACTATGATAATTTGTAGAAACCTTTACATGGTTGCTTCTTGTGTAGGAAGAGTTTTGAACATAAACACTGTACAGAGGGTGGAGAGGTGAATCTCTTTTCACATAGCAGATTTTACTCTGCAGCAAGTGTCTACCTTTTTTATAAATAAAACCCCCCCAAACTTTGGTAACCTGTTCTTCCTAGGCACACTGCCATTTGCTGTGTAGATTATGGTACAAGGTTCCTGCATTATTTTTGTTTCTTCAGGTGTTTAACGTGTGAAGTATAATTATCTGCTCAGCTGTACTTACCTCAGAATTTTGAAGCTTCAGCTCCCTAAGTGTAAAAGTCAGTTTTTTCTGACTTTTCAGTTCAAATTCTCCTGTGGAATTTGAATCCAAAGCTGCTAGATAAAGTAAAGCATCAAGGATAAGTGATGTGGAGTTATGCTAGCATAAGCTTGACTAAGTCCAGTAGAAGTGACCTGTAAAATGCATCTGTATGTCTGTCTCTGTAACAAGTTTCAACACTTTTTTAGTGGTTCTTTTAAACATTAGGCTCCAATTTGACTAAAATTGCTTTATTTTGAAGATTTTGGGCCTTACTGTGCTCTCCAGTTAAATAAAAGTTTGGAAGAAATCTCTGTAATACAGGCAGAACAGTTTGGGGTTTTAATCTTTCATCTCCAGAGTGTCCTGCATTGAAGGCTTCAGTGGTGCAGGTTTCAGAGAGAGTGCTTGACAAATTTCTTGAATTAGCTGTTCATGTTACATCTATGTAACATAACACGTGGTCTTTGTAGCATGCTGAGAATAGCCTGCTTACTGGAAGCAGTGCAGCGTGCTAGTTAGCTTGCTATGTGGATTTTTTTCTTTTCTTGTTTTTTGTACCGTAGCTATGGCACTACTTAATAATGTGGTAGTCATAGTATCTAACTACTGTTAGATGAAACTTAGGCAACTTAACAAATATGGAAGATTGTACATGCTAATCTTCCTCATGAAGTGTGCACATTTGATGTATCTATTTTTTAGATCTGTTTCTATGACGTTGTAGCTAATTTGTAGAAAAATTTCTAATAATCTTTCTAAGAAATACTCCTTACCTCTCTCAGCTTTTCCTTTAACTCGGCTTATTCCTAACAGAAAAATAGAAGACTTGCAAACAGCCCTATTTGTTGACTACAATATTTTGGTCAGTGTGGGGGAAGGAAAGACATGAGGCAGTCAGAATTGAGTTATTTTGAAAATGGTGTACACTTGAGTGAGATCATAGCTACTGAGTAACAGTTATAATTTGGAGGTTTAAACCTGATTGTTTTTCAGAATAACTTACTTGGCTTTATAGACTTAGTCTTTGTCACAAGATGCTGTCTGTCCTGCTTTATTGACTGAGAACTGTGGTCTTGCTAGCCAAATCTCCTCTGATCTGTGGGTAGAAAGCATCAATCTGGGCATGTTATGTTCTAGACATATACGTGACAATCTGTTGCTGGCTCTCATGCGGGGTTATCTGTTTGCTGCTGAGTGGCTGTGCTGCTCTCAATCTAGGTAGCAAATCCTGAGGAAAACTTGTTTTAGATATGCTTAACCCAGGTATTAATAAATATTTTCGTCCTGTGTGAGCAATTAGAAGGCTTTTGACAGAAGATGTAGAGGACTTCTGCTATGTTATAATAATAATACTTCATTTGTCAAAATAATGTAACTTTTTTTCCCTAAAATGTCTAAATATATTGAAGACTTCTACAGACCTAGTCTTGCTCGTTGGAAATGAAGTTCCACATTCCTTTCTGTTGTGCTTATACTGCAGCTTTTTAAACAGGAAAAAAAGGTGTCCATTCAGCTATATAGGAGCTGAACAGTTCTTCAGAACTGGTGGGAGTTCAGACTGTGCTTTTAACAGGTGTCTGCTTTGTGTGGGGAAGCGATAATCAGCAATCTGAGTCAGAACTTGAAAAATAATGGGTAAATGTAACAAGCTGTATGGTAAATGAAAAGTGATCCTAACTTTATGCTACAAATCAAAGATGCAGTTTCAAAAAAACCCCCCGAACTGTTACTTTTGGATTATAGAAGTCACTGAAAGTTTATATTGCATCCTAATCTCCCTAACCTAAATATATCAGGGAAGTTTTATAGTTTGAAAAGACATGTTTTCAAATGGGGGAAGAAATGCTTGGATTAGAATTTGGCAAGACAGAATTTTTTAGGGTGAGGTTATAAAGTTTGGAGAAATGGAAGAATTTGAGGCGGGAAGTTTTTAGTGTATTTATTGTGAACACTACTAAAGTATGTGGGAGATAAGGACTAAGTTGTTTGTAAAAGTCTGACTGTAGAAAAGATTTTTATTAATCGATATATTAATTTACTTAAATTCCTCCCTGTGATCTTTTTTACTGCTCCACTTCTGAGTGGAGCCTGAGCCTGAAACCATTTGTCTCCGAAGGGTTACCTGGAACATAAACCAGTTCGAAACTCAGGTGGGGAGGAGATGTGAGTTGCAGAATACTAGAGGCTGTCAAGGCTAGCATCCTTTGTTGTCTGAGAATATCATTGCCCCATTAACCGGAGCTTACTAATACCCCTGTTATTTAGTACATGCAGTAATTGTTCCGAATACCCATTTGGATTAATTGAACCGCTGTATTTAATTTAGTCTGTGAATGCATTTGATTTGCCAGGGTTAAGGAGTAGCAGGATAAATACCCAGACACTGACCTTGGTAGAAGTCTGGGAACAACAACTTCTTGCAGAAATAGGTTATGTCCTTAATGAGCATAGCTATTTCTGCAGTGAGTTTCAGTCTAGCTTAAAATGATTGAATTATTGAAGTGAGCATCCTAGGCTTCGTGTAAAGTAGTAAGTGTATAAATACCCTTTCTGTTTCTGAAACCTAATGTGGTATTGGAGGACCGTATTTCAGTGCATGTGGCCTTCTCATTGTTTTCCACACTTCATATTGAGTTGTTCTAATGGGTTTAGGGGAACTTGAAATTTTTTTTTTTTCTGACAAGAGTGCTTAGTGCTGTCCAGGTGGCACAGACAATGTCAAAGTGCATATTATATTGTTATTCTTTGGGCACACATAGCTGCTATAACTGTTACTAATTACTTCTGAAAAGGGATTGTTGCACCTGGAGTAGTTGGAGGCTGCTGGGAACAAAAACAAACAGGATTTTTTTCAAAATATGTAAAAAAGGAGTGGATAAGCATGACAAATTTCAACAAAACCAAC
The DNA here is from genome assembly GCF_034619465.1 of Leptosomus discolor. Lineage (NCBI taxonomy): Eukaryota > Metazoa > Chordata > Aves > Leptosomiformes > Leptosomidae > Leptosomus > Leptosomus discolor. The sequence continues at coordinate 34,701,634 of NC_141395.1, read as the reverse complement.
TCAACTGCAATTTTAACGTAACAAAGCAGCATATTGCAGACAGAGCAATTCTGAAGATGCCAGTGTGTACAGTGGAAATTTCTCTGCTGTTTCTCTTTCACTCTTGGAGAGTAGTGCCTACCAGCGTTTTAAATGGCTGTCAGTTGAATTTGGGATAGTCTCCTAAGTACAAAGGAGATCAAACTGAGCTTTAAAAAAAGTGAGGCAGATTTAAAGGGAAGATAATTCTGTCCGTTCACGGCATCTTCGTCGTTTTGAACTGATAATGACTTTTAATAGTAGGATTAGTGGAAGTATCTATTCCAAATGGAAATATTTCCCTAAAAATTAATTTTTTACTTTTCTGAATAAGTTTCGTTGGAAGGATATGTTCTCCTTTGTAGTATGGGCCCAGATGCTCTTAACTTTCTGTTTGTCTGTATTAACAATATGTTTCTGCTTTTGTCAACACTGCTAGAAAGCACAATATGCATGTGTTAATGAAACTGTTTGTTTGGTGTTAAATCTCCCTTTCTCTTCCTTCCACTGGGATAGGCCTGTTAATACCCTTTATCAGGTCGTATTTCAACTGACGTGATAATGGCTCCTGATTCCCACCCCTGTTGGTGCTCACCCCCTACCCACAGGCACATCACTTCCAGCAGCATGTCTCAGCTTGTGTTTTGATACTTCCATTCTGTTTCTCTTAGATTAAGTCCTTTCCTTTTTACCTCACCGTTTTTTTAAATGTACAGATGGGCTGGTGTTCAGAGGGTGTGGACGATAATGTAACTGTGTTCTGGGTTAAAAGGCAGCAAAGATTCCTTAACTGGTGGTAGTTTGAAGCAAGAGACTTGCAGTACTGCTCACTGTTAACTTTTGCTTAGTTTAGCTGATGTTATAAAGCACTTCCACAGGGTTTTGTTATTTAGAGTGGAAACTCATTCCAGTTCGGGCTGTTGGCACCATTCTTGCTGGCTTCGTGGTGAAACTGGTTGGAAGTGAGAATCCAACCCTGAACCTCAGAAGTCCAGTCTAACTCTAAAATTAGCAGTCCCTGGGACAAGGGCTGGATTAGATGACCTTTGCGTGTCTTGATCCTAAGAAATGGGTGGCTTAGATCCCTTTTGCAAGCTTAGATGCTACGTGAAGGCAAACTGATAGTATCTTGCAGTACAACCTCACAGTTGAAACCTCAAAGAAGAACTTTAAGTAGAAAGCATAAAGATCTAATGAAACAATTGTAAATAATTTTTTTAAAAAATGAAAATTCTTTCTAATAAAGACTTGTTCTTGTAGGCATATAACTTCAAGGGACTGACAATCCTTATTTAAGTAACATGTAATTGCTACTTAAGTAGGCTTTTTGACTTTGTCAAAATACTAATAAACTTTTTAAACTTTTTGCAGGTGTGTACAAAGTAATATTGTGTTGCTTACTCAAGCTTTCAGGAGGAAGTTTGTCATTCCAGATTTTATGTCGTTTACTTCACATATTGATGAGCTATATGAAAGTGCTAAAAAACAATCTGGAGGAAAGGTAACCTGTTTGTAAATTCTTACTTGTATAGATTTCTTGATATTGGCCAAATACGTTCTTTGTTAAGTAGACAGATTTTTTGTTAACGTTTTTAGCAAAGTGTTAAACTGATAACTTGATGAAAGAGTTTTGGAAGTTCAGTTATGTCTGCAACTTCTAAACTGTGTTAGAAATACAGCTCCTTACCTCTAACAATCTTGTAGAGTTTTGAGGTTAGAATGAGAAAATAGTGTTGTTCTTTCTTTATTTTATGTAAACTATAAGACTGCTGTAAATTTGTCAGACTAAACTTAGTCTAGAAAAGCATTATGCTGTCTGGATTGTGTGACAGAAATAATTGTCAGCACCATACCGGTGTTAGTAATTAAAGTTTATTCTAGTGCTTATTTTCAGTAAATGAATTGAAAAACCCCAGCCTATCACAAGCTAAAATTGTGTATGATTTGAAAATGCTGAACGTGCTGTAACACAGAACAGACATTCCCCTTGGAATGTGCTGAAGTTTGTACTTTGAAAAAATGTTTTATTTCATAATGATCCAGGGAATATAATAATTTGTAATGAAGTTTTAGATATACTAGGTGATTATTAGTGGAATAATTCAGTTGTATGTTGTGTATCTTTTCCATTGACATTTATTTTAATTAACATATGTTAACATACAGTTAAATATTTTGGATGTTGTAATGTCTCTCTTTACTTCACATTGTGATAGGTTGCTGACTATATTCCACAACTGGCCAAGTTCAGCCCTGATTTGTGGGGTGTTTCACTTTGCACAGTGGATGGACAGAGGTATATTCTAACTTACAGATTTTGCTATTTAGTTATTTAAACTATCTGACACATACAGCACTTCATAGTATCTTATGGTTTAGTAAAGAAAGTTTTATTGGTGGTGTTTAGGAAGTCAAATCCACGTGGTCATTTTAACTTTTTTTCAACTTCTCTGTTTAAGCTGAATTATTTTGCTATTATTATAAAATATTCTTTAAATAGTATTTGTAGGTACTACATTTGAAGCTGGATTATATTTTGCTTATGATCCAAAGACAATAATGAAGCTGTGGGTGGTTGTTGATGATTACCAAAGGACAAGATAGAGTCAATGCTTACGTGGTATTGATCTTTGGAAGCTGAAGAGCTTTGTCTAATAGTACCTGTGCCTCAAGCTGTATTACTTTTTCTGTAGGTTACGATGCACTTAAAAGTTAGTTCCTTTTCTGCATTTTAATGTTCTTACTGTAGCATTGTTATATGGTCACTATGTGGCACCACAAAAATTCAGGTCCATATTCTTTAAAAAGAAAATGAACCTGTGGAAATGGGATAGAACTTAACATGATTTTGCTTTTCAGGTTTATTAAACTTTCTTCTGTAAGGGTGTTTGTAGGTCTTAGATATAGCTAGAGTGATCTTATTTTTATTTTTTCTTTATTATTAACTCAGTGTAGCAGAGACAGTTACGAGCCTAAATGTAAAGGAGTATCTTGCACCAACTAGCTGAAAACTGGGGTAAACTATTCTGTGTCCACCTTTGTGACTAGACAATATGAGATACTCATCAGCTTGCATGTCTCTGCTGGCCTGCAGTTTGATATGGTCATGCTGCATATTCTGAACACCATAATTTTTAGATGTTCAATGGGGCATTCCTGAGAGAGTGTCAGACTGGCTTATGATGACTAGATTTGGGTTCATTTTAATGTGATCTGTTACAATCTGTAGGTTTGTTTCTTATTAGCCATATGCTCTGTAATCTCTAGGGGAAAAGCTGTACAAGTGAGCTGAAGTATTTTTCAGCTGCCTGCTTAAGTGGCTGAATTACAATCTATTTGTAGTAAACCAGCTTTAAAATGAAACATGTTCTCCCTTTTTGAATATTTTAAATTGGCATTTTGCTTTGTTTTGAATATTATAACATGTACTAATGAAAGTTTTTATAATGCTAGTTTTTGTAATGTTTAATTAATGTTGTGTAATGTTAGTTTTTATAGTGCCAAAATAATTTTGTGAGTTTTCTCTGAAACGGTCTCATGTTTTCTGCAAAGAAAAGAAGCAAATACACTGTTGACTTGCCATCAGGCAAGTGGTTGCTTGGAGCCTTTTGCTCTAGCTGGGGCGTATGCTGTCATTCTTTGATGCAGTCTGACTTACTGTTGAAAGGAAACTTTCCAAAAGATAGAACTTAATAGTTGTAATTAAATACCGTTGCCATTATCAAAGGGAATGTAAATATAGCTAATTATTGCCCTCAAATTCCAGAACCAGATTCGATCTCAGCTTTGTTTATATAGACATAAATAAGTATAGTGGCTGTACTCAGGTCAGCTGTATCCCGTTGAGTAGGTGGTTTGCAGATTAGTAGGGTGTGTAATACTGGAGGTCTGAGGTGATTTTTTTTGTTGTTGTTGTTGTTGTTGCTCTTGTACAAACCCATTTCTATGCTTGCTTTTATTTTGTTACATCTGCAGTGATCACCAACAACTGACTTTGTTACACTTAAATTATGGAGGCAGTTGTTAAAACCTTTAAATCTTTTTGTTATGCTCTTTAAAATAAGACTTGGTAATAATACGTTTTTGGGGTTTTGGGTGTTTTCATTGATGGTCCTAGTATCTTGAAGAATAGATGAAGCATTTAATGCTGTACTTGCCACCGCTGGCAAACAGGAAATTTCAAACCTCTTCATCTGTGTTTTTCCCAGGCATTCTGTTGGCGATACCAAAGTTCCATTTTGTCTTCAGTCCTGTGTAAAGCCTTTGAAATATGCTATTGCTGTTAATGATCTTGGCACAGAGTATGTGCACAGATATGTTGGTAAAGAGCCTAGTGGATTAAGATTCAACAAATTGTTCCTGAATGAAGATGGTAAGAGATACATAATACTTAATAATGCAAATACCTAATTTTAGAAAGTTACAGAACAAGCTACACGGTTTTTTCAGTGTTACTATTTTACAGTATCCTCTTAAGTCTTATTATTAGACAGTGTCCCAAAATATTTTGCCATCAGCAAGGTAGGCTTATCCTTTGTAACTCACTTTTGTCTAGTTTAGAATGCTAGTAAAAGATGCTGTATTACTTACTTCTGTTCTATTTGCTAATTATCCAGCTGTAGGAAAAAAACAAAGAATTTTGGGAATGCAGGTATTTGAAATGTGTATTTATTTAGTTGAGTTGGTAGCAAGTGTTCCTTAATCATGTCTTCTGTCAAAGGTGTTAAATTGATTTTTAGGAAACATGTATACCACTTCCCATCTCAGCCCTCTGAGAAGCAGGTGCTCCTGCCGAAGGCCAGCACCAGCTGCTTTCCAGAAGCCGAAATTGAACACATCTTCCCACAGGTTATTCTGAACTGAATTTGGCTACTGATTCAAAACAATGGTTTTTTGATTTTGATCTTGTTGTTTGGTTAGTTTTTTTTTTTCTATGGCAGGAGTGTTTTAGCAAGAATTTCTTATACAGTACTTACCTAGATTATTTCTTTTTTGCGTTATATTCTCAAGCATGAAAATGTTATTTTCAAAAACATTATGGCAAAAATCTGAGAAGGGTGATTCATGTAGTCTTAGAGGAAATACTGGATGTTATCTCTGAAACACAAATGTTTCTTCTAGCAGATCTTTCTCAGTAGGAGAACAGACAATGTTTCTGTTGCTATGGTATTGCCATTAATACGTAATTAACAGCATAAGGTTTGGATGGTATTTTTGTCAAGGACTATATTGAATTCTGACTTAAATATCTATATTATTAATATATTAATGATATATAATTGTATTTAGTAGATACCTTAAAGTCATCTTTCCAAACTTACAAATAAAATAGATCTTGACAGTTTCTTTTTTTTATCTTAAGTGGTAATGAAATACCAACACACATATCTATCACCAAGGAGGAATTAAGCATGTTGTCAAGCTTTGCTGTCTTTGTTTTTGCTTTCCTAGTTTTTCTGAATACAATGTCATACAGTATGAAGAAGACTGCCTTTCATGTCCTAAGAAAACTTCCATATAAAAAATGGTTTTGATGGTGCTGAAAATTGCCCGTTTTTTCCTTTGGATCAGTATAGATTTTATGTTTGTGGGTTTTTTGTGGTTTTTTTGTTGTTTTTGTTTGTTTGTTTTTGTTTTGTTTCTTTTTTTAATGAAATGACAAAGTATAGTAATTATTTTCTTCTTTTTATTGCTGCTTTTAAAATCAAACTATGAGAGAAGACAAATTGTCAGCCAGTAGTCTTTATTATGTTGCTGTTAGAGTTTAAGAGTGTTTATAAGACTGTTAGGCAATAAGAGAATTGGGATTACTGAAAGTTTCACCAGTGTGCATGAAATTAATAGAGAAGATTAATTCACATGATAAGAGTTTGATACCTCTTTCTAAAGATTAATAGATGAATATGTTCACCTCTTTGGCAAACTGTTTCAATTATAATATCAATCTTCATTCCTTGTTTTTGTACAATGTGGAATCCCCTTGCAGATGGCACCTGCTGTGAGGTAAATCAGTAGTTGCTGCTGCTTTGGAAGGAGACCTATGTATGACTTTCCTTAAAAAATTTACGTAGCATCAGAACCTATACATGCCTAAGAGGTGAAAAAATACCCAGGAATGGAAGTATTATTGATGGGAGTGGAAGACTTCTCTTCTTTGAAATTAGCAGGAATCTTTCAGAATATAAAGTTTTCTTTAGGCATCCTGGCCCTTAAAGCAGAGCAGTATGTCTTAAGTCTGTGGAGAGGTTCTTCATTGTAGTGTAAAATAGAACACCTTAGTTGGAAGAGACCTACAATGATCATCTAGTCCAACTGCCTGACCACTTCAGGGCTGACCAAAAGTTAAAGCATGTTGTTAAGGGCATTGTACAAAGGCCTCTTAAACTGACAGGCTTGGGGCATTGACCACTTCTCTAGGAAAGCTGTAGCTATTGTGGCAAGATAGAAGGGTATCTCTCAATTACAGGTATCTATGTATGGGAAATGTTTGGATAGTATTATTTGGTGCTATGGAGATAATAGTGAAGATTGCTTTCCTGGGACCTGGATACCATGACAGGGTTTATTCTGCTTAGAAGAGGCAGCAGTGGATTAATGGGAAGTGTCCTGCTCAGCTCTGTGATGTGCTGGTGTTAGGCAGCAGTAGGAGAGACCTTCGAAGAAGAGCTTTTGCTAGTCTGTGGTAAGACTGCTGTACCTCCCCGTAGGTGCTAAGGCTCCCACAATGATTGTTCCTTGCTAACTTGTCAAGGGAGGAACAAAACACAGCTTCCTCTCAGAAGTGCATTTAGGAAAGTCCATGTTCCATTTCATCAGAAGGTTCTTGGCCTTCTTCGTGTGAGGGTAGCACATGGAGGTGTGTTGGTTGCAAAGTGGCCAGAACTGGTCCATTGTGTTTGAGATGTTAAGTGGTGAGAGACAGGAATCTTCAGAGTAGAGGAAAAGGTTACCAAAAATGCCTTGTGACATTGAAGGTGGGTGGTGACATCTTCAAGGAAATGAGATGCAATAGAATTTCCGAAGGTATATTCTTTGTCTGGACTTACTACATTGATAAGCTTTTGAGTTGCTGAATGCTAAATAAACATTACACATCCTTTTTGTTCAAATATCCATGTGATGTGGTGTTTGGGATTTTTTTTTCTTTGTACTGTGTGGCAGGTTGAAACCATAGAGGTGTGCAGAAGAATCAGGAGCCAAGAAATATTTTGAATGGGTTGTATATGAGTAAGTCGCTAGCATGTTTATGGATAGGAATGATACCTGATGTTGAAGAGAGGAAGCTGTAAACAAGAGAAGTGTAGCTAGAGCAAGAAATGAGGGTGATGGTGAGTTCTGAGCATGCACGAGGCCAATGTTGTGTCGGACTATGTGTGTGTAGTTGTGAACCCCAGTTCAAGCAGAATACTGAGAAACTGGAGAGGGCTCCAGTGGAGGGCTGCCAAAGTGCTGTGGGGTCCAGGGCACATAATTTCCAAGGAGCAGCTGAAAGGGGAGGTTGAAGAGCAATTGCAAAGATGAAGATTTATGTAACTCTTCTTGGTAGTGGCAGATGATATAACAAGGGCCAGTGGTCCCACATTGTGGCTTGGGAGGTGCAGATTGGATATTAAGGTAAACTTGTCCTCTACAAGGAACAAGATTGCTAGAGACGTAGAGGATTTGCCACGTTTAGAGATTTTAAAGACTCAGCTGGATAAAGGCATGACTGACCTGATGTAACCTTGACAATAACTTTGCTTTGAGTAGGAGGGTGGAGAAGATGGCCTCCAGATGTCCCTTCTGACCAGCAGTCTGTGATGTTGTGATTAGTTGTTTGACTTGTAACACCTTTGACTGGTGTTCAGGTTTTTGGTCCCTAAGGAGAGATAGTGTTAGAAAGCCATGGAAATGCTACATTTTTCTTACTCAGAATCTGGTTTTGATCAAATGTTAAATATATTTGACCCAAGTTGCTTGCATTATTGACACGTGATGTTAGATGCAGGTGGATCTTAATCCAATCAGATGAAATCAGAACAATTTGTGAGTTTGTTTCAGAGAGAGAATGAATGAATGGCACTAACAACTTTAAAAATACTGTATAGACACTAAGTTTGTATTTTAGGGGAGCTTTACTTTTTTGGACAGAAGGTATTGGTCTTACCTTTTCACTAATAAATAACTTGATTTTTTTAAAAAGTTCCTTTTAATACTGACTTTCTGAAAAACACTAAAAGGAACTTGAGATGATTAGTTTTTGGCGATTATCTGAGAGTCATAGATGGCTAAGTGCCATTGACCATGACCAGGGTAGTTTTCATGGGAAAATATGTGTGTGTCTATACTCTAAATATCAGACTGATCTCCAAAAAGCGATCATCTCAAGTTTGTTTTAGAGTGTGTGTGTTATATATAAGAATAGTGAACACTCTGTGTGTTTTTTTTTAAATGAATATTTTTTCAAATTTGGAGATAATATAACAGCAAATAAAAAGAAGAATTCAAACTTGTCACGATATTAATGTATTGAGAATTGGTTGAGGTTTTCAGACGCCAGAACCCTCAAAAATCAATATCCTATTTAAGAGGCACAGCAAAAAATGTTAGTTAAAAAAAAGATAACTGTAGGAGGTAGATGTTGATGAATGAAAACTTGTATTTGGGAAAAGTAACACAGCTGATAAGGGAAGGTTTGGTGTTTTGTTTTGTTTTGGTTTGGTTTTTTTGTAAAAAGAAGAAAAGGAAAAAAAGAGGTGATTCATTCACATGACCAGCCAAGAATGACTGGGGATGCAAAAATACTGTTAATGTGGAGATTAGTGATGAAAAAGTTCAGTGTTGCAGGTATATGCAAGACAATTATAAAGCAAGTTAAATTCTAGTGAGGATGAGTACGTTGTTATTTGTATTTCAGAAGCTGCCAATAGAAACCTCTGATTCTTAAAAAGAATACGGATTTTGTATTAATGTACAGCATTAAGGAAGTTAAAGAACTGGAATTATTTGGAATTATTTTTATTAAGGGCCTGTTTGAACACTTTTGAAATCACTGAGACTTGATAACTTAGAAGAAAAATTGGAAAGTCTTTTAGGGCTTGTTCCACTTGCAAATGTTGCATTGATCAAATCTTGGAACACTGGAGAGGGTTAATAATTTTCAAGAAAAGAAATGATGCCAAACTGATTAATTTACTGGACAGTTAAGTAGCATAAGGCTCAGTGTATTCTAAGCTGTAAAATACTTTGCTCAGAGTTGTAAAACATTGTGTATAATGTTGGATGACTGTATTTTTAGTTTAAGATTGTGTTCCATAGTCATAGCTTTGTCATACATTAATAGTTAATTCACTTAAACACTTGACTGGTTATGTTTGACGAATGTGTCTTGGGGTGTATTTGTAATTGAAAACTTTATTTCACAGACAGGCCTCATAACCCTATGGTGAATGCTGGAGCAATTGTGATCACATCTTTAATCAAGGTAAAAAGTTCATTTTTAGTTTCTCTCAGAGTATTTTAACAGAATGTAGAAAAAGTATCTTGCACAGGTTATGACCTGTTTTTATTTTTATGTGTGGGATATCTGATGGCAGTTGACTCATTAGCAGGTAGACAAGCTCTGATGTTTTGGAAATAGTAACGCTTCCAAACAAATGCAGTATTAGACTAGCAGGTTCTAAAAAGTAACAATGCAGCTGAAAAACTCTTTCCTTAGTGTTTTTAGTTCTGTTTCCTTTAACTGCACAAGACTTGATAGTCTCTTGAGGGGATTGCCTCATACTTGTTAAATGCTAAGAGTATGTCCTCAGGAATATACTTTATAGCACTCAGAAATACGTTTCTGAGTGTCTAATGTTCTCATATAGCGTAAAGTTACAAAAGTATTTCCTCCTGTGCAGAAGAAATGGAAGGTACTATAATTTGTACGGGAGCAATGTAGCTATATTTTCATGTCAGTCGTAATACTGAATTTGTCCACTATTAACATACTGTACAACTAAATTATGTTTAACTTCAATGTTATGTAGTCTCTGTTGGGATGTTAAATTTGCTCTCTTAAATAACTGTGTTTGGAAACAGTTACCCATATTTTGCTGAGTAAACCAGAGCTGAGTAACGACTTAACATCTTTAGTCCATGATCTTGAGACTTTTGGAAAGCTGTATTTTATTTTTTCATTAGAATAACTGTATATATATCTTGAAGTTGTAAATGACATAAATTCCATGTAATGCTAATGTTTGCCAGATACTTACTTGTATTTTCTGCCTTTTTTTGGTAGCCACTGGTACAAAAAACTTCTTTTTTTTTTTCCTTTTTCTTCCCCTAAGTCTATGTGCTTAGAGTTTTGGGGAACAAGTCAGTCCCCTTGAGTTTTGAAGCAGAAAACTTAATAATGTTACTTTAGAGGTCTAACAATCTTGTTTACAGCCTTTTTCTTGCTTATGTTTCAAAGTCCATTAGCTACAGTGTGTTTCCTACCTTCTATTTCCAAATTGTTGATTTTAAAATTACTTAGATCATGATTTTCTGTTATTTTATATTTAAAGAAGGTGTAAGAACTCCTGCTTAAAGACATTTATCTTTAATAGCTGTAGGTGAAAGAAAATGGCCTTAAGTATGACAGGTAAATTTATTCACATTTAATATATTTTAAAGGTTGACTGAGCGTTGAAATTCACTTGGATAATAGTGAATTTTAAAATCTGACTTAACACATTTGTCTGAAATGTCAAAATGTTAGTCCTACTACAACATGCCCTACTGGTCTTAAGGCAAAACACAAGCATGTGCCTCTTGCAGAAGGCACGTAGTTCTTGATAAATGGTGTACTTCTGAGTAGATAACATCGATTTGTTTACTGCATGCAATTGTGATATTTGTTAGAAGGTTGGGGGATTGGTTTTGCTGTTTTTATTTTGTTTTTGTTTTCTGTAATGTTCTTATGAAGAGTATTGCATTGCACTAATATTTTTGCATGTGGTAACTGCACGTCTAATGGACACGTATCTTACTTACCACACTCCATTATTTGTTTTCAGTGTGATTAAAATGTAGATTATTTTATGTACTGCTTTCACTAAGATACCATTTATCATTTGAATAACTAACCAAACTAAACATATTCTGAATAAAATTACATAGAGGGTCACAGGTACAAAGATACTTAATAGTTGTATTTTTTGTGAAATAACTTCTTTACAACCTGCAACTTAACAGTGTTCCTACTAACTATTTAACGATTTAAGTAATTCACGTTTATATGTGATCTAATTAAGACTTACTTTTTTTTTTTTCTGGAAAAGCTGGCTTCTTTAACCCATGTTTTGCCCTCAGTTCCTCTGCATTAATTTGGTTTATTTAAGGTGTTACTTGCATATGCTGAAGACTGTGTATGGCTCCTAGAGTACAAGAAAATGAAGGGATTATTAAACATGGTTGAGTTCACCATGTATGACAGATTTGTCTAATGATAGCATATTGATAGCTTTGGAGAGATTGTTGCTGTATTTCAGTGTTAAGAATACTTTTACCACCTTTGATACTTATTATTTTATCTCTTTCTGAGAAATAGATATATAAGAAGTCTTTAAAAATTTATATACATTGTACAGAAGGTAGTAGCTGTTAGCATGCATGATCTTGCACACAACTGCCCTTAGAATCTGATGCAAACTATGGTTACTTGTGGATAAGAAATGGTGCTTGGGGTACTCTTTTTGTCAGAGTACATAATATGTTAACATTTTAGGGGGAAAAAGGGTTCTTAGCATCACATAGTCAGGTCTGACTGCCTTAAGAATTTGGTATATGCACCTTGGAACAGAGCATAGACCTAAACTGTAATGTTATGTTTAGTCCTTGCGATTCATAATAATAAACCATATATGCATGTTAAGTTGTACATTTGTTTGGCTCACTTAGGCATGGCTCACTTAGGCATGACTATGTCATACTTTCATCAGCTTAAGTGATTCTCCTACTGTCATGTGCTTGGAACTGCGACGTGTTTACGTTTTTGTACCTTAACTCGCAGCTCTGTTCTGACTGTACTTGCATTACACTCCACAGACTGTTCCAGCAACGTAAAGCATTTATCTACAATACGAATGCTTTAGCAAAAGGACACCCTGTGGTCCAGTTTTAATGAAATAAAATTTTCAAAAAACCCTAAGGACCTTTTCCCTTGTTTGTAATTGTACAGCCATTTGCCTTTATTGCTAGTTAGATAAATGACATAGTTATAAGAATTTTCAAATAATTGCTGTCAAAAGAAAATTGTAGTGGCAATTACAGGAGTGTGTGGAAAGGTGATGTTAGATAAAATGGTAAATTCTTCCATGTCTGCAAGGAAATACAGGTGCTTGAAAGAAGGTTTAGCTCCTGTACAGATTTAGTACAGATTCAGTGTCCTGTAACCACGCAACTTTCTGTACATCACATTGCCTGTAGTATGGATAGATATTAATGCTTTGATCTATTGTTTTTTCTTAAACCTTAAACTTAATTCTCAAAGCGTGTCAACTCCAGGAATATCAGTGGTTGTGCCAGCAATTGCCCACTTCCACGTATCTGTACTGCCTGGGGAGGGTGGTGTATTAGAGGTGCAAATGAGATGAAGAGGAAGTGTTTAGAGTGAAAGACGTAGAAGGTGGCAGATGGCTGTAGAAGGAATCACCAGAGGACAAGGGATTAATCTTAAGTCTTTTTTATTGTATGCTTCAAGATTCCATCTGTAGATAAAAGCTTTCCTGGTATAACAGCAAAGGTTTGGGCAAATATAGAGCATATAAATCCTCTAAGTGCTGACAACCACATGCAGAATCTTACACAGACAGTGATGATAGACTTGAATGCTCGGTGAAGGGAGGTATTAATGGTGATGAATTAACGTGGGAAGCATTTAAATGGTGGCGGGTGCATAGCAATGTTCATAGTCCTTGCAAAAAATTTGGTGTACAAGAAAAAGAAAATGTTGATCTTACTGACCCTGAAAAAACTCAATTCAATGAAAGCTTTTCCTTTTTGTATGAAACAGAGATGTGCCTGAAACACTTAAGAGTTTTCTAAATATGTTGATAAGTCATAAAATTTATAAATGAGGCAAAGAGTGGTGGAAAAAGCTGTCCAGCTATGCCAAGGGTCTGTTTGTTGTCAGGATACAGTTATTAGGAAACCTATACAGTTATGGTCTCGTACTTAAGGAGTGGGAAAATACATGGTTTATTTGGTTTATTTGACAATATAGTTACGATAAATAGTACAAATTTAGGTTAATTGCTCTATGATACCCACTCCAGTTATCTTTCCTGATAGACTGATGTGTAAGTGTACATACATACTACTTTAAAACATGTCTTGGCATTGTAATCTTCTCTGCCAGATACTTGTCTTTATTTTGGTGAAGTTTCCTCTCTTCTTGGGTTATTAATTTTCCTGCAGTAAATAATTTTGGATAGTGTACATTCATGTTATTATGCACTTATTTTTTGTTGTAACTCAAATGTATTGGATGTTATTTGACATAGGATATGGAGTAGTGGTATTTGAAATTACGTGTTTTCAGTGGTCATATTAAATTATGTATTTAGTACTTGAAGGACACAAAAATATTTGTTACATTTGAAATAGTAATAATACTGGTCTTAGTAGGTCAAGTACTGTCCATGACAGTGTGCTCTCAAGTATTTCAGAGCTGAAAATGGCATGCTAAGCAGTCAAGACACCAGTTCTCACAGAACAGACCCAGATTAACAAATAAAATTAAAAATGTATGTAAGTACAGAAAACTAAAATAAAGACAGTAATAGTTAATGTGAAATGCACTAATGTTAAAAAAAAAAAAAGTAATTTCTTGCACTCTGGCATTATTAAGGTTTTTTTTTTTGGATATTTTCATCACAGTATAGTGTTAGGTTATAAATTTGGCTTTAAAAATTAAAAAAAATAAAAATTAAATAATCTATTATTAGAAGATTATAAACTTCTTATGATCCAGAAGTTTTTATTAGCTTAGCTTAGATTAAAAATTGAAAAACTATTTTAACAAGAGACACATGGGAAGAGCTTATGTGGTCTAATAGTATAAACACTGAATGTTGATCAATGAAAAGTAGCTAATATTAACTACTTTTATAATAAACATTGCTTAATTTTGTTGTTGCAAGCTCTGGTAAGTATCCACGGGGCTCCTCTTTCCTGTGTTCATGTAGGCATGAAACCTGTGCAACTGCTTAGTATTTTTCTAGTAGAAATACAAATAGTAAAAGTACCTTGTTGGGGCCAGGGAAAGGGAAGATCACCAAAACCTGACACAATAAAAAAATTCAAATTTCTGATTGACAGCCATAGTGTCCATTGTGTTTTTAACTGTTTAAAAAATTGTATTGAGCTGTCTTCTGTAAGTTTGAATTTTCTGCCTATCAAACTGCTTCAATCTTAAATCTTCAATTTCATTTTGTATTCATTTAGAAGTGTTTTTCCATATGTATATACACACAAGCATGTGTACAGTAAGTGTGTATATTAACATATGTTTCAGTAAATGTACTAAGTGTTTGTGGAGTTAGTGCATGGAACGTTTCCTTTGATGTTCTAGACAGATGAATTGCACCTGAACTTAAATAAAAATGCTTTCAAAGAAACATTGTGGCAGTGCCCCCAACCTCATAGGCTCATGCAGTCAAGCTGAAAATAAGAAGCACTTGTGCAAGAACAGAAGTTTTCTTGTCTCTTATATTTGTTTAAATTATTATGCAAAAGTTGCTCAGTATTCTGAATGTTAGGATTTTATATTTGCAATTTAATTTTAATCATAGAATGTGTATTGCCTCTGTGTCTCTTCAGCTTTTTAGGAGGAGCAGCATACCTCTGTCAGCTGCTGAAAGAGGGAAACTAGTATGTTGGGTTTTAGTCATCGTGTACGAAAGCAAAGTTTTCTGTTTTAGTTTATGCGTTATGTTAAATCCCTACTGAGATCTTGGTCATGTGATTACTTAGGCAAATATTTTAGGTATACGAGCAGTCTTAATTTCAGTAACAGTGTTTTTCTGTTTGATATAAAGTACCTATACCAGTGTGTGGAACATCAAGGACTAAAAACACATCATCTGAGTTAGTATACAGATTTTCTTCCCCAAATATGACATTATATGTAAATTTTAAAAAGAAACCTTTTTTCATAACCAGTTGATGTGGAAAAAGTTTGCATTGAGTCTTTTGCCCACCAATTTTATATGCTGCTAGTAAAGCCAGGTTTTTGTTGAAGGGCTAGGAAATTTTTTTTTCAACTGGACCAAAAAAAAAAGTGAAGTATTACGTATTTATATTTTTGCAGAAAGCATGATCCTTTTCTCCCTCTTTCTTTTTTTAACAAAAGAACTTGTTTCAATTTATTATACGTGTCTAACCATACAATTATCAATGCAGCATCCCATAACTAATGCTGACCCATTTTCCCAGAAAAAGATGTTCATTGTGCATTTGAAAGGTTGAAAAGGTTTTTGTGGTTTAAATGTTGTTACATATTTTACAGCATTAGGATCTATGGAATATTTTGACAACTGCAACAGTTCAATGAAGTTGGTAATTTCTTCTTTTAATTATTTTTCATTGAACAGATTTGGAGTTAAATTTTTAAAACTTGTGTTCTGGTATATTATACAGGAACATTTTGATGAAATGTATCATGATTTTTTTTATCTTATTGCAAATTAGCTAGAGATTATTGCCTTTAAGAGTAAGGTTATTAGCCTTTGAGCATAAGGTAACCACTGGCGCATAATTTTGACAAAACAGTGTGGTGTTCCTTTCAGCTAGTGATCGTACGTGTATGACTGCACATCCTCTTGTAGATGAGCTGATGCATGGGCTTCAAAGATTATCTGCAACACCCTAATCCACATACAGAGTGGGAAATGAGACTGGCTTTACGCGTTTCATTAAGTAAAATACTGGTTGATAGAAAGCTTCAGGTTTTTTCCATTTCCTTCCTCATTCCCATACTAAACACACTGCAAGTAGTGTCTTGAATTGTTTGAGATGTTAACAGAGTTTTGCTATCTAAATAGAGTATCTTTAATACTAAAATTATTTAGAAAAACATCTTCAGATACATTGTTTCTACTTGTGTATGTGATGCCATTGTTTTTTAAACTTCCTCAAAAAATTCTACTTGGCTACTTCAAAAAATTAAAAGAACCTCGCAGTAGTCCATGAGCTACTTTTTACCTCCCACCCCCCTTTCGACGTCTTGCTGTAGGAATTTGTGGAAGGTCACCTGTCGGAGACCTGTAAGGAATTAATAAATCTTTAACTGGCAGCTGTTAAATTTGAGAATGCTCTTAAACGGGGAGGGGAAAAAAAAAAAAAACAAACCCCAAAGTAAGACCCCTTGTCCTGTCGTCCCCCCTCCCCCTGAAAAAAAAACCCAACCCAACCAACCCCAGGAATTAAGTTTCAGTAGCATCCTTATTAAGTTGGATTTAGATTTTTTCCTTACATTGTTAGCACAATGATATACTCTATGATGTGAAATTCTATTTTTCTAACAGTTTAATTAATAGGTAGGACATTAATCAGATATTAATCAAATCAGATATTTTTGATTAAATACAATTGTTTTCATAGTAAGGGGTAACACTTTATTTGAAGTCTTCAATCTAAATTCTTAGTATGGGTGCTAGCCATGGAAGTGTCTTAACTTCAGTAGCCTGAACTTTCCTATGCTCAGCTCTGTTGGTAATATAAGAATACCTTTGGGTTACTAATCTATAAAAAATTAGTGTTTTTGTTACAATTATCCTGCTTGTAGTTACTTTTGTATTTTTTGCTTTAACTACTACATTTACTTATGCTAAACACTTAAAGTTGAATAGAGAGCACTTAAAATAAAGCATACCTTTCTCAGTTTAAATTAATTTCCAACATACAGGTGTTTGATAAGATTCTTAAAGGATTATTTAATTTAAATGATAATTAAAGATTTACTTATCTAACACTTTAATTTTTTCATTAATATATGAAATTATTGTAGTACCTCATTCTTAATTAGCCTCATACCTTAGTTATATGCATTAAAAATCCTAATACTGTTAAGTGAACTAACTTCTTTCTTATGTTAACAATATTTGTAAATTATTTTTTCTTTTCTTGCAGCAAGGAGCAAATAATGCAGAAAAATTTGACTATGTAAGTTGATATTCCTTTTTTAACTAAATTCGGTGGTAAAAGTCTCAAGATGGCAAGGGAAATGCAAGTGAAATTTTAATGATTTCAAATGTTTTCTCTTTTTATCTGTACTTGGTTGTTTAAACATTTAGTGGTTTGGATTGCATTCGTAAAATTGTGTTTACAAGATTTAGGGTAAGGCTGGAATGGAAGTTCATCAGTTGTAACTTTTCAATATCTGAAAATGTTAGCACGCTCCCCCCCCCTCTCTGTCTCTAACAGGTGATGCAATTCATGAATAAAATGGCTGGTAATGAGTATGTTGGATTCAGTAATGCTACGTAAGTATTTTTTATTTACTTAATGAAGTTGGGTGGAAAGTGCCTCAACTGATAGCTGGCATATTGAGCTTATGGTAAAGTTCAGTAACTTACATTGAAACCATCATTTCATTCCTAATATTAGAGGGTGTTTTTGACTTAAAATTTACAAGAACTAAAGTTGTGGATGTTTCTGACATCAGTGTGGCTGAATCTCACATAAAAGTGTTGGTTACCTCTTTGAAATTTCCTTATTCTGTCTTAGTGCTCTGCTGGTGCTATGGCAGTAAGAGCTGTAAGTGCAGCTCTCATCTTCCTGGCATTCATATTAAAAATTAAACCCTGGGTGTTGATGGCTGCGTATCAAATGGTCAGAAAGCATACTTTATACAATTGGGACTCTTTATGCTTTTTTATTTCACATATTTAAATTATTTTCTAAAACAGTTTCTCTCATTAACTCAATGTACAGCATTCCAAAAATCTTGAGAACTTTCTGAGGCAGCACTGGGAAAATCATAAAGATTCCGTATAGCAGAGTTGCTTCCAGGTTGCTAGTTGGCATGGATGTGGAGAGAAGCAGAATGAGAACTAGTGTTTTTTTCCTGAGCTTTGTTAATGTAAAAGTGTTTACTATGGAAAGAACCAAACAGGGGAGAATTACCCACCCTTGTATCATACACATTCCTCCTTTAGGTTTCATCCTTATCTGACCTCCAGCTTGATCCTCAGATTCTTCTCTCGTTTGGTCAGTGTTGTCAGTGAATGACACTTTCACTACAGCTCCTTGTGGGATGTTTCATTCCACTATGACCTTTTTAGAAATGCTTCCAAGAGTAGGATCTTACCCTTCTTTGCCTTATCTCCGAGTCAGCTCCCAGTGTGTGTCGGTAACCAGTACTTTTTGTATTTGGATGTCAAAGCTAATTTGCTACAACTGGGTGTACTCAGATGAGCTTCTATGGCAACTTCTGTCCTATTAATAGAATGTTTGTGTTCGGAAGTAATGTATCTTTTACATGCAGTTTTATTGAATTACATTATGTGTCTCTCAAAAAAAACCTGCTGAACTTTAAAGTTTGACATGTCTTATTTCTTTTTTATTTTTTTTAACTTATTTTAAGGTTCCAGTCTGAAAGGGAGAGTGGAGATAGAAACTTTGCAATCGGCTATTACTTGAAAGAAAAAAAGGTTGATCTCTTTTGTTTATTGTATTTTGAAGACTCTGTGCGTGGGTTTTTTCATAGTCTGTGAAGATTTTTTTATTTATTTAGTTAATGTACAGTATGGCATAAATTATTCTATTATTGTTTACGTTTTCTGACTACTACTCAAAATGCTGTCATTTAGGAAGTGTGATACTTACGTAATTCTAATAGAACACCCATAATTTTTTTCTGTCATAGCCATGATAGTTTGTTTTATTTGTCATAAAATGCATAATTTGTGCTGTACAGATGACTTTATAAAACTCCTAGATCTGTTTTGCAATTTGCTGATTTAAAGATGTTGAAAGCTATCCTGAAAAATATTTTAATATCTTACTGCACTGTTACTTTTAGATCTGATGTGATTTAATGTTTCTACTTGTTGCATTTAAATATTTAATTTTACTTCTGTCTAATGCTTAGTATGCTGACAAGAATATAGCTTAGTTTATGTCTCTCTAAGATATTTAAAAAAAAAAAAAAAACAAACAAAACCCTACCTAAAGACTCTCTTTATTTTTCTTCCTCAGTGCTTTCCTGAAGGCACGGATATGGTTGCTATACTTGACTTCTATTTTCAGGTAACTGACTTTAAAATTGTGACTCATTATAGGTTTAGAATTACTATTATAAGCAATAGAAGCTGATTTGTTCATAGATATGAAGACTTTAATGGCTTATAGTTAAACTTGTCAGCTTCTGTTAAACTCTGGAAATGAATGATGTACATTTGATGTATCCAGTTTTGCTTTTGTTTAGGTCATATACTTAAGTATCTTTATTGCTAATGCGAACTAGCAGTAGATTTTAAAATACTAGTAGTTAGAAACTTAAAATGGCTTTTCTTACTTCAGTGAGTTTAACAAAATATTTCTACTTCTTTCGGTTGCCGCTCTTTATTGTACTGTGAAGTACTTTAAACTCCATGTATAACTGAAATAGTATATGCATGCTCTGTTGTAAGTAGTGCTATAAATGACATAATACAGGTATCTCCTGCTTTTTAATTCAATGCTTATGAGTAAAATAAAGAATCTAGTCACATATCTTCTCCCCTCCCCCATTTTTTTTTTTTTTTTACTTTTTCACTGTCAGCAAATTATTTGTAACTGTCCCAAAATGAGAACTTGGCAAGTGTGAGGTATTTCCTCAGTAAGGGTTTCCTAATGTTAAAACATTCACAATTCAGTCAACTGTGCTGCATATAGTTCTCAAAAGGCAGTTTCAGTTGTGTTACTGATTCAGTCCCTCTGGGATAGTTTAAAAGAAAAAAAATAATCAAGAATTTGGTTCTCAAAATGGGTCTGGTTTTGATTCATGAGACTTGCTCTTACTTACGCGATTTATAAACAATAGTTTTTAAAATGAAAATTTTATCTGAGGTTTTTTTGTATTGGGATACACCTGCTCTAATCTTCAGATCAAATGACTGTTTATGAAGTAAGGCATATGCGATTAGCCTTAGTTGACCTCTTGTTGAGTTGGAAACTAGGTACAAGCTAATAGCCTACTCTGAACTTCTGTTACTACAGAACAAAACTGATAATTTATTTTAATTTACTGTTTAAACATGCTTTTTAAATGCTTCCTGTCCCACTGCCTGAAGTCCTGATACACTTCTGAATACAAAGCTATTCATAAGTTAAGAAATGCCAGAACTAACTTTTCTGATGTATTTTAATTTGGCCTCATTTTTGTGCATTATGGTCTCTACTTTCATGACTGTGTTACTCTTTTTTTTGCCTTGCAAAATCCACTTTTCACTCCATACTCAGAAAAAGGGCAGGTCATATAGAAGCGGCAATTGTGTTTTCTTTTCGTCTCATGTACAACGCTTACTTTCCAACATTCTACTAAAGATTCTACTTAAAAGGCTACTTAGTTCTTTTCTTGGGGTTTTCTGTGATGCTTCTTCGTCTCTTGTGTCATTTGGAACTTTCTGAACAGGAAAAAACTTATTTTCCTACTATCTCTGTAAAGTGAGGGTGGATTATTCTCATTTTAGAGAACTGAGGTACAAATGCAGGTGCTTAAACTGAGAACCTAGAAACACTTTTTTTCAAAGTAGGTGATATTATGTAATACTTCATATGTTTAAAACACAGTTGCCATTTTAGATGCGTCTCTGACAATCTCTTGATTTGCAACTCCAGTTGATTGGACTAGGATGTATTGAGTTTGGCACCCGGAAAATAAGAATTCCAGGTAGTAACTACTCATGCAAACTTGGCTTAGGTAACTTCATGAAGTATCATGTAATGACTGTTTGGCAAAAGCAAGAATACAAGTGCTAGTTTGTTTACTTTTTAGAGTAGCATTGCAGCTTCAGGTTGAAACCAGCTTATCTTTTGGTTTCTGCAGAAATGAGACAGCATCAGGTGATGGCATCATATCACATTTCCTGATGTGTCACCGAAGTATGTATAGTCTGTACTGAAGCAGGGATCCTGGGAGAGACTATCATGTGGTTGTATCATTAATATATCATAAAGTATATATGAGAGAAAGGTGAAATAAGGCTGCATCAGCAGAAGTGCTGGCGTTAAGACTTGCATGTGCTAGAGTTTGCAGCTTTAAAATATACTTCTAATAATGTGGGGGGGTCTTCTAAGGCTTAAAACCCTCCCCCACAAACCAAACTCAAATGGAAAAAAACAGTTATTCTATGGCTTTGCCATTTAAGCAGATGCAAAATACTGAGATTGTTTTCCAAGCCTCTTCTGAAAGGAATGTAAGGGGGGGTGGGGGGAGGAATCAAGCAGAGACACTAACCCGTGAAAAATACTGTCCTGAACTGTTAAGAGGGCTTACAAACACTGTTGCTGGGATCTTTATAGTAGGACAATTCAGACCATATTGATGCTACTAGCGTCATCTGTAACAAATGTTATGATACGTGTTATTTTATGAGATGTAATTTCTATAGAGACGTATTGTTGATCCTGCTGTAGTTGGCCTTACTGTGCTAGAAGTATCGTTTCTTATAATCTCTATTTCTTTTCCATAAGCTTTGCTCAATAGAGGTAACGTGTGAATCGGCAAGTGTGATGGCAGCAACTCTGGCTAATGGTGGCTTTTGCCCCATCACTGGTGAAAGAGTACTGAGTCCTGAAGCAGTCCGGAATACCTTGAGTTTAATGCATTCCTGTGGCATGTATGACTTTTCAGGGCAGTTTGCCTTTCATGTAAGTAGTGTTCAGACATTAATTATAGCTGACCAGGAAGATTAATCCGTGCTATTGTTTACCATGTTCCAGGGCTTGCTTGCTTCTGAGGCAGAGGAGAGGGTGTTACATGAATTGTTTAGAAACTGAACACACCATATGGGAAAATCTCACCTAGAATTCATGGCACTACTAGTGCAACATATCTTGTAGCATGTACTGTTCTCTGCCACTTCACATTTGGGAATCCTTTTCATGTCAAAACATAAACACTGTCCCTTAAGGAAGGCTATTTGTGAGAGAAACAGGTCATGATGCAGTTGTTAACTGGAAACAGCGTAACTGAAGAAATCCTGCTATATGGGAGTAAAGGACAGCAGAAAGCCTTTGCAGACAGTTGCTTTTTCTTCACTAACTCAGGCTTGTGAGTTTTCCCTCATGGGTTATAAAAGTGGCTGTCATACAAAGCATATGTACCATGCTTTTATTTTCCAGCAGTATGTTTCTTACATGTAAGTATTTCAAGGAGTGCTGCATCTTATTTGTGTTTTGAGCACTTCTAGTTTTTTTCCTTATTGCAGAGACATAAAATTGATTGTGCTGCTTTGTGTGACTTAAAAGTTACTGCTTACAGAGCTATGAGGACATATGACATATTAGTTCCTATTGGAAAAAAGCAGTACTTTTATCCAAATTGTAAATAAGTAGGTTATTTTATGATTTCATAGGCGAACTCTTCAGTTTTCTTGTTCATTCATTTTTTTAATTTTGTTTTGGGTTTTTTTACCTTTTCCAGTCAAGATTTTTTTTTAATGTGTATAGCTTTGTACTACTGTCTTGTTGCGAACTGTTCATGACAGGTGCACTGGTATATTACCACTTAGTAATAATTGCTTTTTTATAGAAGTTTTAAATTACCTTTTTCACTACGTTACTGACTCTCTGTGTTACTGAGAGCAAATAACTGTGATCGTGTACCTCGGATTGCCATGAACTGTGCTTCATGTTACTGTCTATCTAAAAAGAGATAAGTAGTAACACTTTCCCAGCCTGAAATGCTTTCCAGATCTACGTTTTATAAATGCTGTATGATAATATTCAGTAAAATGCTAATGCATTGTGTTACAATAGTTAAGATTGTTAGCAGATGACAGTAATTCTCTAATTATTCTATAGGTTGGTCTTCCTGCAAAATCTGGAGTTGCTGGTGGAATTCTTCTGGTTGTTCCTAATGTCATGGGCTTAATGTGCTGGTCACCTCCTTTGGACAAGATGGGCAACAGTGTTAAAGGAATTCACTTTTGTCACGTAAGCAGCATTGTCTTTAGTGTTTTTTGTTTTGTTTTGTTTTTCTTTTTGCAGCTAATGCTTACTGAGCTTCAGTTAGTATAGCTGAGATCTAAGTGAATTAAATAGTGATTTGTTACTCTTCCATACCTAGCCAGTTTCATCTGATCCAAGGGTGAAAGTCCAAGAAGAGACATTTGCATTTTAGTAATAAATAACACTTGAATTTAGTGAGCATTGAGAAAATATGATGCCCGAAACAGTGGAGAAATTTGTTGTGGAAAAGCTTTGAAAAGGAACACTTCATAAAGTAATGAAAGAGCTGGTCTCTTGTATACTGCATTAGAAGCTGTAGAGCTCTATTTATAGACTTCCTCTCCAGTCATAAAGTAAACAATTTTCAAAACAGTGGAAATGCAACTCTTATTTCATTACAATGAAAGAAGCTGATTCTAATGAAATACTGCTGTTCTGATGGATTTTTTTAAACTATTTTTTTGTAAACGATCTGTAAACAATAAAACATGTCTTCATAGATCAGATCCAGTTGTTGGGCAAACACTTTATAGCTTTTTCCTTTGCTTTTGAAAGGGCTGTGAACAACGTGTTTATAGCAGCATTAGAAGCAGGAGGGATTTTGTAGAGTATTTCCTAATGATTAATAAAGATGTTTTGTGGGAGAGGAAAATGTGAAAAATGTTGTCTTCCTTTTTTATTTTCTCCCTAAAACTGCCTTGTAATACTGATGAAGTAATTCTAAATGGCGGGGTGGGGTGTGTCTCAAAAAAGAGAATAGTAGGCTGCCTAGAGCCTCATAGGAAATGTAAGATTATTGGTAATGCTTTGGAAGTTGAAGGTGTAACTAGACACTTTATTTCTTCTCCCAAAGTAGTGATGGCAGTTGAGCTGCAGTGATACTGGTTTGAATGGACTTCAGTTCCTAGGGTGAACGCTTGTATGACTAGTCTTCACTTATTGACAACAGCATGTCACTTGCAGTATGTGAGGGTTTAGCTCATGTGGATGAGCAGCAGTTAAAGTTTTTCATGCTTCTGTTTATCTAACCTCTGTACATCTGCAAATTTAGAGTACTAAGAAGTTGCTAATTCTAATTTAAATACTTTAAAGTTTCATGTCAAATACTCTCAATAATTTAAATATAAAATCATAGAACAACAATTAGGTGAGGGATTTACTGCATTTATTCTGGTTTATAACAAGACCTAAAAACTGATAGATGATCGTGGCATGCAAATTACATGAACATAACATTCATTTTTAAAAATACAACAGCATAGCAAAGTTCTGTAATTACTAGGTTGTAATTCACACAATTAAAATCCATTATGGCACACATTTTCTTATTTTGTCCTTTGGTTGAAGCTTTATGTATTAGACTAGCCCAGACTGTTCTTCCTGTTCCTGAAGTGTTTCATATAGCTGGGGTAGAAATATATTAAAATAGATACTTTGCAAATCGCTACTTCTTTTGTACTTCTTTAAAAAGGAGTTTAAAGGTGTTATTAGGACTTAATCGTATCATTGTATTACGTTCAAAGGGCCTTACAGACATTGGTATTGATTTATTAAATAAGTTTCTCCTATCACTGCTTTAAGTTACTAGGATATGATGTAAAACATAGGTGGTAGTGTTATAATCTCTTATGCATTTGACTATCCTATGCAAATAATAATGTATGTTCTCTAAATATTTGCAGGATCTGGTTTCTTTGTGCAATTTCCATAACTACGATAATTTGAGACACTTCGCAAAAAAGCTTGATCCTCGCAGAGAAGGTGGTGATCAGCGGGTAAGTTATTATGTGTGTTTAGTGAGTATTGCTTGTAGGCATCAGAAGAAATACGGAAAGTTCTCTAAATACAAAGCTGCTCAATGACATGTATTGCATCAAAGCTTTCAAGTTAACTAGTTTACATAATTAGTGGACACTTACCTGAGTGGACCACACTATCACAGGGTTTTGTATAGTGAAATTTCATATTAGATTTGTAACTCCCATTTCATGCAGTTTTCTCCCTTGCTAGACTAAGTATATGATATCTGACAAAAGTTGCAGAGAGTTTTACTGTACTGGTTGCCTTTAATAAAGATATGACCAGCTGGTGGGCTTAGCCTTTCTGTTCTGTGCTGCAATGCATGAAATGTATGTCTAGCATTTTTTCACAGTGCTGTCTCTGAGACCACATGACTTGTTGAGAGTTGCATAGGCAGTGAATTCAGTGCTGTAGACAAGTGCCTGTTACTAAGGAAGCGTTCTAAGCAGTCTCTCCACATGAACTGAATCCACTACAGCTACATGTACGAAAGATAAAAGTGTGAGAGTGCTTGAGATAAGGAAAACCTCTTTGCTTTTATTACCATTAATGTTTTAACTAAGGCATGAAGATTTCAATACAAGATACAGTAGAATGATTTTTACAGTGCTTCTGTTTGCATGTATATGTCTAAAATACCCAATTTGGAATCTGAATTTTTTATAACTGGAAAAAAGAAAATAACAGTTTATGTGAAGAGGTGAAAAACTTGAGTCTGTTAGCATTGACTGCAAGTATGGATTTTTTTCCTTCAAATACACTAATAAATAATGTATGTTGCTTGAACAACTAGCATTCCTTTGGACCAATGGACTATGAGAATCTCCAGCAAGAACTTGCTTTAAAAGAAACAGTATGGAAAAAAGTGTCACCTGAATCAAACGAGGACATCTCCAGAACCATAGTGTATAGAATGGAAGGTCGGGGAGAGCAAAACTAAACGAATGGGTTCTAGTTTCGTTAAATTCTTCATTTTAAAAACCCTCAAGCATCTCTAGATTTAACTTTGATTTGAATATTGTTCACCTGGTGTTTCATTTATATATACGTTTTGTGTAAATTCTGTATGCTATACCAAAAAGACTGTCAAGGTTCACGGTGGGGGGAAAAAGCACATGCAAACAACAAAACCCAAAACTGTTAAATGACTTTTGTAGTTACTTAATATACGTTTACTTTAAAGAAACCAAAAAGGTAAATCTGAATGTTTTCAAAGATATACCACTTTTGTGTATATCTGTTTATTTTTGTTTATATGTGAGAATTTTAAGTAAATTAACTTTAGAGCTAAGCAAGAACTTAACAGTGTGTCCTCTGATCAGGGTCAGCATGTAAAGATAGAAGAATTTTAATTAAAATATAAAGTAAAATAATGTCAGCAAAATACAGCAAATTCATGAATTTCTAAATAATGGTGTGTTAAGTGGAGATAGGTTCTGAGTCATGCTATTACCATACCCCTTTTTTTTATATATGAGCTTTCAAATTGCTTTGAACAGAAATGGATCCTTTGGGTATGCCATGCTAATGAAGATTCTTTCGTTTTATCAGACCTTTGATGATTATTAATGCTAACATTTAAACAAAAAGAGCAAAAAATGGCTGAGGTCTGGGAGGTGGAGGGAAAAAATCCCGCCTTGTTTGCAAGTTAACTAATGCAGAAAAATTTCTTCCCAAACTATTTTGAGTGTCTTGCTAGCTGCTTGTACTGCCAGCTGGTAGTTATGACTCAGAAGTCTGCCTTACTAATAATGCTGTGCTCCACCCTAGAGAGGAACGTAAGCAATCTTGGTTTTAGAGCGGTAACAGAGTAGTGAGCAGGAAATATATTCAGAGTAAAGCGGATAGGTAGATACTATTAAAACTGTTTAAAATTAACTTATTTTTCAGCCACTGATATGTGTGCATGTTCATGTATATGATCAGAGGTTTCATTTACTTACACATGAGCAAGTGTTTAAAAAGTTATTGTTAATTGCTACATTTAAATATGATAGTGAGTTTGCACCTCTGTCAGCTTGCCTTAGGACTTGCATTCTTCTGCAGGCAACTGCATGTGTTCATCTGCATAATTTGATGATTTTGAGTATCTTGAGTAGGGTGTAGCTTGAACTGGGTGTATGTAAGCTTTGAATAGGCTCAATAGGCAATGCTGGACAGAGGGCACAGACTTGCTAAATTCTTGACGCTTGTAGCTATTAAATTCTTAATGGTGCAAAAAATCTGAGAAAAAGTATTCTCTGTAAAGTTTTCACCTTTGTAAGTTTGCAGATAATTTGATATATCCCACTCCCAGTACACATCACGCAGAGTCCTGTTTATAAAACTGTGGAAAACTTGCCCAAGTAATGATACATCGAATTAGCTCATTGAGGATTTTAAGAGACAATGACAGATAATTCCTTAGTAACACCTCCACCCCTTCTCCCTGCCCCCTCCCCCAATCCCTCTCCCTTTTTAGTTTATGTAAAACTCAAAAGTGCATTCATATGAATTTTGCATAAGGGGAGGGTTAGGGTTTTTCCTGCCCCTTCTTTGACTCATCTGGATGTTTATAAATTCAGGAAGATGCATAAATCATCTCTCTGAGAGAGCAAGCTGTTCTTAATTACTCTGTTTAGGTATTGTTAGTTTTGCATAAACATTTGAAATAAGCTCTGACTAAACCCTGAATAATCTTCATCTAGCAGTCTATTGTAAAAGGATGGGCTTCCTGTCTTTGAAGCCTAGGATTAAAATGTTTAAGCAAAACAATACAGAACGTCATTTTTCGTTGAATTTGAAGTCCTCCTGGGATAAAGAGGTAAATCTGTGGTGCAGATGCCCAGTAATAAATGTCAGTCATAAATTGCTGAATAGTAGCTGTTTATTAATTTTATCAGTGGTGACAGGGTTAGGTTTGTCTGTTCTTATCTCGAAAGTAAGTAATGTAAGTAAAGGCAAAGTCTTGAATTATAAAAATGTCTCACCTGTTTGAGGATTTTACTGTGAACTGGTAGTTACAGAGACATAAGAAGTATTCAGATCCTGCAAAGCTACATGTCTTTACCTGGAATATCCTCAATTGCAAGAGGGAACGTAATGTGTCTGTGCTGCTAATGGAAAGTATTTACAGTGATGACATGTTGCTGGCTGATTTACTGATATAAGTAAAAAAGGAGAATGCCTGATGCAGGATTTGCTTAATCTAATTCTATACTCGGTATTTTTCTGATTTTTAGTACTATTTGAAACTAATTCTAAAAACATGGTTGAAGATGGAAAGTTGTTCCATCCTGGCTTTCAACTTGACAATAAAAATCTTTACCGTATTTATGTTTGTCAGTTACATACAAAACTTGTAGCAGAGGCAAGTCCTGCACAGGAAGTACAAAATTAAAGAAACTACTAGATCTTTAATATGCATAATAAGAATATTTAGGATACAGCTTACACAATCTTTACTTTATATATATATATATATATGTTACAGTTCTGTAATATATGCTTTTGAAGCCTCTCTCAGAATTTAAGCCAGCCTCTAGTTAGGAGGGATCAGGAGGAGACTCCTTTGGACCAATTATTTTGTAACTTGCCTAGCTCGCAGTTTCTTGTTCTGGCCTGCCATGTCTGCCGAGGGCTGTTATTCGTGGCAGGGTACACAGATACCTCAGACCATAGTTAGGTCTGCTGTGATGATGTACCCATGCCTGTGTTGTGTAGTGAGCGAGTCTGAAAGGATGCAGTGACAGAGGCTAGTCATTGAATGTTTGACGTCTGCAATGGTTTTAGTGTTCACCTGTGCTACAGTAATAGCAATTCTTGATATTCAAGCATTTTAGCTGTTTGTTTGTTTTTCTTGTTTTCAGCATCATTAACATTTCATTAGAAATGTAAATGCTTTTTAAAATTTTATTTTAGCATTTGTGTTGTACCTTTTGGCTCAGTTGTTAAGTTACCTGTCTCATTTTCCGTTTTTCATTTGCATTGTATGTTATTTATGTATCTTGATTTCCAGCATGCTTATTTTTGTATTGTTTAATAAATTTATTTTAAGCTGATTTTTATTGTACTTTTTTTCTCTCAATGGAGAACAGATTTGTTCAAATGCGTTTTTGAGACTGAAGTGAGATAGTGAGCACTCTGTTCTAAAAAAGATAAAATTCTGGAAAAGTAGCTGGAATAAGCAGATTTAGTTAAACCAGTCATTGAAAACCTTCATAAGATTTCATAAACATTTTGTACAGTAATCTAATTATTTTTCTCTTTGAACTGTTATCTCAGAACGTTGAAAGCAAAAATCAAAGTAGCTAAACTTACTTTTCTAATAAAAATGTCTTGGTGCAGTAGGATATTAACGTCACTATGTATCTCTGCAGTTTTGGAGATACTAATTCAGTCACTTGGAAAATATGTGGTTAATGGTACCAATGCCAGGGTGGTAACTGTTGATCCTGAGTGTTTGAAGTGAAAAATACACCTTGTAATAAATCATGCCTAGCAAGGAAGGTGGTCCAAAACCCACATCCTTGTACTAGCAACAGTGGGGTATGAACAACAGCTAGTTGAATCTGCGTTCCTGACAAAGCACTTCCCCTTTGTCACAGGCTTAATATTTTTTTCTGTGAAAATTTATTCAAGATGCTAAGTAGTAGATGTATTTATAATGTGATGATTCCAAGGCAAGATTTTGTCACTAGAGACATGCCTGTACTGAGGATGGCCGTAGTTATTAATTTAGCTTTTCTGTAAATTGGCTTTTAAAGTGCAGTTATTTGTACTATGTTTTTAAAATTAGTTCATTGTACATAAAATGTCACATATCAAATGAGTTTATTCTCCAAAAATCATAAAGACAGGGAAAGGTAGAAGAGTAGGAGATAGAAAGAAAGAACCACAGGTGATTTACTGTAGAATTATTTTGTTTCTTGTATTTTGGATTTCATTACGCATTTGTGTCAAAAGACCAGTGGGTGGGTAGATGAATAAAAAGTCAATGATGGAGTCAGAAGAGGGTGGGTGGGAGAGGGGACAGAGTATGCTATTTTTTTCAGTGTTCTTGTTTCTCTTGGTCTTGATACATACATGTCATTGAAGCACAGTAGTTAGCGGTGAGCCAAGTAGTTAATTATGAGCTTCATAATTTATATGTAATCTTGTAGTATCCTACACATTGTTTGTAGGCTTTTACTATTTATTTTTTTTAATTTTGTTTAAATATTTCTGTAGTTTTCTGGTGGGAGTTCAGAAGCAGTTATTCTGATAAAAGCATAGACTTTTTTCAGCGGAGTTCTTATTGGGATGACTAAATACACCTAATAATTTATCTTCAGTGCAGAGTCTCTGAGGAATTTGAATGTCACAGATATCTATAGTAGTTGCAGGGAGATGGCAAGAGCCTTTAAATCAAGTAGAAAACTAATTAAAGCTTAATTAGTTTTTTTTTATCATGCTAGTGTCTTGTCTGTTCACACACTTCTTGACCAGTCTAGAAAATGCATGACTAAGTAGTGCGTGTAATGATGTGCTTTTAAAGGATGGGTCGTGCACAGGCCTGTTTTTTCAGGAATTTATGTCCTGGTATGTTGAATAGTTTGTTGCAGTCTAAATTACTAAACTGCCTACTTTGAATCAAGTGTGGTTTCCAGTTTACCATTTACTCCTTCTAGAGAGCATTGTATTGTATGCAAAACAAAAATGCCCTGTTTCCTTTTGGTTTTCATTCAGGTAGAAGTTAATTTTATTATTGATATTTAATACTGCTTTATGCAGACTTATAATATCACTTGAACAGGACTTAAGAGTGCACAGCTCTGCACATACTTCAGTTACTTCTGAAAATGCACATGTGTTTCTTCTGTGCGAAGCAGGCCGTACGTAATGGTTACATCTGAATCTGCAGTTTAAATAAATAAAGCCCTACCATAGAGTTTAGGCTGGCAGAAGTGTGGCAGTGGCAAGTTTGTTGTTTTGGGTTTGTTTTGGGGTTTTTTGCACCAGTTTAAGTAGTTTAAACAGAACTTACTTTAGGTAATGACATGGATGCATGACCTAGAGTAAGGCTGTTCGAGTTAACAAATTTTTAAAAAAGAAAAGACAGGTGTATTTACACCTTGGGAGAATAATAGATACTTTGACACCTTGGTACCAAGGCTGATGAGGAAAGAGGGTTGAAGGAAAGACAGGGGAAAAAAGAAGGAATCCTAGAAGGCTTTTCTACCCTCAGAAGTGTTCCAACCAGCTGTACTTTCATGTATTTCATTTACACAGCAGGCATGCGAGGGAGCATATATGTTGTAAGGTAACACTCCCTGTTTTAGCTGCTGCTCTGCTCTGCTTTTGACCTAGCTGGGACATAGCTGGTGCCTTCTGTAGTGTCGTCTGCGTACCTTCCTGATAACGCTTGCAAAAGGCGAAAGCTGTCTTCAGCATTTTTTTTTTCCAGATTTCATTTGACCCCTTTATCTGATCAGTTACAGAAGATCTTCTCCAGTTAAGTAGCACTATTATTTTGTAAATTATGGGCAGTTGGTAGTGGTGCTTCTCCTGTTCGAGATCAGTGTACATTAATTTCATTGTTACTTGGTCAGACTTGGAATAAAGTCTGACTTTTTTTTTTTTTTTTTTTTTTTTCCCCTCTCCCCCTGTACTTGCACTTCTGTTAATCTGTTTGGCATCATGATTTGTCAGTGAATTTGCTTGAATTTGATTCTTTCTTTTACATTACTGAATTTTCTGAAAATTTGAAGTAATTGTAATACAGCCAGCAAGTATCTGTTATTTTCTTTGGAAGGTTCTTTAATAGCTAAGTGCAATTGTTAAGTAGACTTGTCACTTGAGTTGCCAAACAGCTGGTATGTGGAATTTGAAGTCTTCATGTGTTATTACAAAATTCTTGTGCGCACTGTAAATTGGGAATTTATCTTTATACGTTATCTTTTCTTAAATAAGGTCAATTTTACTTAATAAGGTCAATTTTACTTAGCTGGGTGTGATCATCATAACCCATTTGTATGAAGTGCACGAGATCTAGTGACTGGAAGCAACCTAAGAATGAAACCATAAGGTCATAGAGCTTGGAAGGGATCTCTGGAGATCATCTGGTCCAGCCTCCTGTTTGAAGCAGGGTCTGACATCAGTTAGGCTGTGTTGCTCAAGGACTTTGCCAGTCAAGTGTTGAAAACCTCCAAGGATGGGGTTTCTGTAAGTCACTGGGTAACCTGTCCCAGTGCTTTACCACTTCGGTCGAATAATTTTTTTTTCCTAAACGAATTTTCCCTTTCTACAGCTTGTGATGGTGACCTGGTTTGGCTGGACAGAATCACAGCCCAGCCATGCTAGGCAGGCCGTCAGCAGTTTGGAGTCAGCCCGGGCAGCTGACCTGAGTGAGCTATAGGGGTAGCCCCTATCATAATGTCTGTGGGCGTTATAAAGGGGGAAGATCTGCTGAGGAAAGGGGTTCCTCCTTGAGTTCCTCCTGCTCCCCAGAACTCTGAGGGCCAGACATTCTAGGCCAAGTGTAACTTTGTTGTTTTGTTTCGTTATATCTGTCCTTGCTTCAACCTTCAGATCTCCTCTTCTTTTCCCAATTCCCCTTCTCAACTGCAGAGAGGTCATCAAGTGATAGAATAACTGCTGTGGTTGAGCCCCAGTACGGGCTAAACGTAGACAGATGGTGACTTCTGTCTTCCCTGTGCATGATGAGCTTACTGTCTTGTGCAAATCTGTTGTCCTTTAGGGAGTGGCATAGGTAAAAATGGCTTTTGGTCAGCAGTAACTAACATTTTCACTTCCTGCTGTATTTTCCTACTGGATCCTAAATATTTTTTGATTGTATCATTGAAAATGAAGTGATTTAAGGATTTGAAAATATCATATTCCCTTTATTTTTCTATTAAAGCATAACGGGTTGAGTGCAAATGTGGAAGTAAATTTGCTGAGAGAAACACGTTACTATTAGGACCCCTTGTGATCAGAGCGCTTATTATCAAAACAGTGAACTGAGGACGCAAGTGGAGTGATAGAAAGAGATAATGTTGCTTGTTTCCTGTTGTCGTTCACTAGTCCAGCTTTTTCCTTGAGGCAGGCAACTTTATTGTTTGTTCAGGAATTACTCATTCCATATAAATTTTTTTTGGACTGTTAGATCTGATTTTGTTTATATGGCTAGCTTTAGCTTTCTGTATGGGAAGTGCACTTGACACTTCTTTTAAAGCACTTGTCTTTTAAACTTCCAACCTGTAATTGTTGTAAGGCCGTATTAAAGTGTAATCGTGATCTGAGAATAAACTGTTCTGATCAAATGTGTTTTTAAGAAAAACACCCTTGCCATTGCACAAAAGGATTAAGAATTATGATAGAGGACCTGGAGAAGAGGGCTAAAACAGCTGAGTACATTTTGCCCACATACTAAAGACTGATGGGGAATAATATGACTGTTCCCAGGGTTTGGAGGTAAAACCATGAAGGCAGAAGATCTGTTTCAGCTAATAAATATTTCCAATGCAAGAAAAAGCAGGTACTGAATAAATAGTCTAAAATTAGAAGAAAGTTTTGAGAAACTTGTTCCTAATAGTTTAGAAACAACCCTCCCAACAAGAGTAGAGTGCAAATTTCTTGTAAGATTTCCCCTATTCTGCTTTCAGCCTGTAGGGTCTAGTCAGTCTCTTGCTAAATACCTTTTGGGAGCACCCTCCTTTATTTTGGGAATAATTCCGGCTCTGAGGGCTGTAGTTAAGAGTAAACTGTCGTCCATAAACTGCCAAGTACCTACAGCCTGGGAGGCGGGAGCATTACCCGGTTTTGTGGGTATCAGTTGTAGTCAATGGGTCCTTGAAAAGGCAGACGTTCTTTTGTCCTTTTGCTTAATACAGCTAGCCTCACTAAAGCACCCATCAGCATTCTGCTTTATTCATGTGACTTATCGTTGATCCCAGTCCTTTGGTCCCAAATCTTGCAGTGTTAGTAATGTCTGTATCCACTACTTCAAAGGCTCTTTTTTTTTTTTCCTGCGTCAAGGGCCAATTGATCAGTGTTCATTCCCCTTGTTAAGGTTTCTGTATATATTCTGTATGCTCTTGGTTGCAGAATTCTTTGCAGGGGTTAGCCTATGAAAGGACTGAACAGGAACTACCAAACTCTGTATCATGAGATGATGACAACCGTAAGATTCCTGTAGTAGTTTACTGCAAGTATTATTATTTTACCATTTTGGAACTTCCAATCATCATAATTTATCATTGCTGATAAGGAATGCTGAAAAAGTTTGACAGTGGAGTAAGTTAAAGCCTTTGAAAGAGTCGTTAATTTTTTTTCCACATAGCTTTGATGCTTTGGACATGGCAGCAAGAGTCAAGTATTTCCATCCAAACTACTGACAGCAGACACATACCACCTAAAACTGAAAATTTGCTTGATCTTCATCTTCTGACTTGAAGGGTGAAAGTCTTTATGACTCTCTGTGCTTTAAGTGTTTCAGTTGATCTGGTAAACTTTTTGTTGAAATAATTTGGCTACCTACGGTTACTTTGTCATACTCTTCATGGCAAACAACACAGCAGTGACGCCTTTTGTCTTCAGGACAGGAGCCAGGTTGGATCTGTCTGTTACTCCCTCTTGTTAAGTCACAGCTCTCAGGAACTGCCCGATTCAGTATAGTTATTGTAACTTAGTTTTTCTTATTAGATCTTCAAATATTGTGCTTGCTGGCATGATTTATGAGTTTGTGAATGCCCATGAAAAGGTGGTTGGTTTTTTTGTGTTGTTTTGTTAAAACGTATGTGGAATTGGACAACTTTAGGTCTTGGGTCTAGTGAAAGATGATTAAATTTTAATTCCCGTTTTTCCTGAAAAATGTAGGATCATCTGTGAGTTGTTCAGGGGTATCTATAACAGAGTGATATTGACTGTGTCCATCCTAGTACCTCTTCTTAGTATTGTGTACCATAGTTGTGTATAAGGGAGTCTTGAGGCCTTTTTACGGGAATTGTCTTCCAATTAGAGACGTTTCTGTTCCTTGGATCTTGTGGTCTAATACTAATGGAGTTGATGTCTCTGAATCTTGAGCTCTGACTTACGTGGGTTTTTTCTGTATACCTCTTGAACCAGTTCATCTTTAATGGTGGTTTTAACGGCTAGAAAGGGGGAAAGACAAAACCAATTGTACACTGTTCATCCCACAAGGTCTCCTGCTGAGTACCGTCTGCCCCTAATGATGGTACTGGGCAGGAGAAACTGCCCCACCCATGCACCCTGAACATTCTTAGAATACTACGTAGTATTTTCTAGTAAAAATTATTTTGAATGCCCTGATTCTTGGGGGAGAGGCTTGTACGCAGGGATTCAACTAAACTTCGGTTTGTGTGACCCAGTCCCCACCTCTGGAGCTCAAGTTCTGGAGTCTGTGTTGGTGAAGGACTGGTGGTTCTGCCTCCATTGGGGGAAGCAGTAGTGGGAGTGTGGGAGTTGAGAAACGTGGCTGGGCAAAACAGCCTCCGCTCACCCCATGGGGTGTACACATCTCGGAAGTGGAGTAGATGGGCATGGTCTTTCTGAAAGAATCTCAGTTACTGAAGGTAAGTAGATGTTTCACTTAATGTAATGAACGTTTTGTTTAATTATTTAACTCTGAGTTATTTAAATAGTCTTATCTGTAATTTAAACAGAATCAGTTTGCTAATGCTTTAGAATTAATCGATAGCCAGAACTGTAAATAATAAGTCGTTGCAAATTCACAGTGTTTGTTGTCATGAAGCAAGGTCTCTGCTTCTCCAGCTTGCTATCTTCAAGGACAGTTCAATCAGTGCTGTTGTTACTGTCTTTCAGGCACTTGAGCAAAACTGAACATAGCATGAAGTAGACTATTACTTATGGATTCATAAACTATATTGGAAATAGATGGTATTTTAAATTTCATTTGCAAGATACTAAGTCTCATGATTTAAAAATTAGAAGACTTAAATGTAATAATCTCTGTGAATGCAGTGGCTGAGTTAGTTGTAGAACTGAGCTCAGTCCTATCTATGACTCTTGCTTTTTTTCTGTATGAGTTAAAGGTTATTTTTTTGACTCCTGGAAGAGCTTGCACCTCCTGCCAGTTACCATTTAAGATGAATTAGCCTTTTCACGGGTAGAGAGATGTTGTTTTGAGGAATAGCAGTGAGACAGACTCTTTCCAGAAATTTGTGTACACTTGATGGCCGTCTTGAGCAAGAGGTTGGCATTGGAAGAGGTGAATTCTGGTTTAATCTGTCTTTCATGGCTCCAAATGTGATTGGATGAAAAAGTACTTACTGCTGCCAATTAACTGCTTCCCTAGGCTTTTAAAATTTTATGCGAAATAGTACGGAGGTGTTCAAAAGACGTATCGATGTGGTGCTTAGGGACATGGTTTGGTGATGGGCTTTGTTGTGTAAGGTTAATGGTTAGACCTGATGATCTTAAAGGTCTTTTCCAACCAAAATGATTCCATGATTCTGTGGTTACAGACCAGGAAAGATGGGCAAACGGTTGCGATATTGTGCTAGTTTGTAGCAAGTATCATTTTTAGATAGTTTTCAATACCTAGATTAAAGTATTCTGATGAAAAAAAAGGACTTCATGCAGAGATGGGCAAAGAAGCTCTACTTACTGTAAAACGTGATATTGATACTCTAATTATTTGCACTTTTGGGTGACATAATCTAGTACTTGAAGCTTTTTGACCTATCTCTAAAAGGTTTGAATCTGAAGGAAATATGAATGGTAGAAATCCATTTGAAACTGGTAGATGAGTAGTGGGGGAGAGAGGATGGCAAACCATCTCTGCTCAGCCTTCGCTTCCAGGAAGGCTGCCCTCTTCCTTTTGTGATTCTAGCCTATATGTTCTCTAGTAAAGGAGATTGACAGTTGGTCTTAGTTTGAAGGAACGGGTTTATGATTTGTTTTCGGATGTCAAATCTTCAATGTATATATTTGGTTTAATTAAAGTTTTGTTATATTCAGCCACATGCACAGCTTCTGTGACAAGTACTAATACTGAGCTACTGGTACAAGCTTGTTTGTATGTTAGTGCTCCTGTCCCTGAAAAGACACTAGCCAAAACTCCTCGCTCCATTTTCACATTTTAAACAGATGATTTTATGACCCTAGAAATTTTTTTTTTTTGTCAGTATGTATCAGCCAACTCAAAAATGTAGGAAGTCAGAAGAAGAAAATGACTAGCTTTATTCTAAAAGGTTGAATTTGGACTTTAAACAATTTTAAAAGTTGAGTTGCAATAAGCTGGAGTTTTGTCCAGCTTGATACACAATTAAAAAAAAAAATAATTCCGAGGGTCATGTAATTTTTCTGCTGAATCTCTCTGTTTGTTAGCAAACAGTAACACCTGTCCCGTAAGTTATCCCACCTTCCTTTGTGCTCTGCCCGAAGTGCAGTCTGATGCTGAGGTGAGAGGCAGTAACGGCAACGCTAGCCCTTTGGGGGCTGCCTTTGAAATTCTCTCTTGTACACTTACTTGCTGCTAGCTGAGCAGCAGTTTGTTCCCCATAGCCTACGTAGCTGATCTTAGCAGCTGCTGACTGCTGCCATCCTGATCTGTAGTTAGGTCAATAATTTAAAGTTCAAAAAACCCTTTTAATTTGCAAAATTTTCCAGCACATTTGGGTCACATTTACTGAAGTATAAATTAATGGAAAAGCCATAATATTAACTAAAATAATGCATTCCTTGTTTCTGTGTAATCAGCTCCGCTATCCAGATGCAGTAAGAGTCTGTGTGTCGGTTACAGAGCACTGGCACAGGTCTCTGTTGCAGTCGTAAATGCAGTTAACTTATCAAAGCGATTCCAGACCAAAGACTGTAGTGCTGTATGGCCGTCTGATCTGGCCCAGGGGAAGCTGAGGAGCTCTTCTGTGACCCTGGGTGAATAACTAACTGGCTTGCTGCCTTGCCTGAGATTTCTGCAGCCGTGGCAGCGCAGTTGGTTTAAAGCTGCTTTGGGTATGTATACATGAAAATACAGCCTCGTGTGTGGCTGCAGTCTAGACATACCTCATGGGAGAAGAAGCTTTCAGCCTATACACGAGTTGTGTCTGAACATGGCTGTTGAAAACTGTAAGGCGGTTACTGAGGAATAAATAAGTGTTTTATAGTTTTATAAACTCGCAAAGTTTAGTTTTCTACCAACAGCACAGGCTGTGTGAATAATTGCTGTGCAAGCAGCATTTGAATTTAATTCCACGAGGGAGACTCGAAAAATAAGCTCCATGGTAGCAGCTTTGAAAGTTACTCCTGCAGCTTTGGCTCCAAAAATAAATGCTGCACCCACAGCTGGTAAAACTGAAGGAGGTGGGTGGGTATCATCCTCTGTCCCCAGCTGTAAAGAGGAGCTTGCACCATCTAGAGGAAAAGAAGTGATAGTTGGTGCATTCGAAAATGGACCGGACAAAAAATTGATGAAATCTTGTTTCCTGTGTGGGTTTCAAAACACAGAAGAGTAAATAGTTGCAGATTCTGGAGTTATTTTCGTACTTTCTTCAAATTACAATGAGGAAACAAGGATCAGTAGTGCATAAAATAGACTAAAGAGGTGGGAGGAAAAGTTCTGAAGAAGTGAAAATTTTATGGAGCAGCCAGCCTTGGTTTGTATTTTCAAATATTTCCGTATGTCATTAGTGTGTGTAAGTGTATGCATTAATTTATTCACATACCCCTTAATTATTTATAGTGTAATGGGAACAAAGACTTTCCCAAGGAATTCTAACTTTATGAACTTCTTCTGAGCCTTGTGTTCATTCATAGTTGGGGCAAGAGGCTGTGTTAGAGGCAGTTGGCGTTGGGTTGCTGCAGAGACAGGTGTGGTCTGTCAATCACTCTTTCTTGAGCCAAAAGACTTATTTTTGCATGCTTCAGAAACTTACTGAGAGAAACTGTCTTTTCTTATGTAACTGTTAGTTTTCTGTAGAACAAGGTAATGTTGTGGCTTAATCCAGAGGCTGCTTAGAGTGCCTGCATGGACTGTCCATCCCCAGAAATACTCGGGGGCAGAACCTCACCAGGTGAGCTCTGAGACCGCTTCAGAGCCGACCCTCACCTGGGTGGCTCCTAAAGCAGTCTGGGGTTCAGTGAACAAAACACAGCACTGACGTTTGGGTGTTGTATCCTGGCAGGCTGCTTGCACCGGAGTGGGGCACATGGGTGAGTACGGGCATTTACATCTTGGCTGCGAAATGGAGGTGGTCTGAGCTGTGCTTGGAGACATCTGCCTGAGAGGTGTTATAGGTGTGATGCGCCGGCACAGGGGCCATCTGAGTACCAGTTTCAGTTCTTCAGATACGCTGGATGTTAGAGAGATCTGTTTGTGCCAGACTGAAAACTAGCAGTTTTAAAAACTATAAGAAACTTAAGTGGGCGGACAGAGTAATAGTTAAGTGCTTTTGACAAACCCATAGTGTTTTGCTTGGGTATTTGTTTACAGTTCAGTCTTAAGTAAAAGTAAACGTTTTACCTACACTTAGGTAATAACTTTCACTTTATTTCAGGGGAAACAAAGCAAAAGCTCAGTTGCAAAAATACTGACTTTCAGTTGAGATTTCTTTCCCTACAAAATACAACTTACCTTCATATTGAGGAATGATGCTTTAAAGGAAAACTGTGACACTCTCTTGCGGACTAGAACAGTGGGGTTTTTTTAATTTTTTTTTTTTTTTCCAACACTACCCTCATCAGTGGACCCTGGAGAGCAGATTCAAGTTTATTGCAAATGAATTGTAGATACAAAAGTGGTCGATTTTTAAAGTAAGTGGTCCTGTCTAGTGTCTGAACGTACAGACACCTGCGTTCCTCTTTGAGATTTCATCCCTGGTTTATTTTTGTCCTTTTAGGGACTACTTGCGTTCTAGATTTCATTTCAAAGTTGAAGCTTCAAAATTCATTTTGAGCAGGTTTGTGGGTTTTTTTGGTTTTGTTTTTCTGTTTTATTTTGAAACCTTACATGCAGGGAGAAGGTAATCTGTAGGCTGTGCTTCAGCATAGTTGAATTACAAGTTCAGTGTGTAAAAACTGGGTGACTAGATTGTTTAATTTGTGCTTTAGATTTACTTTTTCTGGTTTTGAAAGGTCACCGCTGCTGTTTCAGAATCTATATTGGTGTCTTAGATTTCAGGAATTTTTTTCCATTGATAAAATAAGCATCTAAAAACATGCAGTTTTTCTGGAGAGCAAGAGGAATGGTTGCTTTTTGCTACATACTCAGATGACCATCATCGGGGGATCAGCTTTAGGAAAAGTAGAACAGTGTCACTGTACAGTTGAATTTCTGTTGGTTTTGGAGCTTTTATTACTTTGTGAGCCTAGAGGGACTGCACACGAACTCTTTGCTCCTGCCTTGCTTGTCAGTACTAGGTCATGTGCAAAGGTCAGGAGAATAGGAAGAGTTTATAGTAGTCTGTCTCTTCCCAGTATGAAACGTTAATCCTCGTTCACTAGACAAACGCTCACCTTTAGACAGCTTAAAAATCTATTTTTTGCATTTCAGAGTTAATCCAGCGCTGAGCCGGATTAGCGATGCCGTGCGCTGTTCACCGTGGGCGCCAGAGCTCGGCACGCGGGGCCGCGGCTGCAGCAGGCATTGCGGCGCCGGGTCTCTTGGCAAGCGGGGCCTCCGCTCGTCTGTTCAGCGTGTCCGTGTGACCCAGCTGCCGAACAGGGGCGGCCGTCGGCAGGGTGAGGAGAGAGCCCGGACTGCATCGGAGAGGTTACTGAGCACTTTGCACTCTCGTCTTTCTCCTGGTCATAACGGATGTGTTGCCAGGATCCACGGTTTTGAAATGACATCTGTCAGACTTTTTGTATAAACAGGGAAATGGTGCTGCGTCATCCTTGGTTGTTGGTGCAGGTGCCAAAGGAAGATAGCCAAGGTATCATAAATGCAGATCAATTGTGCTGCAGCGTTGGTAGGTTTTAGAGGTGTGGAGAACTGTGCCTCAGAGACGCTACCAGACAAGTCAGTCCAATTTCTCCGGTGCAGTCCACACTGGCGAAGAGTTGCAGAACTTTATTGCCATTTCAGTGCAGCTCTCCTACAGCCGGGAGCATTTGTCAGGGGGCTGGGTGGTCGGGTGTTACGCACCAAGAGTCTTGTTCATCTGGGACCCACTGTTGAGATCCCAGTGCATCAGGACCTGGGGTCGGTATGACACTTGCTTGTCATTAGGGCAGTCCTGGGCTGCAAGAGCTGAAGTTTATATTCTGATTTATCTCCACACCTCTGTGCTGTGCAAGGGAACATTTAAAACTTTGTTCTTCAAGCCAGGTGGCCAGTAGGGCAGGGTTCCCAAAAGGCAACTTTGCATCCCGTTTTAAGCACAAAAAATGAGATGTGAGAAGAGAGTGGTGACTGTTTTTTCTCAGTTAGCTCTACTGTCGTTCCCCCCCCCCCTTTTATTTGGAAGTCTCTGGGTCTGATGCACAGTAAGGGTCAGATATGGCAAAGTTCTTGAGAAATGATATGCATTCAAACAACCTTTTTAAAGTTCTTGAGAAATGATATGCATTCAAACAACCTTTTTTTTTTTTTTTTTTTTTTTTTCCCCCCCCAATATTTTGAACATCTCTTTTGAAGGCTATCCTGTGTCATTGTCCCTAAATGCCATGTAAAGAGCATTTGAAAGTTTTTAGGGGGTTTTGTTTGTTTATCCTTGTTTATATTGCCTTTAGCAGCACCATTTTAAACTATTCGGCTTGACTGTATTCCTCAGCCACCTGGAGAAACAGTAAGGTTGGAAGTAACATTTTTTTTTTTTTTTTTTTTAGATTGTAAATTCTGTGATGTTTT
Source organism: Leptosomus discolor (assembly GCF_034619465.1). NCBI lineage: Eukaryota > Metazoa > Chordata > Aves > Leptosomiformes > Leptosomidae > Leptosomus > Leptosomus discolor. The sequence goes on along the minus strand of NC_141395.1, from coordinate 34,659,858 downwards.
CAAAGAATTTGGGCGGGGGTAGCGCTCTCAGGAAGCAGGACACAGTAGGAAATTAAAATCCAGATTGTATCCTTTTTAGCTAAGAGCTTCTCATAGAATTAATCCAGCTCTGAGCTAAATTAATGTTTTTCTAAAGGATTTGTTTTCTTTGCATGCACAGCTGTTCAGCTTTTCTCTCCTGCCCCAAGCAGAGTACGGAGCAGACGCTCGCCCTGCTGTACTGGAGTCACTGTCCCGTAGTGTCAGGGGCGTGCAGGCAGGTACAGAGCACGGGGCTGGTATGACAGCTGCTTGGGTTTGGTCCCTGCTTGGGCTTTGGTTGTTCTATAATAGCGCTGAAGCGTGTGAGCCAGTGGGCAGAAGGCATCGGGTCACTCGTGCTCACCACGAGACCGTAGCGGTTCATTTCCATCTCTGTGCCTCAGTTTCCCATCTTAGTGCCGATAACGATAACAGCTTGCTCTCTGAAGCGTTTGGAGAGATCTGTTGATAGCATTAGAGCTAGGCAGCGGTCGGCATGCTGTTCTATGTTAAAAAAAAAAAATCCTCTAAACTGGTCTGTGTTGAGAGAAGTGATTCCCATCCCAGTCTTGCACAGGGATTTGCTATTAGCCATCATGAGACTAAGACTAGGGAAGACTGTTTTGTTGCAAATACTCCACCAAGGCTGTTCCCATGTACCAGTCAAGCCTTTCAGATCAATTAGCTGTGTTGAAATTTCACTTGCGATAAGTACCTTCAGCATATTAATACTGAAGTTAAACTTATTTTTTCATTGGATTTTTTTTTTTCACTGAGAAATTGAAAAACAAAACCTATCATGCCATACCAAAGTACTTCGACAACGTGTTTACAGAGAAATGGGGGACAGCAATGTACCTGCTGTGCATGGGGCATGTGCTCCCTGAAACGCTGAGGCAGCCCTTGTGTTTTGCCACGCTCCCTCCATTCATGTGCAGCTGGCTTCCCGTCTGAGTCCTGCTGCTTGAAGGAGACTTCTTCGAAACTCTTAGCACAGTCAGGCTTAGGAGCTAATCTAAAATAACTGCAATATGAAAGCTTTAGACTAGGAGCCACATTAATGCTCAGTTTTCCTTTGTAACTTTCAGTGCTGTGTCTCACTTTGGTTTGTGCTTTTCGGGTTTTGGGTTGGTGTGGTTTTCCTTTTTTTTTTTTTTTTTTTTTTCTCTCCCCCTCCCCTTTAGACCCCTATGTTTATTTGAAATGTCTGCCGCAGCAGTGTGGCTTCCTGCCGCTCTGAGCTCCGAGTGTTTCCTTCCTTTAACTTGACCTCAGTGTAGTTCTTCAGCAACAACGGTCTTGTTTTTTTCTTTCTTGGGCTGCTCATGTTCTTACCCACAGATTCACAGAACGGTTAGTTGGAAGGAACCTCTGGAGGTCGGGGTCATTTGGCCACCTCCAGTGTGAAGCAGGACTGTTGCCAGCACTACACTGAGTTCATCATAGCTTCATCCAGCTGAGTCCGGGACCTCTAACACCTCCTAACCTGAAGGTGAAAATGCAAGGTGTGCAGTCTGGGACTTCTGATCTTTATGTTGCATGACACAGATATTCCTGAGGAACCTTTCCTTGGTGGTTTCACCACCTGGATAACAAGGATTATATCCAGCACTCAGGAAAGAGTGGTTGTACAAAGAGAGTTTCATCACAGATAAGTGAGTAGTGCTCTGTGTTTCTGGCACAATGACAAGAGAGTTGTTAAGTTCCTCTGTATGGTGCATGCAGGTTTATCTCCCATTTGATAGAGGTGGGACAGTTTTTGCTCTGGGTTTGGTGCTGCTATGTAGCTGTATGGTAATGTTTGATCCAACTCTATAGCGAAGGGACTCCATCTCTTCTCATTTTATTAAATTTTCATAGTTAAGGAATTCTGTGCAGTAGAAAAAGGTAATACGTGGCTGTCAGGTTGAATGTGGCACAAAGAATGTAATGAACCCCTGGGTGAGAAACTCGGTGACAGTCTCTGAACACTTAAATTAGTTGCCTTGTCCCTTGTGCCCTGCTTAGTTTGAATGGGTACAGCTCATCTCTCATCTTCACCATTTTTTTTTTCACTACAGTTAAAAACCCCACAATCATATATTTGCTGTTCCCACTGTAGGGTTTTTGTGGCTTTTGATTTTTGCAATGGACCTGTTCTTTCAGGCTAGTAGTCTGTGAGTCTGGGGGTAGAAAATTTTTAGTTGCATTTTTGAAGTCTTGGTTGTGCTTGACTTTGTGGCAGCCTAAGTGAGATTTTGTGCAGATACAAAGCTCCTGGCAGCAAGTTATTTTCACATAGTAACTTTTTCTCAATGTAAATGATAACCTCTTACATGATGGTTAATATATGTGCTCCTTAGATTAATGTTCTCTTGAAAACCAAGGAAGATGCTAGAAACTGTATATTCTTACTTCAAATTGAAGATATATTTGGTATTTGCAGATTTTTAAATTTTATTCTTGAATTTGCTTTTTGTGTCCATCTTTGGGTTTTATGGCTGCCATTTGAGCAATTTCATTTCATACCTTATAAAATTTGTAAATTTTTTGGCCTAGACTATGCTGCTGATAGGGTGGGTGCAGTTAAGGGTCGAGGTGTGTTTTGTTGCTAGCAAATCCAACTTAGTTCTTCTGTAGAACCGTTAAAGTCTCATTTGAAACAGGGGCAGGTAGCCCTCTGTGAGGTTTGTTTTGGCTATGATGGCTAGGCTCTGTCTGCTTTTTTCCAGCTTGAGTTCATACCTGCCCTCTTTTAGATAATTATTTTGCTGTAATTGTCCTGCTAAATTTGCTTTTCTCCTGCTTTTTGTATCCCATTACATTTACTGTTCTACAGAGAGCAGTCATATTTCGTCTCAAATTTCCTTCTGAACTAAACAGGCAGAGATTTTTTTTTTTGTCTGGACTTGTGTTTCTTTTTGTTTTGATCCGTCAAGAAATTCAGTTTTATAATAATGTGGCCTTGGATTTTACATTATTTATCTTGAGAAAGGAGCAGGTTTAACCTCTCTTAGATTGCTCAAGATTATTGTGTTAGAAAGCCTCAGGAATCTCCAAATTACATTTTGTCACACCATTATAGCAAATGCAAATGGCTTCTTAGCAAGATGCTCAGCTGAATCCAGAGGAATTCTTGGCCTCAGCTGCACGTGGAAAGCTGGTTTTTTTGTAAGGAATGAATGCGTGTTATTTTTATTTTATTATCTTGATACACATTTGCATTTTCTGGAAACAAAAAGAAATCCAGACAAAATGATCAGTTACCTCTGAAATATTTTTTATTGAAGACATAATGTCATTTGCTCATTTTACATCGTGAAAAAGGGAGAGTGTTCAGCACCTGCAGGAACCTGAAATGTGTGGGTGCAACCAGCCTGGTCTGCCTTCAGGGCACCAGCAATGCTCGGCTTCTCTCTCAGCAAGGAAAACTCCTGAATCATCCTGATGAAATTTAGAGATTATCAAACTAAATTCCCCTTTCGTGCTTGTGTTTGAATACAGCCTGCAGTCCAGCAGCTATAAAAGATGTACGTTCTTTTAGTAGGCTTTAATATTTTGGTGTGGCGGTGGTGTTTCCTACTGAAAGCCTCATGAGAGTGCTCTTGGGTGTTTGCTGCCCTTAGCTGGTCTTGGCGATGCAAGTGGTGCTGCTGCCGTGACACCTGCCAGTTCACTGCAGCAGTGATGAGCCCCCACATCCTTGCAGGTGCTGGTGGCAGCCTGGGCCCATGGTCCCCAGCTCCTGCGCGGAGCCAGGGGCTGGAGAGGCGGTGAGCCTGGCTGAGGGGCAGCCTGCAGAAGAGCTGCCCTGGGCAGGGGCAGGAGAAGGGCTGTGGGGGTGGGTGGGCTAACCCAGGGATGGCTGGCTCTGCGCCCAGAGCAAAGCCCCTGCTGACATGCTGTGGGATTCTTGGTCACTGGTTTTTGGGTTGGTTTTTTGTTTGTTTGTTTTTAGAAGCTTTAAACAAAAAAAACCTTCATGGGAGGAGCAGGATTACTTCAGGCCTGTCCTCTGTACTGCTTCTCTGGGAAATTATACCAGGATCGCCACAGTTAAAGGTGACCCAGGTGCTTTGGGGTCAGTGCTGAGGGAGCCCAGGGGCCCAGCCTTTGGAGCAAGTCAGGTTTAGGAGCAGCCTGGGGAAAACTGAGTCTCCTGAGAAGGGGTAAAGACCTGCAGATCCTGCTGAGCAGGTCTCTCACTCGCTGTGCAAGGCTCCTAAGCCCTGTGAGCCTCACAGTGCAAACTGAAAAGGAGCTGCAGGAGTTTGTGGATACTGGGGTAAGGAGTGTGGCTCGGTTTCCATCCTGGCTCTGTCTCCTTTTGCTTCAGTCCCTCTTCGCGTTAGTGCATACTTAAGGTGTAAAAAATAATAAGCAATTCCACTACTTTGGTTTATAAGAGGTGCAGATATTGGCTCATCTATGGCCCTGTGAAAATAGGCCAGTGTTTTTGCAGAAATCTGTGGGAGATTTGCTTGTAGGCGGTGATTTGTTTGTTTGTTTGTTTGTTTCTGCTCCTTGTTGTAGAAGGTCAATGCAGCATCAGTTTTCTTTGTCTTTCTTGCTTGGCTGGTAGCAGTGACAGGCTCAAAAAGCAATGCAGCATTTGGAAAGTTTACTGGAAATCACTGTGAAATGGTGCCTAGAAGTGGCTTTATCAGTTCATGAAAGGAGCTGATGTGGGATGCGTAAAACCATCTAACTTGTAGGTTTTGGCTCTTGTTAAAACTTGTGGAGTTGTTACAGCCAAGACGTGTTAAAAAGGTGCATGGGACAAGGTTGGTGTAGCCCAACAGTATCGCTTCTTGTTAGAGTAATTAATATAGCTGAGAAAAGCACTACTTTCTTGAGACTTTATCCATGTTGATTGATCTAAAAGCATCCTACTTTTGTCTGCCTTGAGACCTTGCTTTTCTTGTAGCGGCTCATTATGTGATAGAATTGCTTAAAATTGTTTATTTGAAGAAGGCCTTCATATTAGATGTCTGCAAAGAAAATCTATAATACAAAGCAAAGCCGGTACCATTTCTTTCCTTCTGCTAACATAGATTTCTCCTAGCATTAGGAGGCTTCTGTGTGTGTGTGTGGGGAATAAAAAAAATTAAAAATTTACTTTTCTGGAATGAATTTATCTTAGGAGGTGTTTATGGTAGTATGAATTGTGCAGAGTGAGGCTGTCTGTGTGATTCAGTACTCGGTATCATTGGGCAATCAGAGAGAGAAATATGGCTTGTCCATACAGCATGGCTCATATTTTTTACCACAGTAGAGTAGAAATGCACGTTTTACCATTCTTTTACTGTCCTTACGACTTCAACCTTGGAAAGACAGACCTAAAAGTACCAGTAGCAAAGCAAGCTGGAACAAATTCTTCCAGTGTTTTATGCTATACTGCAAAATGCGGCCATGGAAGGGGATAAAAGTAACAAGTTCATAAGCACTGGACAAACTGGCCATGCTGGGTTTTTCTAGGTCTTCCATTTGCTTGCTTTTGGAGGAGAGAAGCTAAATAAACTGGACTTCATCTCTCTTTGTAGGTAAAGTCTGTGATAAATCTGCTGTTCGCTGCCTACACGGGGGATGTGTCTGCACTCCGGAGGTAAAAATCCCTGCAGGGTTGGGAATAGGAATGCTGCTTGGTTGGTACCTGCTGTTGTTTACTTACGAATATCCATGTGCACCGTGTCCATTTGGGGGCATCTGAGCTGCACTGGAGATGGACTATGTTCACCCCAAACCCACCAGACAAAAACAAACTAAAAGAGACCGAACTATCGCTAAGGTGCCCTCACGCTATCCTGCAATCCCATTGTTTCCTGTTTCTTTGGATCATAGTGAAATACATTTCCATAATAAGTTTGTTTGTTTGGGTTTTTTTTATACTGATGGCAGAAGATCCTAGCTTTGTAATTCAATTCTGCCACAAAAATTCAGGCTGGAAAATGCACATTGTTGCTGGAGGGGTTAGAAAATCTAGCTTTGCTTTTTAAATCAGGAATAGAATCTGGCAAAGTTTAAAGTAATAATGGTAAGAGACCAGATAAATATATTAATTTGGCTAGTATATATCTGAATATAGTTAGTGGGTGGATAAATGTGTGGAGTTTTAACTCTGCTATCCCAGAGCACCGTAGCACAATGAAGGAACTCTTGCAATAGCTTAACACTATTGAGGATTTTCAGACTTGAGAGTCCTCCCTGGATTTCCTCAGCTGGCATAAATTTACTTTGCCTTGTATGAGTTAGCTTGTCTATGTTAGATTTAAAATCAGATATGTTTCCTGCAAAGACATTTTATTTTTCTGTGTAACAACTAGAGACCAGGAAAAAAGGTAACCCCCTACCTTCTTTTAAAGCCAAAGGAATAAGGGCCCCTTTCGTTATAACTGAAGGTACAATCTGCTCTTGCTACCGTTCATATCCTCTTGCAGGAGAAGTTTTGTCGTTTTAGCATAGGAGTATTGTTCCATGCTAGTTTTGTAACTTGTTTTAATTATATAAGTCTTTTCTCTGTAACCTCTTTTTTTTTTTTTTTTTTTTTTTTTAGGTTTGCTCTGTCAGGAATGGATATGGAGCAGAGAGACTATGACTCACGAACAGCCCTGCATGTAGCAGCTGCAGAAGGTAATGTCTCCTTATCTATGATCTGCTGTCTGTTACTGGAATGTGGTCAGCTTTCTTTAGAGTACCTTTACTCTCTAGATATGCGTGCCTACTTTTTAAAACTTTGTATGGGTATGCATAGATATGTGTAAGTATATATACTCACAAGCCTGCTTTTCTTACAGGACATGTGGATGTTGTGAAGTTTCTACTAGAAGCATGTAAAGTGAATCCTTTCCCCAAAGACAGGTGAGTGGGTTTTTTTCCAGATTGGAGGAAAGATGCTCTAACAGCATCTCCCTAGCCCCCGTGAGGAGAGGCATCCATCAAATGAGTGTGGAATGTGTTGAGCGCTGGAAGCAGAAGGAACAGGATCCTGCTGGTTCTCTGTAGGTTCTGCAGAGCAAACAGGAGTAAAAACCATGGTGAAGCCATTAAGCCCATTATTTAAAAGGTTATGCTCAGCTTATGATGTATTTTCATGGTTACTGAACTTCGTGTGGTCTGTGGGCTTAATTATTTGCACAGTATGTAAAGAACTAGATTTTTGGTGCTTTTGTACTTAACGTGCTGATCTTAAATACTGTGCTTCCCCTTCCTGTAGGTGGAATAACACTCCTATGGATGAAGCTTTACATTTTGGACACCATGATGTATTTAAAATTCTTCAAGAATATCAGGTCCAATACACTCCATCAGAGGATTCCAACAACGGGAAGGAGAACCGAACGGTTCATAAAAATCTAGATGGCTTACTATAATCATCTTCAGCTAGATCCTAAGAATCAAATCACTTACCTGTTTAATTGTGGTATACATAAGTAATGAAGAGCGTGTGTGTTTCTATCCAATAGTGGTATATATTTTACAGAAGTCTCTGTTACTTCAGTGTTATGTTACAGGAGTTTCTATACGCACAGGACAAATCCAATTTATCTCAAAAGAAGCAAAACCAACTAAGTATCTCCCTCCATAATGTGAGCAATATTACCTCATGCTGCATATAATTGATGTATAAAAATATTTAGCTGTTGTTGGCTTTACTGTGCACTACTTAATTTATTTTTTGTATTCTATGTGAACTCTAGTCCATGGTCAGGAATTTTTCTGCTGAATTTTTGTTTCTATAGCCCTCTGTTTCCAGTATGGCCAAGATGAGCTGGAGTACTGTCAAGTATGAGCATCAGTGAGGTTTTTCAAAAGCTGAGGATGCTGATGTAGATTTAGGCTGGGTGTGTCAAGTAAGGATCTGCACTTACCTTTGGGAAAAAAATTTAAAAAAAATAGTTTCCACAGAACCTTGTTTACATAATATAAATATCAACAGAGTATATAGGTGACAGTTGTCAATGGTCTAGGCTTGTTCTTAGAGATTGTCGTGTCAGGGAATCTGTTTTAAGGTTTGTTTGACCAAATGGCATAGGGGAATGTGACTTGTAACATCAAATAGTGTTTAGTGGGTTTCTCGGTTTTGTAGCGTTTCTTTCAGTTCCCTTTGTGTCGCCTCCCTCCTCTCTCCATGTTCAGCTGCTAAAGTACTTCCCCTGTACCTGGGGAAAGCGGGTGCTTCCACTCTATGCAGTTGTGTTCCTTGCAGGTGTATTTGCACTACAGCAAGCCTTGACAAGCTGCAAAAACCCCCTTTTGGGCTCACGTGTGGTGTTTGTTCTTGGCAGTTGCACCTGGAACCCGCGAGGGGAATGGAAGTATGTGAAAGGCAAAGTACTAAACCAAATATTACATGTAAATCTGACTTAATTAGGCTTGTAGTAAGGAACATGAATGGAATGAAACAGCTATAAGGAGCATAGAGCAAATCAAAGCATGAGCAGAGCAGGAGATAAGCCAAATTTTTGGGTATGTTCTCTTCTTGCACTACCATCAACCAGGGAGCAGGATACTGCATCGGTGGGATTCTGCTGGTGTACAACAGTTCAGCAACAGGAGCACAAGTAGGTGATGCCTTTTGTGGTGAACAGTGGCACTTTCTGCCTTGCCACTGACACCAGCTCAACGCATGCCCTGTCGTGGGAAATGTAAATGCAGGCGTTTGTTGTTTGCAGAAATGCAATGTCACGACAGGTCCCTATTCCATGTGCAGTTGCTTCTGCCAACGCTATGGCACAAAACCTCAGAAGCGAGCGGTCACTTAAAGTTAAGAGTTCAATATTCACAAAACACCACAGTTGTTGGACATAGGCAAGAATTTTAGCACAAGAATTTTAGGCAAAAATTGTTCAGCACTGGAAAAGTAGATTGTACTTGAGAATTGTGATTTATGGCTATTTTTATCCTAGCACATAGTGTACAAGTCATTGGTAGATCTCAAAGTTCAAATTTGCTGTGTTAAGGCACCAAAATCCTCCTGAAATAATGCCCAAATTTTCTACAATGGCCCGAGCACTTTATAAAGATGATCTGAACCACGTTATCCTCCTTTTGCAAATGGGTACGCACTAAGGCACAGAGAGAAGTAATTTCTCCAGAGTGACCCAGCAGGTCAGTATAGTTGAGAATAAATCCTCCCGAGTTCCTGTACAGTCTCTCGTCAACACGCCATACTGCCTCCCTGCAGGGAGGACAGATCACATGGAAAAGTGCTTGATACTCATCACAAGCGGTGACTGTCTTCATGGTGATGAAATCTTGGAAGAGTCTATAAGTCTAAAGCCCTGAAGTAGCATTTCGAAGCTGGCTCGCATGGTTATCAAACACTTTTTCTCAAGAATCTTACTGTTCTTAAGCTGCTCTTTTGTGTGTGGGTGTGTTTGTTTTTTTTTTTTTTTCTTTCCCCCTGAAGATCAGCTATTTTTCTGAGGGCTGTTAACCCGTTCTTCTCACGTCCTGTGTTACAGCCACTGTAACCAAATTCTAACCAAGAACTAAAAGAAATGGCCTCTGGCTCTTGGGCCACATCAGTCACTGAGTAGCACAAGGCCTCTTCTCTGCTCTACCCTAAACTAAATTCTGACACGTTTTCTCTGGCAACAGATCTGTCAACTTTAGTGTAGAGGGATATTTTTCAGATGGATTCTAGTTTAGTATTCTAAATCTGACTACTTCTGTGGATTTTTTTCCCCCTATTAAAACATATCCTTTGGCTTCTCAGAAAAATACCTGATTCAGCCTTTATTTGCATTGCTCAAACTGGCATTTTTAAAAGATAGGTATATTATATAACACACATACATTAAAAAAAAACCCAAACCCCAAAGAAGGATTTTAACCGAGTTAACATTAAAGATCGTGGCTATCCCTAAACTTAATGCTTTCCTGAATCATACTGAATGCTTTTAGCTGGTCTTCACTTCAGTGCATTTTTGCTGGTTAGTTTTAGTATTTTCTCATTGTGAGAAGATGCATTATTTTGTAATGTCCACTTCAGCGATGCAGCTATTTAGACATGGCGTTATTTATAAATATAAATACATGCAGTACATCGGTTTGGCTGTTTATCATTCATGACACTGACATGTAGATTTTACCGTAAATAGCTTTTGGTTATCTATCAAACGCTGATTTCCTTATGCTCCAAAGAGGATTTCCCCACTCCTTTGTTTTTATGTCATATATGTTTCTTCTGTATCACAACCTAAAATCATTAAGCTAACTTAATGCTTTGTACTCAGAAATACTGTGATAGTCTTAGCATTAATTAGCCTATCTTTGTGAACAAAATGTATTGTATCAGATTTTTTTGCTTCAGAGCTGGACTATCGGTGACTATACTTGCTGGCAGTGTACTTCTGGTCATTGTAACTGACTGGGCTGATCTTGACTTCTAGATTCTGTATTGTGGGGAATAGACAGTGATGAATGTATTTCTAGCAGTTTCCCATGAATGAATCTAAACTGGAGCTGTACTGTTCTGAAAATGAAAGTTATTTATTTTAAGAAATAAAATCCAGATAGTGTTGCTTTTTACAGCATAATAAATGGAAATACCAAAATGATGATGGTGGTGGTGGTGGGTTTTACTGTTTGGCTGTGTGACTGCTTTCAAAATAAGCCTTCGGTCATGGGGAAGCCTGTCCAGGAAAACCTATTCTGGTCATTTCCATTGTGCAAAGCTTAAAGGAAATCACAATGAGCTTTGCTTTTTTTTTTTCTGGTTGTGGTGGTGTGTGTTTGTTTTAAACCTACACTTCTAGAGCTGTGGCTTCTCACCAGTTGCTTTTTGTTAATGCTAGGGCTCTTAAGTGGATTGGCCAAGTGCTCTCAACAGGTCTCTCTTCCCTACTCTTCACCCCTGCTATCCTTCATTTCGCCAGCAGTTTCTTTGTTTTTATTATTCTTCTGTCTGTGTAGTTAATATAAAAGCCTGACAAGTGTGAGACAAGAGACCATGTCACTTCACAGCCCCAGAGAAAAATGATGCAGCAGTGGGCTGGCTTGATCGTTCACAGTTCAGATGTAGCTCAGTTATCCTACTGATCAACTCTAATTAGAAATTCAGGTTGAGTTTACTGAAGTTTGGTTGGGGAAGAAAAAAAAAATCAGTGATGTGATACAAGCAATAATTAAAAAAAAAATAATTCTAAGAGCTACCTTCTAAGAACTCTACAATGCAGACTGACCTGCAACAGTGCAGTGCATGAAAAACATCTCTGCTGCCTTGGGCTGCAGGGCTGTACCTGTTTAGTTGCACAAACAAGTTTAAAATGAGATGCACAGTAACTATTGTCAGGCACATCAGCTCTGTAACAGAAGTAGCCAACACACATAAGAGAACAAAAGTGTCAACTGATGTTTCCTTTTATTTAAAATGGCAAAAAAGAATATTCCATCGTGGAAAAAAAACATTGCTTTTGGAACTACTGGCCAGGTAGAGACAAAGCCATGAATAAGGCCATTGCTTTAAATCTTTCAAGAAAATTTCACCCTTGTCGATGAAGTATAAAAGCAATGAAAACAAACTGCTGCTTGTAGAACACGAGTACAAGATACAGCTTAAGAAACAAGTGTTTGATTTTTGTATTGCAACCAAGCTACACATTCAGCTAGTTATAGTAAGATAAAAGCATGAAGTTGCCAGTTGTGATTATTCTGTAGCACTGTTAACCTCTGTAACCCAGGGCACCAAAACCAAGTCAGCTTAGCAATGCTTTCCATTTAAACATGTGTTACATGTTCTAGGGCCCTCAAATTTTCTTTCTCTGGAGCTTTTGCAGGGAGCACATCAGTCTTCCTGGGCACAACACACTAAATTGAACTAGTCAGCTACTTTCTAAGCAGCAGCTGATCGATGTAGCATTTCTGAATGGTAGAGAAGTAGCCCTGCAGTCCCCGTGAGTCACGCTGGCCGCCACCACCCTCCGAGCACTGGGAACAGACAGCAGGGGGCTGAGAAGTTGCTGCTGCAACCAGTGTTGGTCTCAGATGGGTTGAGGTCACAAGGGACCTCTGGAAGTCATCTTGTCTGACCCCCCTGCTCAAGCAGGGCCACCTAGAGCTGGTTGCCCAGGTCCTGTACCTAAATGTGTGGGATGCAGCATGAGTGTTCTGCAGTCCCTCTGCTCGGCTGCGTGTTGATTAGCAGCCCGGACTAATACATGTCCTTAGTCCAAGAGACCAGCTGCTTAAGACAACTTTGCCTCTTAACTGTGAGTTAATTATCTTCAAACATGCTGAGAAACACACTTTTTCCTCCTCTGGTGGAAGCACAACTTCATCTGTTAAGTACTAAAGATTGCATATCCTGCAGCCATGACTCAGTACAAACTGAACTTCTTCACTTTCCTGTGCCTTATCCCTAATTAGAAAAACACTTAATTATCAAAGCCTGTAGGGTCCTCTAGCTATTCAAATCTACAGTTAAATAAATGCCCTGTTTAGTGCATGAGAAAATTAAGTTCCATTCCGCCTGTTATAACCTAAATGGGGCATGTATTATTGTAAATGAGTGACCAGATCCTCACCTTGGTAGATTAGGCACAGTGAGTGAAAACATACTCCAACCCTTTTGCACTGTTTAAGATTAGCTTCTTGTTTTGTCCAGTAATGATGCTAGACAGTATGGCTGCAGTCTGTAGAGGCTTTAGTCTTGGTTGAATGCGTTGAGTTGCAAGCTCAGCGTATGCCAATGCAGCTTTAAGGTGGTGTCCGAAGAAGTGCTCTTTATGAGAAAGAGTGTGCTAAACATCCCACACAAGAAGACCTTGCCTTAACAAACAAGCAAAAATGAAATGCAGATAATGTTTGGCTTATGTTTTCTCAGTATGCCATGCCCTTAGAAAAGATAAAACCAAGACGAACTTCAGCACCACATGGATTAGTGTGGCATATACCTGCAGAGTGTTTCTCTTCTTCCTGATGATGATTGGAATGGTGATGCAGATGAAAATTTGAAGCTATGAAAGTTCTTCAGAAATAGTTACACAGAAGGTGGAAGCTTTCTGAACAGAACCTTGCAAAAGAACTAGCTTTCCTTTGAAGCCTTCTATGTAGAGTCAACTGTTTTAAATGTTAAATTTAACTAAATTCCCTTAAACAAAAACTGCATGTTTCTCCCACCACTCTTGCTGAGGACCTCTCATTCCTAGCCTTCCTCTCTTCCTCCACTGTGACACAGTACCTCGCTAACTGGAAATTCTTTTAACAGAGAACTTCTAAACAAAAAACAGTGCATGTAAGGAAGCTACTCAAGAGTGCTGTTTATATTCCCATTAGTTAAAAATTGCTACTGGACCTTCAGGTTGAGAAACCAAAGAATTGAAGTGAAGCGTGTCACCAAGTCATTGACTGCAGAGCAGGATGCACAAGCTAATCAGCTGTGTTAATGATGCAGTAAAAAGCCCGTCTTTTAAGTTGAATATGCTGAACACATCTGCAACGAGAAAAGTAAATTTCAACTAAACAAGCCATGTAAACCTCTAATACTCCAGTCTTTGCTAACCACAGAGCACAGCCATGTCCTCTCCAAACAGCACCAGATTCACATCTTGGGATCAAACTGCCATGGGGGTAGGGAAAGCCATGCTTTCATTGGAATTTTTTTCCTGAAGTACACCCCAAAAGGAGATGCTGCTGTTCTGTTAACAGGCAGTACCTTGCCAGCATTGGCAGGGCAACACTTCCAAGCTGCACACCTGCTCTAGCTTCCCACAGGAAGGACTACAGCATTACTCCTTCCTCCTCTGCCTGTCTTCCCCAATACACTATGAAAGCTTATGAAGATACACTATGGCAGCTTTGCTCTCCTGTTCTTCATGCCATCCCCGCAAACAAGTGGAAAGAACAACAGCAATCCCAGTCTAACTCTGAATTCCCAGCTTTTCCTATGCATTTGAAGAGATGTGTTCTAAAGCATTAGCTCATGTTGAGTGGCTGATGTGTTTGAAGGGGAAGAAAAAAAAGGAAAAAATCAAGTTCTGGCTCAACCCTCCTACAAAAAGCTGCTTTATGATACATACCACAGTATCAATCTCTGCGGGGCCCACCATCCGAGACACCTCATCAAACTCTTCAGGAGACATGGGGAGCAGATTGTCTGGATACTGGAGCCTGGAAGGGTGGCTAATAGAAGAAGAGGAGAGACAAACCTGCACTAAGTGAGGCACAGCTGGGCTACCATGTCTGGCTCTGAGTCCAGAAGGGCCCCTAATGAGGTCTCTTGGGAAGAGACTTAGCCTGTGAGCAATTAGCCATGCTTTGCAAAGCCAGCATGGTTTTAAATGAAAACTGGGACTACTCAGTGATCTACATTCTAATCAAGTAAGTCCAACACATCTGTAAGAACTTGCTTTTCAAGAAATTCTTTGCCAGTACCTGCAAGTTTCTAGGATTTTTACCTAAAAATGGTGTTTCACACACAGCACTGCATGAATGTGGTGTGATCAGATCCTCAAAGAGAAAGGGAGGAAAGATTTGACAGGGGCACCTATACCTTAAATACTGTGAAGAAACATGAACTACAGCTAAAAAGTTATGATCAGTTCCTAGAACTCCAGCATTTCTGTGGAAACTTACACTTCAGACACAGAGATTAACTCAGTCTTGATGTAGCCGTTTCCTTTGGGACCATCCAAATCCATTGGCTCTGGTGCTTCAAGGAGAAAAAAAAAAAAAGCTTGTGGGTTTTTTTTTTAAAGCAAGTTTACTTCACAGTGCCATCTTTATTGTACCAAAAATAAAGCTTGTGACCCAGATAACGTGCAAGTCTCTCGCTCATGGACTTTACAGCACTATGGTTAAGTCATTCCACTTTTTAGTCACATTTTCCCTTTTTTGCTTTTCCTCTATAGAAAATGGGGAACAAAACCTCCCCTAAAGTTTGATGTAGGTGTATCAACACATCCTGCTGGGCCCACACAGCCAGGATCAGCCCTGTGTAACAGTGAAATACAAGTCATGGTTCCAGCTGTTAGTGGGAACCTACATCTCTGAAGTATCTCACAGGCTCACATGAAAGCTAAATTAGAAGGCCAGCAACAATTATGATTTGAGTTTTTGATCTGACTAGATCTCATGTTGTGCCTCTCTAAAAACAGACCTTTTTTTAACCTACTAAAGCTTAGGTGCCTGTTCTCACCTTTCAGCTGAGCAGCACTCAAGCACGGGATAGGCTGCCAAGACATTCAGTCCAACTGCTACCCTTTCTTTCTGTGCCACTGAAATTACACAGTGCTCAAATACCTCAAGAACAAACATCACACATTGTATGAGCCATTTATAGCACTCACCCTCCTTAGGCCTGGAGTAGTATTTGCCAAAGGCATTGTCTTTGGGTATATCTGGGTACAGAAATCTCAGTGGATTTTCAGGAATGTTTTCAGCTGCCATCACTTTGTAGTTGCGAATGATATCAGGGAAAGTAACAGCAGAGAGTTCCTTCTTGGTGTATGGTTCTACCGAATGGAACTGGGGCTCTGCAGATGAGAGAAGCAGCAACTCTTTAAAGGTGGTTTCAAAGTTTTTTCTACAACTGTCCAGAAAAGCTGAAGCCACTTCCACAAATTCAGAGGTCATGTGAGCAAAAGACTTACCTTGATGACATCTACTGTGCTGCAGGTAAATTTTTAATGGCTATCAAAGGGAGCACAATTGTTTTGTGGGGTAGGAAGGCTTATGGGAAGATAGCATATACTGATGGCTCTTGGTGTATTTTCTGTTTGGAATGACTGGGGTGACCTGTCTGTGGAAATTAACTGCAATATTCTGTTAACTAATTGAAGTTGTGCTACCTTTTCAACCTTGTTCCAGATCATGTCATTCAAACTGCATTACGTATTAGGAAGTTTGATCCTAACACGCCACCTGGAGCTCTTATGAATCATAAAGAAAGACAGGTAACATCTCCCTGAATGCTCCAAATAATATCACCTTTCTCTGCCTAACTTTTGGATGTCTCAGGTATAAAGGGAAACAAGTAATTCTAGTACATTCAGTAGTTTCTCTCCCAGCTGATGTAGGTCTTGGGCTCATCCAAGTGAAGTGTCAACAGCTGCACCATCCTGGCAGGTGAGGTTGATTTAAGTAGTATAATAAGGGAAGAGTCTGGAGTGGGAGGTTTTGAGTCTCTAGGTTTCCTTGAGAAGATGAGAGTAGCCCAGCTAACTGAAGCAGCAAGCATTTCATCAGACCTTCTGGAAATGGGAGGAAGGAGAACTGCTTGGAAAATGAAGTAAGTGAATATCTTGTTTACCTAGAGAGAATGCAGGAAGGAAGGAACAAATGTGTTGAACCATGAGTTAAAGAAAGTGGTTTGAGAAAGCAGCATTGCACTGAAGGTGAAGTAGTAGGTGAGAACAACAATACTGAGGGCTGAATGTGGCTGTAGCAAACTTTTCCTGGGAAAGAAATCTCTGATGGGAAGGTGATATGGGTTTGGAGGGAGATGCAGGTGTATGTGTACTAAATGTGTCTTGCTAAGAGAGAACCTAAGGAGGTAGGGGAGACAGCCTAGGTAGCCTGTCCTCAACAAGCAGCACCCAGGAAGTGTTACTAGTCCTAGCTGAAACCTTGAACAATCCACCATTGGATGGTGGCTTATGAGCTACACCAAGTAAGGTATGTGTCTGCTGTTGCTAGTAAGGTGGGGGCTGCTAGGGTGGTGTAGTGTATTGGTTCCCAGTATGAATGAGAAGAGCATAAAGGCTTCTTGTTCTAATATAAGCTTGTATGTTGAAGGCAAAGATGTTCTCTGTTACTGACTTACCGTTTTGAGATCCTTCTACCCAAGTAAATGTGATTGCTCCCTCTCTGCTGCTTTCACTGAATCTCAGCAAAAATGTTCCTGGACTCTGGTCCTTCAACAAAGCACGCTCTTTCTCTTTACTGATGAAACCCATGATGCAGCTGTAATGTTGAAAAGAAAAAATTGAGTTCTCTTCTCAACATAAAATCTAAGCTGTGCTGTGCTAGCTAGGAAAGCTAAAAAGCTTTTGTCACTTAAAATTACTTCAGCTCTTTTAAGAGTCTCACAGAGGGCATTGTCCTCCGAACAGCCAGAAAGCTAGCAGTAGGACTGACATGCTGGAACTGCCCTGTGGAAGCCATGGGTCACCACAGCTTCCCTCACCACTCTTCCTTTGGCCTGTGGCTTATACAAACTTTTTTCTGAGGTTGTCCTTTGGTGTCAAAGTTGGGCTATGGAAGCAGAAGTAAAGTTCTAGGTGTGTAATACGGTCAAGTCCTAGCTAGCATTTTTAACTTCAAAAGTATACTAAGGAACAGTTGTTTCTCCTCTTTGGCTGATGAAACAGTTTGCTAGCTGCCAGACTGCACCCATACAGATGTGGGGTTTGTTTTATTCCTTGTGCATGTTTTCTAGATGAGCTGTTAAGCTTGTGTGACTTCAACCCCCCAAATTCACTATGCTCAGCAAATGTCATTGTGTAGGCAAGGAGTCCAATGTGGTAATTGTGAGAAATGGATTGCCTGAACAGGTACTGGGGAGGGAGTTGTAAAAGACGGCACAAGGACATAACCCTGGTCAAACCCCAACTGCTTTTTAAAAGTCAAAATTTCTTTGCACTGTTTTTTATTCCTCAAAATACTTCATCAATAATCAAGTTTTGAGTACTACTACTGTCCTGTGCATTAAGTTAGGGGAAAGTGCTCTTTGCACAAAACCTACTAAATAATCACAGTTTGACCTAGAATTTCAGATGCTGTAAGCTGTCCTGTTTTATGAGGGTTTTGTGTTTTGTTTTTTTTTTTTTTTAATGGCATGCTTTAGGTAACATTTGGCAGTAAATATTCTGTGTATAAGTCTTCTGCCTCCCCATCCTTCAATCCTTCAAGTATGAAGACAAGTGCTCTTGAGGCTGTAATACTTTTCTTTTGTATACAAGGGGAGTCTCTAATCTAATGAATACTATAGATTTGTCCCTCTCCCACTTGAGTATCTCTGCAGCTGGCAAGAGTTTTCCCTTTTTGCCTTTCCAAGAAACAAAGATCTGTGACTATCCAACAAAGCCAGCTGAGAGAGGAAAAATGAATACTATTAAATCTCTGGTTTTGATTACATTCAAGATTTAGCTTGCACCTCTTCTTTCTGTTAAACCCTAAACAGGGGGTTGCTCTTATAAGGGAGAGCAATGAGTAATGCTATTCAAGACTGTACACTATGAAAGCCACTGGCAAAACCAATCCTGTAGGCACACAGCCATACTGAGGTGCAGCACCAAATAGGACAGAACTACAATTCTGCTTCAATAATGGTGGCAAAAGTTCCCACTGAACTGGAGTCCATTTAGTGAAGAAATATGTAGCTTTTAGGCAGTGACACAGGGCTTGTACTATAAAGGGCTTTGACAGAACTCATCTGGAGCTAGCAGGTAATAATTTGAAGCCTGCTGCTGCTGGATGTAGCAGCAGAGCAATGCTGCTGTTGTAGATCCTGCAAGCTGTGATACTAGCATGCTCTAGTATGAGTGCACTGCTGACTAGGTTTCATAATGTGGCTAAACCTAAAATGCAGGATTGTGACCTTGGCTAAACCCATTTCTGGAAGCAATTACTTCTGAAATCGGCAATAACAGAATAAAAAGTTTACTTTCTTGAAGGGCGAATGGAACTGGTTTTCCATCTGGCAGAGTCTTACTAGTAAGAGTCGGTGAAGGCTACTTTCTGGGCTCATAGTGCAGATACAGAAGTTCAGAGTCTGGCTGCTGCCACCTACAGGAGGCTCACAATAATGTTTGCTTGGGGGTAGGTTTTCTTGCCTTTTTATTTAAGATGGACGATCACTTTGACTTGTACTTTGTTGTACTTCAGTCTTTCCTGTCAAACACGAGAGGCTCTGTTCTACGGTGTGGAAAGAACCTACTTAGAGTGGGAGCAGAGGCAAAAAAAAATACCTAACCTTCGAAGGCCTGTTCTGTAACTTGGTCATCTGATGTTTTTGCTTTATGTGGTTGCCTCATTAGAGGCTTCCTCACTGTTAGAATTCATTTGCCTTGGATTTTTCTGGTTGTAAGTTCCACTTTATTGGATTCAAAATATCTGCACAAACAACCTCACAACCTGAGGATGCAACTACTAGCTTAAATGAGGGGTCTGAGGCAATGACCACATCTTTAACTTCACTCAGGTCTTACCCATCATTCCAGAGACACAGGAGGTGTTTCTTAATAAGTTCCAGGATTCCCTCAATCCACAGCCAAAAGGGGAAATTTTTATCACTTATATTTTCCTGAAATTAAGAATACAGAAAGGCAGGGATGATGAAACATGAGCTTTAAGCAGAGAGGAAGCAAGCTCTCAATCCTGCCAATGTCTACTTGTTCTTGCACTTTTCTCCTCTCTTTCTTATTTCCCACCCTCCCTGTTTTTTTTTTTTTCTGCTTCTCTGCTCCAGAAGGAAAGAAACTATTGAGAATGAAGCATGTACTGAATCCTGAGGCAAGAGCAGTGTGACAAATGCCTGCCTGAGCCTACAGTACCTGGTCTAAGAGCAGAGCAAAGGCTCTGGTTCCTGCCTGGGCACTGTCCTTATTGGAGTTCTTGGACATCCAGACTGTCCCATGGGGCTTTCAACCCGGCTGGCTAGCAAAACATCTTAGAGACATGTTCTGTTCAGACTCAAATTTCTTGTGAGACACCCATATTAATGAACTTGAGCACCTGTAGGTCACCAGAGCTTTGCTCTTCCTCTGGAGTCTGCTCCTGCCTGCTGTCGTCTGCTTATCTATACCTGCTTAGGGCCTAAAGCTGATGAAAACGTGAAGAGCCCTCCTGTCTTGCTGCAGCCAGGGTTATGATATCTCCTGATGTGGCTTTCTGCCATCAGGCTCACCCTCTTGGCCACCCTGTGCTAATCTTCACCCTAATCCAGTTGACCCTGGTCTGGGAAATGCCTGTCACTATGACAGAGGAGAATTGCTCATCTTCCTGGGTTTTTTGACATTTTCTGTAATAGTTAAAATGGAGGACTATTCTATTAATAGCAACTGCATTAATAACAAAGATGCTGTTCGAAAGATGCATTTTTCCATATAGTTTACATGGCTCAAAAGCAATCTCAAAATCATCTACTCCTTGCTATTACAAGCCCCTTACCCCCATTCTGCTGCTGCTTTAACCTCACCACCAAAACCTCCCACAACCACGTAAGCTCTAAAATAATTAGGGTGCAGTACTGAAAAAGAAAGCACCCTGGGAAAAACAAACAACCCCAAAACCCCACAACCAACGAAGACAAAGCTCCCTCTTCCATCTCACTTTTAAACTCTGTTCATACCTTGCAGAATCTTGTCCAAGGAATAAGGCCATCGTGAGATCCTCCACTTGTTGGCCCTGAATAGAATAAACTGACTTCAGTCATGTTCCATAGGTTACTTAAGTCTGAAAGGAAAGTACTTAGCACCAAGTTCTGAGTGCTTATTTACAACAACTCTGAACCATTGGACTAAGAAAAGAAACGGAAGGCTACAGTATTTTCACAGCTAGTGCAGGAAGAGCTTGCAGTGCTCCCCTCTGGAGAAGTTCACTGCATCAGAATGACCAAATGTATTTAAACACACCTTGTGTAATGGGAACCGATTCATTCTGACACCTTCTATGCTGTGCTTTACTTAGCACTTGCCAGTTTCAAAATGCTTCCAGGAAGGAGACTGAAATCTCTTCTCAGCACATCCCTTCTCCAGCAAAACAAGAAAACTGCACCCCATACGCTTTTTTGGTAGGAGCTCAGCAGACCCTACAGAATCCTTCTGAGGTTACACAATTTTGTGCCTCAATTTTGGCTTGTAAGCTTTTGCCCCAGAAACTCTTGTCTGCCCCAACCATAGACTCATCTCATTCTTGGTGCAATTGTTTCCCTCTGCCTTGTTTTCATGTCAACAGCATTTCATAACCACATCCAAACCACAAATATAATCCTATCCTGTGACTACAGTAGCTAGAGCAGACCCTGACTGTACTTGGAGCCAAATTCTTTTCATTACAGATCATGCTATGGATTTCAATAAAGTCAGAAATGTGCTGCTTTTCCCTTTCATCTCTCTAAAAATAAACTGGGCTAGGGAGCTTGTTTCTGATGCTGCTAGTGTTAGAGACCTAGACCTTTAAATATAAATTCTTCCTGAAACTTAAGGTTAGTGGAATATACTGAATCAACAGTATTTTTATCTAGAGTCTATTATGCAAACTCAGTAGCAGTGTCAAGTGCCCTGACTATCAGGCAACCTGACAAGAAGTCTGGAAACAAAACTCATGGCTGATTAGGCTTTTACTAAACACTCTCATCTGGGAGATGTTAAATTTGATTTAGTTTAATAGTTCCATAGTGTTTGCACTTTATATTGCAACTGTGTTTATGCAGATAAAGCCAAGCCCTCACTATAGTCAAGGGTGTGCATGGAATTAAAATTAATGGAGATAGATTTAAAAACAAAACCAAAAAAAGCCAAGAAACAGCCACCTTTAAGATCAACTAAACATATGCATTACTTGGGTAGCTCTCCAAAAGGCAGAAGCAGCCCTGATCTGCAGTGCTCTAATGCACAGAACACCTAAGTTAGAACTGCAGATTTTTTCATGACCTGATGTTCATTTACAAACTACCATGTTGAAAACCAGGTAACATTTTATTGCTATAAAGGGATATTGTATGAGGGGAAAAGGTGTGAGAGTAAATGAAAAATTAAAATAGATTGCAGAAAAAAATGTAGAATTAGCTTCAATTCAACCAGGCCATTTGTGATGGAAGCAGACCATACCAAGTAGCTTCTCTCCCAGCATGCTCAGCTGATCTGCATTAAGTCCTCTCTTTGTTACAGAAGAAAACTGCCAACTCAGAACTTCTGAAAGTTTAGACCACTTTGCATAAGGTGGATTCAGAAAGAAGGACAAGTTCTAGAATGGAAGGGAAAAATACAATCTATAGTTAATAAACATTAATTTTGGAACGACACTTGAATTTATAGGACTGTATTGCCAAAACAAAATGCAGATTTAAGAATGGATGCCAGCTTCAGACAACTCTGCAAAAGCAGGCTACTATTCTGACAGGCACCCCTTACCAGGAAAAGCAATCTCTGTGACTCTGCTTTCGATGTATCTTCTCTCAGTGGGTAGAATTCCTAGATTACTCAAGCGCACTGTATTTGAATTCTTGAATGTTTATATGGCTTCTCACTGTGTACTGCATGTACTGAATACAAAGTATGCTATCCTTATGTGGGTTTCAAACATTGCTCTGTTTAGGACAGGGAAGTCACTGCCTCTCTACACCTAAAAGCCACTGAGAGCAATCCACATGGAAAACATGCAGCAACCACTTCTATACAGCCAATGCTTGAAAACTACACACAGTATTTCTGATACCTTTTTTTTTTTGCAAATACCTTGGGATCAGTAGACAGCATGTTGAACCATAAGATAGAAGCCCATCCACTTGGAAGCTGGCTCACATTTGAGATCACAACAATAGGAAGGGATGTGGTCTGAAAGGGACACAAAAGGAAACATGTCAGACTATCCTGTACTGCTGCTGAGGTCCTCCTCTAGATCACCCACAAACCCATTTCCATTGTAATTCCCTGCTTGCATGGTCTTAACTCTTTCACTCAATGTTTGTATGTAGGGGGTGAAAACATCAGTATGATGAAGTACTGGACTACTTAGGTGATTTTGTCTGATAAAGACTCATTTAGTATCAGTTATGATAGCACTGATAGCTATGGTAGAGTTCATAGCATATTGCTTCTGAAATAAATGGAAGCTGACACCTAAAGAGCTTAAAACATAGGGTTGGTTATCAATCACTTTGCAAAGCACATCTACTCTTATTTACCCGGAGATTTGACAGCATTCTTGCTGTATGTGTCTATACAGAGATGTTGTAAAGCGTCATTCATGTAGTTTGAAATAACTGAAAGTGCTTGATATGCCACTACTTTAGAAAAAAAAAATTAAAGTTTAAATTGTCAGCATGAGTGATATACACAATTTTAAGTCCATCTGTTTAATCTAAGACTTACTTCTAGGTCTATTACCAAGCCAGGCTGGCACAGCTGTGTCTCAAAACTGAGAGAATGAAGTTCTTCTGTTACAATGAGAGGACCCTTTAAAAAAAAAAAAAAAAAAAAAACAAACAAACAACCAAACAAAAACCAAAACACACCAGCAACATTTCAGGGACTGAAAATTGTTTGAGGGGAAAGTAAGGGAATTTATCATGGGGGGGGGGAATCTTCTGCCCAAGGTTACTTGCTATAGACCTCAGAAACAATTTACAGGTCTAAGTCAAGTGACAATGCTAACTTCCTAAAACTGCCTGTTAGAATGGGTACTCTAGGTACCTTTTGTGGGGTTTTTTTGGCTCCTACCTAAAAGCCATAGGAAAAAAATCTGTCCTTGCCAGAAACTCCTGTTAAAGCTGATGCCAGTGAGGGTTAGTCCAGAGGGACAACCATTCTGGCAGTAGTTCTTGCTTGTAGATGCCTCCTACATGGATCACTTCCTAGAAACACTGAATTCCTCTTACTGATCTGTCATCCTGTGTGTTTCTTCATGGGGCTGAGTGGAGCATTGTCTTAAATGCCTGAATGCCTTTTTAGATTACGCAAAAGGCTTAACAAACAAGGGTAGTGCTGCTTACCTCATTTGTTCTGTTTCCTGCATTCTTCTGTTCTTTCAGTTGCTGCAAACAAACAAGAAAACCTGTCACTTGTTTACCTCTGCCACAAATGAAAGTGGGAGAGGATGGAAACATTTGCATGCTCTAGCTGCTCAACTGTATGCAAACTTGCTGTATCACTGTCTGAATCTATTTGGTTCTAAGCTGTGGAAGGCAAAGGATTAAACTGTAGGTAACTACTACTTCTACAAACTATTCATCTGTGAAAATAGATATTGCACTGTTATGATGTAGTGCTTTTATGTAAGAGGCCTTTTAAGAACAGAAGCAGCACAAAAGCAGGAAGGATCAGATGAAAAATTGGACAACAAATTCCAGACCAAATTCTGTTCTGGATAGTGAAGAGAGGAAGGGAGACTTCCATGTTCACTGGTTCAGGACTTGCATTTTTTCTTTCCTGTTGTAACAATGGAACCAGCCTGACTTCTCTCTGTCTGCAGATCAAGAGTGCTGTATAGTCTGCTGAAGGCCCTGAATTTCTTGTAGCTGCATGCTCCTAGACAACTTTAATCTTCCGGACTCAACACTCTTTAAACTACTCCAAGCTTTCCTACTTATTTGCCTTCCTCTGAAAGGCCCAAAACAGCATTTCTAGGCTGCTTTTTCTTCCTTCTCCAAAGAATGCATTGCAACATAAGCTGTATTGCAGCAAATACCTGTTTGCATTTCTGGCCCAATTACATTTCAATTGAAACAGGCCAAACATTTCAAAAAGGGAAAAAACAAAGAAAAAGGAGAGATGATCACTGTTCCTCATACACAAAAGTAAACAATGATTTCAATAACAAAAGCAATTTGTCTCCTTCCTACCACACCCTCTACCCACACAATTAAATGGATGTGTCAATAAAAGCAAAAAAAAAAATCCCCTACCAAGTGCCTGAATTCTGCTGCTAGACTTCCATTAGTAGATTCTTCCATGTTCATTACTTTTGTGTTTGTTCCCAAAATGTTAAATTTTCTGAACCTTCAGAAAGAGGGATGGAACAGAATTGAGTCTCAAAATCATTGAAAGAACCTTACATTCATATACCAAAGTGTAATGCTACATACCCTTTGACTGAGTTCTTCTCACTTACATCTCTGTCAAAAATAAAAAAGACAAGAGAAAAATCTTTTAAAGATTCTGCCACAGACAGAGAAAAAGTGCATGTTTGTTTTAGCAGCTGACTGAGCACTGGTAAAATGCTTCTGTGAAATCTTTTTGTGCGAAAGAGGCAGCTGGTTCAAGGAGTCAACAAATATTGTGCTACACAGGCTGTCTTTTACTGAGGCTTGAATTTTGCCATGGGGGTTTTATAATCAGACAGTCCTTTCTTTTACTATATAGGTTTTAACTCTTGCCCTGAGGAAAAAAAAATATAGTGCAGTCATTCTAAATTTGCTTTCAAACAACACAACTTGTTGAATAAATTGCTGTGTCACTTGAATCTTGTTTTCCCACTGCTTGGGATTTTACTGAGTTGTGTTATATCCAGTGCACTTCTCAAAGCCTCAGCTCCCACATCCACGTAAGAATTTCTTTTCTTTTTCCCCATTCCATGAAAGTTTCTGGACCCTAGAGCTGTTTCAAGTGAACAGAATACCCCCTAAAGACTTGAATGGGAAGACAAATACCCTCTTAAAAGTACAGCCACTGTTGTGATTTTGGAGAGCCTGTTACATTTCTTTCCCTGCCCTTAAAGCAAGTGCTAAATTCATCTGAACTGTTTTGCTTACAAAAAGCTGAACTTGCTTACAAAAGATTGATAGTAGTCTGCTTAGATTACTGTAAGTTTTTTCACTAATTGAGAATCATATGTTAAAGGTAGACTGTTTATACCCCTAATTCAAAGACAAGCTTTAGGATAGCTAGATTCCTTGCTAGAGGCTTCCTAAAAAGTAAGGTGTTTTAAAGACACGACTGAATTATGTGACTGGGAACAGTGGAGTTTAATTCTATGCTTTCACCTAGGGCTAGCCCAAAAGAAACAACCACAACAGAGAAGTGGCTTTGCAGTGCATGTACTGCCCAAGTGCCGCTCTGCCTGGACTGATTTCATGGTGTAAGCTCCCCTTGGTGCACCTGAGTGGAGCTGGTGGCAAGAAGCTGAGGCTGCCTGTACTTTGTGACATGTCTCTAATGGCAGAGAGATTTAAAGCAAGGGCACAGGTAAGAAAAAGGGAGAATGTACCTGCTGCCATGGAGAACCAGCCTACTCCTGGCCAATATGACTGCCTTTCAGATTTCTGAACACGGGGACTGCTTACCATTAGATACGCAGGGATGAGAAAAATGAAACTTACTTATCAAAAAAAACTTTCACTTTCAAGTTGTAGTTCAATTCCTGCAATTTCACCAGCAATCTGGAAGGAGAAATTTTTTTTAAATGATGGCAATTGCAAAAGACAAGTTCTCTTCTATCACATTGCATACCACAGATATATTTAAGCTGCGCACCTCGGGGCCACATACAGGCTCCAAGCTTGCTCTGTACAAGATAGCATTTAGAGAGGAAACTAGATGGGCAAATGAGTTTTCTTTTGCATGATGAAGTGATCTGCATATGTCTTCTGCTAATACACTCAATACCCTTGACTTCTGGTAAAGGGTAAAAGCTGAATGCATGTTGAGCTTTGCTAGAAGATATTTCCCTGCCACATGGTACTTTCTTTCTCCTGACCTTAGCACTTGGGCTACTGTGTAAATGTGCAATCCTCTTGGCTGTATGAAGCCAGTGACATGAAAGGCTTACCACAAAACAAGAAGGGGGAAGGTGAAAACATACCTCAGCTTTACAGTAAACTGTACTCCTGTCTTCAGGACTAATGGCCTCTGAGGATGTGTTGGCATGCAAGGCTGCCTCTCTACCACAAAGGAACTATGGGAAGAACAGATTAAAGGCACTTTGGTTTATCAGTATTGTCTTTAAAGAATAAGAAATTACATAAAAAGCAAACTTTAAAAGAATGGTGATTTACCAGTAGTACTATACACTTTATTCATTCAGTTTCAATCTACACAGAGGTCTGTATGTTGGTTTCTTTCATTTTTATCAATGGGGCTAAAAATACTGCAAGTATAAAGTGATTTCATAAGGGCTGGCTTTTCCTAAATATTGATGACTTGAGGGAGGAAAGTACTACCTCAAATTTCCCTGAAATCAATGTGTAAACACTGATGTAACTAGCATAATCCAAGTGAGAAGTGTTGCTTCGTTTACTGTTCCCAGCACTTGCTAAATTCTTATGACTATAGTGCTATGTAACAGCCCAAAAACTAGATAAACTAGCTGGGGATTTGATGAGGGCTAGCTAACCTGTTCTGATACACCCTGAACTGGTCTTGGGCACCTTTTGTGTAGTATTGTGCTGTGTAGATGTGAATCCTGAAGTATTTCTACTGTTACCAAGTCCCAGGCAGCATGGAGACTTTTCCTTCTGCTACACTCACAGGCAGGACAGCTAAACAGCAGCTAACAGATAACTAAAGAGCAGCTGGATTTCTACAACTCTTCCTCATCGCCTTCACTTCATTGAAAGCAGTATCTGTTTTCCAATTGAAGACTGGTGGTCAAAGCATCTGAATGGGACTCTGGAAACCTGGGTTTTAAAACCCCATACAGGGTGTTACCTACTGTATCTAAGCCCCTGCTCTTATCTGCTAGTTTCAAGTCTTCTGAAGCATGAATTATTGTCTACTGTAGGTTTCCAGAATGGGATCCTGATCTTATGTGGGGCAATTACCAGTTACGGTAACTTGCATTGTATAGATGGTACAGAGATAGGGCTGGCCTACCTATGCTGGGGATGAAGAGGATGTGTCTGTGGACAAAAGGCTGGAGAATCTAGTATGTATTTATCTTATGCAAACACAAAAAGACTGTTATTGTCTGTTACCTCTGGATGAGTTGTTTGAAAAGACTGTATGTTCGGTCCTGCAGAACTTGTTTATTTTTTGTGATGGGATCAGGGTCGTAGGTAAACTTCTGTTCCAGTTCCTCAAGCTTTTTGAGCTGCTGACGAACTTGCTGCAGACTTTCAGCAACAACAGTGAACCTACAATTACAGAGTCTTATTACTTTTAACATGTTTTTGTATTGTAATAATGCTGAGACACCAGCCAGGTGACTGTCCCTAAGGACTAGACAGTGCACAGAGAACAATTCTTGCTCATTGGAAATGTGGTGAGGTAACAAAATTAATGAAATGTAGTTATGCTGTGACAGAGTGAAAATGCCTAATATAAATAATCAGTATATTTCACAGATCTGGTGCTCCTTCATAACACTTCAAGTTCCTGTCCAATGCAGCCCTTGACCAGGGACTTACCAGTTCTGCAGCTGGTCAAGACAGGCATTGGGTGGGCCACCAATGCATGCAGTCTGTTGTCTGTGCTTCCACTCCACCAGCTCCTCATTAATAAGAGCACTCTGTGTGTGCTCTGTGGTGTTCAGCAGCTGTACTATTTTGTTCACCACTTCCTATAGAGAACATTAAATTAAAATACTTCATACAGGAAAACTAAGTACTCTTTTGGCTAATGCTATCTGTCTTGCAAAACTTTGCAAGGACCTCAAAGTAATAGTTTCTGTCAACAGAGGATGTTTTCTAAAAGACCTGCTTCTTTTTAGCTGGAGTAATTGCTAAACTAAGTGGAGAAACAATGCATGTTCAGTATTGTTAAATCCTGAAGAGCTGTTGTCTCACATACACGTATGTCCCAAGTGTGTATCTGAGATCACTGTCTGCTTGCTGTAGACTTGAGTGCTGCAACAAGTGAGCACACTTTAATACAGTTGCAAATTTTTAAATCAGTGTTTCCTCAAGAACATGACTCTTGATATGATACTTTTCCCTCTCATTGTTCTTTCAGAAGTGGGGCAAAATCTGACAGAGTTTGATAGAGGTTGCTAAAACAGAAATCTAATTGCTTACGGAGATTCTAGATTTTCAGTCAGGATGGAAAGAATGAAATCTTAGGTAATCTGATAGTAGTAGAAAAGTTTTCATGTCAACCCAATGAAAATGAACATGTGTTAAAAATGAAGTGCTGTTGCCTTCTGAAAGAAAACTAGAGCATTACCTTTCTCTTAAGGTCAAGTGATAAGAACATCTTCTTGAGATTCATCTGTTCTTTCTTATATTCCTCCTGTGACACAGCATTGGACTCATGCTCTGTAAAATAAGTCCAAATTGTGAAGGTGAAGCTGAAGGAGTGCAACAGGTCATGCCCTTCTGAGAACAGGGAAGTATGGGTGGGGGGGAAACACTAGGGGGTAGGAGGGGACCTGCCTGGCTAATGTCAAGTGAAGTATATCTTCAAAGCTTAAGGGAGGAAACATTTACTGCCTCCTAGATTTTTTTTTAATTCTTCCTTTCTTCCTTCTGAAAGGAGAGTCTACACTTAAAGCACTAATGCAAGGAAAAGCCATTATCCCAATGAAGTAATTGAGATATGAGTTTGCCTGCTTTTTAGAGCAAGAACTTGATTTAAAATAGTTGTTGTGTAAAGATACACACAGAGCAATTTGTTCTCATACTGACTTCCAACATGAGTCATTCTTATTACTTAACAGTTACTTCTGTTGCCAAGTTGGTTCAAGGGAGGATGTTTAAAGCCTCCTGAGGGTAGCCCAGGCTGGCAGATACTACGCAGGTGCCCTAGTTACCACCTCTGCCTACTGACCTTAAGTTAAAGGTACCTCATGGAAGCACTATCTGCCATACAAAGAGCAAGATCAAGACTCGATGCTCCCCTTAATATCTTCTGAACATGTCCCCCCTTCAGTCAACTGCCAATTTGTGTTGGAAATGGAAGCCTTTTTTAGAATAAAGTAGTCAAAAAAGACAGATCTATATAATTAAACCAGCGTGGACTGCAGCTGCATGTGCTTTCCTTGGCGCACAAGGGCTGATAAAACTTGAAGCAGGCAGGCATTTGTGAAATGCAAGATGGCGAAGAGAAGCCTACACGTAACCATTTAGGTGTATGGTTGAATGGTCAGAGTCTATAGGGTTTGCTATTTGTAGTAGACAAGGGATGTAAAGGACAAAGGAATGCTGTGTTAACAGAGGCTCTTACTTGTCAGAACAGACAGATGCAGAGAATGCATTTTCAGGAGTTTAGGTTTCAGTATGAAGCAGAATTGAACGAGGGACGTTACCTGTAGTCTGGCTGCACGTTGTTAGGCTTAGTTTCCTGACATAAGATAGCAGATTTTACTCTTACAAGCCATACACAATAGCATATGTCCTTGATAAATGACTCACCTCTGTTCTGCAAGGTTTTACATTTAAAGTCATATTCATCCTGCATATCCTCTAATGTCTTGATGTCTTGTTCTACATCCTATAAAGCACAAAGAAGGTGGCCACAATTATTCAATACCGTCATGTAATGCAAGACTACTTCTGATTAGGAACTGCCTGGTACCAGCCCTTTACAGAGATGAAGTCCACTTCTGTAGCAATGCCTTTTCCTGGAACTCTCTATCGGGAAAGATCCCTAAACTTCATCACCATCTACTCACTCTCCTTCCCTCATCTCAGCTAACTAAAATTTGTTAATTATAAAATATGGAAAAGCCCTCATTGTCTAGCCATGTAAGTTCACAGACTTTAGCAGAACCTAGGCTACAGTGGAAAAACTTGGAACAGCACACAGCACTTTAAACAAACTTTCAAATTCTTAGGTATTGCTTGGAAAAAAGCTTTCTGTCATGACAGTAAGTTTACTGTTAAGACAATGAACACCTACATGCTAAATGAAAATCTATCTTCTAGTTAACAACAAATTAGTCAGTATATCATTTCTTAAGGGTTTTTTTCCTCAGTTGCTAGTACTTCAGATGGGTAAAATGGTTTTGTTGCTAAAACTTAGGCCCAAGAAATTTGATCTTGCTAAACCATTCAAATCCCAATCTGTATTATGATGCTACTGACAAATAATTACTTTCTATTTTCAGACAATCACTGGTTATAGACTTCAAAACCAAATCACTACCTTACTTTTATTTGTCATTTTAGAAAGTCTTACGTACTGAAAGCTTTTCAACATCTGTGAATCAACAAACACTACTTCAAATAGTTATATACTTACTATTACACTGTTTTTTACAGCCTTAACTTTAGCATCAAGCTCCTTCTGTTTGTCCAGCATCCCAATCACAGTGTTCTGTATGCTCCCTACTTCCATCTGAGGGAAGCAAGCAGAACAACAGAAGTCAAACCAGTGTGACACACAACAGCAAATACTTTTTTCATTAATGTAAGCTAGTGGCTTTTGTTGACAGACAACCTGGTGAAGTATGGCTTGTTCTGATAAATCATACTAAAGTTTTATATTATAAAATCGAGTTCAGGTGAATTTGCAAGAAACAAAGGAGGATTAAAAATGCCTGTTGTGTGGAGATGCTACATTTTTTTATCATTGCAATATAAAGCTATAAACATATTCTGTTTCCTCTCTGCACAAAACCATTCTTTTGTTTGCTTTATGTATCTTTAAATGTATTTCAAGAAAACAACCACCCTGAAGGCTGGACAACATCTACATCAAGTATTAGATTCATCCATACATGATACTAGGAGAAACAGGCTAAGAGCAAGAACAAGACAGGTCTGTGTACAAGAAAATGGTGTAACTTGGTATACAATTTCTTTCCTATGGGGCATTCAAGCACACTTTTAGGTATCTGTGTAGTTTCTTTGAAAGCTGACCTCCATAACATTCAGGAAACTTATTCCATGATGTCACTCAGGGAGAGCTGCAGTAATTTGAAAGACAGGATATATTTGTTCCGCACATTAACAGTACTATTGGTGTCAGAAACTTGCTGTTCCTCCAACACAGAACAGTCGGGTATGCATTGTTGCTCTGATTAATGCTTCAACTTAAGCTAAGGTCATCTAAAGTATTTATGCTGGTAAATTCTCAAAGGTCCCCTCATCACAGATTTAAGTCAGGCTATTAAGGCAATCTGGCATACTGTGACATTTGGGATTCTCCTTTGGTTTTTATGATGCTTACAATTGTGCCTGCTCTGCATTTTTATCTTCTCTGCTTTGGGAAATGAGTACCTTTACCAGAAGGCAGAGGTAGGGCATGGTGTCGTACTTAGTGCCAAGAATAAGCATAGGAGGACTTATTTCCGGTTTTGATGACACAAACATATTGTGTGCTAGAAAGGCAGTTGTGAGTGCTTTATGCCCTGTGCCAGAACAGAAACTGAACAGCTGTGCTGCAGCTACAAGGGCTCTGTCAGGGTCACACTTTTAGAGGGGCTGTTTTGGACACAGTTGCATTAGGCCCCTTGTTGAAAGCCTGTACCCAAGTGCTCTTCCCACTCTACCAACAGGCACTCAAAACTTGCCCTAAAGGGAAGTATTTCAGTATCAGAACTTAAACAGGCTTGGTTAGTCATTGCTTTATTACTGCGTAAGTGGATTACATCTAGCTATACAGTTTGCATGCCTTTCCCAACTGCAGAATTGGTTTTTATTGCAAAACAGTTCTCCTTACAAAGGAAAAACAAACAAACAAAAAACAAAACCAAAACAAAACAAAAAACCAGAAAGATGAAAAGTCAGAACAGATGAGAAAGACTATAGCTTTACCTATGGTTCAGCAGAAAGAAATGGGCTTCATTTAAAAAAAAAAAAAAAGAAATACTTGGAGATAACTTGGAAGGAGAATGATGCATTGTTTTCCCAGAGACACAGTCCAGAGAAGTATCAAGGCTCAGCTGCTTAATGCAGAGCAAATTCCGGAGTAAAATGCATAAGAAAAAAGCTAAAACCTTGCTGGAGAAATAAGGCAAGCAGTAATTACTAAATTATTAGAAAATCTGATGAGCACAGACCATACTACAGAAGCATTAAAAAAACAACATAGCTTTTACATCACTCAAGGAATAAAAACTACTTCCTAGCCATTTCTCCTCCAAATGCTTCAGTCAGCACAAACAAGCCACACTGTCCAGCTGGTACATATGAGTATTCACTCTTCTGTCTTTAAGAAACATATTGTTGGGCAGAGAGAGGACAGCCCGTTTCCTCTTTCAGTCTTCTTTCACTCCCTCTGTCCCAAATACAGGGAAGGGTAGATACACTGCGGTAGACATTCTAAGACTGTTACCTGATTTGACAACTGGGCACTGTTCAGTATTTTCCTCTCTTCTTTCAGACAGTTGTAGATGATCATTGCCATGTGTATTGGGTCTTCTTGGAAGTTATCCTGGCATTAGAGACAGTCTGTTAAAGTTCATACTCGTAATTTCTTGCCCTTCAGTAAATGCATTGGCAAAAAGATTAGCAGATGATTGTGGCACATGTTGGTCATAGCATGCTCTAAAGCTACGGGGAGCATAACAGCTGCAGCCTTCTCCAAGAATAAGTTTCTATTTTAGTTCATTAGTGGACAAGGAGATGGGACCCAGCACAGAACAATGGGAAAAGGCTGGAGACGTTACTGGTGGAAGTGAGGTGCTACCCTATGGTCCTAAAGAGAGCTCATCTCTTGAGAGCCACCCTCCTACACCTTTGAAGTATAGCTGCTGGTTTTGAAGGGCTGTTGTTCTAGTTTGACAGGTACAGCTCTTGCTCAGTGATGTAAAGGAGATATGTTGGCTGCCATTTATGAACACACAGTCAAGGCTGGATACAAATTCAACCTTAACTGTTTAAATGTGTGCAAAGTTGAAACATACTCTGGATTGAGTACTGCCCTGCTTCGCCCAGGATGGTGCTGCCCTGGGGGGTTGCTGAGCTGCACCAGCCTTCTTGACTTATCTCCATTGCTGATCTATAGTTACTATCAGGTAAGTACAGCCTGGTCATATTCTCATCTCCTGAGAAAACAGTCCCCTAGTCACCAACTTGTGGTGAGAAGCTAGACATAAGGGAAATAGGCTGTGGTGAAGGGGACTCTATGGAAGATCCTCTGGCACAGAGCCCTACAAAGGGGAGAGGAGGACTGAACAACAAAAGTAATTAAGTACACTAAGGATATGTTCTGCACTGCCACTCACTGCCTGTTGCTTTTCTTTGTCAGTATGATGCACTGAAATGCTGCCTAATGACAAGTCCTTTGCTATTAACTGTAGTTCTGCAGTTCCATGAGAAGCATTTCTTCCCCCATGTTTCTTCTGCATCAGAAGCTTATTAGGACACTGAGGAAACTGGCTGAGGAACGTGGTGGGGTAACTGAAGCTACATTGGAGTAAGAGCTCCAAACACACAAACGCTTTACAGATCACAACTTTATTTTTCCTAGAGTTCTCAAACTGTAACTGTACTGGTAATGAAACTAACTTTATAACTGTAGCCAATTAAACAAAAAATGGAGCAACATTGAATTCTGGCTTTTAAATCAGGATTCTCACACATTCTCTGCAAAAATCCCTGGTGTGAGGGTAATTTGTTTAGAGGCATCTAATTGCACTACTGAAGCAATTCAACCAAATGTATAGGCATACACCCCAGGCATACCTGAAGATTACGTTTGCTTTTCCTTATGTTGTGTTGCAGCAAAAAGTTGTTTTCTATCAAGAATCTACTAAACTGATCATCAAGCTGTGACAGCAGGTCATGGAATAACACCGTAGCAAAAGACACGTTGTTGGCTGCATGTTCCCTAGAATAATTTAAGGCGTGCTTGTGTTAAATACACTTTCAATACAGCATTCAAGAAATGCATACAGGAGTACTTTTAGTCCCCAACTCCAGTTGTAGTATATGAAAGCAATAAGAATTACCTTCAAACATAGACAAGTTCATCTGCTCAACTTTGTTTTCACTTTCCTTGATACAGAAGTGTTTTCTCTGCATTATTCTTGCCACATTCTGTGCAACTTCATTTACTCATTCCATGCACACCAAGAAGCTAGAAGTCAACCTGATACATGTGCATGTTGTACCACTCTTCTAACTGAAGATGCTCTACTGAAATCTTGGCAAAAGTTCAAAGTCTATGAACAGTGAGAGACTGAGCTGCCAAGGTAGTAACTGATTGGTCTTAAAACAGCCACTTTGGTTACAGACCACCCAAGGGAAATAAAAGATAGCACACTTGTTACTCTAGGTGTCAGGCCCCTCTAGAAAGCCCTGAAGGGTAGGAGCACAGGCTATAGCACCCTCACAGCTACTGAACTGTCTTACCAGCAAAGGTTCACCTAGCAGCTTGCTTACCTAGTATACTTTTGGTGTGTGTAAAACATCACTTATCCCACAACCTGAAGGCAAATTTCTATGCTTACCAATCCTGGTTTTCCAGCCACTGTGCCAGGTACTGCCTGATTTCCATAGGAAAACTGTCATCGTATAGCTGGTGAACTTGCTCTAAAAACTTGGAATCAAGTTGCTGTAGCTGATACCACTGAGTCATCCTGAGGAGAGGGGAAAAAAAAATTAGTTGGACTGAACTGGTAAAATGGAACTCATTTAAAGTTTTCATGAACAATGGCAAAAGTGAAGGATTAGGAAGGGAAAGTGTTTCCAGCAAACAAAACCTCTTCATTTCAGCTATAACAATTTTAGAAGGCTAATCACTAAAACTGAATACAATTTCTGTGCTTGTTTTAATTTAAAAAAATAAAATTGCAAGTTAAGTGTGCTATGGCATGGAAAATAACTCAAAGCTGTTATCACCCTTCCCTATGAGAACTTGCATATTTTTTTCCTTTGAACCCCTTTTCACAGCATTTAGGCTACTGGTAGTGTTACTGCTGTCTTGCTTAGCAGGGACATAGGAATGAGGATCTGGGTGTCTGATACCTGTACTCTGCAGGACTGATATCCTGTACGTGGATTTTCACCTCTTGTTGGTGCAGATATACTCTGTCACTACGAGGTGGAAAAAGTGCGAGTGGAAAATCAAAGAAATGTCTAGGGGCCCACATTCAGGTGCTGTTTGTGTCCTTACTTACCTGCTCTGAAAGTGGACTAGATCTCAAGTCACTTTAAATGGAGAAGTATTGGAGAGCTGTGTTTTTTTTTTTTCCTACTATGTGCTTTAGTTCCCATGATCAAATTTTTGGGCTAAATTATCACTGCAGCAGACACTTGCTACTTAAAATGAACTAATAAGACTGTGAGAAGGCCAACTGTACAAGAACAGTTCTATGACAGAGTGGTGATATGGTAACTGGTCTGCAGCCAGGGACCATCTCCTCACTGGGCTGCAGGTCAGTGTCTTGTAGCAGTAATGGCATGTACAGATATGTTTGAGGAACAGACCAGGCTCAGAACACAGATGGTGAGATACAAGTCCACTCGCATTTGCAACTTTTAAAACCTATCCAAGGAATACGACAGTACTGGGGTGAAGGACTATACATGGCTTCCTGCCAAATACACTAGTGTTTGTATGCCAGTTCCCTTAGCTGCTCTGTCAGAAGCTATGTGTGAGAAGTGAAGAAGAGTTAAAAATGCAATTATGTTTAAAGTTGAGGGCTTTGAGGATTTTGATGTGCATGGGATGCAGATTACAGGAAAACAGCATTTGAGTATGCTGTAAGGGTACCAAGGCAAACAGTTAAACATGATGTTGGTGAGGAAAGCTGGAAGAATTTGTCTCAATGCATGAAGTTAAGTCTCTCTGTTTTTTCCCTAGTGCTTACATGAAGGCATACTCTAATCTTTCTGTGTCTTAAACTAGACCGGGAAAGGATGTAGGAGTGGTGGCAGAGAACCATCTGAAGGGCCGGGTACAGAGCAATATGATAATGCAGCAAATGCTGTCCTTGGGGATGCATGCAGGGAAATACTGAAAAAGTGGAAAGCCAGCTAAAGTCGTTACAGGCATTAGAGACCAATACTGCGATACAGGGCTCAGCCTGCCATTGGCAAACTGACGAGCGAGGTGCTGCAGGATGGAAAACCCGTTTTGCTGTTCTACCTGCCCTTGGGTGAGAGCAAGGGCGTCGCAGTCCAGATGTGTCCGGAGAAAAGAGGCGCTGCCAGAAGCCCCTAAGGAGGTGGTTGGTTTGCAACGGAGCGGGTCTCCAACCCCCGTGCTCGAGGGTGCCTTCCACAGCTAAGCTGAGCTTCTTCCTGGCTGCGCTCGACCCTGCCGCCTCCTAACAATCCCGTTCTTCACGTCACTGCCGGGTCGCCGCCGCCGCACCACGCGACGGCAACTCGGGTGCGAAGCACGGGGGACAGCCGGCTCCGCTGCCTGTGACCCCGCACGCCGCCTGCCCTCCCCCCACCCGCCCGCCAGCCCGCCGCGGCGGCGGCTCAACGGGTCCGCGGGGCGGACAGCGCTCCGCCGCGTCCCCCCGCCGAGGGCGGACGGCAGCCCTGCCAGCCCCGGCCCGCCCCCACCCGCACTTACTCGCTGTAGGACAAGGCTACGCTCCGACTCCGCGCCGCGACCCTCGCTTGTCGCCGAGAAATACCTCCAGGGCCGCGTAGTGGGGGCTGGCCGTAGGGCCAATCAGAGCCCAGCCCCCGCGGCCTCGGCCAATGGGCGTGCGGTGGCGACGGGCTTGCCCCGCCCACAGCCCTTGTCCCTTCCGCGTGGGGGTGGCAGGGTGTTCCCGCCGCGGTGCTCCCTCCCGCCGCCTGCCGCGAGGGCCTCCAGGGGGTCGCGGCCCGCGGGGCTGGCGGGCAGAGGCACCTCGCGTATATCGTAGAGGGAGGCTGCACCTGCTAAGGAAAGGCTGTCCGGCTCTGCTGGCTGAGGCGGAGGCAGGGGCTAGGCCTCCGTTTCTGCCGGCTTCTGGCGCTGCCAGGCGGTGTGGGGAGAAGGGCAGCGTTAGGAGTCCGGAAAGGCTCGAGAGAACGGGCAGCTGCCGAGGAGGAGGGAAAACGCTTAAGAAGTACGGCTTGTGAGCAGATGGTACAGGTGAAAGGAAGGCTGGGGCTGGTGCCCGGCAGTCGGGTGATGCGGTTCCGCTGTCCCCCGCAGGAAGCCGGGTGACCCTCTCAGGACTGGAGACCGTTAGGATATGGCTCCCGGTGCCCCAGGAGAGTGAAGCTCAGCGGACGGCAAGCTAGCCAGCGGGGCTGGTCTGAGGAAGCGAGGGGTTCAGTCGCTCCCCACTGCCCTGAGGTGCAGTTACGGCTCCCAGCGCTGTGGGGGCCGTGCCCCCCCCCCCCCCCCCCCCCGGCTCCCCCGAAGCCAGCTGCCGCCCCCGCCCTCCCCTCTCGGGTCAGGCCCTGGGGGCCTTCCCCGGCGAGTGGCCTAGCCCCGCCGCCGACGCGACCCCCGCCCGCCTCAGGGGGCCCGCCGCGCCGGCCGGCCAGCCGCAGTGCGCAGGCGCGGCGGGAGGGGGAGCGCCGAGCCGCGAACAGCCGCAGCACGTGACTTCGGGGAAAGGCGGCGGGGAACGAGAAAGGGCCGGCTGAGGGGAAGACGAAAGCGAAAGCTGCGGCGGGACCCGCCCCCGCCCTCCCCCGGGCTGGCCCAACGGCCGCCGCAGCGTCCTGTCTCTGCCAGCGGAGCAGCCGGCCTCAGCGGCGAGGGGGGGGCGGCTGGGGCCCGGCTGTCGGCCCCTGGCGTGGCGGAGTCTGGCCCGGCTCTCCCTGCCTGGGCGGGTTTCCCTCACCGTCACGGTTTATCGGGGTTGAAAGCACTGGAGGTTAGAAGTAGGCCTGAGCTGTAAGCAATAGGAAGCGACCTGCTCCTCGCCTTTGCAGTAAGAAAATCTGCCGGTTTTCAGGTCCTGTTGGTGAAGCGCTGAGCCGGCGTAGTGTCGGACTGGCCCTGGGCGGCTACAGCTGGGGCAGCGGCCTGTGCGGGTGGCCGTTCTCTCAGCCGGCCGTGCTGCGTGGGAGCAAAGCGGGCGTGCAAGTGCAACGAAGGGTGGTACAAACACAGTCGCGATTGTTAGTTTATGAACTGTAACCCAGATTCCCATCCAAGTCACAGAAACTTCCAAGAATGTTTATAAACCCCAGGCAGCTGAGTGTTTCAATAATTGCTGGTGTTTTGTTAGTTGAGGAAATTTCTTCCCAGGGAGTATCTCTTGATAAAGAAGTTTTCTTTCATGTCACCTTTCTTGCAACAGTCTTATTTGCTAAGGACACTGTTACTGCTACTTGGACACATGCGGTCTTGTTTTCTCTTGCCTCACGTATGAAGTATTAACAAAGACCAGAAGAATGAATGTCCAGGTTTTGGTGCAGGTCCCCAAGATACCTGGATCCTTTATGGTATCCTTTGTATCCCCTTTTCTCATATAAAGGAGACAATTCTTAGCCCATGGGAGAAACAAGTAAATAGGAAGTCTGTTTAGTAGACTTTGTGGTATGAAATGCTACCAAGTAGTGGGTATCAATGTGGCTATAAATAAAAGCTATAGTAGAAGGTAACTGACAGTTTTTACATTTGTTTAGTTAGAATCATTACAGCGATGCAGCAAGACCTGAAGTGCAGAAAAATTAGACTTTTTTTTTTTTTTTGCTGTTATTTTTGACTTTGCTGCTGCAAAACAGTGAAAGTATAAGCACAGTTAGTAAAAGTACTTAAAAGCAGATGTTTCATTTCTTCTGGCAGTATCCAAGGCATCCTTTTCAGCGTGTTTTTCTCTTCTCCCTTCTCCCCTAGTCATTAGAGAACCCTATTGTTCATAGTGGCATAAGGATAAAATTCACACTTTTTTAATTGAAGGAGGCTTAGGCTGTATACATTTGTCTTATAGAAAATGACTAATAACTCTAGTGTTCCTGTAAAGCAGTGAACTGATTTGAAGTAATATGCCTTTTAATTAAATGTTAAACCTACCCCTTGCAAAATCATAGAAACTGTAATGCCAAAACCTGATACAAAACAATGCTATTCAGTAACATAAAATATATTGTGCTCAAGTCGAGACTTGAGAATCTTACAGTGGCATTGCACAGGGAGCAGGGAGGAAAGAGAGAGAAGACTGATTCACATGCCATGTCTGGATCTTTTTTACAGTACTTCTCTTGAGGGTTAGGTGGTCAAAAGCATAGGGTACCCCCCATTTTGTTTGTATTTAGATCGTGAGAACAGGTTAGAATGAAAAGGTATACAATAGCTGATGTGAGGCGAAGTTACGTTTGCTGCTTTAGAAGTCTGTGTTACTGCTTGTAGCTCAGACTTGAGATTAACAAAAAGAAGGCAAGACTATTTTTGTTGGAAAAAAAATTCCACAGAAGTCCAGGTATTCAATTTAAGCCAAAATCTGTTTTTATTTGTACTGGTTGTATAAATTACAGATGTTACCAAACTACATACACAATTGCTCTTGTTGTTTTGGAAAATTATATATATATATGATGCTTTCTGAAAGAAAATTACTACTTATCTGCAGCTTGCTTTAAATCACTCAGATTAATGAACAGAGATGTGTTTGTTCTTTTAAAATCTACTCCTGTGTATCACAGAAATATCTCATTACTGTTTCCATTTACCTGCTTTCAACTAACATCAATAGTATGGGTGAGAGGAGTGAGTAAAAATGGAGAAATGAAAGTAAAATCCAAGTCTCACTGATTCAAGGAGATTATGTTTTCATTCCGGATGTCTAATTTGTATCTACTCAAGAAGACTCTAAGGTGCAAATGCTCAAGTGTTTGTATGTATTTTTAAGAACTTTGCATGCATTAGCCATGTATTCTGCAGACAAGAATTAAATCTTGAATGAGCCTGCATATGTGAAATACAGTGGCCTTGGAATTGCTTGTTTATTATTCTATTAGCAGAGGTTTTAGGGATAATATTGGGGAGGAAAAACCCCAACAACAAAATGAACTAACCCAAACCCAGCACTAAATGGTGCCTGAAAGGAAAAAAAAAAAAAAAATTTAAAAAGGCAATTTATCATTTATACAAAACCTAGTTATTCTGCTTAAATGAGTCTCTGACAGGCATGTAGCAGAAATTGCCCAGTGGTCAGCAAATGCTGCAGCTCTTCAGTAACTATTTTCAAAAACTGCACTTCCCAGCCTGTTTACCAGATATATCCAAACTCTGTCAGATCAGGATTTTTTCTTTGTAGACTTTCTGTGTATCTGAGTGTTTCATGCACAAATAGATTTACTTAGGCAACTACTTTGTGAGAGGAGTAAGTTTTACTAACCCTCTCTTCCAGTGGCAAAATGAAGGCAGCTTTTTTGACACCACAAGTCTTGTGCCTATTTCCTTTTTGGAACTCCTGTCTTTTCCCAGCCTTGGCTGCCTTCCACAACTTCTGCTGTGGTGGCAGATAAAAATCTATGCTGAAGGTAGTTCATCTTCGGGGGGAAAAAAGCAAACCCTGGCCACCTACGGGACATTCGAACTCAGGGGGATGAGAATCTTTGCTTTAATATAGAAGCTAAACCAGTGGTATATAAGATAGTTATTAAAAATAAACTATTTAACATTATAATCCTAATATATGTCTATCTATCTATCTATCTTATAATTTCCCCAAACACATGAATGTCTTTAGTTATCCTTATATGCTGTTTTCAGAAGCAAAACATTTTGTTCTTATACTCTCATATTTACAGCAATTCTATAGACATTAATTCTGCAAGTAAAATTTATCTCTGTTGGAACCCCCTGAAGTCAAATGACCTCCAAGTCAGAAAGGATTCAGCCTTTTGTCAGTGAGGACAGCAATTCTGACTTGCAGGCGACTACTTGTAATCCCTAGGGGAAAGATTCCTGGTTTACATCGTATTGATAACAGAAGGAGGCCCAAGAATAACATCATAATGGCTTCTGGGAAATGCTGATTTACAAAGATGACAAAAAAAAATAAATATTACTGCATCTTTAACCAATGTTCACATGATTACTAATTTTTCTGGTATGTAAACTTCAGTCAGTTGAGTAAGGAGAACTCAGCTAGAAGAAAAGAAGGAAAAGATTAGTCTCATGGCAGTTAGCGCGTTTCACTCAAAAATAACTGCAGATGAAACCTCCTCTGGCTCAAGGTAGCTGCAGTGTCATTTTGACAATCTAATCCAAACTGGTAAGGATCTGAGGATCTCGTTTCTAGTTCTTCGCAAAATATAGGCATGCTTATTAGGAAATACTGTGTGGGAAACAGCTGCAATGAAAATGGTATATATTTTTATATAAACTTCTGTGGTTCTTGCAGCCTATGGGTATGTATAAGCAAGGCTCTTACTGGAGTCTTGTTTTCCCAGTGGGTAGGGGAATCTGGAGAGGGGGCCGATAGAAGGGAATTCAACAAAACTGCAGAAAGTATATCTTGCTGAGACTGAGTTACTGAGTTGTAGGGTACTTTGTCCTGCTGCAGATTTCACTCTTGTTCTCTGCATGTCACACAGTGCTTTTTTTTTTTTTTTTTATTGGCATCTCATGGAGAAAAAGTATTGCTTTAATAATGCAGATTGTCTGCTTGCTGTACTTGGCCAGCTCTTCACCAGGGTAGATTGTCGTGTGAATTTGGGATGATAAAAAACCTCCACATTTTCCTCGCTTCCATCTGGCAAGTTAAATAGAATGGAAGAAGGAAGTAAT
The DNA here is from genome assembly GCF_034619465.1 of Leptosomus discolor. Taxonomy (NCBI): domain Eukaryota; kingdom Metazoa; phylum Chordata; class Aves; order Leptosomiformes; family Leptosomidae; genus Leptosomus; species Leptosomus discolor. The sequence continues at coordinate 34,617,733 of NC_141395.1, read as the reverse complement.
TCTTTAAAAATCTTCCCAAACTATTTTTTCCCCAATTTCTAGCAGAACTTGAAAACACTTCTAGTAAGAGCCTCCAGAAATTCACCTACCATCTAGCAGCAGCGAACCACTTCTCTAATACACTTAAAAACCACAACATGCTTGTATTTGACTCTCCCAATTCATCACCAGCACGTTCGTTGTGTGTGGCTGTGACTGCAAAAGATGGCGATGGTCACAGCTTGTTTGGAAGCTCCTAACAGAGCTGGTTTGAGAATTACTATGCATGCTAAAAGAAGCAAAAAACGTTTGGAGCCTGATGATAAGCAAAAGTGAAGCCAACTACTCTTTTTACTGCCAGAACTCTGGGAAATGTAAATGCATATGTTGTTCAGAAGTGCAGTTGAGAAGGTCAGGACTGCTTTTATATGTATAAACCAAACAACAAATGAGAAGGGACGTGTCTCAGATTGGGTGTGGTAGGTTTAAATGCAGAATTTTCATTCAGGCTAGTATTTCAATTTTAGTTGAAGAAGTAGTTCATCATGAGCGCTATCAGAGAAAAAGGCGAGGAAGCAAAAAAAGATATTTTGCTCTTGAACAAATCTTCGGCTTGGTGTATATTAAAGAACTCCTCTCTTTGCATATAAAGTTTAACTGTGCTTCCAATCATTGACAGTCAGGATTCTGGTTTAGTTTTGTTTTGTTTGTGAGTGAGGAGGAGTGTTTGCAGGGAGGCATTTGAAGGGGAGATGACAGGCTTTTAAATAGATAACCATCTTAAGATAATAAATCATTGAACATTCAGAAAATTAAGAGCTAGTATTAAAAGGAGGTTTTCTTTTAAATCTCTGAAACCCAAACCACTGCCACGTTTCCTGGTAGAAATCTGCTGGACAAATCCTCAGAGGGTATACATCACTGCTCCAAGTACTATAAGCCACAAGGATTCAGAACACTATTTCTAGTCAATAAGCAAAAGAGGAAAATATTTTTAATAGGATATTGGTACAGTATTTTCCCAGTCTTTCTATATACTTAGTGAATGTTAGTTTTATTTGCTAAAAATGTTTTAGTTGACTTTTAATTTCTCACTTTGGTACCCCATGTATAAAATTGCAGCATGGAAAAGTTGTGCAAGTTTGCTGAAATGGAAATTGTTATGTTCCTTGTGCAGCTTCCCTGAGCAAGTCAAGTCCTTTTTGCTCTCTACAGAATTAGTGTAATCATTATGTATTTGTCAGTGTAAAGGCTTTGTTCGTGCAAGAACTCTGGGATCTTTGAATTATGACATTCATGGTTCATTGGCCAGTGTGTCAGACAATTTTATATAACACAGTGCTTCCAAGTATGCTTGCAGCATCCTGTCCCATTTAGAATAGGAAATGCCTGCACTATCATTTCAGAATGTAATACAGCAAGTAATGAAAGAGCTCTAATTTTTTTATAATTGTACAAGCAGCATTTTTATAACCAGCTTCATACACATCCCACTTGGTTAGTATTAAGTTATGAATGGAAAAGTTTACGACATACGGCAGTTTCAATCACTGTGGGACTCAGGTGTTCTCTCAACACAGCATAAACGCTTGGAGACATTGGAAGAAGATCTGATGGAGAATGTGGATCTGTAGAATCATTTAAGCTTAAAAAAAAAGAAAAATTAAAAAACAAAACAAAAACCCACAAAAGTAATCTTAAAAGCAAGCTAAATCCCTCTAAATTCATGCATAGCAGTGGAATATGGTGAATCTTACTAAGTTAGTTAAGCCTGTACTCGGGCTTGCTGGTAGCCTTGTAAGCATTGGTATACATTTAAAAATGTAGGAGATTAGGAGCGAGGGAAGAGAGAGGATGAACCTGACTCTCTAATATGAGCGGCTGGAGAGCAAAAGATGACGGTGAAAGATAAGTAGATCAGAGTACCGCAAAGTCTGCATTTGATTTTTACAAATGTTTTGCCACATGGATGGGAAAAGTGCTGTAGAAGTGAGGGTCTTTACTTCCCTCTCTTGTCTTTAGTAGTCCTTGGCGACATAAAAACATGCAATGTGTTGCTATCCCAAACTATTTGAATGGGTGAAGGAGGCAGAAAAATTTGAAACAGTATGTAAATTTAATAAAAATAACATTTGAAGTGTAATACATCTATAAGGATACTCACATTTTGGAGACTGGGATAAATACAGAAGGAACGTAACCTTTGCCTCCTCCATCTGAGGGCTTTGAGACTAAAAATAAATATTAGAGAAATTAAATATTGCTTAGTAATTTTATTATTTATTTGAAATTTATTATCTGCTTTAAGTGCTGCAGACCATAATATATTTTAAAAAAGAAATGTCCCTGTTTATGCTTAAATAACCAGCCATAAAAATGAGGGGAATTCCTGAGATTAGTCTTTGAGTTCAGGTCTTAGTCACATAACTGACTGTGCTTCCTTGATATGAATCACTATCTCAGAATACAACAACAGATGAAAGAGATCTCTTTAGAGCTTCAAAAGCAAATATACTCTAACTCCACAAGCTTAGTACTTCTGACCCTCTAGACTTCAGTTCTGCAAATGCTTGCATGGAGCTCTATCTCTACAGATACAACTTCAACAGTGTCTTTTGCATGAAATTAAGTATATACATACATTTTTAGAGGACTGGAGCGTTAAGCAAAGTCCACTGAATTAAAATGCAAAGGAAAAACATTTGTAGGCTCCCAATATTTTTGAGTAGTGTAGGAATTTGAATGCAAATGGAATTGTAACGTTTTATACTGAAAGTCCAGAAGAATGTGTATTTATTAAATAAATCGAGGCTTTGAGGGCTTTTTTGAGAGAGAGTGAGTTTGATCTAAAAATGGCCTGACTTGTAACTTGGACAAGAAAGAGTATGGGCCTTGAAGGTATTAGGAGCCATTCTTGTCTAGCCTTTTTGTATTTTCCAGTGCAGTTGCCAGGGGGTTTTCAGGAACGTTGTCTGCTGTAACAACTTTGCAATCACGCAGTATGCCGGCAAGAGGCAGCGCAGATAAGTGACCTTTGTTACAGGTTTCCACCGAATGAAATGAAATAAAGCAGGTCTTCCAAGCTGTTTGGAAAATACAGAATATCCTTGAAATTAAAGAGAGAGCATGCTTCAGTGTAACACAATTACGATGTGGATAAGCAGGATGACTTTTCAGTTTCATCTCCTTTGAACATCCAAGCACTGAATTTTGTAATGCATCAGTCGGGAAAAAAAATCCTATTTTTTGACTCTTTCTACCCTAAGTTCTGTTTCTTAGCTTCTTTTAAGTATTATCATAACCTCTAATGTAACCTGTTGAGACCAGGGATATGTTTGCAAAATGAAGCTGTCTAAAGGGTAGACATGTGTTAAAACGGTTCTCTTGAAGATGCCGATTAAAGGTGGCATCTTAATCTGTTCTCTTTGTCCTCTCCCCACGTTCCTCAAATTGCCCCTTGACTTCGCAGCTGCTTTGCAGAAAGCATAAATAAAGAAATGGAGCCCAACCTTCATTTGGCTGACAGCTGTAGTGTTTGCCAAAGGCCTTATCTTTGGGAATGTCTGGATACAGATACTTCAGAGGGTTTTCAGGAACGTTGTCTGCCATAATAACTTTGTAATCGCGCAGTATGTCGGCAAAAGGCAGTGCAGATAAGCGACCTTTGTTATAGGGTTCCACCGAATGAAAGGTTATGTCTCCTGTAAAAATACAAAGGCACCATAACCACTGATAACTGGTAGGTCAGCACCTGCAGCTGGAATGTATTTTTGCCTTTGTTTTGCAGTTTACACTGGTGTGGGTTTTGCCAGTTCATACCACCGTATGAACATGTGGAAAGAAATTTAAAGCCTGCAGTAAGTCAGTACACCTCCTAATGAGCTTATATAGTTAATATAACAAAACGAGAGGTAGACTTTCTTGATTTGTGTTTCAGTAAATATGATACTTGTATATTGCGCAAAACCATACATGAATTTTACTTTCAAACCAAAGAAACTGTGGCTCCTGTATTACAGGTGTATTGCAGAGTTTGAGGTTTATGTTACTTTTTTTTTTTTTAAATTATACTTACCATTTTCTAACTGATCCACCCAAGTAAAGGTAATTCCACCCAGATTGCTTTCACTAAACCTTAATAAAAATGTTCCTGGTGTCTTGTCTTTGAGCAAAATTCGTTCCTTCTCTTTGCTTACAAATCCCATTACGTACCTGAAATGTAACAGGAAATCATGGGTTTATTTTTTGGAGAAAAATACAGACTTCGATCTGTGCAATGCATCTGGCCAAACTTTATATAGGTGTTCATAAGTCTGGTTACAAAAGCTTTATAAAGTCTTGTAACTACGACAAAAGCTTCACGAGATTTACGTGTGAAGTGTGGCATTGAGCTCAAAGTACTACGAAGCATGATGAAATTTATCCCAGAACTTGACTGTACACAGACAGAACTGATAAATAAATCTAAACCTGCATGTCTAAGAGATTCAATGGTGTTCCCTTTTGGCAAAAAATTTCAAAAGTTATAAATGGGAAGAGGGAGACAAGTATTAAACTCTGCAAATCCTCTTCTGCATAGCTAAAACTGAGATTAGTAAAGAAAAAAGACAAACCAGACAGAGATCAGTATACAGCAGTTTCCTTGTTGCTCACCCATCAATCCAAAGAGGAAGAATGTGTTTTTTAATTAAGTCCAGGATGGCTTCAAGCCAAACCCAAAAGGTAAAAGACTTCCCAGGCAAATGTTCCTAATGGTTAAAAACCACAACAAAACAGAAAACACAAACAGAAACAAAACACACAAGAAGAGAATTGTGAAAGTGTTGTTACCCAACATCCAGATGACATGGCTATCTCAGTTTCTTAAAAATAATCTAGTTCAAGTGAGAATGACAAACTTGAACTGCTGTTTTGAGTAACATGTCTCTCTCAGCCTGACATAAACCCAATTGATTTTTAAGATATGCATTGGAAGCACGTCGTTTTCAAGTAAAAAAGAAAAATAAACCACATTCATTTTTTTTCTTCCTGGATATGAAATTGCATTTTGAGAGAAATGATGAGAAAGTTGAACTGCCTTTCAAGATTCTGTACTTGTTTAAATAATGTAGTTAATATGAATAAAATGGGTTTACCCTTCTTTCCCAGTAACTTGCCTGTTCCTCATCAGCGTTACTGAATGTATCAACTGACTTGAAATAATTTAGGTCATAACTGAGCAGATTAAAAAATTACTGTCTGCTTTATGACAAATGCATTGTACGCTTTGATAGCACAATCTATTATCACTTACAGAAATATATAGGGCACACTATAATGGCTGTTTGTGATCTCTGTAGCAATGTAACTAAGTAGATCTCTTAGCCCAAGCTTTAAACTTCTGGAAATATTATTTTCCTAGTTAAATTTTTACAATGAATGTGATTGTGCTGGGCTACAAGTCCCACACATGGCAAGTGGGAATCTTACCAGTGGCATCAGAGAGACAGTTAGGCACGCATGTGGGTGTTAAGAGAAAGAAGAGTCTAGTTTTACTTTTGGAACTGTACCTTGCAGAACTTTGCCCAGGATAGCTGATAATCGTTGTAACTGACTTGTTGTCCTGAGGGGCGGGGGGGAAACAAAACAAAAACAAACAACCCAAACGGTAAGACTATTTTTCTGAAGTTTTGAAATAGATGTAGCTTGATGTCTGTACAGTTGGGGGGGGTGGGGGAAAAGTACAGTATATGCAGACTTGGAGAGCGATTGAGAGGGGCATGTTAAGGGGCTGTAGATCAGTTTTTCTGTATCCTTTTGAAGCAGACGACAATGGTAGTTTTGAGAATATTTGCCTAAAGTAGCCTGGGACCTTTTCTGCAACGCTCTGTGCTCAGTTTCGGTTTTTAGCTCAAGTATTACCTCTCTTGGCCTTCACTGTATCTTGAGCTTCCATATTTTAAGACAATCTGGTTTTAATTTCTTACGATTCTGGCTGATTTACAATGGCCCCTCTCAACTCTACTACCTCCACTAAGCAAGAAATCTCCAGGGAACCATCAGAAAGGCAAGCCAGTCTTTGCATCCCAGCTTTGAAAGCAATAAAATTAAAGATTTCCCCCAGTCTTTTGACAAATGCTTCTGTTCTTGCCCCAACAGTAAAGGTATCATTACAGCCTCAGCTTAGAGCTTCTTACAGCTCACAGTAGATCTTATAATTGTTTCTTCTCCAGAAACAGATAAAGCTTTCTTTTCTTCTGCCAGCTTTCCCTAAGGCCTCTCCCTTCTGGGGGATGGTCAGATCAAAGTGTTCAATAGTTCATCTTGCTGAAGTCACAGGGCCTCTTTGCTATGCTGTCACTAGTGAAGGAGGGGTCCCAGAACTAACCCACAGGGACGGGTACTTAAAATGAAACAAAACCCAAGCCAAACCCCACAAGCAAGCAGAAAGACTTCCTTTTGATTTCAGATGCATGCGATAATTACTTGCTAAGTAAACAAAATAACATCACAGTTCAGTGTGACTCTGATGCCCTCTTTCTTCGGTTTAGCAGCCTGGAAGTTCAGAAGTTGAATCACTTTGTGGTAAGAATAAGCTGACGCGTGCTTTTCTTTAAAGAAAAAAAGGTTATGCGGCATATTTGAAGTCAGCTCTGGAAGTGGAGGTCATGCTTAAAGTCATTACCTGTAACTATCAAATATAAGAGCTCAAAAGCAAATAAAATCTGTATATTTCTACACACTTACCCATAAGTTTCTCTGCCAGCATGTTGAGCTGCTCAGAATTGAGTCCACGACCGACATACGATGAAAATTGCCAGCTCAGTACTTCTAAGAGCTGACTTAAAGTGGCAGCAGGGGGATTGTTGAAGAAAGACAAATTCTGCAACAGAATTAGCGCTTTGTTTAGAAAGCAACCATGAAGTACACTGCAGGCTGTAAAAGAAGGGTGCAAGTACTTGAGCAGAATCTGGAAGTGTTAAAAATGAGGTGTATGGGGGGTGTACATTGGGGCAAATATGTGCTGGCCCTCCCACCTTCAGCTACCCAGCAAGGTCCACTCAGGTGCCTGAGGAGAGTTGTAGGGGGACACTCCAAGAGAGAGTGAGTCTGTGTGTACATCTTGGATGATAAAATACCTTGCTATGCTTCTGATAGTATTGTATGTTAAGACAGCAAAAATGTGCTTAAATCCTGTCCAATAAATTCAGATACTATCACTGTAATACATCTGGTGCATGGAAATCATACACCATTACAAACACATACAGTGATATGTTGTTGAATTGTTTGGCTCATCTTAGTTTTTAATTCGGTTTCTGGACTGTACATGTAACAAACATACCGAAAACTACGCAAAAACTCTTTGGAGTATCACAGAGTGATAAGGAAGTCCAGGCTGCTGGTCAGCTGGCCTGCCATCATTCTTGGGCATACTCCATGGTAAACTATCTCACCCCTTCTCTCCTTTGAACATCTCCGTGACTGCCACTAATCCTGGATTGAAAGCCTGAGAACTGCAGAAAGCACTATTCTACAATCTACAAATACAGTAACAGTGACTGAATCTAAAATATGTGCTGAGCCAGCTGGAGCCTGAGAGAATAATTCTGCTTTTGCTCATGGTTAGAGCCACTAGAAGGTGCTGCTTGACACTCATAACCTTCATAGAAAGCACCAGCTCCTATAAAATGCATGAGGGAAAGCAGCACTTAAATACATCACAGACCCACCTGTACAACTACTTTTGAATTTTACTAGTATAATTATTTTGTACCACTTACACTTCTGGTCCACATACAAAACTAGAAATTCAAACTAGAAACGTTGTGGAGAAGGGCTATCACCTTCCCTTAGTTTAAGAACTACTACTTTAGCCTACAAAAAGGAAGGCTGAGCATGCATCTGGTTTTATTTCTGGGCAGGGAACAAAAGATAAAGTGAACAGCATTGAAGTATGATGTTGATAACAGTATATGTGAAGAAAAGAAGGCCAGTTTAAGAGGGAAACACAGCGTTTTCGTAATGAATATATTTATTTGGTAACCAAATAGTAGAAGTGTGAAAACGCACAAAGTCAGTACTTGCATACTGAAGACCTACCTGAGGATCGTTGGTTGACAGATTGTACCAAATAATAGAAGCCCACGCGTTGGGTAGTTGGCTGACATTGGAAATCATCACCACAGGCAAAGAGCTGGTCTGGTGGAAAGCAAATGGGGTATGTCAGTGCTGCCGAGGAAAGTGTCAGTGCTGTGTTATGCTTTTTTTTAATCCCCTTCATCCTTCCTGAAGCGTATGCTTCTGTCCAGAATGTTCTGGTAATCTTGCATCTGCTTATGGTTACTGCTGAAGATAGCATCTAGGAGAGATGGACCTGTGGTCTGGCCCAACGTGGTTGTTATTCTGTAGGCTGTTGGAAAATGCCTTTTGTTCTTGCCCCCAAATATCTGGCTAGAATACTCACTTCCAAATTTATAGTCAATCCATACAGGCAGACCTGTGTTTCAAAGCTGATGGAGTGTAGTTCCTCGGTCACCATATGAGGGCCCTGAGGGAATAAATAGGTTATAAAACTGTGAATGCACAGTTAGCATTTAACGCTGTTTTAGTGATCCGACTGCTGAGATTTACACAACTTTGAAAGAAAACACCTATCAAATACATAAGTAGAACAGGAAAAAAAGGAAGTGAAGGAAATAACTTGTCTGTTAAACTCTGACATTAAATTAGTCCAGAAGTCTGGTGTTTTTTTTCTGACAAATCTAAAAAAAAACGCTCGACATTGTTAAAGCCATACTTTTAAACTTTAACTTTTGCTTTTAACTTTTTTTTTTTTTAAATGGAGCTTTTAAACAAAGATTTGCACACAAAGTTAACAGGTGGATTTTTTGTCTGATAAAGACTGTCTCCAACTTTTCCTAAAGTTTCTTTACTTTACAATTCCAATTTAAACAGAGATGTTAAAACTTCAAGGAGAAACAAACTAGAAACAAAACAAAAGGCCACAGCTTTAATGGCAAATAGGCCCTCATCTGGCAACACAGGTTTGTTGTGAGTCTACTTAGATGGTACTAGCTGAAGAAGCAGAGGCCTAAATTGTTAATCCAAAGTAAATCTGGTATTAAAACCCCAAGCTTTTCTTGGATGGTGGTGGTGGGAAGAAAATTTGTTTGTTACAGCTGATTAAAGTTTGTAGTACAAGTGTTTTATTTTGATTACAAACCAGCATAGCTCTGTAAAATCCAAATCTCTGCCCCTTGGGAAACAGATCTTTCGAAATATGTTTCCACCCTAGAAGTCAAAGTATAAAAATCTATTTGTCCTTTTCCAGTTGGTTTTTTTGTTGTTGTTGTTTTTATTTTCCCCCTTCCCATCACATATTTGTTTTGTCAGAATTTAAAAAAAAAAAAATAAAAAAATAAAAAAACCCAGATCAAAATGCTTCCATTTACAGAAACATTCTGCTTTCAGTCAATGTAAACCAAAACTATTCCCTGGGAAAGCGCCTCATGATCTTATCTCTCCCATGGAGCGCCTCCTCCAGGACATGTACAGGCCACTGCAACAAAAGATAACTATAAATGAGGGATTGAGATCACACGAGATCCTCAGGCATCCGAATAAATCTGCCTTGCAAAGGGAAAATCCAGCTTAGAAGCTGAAGGCTTTTACATGAAATACTCATCCATCAAACGAGCCGAAATGTTTTAATACTGGTAGAATCAATCCAGCTTAACCTGTGTTGCTGACACAAAGTTGAAAAGAGTTGGTGAAACTCCCCTTCTCCCTCCCCCCATTATGGGTTTGTAGAATCTTAAATTTTTCTCCTGGAAAAATCATCTAGGCAAAAAGCCATATCTACATAGAAGAATAAATCTCAAATGCAGAGATCTCCCACTTTTTTTTTATGAGGCAAGTCATACCTAACAACTACACTCTCAGCTTATTAAAACATCCTGTAACAAATCAGGGTTTTGAATTATTGTGGCTGCTGTTAAGAAAAAAAACAAACCTTGTTCGTGCTAATGACTTCACAGACTGTGATTTGACCAACTTAACGTCTGTTTGAGGCAACTGGTTAGCAGTGAACCATGTCACAGCTCAGCTGTCCTAATTCTCCACAGCCCTATGCTTTATATAGTTAGAAAGGCACGATGTGTGAAAGTGGGAGTAAAATGCTACCAAAGTAGAGCATGAGCATTTTTACACCCACATTTTTGCATTTTCTTGTCTTGATGGAAATGACTTTGTAAGTAGCACAGTAACTGGGAGGTGAGCCTGGAGTTTCAGTCTTGCTAATCAGGTTGCAAGTTATTCTGTTCAGAAACACTGTGTAAAGTGTGCAGAAGTATCTTCTGCTTCAGGTTTCCGGTTAAAATTCTCCATGCTGATCATACCTTTGCTTTGTACTTAAAGACGACTTGCAGTAACTTTTGTGCTTGTACAGCTACATCTATGGGCTGGGACAGGAGTGATTTTTATTAATTTTTTATTTTTTCAAAAAACGCCAATACAACTTTACCCTCAGTGCTTCTACTATGCAAAAAAGTTACGCTAGTGTGGACATACCTTAAACCAGTACAGGTTACTTCATTTCCTAGGTAAGTAGGTGGCATTCATAGAAGCATCTTAGGACTTCAGTTACCTTGGGAGACACTAATTGCTCTGGTAGCATTGTCAGAAGCCATCATTGGCTACAAGCTTCTGGCTCTTGCTTCAGTCAGACTTATCTGCAGATTTTTGCTAATAAATTAAATAGCAATGCTAAATTTATGGTGATGGTCCATGGCCACCCTAGAGTTTGTGTGTCCTTTCCCCTCCCTGCCTACTGCCTCCAGTTGCTGGATGAGGATAACCTGCCTTCTCCCCTGCCAGGGTGTTTCTCCTTTCCCCTCCTGCCAGTGATGCAGAAGGTGAAGGAATGAAGGTGGCCACTTTCTTGCCTGTGATTTTGATTTTGTCTGTGACCCCCGCGGCACTTGGGGGAATTCCGGTTTGTAGGAAGCCGGAGCCGAGAAAGAAGGAGGTAGGGTAGAGGTGTGCAGCTGGTGAGGAGCTGGGCAGGGGAAGAAGCACTGGTGGTCTGGATGCAAGTGGTGCTGGAGGAATGGCACACATGAATGGCAGGAGTGCCCTATGATACAGGTGGACGCAGCGGCACGGTGTTCTGGGTGCGGATTAGCGCCAATGTTAATACTTCTGACTTCTGTTCTCCACAAAGCAAGAATGTATGGATTTTAAGCTCCTCTGCTAGGAAGCCAGCACTTGCAGTACCTTTTCACCTGACGTGCCAGGCGGTATATGCATGTCTCTGAGATCTGGGTACTGCAAAGAACCTGCTGGTTTGTTAGGGCTGACATGTCATAGTGTCGCCACGAGAGGGGAACCTATGCCCGGATTCGGATGAGTATTGGTAAACTAAGCACGCTTCTGGTCCTGGTTGAGGCAAGCAAACTTCTTTGATGCAAATATAATTATATCCTTACTTCAGCTGTAAACTTGGCCAACAGAATATATATTTAAAGAATTAAAGAACCGTTCCTATAGGAAAAATTGTTTCAACAAAAAACTCAAAAAGCTTACTTTTTTCAAAACGTAAATGACCAAAAAGGCAGCTGTAAAGAGGAATGCATACATTCAGATTATTACTTCCTACCTTCTATTGGAACTTTTTTAATATACAAACTTAAGGCACGTAATTAAAATTTCTATGAGAAGTTCTTATTGTAGTTATACTATCATATGATAATTTGGTCCTATAGTTAGTATAATACATATTTCAAAATCTAAAACCATACCGTTCCTCCTTGATTTAAATAAAATCCAGTCTGAAATACTTGTGAGCAATCAAAAATAACATGTAAAATAAATGCACAAACCTCATTTCCTTTGCTTCCAGCACTTGATTTCATTTCTTTGGGTTGCTGTATAAAGCAAAACAATATTTATGTGCCAAAGAAACTATAGACGGAAGTACATATGAAAAAATATAATTTGTAACCATGATGTTTTTAGTATAATAAGATTTTATTTACAATACAGAAATAGGCTGTAATGAATGATCTGACACTATGCCTTGAAACGTCTACTCAGTGAATAGTGGTTTGATATTTTTAAAGAATTTTTTAAGAAACTAAGTTAATGTAACAAAGCATTAATGAGGGTGCTTGCAAAGTGTGTGATACAAAAAAGCACTCAAAACTGTCAATCTCCATCTCCTTTTGCAAAACTACACTGCGCCTCCTCTGTGGTTAAGCCAAAAAAAATACCATAGGTGAGGGAGTCTAGTCAGAAAGGATGACTCACTGGGATATTAGAGAGTTAAGAAGCAGTACGATAGTCTCTCAAAAGAGTTATGGTAGGCATTTATTTCAACCAGATCTAAAGCACTGAATTATGCATTTCCCCTAGACAACGGTGGTGTGGTTTGGGTTTGGGTTTATTCTTTTGCTTGTTTGGTTTTTGTTTTGTTTTGTTTTGTTTTAAAAAAACCTCAGTTTCTGAGAAGCTGTGTGATTCAGCATGATTAGTGTTTTCCTTTTCTGGCATTAAATAGGGTTTGCTTTGTCATTTCTATATAGTCTTATTTTATGAAATGGATAAACTATGGAATGGGATAAAGAGGTTCTAGGAGTAAACTTTGTATAAGGAAAAAGAAAATGAGTGTAGACTTGAGAGTAATACATTTCTCCCTGCATAGTTTTTAAAGAAGCTTTTATTTCTTTACCAGGGGTACACAACAGGATAAAAGCAGTCAAACTTACCAAATGTCGAAATTCAACTGATAGGCTTCCGTTTGCAGATTCATCCATGTTCATTGCTTTCACATGTGTTCCACACAGAACGAATCTACGATTACTGTGGAGGACATTACACTTACATACTCAAATAATATCATACTGGATAATTTAAGAAATATGCTATTTTATTTTCTTACCTTACGGTTGAAACATTCCTACAATAGAAGAGGGGCAGGGAGGAAGAAACAGATTGTGAATCAGCAAATGTGTAAGCCATAACTTGTACTGAGACATGTATCTTGAGACAGTAGATTTTGCTTTTTCAAAGTTAATTTGTATTGCTAATACAACTGCGATTTTTAAACTAAAGAACGGAAATTTGTATTGTCCCGTTATACTTCTTGCATCTGGCTAGATGCAAAAGTCTATTTCATCCAGCTTTTTTCCTGCCGTTGGAATGATATCTGGGTATGCAAAGCTGCAGTACTATCGTTGCCTGCATGCCTGTGTTCTGGGACAATACAAGCCTGTGCAGATAGCTCTTGGTGTACTGGGAGAACATGTGCACAGCAGCAAATCGACAGCACACAGCTTTTGAGAGAAACAGTCCTGGCTTCCCTCCTGCTCCTTCCTCACTGGGTATTTTCCTTCCTTCTTTTGGGCCAATATCTATGTCCATGTGATCAAGGTGTTTTTTAGGGGCCTGCAGAAGCACAACAGCCAGAAAAAGGGAGGTAGCTGGTACCTGTGGCTGGGGATGGTGGGCGGTGAGGACTTGAATCACCCTTGGATTTTGAAATCATACCTTGACAGCAAGTCTTCTGCCTCATGTTTTATCATGCTAGGGTGCCCTGACTTATCTATAACCAAGCTTGCTCTACAGTAGTGGGTATTGCTCAAAATAATCCACATTTCTGAGAGAAGATGCATCAACTCAAATCAAAATACACCAGACAGCATTAGCTCTGTTTTTGCAAACATAGTATAGACAGGATCTGAGATGGTTTTTGCTCGGGAAACTATAATCAAAGAAGCTGGGGATCCAGTTCACCTGGGACTGCTGTAAAAATAATGGGAACATAAAGGAGAACCAAACACCTTAGAAAGGAGGAGTTTATGTAGCAGTCTTAATTTCAGGCAGGGGTAACACTCTGTAAGCTGCCAGAGTTACTAACTACAGCACTAGCTTTTCAAGCATAAACTTCATGTACTACTTGGAGCAGCTGCATTGAAGGTACTGGGCCTATTAATGCAAGCAGAGAGCAGTGATATTTCAAAGCTAACTATCCCATAAATGCAATACAGTTTGATTTAATTTTTTTCATGTGATGCTGCTGTTTCAGACTGATGAATTTTATCTAAGTCTTGAAAAAAATTTTAAATGGACTTCTTGCCTCCAATTTGAAAATATCAATTAGACATAGCAGGTTTTTCTGTAAAAAAAACCAACCAACCAAACAAAAAAACCCCACAAAGATATCTTCCACATTAAAAAAAAAAAAAGTATTACCCTGATGTTTTAATTGGTTTTTTTTTTTGTTTGTTTTATCTGGGGTTTTTCGTTGTGGGGTTTTTTTTTTTAATTTCTTTTCCTTTTTAGAGCAACTTCTAAATCAGATAGGGTAGTAATTGAAAAACCGGTGTCATCTCTGTAGGGAGAGAGAGAATATTTTCACTTTAAAGTTTCTTACTTGTCAATAGTTGCTTTTACTCTGATCTGGTAGTTCAGCTCTGGCAATTTAATCAGCAACCTTCAAAACAGAAAAATGTAAAAGTGAATGTTAATAGAATAAATTTCTCACATTAGAGACCAGCAGCTCCACGCTAAGGTATCTGAAATTATTCTAATCTGAAAACAAATTAGGCATCTAGGATCATATCACAATTTGCAGGGCTGTATACTAAGAAAGAGGAGCTGGGCTGTTCCAGTGGCAGGTGTTCCACCCTCCCTGCAAGTATGTGGAAAAGTTAGTACGTGTTTCACAGAATGGCTAGAGAGACAAGAAAGTAGCAACAATTGAGATGGATTTGCATAATCTGTGACTTCACTGTAGATATATGTGTACTTCCCTTCACGTACCCTTTTCACAACCCCCAACCCTCCATGCATTCTCTCTGCTGTGAGGTGGAAATGAGATGAGAGTTCCTCTCCAACCTTCACTCTTTTCACAAAGTCAGACAAGGAGCTCGTGGGAGAGAAATAAACTGTCATTGATTCACCAGAGCCCCCCCATCCCCTCCCCCCCCTCCCCCCCCCCACCGCAAATGCAGAAGTTTTTCTTTCCTATGTGCAAAAGTGGCTCTGAGTATTCTGATGTTGGCTTGTATGATGTGGATCATTAGTTACTCAGTTTGCAAAGTCCTTAAAACATGAATTCAATGCATACAGAACCCTGAAGGTGCTGACTTTTGGCCACAATCTGCCTTTCTTCCTCACGCTGATTTACTCTTTATTGCCATTTATTATTACGAGTGATAGATTCTGTGGCCTTTATATCCCCATTCCAGAAATTCGGTCCTCTTTGCTTTCTAGATTTTCCTAGGCTAAAATGCAGCATGCAAATGAAGGAGTTTGTATCAGACTTCTTTTCCTTACCTTAACTTAACAGTGAACTGTATTAACGTTTTAAGAACCATTGGCCTCTGGGGATGTGTTGGCATGCAGGGCTGCCTTTCAACCACGAACGAACTGTATGAAAAGAAGTGAAACAAACAGATTGTTAGGAATATGCATAAACAAGCAGCTGTACTGAGGGGGAAGTGCTGGTATCTTTTAGAGACTTATTTCTTCACAGATGCTGAAGTGGGAGGTATGTATTCCAACCCTCAGTTCTCAAAATGATCCAGTGGTCTAACTTACAGTTGAATTGTTCCCGTAAGAAACAGATATTTGGAATACATTAAAAATCAAAACAAAACAAACATAGTCCTAAAATAGCAGGCTGATAAAAGTCTGGAAGACCAAGACTTATCAAACCCATAAAACAGTATGAAAATACACTAAGCCTGGCTCCAATAAAATTAAACAATCATTTTATCTTTTTCTATTTTTTACAAAAAAAAATTGACCATGTTTTGCATTCAGATAGCCACTTGTGGTATATCTCTAGTATAGCCAGTACCAAAGGCAAGAAGAATGATGAGAATATTTTGTCTATTAATAGAAGGGTGAATTGGCAGGGGCGGGGGGTGTTGGGGGAAGAATGTCTTGGTGGGGAAGAGGAAAGACTAGGAACTAATTAGCACTTGCTACTTTACTTAAAAAAAAAACCCCAACCAACTCACAACTTTTATCAGCAGGACATACCATAAATCCTTAAATCATTTTGTGTGTTCACAGTGTTAGAGTCAGAACTTGATCACAAACCCTTAACTGCTACACACAAGAAGCTGCCTGGCACCTTCAGCTTCTAGAAGTTTTGATGACAGCTGTACATACTTTTTATATTGGAAAGTTGGTCTTTAAGATCCTCAGAGACTCAAACTGTTTGTGTGGTTTTGTTTGTTTGTTTCTTAACAATATGGTCACATGGCTGCCAATAAATTTGTGTCAGTTCAGGTAAAGTTATGTAACTGACAATGGCTTACGCACTTCCGGAAAAGATTGTAGAGCAGAAAGTTGACTTTTTCCAGCAGCTGAGGTCTTTGCACTGGGATAGGGTCCCCATCGTAAGTCAGTCTGGTCAACAGTTCGTCTAGTTTTTCTAGTTGCCTTCTAACTTGAAAGAGACTCTCTGCCAGCAGAGTAAAACTACAGCAAGAGAAACAATTAGTTTGCATTCTTTCACATAAACAATTTCTTAGAACATAATGGCTACTGAAGTTCTTGCTTAGGGAAATCGGAACCATTGGTGCTTTCTAGCTTTATCCAAACTCACGTCTGTTCATCTTCTGTTTATATATATATATATATATATGTATATAAATGTATCAGGCAAATTACCTACTTTATTTTCAAAGATAAATATTTATGCAACAGGCCTCACCAACAGCAACGCAATGCTGTCTGTGATAGTTTGGAAGAAATACAGACATGTTCCAGATGTTTTGCATGCAGGGCACTTGTGCCAATTTTAATTCTTTCCTACAGCTCAGTAGTTTTGCAAAATGTACTCTTTAAAAAGATAACATTTGCTTAAAATGAGCAAGTTACCAAGACCAAGACCGAGGAAGTGTAAAAACAATAAAGAAAATCAAATCCAAACACACTTGCTAACAGTTTAATATGGGGTATGTGTGTATAAAATCACATTTTCAAAGCTATTTTTAACACCTTCATTGAAAAAAAAAAACCCAAACCTTCAGTGGGGAAAAAAACTCTATACAAAAAAGGTAAAAAATACTTTTTTCTTCAAACTTAAAAAGGTTCTTGGTTGTTGTCCTTCCTTTTTTCTTCTTACTTTTTACTTCACCTTTTCCAGAAGAGAAGTTTGATGGGAGAGAAGCGGCCAGGATTTGATGTTCTCTGGCTGAATTATCTTTTTAAATATAATGCTATTTTCTTTTTATTTGCAACTTCAGAGTTGCCATCACAGAGACTACTGCCATTCAATTCCCGTGTAGTTTGAAGTCTGGAGGAGTGATGTACCTAGTGAGTCAAAGCATAAAGTGTCTACCTAGCTCCTGCCTAGACAAAACTCCCACTGTCCTCAGTGACAAACTCAGTCAGCACAGTTCTTACTCAAGCAAAACTCCAGAGAGGGTATGTATCACGTATCTGGAACAACTGTCAAACCAAAAAAATGAGTGACTGCCACAGCTCAGGCTCAACAGTTCACTGTAATGTTACTAATTCTCAATAGCAAATGTTGTCCACAAAACCAAATTGAATTTCTAGTTATTTACTTGCTTAGCTGCCAATGAATTTGCAGCTGTTGCAAGGTAGCAACGCAACTGATCTAAAGGAATGATTATTTCGTGTGCAGCAGACTTCCTGTGGTTTTCAGTGGAAACACAAGCTCAAGGCAAGTTTACCAGTTCTGGAGCTGATCAAGCCCACCGTGGAGAGGACCTCCAATGCAGGCAATCTGCTGCCGTCTCTTCCAGTCCAGCAGCTCTTCAGTCAGCATATTGCTCATAAGCATATCGATTTCATGAATCACGCGCCCTATTTTACTGAGAACTTCCTGTAAAATAGGAAAGGTATCGCAAACTGACCACAGGGAACGGCCACAAAATTCAGCAATTGTCATAAAGTGCTGATTACATTTTTTTCAATTATTCTGAAAGTAACCGTATTTAGTCCCTACCACTTCAGTCTCTTTAACACAGAGGTGACTGGATTCATCACCCGTTGTACTTGAAATTAATCTGAATCTCTACAAACTCTTCCTCAGTAAAACTTCTTTTCTTTTTGGGGGGCGGGAGGGAGGATTGTTGCATTCTTTGTGGGCATAGCACCTCCAAGAAGTTGACTCTTGCAAGCACTATCAAGGCCAAAATGTTCTCCTTTTGTTTTGCTTCATATCCAGTGCATTGTTTTTTTGCTTGCTTGCCTTTAACCATAAAAAGTACATGGACTCAAACAAATTGCCTAAATGTACTGTTTTCTGTGCCAGCAAAGAAGTGGTCAGGGGAATATTTGTCATATTTGCAAGTCTTGGTTGCTGAACAGAGCAAGGTACCATTGGTGTGTGGTTGGGTTTTTTGTTCATTTGTTTTATTTTCTTTGCAGTTTTTAGATTACATTTATTTTGAACACTTTTTATTTACTTTAAAAGCTACAGCTTGCCAGCTAAGTTATTAATTTAGCACAGTATGTAAGAGGTCCTGTTAAGTGTTGCCCTTGCCTCGCTTCTAAGGTATGTAGAACCGTATCCTTGATTGAGCTTTACTTAATTGCCAATTTCTTAACTGCTAGTCAAAATCCCCCATACCCACCCAAACCTTTTGTGGATTAACTCTTACATTATTTGCCTGTTCTTCTGAGAGGAGAATTTAAAAAGGCACGCATATGCATTTGAGTATGTGGTGTGGGAATAAGGGGAGAAGGCAAACGAACCACAAATGATAAAACATGTCACTAACCTTTCTCTTGTAGTCTAAAGTATTGAGCATCGCTTGCAATGCCAACATTTCCTGTTTAATGAGAGCACTGTTTTTGTCGCTCTGCTCTGCAGGGGGTGAAAAAAATCGGTATAAATGCATGTGTGGGTGCATGTGCATGTTTCTAAGGGGAGGAGGGGAAAAAACCACGACCAGACTGCAGCATGAACTAGTGAAAAAAATAAACTGCAGACATCAGTAGATTATGTAATAGTGTATTTCATTGGAATGGACTAACTTTAGTACAAGTTTAAGATCAGGTTTTATGACTCCTTTCTTTAGATGTGTATGTGGAACAGGAAAAGGTAGAAAACATACAGATGATACCTAGAACTCTATAATTTCTTATTCATGTGCATTCTCATGTGTATTATGTACATCTGGCTTGGATCAATGATTGATCTGTACAGTAGTGTGTAATCTGAAGTATATTTGTGGTGTTAGTAGTTAGACTAAAGTTCTTTGGGCCTGATGAGAATTACACGTGTGGCTCAGAGAACGGAGGTTACGCATTTGAAAAAGAGAGAAAGTGTTCATTGCAGTGGGGATTTCAGCAGCCGGGAGTACTGATCACTGGGTATTTCCCCCTCTCCGTAACTTTTTCCTTCTCTGGATCATACATTAGTTCCAAGCTTCCCCAAGCTTGCCCCGTGTGCTTTCATATGCAGCTCTTCCCCCGCCCTCACCTTCCCCCACCTTTTGCTCTTCTTGCATCTTTCATGCTACCTTCAAAAAAGAAATTGGTGCCGTCTGTGTCTCTGCTAAGCTCTGGATTGACATCTTCCTGTTATGTTAGGGTAGATGTTTCAACAGAGTTAGACAAGTAACTGATGGTCAGCTCAGCCACAGCAATTGCTTACACATATTGTAAGGTACTTCAAGCTGGCTGTGCCGGTGTAGGGCATTTATTTGCGTCAATAAATTGCAGCAAAATTTTAAGCCCTGAAAGTCATTTATGTAAGCATGTTTTATTTTGCAAGTGGGGCAGGCTTCAATCATGTGCATGCTCAATAATTATGATTGGCCTGATGACTAACAACTCATTAAACCATGGCAACTTGATCTCTTCAGATTGCCCCGCCAAATCCAGCCTTAAACATACAGGGTTGACATGTTTAAGAACTTGGACGTTTTAAGCCCAGTATCTTTGCATGTTCAAAGGGAGATAATGTGGAGTTATCTGAGCAGACACAAGTGGACCTCAGTTTCTTTTCTGAAAGAGATCATGCAAGGACTGTTGCTGTGTGCAGATGTCAACCACCACAGGCTGGTCAAACATGCATTCAGAGTGCTTACCATCTGGTTATCACCACTGTGGTCAGAAAAGAACAAAAAGCCAAGTTAGAGGCTAAAAAAATCAGTTTTGCACAAATCTACTCTGGGAAATAAGAGGCTCTTCCCCATTCTGCCAAGGAAGGGCCATGCCAAAGTCAATGAAATTGAAAAATAGGTTCTTTAAATTAAGAAAATTACCACTTTTCATGCCATTATGCAGCTTATCTATAGAAAATAACTATACTTGCTTGACAAGATCCTCTTAACTCCAAAAGAGGCATTATGTTCTAAGACATAAACTAAAGCTTTATGATAAACTTTAGCTTTATCTACACTAAAAATCTGTTTTTATGTTTCCATGTATTATCTGGGTAATGCACAAAACCCCCTGATACTGGGGCCTAGCTGCAGAATCAGCCATTTCCTAGAGAATCTAAAAATGATTATAAAAACTCTTACCTAAGCTTTGTATTGTTTTGTACCTGAAGTCAAATTCCTCTTGCAAGTCTTCCAAGTATTTGACATCTTGGTCAGTCATCTTTCCCGGGAAAAAGAAAGTAAAATTATTTGTGTGTTCACAGTGATGTAAAAAGGAATTTGTTTTGTAATAGACAAATGCATAATGTAGTATTTTCCTTGCCTACCATTTGAAAATCCCTAAGTTGTCCTGGGAACTCTGGTTTCCTATCTTGTAAACTTTAAAAAAGACGATTGAATTATAAATGCACATTTATAACTACAGATTCATTTTACTTCTTCAGAAAGCCATTATTCTCTCTCCCACGGTCAAACAGTCATTGATACAGATTAACCATTTCTTGTTTACAAGTTCAATGATACAGTGGAAAGTAGGAATGATTACATTTATCCTGAGATAAATTGAAATTATTATGCCAATAATGTAACTCTCTCCTTGGAACTTTAAAGCAGGGCAAATGGATAATTTTGCATTGACTTCAATGGAAATTGGAATGGGGTGTGCAAAGCCAAGAAAGGTGGAGCTAGAGACAGGAGCAGAGTTCAGAGACTTTATTTAGAGAATTACTTAAGACTTTGGGTAAAGAAATGAAACGTTATTGCTGCTTTGGCTTTTTGCAAGGGTTTGTTTTCGTATGTACTGCAAAAAGTTTAGAAGGTGTTTTCTAGTAACCAAACAATGGTAATTCAAAAAAAGACACATCAAAAGAAAGAAAATGAAACTGTAAAAAAAATAATCTGGTTTACTTCGAAGGTCTGTTTGTGTGCTGTTTATAGGACGCCTTGATTCTGCCAACAACTCATAAACAATACTTTTTAGTTCCCCGAGATATGCGTGATAAGTGTCTGTGAAAATACAAAAAACTAGTTTGCTAAATTAGGATACACGGAATTTTATTTCCTCTATTTTGGAGACTAAATTTTTAAATTATATGTGTAAAGTATGAAATTACATACACAATCAGCTGGCTGATTTCTGTGTTCAACTTAATTACTTACAAAAACAGCCTTGTATCTAGAAATCTCTCTCATTTTCCCTGGTCTTTCAGGGATGGCTGCACTTCCCCACACAGGCAGAAGGAGCAGCATGGTATGTTGCTTTTGCTCTGCAACTCTTATAACTTTATACATAGATAGAGATCTAGTATCACATTCTTCTAAAGCTAGCTTTATCCTTTTAAGGGTTTCATCTCTCTAACCCTTCTTCCCTGTGTAGGGAGACACTGATGAGAGAATGCTACTAGGACCTCTTTCCAGTATACCAGAAGTGTGTTGTTCCTGAACAGCATATGGACAGGTATTGAATATGTAACTTCTACATTGAGACCTCTGCAAAGCTGAAAGTGGGGCTGGAATAGCAAAAAGGCTGTAGGTAATCTGAATCCTTATCCTGCCTTGAACTGAACAGGCAGGTATTCTCTGACTGAGCTTTCAAGGTCTCTATGGGACATAGCTGCAAGTTTGGCTCAGCCCAGCTCTGCCCTGCAATGGTATGGGAAGCTCCCGGAGAATTGTTACCATCAGCTGGCAATGTTCTTCTCCTCTCACACCTCCAAAACGCGTAATTATGTCACGTAGCCTTCAGCTTTACGAAGATCTTGGTATGCGAGTTGCAGGTCACAAAGGCTAGGTACTGCTGACCCAGCTAAAAGAGGCGAAGTTGCAGAAATATATTTATTGAACCTCACATCTTTTTAGAAGATAGTAGGTATGTTCTTACTGCACTCAGTGGTCTGCCTTCAACTTGTACAGAGATGAGTTACCTTTAAAACAGGTAGCTCTTGCACTGAACCCAGAGCAGCTGTAAAAACCTGAGGATCCAGGTATGTCCTCTATAGTTAGTCTGGGCTTAGGTCCTCCGAATAATGGAAAAGGGTTGGTGCAGCTTGTTAGCAAAACTATTTGTGCTACCCAACTTAAAGATAGTTCAGGTATGTCTATATGGAAATCATGTCTGTGTAGACAGCAAACAGGACAAAAAAATACCTGAGCACTATTCTTGATGGCTGACACCTTGTGTTCTACGTTTCTTTGTCGTTCTGAAACCACAGAGTTCTGCAGAGACTTTTCCAGTGGCCCCTGGAACACATTGAACGGATAATGGGTGGATGAGTAATAATAATGAGTGATAGTAACTGTACTGCAAGTTCTATCACAGAGAGGGAGTTCAGAAGCTGGTCTTCAACCAGCTGGAGACTAGTGTAAACAGATAAATCTGTTTAGTTCCACAGATTTGAAAAACATGGTACTTTAATAACCAAAAGGTGAAAGGGTGTGGGTATACCGCAAATGTAAAACATCTGGGAAATTAAAGAAACTGAAACAAGGATTATTAGATTTCTGAAAAAGACCACAATACTCGTATAAGTATATGTATTACATCCACAAGTGATTAAAAAGAACACATTTGACTTAAAAATTCTGTCTGGGTTTTAACCATGTAACAATTTCCCCAAAATAGGTTTTATATGTAATTTTAAAGTTTCTTCCTTCAAACAACATAAAATCAATGCCTTTGCAACATATCAGGTGGAAAGTCTTTTGCATTGCATAATTAATATGAACTAATGCATTGCATAATTTAAAATATACACATCTGTTTTGCAAAGAACAATCTCTTTAAAGCCTTTCCCACAGATTAAAGTCTTTGAAGATTAGCTGTGACATAGAAGTCACTTATAGCAATGTTTGCAGCAGCAGAGCCACTAATGAAGTACAAACATGAGTTTAAAGGGCAATGTTTGGCAATCCCCAGTGCATACAAATCACTCTAGTGCAATGAGAGGACAGGATTTGGTCCTAAAAGCATGTCAGCAGATTAACATGGAGCAGATTAATGAAATGTGATTCGTTACCTGTACAGGCATGCTAGCTGCAGCCAGTATTCTTCTTTCTTCTCTTAAACAGTTTGAGATGATCACTGCTATATGCATGGGATTACCATGATATTTGCCCTGCAAGCACAAGTAAAGACAACTTTCAAAAATTCAGAATTCAGGGTGTCCCTCTGGAAATCACAAACAATGTGCTTCAGTCTGTGAGCTACAGCTTGGTGTGGGTGGAAGAGACTCCCCTACTGTTCTTGACCTTTGTTAGTGCTGGTTCAGCCTTGCAATGCAGCATCAGTTAGTGCCATTGTCGTAAAATATTCTTAACAATGTTCTACAGAGATTATAATGATACAACTGAGATGTACATAATTTAAAGATGAAATTGCTCCACTGCTAACGCAGCTGTTTTGAAAGGGCTTTCCTGTCAGCCTATGCTGTGCACGATTTTACCATGTCTTCCATTTTAATAGGATGTTGCTGTTAGCATGTAGCGCTTCTGCCAACAAAAAATTGTAAGGACATCAATATGGTAATGATGCAAGCAGAAAAGCTTCCTCGGCATAAAGTAGAAGACATATTTTAATGCCGATGAACAATTTTTCTCCTTCAACAAATAATGTGTCTAAGATGAAGGAAGAAGCAACTCTTGTCCCAAGCCAAAGAACCGAAAAATGTCTATATTTTTACACCATGGTAAATAAGGTGCAGAATTGCTGATATGTGACTGAGGACTGGGCACAACTTGAACTAATATTGATTTGTGCTGTATTTATCAAATTGGAATGATTGAAGACTTTCAAGCAGCTTCTTTCACGGTGATGTATTCATTCAGTGTTTCTCAATATTCTTCATGCCTTTTATTCAGTATTCACATATCCGTCATTCAGATGCCCTTTATTCAGTGCTCATAGTTTTCAGCCATTTATTAGAATTAATCCAGTTAATTTCTTTTCCTGTATGGTTTCCAATTCTGGACTTGTTCTATTTTCCCTTCTTTCTTATTAGTTTTTATTCTCATCATCTGAATGTGGCACAAAAAATTTATACATACTTAAATTGATGCTGTATTGTCCTTTGATATCTCATACCAATTGTATTAGAAACAAGGGTGTGAACACATCTAACAGAAACATGAACACACTGCTTCAATAGGCCAACTACTACTATGACACTGAACGTATATTTCTAGCACTTTTTACTAGACAGACAAAATCAAATAATTTCCTGTGTGCTTTTGCATGAAATCTTAATAATCTGAAAGACTTTTTCATAATACGTTTTGACTTCAATTACAAGATGAAAAAATGTTGTATTAAAAATGGTAATTTCAATCATGGAGACTTGGTTTGAGCTGCTTGGTATTAAACATCATGCTGTTGGTAATACTGTGGTTCCAGGTAGAGACTAAGGTGAAAGACACAGGACTCTTTAAATAACAAAATGTTCCCTTCTAGAGAAGCTTTGACTGTCATGGCATTGTTAGCAATAAAACTAAGCTTTCTAACGTTTCTAGGGTTTCTGAAGTCTTCTCAGAATGAAGAAAGTACATGCCCCACAGTGCAACCAGTGCACACCCAAAGTAGTCCCAGTGTTGTGCCTCCTTTCATTTCTTTAAAAGCAGTTCAGGGTGGTGCTTTACTCCAGCAATCATCTATATCAATTACCCTGAGGAATGGGAGTTACGGACTAGACTGTGATTTTAGGAGTTTTTCTGGAAAAAAAGTGGTGAGTGATACTACCCCAGGACACACTATGTCTCAGATGAAACACTAAGCACTTGCTCCCTGCCTGCTACTTGCTGGGCAGTGAGGAGGGATTTAACATTAAAGTTACACTGCTGATTTTCATGTCAAATGACAATGCCAAAGATCTGCCATTACTTGTTTCTCCCTGCCAGCTTCTTGGCCATAAGGGTAGTAACTACGTTCTTGCTACACGCTTCCTTCAGCACAACTGAACTTCAGGTCCAGGAATATATCTGTAGTCCCCTGTATTAAGCATATTCCCAGCTGTCTCTGCATAGTGTCAGGATGTAACTTTGGGAAGGGAATACAGGAATGTGGGAAATGGCTACGATCTTCCTGCAAAAGATTGAGCGGAGCTTTACATGGAAGTAAGGTAAGGGTAGGGTCCAACAGCAACAGCTGGAGCAAATTTATTGCTGCAAAGAATGGTTGTGGTCCTGGCTGTGTGGTGCCAGCCCTTGTCTCGGGCCTGTCCGGTGCCTGTCTGACTCCTTAGTGAGCCAGTCCAGATTGCTAACTGGGATGGAAACTACTCGTGCTTTTTTGCTGAATGGATTTTCTGCTCCTCAGTGGACTGAAACTGCTCAGCGAAGACAAGTTTATTGTTAAGGACTAGCACACATGAAGTCAGGAAAGGTTGGCTGGGAGAGGGTAGAACAGGCCTGCCTTGTTTCAGCTGCAGTCACTTGTATCACCCAGCCTGTCTCCTCTGTCTGTACCTTGATTAGAGGAAAAAAAAGCCCTGTTTTTAACAGGGCTTGGGATGAAAGCTGTGGTGAGAAATATGTGACTGGGTGTAATTCACTGATGTGCATATTAATTCTTCAGTTAATGTCTGTTAATTTCTGCTTGTTCCTGTTGGTCTTTTTTTCTGGTAGAACAGGGTCCCACCTTCCACATAGATGGCTAGTTTATGAGGACCATACCACACGCTGGTATCTGCAGGCTATCTGAAGCTCCAAAGCTTGAGGAGTGTTTAGTCACGGCTTACCATCGCCCAACACAATTCAAGAACTCTAAGGCTTCATGGTTGCCTTTTGTCTTTGCCCTGAGACAAAACATAGTCCAAAAAAAGCTATTTAACAAAGTCAAGAAGAAATAAAAATCCTCTCTTGGAACTGGAAAATGCATTTATGTAGATGACGCACTTCAAAAAAAATCCTCTGACAGTGGGATGCTTTAAAATCCCCCACAAAAAAATGCCAGGTATTAGGGACTTTCCTAGCATTTCTAGATACTATTCATATGCAAAACTTTTAAACTCTCTCTCTCTCTTTTTCTTTGTTTCATTAAGAGAAAACCATCTGAATCAAGTGATGAAGTGAAAATTCACTTTTTTTTTTTCCTCTTTCTCCTCTAACTCATAAAGTTATAGTAACAAGCTGTGCCCTTAGTGATTCCCATACTTGTGCCTGTCTGGTGCTTGTTCAACTTGATTCAGTTTCAGCAGGCACCAAGCAGGTTGATAGAGAACTGCTACTTGCCCTGAAGCAGCAGCCCCTCGGAGAAAAGCTGGAATAATGGTGAATCTGCTTCCCTTTTTGATAGATGCTCTGACTGCTGGATGGTTGGCGCAGAGCTGAGTTGTGTGCCACAGCCTGAGCGGGCATCCCCTCCTGTCGGTCTTGAGCTCTCTCTCCTAGGATGGCTATATTCGTACAATATAGGCTCTACTGGATAGGCTTTTTAGCAGATTGATTGCCATCCAACAACAATAAATTGATAAATAATAAGTTGTAACATAAAATATCTCCATAATTTATTAAATAACAGTAATTATTAAAAGTCACAATAACCAATATATTTTGACTCTGTTAAAAGAATAACACTGCATTTTTTCTCCCCAGGATTTATACTTCTCAGAGGTAATTACACTTCAGAATGTGCCACTCAGTATTCCCTTATTATCTGTCTACTGCCAACTCTTGCTGTTCTGCATTTCCATTTTTTCTTTGGTTAAGGGCAGAATTTGCTCAAGATGACATCGGCTTCTGAATGCCTAATTGAAAATTATTTCCTATTATTGAAAGAGGTAGTATAAGTTGGAAAATAGAGGAAATTTAACCAAAAAAAGGCTTGAGATGGGGAAATCATAACTTAGTGTGACGTAAGCATTGGCACCCAGGAAAGGAGGAAGGGTGTGGATTCTGTACTTATACAAAATTGTATTATTAAGTTTAGATACTTATAGAGAAAACTTATAATTGTCTTTTGATAAATGCCAACAAAAAGAAATTGAGGATTCACTTTGCATCTGAAGTTTCAAATGGAAACCTAAGCCTCATCTGCTAGTATTACTGTAATTCTGTTGTTCTTAGAAATTTTCTTTCTCCTTTCTTCCACTTTGATGAGGTCCTCCATATCAGGATTTACAACAAATGATCTTATTTGGAGTGGCTTCTCAATAACTACAAGCATAATGCTAAGTTTAAGCAAACAGGGGAAATTAAACTTTCATTCTGAACATGTGAAAAGTTTCTCTGAATGCTGATGATGTTTCCTCAAGAGGAAACCTTCCTACCACTGCTCAGCATGCACTCTCTACTCCAGAGGCATCTGTTGTGATAGTGTCTTACTAGATCATGAAGAAAAACAGAGGCATTTCTGCAAAAACAATTTATACATTATGGTGTGCAGAGTTTAGACCCTTTAGCCAAATTTTAAAACAGCTGGAACTATTTGGGATATATTAAGATACATGAAACAGTGGCTGGGGAAATGCAAGATTTGATTCTGTAAGTTGTAAGATCATGGAGAAACTTTAAAGTACATATTGTGACACTTTAAAATACATGTGCTTTTAAAAAGAACACCAAACAACTGTCAGTTTTAGTATCTGAAATTTACTGCTTTTCCTGAGGTGAATGAAGAAATCTAGACCAGAGGCTCATTCTTATACTTTTCTTCCCATTTCTTTTTTTTTTTTTTAGTTTTCCTGTGGGCAGCTCCATCACAAAGTTGATCACTTCCAACCACAGTAATACTGTCCAGCTTTCTTTTCATGCTTCAAAGGTCTCTCTATACTGCGTACATTTATAAATGAATACCATATATGCACCATTTGAGTATCCTGACTCTGTTTTTAGTGAATAAGTAGAGGATTAGGTATTAGTGATTGTTGGTCTCTACTTGTAATGTAGAAGGATGCGCCATGCAACCTTTAGAATGTCAGTCGGGGGTTTACCTGCTTATCTCCTGGTTTTCAAGGTGACCTAAAAAGGATTTGAGTAGGTTTTAGTGCTTTCTAATTCTGAAAAAGTGTTTCAGAATTTAGTTGTTTTTTTTTCCCCCTGCTTTTCTCATATTTCTTTCTTTTTTTTTTTTTTTAACTATCAAAAACATCAGGTGTATTTTTTTTTGTTTCTGCTAGAAATATCCTGCCTGAGCCTTTTAATTGCATACAATAACAGCTTTACTCGGAGGCACAGAACCGTTAACTAGTATGACTGTTTATGTATTTGTTGAAGTTGAATGAATATTTAAAGAAGCTGATGGAAGGGAGGTGGGACATGGAGACAGAGAAAACAGGATTACAAAGTCAAGTGAAAATACATTTTCTTCCCTGTTGCTCACTTGTGATATGCTTATTTTACTAAGTCTGATACTCAGCATCTTTCTAGATAAGCAGATATCTCATCTTTCAGGTATTTAAAAATCAGGGAGAAAACCCCCTTTCTTTATTGTTTTATTTTTTAAAGAAAAAACCCTGTGATATAGTTGTGTATCTCAAAGAAATGTGTGGGTGGGAAGTCATAACCATACACACTTATTTCCCATTTTCACCTTCAAATATGACAAACAACATTTTGCCTTGATTTGTTTTCTACGTTTGTTTATGCATCCAGGCAGAAAGTCTAATGAAGACAGTACTAGGATATAAAGAAAGAGTTAGTCCTTGTGTTACCATGATATATATGAAGTGCTTGGAAGTTTTTTGAAAGCCGGTACTTAAACAGGTGATATTCTTACTAAAAAAATGTGTTTTTCTACTAGAAAGATGGCTCTGTTTTATCTAGGTCTTTAAGAGGAAGTACCTGTGACACTATCTATTTAGACTGCTCTCATCAGACTTCTATTTTTAGATTTCCCCTTCCCCCTCTCAAAATACATGAGAGAACTTAAAGGCAACCTCATTGTTTTAGACAACTACTACGATGTGTGAGAAGCCCTAATACATAGGTCTGTAGCATTGTAGTTCTGCTTTCCTCATATTGTATAGTGTGCAACTTCCAAAAGATCGTACATTTTTTGGGGGCATGTGCAACTGAATTGCAATAGGCAAAGCTGTAAAAGCACAGTGCAACAGCTGTAAAGACAGAGATCTCTTTTTCCATCCCCCCAGTTTGTCCCCAAATGCTGCTGCTGAGTCCCTCCCAGCAGACACTAAAACCAGTCAAGGAATGGTCTATAGAAACAGCAGATTTCTGAGCAGGTAGGATGAGATACAGCTACAGAAAATCTATGTCTGTAGGTCTCATCAGATAGTGGAGCTGTGCTGCCAGGGGGGATGAACAATGTAGCAATTCTTCTTATTTAAATGAGATTTATTTCAGAATAAATAAAAGTACATTGTTCCCTATGAAAAAGGGTAAAACAACGGAGGAGAGAGAGGAGTGATTCCTGCCTCCTGCCGCCCCCCCCCCCCCCCCCCCCCCCCCCCCCATCTTCTGGACACAAAGACCGTGGGTGGTATTAACTAATCTCTCAGGCAATGTTTTGACTGCAGCTGGGCCCTTAATACCCCAGAATGAACAAAGCCCACAAGAGCTTGTTTAGTTTGTTTACTTGTATTTTCACTTCTGTTTGTAAGTTATCTCTTATTTGTTCTACAAAACCAAACTGAAATGTTTATAAACTTAGAG
Source organism: Leptosomus discolor (assembly GCF_034619465.1). NCBI lineage: Eukaryota > Metazoa > Chordata > Aves > Leptosomiformes > Leptosomidae > Leptosomus > Leptosomus discolor. Next base: position 34,587,797 of record NC_141395.1, on the reverse strand, counting down.
TTGCATTCTCTAAATAACAACTAAGAATTCAAAAATATTTTACTTCTAGTAAGTAGCTTTTTTTTCAGTCTTGTATCAATCTTTTTTAAAGAATTCACCAGCGTGCAGTTGCTAGCCTGCAATCGCTAACAGCAGACAGCTAGCTGCTTTAGCGTACAGACTTCTGTACGGGGTTTCTCATTTGTACACCAAAATGTCTGTGAACAGCTTTAAGTGGAAAACGTACTGGGGGCAAGATGCTAATATGAAAAATCAATCTGAATTGTATTAGACAGCAGGACACACTGGTTCAAAATGCATTTCCTGCTATAATGTGTCACTTTGTTGATCTGGCAGGTTACATGTGCACTAAATTCATGTAAATAACACTTAGGAATGGATCTTCTGTGGTGTATTAGAAACTTTCTCTATTTTGTTCCATTCTCATCCAGTTGTAAGCTTTAACAGGAAACTGCAACTTAAACATCAATGGCTGTGTTTCCATTCTTCGCAACTGTTTCTTAGCACAGTGCTTATTAGAATTGTTTGTTAAGTACCAACTGGAATGTCCTATTTCAGATCTAATGCTGTTTTGTCCATTTTCTTTGATGTACTAAAATAAATATTCTTAGGATCCCTCATGCATGTACCTTTCTGGTACAGCAACTTGCGTAAACAGTCATCTGAACTAAAAAAAAAACTTTATATGTTCATTTTTGTTCTATCCGCAGAAGCACAAAGATGTTCAGTTTCATTACAGATGGAAACAAGCTGTGAAGTATAATCAAGACCCTGAAACAGAATCAGGAACACAATACTGTGTTACTGTTAGGTAGCATCACGTAAAATAAGATGCTATTTGTTACTTAGAAATACAGAGAATTTTCTATGGACAGAAGTGCAATAATGTTAATATATATTGATTAAGATGACAAAAGATACTTTCAGATGCTATTTCAGATCTTCCCATAAAAAAGTAGGGCTGTGTAGGAGAAGAAATACAACTAAAGTATTATTTCCCAACTCCATAGTATAACTATAGTACTTCCAAAACCTCATTTTGATATAACTGGTGGGTGTGAATTGGCAAATGTGGTGATTCTGCCTGATGTCTCCCTCTGTAAGCACACCCCAAGGTGTTAATGGTGTGCATGCAGACCTGCTCATTCAGGTAGAATCCCCATTGCCCTCCCTTCATCTTAGGCTTTAGCAGGGCTGCTGAGCGGATAAGTTCACCAACACCTCAGAATCTGCTGTATTAAATGAATATCATGAATATATATCATTTACAGCAAATTGTTCCTCAGAGCACACAGAATACTCATTAATTCAGGCTTCAATAGTAAATGAGCAGAGCAGCCTTTCTTCTTATTCCTGAAATCTGTTATTTCACTTTTATGCAGGAAGATTTATGTAATCAGACTTTCCCCTGAACACTGTAAACAGTGATGTGACACAGATGCACCTTGCCATTAATGAGAGGGGATTGCTTTCAAAAGTTGTTTTGAGACTAGAGCATAAATGAAAGTTTCAATTATGAGTAGGGCAATTCTGGGCATTTCTGCTTTTTCATGATGTAGTTGTCATGCACCCATCGCAGTGTGCAGCACAGCCAGTGGTTCTTCAGTTCCTGGGAGCCATGCATGGGCCAGGCTGCATCCCACAAGCTACATTTCGTCAAGCAGGTACCTGCTGAATGCTCCAAATATGCTTGGGGTGTGCAGGGGAAGAACATCCCTGAGATGAACATCACTGGACAACTCGGAGACCGACAAGCAATCGCCTGCCAGCACCATTCCTAAAAGGAGTGGTGGGACACTGGGGTATGGTGGCCATCTCCGATTGCCAGGCTACTCCGAGCCTCCCCTACCTTGGCTGCCCTGGTGCACTGCAGCTCAGCTGTTCTCCCCTAACCAAAGATTTTGGCATGCGAGTCGGAAACATGGACAGTGCCTGTCTTACATGTGTATCTCTATATTTCACTGGTTGTCTTTGTGTACTAAATGGACTCATGTATTGCACAGGAGTTTACATCAGGGATAGGTACACTGTCATTTAAAAACGTTCAGTCTGAAAATTAAGATGTAATTGATCACGGGTTAAGGTTGTGTGGGCTGTGGCATCTGCAGTTTGGTTCCTAGAAGTGCTAGGCAGCTCTTCTGAGCTTAACAGCTGCCCTTTACGTTTTGTTGTCAAGGCAACAGCACAAAACATCTCCCTGTGACTAATCTGCTTTGCTTTTCCTCATCTAGTTTTTAAGTAGGAGAATGAACCACAGACATGGTTTGCCCCCTCTTTCCCCCACTGCCTCGAAACGTTTTTGTCTCCTCATCCCTTTCCAGAACCGCTGCTGAGGGGAGCAGGGGTTCTGTAGGAAGATGGGCAGAGAATTTAACGTTAACAAGTAACTGTGCTGTACTGTCTCCCACTGAAGAGACAGCAACAAAAGGCTGCTCTGCTATAAAAATGAATCCAATTTACTGACTAGAGGAGTAATAATATGAAGTAAATATAAAGGATTTTAAACCTAAAATGTTGACCCTGATTTTAATGTATGTGCATTTATACCAGATTAATGTCAAGAAGCAATGTTTTAATGAAAGAAAGAAACAGAGAAGGAAATTACTGAGAGCTAGCAGTAACCTCAGCTGCTTAGCTAGGTTTTTTAGCATTATTTTCAAGTGCTTATAACGTTGTCAAATTGCATGATTCCTGGTCAATGCTTCTTTTTCGCCTCAAGATAATCTTGGAAGTGTCAGCAGTCTGAGCCAGAAATGCCACGTTCCATAGTTATTTCTCTAATGGTGAGAGAACAGGGATGGTCCCTCTGGCCTAAAAGCAAGGGTTCCAGGCAAACCCGTCTTCCTGCTAAGACTTCTAGTCTTTACCCTTCGCAATGCCCAAGATTGCCCAAAGCTTTGTGTTGCAAGTATGAGGCAGGCAAGTTCTCACTTCTTCCACTACTTCCATTGCTATTTACATGGAGCAGCTAAGATGTTTACATAAAGATGTTTCAGGTGAAGCTCAGAATAGAACATTTTCTCCATTTTATAACAAAAATGAATCCCAGGGAGATCTTTCAGATGGGGTGTGCTTGGCTGTGGTGCTGGTAACTCATAGGTATAATTCTCTTTAGATTCAGTAACAGCACCAGGAATCTGGATCCTAACACCCTGCAGCTGTCTAGCAAACAGCTGCACAAGCCATTTGTAAAGTGTGCCCTGCTTCGTCTTCTAAGGCTGTTCTTCATTAATGACCTAGTTGTATTTCTAATTAAACATTAGTCCCTCATTTTGCCTTTTATCAAGAGTTACAGATTGCTTTTGAGTGACTTGTGTGTGTTCTCTAATTTTAATTATTGTATTATTGCTATTGTCATAGTATTTAGGAACCTATACCATAGCTCAACACTGCATACTTAGTGATAAATGCTGGTTTCCAGCATTATCTAGTTTGACAAATATTACTCAATATTGGAACACAATTTGGCTCAAAATAATGAACAAACATTGCACTCAGATCATGTATTGAGGCTGAACAGCTTTGTGTGTAAGCACATGTATATGTGTCTGTACATCTGTGTGTGTGGTATAGAGGGGAAGGAAGAGGAGTGAACTGTGAAATTTCAAATAAGTGCTTGCGCTAGAGAGCAAAGCAGAGATAAAGGTGGGCTTATGGTAACTAACCTTCAGAGAGAAATCAAACCAACGCTGTTCGCAGAGTCACCAGAAATGAAAAGATGTTTACAAATGCAGCTTTCCTATTTAGGAACCCAGTTTTTCCTCCATCAAAGTTGGTGAAAAATCTCACTAGTTTTACAGCGTACCCTTCCAGTCTCCCTTTCTCTAGGTGGTATGTTGGGACAAAAGGGACCATGGGGCTGTACTGTGTGCAGCAGTACAGCAGCACCTTTTTTTTGGTGGTGTCTTGTGAAACTGTCACAAACTAGCCTAACTTGCAAGAGTTAGGTATCTGCAAGCACATCCAGCTGTGGGTGGGGAGCCAAATGCCCAGTTCCAACTTTCTCATATATTCAGCTATAAAATATAATCAGTGATGTATTAAAAAAATTAGACCCATAATTACATAATTTGCACACTCAAATTTAAGGGCATTACATCAGATCCTGTCCATACTATGTGTCATGTACAGTTCACAGTCCATTAATAATACCTGACAGTTAATAACAAGGATAGGATGTCAGCTGATTACAACTACTATAGCATTTTTTTCCTGATGTACTGACTTAACCAATGAAGAAATAATTTTAACAGCTGAAGCTCAGGAGACTGCCTATGCAGCTCTATAGAACATCCAGCCCATACTTTGGCTGAAAATGCATTTATCATCTATGCTCTAAAAATTAGAAGTTGTAACATAATATTTTACATAAAAATCCAAAATGCCTGTGTCACAGATTTCTTAAGACATAGTTTATTTGCCTTACCCAAAACAATAATAATAATAATGAAAAAAAAATTGCAAGAGTCTGTGGCCTGTAGAAATTATTTTGGAAATCAGAATAGACTGTGGGTGATAGTGCTAAAGGTCATAAGAAATCAGGAAAAGCTCTAATAGTGAAAGTGCTGTTCAGTATCCAGTGGTTCGCATGTGTATTTTGAAACTGAATGAGTAGCTTTTTATCTAAATACAGGTTATCTGCTGTCTTCATATAATGGAGAAAGGCCAACATTAGAGATGGAGAGCTGTTGTATTTTTTTTTTGCTCAGCTGGAAACATGTTACTGCAAAGTTCAAGACTGAGATCCTTTCTAATAAGCGTTACAATGAATCATACATGTCCTCTCAAGAAGTTCATAATGCTTTAGACTGCAAACCTACCGACCTTTGCAACCCAAGGGAGCAGAGAGACCTTGCTGCTTGAGAAATCTTAAGTCAGGGCCTTATGGTGCTACACAATGATAGAGAAAACAAGTTGGTGCATGTCGCATCTTGCATGGTATTTCTTTTCAAAGCCAGCAATCAAGTGAAATGATGGGTTAGGCTATTCCACATGGACCTTTACTGTTGCTTCATCTAGAGAAGGAAAAGACCAGTTCTAGTGCTGGCTGTGCTGCGGCTATAACTAGCATATGGTGACTATAACCTAGCTGTACAGTTGTAATGGGGATGCCTGAGCGTTTTGGCTTGTTCTGGAATTGTGACTCAGATCCTTGCCACCTGAGAAACCACTTAATCAGAAATCACTTAAAACTCCCCTTCTTTTGCTTTTCTGGAATAAACCTCTTTGCTCTGTGCTCTTGGGGAAGCACATCATAATATAATTTCCAAACATGCCAGGACTTAAAGAAAATGGTTTTCAGCCTCACCATTTTCACTATGGCTATTATGTCAAGTCATGTGTGTGGGCTCAAGGCCTGGTTACCTGTCTTAGTATGCCGAATTTCACAGGACATGCAGAGCTGCCACTTCAGGTTTTGGTAAAAATTTTAGAATAAAATAAATGGTGTGAAGAGAAGAAGGAGCAGTGAGAGACTTAAATTTTGTAGAGTCCTTCTGCATGTGCACATTGTGATGGGTGTAACTATAAATGTACAATCTTTTAAGCCAGGAATACACCAATGCAACTGCTTGTTTCGATGCCCTGGAATGCTCTTTCCACATGTATGCTACTGTGGGAGGATACCTTTACTAAGGTGATACAGCTCTGTCTCAGCCCTACTATGGTAAAGTGTGCCCAGACCATGACAGAAACAACAGGATTAACTTTTCTGCAGTCAAATCCAAAAGCAGTTAAGTAATTTTGCTTTTTGAGCAGTACTGAAATTCTGGATAGTGCTGCTGCACAAATTAGAAAAGAAAAAGCAACTTTAGTTTTAAGTTGCACAGGAATCCTTGCATAACACTGGAAGAAAAAGTGGTAGCAATGGAAATATTGTCATGTTTTTAAGCAGCCATCATTAGGGATAAAGGATAGAAAGACAAACAGCTATAAAGAGAATAAAATAATTGGCAAGGTCATGCTAAGATTTTCCAGACCAGTGAGTGTATAGATACATATATATATATAAACACCAAATAAAGAAAATGTTTTGCAAGCAATATAATTGTCATTTAAGTACTTATGGAAAACACCATCAAAGAAGAGAAAACCCCCAAACTGTCATTAAACTCAGACATGTATCTGTTTTATGCAGAAGACAGACAGATGTCAGGAAGTAGGTGACTAATGAAGTGGAACTCTGAGAATCCTTGCCTTAGATAAACAATCATTAGAGAAATATTCAGCCAATCAAAATAAACATCACTTTGTAGAAGCCTAGTGGAAAATCCTTTAAGCCACTCATAACAAATAATCCTAGCTAAACATAAAATGGCAAACATGCTAATGATTTACAGGGGTTTCTTTTTCTGGGTGCTGCTTTAAGTCCCAAATACGCATTTTTATTCCATAGTGAAATATCTGTATGTGTCTGAAAGGTGGTAACTACATTTATAATGAACATGAACATCCATAAGCACTAGTCTTGCTTTTAAGAGCTCAGTGATACATAGGTACACACAGAGCTAAGAAGTCCCAGCACTCTTATCTGAGCAGTGTGCATTAAAATGTGAATTATTGTTCCACAAAGTAACAAGCAGTGGAATTATTTTGAATTATCTTGTTGAACGCTTGGTGTTCCCATAGCTGCTTGGAGTCATAGCAAAAAGGACAGCTCTGAGCTGTGTACAGGAACAAACTGTGTTCCACAGAGGTCAGGCACTGCCTTTAGAAACCAGTATGAGTATGCAATCTGTCATCTGAAATAACGACTCACCTGCAGCAGCTTCCTGATTCTTTTCAGGTTGTGTATCAAGAGAAGATTCTTCTCCTGTGAAACACGGTCCAGCTGTTCATCCACTTGTATTAGCAAATTCTGTAAAAGGATTGTTGCCATTGCTTCATTGTTGGATGCAGCCTCCCTAAAGAATCAATGAATGAGAACCACACATGTTTAAAGTGTTGTAAAAAGTGTCAATCTATCTGTACAGAAAATGATAAACCATTCAGAAATCTACATAGAAAAAAAAAGGATTTAAATATATGGTGACTTGTATATAGCCAGAAGTTTCTGAATAACTGATTTTATGATCCTTTTATTTATATTCACAGAGATATGCAGCTATAAAGACAGGGTGAGAATGTTCTTAGCACAGGCTATGGAGTCAGCCAGAGGGTAGACAGCCAGGGTTTTCTAGTCTCTGGTCCAGTGAATATTTAAATATTTTTAGCCCACTTCTTGAGGAAATGGGGCTTATGCATACTGTCCCTCTTGCTCTGTCAGTCACACAGACATAATTCCTGAATTTGCTGCCCAGCTTCAGACAAAGCTGACACTGGGCTCAAAGTCCAAAAGATAGTAAATTCTTACAAATTTAACGGAAAACTGGCAGATTAGTAGAGAAGAGGAATCCAAATTACTGCCTCCACTGAGGAAAATGGCACTAATAACTTGCTCCAGGAGGCAACAGCCAGATGGCTAGTCAGCAGATTTATATCTTCACACCAGGCACCAGATGAGCCTCCACCCAGCCAAACTATTTGGGGATACAGGAAGACTCTGAAGCTACTGGTGAAGGGTATGTAGGGGACAAAGGACACAAACACATGCAAAGACCGGCTTTACTGGTTCTGCTGTTTATGGAACAGCTTGGTACATGAAGGGCAACAACATTAATGAGCAAAATAGAGGAAGATAGACTTTGGACTGCATGGCATCCTTGTCCTTGGGATATTCTTTCTCCTTGCCCCCTAAATGGCAGATGTCTGTTTGAGGTACGCCTGCTAAATCTGGTGATAAGGAGATTTTAATGTTTCCCATGTTCCTACAGCCCCCATAAATGCTGAGCTATAAACTATAAGGAAAGGTTTTATTCCTTAGCAGATTTTTTTTCCATAGTCCTCAAATAGTCTTGTAGATTTAGCTTGAAAAACTGAGATGTCTCTTCCTGGTAGAGCTAATATAAACTTTTTTTTTGGCATTAGTTCTGAATTTTCTTAAGATAACTACCCAGTGAATTCAATCCAAATTTGTGCATAAATTCACCTTCTAGGGAACAGTTCCTGCAAAGAGCTGGCTTGTTCCTCAAAATTATATATCCAGTTTTAAGTGCCGTTTTGTACAAGTGAATAATTTTGTGCTGCAAGAGGTAAATGCAGAACATTTCCATTGAAAACTAAGTTGCATTATTTTTTTTTCTATGAAAAACCTGTAATACCATTAATTTGCTAGACCATTTTTATTGCATTTTGTTTAGAAGTAAGTTCAAATGTAACCTCACCTCCAAACATCCCTTAAATTTAAACTTTGACAGTTCAACGGGCTAAATCCATAAATAGTGGAATACTATTCTTGGAGTGCAGCTGCCTGCACAGTTCACAAACAAGCACCCTAAAATCTGCCAGATAACAAAAGAATTGTTAGTGACCGAAATCATACAAGAGGGAATATATTGAATCCTACCAATCTTGGCTTTCTATCCATTGGGCTAGTAGGTGCCGGATTTCCATGGGGAAGTTATCATCATAGAACAGGTCTACCTGCTCCAAAAACTTTATTTCCAGTTGTTGAACTTGACTCCATTGGGACATACTGCAAAAGAAAATTTAAACAGGTTTGCCACTGAATGGTGAATATGAATTAATCATCCAAATTGCATAATCACTGATTTTCATCGTAGTTCTTGTTATGTACTTCAATGTTGCTGGTTTCTGTGTCTTTCAAAACAGACGCTACTTGACTGAAGACAGTCAGTTAGAGAAGAGGAAGAAAAGTGAGGAAGACCATTAAAAGAAGTTCTTAGCTTTTACACTTGAGTGGGCACCTCTGTCAATTTCCTTCCTTAATGTACATACTTTGGTGTACTGTATGATGCTTTATAAAGCAGGGAAATTTACACAGCATCTCTCATCAAAAGAAGTACCTTAGGATTGTACTCTTCAAATCCAGGTAAAACTATCCTTATGAAAAGGTAATAGAAAGCAGCGAATTTGCTCTCTTAGTGAATTCATACCACTAAAGTTTTTCCTGAAGCCATAATGGTTATATGTTATTGTGCTGTTCCTTGAGTCCTGCATTTTCTGTTTGGAGAGTACTGTTTGTTTTACAACACGAATTGTTTCTCTAGTGCACTTTTTCCAGTTTTAATTGCCATAGAATTCTGAGATTTGATGTTACAGAAAGAAAAAAAAATTGGGAAGCATGAAGTCATATGAAAACTGTAAGACAAGCAAGAGTAGCATCACAGAATGACAGGCTCTGAAATTCTTACTGAAAAAGCTATCCCAAGTAAGTTTTGGCTGTTTACTGAGATATTGGAGTTGGAAGCTTGGTTATTTCAGATTTTAGGTGGGCTGAATTAATACCTGCTCCTTTCCATGGTCTAAAGATATTGGTTTGAGTGAGCAGGCTCTCCATGTGGATACCTCAGCCTTAGTGACCCTCTCTCCTTAGGAGAACAACTAGAGCTGCACCACATCACTAACCCTGTTGGTGAAAACGCCATTTTCATTGTGATTTTTTTCAGTGCAGGAAAGACTAAAGACAAAACATTGCCTCAGGGCAGGCTACACCAGGCTGTAATTCTAGATGTGGCAGGTGGATAAGAAGTCAGTGGTAGGGTTGAGAACAGGTCACTGTGGATGGGCAGAGAAGGGGGTTGCCCTAGGGCCTGTGCCCTGGTTCATCCTGATCCCATACTGGAGGTTGTCTTCCATCTCATTAGGATGTTTGTTCATGTTAACAAAAGACATGAAATCCAGTTATGGGCTAAAGCTTGCACTGCAGTAGGTCAACGCATTACATCTGTTTGAACGTTTTTCATAGAAATTTTTCCTGAAAGAAAATGTAAGATTTCATCAAAATTGACGTTTTATAGAAAGCTGACCTTTTTATAAACAGCTTTTCTATTTCCAATTCTGAATCATAGTTTCAGGATGTCAACAGTTGAAGTAGAGAATACATCACATTTTTAATGCTGTAGTCTTTCATTTCATGTTTTCTTAAATTGGAGGAGGGGGCAGAAGATTAAGTATCTCAAGGTGTACCGGAGTCCTGAGTACTTAAGCAAAAGTAAAAGCGACAGGTTTTAGTTTCTCCTTAAAAAAGGCTGGATGGGATGATTCTGTGTGTGGTATGAAGGACGATGTACACAATATCAGTAGAAGTGAGCCCAGTGACATATCCCTCCTCTTTGTTATTTCCATTCAGAGAGGAAAAAATATTGCCTGAACATTTACTTTGTTTCTTTAAATTGCTGAGGAAGAGTAATGGATAGTAGTGTTTCACAGTCTGTGTTGCTATCCTGATAGACAGAATCACAGACCTTATTTCTTGAGATACATACAAGGGACTTACATCATGATGCATTAGTAACATGGTCAGAAAAAAAAAAAACCCATAGAATCACAGAATAGTTTGGGCTGGAAGGGACATTTAAAGCTCATCTAGTCAAAGCCCCTGCAGTGAGCAGGGACATCTTTAGTGCGATCAGGTTGCTCAGAGCCCCGTCTAACCTGACCTTCAATGTTTCCAGGGATGGGGCTTCGACCACCTCTCTGAGTAGCCTGTGCCAGTGTTTCACCACCCTCATTGCAAAAAATAACATCTGCAAGCCTGTTCACTTTCAGTGGGACTTTTAATTGCAATTTCTGGTGAATTCTGGTGATTGTTATCCTAAAAAAGATTACTAAGAAAACTTAATATTATTACCTAAAGTTGAAAAAAACCCACAAAAGGCGAGGTTTTGCGCAGGCTGCAGCCCCCTTAGGCCTCTGTGTGACGAGCAGGGATGCTCACGTGCATAAGGGCTTGCATGGTACACGGGTACGGTTCGTAAATGGGATTTTTGTAACGGACCCGGTACAGTACACCCTGGCAGCCGTTCTCCCTTCGCGCGAAAGGAGTCGCACGAAACGCTCAGGCAGCCGCAGTCTGTCCGGGAACGGCCGGTACCAAGGTGCACGCAATTGCTATTCTGACAGCGCAGCGGCCGGTCTACATGGCCAAGTGCTGGCTGAAAGGCTGCTGGCTTTGCCCGTGAGCCTCTCCCTTGCGCTACCACCCGAATGAAACGTTACGTGGGCGCTCCCCCGGCCCTCCGGCAGAGACCCGCCTCGCCTGTCCGCTGCGAGAGCCGCAGGGCCGCCCGGCCCCCCCGCTCCCCCGGGGCGCCCCACTTGCCTGCGCTAGCGGGTCCCGGCCGAGCCCTGCTGCCGGCGGCGGCTCCCTCCTGCCCGCCCGCCCCGCGCGCCGCCGCGCGCTTTATGCCGCGCCCGCCCCCGGCCCCGCCGGCAGCGGCCTTCCTGTGCGTCAGCCAGGGCCTCGGCCTCCGCGCCCGGCGGAGGGCTCCGGGCTGGGGCCCAGCGCCGAGACACCACCCGGGCAGATACCGCACCCGCCGGGGACTCCCTACAGCTGCGTTTCGGGTGGTGTGGAGCGCGTGGGGCAAGTATTGGAGAAACAGAGGTCATGGCGGGTATCTAGGAAAGGTTCAGAGGAGGAAGGGGATGACTTGTCTTCAGGAGGCTTTTCAACATTAAAATCTTTCCAGTTCTTTCCAACTGCCGGGCAGAGGGCTGGGGCCCGCCTTGCTGGGGCCATCGCACCCCTGGGGAGCCAGGCTTCTGCTGCTCCGCTGAGAGGCATGGAGCCACCAGCTTCACCACGCACCTGCTCACCGACCGACCTCTGCTGCAACCAACACCAGCTAGAAGGCAAAGGGCAGTCCTTCGAGGTGTTTGGCGTTAGGATGTGGAAACAACACATGATGTGGCTTTTGGCTTATAGAATCATGGAATGGTTTGGGTTGGAAAGGACCTTAAAGACCATCTAGTTCTGACACCCCTGCCGTGGGCAGGGACACTTTCCGCTAGACCAGGTTGCTCAAAGCCCTGTCCAGTCTGGCCTTGGCTTCCTAAAGCATTCTTCATTTCCAGTAGTACCTGGTGTGCAGGAGCTTCTCTCCAAGACAAAAGATTTGGTTCCTGTCTTAAGGAGTTAACAACCCAACATAATATCTGTAAATAATATTCTTACATCGAGGGCTATGGCAACAGAGACATGCTCCAAGTATTTTTTCCCTAAAGAAGCATATTATTGGAAAGAGGATTTCTATAATAGTAGTTGGAACACTGCTAAAACTGAAGTGAGTAGAAAATGCTAAATTTTGGCAGTTTCAGATCCATCTTACCTCAGCACAGAGCTTGAGTGGTAGGATCATGGCTCTGGTGTGACGCGAAGCAGCTGCAATCTGCCCTAAAGAGGATCCTTTTGACTGACTATTGTTCTATTTGTCCTATGTTGTATTACTAGAAACCCCAGTCATGAGCGAGGCTTTTCTGCACCAAGCTGTGCAAACCTGGAGTAAGAGGCATGCTCACAGAACCTGCTAGGGAACCAGCTAAGTGGTGTATAACACACTGTTCTGGGAGGAACTTGAAACCTTGTTCAAGCGAAAAAGCCAGGTGCTGGAGACGCAGTTAAGAAGAGGTTGCGTGTCCCTATTGATATGTAATTATACTTTCCAGATAGAGCAGAGGGAGAATTGAAAGTGAAGCAAGAAGCTTTGATATGTAGGCTACTTCTAGAAGTTCCTATACAGATGTCAGCAGCTGACCCATGTCTGAATGTCAGCTGGGTAGACATATTCACCGTACACGTGCTTGAAATGAGATTTGATATAATCTTTAACAGCATTTAGCAATTTTTCAGGTGCAGAGCTAGGCTCATAACAGACATCTGCAAAATCCTGATTTATAGAATTGTGTTGTCCAGTGCATATTTCAGTAGACTATTTATTTCTCTTATTCTTTTTTGTTGTATCATTGCATATTTGTTCATTACCTTTTTCAAGAGAATTGAGGATATAATATACTAGAGGATTTTCTTCAGCCTCTTACTTTTTTGCTAAATGACCAGAGTGCAAAATCATGTTAGCTTTACAACCCAGAAATGAAAGGTAGGCATATAAGGCTGGAAGAATGCTTCTGTTGCTGTTCATGATCAGGTACATATCTAGTCCCAAATTGCATTTTGAGTTCTGTAAGTGGCTATTCTTGGTTCTGATTTAAGACAGCTGCCACTGGCTTAAAAGAGCTGGCACTAGAGGAGAATGGCAATATTTTCACTGCCTTTTGTTGGGAACTGGGGACCAGACTGAATGTCAGACTTGCTCTTTGTCCGAAGAGGTCGGTCCCCAAACACAGCCGGAGTTTGGCAAGTCTCTGCTCAGATCTGCCATCTGTCCTTTAGATTTCAGCAAGCATAGCAGGCTATACAGCCGCGCTTTCCTTACATTTCTGGTTTTGCTGATGTTTATTCTGCCATTTCATTCAGAATACATATAATCACACACATTTTATAATCTTTCCATAGGGCTGCTGTAGCAGATGAATGTTTTAAATCACTTAAATCACTTGTCGCGGAATCCTGATTTAGGATCCTGCTGAGTACACCAATTTGTCACAAATGAGTGTTTTAAATCACTTAAAGAATCACTCTCAAAGGTATTAACAGGAGTTAGTTTAATATGAATTTGTAAAAGTGCAACTTAACCAAGTTTGATGGCAAAGTTCACTCCATTACTTACTATGTGGAAGAAACATGCAAAGGAAAAACAAGTTAGAATCAATTTAGAATGATTTACACAGAGACTGGAGATGCAAAATGCTAAGGGAGATGCTCCTGTTGAGTCACAAGGTTCAGAGCAGACCACCCTTGCTTTCTCAACTGATGGTGCTTAGGTGCGGCTAGATTCAGTCTTGGTCCCAGACTTGGGTCAACGGTTTATGCCTTATGGAAGGGATACACAGGGTAAAGGAAACCTCTTGTTGAGTCACTATGCCAATTTGTCGAGAAATGAGTGATTATGGATCCTAAACAACTTTGAGATAGCTAATTACAAGATTAGGTTATATGATTTTTAACAAGACTTAATTGTCAGCCAATTATTAGAGAGATTTAATAAATTTTTCTATAATCAAACACAGTGACTTAGTTAAAGGTTTGAAAATGGCAAGGGTCACCTGAGACTTACAACAAACTTTCCTAAATCAAATCGTACAAACACATACACAGATATAGAGGTTAACCTATGATCAAGCCTGTTCTCTCCTTGCAAGTTGTAGTAAATCATTGGTACCAAATGATCTTTGAAACCTTGTGAAATCTAATTGTAGTGAATTACTCAGTATTCTCCTTTGTCAGCATTTGTCAGCAAATGATTTTTGACCCTCTCTTCTTCATCGGCATCTATCAGTGGATGATCTTGGCAATCCTCAAGAAATCTACTGCTTGAAATCCTTGTGAATTCTACCCTGAGAGGTGTCCCAATTCAGAGGGAGGTACTGGGTCACAGCCTTCTGTGATCCCGGAGAGCTGAAAGATTCTCACTTAGGATTGCTATCATAGGATTGTGAGACAATTGACTTTGGTCAGTATATTTCCGTTCTGGCCATAGTTCTTGTCAGGTGATTCTGGCACCTTCCAGGGTGTGCCACGATCCAGGCAGCAGGAGTTTCAGGTATGGTTCCCAGACAACAGGATTTTCAGGTACGATTAGGGAGTGCCTGACTGACTACTATAACCAGGACAAGAAAATACCAGATGTCCCAACTCACTGCACTTGTAGCCAAGACAAGAACAAAATGTTGGCTGGTCCTGACATTGCAATGTGGCCCAGGGGATCAGCACCACCACAACTGTCATTTTGTATGTGTGATAAATAATCTCAGGGATCGACCCGAGTTTTGTCAAATTTTGTTCTCTACCATTTGGCAAATCTTCATCGTTTTCTAAGTTAGCTGATTTTGACATGGTTTACTGTGTACTGGTAAGCTTGTGTAGGTGCCACATTGGGGCATTGAGTTAGTAATTTGAGGACCACCCAGGAAATAACATTGATTAGTAATTTGATTTTATTCTGTCAGTAGGGGGAACTATTGCACTGTATTGTTTTCTTTAGCCTTTAAATAAATATTGGTAACTATTTCTTTTTCTTTTTAGATTAAGTACTCATTCTCTGACCATCTTTACGTAACTGCTAGCCATAATGATAAGAGAGATAGTTCATACCATCCCAATAAAATAAGTTAGTAACAGGTTTCCAACTCCTTTTTGCTTGCTGTTTCTCTGCTTAACCTGGAAAAGAAGCTATATGGTGGAGTGGTTGCTGTTAAGATGATGCTCTGCTTCCTATTATCTGATGCAAATATCTGTTCAGGCTTGCTTCAAGAGGCCATGAGAAAAAGTTCACTTAGGTGTCATTCCCAAAACCCAGGGTAATCAGAGGTCATTTTTCATCTGAGGTTCAGAGGTCGGTCTCTGGGACAGATGGTTCCTATTCCTGTCTTCCCTTCTTCCCACTACTTTCTGGCAGGTACAGCAGTGAAGGCAGGTCAATTGCTGGGATGGAGAGCAGCTGTGGAACCAGCTGTTGGGAGTGCAGGATGTGAGTGATGGCTATGGAGACGGAGCAGGGGTGCAATCCTCACAGCAAGGGGTGCAGGAAAATGAGCAGAGTTGCTTGTGACGTTACAGTGAGGCAGGAGGAACACTGGGGCTTTAAAGAAGCTCACTGGAGCCTGTGGAAGGGAAGTGCACTTAATTTGGAGGAAGGGGATAAAGAGGCTTGTAGTCCTAGGGCATTAGAGTTGGATAGCCAAAGGGGTTGAGGTGTGGCTGAGCATGAAAAGGCCTGAGGTGTACAGAGAAGATAGGGCAGCCTGAGTCGGTGGGCTGTTTGAGGAGCACACATGGGAGAGAGGAGGGTGTGGAGCAGCAGAGCATGCTGTCAGGGTGGTAAGGGCTAAGAGGTTCCCATCTGAGGCTGAAGGAGGGCTCAGCTCTGTGTTCTTGGAACAAGGGTCGGTGGGATGTGTTAACACACCATGAAGAATGTGATGATGCTTGGAGATGTGAAGGAAAACAGTGTGGAGAAGGACTGAGATGAGAAGAAAGAGATGGTCTAGGTCAGTTCAAGGAAGCTCTGGAGGAGAGCTACATGGACAGGATCCTGGAGGAGATGGCTCGAGGCATGCAGTGATTACTGCTGAGCTACACTGTAAAGAGGAGAGTGTGAAGCAGGCAGCTGCATGGGCTGAAAGGAGAAGTCAGGGGCAAAAAGTTGTGGCACACACTCAGTGGAGGAGTTCAGTGAGGCACGCTGGTAAGGCACGACAGGCTGAAACGATGCTTGCAAAGTGGGGGGCAAGAAGTAAAGAGGCTAGGGCAGCCCATGAAGGGCAAGGACTTTCTTCATCTGCACCGAGTCACAGTAGTATGGTGAAGGTGCAGGTTGCAGCCCTGGAGGGTACGGATAGGCACGGGCCAGGAAAGGTTCAAGCCACTGCTGAGTTTGGCAGGTCAAAGTTAATCTTCACTGTGTAACATTCATTCCACTTCACTAGTGTTTCAGCACTAGTCAAAGGAGGAGAATAAGAAGCAAGTGTCTAAATTGCTTGGGCTATTTAAAGGGATGAAAAAGTCTCAAGTGATGGAGAAAGAATTCAGGACAGAGTAATCTTCTCATCAAAATTTCACAAAGTTGTTTCTAGGAATGCTGAGCCAATTTATTACTTTGATCTGTCTGACCAACCTGTAATCAAGATTATAATCTCTTATGTTTGGCCTCTAGTCATTATACTCCTTGACTAACCTTTAATTAGGGTATGTGTCATCTATCTTTTACATAAAGGAGACATTTAGCTTGTACATGCTATACGTGCATTATGTCTTGTATCTGAACTATTCATAGCTTTTCTTCTTACATTCAGAACATGGGCTTCTGGTCTCAGTGAGACTAGTAAACACTGTAATCGTGAGAAATTGTCTTGCTGACAGTGTAGTTCCCCCTAGTCAGCACAGCATAAATCAGCAGTTGTGCGTGCAGGTCGCATCCCTTACTGTCCTCTATTTGGAGAAAAAGTAACAGCAATATTGTCCTGAAATTACATGTTGTAACAAGCTGTTTATGAATACTGGAAAGAACTCTTAGCTCTGTGTTTGTGTGTGACTAAAAGAATAATTGTTATGTGTAAAAGAGATGGGAGTTTTTGGCTGTTTGTTTGTTCTCAATTGCTGAAAAACTTACTGTTTTCCCCCTTCCAGTAATGAATGAGCCATATTGTGCCCATGTATATATCTATATGAAGGAAAGACACATATCTCACCCAAACTCAAGATGATATCAGCTAGAAAAAAGTAATTATCTTGTCATGTAGAGAATAATGAGAAATCAGGAATTATAGAAAATGAAGTTTTCTCCCACTGAGTTGGGCGCCGGTCTCTGCTTTTGTAACAATATATCCTTTTGATACTGCAGTCTCTAGCTTTGCTTTTTTTGGCAGGTGCAGGTAAAGTGACCACTCAGCAATGCAGGATTAGGTCAGAACGGGTGCCCTGTAGGTAAAGGATTTCCCTCTGGAGGCTTTTTGCTGTGGTTTGTGCCTGTGCCCCTGCCCAGACTTCTTCAGCTGTATTGGAGGGTCTGTGCCCATCCCTACCGCTGGGAAGAGGATCTTCTGTGCTGGTTCATAGCAAGATCAAAGTGAGAAATTCTTCCGTCAAGCTGGGACATCAGGAGTTCTCTTCTTTTATTGTTATGTTTGAACAATATGTACGTTGCTTTGATGCATGCCTTACTTCTTGTTTTACCTCTTGATGTTATATTTGCAGTTTTGCACTGAGTGGTTTAATTGTGCATCCTGGGAAATCTTGAAGGTATCGGCTCTCAAGAGGAAAGATTTGGATATTCTGGTGAGTTTTTTTCTGGGAAGGAGGTACTCCTCTAAGGAGAAAGAAGCCTGTGCATCTCTTTTGTAGAAGTTAAGGCCAGTGCCACTGGGGGTCCTGCAGTCACCATGCAATCTTATACACTGACCTAGTTAAGGTGGGAAGAAATTATCTGAAAGGCCTCAATTCCATCTGAACACCAGTCTGTCATTGTTTATGGAAAGGGCATGTGTGGAGAAACGGATGAAGCATGGAAAGAAGTGAGGGCAAAGAAAGTAGTTTAGAAAGGCAAAGAGAAGGAGAGGAGCTCTGGGGTCCTTGTATTATTTACCTTGTCGTGTAAATGAAACTTCCTTTTGATAATGAAAAGTTGCATGTGTGGGATATCATTGTAAATCTGCTTTGCGTTATGTCTTTCCTCTGGTAACTATTTTTTCAGCAGTTTTCATCACTTGATATATATGATAGCTTTAACACTTTCACTTCCTGAATAATATTGTGCAAATTTAAGTTTTACTTTTCCTGAATTACTTTAAAGTCAGGTTTCCCTTTTTGTTTGTAGCTATGCAGATTGTCAGGAGCAATACTAGTGCTATTTTCATAGGCTTTTCCACTCAGGGTAGTCTGGGGTGCTCAGGAACCTTTTTTCTTATTCTATGCAACAGCTTGCCCATCAATTGGTAATGATCACTTTTTTTGTTTGCACAGAAGCTGAAGACTTTGTGATTAGTAGTTTCCAAAGTGGAGTGTCAGAAAGGAATATAAAGTCAGTGTGATTTGGGGAGTGCTGTGGTTTTGTATATATGTTCTTGCAAGGTTCAGCTTGGAGGACAAAATGGAGACCCTTGGTGATGCAACTTGATTAGTATGTAAGTCAATGTCAGCTGGACAAGAGAAAAGAGAATTTTTTCACAGTAAGCTCACTTGGGATTTGTGCTGTCAATAGTTGCTTAAGTTCTTGTTGCCTTCCTTGCCTGGGATCAAGATGACTATGCATAATGGTAATTTCTGAGCATACTTAGGGATATTTTCATTTTGCAGTCTCTTAGGCCCTTAGAGGAGTCCTTGAGTTTTATTAAGCTTGCTAGTGTATGCTAGTTGCAAAAACAAGTTTGATGCTGAACAATGACTTCCAAATGAAAGGATCAATAATTGTAGAATTAGTAATGGATCGTGCTCTGAGAAGATAACTTGGTTAATTAATTTAATAAAGTCTTTTCACAAAGGGAGCAATTAAACCAAAGTCTGATTATCTCTGCTTGATAATACTTGAAATAGTCTATATTAAAGTTACAGGTTTCAACTCTGACGGTACCAAAAGAACCTCTTGATTTATGTTACTCTCTGAAACATCTTATATTTTTATATTAATTGGATAACAAAGCATACCTCTTCAGAAATAATGTCAGCTTTTTTCTTTGGCTAGGCAATAAGATATTAACAAATCTGAAGGACTTCTACAGTTGACTGTAATTGTATAGTTTGATATCACAAGGCGGATGGCAATCCCATGCCCATTATGGACTCATTGTTGTCTTCTAGAATGCATGAAAGTGGTATTTGCTTGGATCCTCCTATTCCTCTCCAGTCTTCTGTAATAAATTCCAGTCAGATGGGATTCTATTTTTCTACTGTAAATCTGGTTCTTCCTGGATCTCAGCCCCTCAGCATGCCTGAAGGTAAGGGCCCTTGTGATGGGAAGGTTAGCTACAGATTGGCATGTCTCTCACTCAGTGTAATTCTCATGGCAGTAGAGAAGGAGGAACAGTATGGATAAGTATAATGATCCTGTATTTATTTTGAAAATCACTATTGTTTCAGAGTTTTACAAGTGGCTTTTTATAGTATGTTTCAAAATTTTCTGTATGAATCAATTTTTAGTATGACCAGTTCATACCGGAAACGAAAACGAGCTTATTTTTACTGTGAGACAATCAGAGTGTCTGCGGCTGTAGGATGACATGAAGGACTAAGACTGTAAATGAAAATTTAGCATTGGAAGTTATTCTAGTGCTGTGAACAGAACTTTTGTTTTACCTTGTCTTCACAAGGAGAAAAAAGTGATTTCTAGAGCTGGCTAACATGAGGTAAAATGCCAGCAGGGAAGAAAGGACCTTGTGGCCACTGTTGCTGAAGCTGTCCTGGTCATGAGGCTCCTGTAGGGTGGGAATGGGTGTTCTCCTATTTCTCCTGGAGAAACAGGTTTGAGATTCAAGGAGAGAGCCTGCTGATTTACTGTAGCCTGGTCTTTCAGGCAGTCCAACATCAGAGTCAAATGACTGCATGCTTTATGTGAAGAAGTTATGAAGTCTGGTGTACATGCAGCAGGAATCAAAGCCCAGCCTTCTTCGCAGTAATAGCTGAGGGCCTTTGTGCTTCGATATAATGATGCTTTCGGTCCTGGTCTGGATGAAGTGGCGCAGCTTCAGCTGTGGGAGAAAGTACTCCTTATCCTCCTTCTGTAATACTCTGAAGCAGACTGCAGTTTCAGGATTGCAGGAGTCTGCTGTGAGAGGAAAAGAGAGAGTATGTCTGTGTACCCTCAGTCTGGTAAGGAATTTACACTAGGTCTTTGAATACTGGTGAATGCTTGAAATACCGACTTACTGATCTACTTGCAAAACAGTGCATGGATTTGAAGGGGAGGGTGATGTTTGCGTGTCGTCCGTTGTTTGAGCTTGTGCTCTGGGTTAGAGCACGCTGAGGCTTTTGCCAGGTTGGAGAGTCCTGAAATCAGAACTCTGTTAGGGCTGAAGTGGGCAGCGAGCTGTTGAACAAACCTGGGTGTGTGTGGCACAACTTCAATGGCATCACTCAGACACCCACAAATTCTAGGTGTGTAAAAGACTGGGCAGCAATTCTGAGGATTGTGTTCCTCAGCTCAGCTCCTAAATGCCACCCGGATTTCATTTTAAGTGCACTTAGGATCTTGTCTTTGATAAAAAAAAAATGAGGCTAAGGTTTGCTTTGATATGCTGCCTTGTGTTAGACAGCAAACTGCTGCGTTGTTGCTGTTCTGTGCATATGGCAAACTTACAGATCACAGTAGAGAACTACTTGGGTATTTCTGCATTTGTCCTGGTCAGACCTTTGTGCTGGGGGAGCATCCCAGCAAACAGTCTTGCTGGTTGACAGAAATTAAACAAGGGCTTTTTATCTTCTATCCTAAGTGTCTAGTGATGTAAATGTTGCCGAAATATGAAAATGGTAGGTAATATAAAAGTACTCTTTTAAAATACAAGCCATGAATCAGTTTTTTTCCAATGCTCTTTGACTCATTTATCATTTCTAGTATTTAATGATATGTATTTCTCAATACTTTGAACACAGAATTAAGAGTTCCTCTTTGTACAGTTTGTATCATTGATCCTAAACCCAACATGAGTGGAAATCTGTGATCTCAATTTTCCTCTTCCTAGTTCAAGATCCCCAGCATCTGCCTGGTGAGAATGCATGACTCTTATATTCTCAGACAGGGAACCCTGATGGCGAGGCCATCTAGACCAGTGTTTTTCAAGATTTTTTATTCATATGGCCTCTTAAACTCATTGGGAAAAATCTTAGAATTGCCTAACTTCTTTGGGGGAAAAAATGAATCACAAATACATTGTGGAGTGCTGCCACAGTAGTTATCATTTGCAACCAAAAAGATAAGGCAAAGCTTTTGAATTACTATCATTTTTCCAGTGCTGACTTGGTTTAGTTCTTTCCATACTTAGGAATGTATGCATATCTTTCAAAAAAATCTTACTTCGTGTATGGTTGTTTTGCAAACGGCTGCATGAAGGTTTATGACCTGCTTGTGACCCAGAGACTGAAAAGTGCTGTTCCCATAGCTACGCTGGAGCGGATGACCTACACCACTAACATTATCTTTTGTCAAAAAAGAAACCACTGAGTTCTCTGAACTCTTGAGAACTGAGCAAGAGGTTCTCAGTTAAACTGATGGTAATATCTCTTGTGGTGTTTTTTTCTAACTTTGTTTTACAAGCCATATGTTGTTGTTTTTTAAAATGCTTTTACTGGGAAGGAAATAACAAAATGCTGTATTTGAACACAGAGCAGTCACAGCACTGGGAGGTGCAGGGCACTGAGTGATACCAAAAGGTGTGATTTTATTGAAGGTTGTAGTATATGGCCTGGTTTGTAACTTCTTTCCTTGAAGCCCTAGAAAGAAAACAGCCAGCTGAGAGGTTTTGCTCAACCTGCTTGTCATGCCTCCTTTTGCTGGGAGAGCCAGCTGTGTAATGGCTTGAGGACTGGCACGGCTGTGGGGGGCTGAGCCCTGGGGGCACCTTGGAAGGGATCTGCACAAGCACTTGAGGGAGGGAAGTACAGCCGGAGTCTGTATGCTCTATAGTTTGAAGACTACATCTTGTGAAGTGCCATTCCCTTGTACACAAACTTTATTTTTTTTCTTGAGATTGTTGGAGCCAAGAGTGTAAGTGCACATCTGGAAGCAGAGGACTGCCCTGTCTGAGGAAGCAAGTGACCTCCACCCCTTGGCTACTACAACAAGCCATACATATGAAAATATAAAAATAAGTTTCTTAGTATTAAGCAATAGGAAAAGCTATATATGCAAACTTAAATGGTCATACTCAGCTGATGAGAAGAACGATCTTGATGCATGGTGTTAAATTTTGCATGCTCCTGCAGCTAGATTTGAATCTTACGTCCTGAGCTCACTACCAGTGTTGTGTAAATCATACCGCATGTTAGGCATCTTCAAAAGAAAACTGAGTAAACCACAGCATAATTAAACTGGGTTTCTTGAAAAATCAGACCTTTTTTTGCTTATTTGAAGATTTATTGTTTTGCAGTTCTGCTGAGAACACATATCTTTACATTGCTTTGTGAACTGCATGTTATTTTCCCAGAGGATCCTAATTCTGCATAAGTGTGGGAATCTATGGTCTTTATGCCATGTCCATTAGCATTAAGAGGGAAAACAACTGTGAAGGGGATTCCCAAATTCAGCAGATTATAGCTAGGGGACAGCAAAGCCTACAACTGTCTCAGAATTTTTTATATTTCATCAGTCTGAAGAGATACAAGTGTTGATAGGTTTAATGAGATTCTCAAATGACAGGAGGTTGTGTGCTGGTGTGGGAGTTGTGTGGTGACTCAGGGGCGGCTGCAACTGAGTTGCATGAATGCACTTGTTTTCAAGCAATGTGGTTATATTGCCCGAGTTCACCAAGGTAAAAACTGTTTTCCATGTGCCTTTCTTTACCAAAAGCTAATGTTGTGCTAGGTAGCTAGTAATTAGAAAGAAGGTGGCTATAAAGAGATATCCTACTGAAATTACCAAAATTAAGAGTAAAAGGACTGTGCTGACATTCCGAAAGATTCTGTTGAGAAAAACAGTATGTAAAATTAGGTTCTACCTCATGTTACAGAAAGACGATAGTGGTAGGATATAGAATCATAGAATGGTTTGGGTTGGAAGGGACCTTAAAGACCACCTAGTCCAATCGCCCTGCCATGGACAGGGACACCTTCCACCAGACCAGGTTGCTCCAAGCCCCATCCAACCTGGCCTTGAACACTGCCAGGGAGGGGGCAGCCACAGCTTCTCTGGGCAACCTGTGCCAGTGCCTCACCACACTCACAGTAAAGAATTTCTTCCTCTTGCAGTTTAAAAACCATTACCCCTTGTGCTATTACTATGCTCCCTAATAAAGAGTCCTTCCCCACATTTCCTGTAGGCCCCCTCTAAGCACTGGAAGGCCACTCTAAGGTCTTTCCAGAGCCTTCTCTTCTCTAGGTTGAACAACCCCAACTCTTTCAGCCTGTCCTCACAGGGGAGGTGCTCCAGCCCCCTGATCATCTTTGTGGCCCTCCTCTGGACCCCCTGGATATAGCTTATTTCCAAACCAGATCTTGCTCCCATGGCTACCTCTACTGGCCTAAACATTGTCTTGGCTTCATAGTCTGCTAGCTGGGTGCAACATGGAAAACCTCTTGAAACTAAGCCAAAGTAATGGATGTTGTGAGGTGTGTTTAATTCCAGTATGTTGGAAAGCAAGTCATGTCTCACACAGAGATTCAGCCTATCCAAGGAGCTGTTATCCATTAAAATATGAGCTCAGTATTTTCTTTCCGAATATGGAAAATAGGTTAAAGAGCGAGCTGACTGGAAAAGGGTCTTCACGCAGTCCAGAGGAAACATTCAGATTCAAATTGTAGCAGCCCATTTGGTCTTCCATTAACCTTCAGGTTTGTGTATGTCATGGTATATGCCAGATCACAGCAGTAAGGGGTTCTTTGCTGTAGTAAAATATTTCATTTGTTCTAGTATCTGCTTTGCTATTTTGGTATTGTCTTCAAAGAGATTTTTCTAATTATGGTTCCTTTTTTTGTTCCTTCTTTTTTAGTGTTTATATGTTGATCTCTAATAGTCATGCTTGTTTGACGTGATGGAGGAAAAAAAGCATGATGATGACCATATGGATGTTTCAGAGTGGTGAGGTTGTGCATCATTTATGCAAAACAGAAGTATCAGATTAATATGTAATGAGATTCATTACAATAAAAAATTCCCCCCTGCAATCATTCCTTCCCATCCAGCCTATAGCCAGGCTTAGGACTGTTACTACTCTCATTGTGTGTGCTGTGACGGTGCTTAGAGGCCCTGACTCAGTTTTGCTAAACATTGTATACATCTCTCACCCAAAGTGCTTATTATTTAAAGGTAAATGGATGTGCACTTGAATGAGCACTAGAAACGTGGAAGGGGAAATAAAAGGTGACAGCGGAATAATGGTCAACATTTGAAGCAGTAGTCATATTGCTTGGCTGCCTCTCTGACTCAAACTTTGAGGCAAAGCTCCTTAGGGTAACATGTTCGGCTTTTAGTGCCTCTGTTTCCCAATCTATAAAATGCACATAGCTATATCCATCTGGCAAGTGGGTTCTCCTGCTTGTAAAATTCTTGTTGGTTTTGCAGAAGGCTGCTATTGTCATGGCAGCAGCATTATTTTTATTAATAAGGGCTTGTGGTATAATTAGAAGTGTCTTGTAGGGTTTTTTCAAGTAGATGGTGTTATTAAAATCATCGTGATATAGATAAATAGGGAAATTCAAGTACGGTATAGGTCACTTTGAAGGTCACCTCAGTCATTATCTGTCAACTTTTGTTCTTCATTTTGTTTTTTGTTTCCCTGTTACTCTTTTTTTGGGGGGGCTGTATAACTAGGTAAAAGGGTTCCCTGACACATGGATTCAAAATAGCCAGTGTTTCTGTTGAAATTCACATGTAGAGATGTGATATGTAACAAACCAAGGAAATACTGGTGAAATCACACCAACAAGTGACTATTAGGTGTAATTTGGCAGGTTTAGTACTAGAAATGTTTACAGGCATCTTATTAATTTAACTAGGGGAAAACTTTCCGGATTATTTATTATTGTTTTAGTGTTCACATTGTAGTTTCTACCCTGTGATTTTGTCTCTCATGGATTCCAAGATTTCAAGCCTTAAAAAACTAAAACATACAAAAAGTAAGATTTGAATCCTGCTAAGATTAGCATTGAAACAAACTTTTTCCTTATACATAACTTCCTTAATATCTTCTGCAAAATTTTATTGATTCAGCTTTTCCTACTTTCCTCCTCATTGACCTTGACTATATGGAAAGTATCTCTGGAACATACATTTAAAACACGAATTCAGAGTTATGAGCAGACACCCACATATGTTCATCACCTGGAATTAAGTACTTTTGTGACAAAACAGGATGTAGCAAAAATCTGTTTG
This sequence comes from Leptosomus discolor, assembly GCF_034619465.1. Classification (NCBI taxonomy): domain Eukaryota; kingdom Metazoa; phylum Chordata; class Aves; order Leptosomiformes; family Leptosomidae; genus Leptosomus; species Leptosomus discolor. The sequence continues at coordinate 34,562,325 of NC_141395.1, read as the reverse complement.
GATATATCATTTTAATTGAGCAAGAGTTGCTTGTAGAAACACTGATTAAGTTGTGGGGGTTTTTTTTAATAAGGGAAAAGATGATGCAAGTTCAAATTGTTGTAATGCTGAAATACTGTAAGAGTAGTTTCAGTGGAGGGATAATACAGTCAGGACTAACATCTCTGCTATCTCATCCTGCTGGTTATTTGAAGGTAGTAAAATACCATTTCAGTGCACATACTAAAACTTGCCACTGTGTTGTTGAACTGTAACTGCTATCATATGAATATTGAATTTAAAGGAAATATAAAAACCCCCAAAGGCTTATTTTTCAGAGCTTCATCAAACTATGCTCACGTATGAGTTGTGCCTGAGTTCCCTTAAAATTCTGCTGAAGTTAAATGAGAGAAAGCTTGTCAGGATTTTGAGGCTTGCTATGTATTTAGACAGTTTGGCTCTTAACTCTCTGGCTTTGAGACAACCTGAAGCCCATTATCTAATTTTGTGTTGCTTCTCAGCAAGAATGGATCTAGCCTGATACACTGGTAAAGCAAAACTTCAATTGTCTTTCAGTACTGCACTTGAATGTACATGCCTTTTTATGAGAAGATAGTCTTATTTGCAGTAAAATCACTTCTTGCAAAGCTGTGCAGTGAAATAATGATAATATCACAAACCTGCAGGTATGTCTAAATGAGAGTAGTAGCTAGCTCTCTACTATAGGGGTGTAACCTGTATAATATTGAACTTATCAGCAGGGACTTCCAAATTGGGAAAACCAATATGTACAGTACAGTGCTTATAAATCTAGGTGATATCAAACTTTCTGTTGTGGAAGGCGAAATGCTGGATTTACTAAACCACGTTATTTCTGTGAAGTCAGCTAATCTCTTTTTCTTGTTCCTTTCTTTCATCGCAGTGCTAAATGCTCTGAGCTATCTGTATAATTATTTCAGACAGCAATCCACATTGTTAGTTTATTTCCCCTGGCTATATTTGGTGTATTTTTGAAAGTAAATTTAAAAATTGCGTGGATCCATTTGAATGGAATACAGCAGTTTCCATTCAATTTTGCCTTCTGAGTACCTCTAGCAGGCTGAATTACCAGAGGCACACAACTTCTTGGAAATCTAGTGTGGAATGGTAGAGCACAGCTCAACAGGAAAGGTGGTGTTAACACATCATGGCTCTGGTATTTGGTGCTCTGGGCAAAGAGTTGCAAGACCAGGAAAAGAAAATCACTTCTAAGAAATATCTGCACTTAGTCACTAAGTCTGTATAGGCAGATACCACTGCTTCCACTTAGGCATTTGCAGGTAGTTGAGAAAGGCAATGAACACAGCTAGCTGTAGGTGCAGATCTTCAGTTGCACCTTGAACTTTGAGGAGCTGAACTCACTGAAACCGGAGTTGAGACTGAACCTCTGATTTTTCTTGCCATTAGATAAAAGCACCTGGAGATTAACAAGTTGGGTAAAAACAAATTTACTAATTTTGTATTTTCCAAACCAGAGCTGATTAAAATGTTCAGCTCAAATCTGCAAGGATTGAGGCTGCTGAAAACACTGAGCTCTGCAAATGACAACTAAATAGCAGTGGCAACTGATGAGCGCCCTTCTGGACCTAGCTGTCCGCTACAGTCATACAATGTTTAGCAAAACTGAGTCGAGGCCTCTAACCATAGCATGACCACTCTTTCTGCCAAGCAGTCAGCATGACTTCTAGATACAAAGAAGATCTTGTACTTTGCATCTCAGCCGGTATGCTGTGCCCAGTGGCTTTGTCTCACAGCAGTGCAGCTCTTTGCACATCTCACCCAAAGACTTGGAGAGCAATTTGCTAAAGCTTGTGAGCACTTGTGTTCAGACTTGCTGATTTACAGCTTCTGAGCTGTGATGGCTGAACTGCTTTCCTCCTGCCCACCCTTCTTCCTTCCCCAGATAAGCAGCTGCGAGACATGAATCCAAAAATGCGGTAGCATTAGAGATGGTCCTGCCAGAGCTACTGTCCCTTGAAGCTGTGCCATCTGTAGGGACAAGTCCTGTGCCACTCAGGATTCAGAGAGGTAAGTCCTCTGAAAAGCTGGCCTCAGCTAACCCATCCCTAAACACTTCTCCCAGCATTAACTGCTTACCCAAAAGCCCCCCACACCAGATGCTGTTGCATGCATATCCATTTCAGATTGCTGTTCTCCAGTGCTTGGCGCTTGTCTCATGTCACACCTTGTTAGGAAATGTGTGCTGGTTTCTTTCTTGCCTCTCAATTCCACAGGTGCTTGTGTCTAAAGGCCACCATAGTGGTACTGCTCAGATGCTCTCCTCTGCCTTAAAAGTCACTGCAGCTTGTGGATGATCTGCATTTCCATATCTGGATTTCTAAAGATTTTGCATATGTTTCACCATAGCCTTAGTGTTTAGTTTGGGTCTTACTCCATACTAAACCAGGGACCTTTTGTCATCTTCTACCAGGGAAAAGTGATTGAATGTCATTAGGCTTCCCATTCGTTAATAGGTCTTCTTACGATAGCTGTGAAAATGCTGTTAGGACTCAGCAGAAAAAGTAGATAAATAGGTTTGCAGTCCAGAGGTGTGTGCTCTGCTGTCCTGCTGTTATTTTCAGAAGACTTGTTCTTATTTTAATTAACCTCCTTGTTCAATTTTAGAAGGAAAAGTTTTACTGTTCTGCGATATAATCGTTAAAATAAGAAATTGCCTTGCTCGTTAAGCAAGAGGAGGAATTCAGGTGCTCAGCCCACCATGTGTGTTGCAATATGCTAAATGCAAGAAATTGTCATCTTTACTGGGTTTATGTTTCCTGCAGAGATTTGAAGTACAAACTGGCTCACCAGTTTACAGAATCAAGGGTAAAGCTGAAGTATCACTTGCCTTGCCTAAGGAAAGAGGTAGTAATTATGAGACTACTTTATAAAAAGGTGGTCATCAGATCATCTTATAAAAGAATACAAACAAGCCTACTGCTGGCCAAGTGTGAAGCATGCTATAGAAACGGATTTGTTCATGTGTGTGTAGAAGGTGTTTCTGTTAAATTTGACCTCCAGCTTTCTGCTAAGTTCCTGCACAGCTCTGGAAAAAGCTTCACATACAGAGGTCAGAGCTAATGGATTTTACAATTAAATATTTTTGCTGACTTTCAGGACTCTTGATCAAGATGCATGACATAGCAGTTAATGCTGTACGGCTTGCTGATTGGCAGTTGGATAAACACAGACTTCATAAGGATTATTGCTTGGTTTTCATAGTGCCTTGCGTGTTTGAGAGGTGTGCAATCTACAGACCTTAGGATGCTTTGAACTTTGCCTCTTTAGTGCCTGGCTTGATTTTGAGCTTCACAGAAACAAAGTTTCCTTTGTGTTCAGGTGGTGTAAAGATTTCACTGTTTGGTCCACTCGCAGGCTCATATGTTTAGTGAAAAATGTAAGATCTTCAATTTTACGAGGATTTCTATCTTTAAGCCATTTCGCAGAATCAAGAAAAATTTTGTGGGAAATTTAGTTTAATTGCAGTGGCTATGTTGAGGATGCACTGAATCATGAGTGATAAAATTTTGAATGTGTTTGATGAAGCGTAATTCAGATAGAATTGTAATCCGGGCTTAGGTGAATCCTGTTGGGACAGAGGTGATGTGATTTCTCCTAGTAAATGAGACATCTAAATGGAGTATCTTTTTAAGGAATACATAGCACCAGAGGATACTGCAGGTGTGAAGAGCACACTCTTGCAGCTCAAGCCAAGTAATGCTTCTGAAATGGTACACTGGGGCACTATTTCATACAACTTGCCGTCAGATGACATAAATTCTCTGACAACTCTTAACTACACTGAAGCAAGCATTCTTGGAATAGGTTGTAGTACTGCAGCCAAGCAGTTAATCAGGTGTAACATGAGGCTTTGACATGATTTACTGCCTGCCGGTAGCTTGTACTGGGACTGTATTGTCCTTCTGTATGTACTGTATAATAGTTTTAAGCTGTCCTTGGACAGGGCCCTATTGTAAACAAGCTGTCTGGCTTAACTGGGATATCCTGTAATAAAATGTTAATAAAAACTGAAGTCATTGTAAAGGATCCTATTCCTACTATTTCTGTTTCCCAAACTATTCCCACCAGTAAAGTACAACACATGCCCTTAACTCTTGCTCTGCTGATGTTTTGCTGATGCCTGCTGGTGTAATACTTGTTTCAAAAGTGATCAGTCATCGCATGCCATTTCAGCTGGCTGCTGGTGTGCATTAATTCTCTCCTGCCTCAGCTTACACAATGCAGAAATTACCACCAAAATAAAACTCATTCTCAAAGGGCCACATAATTTTATTAGCAATTATTTTGTTTCATGTCACTTTGTGTCTCAGCTTAGATCTATGGAGTGAATTCTGAGGTGCTACTTTATTTAAGGTTTTTTTTTTTATTATTAAATGAGGTAACTTGTGTCTGGTATTAGTATATTATGTCAGGTCCTTGTAGCCTGGAGCTAGCAGGTCAAGGTACAGCAGTAAACCATTCATGGGGTGTAATTTTCAGAAGGAGATTCTGAAAGACGTCATCAGACACCGCTCACTGAGGGCAACCTCTACTAGACTTTCTGGCTAGGGACAGATGCTGAAGATCTGAGCTATTGCAAAACAAGGTGTTGTTCCTTTAAACGGAGAGGTGTGCTCTGGTGGGTTTAGACATGCTGAGTTTCTTGAGGAAATAGGTGCTGAAAGGTGCATACTGAGAATCTTCTCACAGAGACCACTGAATTTTATAGGCAGGGTGAGACCCTTAGAGTAGACAGTGACCTGCATGAAGGACTGTTGTTTTACTAATCCACCTATAGTTCCTGGAGGAACACCACCACTGTCAGAGGGGCTTGCCTCAGTCTGCAAAGAGTAGCACTAAGCAGTAAGCAGAGTGTGATGCTTTGGAGAGATTTCTGGTTCCTCTCTCTTTTCTCCTCACCCTGGTGCTCTGCAAGCACAAATCCTTTGGAATCTGGGCACCAGGATTTTAGCAGGACCTCAAACATAGCACTAGTCCAAACTGTTTTAGGGCATGGGGGAGATTTCTCATCTAATTACCACTATGCGTAATTATTTTTTCAATTTTCCTAATTTAGTTTCAAAGCATAGAAATACCATTTTTCCCCTCTCCTGACTGCTGAAGACATTTTGATTATTAAAATACATATGTATAATTTCTTTACGTAGCCTTACAGTGCCCCCTTTGAACATCTGTTTTAATTATACTGAAGCAAGCTATGATTTCACTGCCTTTAAATTTCCAAGACTGGATGCCAGTAGCAATGTGTTTGGCTACTGCCTTAACCTAGTTCTGCCGAAGCAGAAACTCCCCAGGCTATTCACTTCTGATTTTTTTTTTCTTTTTTTTTGGGGAATGTCAAACCTTAAAACAAGAGATGTATGATCCAGTGTTAGGTTTGATTTGCTTTCAGACTCATTTATCAACACATGTCCTTCCTCTCAGCAAAAATAGTACATACGAGATCCATAATAATGGAAAAAAGTGCTGCTTGCTTTAGCAATGAGGAGAGAAGGGACTGGAAAAGGCCCAGCATGAAAATGTTATGGTGGTGAATATTAAGCCTTGCAGCTAGTGTTTACAGCTGTAGAGGATGTTTTCTTGTAATCTTATTCTTGTCTTTAACAGATATTATATGGAGTAAGTTATTCTCTTTGCTTGGGAGATGTCTATGCTTGGCAGCCTGTGGAGCTGGAATATGTGATGCTTTCTTCTTATTTATGAAGAGTACACTGAAGAAATAGAATAAGACAATATTTAGCACATCCCTTGTGCAAATAAAATGAGTTACCATAGATTACTATTATGTTTGAAATCAGCTATAGCTAACTGATTAACAAAGAAGGGAGGGCGGGGAAAGGGGATCTGCTCAAGATTTCTTAACACAGATAATGGAAGTACACAGGCAGATAGCAGGATTTCTCTCTTTTTTTTTTTTTAAATAAGAAAAAACAAAACCAGACAAGCACTTGTTTTTTGTTTACTTCTTAAATGCCAACTGAAAAAAAGTGACATCTAAGATCAGTGATTAATCTTATTTTTTAATTTTTTTTTTAAGACAATAGGTATGCATGGTCTCCCTAGTTAAAATTACAAACTGCTTAATATTAAATTGAGTGATTATGCCTCAAAACACCAGCTCTAAGGGAACACCTGCAGCAAAGACTAAAGCCTGACTTCAGCTTGTGCAAGTAGTCCTTGTTGTGCTCCGTTCTGCCATGACTACACCCTTGGCCATATCAGAGGTGTTTCAGAGGCAGACTGGAGGCTCCCATCCATGGGTTCCAGCAGCTGTAGCTGGTAGGTATTCTCCTAAGTTTGAAAGATCAGCTGGCATCTGGAGGCAGACTCTTTCTCTTTTCCTTTCTCTTATTCAGCTTACATTTCTGTGAATCCTTTAGGAAAATCTAAGTGGAGGGGAGCGGTTTCCTCAGCTGTGTCATAGTCTTCTGCTAATGAGAGCAGGCAAGCTATGTGTCCTAAAGGAAAAATTTGCTATTTAAGTGATAATTTGATGTTCTTGTGTTGGATATCAGCGTGGTGGTGAATTTAACCCTGTGTGAAACAGTGGCATGATCCTACACTGTGCTTGTGCTTCAGGATGTTTGTCTTGCTATATGCTTTTTCTTAAGTACAGAGATAAAATTATTCTAAACAAAATTCCCTGAAACGAGTGTCTGTTTTGAAATACCCATGTAATGTTGACAATGACATTTTCATCACTTCTTTATGTAAATAGCTTTGAATCTGAGCTTCATGATGTGTTGTATTTGGAGTGGTGACAGATAAGAGCTTTGGAACAAAACCAGACTTTCCTGAGGAAGTGTTAATGCAATCATTAACAAGCTAATGTTATTAAGCTAATAGAAGCTTAAAGAAGAAGTCCTTCACCACCTGATACCTGCAAAGCTCCAGTCTTAGAGCATGATTTTGAGAAAACAGTTTATTTGCTGAATATGAATTTCACTAAATTTCCTGAAAGTTTGGTTGCAGTGAGCACTGAAAAAGCAAGGATAAGGGGCTGCAGAAGTAGCTGCAATCCTTCTTCCTCTCCAGTTGGAAAGGATGTAGAGGATTAAATAACTATCACTGGCAAGTAAGAGTGCACTTGCCCCTTAATTATTTGAATCTTGTTTGCAGCAGATAGGGCTTTGTTTCTGCAGGTGGCTGAACATATTATTTGGTATTTCATACCCTTTTCTATGCACATCTTTCTGTTGCAAATTTTTTCTTCAAAAACTTCAAAGATTAAACTGCAGTATTGCTGAAAAAGTCAATAATACAGATGCTGAGTGAGCCAGAGCAATAAAAAAGGAGTCTACCCTGAGGGAAGGAGTAGGAAGCCTCAGTGTAACATATTGCATGTTTTAACAGTGATATGTCCATGATTAATAAATTCATGAGAAGCTGTTGTGCAACGGTACACAGGACAGATCAGTGTGTAAGCATTTGAAAAGCCTTGTTTTGGGAGATTAATAATTATGCAGGGCTACTCTGATTTCACAGAAGATATTTTAGTGTATGATCTGAACCACTATATATGAAAAGTGTAAGTTCAAAAGACCTCATAAAAATCTAATGTTAGTAGAAACAGTTTCATGATTAAAAAAGTTGCACAAAAGCCTTTTTATTTTAAATTAAACACCTGTATGGTTTTTGTAACAGTATTGCAGATGTAGACTACTGGCATAATCAAAAAACAATAAAAAAACTAATCAAAGGATAAAATGAATCCTATATAAGTTGATCTCATAAATGAGGTGAAGAGACTAGTTTTCTGAAGGATTTGCTTTTAAAACTTATGTGATATTTAAGTTATGGCTTTCAGTGTGGCTTTTAATTTGCAATCCTCTCTTGTAACGTGCGCGAGAAATAGCAAAACCGTAGCTAGCATTAATACATCCAGTTGTGTTTGTTACTTTTGACAAAAAGATTCAGTGTCTTTTTTTAGCTTTTAGATACAGAAGCACGAAGGAAAAGGCTTTTAGAGGGAGAATTTGCCTTTCTGTTTCACAGTAAGTCTCCAGGACAGTTTCCTTTAGTCTCTGGGTTTACAGGGACAGCCGAAAACTGTGGCTGAGGCGATATTGCATCAAATCCTGAACGTTTTGCTATCTAGCTAAAGTCCTAACTTCAAGTCCAGCCACTGCTACTCAAGGTAACCTCATTACTTTTGGCCTGACCAATGCTCAGCAAATAAAATCTGGCTGCTCAAAAGACTGAGGACATGATAAACTCAGATACTTGCCTGTATCACAGTCTGAATGTTTAAACAAGACTGAGTTGTTCATTAACATTGATAGCCTTTAAAAGAAAACCTTCCTTACGTCTGAGCTTGGTTAAGGCCTCGTGCCTTTCAAACTGCACTGTCAGGAGGTGAGCAACTGTGGACTAATAAGGGTTGATATCCTAGTTTCTACTCTGAAAAAAAACAAACCAAAACGAATCCAATGCATTTTCCTCATAAGCTTTGAAATCTCAAAGTGGCAACAATTGGTGAGTGTTTGTGTAAAAAGTGTGGTGGTCTCTGCAGTGCTCGTTTGTTCCTCTGAGCCTGTATCTGCTGGAATTTCTCACATGGAGAAAGTTATCTATTCTTTAAACAAGAAAATGTAAATTAATGTCTTTTGTAGGAAACATGCTGAATAAGGATCTCCTACAGACCTAGTTCTGTATGTAGGCAGAGACAGTTTCTGGACTCAAGCCATTCATTTTTCTCCCTACAGTCAAAAACATCCACCATAGCCTACGTAGGTTTACTTGAAGTCTACCAGCTTTGTTTGCAATAAAGAAGCCAGCCTTTTGGAGACTTTTCTATCTTTTCTGGTATGCTATCTTGATAAAGTTATCAGCCCTAATTCTTCCACCACAGCAAATGTGTTTTATCTGTCCTTTCATCGGATCACAGAAACTCCTTTGCAATGAGCGTTCTTTTCAAGGGCTTGAATAGCATATGTATCCTCAGTATCTCCTTCTCCATTGCCTTTTTACATTGCTTGTCTTGTGTTTCAACAGCTTGCTTAGTTCTGTGGCCATGCTGACACACTGGTGACTTCGACAGCACGCTTAGTATGATGCTAAACCATTACACAGAATGGTTCCCTGTAAAGTATGGTGTGGTAACCCTCATCATGCAGCCTATAGTGAAAATTTTTCTGGCATTGTCCTTGCTCAGGTAACTGCTAGATATACGAGGAAGTACAGCAAGTAACTTTGACCAATTTGGACTCTTACTCTTTTTGTATAGGTGTTAAGAAGCAAATGAGATGGGTAAAGAGGGGCAGGCACCCTTTTCCCTCATCAGTTTCCCAGTATTTATAAGTTGTATGGCAGGAAAAATCCTTGCGCTTTACTAAGTACAACACATCTAAATCCTACTGGCTCCTGGGATGGGTGATGTGCTGGAGGAAAGGCTCCTTTTCTATCTCTTTCTCTCAGGAACCTCTCTCATTAATTTTTAAGGCCAAAAGAGTAATTCTTCCCTTAAGCAGGTGCTTCAGAGCTCGCAGACAAATTATACAGATTAAATGGCAGCTTTCTATTTTCTCTCTCTCAGTTGTGCTTTCCTATAGAGAATAATCATAGAAACCTAGGGTCATGTGTGAGTCTTTTCTAGTTGTGTGTTATATTAAAATAGTAAATCATTTCTTATGTGAATGTGCCTTTTCTGTGTGGCAACTGTTGGTAATTTAGTCCAAAGTCAACTGAACATCTTTAGTTACTTCAGAGATAATGTGTCCTACAGATGGTTTCAATTAGTATTTGTTCAGGGCTGTCTAAAGCAAGTAGCCAGTCTGCCTGTTTAGTAAGTGTCGGTTAGAAACATCTCTATTTATGCGTGTGAAATGTGATGTTCAGACCTGTGGTGGTCTGCTGGGTAATATCCCCAAAATGGCTTGGCACAGGGTTTTAATTTATGTCCTTCTCTCTACCTTTTTTTTACCCTGTGTTGGAAGTGGGCACAATACCCAGGGCTTATAAGACAGTTGGGACCAAGCCTGTGCATCTGTGTGCAGAACAAGAATAGTCATCTTTGTTAAGCAGTTGTTATAGATTTTACAGAGTGTATTTCCAGTGTTCAAAGCCTGTTTCAGCCCAGCTCTTCTGCTTCAGATAAGCACTAATTTGGAATAGTACTTAAACATGAACATGGCTTATACACTTCACTGGCTACAGTCCTTCAAAAAGTAGCAGGGCCTTTTTAGTTAAACCAGGATGGGAGATAAAGATGACTTACTACTTGCAGAATAAGAGTGTTTCTTAATGATTGAATATGGAATAACAAGGTGGATGTTTTGAAGAATAGACAGACTGTGGCCGTCTATTGATGAGATCTAGGAAAGCAAATGATTTGTAATACATATTATAGGACAACACATGTACAGGACCAAACACCATAAATATATAGAATTTTATTACAATGTGTACACTTTGTTTATGTAAAAATGAGAATCTATATACTACACAGGATAATAATCACAGAATAGCTGAATCATACACAATCAGTGAATGCTGGAAGTGTTCATGTAAGTTACATTTTGACAGAGAGACTAGTGATTAATCTGGTGGCATTTAATAAAGTGTATTCTTGGACTCAAACAGGTAATGGAATAGCTTGATTAACTGCACTGATGAGGAGTTAATAAGGCAGTGTAGAGGAAAAGTTGCATTGGTGTTTGCTCTGTTTCTATTTGTACAGAGTTAAAAGTTTGGCTGAGGTATCCGTTACATCACTATTGCCTTGCTTATTCCAATAGAATCATAGTGGGTTCACGCTGGTGTAGCTGGGGCTGGATTCAAGATCCTTGCTTCAGGAAGGTTGCAAATGGCATTTCTTACAAGCACTGCATTCACCTATAGTGGAAGCAGAAACATACCATATACATATGTTATTAATTTGCTTCCTGTTGGCAAAAATTTGCACTCCTAAAGAGTTCACTATGTTGTAATAAAGCTGGAGAACAAAGAAATTGCTATTTCCCTGTGTGTAAGACATACATAATCCCCGGTGAGTAGTTAACATTTGGGGAACGTAAGAACAAGTCTGGTGCTGGCAACAACTGTCTGGCATGTGCAGTCACATCGTTCACAGCAAGGTTACCTTCCATGGGCTTTTCTTGCAATTAAGTTGGAAGAAAAAATTGTCCTTGTGTGCCCTAGATAAGTTGATCTCCTTTCTTTAGCTAGCAGGGGAAGTGAAAGGCTCTCAGGCTTACAAAATTATTAAGATGGAACTTCTAGAAACATCTGAGTTCTTTAGCTATTGATTTTTCCATGCTGCACTTCTCTTTATTGTTTATACTGCTTACATTGTCGTTACCATTCATAGACTGGTGGATAGCCAGCGAAGAGTTTGGCTGAATTGTGCATTGATCTGCACTTTTGCTTGGAGTCAAAAACGTTTTGAATCTGCAGCCTAAAACTTGCATAATCAGTTCCCCTTTAAGCTCTTATTTAAGAAAATCACAAAGGTGAGAGAATCATACCTAACTAAAGATAATTGCATGCATAATAACTTCCTCAGCTCTAACTGCCTAGACAGCATTCACTGTTAGCATTTAGGATGAGAACTTTTATAAGGTCATTCTCTTCTAAATTTCTGTTGGCTTAAGTGGTGCAACTTCTTTTCTAACACTGCATTCTGTTGATTACTTTTATAAGAAGTAGGCTTTAATTTTTCAAATTCTAGTGGAAATTGCAGACCAGTTTCAAATAGCAGGGAAAAATAACAATAAAGCATAACTCCTCATTAGAAGTCTTGATAAATATGTTGTAGAAATTTCACATCATTTCACACTGCCACACAGGAATGGTCATTCCCTGTCTGCAGCAACTTGTTCAGCCTCTATATGTGACATGCGGGATTTATTATTGTAATATTATTGGATTTATTCTGGAAATACATTTACATATACCTACAGTTTAATTCCAATACCTTTGTGTGGGGTAGTTTTGTTTGCAAGAATAGTTGTAGTCCAATATCCTTAATCCAAGTACAAGTTTTCTTTCTAAGCAGAGTCCTTGGTAGCAGGACTGCACAAAGCACAAGACCATGTCACCACTACGTTCATACGCCTGTGGGAAGGAGGATCCCCACAAACAGATGTTATGTGTGGTTAGAAATCTCAGTATAGAAATCTCAATGTCACATTGTGCTTGGGTATCCACAAAACCACATACATTACAAAATCAGAGTTCTGTGAGAAGTATATAAAATGGGAAAAAAATACCCATAATTACCCTGCTGCAAAGATTTTCAGGCTGCGTATCCCTGTACGGACGAAGATCGCAGTGTGAACACTTCACTGGTGATGTGTTTTTTGATGCACAGAGACTCTTCTCCATAGTGCTACATGGTTTCAAACTGAAGATTTTTTTTCCGTTGCCACTTAATGTGAGGACTAATCTGACATGAACTTTTGAATCTCACAGGACGCTGGGCCTTTCCCTCCGCTAATTACTGTTTTTAGGATTTGCTTGAGGGGGTGCTTGTGAAGGGATGCATGCAGTTATGTCTCAAAAATATTTCTTTTACAGAAGGGGGAAAGATTAATTTATTCTGCTAGGAAAAATGGGAACTTCTCCTGCTTTGAAACATCAACAATACAATCCTTTGGGCTTTGGGTGGCTGGGGAAATATTATTTAGGAAGTTTGAAATTTCAAGCATTACCTACCTTCCTTAAGCTCTTGAAATATGTTCCAAGTTTGCAGAATTAACAAGGTGACAGTTCACAAGGTTCTTGTAGCTCTCTTATGTTTTTAATATTTTTTTTTTTTTTTTTTTTTTCCTGTGCTGCTCTTAGTTTTAATTGATGTACTTACTCTTGAACTGAAAAGCAGAGTTACTAAGGCAGGTTAGCAGGGAAAGTTGTATGTGGTTTGTTTAAATACCCTAAAAGAAGAAAACCTGTTTGGGGACTCCTGGTTTCATGACTCAGTGTACTGATCCAGCAGCTAGTGAGTCCATTGGACAATGCATTATCTGCTTCCCTGGGGTGTCCATTTTTCTGTGCAGTGCATCCCAGGTACTTGCAAGAGAAACCAGAAAATAATCGCCCAAGTACATAAGAGGGAGGTGCTCAGCCCTTCAGAGCAGATGAACTGTGCTGAGGTTCATTCTGGCTGGTGGCTATTGGATCCAGATACTGAGATCACTGATCAGACTGGGGATGCGCCTTTGTACGATGGGCTCACGGAGCTGCAGAGCCAGCTAGTGTTGAATTCTCTGGGAGTTTTGCCATCCTTCCTCCCTGCTGGCTGCTGAGGAGGGCACACAAACACATTTTCAGGGGAAATTTTCTTGAGTTGAATCAGCTGCCCCCAGATTTATACCAAATCAGTTTTTAAATGTGTTTTCAAAGGAAGCATTTGTGGAAATGAAACTTCAAACATGCTGCTTTTGTAACTTTGTCATGCTGATGTAACGATCTCACCAGTGTTAACAATGATAGGGGGGACTTTTCCAGATGTGCCTTTTGAGAAGCCTGAACATGTTGATGTCTCCAGGGAGCACCCAGCTACTAGACAGAGCCTGGTGTGTGACGGCAAGAGGTGGGGGCCGAGCCACCTCCATACCAGGGGTTTCTTGGCTATCATGAGACCGTTAGCATGAAACGTACAGGTTAGGTTGGTGGACTTTGGTAGCTTGCGTCAAGCACCAAACTGATTTCAAACCTGAATTAGCCGCAAAAAAGTGAATGCTGCTTCTTAGATCCTGTCCTGTGCTTAATGCCAACACTCAGGGTCAAATCTCTCCTGGGGTGACCTCTTCTCTTGAATTCTAGATCTAGAACCTCAAGCTGTCTTACACAGGTCTTCACTGCAAAGGAGAAAATACCATGCTAGTTGAAGGCATATTGCTGGTTCTGGACTAAAAGGGAAAGTCCCTGTTTGGCAAAACGAGGAGGCATTATAGCAAAATGGAGAGCTGCCAGCTTTCCCATAGGTGGGAATACAAATCCTGTATAAGATCCACAGTTGGAGAAGGCAAATGATCTATCTTAGTACTGAATTAACTGATGCCTTCCGAAGGACCTGAGGAGCATTCCAGCTTCAGGCCGTGCAGAGCCACTGCTTTTTCGTTCTAACTTGTATGCAGTTTAATTTGCCACAAGTGGGTGAAGGATGAGCTGTGTTCATGTACAGTCTTTGCTTTCTGGTTTTCCAGTCACAAACCTGGAATTCTCTGGACCACTGGCAGTTTGTGTGTTGAATCATTCACTTGTGTGCAGACTGAGCTCAAACCTGTGGCTGTTTTCTGTGACAAAGAAGCCGGAGGCTATTGTTAAATCCCTGTGCTCGGTGTTAGAGCAAGATTTCCTGTTGTTGTCTTATGAATACTGGTTGGGTTTTTTTTTTTACTTGAAGTGGAAAAGTATTATAACTACTGTAGGGTATATTCCCACAACTTCTGGTATGCAGTCAGTCCCACTGATTTAGAATGTTTTATGAATGCATAGAATTTTCTTACTGAGTACAGGAAAAATGGCTAAGTTTGTTTTTTGTAGCTAAGCGTGAGATTAGAAACATGGCCCTCTAAATTGTGTTTTCACAGTCAAGAAACTGCTATTTTTTTTTTTGGTTGAGTCACTCTTGGTGACCCAATTTCCTCATTTATGAATAGGAATAATACGATCTCAGTTAATCTCTCCATATATGAGAACTGTATATCCAAACAAATATGAAATAATAAATCATGTCAATCAGTAGCTATCCTTGATGTCTGAAAGAAAGATTAAGAAAAACAGGGATTGGGTTTATCTTTATTTTATCTTTAACTATTGAAAACTAATTTTAAGTTATAAATAATAATATCTGTCTTAAGTACTGATTTGTTAATTATGGTATTTAAATACATGGTTCAACCAACTAAACGCGTTTGAGAGCACTTCTATCTCCTATTCAATTTTATCTAATAATGTCAGATGTTTCTGTATTTCTAGTGAGCTAACCTCATCCTGGAGCCATCAACACAACTGAGATAACTGTCCTGCCTTGCTGCAAATCCTGACAGGCAGTACAAATTATGGTTCACAGAAGTTCTGGTTTTGTTCCCTGAAGTGGCTGGCTCAGCTATTCTTTGCCTTCTTTTCTCGGCATACTGGCTAGGAGGCACTTCTAGCCATTAACTAGTTCTCTTCTAATTGCCAGGGACTGTCCTAGCCAAATCCAAGGACTGTTGTGTGTTTGATTCATGGTTTGTCATTCTAAATGGGACCTTAAATCTCCACAGTTTTGCCCTTGCAGTCTTAGCAACAACTGGTTTTACAGTTGGTTTTGTATCTGGCTTCCTTGGCTTGTGAAGATGTAGGCCTTAAGGCTGTAATCAAGAAACTATAATCCACCCTGTGGAAACATCCAAAAAAAAACAGAAAAGGAAAAAAAAAAAAGGAACATCTGTAAATAAGCAGCTCTTAAACTGCTCTGCTGTACAGGATGTCTGCCACAGCTTCTGGTGAGTCCGTGATTTGGGACCTGCAAAACAGGGATGCAGCCGCATTCCGTTTTCTGTCTGAAATTGCTGTAGGCTGTTGCCAAAAGAAGCCTCTGCCCTTTCAGAATGATGTGTGTGTGCTAAAGAAAGCATATTTAATGATTCAGTAGTTGGAAATTCCCTTTAAATATCCTCTAGGTTATACCTAATGTTCAAAAGAGCCCTGAATGTGTGTTGAATACTAATAATTTGGTCTCTTATATGGTCCAGGATATACTGTTTAGCTTTAAGAACTGAGCCATTTCTGAAAAGACAGGAATTCTTGGTATCTGCATGATCATCTGTGACCAGGCATGTCTTTTAGTTTATTTTAGATTTGTTTTTTGTTTACTGCAGATTCTGTCAGTGGTAATTATGGTAGTCCAGTAGATGTAGTAAAAAGAAAAAAAAATCTAGATTGAATTGTTAGTTTGTGGCACTAACTTGCTTTAGGGAAAGAAAACAGATTTCAAGAACGATGCTTCTGTCTTTGCTTAGTCTACAAAGCAAAGAGTGTAAATTATACTGATAGGCTGCTAATTCACATTTTATAAAGACTGAGAATGGAAAATTGTCTCAGAATGAGGATAAGTAATGAGGTATCTTCTATCTTCTTGAAACAAGGGGGGAAGGGAGTGCTGGAAGGCTAGGGGAAAATGCTGGATATTTTTTGTTCATTTCCTGGAGGACACGGCTGCCTCATGAGGATGCTTAGTATTACCTGTTATAAATGCTACCAAATATCACCAACTGTTACAGGTGGACTTTCTTATTTATGGGAATCTAAGCATCAAATGGGCATGAAGAGTATGCCTGAGATGTAGCCACCGTTAACCCTTTTGAAGCACAGCGGTAGCACCATGCAAGGAAAACTACCCTGTTTTTTTCCTGTGTTGACTCGTCTCTTTGGATGAACGGAGAATTTTGACCTCTGAGGTAGAAAACTTTCTATGTTCATGCCAATGCAATGACTTATGATAATTTTAATGTGTTGAAAAAGTTGAAATAAGTAGTTTCTCCATGAAATGTCACTGTCTTGTGATACCACTGTTCTGGGTGCATTGTTGATAAATAGTGTCAGCTGGACCGTAACTGCTTTCCTTACAAAAACTTGAATTTAGTTTTCATTTAGATTTGGGGTAAAAGGAAATTACTTTTTTTTTTTTTTTTTCGCCTTTCATTAATTGGGAAATAATGCAATACATCTGTCCCAGAACAGCAAGCTGAGTCATGAGCGAAGCACTCACCTGAATGGAGAATGTGACGAAAGGATGGGCTTGTGGTGCTGCTCAGGAATGGTTCTTGCCTGTGTCTCTCTCAGACCACCCCAAACCTAAATTATCTTCCTGAGAACACCTGCATCAGACTTGTCACACTTTCCATAGAATGGAATTTTGACCAAGCCTTTGATTTTTCAATGAGAAAAATATTTTGTTGAAGCAGCTTTTGGCCACTTCTAATGAAAGCAGTCATTATTTTTACAGATACAAAAACTTAAGGGCGAGACAAATCTTAGGAGCTAAGCATCTGCTCTGAAAATCTACAGATAATACAATAGTCCATGAATCAGCAGAGCTGCAGGGCTTTAGCTCCTGGGATTCATCCGAAAGCTGTCTCCAACATTTGTATAGTTACAGATTTGAAAAACTGTGTGAGACTACAATCTCTTTCTATATGCAGGACTACCAAGGAATATCATATGTAGCTGAAAGTATAGTATTTGCTTTGAAATAGCAGATGTAATTTAATGAGAAAGGTTTTTAAAAGGCATTTTGCATCTTTACTGTATGGTTCTGATCATATTCAATCTGGTGATGTAAGCTGGATTTCTTCCACATAGTGAAGAGTTGGTTGTATGTCTGCAGTTCAGGTCCTCTGCATTGTTACCTATCAAATGTAGGGTTAGCTTGTAGTTGAATTGAAGCTTATTGCTCTTTAAAAATGATGCAGCTTGGAAAAAGGCTACTTGCAAACATGAAAAAACCAAAAAAATGACAAAAAGATAATGTGGTAA
The DNA here is from genome assembly GCF_034619465.1 of Leptosomus discolor. NCBI lineage: Eukaryota > Metazoa > Chordata > Aves > Leptosomiformes > Leptosomidae > Leptosomus > Leptosomus discolor. Next base: position 34,544,820 of record NC_141395.1, on the reverse strand, counting down.
TTGGTTTCTTAGGAAAAAGCACATGCAGTGAAACTTTTCATGCAGAGTATTTTGCCAGGAAGTCTGTGAGTGTAATATGAAGACCTAAATATTCCCCTGTCTCATCTATGCATTGGGGAGTTTTCATGGGGGTGGGGAAAAATGTCTCAGACCTAGTTTCGGGCCAGGGAATGGCTGAGAACACAGTGTGAATACAGCCCTTGGGGGTTTTTTCCTCCCCCCCCCCTTCACACAATGGGGTAGTCGCCCTACATTGTTGATGGCTTATGTGCTTATCAGGGGCAGGACTGGGCAGATAAGGTATGTTATGTCAAAGCTTGCTGTAAATACTTTCGGGTACTTACATTTAAAATTCTGCTATGTTTTGAGGAGGTTCTGCAAATATTGTTGCAGAAATCTAGTCGGGGATGTGGGGTTTCACGCTAAAATAGGTCAGTTTCTCTTTATGGTTACTTTTTGAAGGCTAAAGGTGAACTATACATGGGAAAAAAAAAAATTACGAGCAGGGCATAACTGGAGAACTGCAGCTGCATGCAGGTTGGAGTGGTACAACGCCCGGGACGGGTGGAACACCCCCCGCCCCTGCAGCGCCCGGCGGCATCGGGTGAGGAGGACTTCGGCTTGGAGCACCTGCCGCCGCTTGGCCCCCGCGGGGTCATGCGGGGGACCCGCCGCTGCACCCGGGGGTGGCCGGGGCGGGATTGCAGCCGGAGGGCGGCTGCGGCGGAGCCCCGGGGCGGGCCCGGCAGCCGCCGGGCACGGGGAGCGGTGCCCGCCGGGCGGCGCTGCGAGGCCGGGGCGGGCGGGCGGTGCCGGGGCTGCCGGGCGGTGGCGCCTCCGCCCCTCGCAGGCGGGGAGGGGCCGGGGCCGGGGCCGGGGCTGGGGCCGGGGCTGGGGCTGCTCCCCGCCCCGCCCCGCTCCGCTCCGCCGCCGCTTCGGCAGGGCAGCGTCCGCCGCCGGCTTGGGGCAGAAGGCGTCGGGCTGCTGCGGGACGGCGGGCAGCGCCCTTCGGCGGCAGAGGTACGGCCACCCCCGGGATCCACACACCCCCGCCCGCACCGCCGGCCCTGGCCCCCCTTGGTGTGCGGGACCGGGGGGCTGTGGGGCGCGGAGTACCGACTTGACAGGACAGGACCCGCCGCGCCCCCAGCAGAGATGGGGATGGGGTCGGTGCTGCAGAGGCTTGGGGTGGGGGTTCGGCGCCGGGTCCTTCGCGAGGAGGGGGCGGCGGTGCCGAGGTCTGAGTGCCGAGCACGGGAACGCCGCCGCCTCCGGGGCGTCCCTTCCCGAGGCAAAACTGCGGCTTTGGGACGATTTACGGGCGTTGTGGCTTTCGTTAATATCTATCTGGTGGATGGCTGTGGGCTTTGGGCGGCTTAATTTAGGCATGAACGCTGGTGTGCACGCACGCCGAGATTACCCTTTGAAATAAGAATGTGTGCGTGCTTTTTCTGGAAAGGGACCGTGGCATCTGTTTCTTCTTGTCTAAAATAATTACCGTGTATGCGCAGATTCGCTTAATTCAAAAGAGCGGGCTCGGCCGTGGGGATAGGGGAGGGCCGTGGGAAGCGTGCTGATAACTTGGAGCAGCAGTGCGATGAATTCTGCCGTCGGGTAACTTGGAGAAGAGGCTTGAGGAAGGGCTTTCCAGGGCAGGGTCGTTGTCCCGGAGAGCTCCACTGAGGGGACGGCTTAGTGTAGCCTCCCAGCTTCGGCCTGTCTGTCTGTGCCTATGGGGGCCGAGTTGGGACTCGGTGTAGGACATCTGCTGCCGCTGTGTTTTGGGAAGGGCATCCCTTTGTTCCTCGGAGTGGAGAGACTCCCCCGTGCAAAACAATGGCCATCCTAGCAGGGCCTGCGGGCAGTGGGGCTGGTGGTACGGTCACCAAGCCCGTAGTTGCGGCGCTCGCTCGTCTTGCCCATGGTACCTTTGTGCCCGTACGGCCGTGGGCACGCGTGCTGTTTGCTTTTTTTGAGTAACTTAAACCTTCGCAATTTCAGATGATGTGATTAGGTCAGTTGCAATGTATTTAATCAGGACCACTATCCTAAAGGACAAACGTTAACAGTAATGAAGTAAAAGCTAACTACTCTTAAAATGTTTGTTGAAGAAACTATTTTAAATATATCCAGCTTAGAAATTACCACTGGAAAATGTAAAGATCAGGTAAAATGGCTGACTCTTCAATTTTTGTGTTGAATCATGAGTTTCCCATATCTGGCTGTCCTATTGTTAATTGTGAATTAAGGCTGGCAACAAGTTGCCCATCCTTCCCTGGATGAATCATCACTTTGTCAAGCCCTGTGTAAAAAACAAGGCTTTCCCCAAAAGCGTCAGGGAACAGAAATAGTCCAACCCATCTGTTAAAGTCGAGTTCAGTGCTTGTCTGCTTTTAAACATATTAAAGGTAACGACGTTCTTCTCTTCATGTGTTTTTATTTCCAGTTGTCCCAGGCATGAGTTTAAGAATGTCTTTAATTTAGTGCTTAATGCAATGTACTGCCTCTGGCTTGATTCAGTGTGAAGGTGTAATGGTTGGAGCACTCTTGTTACTCCCAGAGTAACATACAGTGGTCATTGCTCACGTCTGTGTTTTACCATTGTGTAGCAATTACTGACATGTTAGGTTACCGCAAGCTCCCCCCATCCTCAGGAAAGAAGATGTTTCTGAAAACACCCATGTGCTGTTAGGTGGTGTATTTGATGGACATCTGAAAAGCTTTTGGCTCCATATGATCACCACAAACAGATTGAATCCTCTGCAAGGCAAAGGTGAAAGACCTCATGAAACTGTCTTAGATCACAGAAACTTGCCTTTTTTCCTTTACTTTTTTTTGTAAGAGACCTTGTTATATCACATCTGTGGGGAGGAACTCTGTGAGGAAATGATGCCAGGGGATGGTAGTTTAATTTAGGTATGTGTGTTAGCTCTGTCAATTGTTGTGCAAGACTTGATATAATTACTTTTAGAAGGGCAAATGTACATTGCAAGCCTATTAGTGCTTCTGGGGGAAGGGAAAATAAAAGTCTGGCAAATGAGAGGAGGAAGTGGGAGAAAGAAGTTGGAAACATAAGCAAAGCCATTAATTTTTCCCACTGTGCACTCTTAAGAAACTGCTGTCAATATACTGGAGATACTCTGCCTCATGGAAGTGTCATGGACTTGCTTCACATGATCCTCTGAGATCATCTGGTTTCTCTGAGCTCTGTGGGAACAGAAATTCCTCGTGCTGGAGTCTGATCTCATCTTCCTTCGGCAGCAGTAATAGCAGTGGCTTGGGAATGGGAGAGGAAGGTGAAGAAAAGCACAAGTGGGACTTTTGGAGAACAGCTCAGTGCTCACATAGGCCAAGCTGGACACTGCATTTCCTCCTTTCGCTTGCTGTATGTGGTCAGATCTGGGACAAACATACCCGCCAAAGTTAAGTGCCCTTTCAGTGTGCTAAGCTTATTTAGTGCAGCTCATATGTCAGACCATCCTATAAATCCTACCTTATATTTCATTCATTCTTTTTATTGTGCTAATGAAGAGCAAACTGAAATGGAAAATGGTGAATTGAGTGACTGTATGTGTCAAGCTTGGGGAATTTCCTGGGTTTGATGAAAGGCAAAAATAGATACTTTTTCACCCCCAGTAGCTATGTACTTAGTCTTTTAAATTCTCAGAGCCTTCTAAGTAGCTTCTTCTGTTTGTTGGGGGACTGCTGGCAAAAACTTTAGGAAGGCTGCAGTATTGATGACCAGCCCTTGAGTCTGTAATCTGATCCACAGCTTTTTCTCTTTAACTGGGAAAGGAAGTAACAGCTCCTATTACATCCTTATGTAACCTCTCCCTTCATAGCCTTCAAAAAGAAGGAAACCAGAGCTTGATTTCTGGTGTATTAACTAACATCAAGGCATGCTTTGTCATAAAGAAGCAGTAAAGAATAACATTAGTTTTCTTTTGATTTGCAGTTCCTAGAATGGAGAAGGGAAAAAAAAGTATAAGATTTTTGTTTTCGGCTGGTGGGTTGGTGGAAAGGGCTGCAACTCTTTGTCATATGCTGTGAAGTAGCTGTTAAAGAGGATACTGGAACTGCAACAAGGGTTGTTTTGTGAATCTTTGCTGGTGGGTTTGAGCATTAGTCTCAAAACATTCACCCTTTTACACTTGTGCCCCAGCTTGCTTGTAGATTGTGAAAGCTTTGCTCTTTTGGTTTATATGACTCCAGATTTATTGCCTGAACAGAGTGTGGAGACCAGGATCTCTTTTTTTTTTTTTTTTTTTTTTTTTTTTTTTTTTTTTTTGCTGTTGGACTTAAGCCCGATCCTGGGGGAGAATGGTGAGGGAAGAGGCAGGTGAGGTTCTCCAAACTTTTCCATTATATAAAAGTATATAAAAGAAGTATAATAGGTGTTTCTCCTGTTGAATAGAAGTATGTCTGCTTGCTGAGCAAATAAAGGAAGACTTTCTGTGACCCTGTCTGGAGTTTGCAGCTTCCATACCTCAGTAGTGATGTTAACTCTTTTCCATACTTTCTCATAATTTTTGCCTTTGGTCTCCTGCCAAGCTAGTTTTTTTCTCTAACCACGTGGCCTCTACTTACTTCTGGTACCTGTCCCCCATCCTCCAGAAGCCGCTGGTGTATCATGCTTGTTGCAATCATATCCTGTATCTGGGAGACAGGTAACTGTGGAATGTGTGGCTTGATCCTCAGCCTGGCCAGTGACAGGATCTTCTTTGAGTAGAGTTGGAGTAGAGCTTTTGTGGTATGCATGGCTGTTTTCAGGGACTCCTGCCATTTGTGATGCTTTGCTCTGTATTTGAAGAAACTTGTTGTGAAACCAAGCTTTATCTCACCTTTTGCTTACCTTTCTTTTAAGTAACTGTAGAGTCTTTGGAGTTGCTTGCAGACTCGAGATCTTAGACTGATATATCATCCAGCCACGTGGCTAGAACCATCCAAATGGTCTTTTTCCATACGAAGAGCTAGTGGCAGAGCTTTTAGAGAAAACTATGTAGACACTTAATCTTTTTGTATCTCCCAACTCCATGTTACTGGGAAATTTCCCATTTGATATCAGCAAGTAAACTTGCGTCCATTTCTTGATATATGTTAAGTCTGTTAGCAAAGTCACTGTGGTAATGAAAGTGTTTCAGTGGGAAAGACTGAGGTTTCAAAATACAGTTTCAGAGATGAAGAATTATCAAGTCCTCTTTTCAGATACAAACTGGTTGGGGAATCCTTCTGTGCAGCCAGTTTAACAGGAATAATGGACTCCAGAGGCAAGAGCAGCATCTTTCTCTCCAGTGGAAGATGTATGTGCACACACATGCATGAAACACACATACTAATGCTGTGGCCTTTGGGATTAAACCAATCAAGAGGTGGCCTCTAGCCTAAGCAGCCAGATTCAACACTTCAGCAGACAAGCTGAAGGCCCAAGATAAAGAATCCAAATATCCAGAGTCCCAAGGAGTAAGGGCGAGAAACATCTACTGTCACAAAGTTTTTTCTCTGTTGCAGGGGTGGGAAGTGGGTGTATCCTGGGGTTTAGGTAGTTGCCTTGTCCCTGACTTTGTGCGGTGCTGCCTTGGAATTCCTTTGGTGTGGGCGTACTAATAAACTTTTCTCTCTTGTTCTCTTGTAGAGGCAGCAGTCCTTACGAGGGTCTTGTATTAGAAATCCTTATGCTGTTGGGCAAGGGGACCATGAAAACAAAAGAAACCGGGAAAAAGAAAGCATGTGGGAAGGAGAAAAAGAGGAGATAATTATGAGGAATAGGTGCTGAGTAATAGAAGGGTTGCTGGGTCCTGAACTATCAGAATTACTGATTATTGTAGATTTCCTTATTTTCTAAATACAGGCAGCAGGGAGAGACTCGTTTTCCCTACTGTCAGCAGAAAGCAGTTTTTAAAAGTTTGTGACCGCAGCCTGGTCAGCATTGGTACAAGTTTCTTGGGCCCACAAATATGCTCTGTATGTGAGCTCTCTTGCTTTTCGCTTTCTGCTTCTTTTTCTGTAATTTGCTCTAAAGTGCTAATGGGAGTATTTTGAATTAAGAATAATTAAACTGCAGGGTTTACTACAATGGAAAGAAAAACAGATACAGAGCAGTCACATCCTGAAATATTTCTACTCTTTCATATGTATTTTCTTTATGGAGTCTGTTCTTCCTCATTTCTACAAGAGCGTACTGTTGTGTGAATATCTTCGTAAAGATTTGGCCTTAAAGTAACCAGTTTTTATACACAATGGAGCACATGCAATGTCCTGATACTATGCTTTAATCTTTTCCACTGACCTTTGAAAACCTGCACCTCAGAAATGAAATGAGGAAACTGCTGGGTGATAAAATGTTGGATTCTCTGTCTTAGGAAAGCAGGAGCAAAGGAAATTGCACTTACTCTCTGTATTTTAATGTCTTTGTGTTAAAACAATTTGTAGGACAGTTAAGGGTGTCCTTTTAGATCAAAGAGGTGTCCTTAAAGTCCTTATTGCATAGGGACTCTTTGGATGGCACTGTAATGGGAAGTTAGTTCTGCTTTTAGGAGAGCAGTTGAAGGGAGTGAAGTTGGTATTAATCCTTTCCATTTTTCCTCTGCGGAAGCAAATAAACAGCTTAACAGAGGCACTGGTGATGCTGGCTGAGAGATGAAGAGGTGCCATTTCTTCTGGGACTCTGGGGACCAGTTAACCATCCACCAAATAGCTTTGCTAGAGCTTCATGTTCAAGGGCAGAGAAAAAAGCTTTTTCTAGTGGAGCTCATGCTTATTTGATGTAAAAGAAGGAATACCTGGGATGTCTGACTTGTGGCAGGAGTACCAGCTGCTCTACATTTTCGTCAAGAGAGGATTAGAGAGAGGTCAGAAGGAAGATGGTAGGGTTTGAAAGGCAGATTATTTGGGGGAGTAGTTAAAGCTACAAGCTAAACCAGTAACCAGTTGGTTACATGAGTGTCTGGAGACCCTTCCTCATTCATACATGTGAGAGTAGGTCCGTGACTGATGGAGCAGTTGAGCTTAGTCATGCAGGGTAAGCTAGGGAAGTGCTGATTCCAGGTGAAACTTTGGAGAAGGAAAAAGAATAGTGGAGGGGATGCAGGTGGAAATGAATCCCTCTCTCTCTGAAGGAATATTCCTGGTCCTGGGGAGGAAATGTCGCTGCCATGATGTACCAGGAATCCTCTGTATAGTGTTGGTTAAGCCTGCTAGGTAAAGATGGGCCCAAACAGGAGTGGGAGCAGAAAAGGGCTATTGGGATGGTCAGGGGGATGGGGAAGCCACTGAGAGGAAAACGAGCAATACTGGCTATGATTTATTCAGAATGAGGACCGTGAGGTGATCCTGTCTACATATTTTCCTGGGAGGGAGAAAACACATTTAAATTTAAAAACAAACCGAAACTAGCACAAGCAAGTAGTAGTGGATATTAGCTGACCATGAATACAGTTAGGCTAGAAATTAGGCACACTGTAGGAACTATTTCTCATGAAACATTAGAAGGCTGAAAAATTGCACTCTGGAGTAGTGCAGTATAGTAATCATGATTGTATGATACGGTGGTTTTGGCACTGGTCTGGAACATGCAGAACAGATATAGTTACTCTTGCTGTTGTTCAGTTCACAGACTGTCGGGCTGCAGGCGTTAAAAGGACTCTGCAGATTACCTTCAGTGATCAAAGAGTGCAAGGCTGGTTAAAACAAAGTTCACTCCAGGAGGAAACCCTGGAAAATCTTTTGGCAAGCAAGGGTAGAGCTGGAGTTCCTTGTACCTTGTAACTGGTTTCTGACACAGGGGAGGCTTGCCTCTATCTCATGTGAACAGTTCTTTTTCCTTCCTAAAACTGCCAGATGATAGTTCTCACTGAAACAAAGTGAGGAAAACTCAGTACCTGTGAGTAAGTATCCTTTGGGTTTGTCTGCCATGAGACCAGCTGGTTTCCTTCTGTGGGAGGGAGGTGCTTTCTGTTGATGTTTTGAGAAGGTGTCCCTCTCTATATCTGTGAAGTGTTAAATTTCATTTGACAATGCCTTTGTTTATCATGCTAGATGTTAGTAAAAACAGTCTGCTGGCTTCTAACTTTGTGGACATCTGGACAAGAGTGATCACTGTGTGTTGCAGTGCAGCTTCTTGAACTGCTCCCGTTATCTGAAGTATCTCTTGATAAGAGATACATAGGAATATTTGGACAAACCTTGATTTAAAAACTGATGACTTTCATCCTGTGGTTTCAGGGGTCCTACTGGAAATGACTGTTGGTAGCGAAAATGACAAAACTGTGGCTATAGTTCAACACTTGAGACAAGCGAACATGTCTAAACGGTACACATAATTTATCTAAGCCTTCTCTGCCTTTAGAGAGGTTCTTTTTTAGCTTGGGTTTTGGAAGTATCAGTGTTTTGCTGAAGAGAAATTGATGTGCAGAATAGACAGTGATGGCAAATGGTACGGTGAAACCTTGTACTGTTCTGTTACCTTGGCAGCTAGTCCTGGGAGAAATGGGACTAATCAAGTCTGACTTCCTGCAGGTTTTTCTCTTGTGACAGATTCATTTGCAAAGGAGCAATAATTTCCATTTGAAGCTTTTCTGTGTTTAGGGAATTTTGTGGAGCCATTCTTCTGCAATGGCTCTGTGCTGCTTAAGGTGTTTGTTCTCCTTGCAACCCATGTCTCTGATGGGACATTTACTCCTCTCCTGCCTGCTTTTACAGACACGTGGGAAATTAGCTGTTCTGTTGTCCTTTACTCCTCTGTCCTTTGAATAAAATTCAACTTAGGCATGTATGAGAGAGTAGATGCATAAACCAGGACATGTATGGCTGGCATGGTTTGTCTTATTTTTATAAAATACTAGTCTAAAAACATTCCAAATATTATTTGCAAATATTATAAGGGGTCTGTCAGTGAGGTTTCCAGGAGGGGAAAATTGCAATGGGCAAGAATAAGATCTCTGGGGTGGTGTTAGGGTGACTTCTTTTCCTTCTGTTTTAAATGGCAAAGGAAGGGGAATGGTGTGGAAATAAACAGTGCTTTCAGCCATGCAAATTTTAACTTTAACCCAGACTTGGAAGAGAATATGGGTGCATCAAAAACTAGACTTTGCTCTGTGGGTAACTCCGTGAGTTTGATGGTGCCTGCGGGCTGCTCTAGGAGTTACAGGTATGCTCAGTTATCATGGGTGGCTTGATGGTGCGTAGATAGGGGCACCAATGCCTCTTCTGGGATCTGGATTTCCTGAAGTTCCTGCCGTGCCCAGTTTTAAGTCTGGTTCAGTGGCTGCCATGACAGCTTTCTGTGGCTGCTTTTCCTTCTGCTGTTGACAGCTGAGTGAAGCTGCAACGTTACCTGTTCTGTTATTTCACATTCTGCATATCTTCAAGACTTACCACCGACAGTTTAACAAGTAATGCACACAAGCATTTGAGAAGATTAGTGTGTACTCTGGTGTTTTAACCCTGTAGTGTTAAGACATCTCTTAATACCCACCTTACTGACATGATATAGATTGGTATTTACTCCAGTTGCCCCACCATGAGCAGATTTCTTTTGCTGTACCAAGGGTGTGTGTTCACGTGCTGAGTGGAGGAAAGCAAGGCTTGCTTTCTGCCTATGTGCTTGTGTGGAAGTGAAAGTAAAAACCATATTATAATAAAAGTATAAACGAAAGATCTAGATTACAGTTGATTGCTGGATTGCTTGCAAAGGAGCGTCTTTCAAATCTCAGTTGAAAGACACATTTTGATTTTGCAAGGGCTGTTTTTTAAGTAGTATTTTGTGAGGATCTGCTGCTGGGGGTCTTTTGAATGTAGGCTCTGGTGTGGTAGCAACCTACTGGCATATGACATACAACAAACAAAGAAGATCCCCCAAAATAAATAAGTACTACCTTGGTTTTTCTGCCCCTGTTCTGCAACAGCCAAGCAAACATAACCTTTGGTTTGGGCAGGATCCCGAAAAATTGGCAGAAAACTTTAAGCGGCAGCTTGAAAGATGAAGATAATCAGTTTAAAAGGGCACCCTCTGCTTAGTGGAGTTCAGATATCTAGTAGTAAAAGTGAATTTTCATGAATTTTTTTTTTTTTTTTGTAAGAATTAGGGCATTTTCATTGTGTTCATGTTCTATACTGACAACTTTTTAAAAAATCTTGTTGTCTGAAGAACACTGTCAGTCTGAAATCTAGTCTTAGGTTTAGGGGAAGAAGGCAGGACCTCTGACAACTTTTGGTTTTGCAGTCACATTTTGCTCCTGATTTTGAAAAAGCTTCAAGAGAATCTTAGCAAGGTATGTGCCAAAAAGAGACCCCCTTTATTCCTGAATATTCTGTGGATCTGGACCTGGAATGATTCTAAAACTCTGTGGTTAGGTAATGGCTAAGAAAAGCCCAAATGTAGGAAACTACCATGGATTTTGTTTCTGCTGAAGTCAGTGGGAATTTAACCAGAATTTTGGACTGTGAACAGCCTTCTTAGGGAAGATCTATTTCCAGATTCATTGAAAATGCCCAAGATGTTCTCCCCATCAAACAGAAGTAATTTAAAAAACAACAACAACAAAAAAACCCAATAAAAAACCCCCTCCAGAATAACCATTTGTAGAAAAGGCTACTCCACACCTATAATCTTTGAAGCCTGTCAGTATAATCCAAAATGTAAAGGCACTTTTGCAGGGTAAAAATGGAATACTAAACATCTTTTTATTTTTTTTTTTTTTTAAGATTGTATTTTAGCAGATGCTAAAGAAGGGTGCCTTAGCAACATTGAAAGACCCAAACATTTTTTCCAAAACCTAGCGTGACTGTATGACTGACCTAGGTGACTTAAAGCAAGGCTGCAAGTTGACTTAGGAAATAGATCAACCGCTGAGTGCAGTTACTGGTGGCAGTTACTGGGTTGTGGTTGCAAAATAATTATTAGAAGTAATTTGAAAATCTATACTGCTGCGAGTATAAAGTAGAAATAGTAGAATAAAGATATATATACCCCACGGTCTCTTACAGCAGGTAATATCCACGCTAATGTTACTCAAACTAATATGCAGAAGTAACAGAAAGTAGCCGTAGAGACATGCAGGCACAGCCTCTCACTCCTTCCCTCAGGCTCATAAATTAGGATTTTATTAGGAAAGGGGAAGGGAAAGCTGTATCTTCTGCGTACAGGGCTCAGGTTGTTTTGGTTTTGTGGTGAGGTACTGTGCACCTTTTACGTGATATGAGTGTGGTGCGTAGTCTCATGATGAAGTATGTAAACAGAGGCACAAAAGAGGCCTCTCTCTGATTTATGGGGGATTGATAACAATGAATTACTGCTTAATGTAGATTGTAACCAAGCTGATGTAAAAAAAAATAAAAATCCAAAACCCGACACCCAAACCCCCTAACAAAACAACCCCCCCCAACAATACCCCCTCAACAAATGCCAAAGAACTCCAGCAACAACCACCAAACCTCTCCTCTGCATTTGTAAAGGACCTGAGTCCTGTTAATGAAGAAAGTTTCAGCCATTGTTTGTGTTAGTAAGAGAATGTCCCAGCGAGCATTTTGTACACTTCCTAATGAATGCTAATTATTACAGTCAGTTTTTCTAAACTGCAGTTAGGCCTCTGTTGTTAAACTACTAACAGATGACATTGCTTCACATGGTTGCAGCTGTTTGTTCAGCAGTACTTTAAGTGGGCTGTTTCTTTCTGAAAATTGCCCAATCATTAGCTAAATGCGTGGCGTTTGGTGGCAGGAGCCAGCGGAGCATTTGTTCCTCCTATGGAATTCTGCTGGACAAATCTGTCATCTAAATTGCTGTCACTGGCGAGCAACTGTGTCCTAATCTGATGTTGCTCAAGAACTGTTCCCATTTAGCTGATGCTGAATGCAAACATTCCTGCAGTCCTAATACAAATATACCCTGTAATGCCCCATTTTACTTTTTGCAGTTTACCGGGGCTGTTTGTTGTTAACTACTCAAGGAATCTGGTATGCATGGGTAATGTTCAGTGCCTACAGAAAATAAAGAGAAGTTGCACAAGACTTTCAAGTAGTAGCTCTTGCTTGGTTGGTTAGATGTGAGGAACATTAGCTAATTCAGAAGCCCCAAATTTTAAACTTTTTCAGTTTGGAAAACACCTATTTGTTCAGTAGCACTGTGGGAGGAAAAGGAATTCAGAAGATACTCAGACATTGGCCAAACCAAAAGGAAAGATGGAGAAGTCAGAGGAAGCGTTTTAGTTCTTTGAGAGTGCTTTTACTGCTGTTGCAATATATTTATTAGCATTCCTGCCTGTAATCTATCTGTCAGGTTTTTCAAGTCCCTTTTCTTTCAGGAAGAAATTGTGGGCTGCGATATAATGCTGTTTTCTGCGCACTCTTTTCTTCAGCACATTGATGGTGACAGAGCAACATCTGTGAGCAGGCGCAGCTGGGCAGGAGGGTGCAGGTGTTCCTAGCAGACAGTGACCAGGCAGCAGTGACCAGATAGGAAATGCTGAGTGCACTGCTCCCCTGTAGCACCCAGAGACTGAAAAAGTTAGGGGGTCTGGAGGGAAAGCAAAAATTTTCTTTGGATGATGTCAACATTTTTTTGTAGATGCTGATGTCAGGAAATCTTGCTTTAAGTGAAAACGGCACTGTAATAGTTCAGCTGCAGAGCCCACCTCAGTTTACCTGGCAATCCAGCACAAGGTGTTTCCAATGAACTTGTGCTTTCTGGGCATCATTCAGAGGCCAGTGATATGTAGGGTTTGTTGGGCAGCAGAACAGGATAAATTTAAATTGTGCCTCTTGCTGAATTGGTACTTATGCTTGTCGTGAGTAGTAAAAGATGGCTGTAGTCCCTTTTGGTTTTATTTTGTTCAGGTAATGACACTGTGTCCCTGGCTGCTTTTTGCAGCAGTGACCTCTCAATGTCCCTGCTCTGTGTGGGCTGATTGCTCCCTGACAGAGAAAACAGGGAACAAGTGGGCAAGCATAATTACAGCCTGACAGGGGCTCAGGATCAGAACGTGAACATGAAATCAGTTTGAACTCTGCTATTGAATTACTGATGTTGCCGGTTGTCCCTGTTAACTCTTATAAAAGAAGAAGGTGGTTATTTTCTACAGTGAGTTGTTGGTAGTGAAACCAAAGGTGCTTTTTTTTTTTTAATAGTCAGAGCTTGAAGCATATGTGAATATATCTGTTGTGTCGATTTTGATGGTAGGGAAATTGTCCTTTTGCTGCAGTGCCACAAAAGAAGAAAAACAAGCCACCTCTGCAGCCAGTGATAATTCCAGTGCAGCAAATGCAAACGTGTGCAAAGGACTGCGCATCTGTAGGAAGCTGCTGACAATTATTGGCTGTTTTACTGTATGAGGGTGATGTGGAAAACCTTAGACAATTCCATGACATGCTGTGTGCCAATAGCGGTGTATTACTTCATTTCCCCCTTAGAGAATGTGTGAACTTAATTGTACAAGGCTTTTGGGGTTTTGCCTATTCTCTGTATCATCTTCTATTTATAGTTTTCATTAGCTGTTGTTTCAGATTGACTGATAAGACTGCTGTAGCTGTGGAATAGTGTAATTTTTAATTTTCCATTCATGTGGCCAAGAGGGACAAGAAGGTTTTCGATTCAAACGGCTAGCTGGATGGCAGTCCCAGGCATTGCAAGTAGTAGATACAACAGTTTGCGTTTTAAAAGGCTACATAATGTGGGAGCATGTGGATAAAAGCATTTTACAGATATAGCATGCCCAGAACTTTTCCTTCCGAGCATGTTGTCCAACGTAAAACAGATCAAGCTGTGGAGGATTACTGAATAATTGTTTTTATTTTTCTGAGAATGGAAACGTGTTGAAAGCGTTCTCACTCCTTTCTCCATTGAATTAAGGCTTAGATATGAGATCAAAGTGAGGAAGAACAGATTTGACAAATGACCAGAGAGAAGGGAGATTTCTGAAATGCTGCTGATGCTTGCTTTAGGGATAAGAAGGGTAAGTTTGGGAGAAGACTCAAGTGGTAAGTGCGTGCGGGAGAGATCAGGGAATCTTTGGGGAAGAATCTGATTTGCAGGCTGCAGAAGAATTTTGGAGTTTTTACTGAGCTAATTTGTTGCTATATTAATAATTTGCAGCTGTAATTTTTATACAACACTTGTTTTTCTTGATGTCAACAAAATAAGATGTTGTAGTCACAAAAGCAAGGTATTAGGTAAATCGAGGGAGTACCACGTATTTTTTTACTGAATTTCCAGTTTGAAATTTCAGCAGAGTTCAAATAGAGCCTCACAGCAGTATCTCCATTTGTCTTCCCCCATTTGGCCATCTTAATTTGAAAATCACTGAATATGTCCTTGTTTTAAGGGACCCAACCTATTCTGGTTCTTTCCTTGAACCTGATTTGCTTTGTGCTGGTGTTCGCTCTCTCACCAGCACAGCTGTGGTTTCAGTCATTACTGATATGTCGGGCACTGCGATTGTGTTTAGGTCCCACCCCTCTCACAGTTCTGGTTATTGAGAAATGTTCGTCTTTTTAAAGGTGCATAAATAAACGTATAGGTAGAAACTGCTTACATTTATGTACTGTTCTCCAAATTGTGGTGAGCATGCTGCCACCAGCACTGATGGGAAAAGATTTCCAGCTGCAAGGCGTCTTTGATTGTATGGCAAACAAATACTTGGACGTGGATTTGGATTGAGTTTCTGAGCTTAGTGACGTATTGCTAAAAATCTTGACTGAAGTTCAGTCTTGCAATGTAGCAAGGGTTTGATTATTTTTTGATTATTATTTTTAGGGTTTTTTTGCTGTGTAGTGTACTGATTTTTGAGGCTTTTTTTAAAAGCTACTTTTAAAATTAGTATTTGGTATTTTGAAAGTGCTGTATATATTGATCTTCTATTAAATTCTTCTGGTGGATTAAATTCAATTATTGATTAAATCTAATTACTTAATGTACGTTTAAACGTTGTTGGCTTTTCTTAACAGTGCCTTTTTTTCCCCAACGTGTTACCTCAGATAGGTAACCAAATTATCCCACAAGCTTGCTGGATTTTCCTTTGTTACTGACTAGACCAGAGCAGGACTGGATTCCACCAAAGTGGGGATTAGCAACATTGGTATGGCAGAATACTCTTGAATCATACGTCAGTGTATAAAGTGATCTTTAATGAATATTTTGCAAAGGCTAAGCTACTGCAAATTATTTTCTGAAGTCTGTGTTAAACAAGATGTCTAGGCATGTTGTCCAACTTTTTCGTCCCCTGTTTCTAATATTTTCTAGCTCGCAAGTTGATGGAAATATTTTAACCATTGTATGGTGTTAAATCATTGTAGGGAAAAAAACCAAGCTGAAAATTAACCTTCAACCATAAAATTGAACTTTTCAAATATATTTATAAATTAATGTTTATATACAACTTTCTGATCCAGCTTTTAGTAGTAGATATAATGCCTTTGTGCACCTCTTCTGCAAAACGTGCCTCTGAGCTTGGGAATACATGAATGTTCTTGATGGGTTTGGCTGCTCTTGGTCTTGAAATTCCCGAGCAGTGATGCATGAAGTGTGGTAGATGGTATGTAATTCCACAATGGTAGATGAGGTATACTACTTAAAACTTAAATTTTAGGTTGAAATTGCCCATATTAGGATTTTTATGTTGGCTTTTTTTTTGACTACAAACCCGATATTTAATAAGTTCCATAATTGAGAAGG
The DNA here is from genome assembly GCF_034619465.1 of Leptosomus discolor. NCBI lineage: Eukaryota > Metazoa > Chordata > Aves > Leptosomiformes > Leptosomidae > Leptosomus > Leptosomus discolor. The sequence continues at coordinate 34,529,156 of NC_141395.1, read as the reverse complement.
ACTTATTTTTTTCAGGCTTCAAAAATTATTTGAGCATTAGTAGATGTATGGGAAGTAATTAGGTCATTGAAACAAGACTGGTAGTTTAAAGAATTTGTTTTAATGGGATGCAGAAGTTGAAGTGATACTTCTGAAAAGATTTTTGTGAATGTTTAAAATTTTTTTGGTGATTCAGAGGGGTGAACTTTTAAGAATAAAAGTATCTTTCTCTGCAAAAATATTTGTCCAGTGGTTTTGTTTAAAATAAATGCACTTCTGTTTGTTTAGCAGAGTTGACTCAGCTTTGGTTGGTTACCATAGTTCAGCACTGTTTTTGCATTTCCATGTGAATTTCTAGTAATTCCCAGGCTTGGTTCAGGTTTTGGGGATCTTGTTGTATCGCTTCCGTTAGCTGCCTGTGGAGCTGTGCTTCTCTTCGTTGAATTTGGAAAAACATCAAACACGATTGAAGTCTTGATCTAGTATCCCTCAAATGTCACTCACTGCTCAAAAAATCAAATAACACAGTAGTAACACAGTGGCTGTGGACAGCAGCAAGAGATAAAAGGCTTTGCCTGTTTTAAAGTGGTTATCTGGTGGATAGGTACTATGGCAAGTTAACACTGATTGTATAAGGTAGTAGTTGTTCAAAGGTGTTTTGAAAAACAAGAAAAAAGATTTAGAATTAAAATACACTGCGATGATGGGGGGGAGCAAGGACAGCCTGATAGCATTTTATAGTTGAGAGGTTACAGCTGATAGGTGAAGTTCAACTGTTGTTTTGTGTAGCTGGAGCTGGTTCTTGATTTGTGTTGTCAGCAAAGTTGTTCTCTTGCCTCTGGTTCCCCGTTTGCTGGCTGCCACTGCTAATATGTTCATTTTTCAGTCTCATCATGAAAGCTGAAAGCCGTAACTGTGTGACTGGAGCTGTTGAGGAGCTCAGTTAATCTTCTCTAGCGTTTGGATTGGAAGGATAAAAGGCTGAGAGGATCAAATATATGTTGAGTTTTGGCCTGACCTTGACTTCTTTGTCTGAATTACTTCCTTTATCAGACTTGGTTACTTTGTTTGATCTTGGTCCCCTGTTTAAGCCCAGGGTCTGCATTTTGCCGCTCCAGTTACATAGATGCGGAGTCTCCACTTATCATTTGGAATGTTGCTGCCCAATGAAAATGCTCCCTTAAGTGATAAAATTACAAATGAATCCGTAACTTAAATAGTGTTACTGGATAATGCCTTTGAACAGTTAGAATGATTTTGAGTTAACTTTGCTCTTTGTTTTATTCTTGTTTTTTTTCTTTGCAGGAGAAAATGGCCAAAATGGAGGTCAAGACGTCACTTTTAGACAACATGATAGGGGTGGGAGATATGGTTCTTTTAGAGCCGCTTAATGAAGATTCGTTCATCAATAATCTGAAAAAGCGCTTTGATCACAATGAAGTATATGTGAGTATATGTTAACAAATTGCATCCTATGAGGAGCTATGTTGTCATTCTTAAAATATGTGTGTGTTTATAAGGATACACATAGACTGAATGCCTGAACATAATCTATTGTATTAGGGATATTTTAAACCTTACTTGTGCTGTAGTCTTTCTTGTACTGCATTGTTTGCATTTGATCTTTTCCATCTGGGATATTTTTCCTTTTTCTTTTTCCCCATTGCACAACATGGTGGACCTCTGATTTTCATAAAAAACAGTTCCAGAACTGATGATGACAATGACTTTGATACCCCTGTTGTCAGAGGACATTGCAGTTACAAATAATTCAGTTACAGGGAAGGCACTTCTAGGATGTTGAAGCAGGTTGATGTAGAAACAATACATGCTTGGAATATGCTAGGGCTAGCTTAAATGTTGCCTGCTATGTTTGATTTGCAAAAAAGTTATGTTTATTAGAATGGTTGTATTTTGAACTAGAAACAGTGAGCTTGGAAATATGTGGAAGTAATAAAAATCTTTAGGCATATTAATCTCTTGAGTGATGATCGATAGGAGAGATGTTGTGAGCTGACAGTTGAAACACAGGCAGGGAATGAAGAGGCAAATTGTGATTCCAGTTAAGCCTTTCATTTCCTGCTTCATCTCTCTTTGTTCCATTTTTGTTAAAATGGGCACAGTATTGTATCTGTTGTACTGCTGAGACTGCGTGAACTTAATGATTTGTAGAGACTTTCTAAGACCGCAGGTGAAAGATAAGTCTTTTAAGAGTAAAGCTGAAATATTTAAGCCAAAGCAATTGTGCCTGCAGCTTATTACAATCAAATAGATGTGTTCTGTACTTAATTATAACTTAACCCTCCCATTCTTTTAATTTTCAGTGTGACTATATTTTTCCTTCTTACTAAGCATTTGAACCGTCGTGGTTTCATTGTACTTTTTCCTTTCCATTCTCCAGTATGAGAGGATCTGTGTTATTTTTATTTGCTTCTTCTGTCCCTTAGTTATAATCTGTGCTTTTGTACATCTGTTTATTGTCTGTTGCATCTTTCTTCTTGAGTAATTTTCCTACTCAGCTACGCCTGTTCCCTTTTCTGTAGGCGTTAGCTTGGTAGTAGAGAATTGCACCTATCTGCTGTTGTATCACCTCTACCTATTTGCTCCTTAAGTTTGGACTGACAAATTAACCAGAAAATTAAAATAAGACAAGGACTCTCAGTATCCATTAAAACCTTGTTGGAGGAAAAAGCAAAACAACCTGTATTTGTGGAAAGATTTCTTCCACAATGGTTAAAAGAAATCTTCCTGATACCTTTTAGAGTTACATTTCCAAAAATTTGTGACTTAAATTTTCCTTGTTCCTTGAAGATGTAGTCTGTTCCTTCTTGTTACAGGCAGGTAGATAGGAGACTCTTCTCTGCTTCTCTTTCCTGCTGCTTCTGGCAAGTCTTCCATATTCAACAGCTGCAGGGACTGCCCCTTCTGGGATTCAGAGGTGTTTTTCAGTCAGTGGCTTGTATAATTAATATGTTTCACATCAATTTTAGGATAAACTCTATATTCCTAATACCTACAGTAGAAGTGGGTGATACTGAATTATCTCGTTCCACTTCAGCTCAAGAAAAATGTGAAGGAGAAGGAAAGGGAGCTATTTGCCTGGAGATTGAAGAAGGCTGTACTACCTTGCCTGATCTTTGGGTCGTATTTGACAGTTTTATTTAAAGCATTAAGAATAGAAACCTATTCTGTGAGGGTAACCTAGACTATGCAGCCATATTAAGGGTTGCTATAGGATGTATGGGAGTGGATTTCTCAAGGATTTGCTTTGTTTTGTTTTTTTACTGTAAACTACTATGGATTGCGAGGTATTTAATGACATGTTTCTGCTTAATTTAGACTGGATAGCTTTTTCTTGAAAGAAATCAGTTTGAATGACGAATGGGTAATCAGTTTTATTTTTATCTGCTGTTACGTGCTAGCTGACAACCATGTTCAAACACACAGTTCTTTCAGATGGTGACAGTGAAGCATGTATTTTCCTCAGTTTCTGATTCGGCTGGGCCTGGCACTGGCGTGCAATGTAATTAGCTGTATGATGTGCTTTGGCAGGTGATACAAGGTGTCACTTTTCTCTAGAAAGGCAAAGGATCCTTTGCCTTGCAGGTGGGAAAGCCTAATACCTAAACATGCGCTGTTGAGAAGAGTAAACTGCTGCCGAAACCAAAGGATGTTTTTCTTGGTATTTTTCATTGTTTGGTTTTGTTTGTTTTCTTTTTTTTTTTCCTGCTGAATCATTCCCGTGTCATTTGTTACACTATCATTTACGCTTTTTATCTCCAGATTTGTTTGATCGTGTGATTTTTATTTTATTTTTTTTTTAAGGTTTTACAAGTACTGTTTGTGAATCCACACTCTGAAGGCAAAAAAAAATGTTGCAGATCTTTGCAAGTATTAAAACTTTGACTATATCAGTGGTGGAGAGAATAGAAGTTATGTCTGTGCCACATGCTGCTACCAAGTGTACACATTACTTTATGGTGCTGCATGGTTTTATTTACCAAATCAGTTGAGGAATAGTATCTCCTTCCCATATCAGTTGAATTCTGCTGCCTTGCAAATGTTATGCTACTTGCATATTTTAGAAAACTTCTAAAACAGTAACAGTTGGAACAGTGCTCCCTGTAACAACCATGTTAGTTTTCAAGTGCAAACGCTTCTCTCTGTTCTCCTTGTTGCCACCCACTCTCTTCTCCCCAAACTTCACTCACGAAAACTACACTTTGTGTTTCTGTTTTTAGACTCAGATGAACACAATGAAGCCCTTGTTGCATCTGGAAATAACGTGTGTTTTGCCATGTAAAATCTGTAGTTGCATGCTATCCTGGGGAAACCAAGTTGGACTATTAAAGAGCTACTGTTGGTGCTTAACAAAGACTGCAGATTTCTTTGGCTCTAACAAGCAACATATACAAGTTGACCTCTTGGGATCCTTTCAGAGGGCAGTAGGAATGGATTGGTCTTTCATGGCTCAGTTGTGGGATTAACTTTAGCCCTCGTGTCAGTGCTCCTGGGTAGGCATTACTAAATGTGTCCAAGTTTTAAAAAACCCAAGTCAAACTGAAGCCATAGGAACAGATTAGAATGTTTCTACAGCAGTAAACCAGGCCTTACTCAACACTAGTTGCTAAGCAGTTTCCTGTAGACTGATGACTATATCTGTGCTACATATGTTAGTTTTAAAATGGAGTTGCAGTTATAACCTTCAAAAGTGTTGGTTATGAGGAATGAGACCTGTAACATGGATAGCTTTGAAAATGCTGTAAAGCTGTCCAGACGTTGCATAATTTTGTTAGCCAGTCTTGATAGGTAAACCAACAAAGGGGGCTTATAAGAAAGATGGGGGCATGGCCTGTTGTGATAGGACAAGAGATAATGGTTTTAAACTAAAAGATGGTAGATTTAAACTAGATAATAAGGAAGAAATTTTTTTACAATATAGGTTGTGAAACACTGGAGCAGGTTGCCTAGAGAGGTGGGTGAGGTAGAAGCCCCATCTCTGGAAACATTCAAGGTCAGGTTGGACGGGGCTCCAAGCAACCTGATCTAGTTGAAGATGTCCCTGCTCACTGCAGGAGGGTTGGACTAGATGACCTTTAAAGATTCCCTCCAGCCCAGACTGTTCTATGATTCTATGAAATGGGCAAGTCAGAGCTATCAGTGAACAATGCCAAACCTCTACCCATAGCCAAAGATGACAAGATAAATGGGATCATTCCACTGGAAGAGAATACAATTTTTGTCTTTTATAATCTCTTTCACAGTAGTTATTTTTGATGCTGAATGTTTGATGTTGGAGATCCTTGTGCCAGCTTCATTTACCCCTTTGAAATCTTTGATCTTCTTTGTAAGAGCTCCTCTTGCAAGAGCATTCAGATCTGGATCCCCTGATGGTCCTCTTGTACCCTCCTGGGTCTGGTCGCTATAAGCCCTTCAAGAAGATTAGCTAAGTTTGATGCTGTGGTGCAACAGGGCAATAAGTGTACTCCTAGCAGTTAGAGAACAGACTACAGCTTGATTACCTGTTGTTCAATTTTATGTGTATTTGGTGGAAAATTTAATGGACTTGGGTGTTAGGTTGCATACCAGAGTGCAAAGCTGGAGGCCATGCCTATAAAAATAAGCATGAGGACTGGTGGAGCTGGAGTTAGGCCAAATATTCTACTAAAGGCCATCAGATTCTGCAGTAATATGCTGAGTGGCTTGGGGGGGAAGGGCTCATTGGGTAACATACATGTATTAATTGAAAATGGGAATCTTGGAGTTTAGTCATGTCTGGAAATGTCTAGGGTATGTCTGACCAAGAAAAATCTCATTAGAAAGCTATAATTGTTTACTATGTTCTTTTTCCAATTCTTAAACCTTTCCCTGATAAGATTTGCATCGTGTTTTCACAAAAGTTATTTTCTGTAAATATCAGTAACAAAAGCCTCTAAGTTTTTCTTTAACTTTACAGACTAAAATGTGGCTGATGGGCAATGCAGTTAGCAAGTAGAGAAAATCACAATGTTGATTACTTGAAAGTTCTAGGGAGCAGTTTGTGCGGTTACAATGTGTGACCTAGAGACCACATGGAAAACTTTAAATGCATTAATAAAATTCAGTTTCTTCGTGACTGATTAATTTTGACTCATTCTGTTGAACTCCCTCCCTGAACTTTTTTTATTAAGTTATCTGAAATAATCTCAGCCAATCCAGCTCAGTAATTATTTTTCTTTTGTATTTTGGGATGCTGACAAATTGGAGGGGGGCATCTGTCTATATGTGTATTAACAGTCACTCATGAATGGTAGACATTTGGGATAAATTGTAGTACATGCATCAGTCTGAAACTTAATTTTGTACTGGGTTTGTTGCTTTGTGAGGCGTGTGGAAGCGGCAAGGGAGGTGTGAAGTCTGGAGGGGAGTGGAGGTGCGTAGGCTCGCGGGAGTCGGCCTTTAGAGGCCAGATCCGGCTTTATTCTGCTGCCCTGCACATTTTTCCCTGCAGTTATGTGGTTTCTTGAAGTCTTCCCAAATTCACAGAGGTCAACATTTTGTTCCTTACAACAAAATGTTTGTTTGCTTTTTGTTCTTACAACAAAACAGAATCTTTCTCTGATGTCAGTGTTTAATTTGTATTTTCTCTGCGTGGAGTTCGTGGGCTGCTTTGGGCAGGAACAGTTTTATGGTACTGAACCCATGTTGTTTTATCACTGAAACATTAAATACTTGGCATTCCAGTGTAATAACTCAGTGTTAGCTGTTTGAGGTAGCATCCTTGTGGCTGCCTTCTGGTGGCCTGGCTATTGTAGTGTGCTCGTTTCACAGACTGAGCTGCTTCCTGTTATCTCTGTTTTAATATTTTAGGGGTAGGCTTTTTGTTTCTGACTTGACTTTACTCCACTGTGTCTGTCTATGTTATCAATTCACCCATTTTTCAGCTACCTTACAGTATTTAGGATTTTACTGAATTGCTGTCAAGCATAGTGGCTTTGTTCCTTCTGCACTCATACCTGGTGTTTCAGATGCTACATGTGGAAGAAGAGGTGGGGGGACAGAATTATGTGAATGAGACCAGTTGTCTTGATCTGCACTGGCCTTGTGTGACCTTCCCTCCATATAACTTTGTTGTCATTGTGAAGAACAATTTGTGATATTGGGAAACAGAAATGCAGCTTGCTGGGAAAATCTTCAGTATAATATGATCGAGTAATTGTTGAAATTCAATTTTATTCTCAGTTTCATTACCTTCTGATGTCAGCATGATGATGTTGGTCTTTAGTATGTTGTTTTTGGGGCCAGATGGAGGCCTTTGTTGGGTTTTGAAGAGTTGTCCCCTGTGGTTCTGGGTACATGCTAGCTGCGTGCATGCCTGTCGGTAGCAGGTCTGTGCCTTTGCTGCTCCTGCAGCAATACGCAGAAGAGTCTATTCCCCTCCCAGATCCAGCTCTGCTGTCTTGTACCTCAATGTATTTACTTGTGTTTATCCAGTGAGTCCAGCATGGATTGCTGGTCTTCCTTTGGGAGTTCGAGGCGTGGCAGGTGTGGTGACTGAGTTGTTTCGTAAAAGGCAGGGTGGTTTGAGAGCCGGAGCAGAGCAGCCAGCCATCCGCCTGTGATGGGAGCCCAGGGGACCCGAGTTTCCTCAGATCTCCTTCTCTTCCTCCCTTGGGGGATGCCTGTGTTGGTTTGAGCAATTTTCCCAGCAGTGCCTCAACAGTTCCCCTCTTTGAGGGAAGCTACTGAGTTGCAGTAATAATATTGTTGCAGCTGCCATGGGCTAAGGCCTTGAAGCCTGCTGCTTCTACTTCAGATGTGAAGAAGGGTTTGTATGCCCAAGGCACATCTTTTCCTGTGGTAGCCTGTGGTCTAAGAAGTAGTATTCTGCCTCCCTGTAAATCTTGCTTTGCTTGTTATCTAGATAGAAACCCCATTGGTCCTTTGTCCCTTCGCATCAGTCTGCTCTGGTAAAACAAACTTTACTCCTGACTCCAGGCAAGTTATAGAGATTTTTCACAGCCAGCAGGTTGGTTACCTTTAACCTTGAAGTCCTTCACTGGAGGCAAGTTACTTATCTCAAGGCAGTGCTTAGTTTCCTTTCCTTTTGTATGGCTCCCATGATGCTAAGCATAGTGTTTGAGGCGCTTACTTGTAGGGCTGTATGCAGTATCTGCATAAAGGAATAAGAAAACATGAATAAGGATCACAGAAAATTTCATGCATCTTGTGGGCTGTGTGTAGGGGTTGTCTTCTTTACACACACTTTCTTTTTTGCCTCTGATGTGACGCTTTTTGAAAAAAGAGAAAAGATGTAGGGAACGCCTCCCGTAGGGCCCTAGGGACTCTTACACTCTTGGGTTCTGACCCAAAATGCTGTGTGTTTTTTCAGTTTTTCATTTGGGCATTTACTAATGGTTTCAGTGGTCATTATATGAAATAAAAACATAAAGGGAAGATAAATGAAAGCTTAGCAAATAGTAGAAATAGAAGCAAAAGTGTCCAAGTACTGTAAACCTGTGGTTCTCGCCCTGAAGAACATAGCTTAGCCTTGGCTGTGGCATGGCAGGAGACCTCTCCCCCATGTTTTTTTGTACAGAAATAATGAAACATTTTGGAATGAATGCTCCTGCTAATGTTTTCAACAGTGTTTTCTTGGCATAGATGATATCCAATCTCCAGCTGCTGTTTGCTTACGAAAACAAGTCTTTATCTTTTTGAAAGTGAGCAAGGACTGATATTCTGGAGTATTTAAATGCCTTAAAATTTCTTGTGTCTGCTTCGGGTTAACTTCCTCATCACTTACTTTGCAGGTTTCATCTGTAATTGCATCTTGCGTAGGAGTTTTGTTTGTTTATGTAAAAACATCACAATGTAGTCAGAGGCAGATGGCTGATTAATCTGCTCAGTTAATAACATTAGAGTCTGTCATAATGATCGCGAGGTTAGCAGCAATATTCACTGAGCAGAGGAGAGATTTCTGTGCCCTCGAGAAACTCTGAAGAGAAACCTGATAATCTGTGCACATGCGTCCCCTTTAAGTGCTTGTTTCAACTTGCCATGTGGGTGTCTTTCTCTGGCAAACACTCCGCTCTTACTTCAGGGTTCAGATCTAAAACAGGTTGCAGTACGATTAAGGGCATGATCCTGGCCAGTGCATGTTACCTGTAGCTTGTTCAGACTGCTGCTATTTGCACGGTGATTTGCAAGATCAAGCCTGTATTGAAGAATATTTTAGCAGCATTGATATCCTTTTTGACATGGGTTGCTTGTGTCATGATTGTTTGCTTTGGGATATAGGCGTGCACTTCTACCTGTTTGAGCTTAGTTTCTTGAGTCATTTTATCGGCCATCAACGTATTTGGTACATGACTGTGATTTGTACTAATGCTGAATTTTGTCTCCCCTGGCAACAAGATGGTTTTGCTTGGACTGTGGATACTGTTGCCCCAGTTTCTTCTTTTGCTGGATTTCTGTTCACACACCATAGCCCCCTCCAAATTTCAGGAACTTGTCCAGTGCTCTATGTGATTTTCTTTACAGTCTTTACTGTCCTCTCCAGGTTTTACAAGGTTGCTTATCATGATTAATAACTGCATTAAGCAAATATAATAGTTCACTGGAAATGTTGTGTTTTTTTTTTTTTTTCTATTACAACATACAGACTTTGTCCACTATATTTCTGGGGTCCAAATGCTATGTCCTAGAGGGTGGTATTGACCAAGAGAGTTTTAATCATACTGAGGAATAGGCTGTGTTTGTTCAGAAATCCAGTATTATATTTCTTCACTGGTACAAACATAATTAGAAAGCACTCTATTGAAACTGCAGTGAAGAATAGCATCAAGGAGAAGAAGTTTCTCTGTTATATATGGAAAGAGAGAGTGGGAAAGACTACATGTGAAAGTCTGGTTTGTATTTTCAGTGTACTGCAGATTAGCTTTTGGAAAAGTAAATTTTTAGCGTTGGTTTCCCTTCCAGTGAAGGGGGTGGAAAAAGGCTTTCTTATCTGTAGTAACTCACTGATTATTGTAGCCTCTTTAGAGCTGATCAGGAACTTTGTAGAGATGCTGTATTTGCAGGGAAATACTAATGAGAGGAGCCAAAGCACAGAAGTTTCTTTTGCTAAGAACTGGTGCTGTGTGATGCAGTGTGAGTCCAGCCCTTACTGGACATGGGAAAATCCACGCAGAAGCTCCTATTCAAGGAAGTCAAATTTTATTAGTTCCTGTTCTTTCCACTTGATCATTGCTTTTGGGGATCTTGGTGTTGGGCCTGTGTAGTCACTTACAGATGGTACCTGGAGGCTCTGCTCCTGCTCCAAGCTTGCTGAAGCAGGAGGCATTGGCTCAACACAAAGTGCAGCTGCATGGCTTGGTTCACAGGTGGAGTTTATTTTGTGTGTGCTGTCATGAAACAGTGCAGGCAAACCCTGGAGTATTACAGGATGAAATCCTAGTTAGTTTGTTTGTTTGTGTTTTTCAAGTACCCAGCCCAACCCTCTCCACGAAATTATAAAAATGCCTACATTGCTATACACAGTAATACAGTAAATCAAAGCCCCAGAAATAGTTATAATGGTCTGAGGTGGTTTTGCTTTTAGTCTTGATGTTACTCTTTTCCTTATTATTTTCAAAGTAGTGTCTTGCAACTTTGTGAGTGTTTCAGACCTGAAGAACACAATAGATGAGAAGCTGGTTTAGCTATTTTATTGTGGCCAACCACAATGAAATACAAATTTGAGCACACAGCATGATTGTTCAAATAAAAGATGATATTTTAATAAAGTACTGATCTATCTGCTAATGTTTATTAAAATGAGAAAACTTCATTATGGAGTAACATTGCAGTGTTAAATTTGCCAGGTTCTGTTTGAGTTTGAGACGGTTCAGAAAACTGAGAACATGTAAATACAGGCTTCCTCTGCGTGTGCCATCTCCTTGGCCTCAGCTATTCTGAGCATGCAGCGGCACATGTGCTTATGAGCTGGCAAAATCCAGAACCACAGTAGTTCAGGCAAATACAAATGAAAATGAGTACTATATTAGAAGTATAATTTTGCATATGTCACATTAAAAATACACAAAACCAAAACATAGCGCTCCCCCCTACAAAGCAAACCGTGCTGCCCGAACCTTGGTTCTGGATTTGTTCCAATAAAATCTAGTCACACTTCTCTTTGATCTTACTTCAGTCTCTCATTTCAGTGAGTTGTTTTAGTGGTGTGATCCAAAACTGTTCAAAATGATAGGAACCCAGTACACTCGAGCATAATTAATATTAAAGAAATGTGCATTATATATATCTGAAGTATTAGGATTGATCTGCATAAATGGAAGAATCAGTATCCACGCTAGGAATCTTTTTTTTTATTAGAACTCATTTATTTTCTATTTTAATGCTTTAGGGTTTAAAAAATAAGTAAATAGAACAACCTTACTGGGCCCTGGATATTCAGCACACTTCCAGGATATATTAGCAATTGGGCATTTTACAGCAGGAGTGACTTGTGTGCAGCAGCAATTTTTTTTGGACTGTAACAGGCTGCCATGGGTAAGAAGTATGGGTTTGTTTCTAACAAAACTGCCAAAAGTGATATAGAATACACTTCTAGAAGGTTTGTAGCAAATCTGTGTAGCTGCTTAATGATGTTAAATTCTACAGAAGATTGCTTTGCAGAGGATGCCACAGATCCAGAAAAACTTTTAAAGATATGGAGCAGGCTATTGTGATAGCCCCAGCTCTGCAGCTCCTGCTCCTGTGCTGCAGCCTCAACTGGCGTTGATAACGTTCCCTGGCTTCTGCAGCTTCAATCTTCTCTCTTCTGGGCTTTTGGGGTATTGCAAGCCTAACTTTACAAGGAGGAAAAATAGCTTTATTAATATACTGTGTCCCACAGTGTGAAATGTTCTCCCATAAGCTCTACTAGTGGTCTTCTAAAAGCTCCTGTTCTCAAGCTGGCCTGTAGTGCCTCTTCCCTGTGTATCAGATTTCACCGCAGTGCTTGTGCATCCTGGCTGCAGAGGTGTGTTGGGCACTTCTGCCGGGCTCTCTGTAAGGTTATTGCAGCCTCTCAGCTGAAAAGGTCCACAGGCATTTCAGGCAGTTTGCTGGTTTCTAGCAATAACTTTCCCCAGTGCTTGGCTGAAAAGAGGCTGCTGCCTGTAGTTTCTCCCAAGCAAGGGGAGCCTCACATCATCTTGCTATTTCAGGCCTCTTCTTAAGCCAGACTTAAAGCTGCTTGGGTGAGAAAGGCACAGAAGGCCTTGCAAGGTGCATATAAGCTTGAACTAGTAATAATATCTTGCCCCAAGCGATTACATTGGCTTTCAGTCCTAGGGGTAGAAAATCAGACATCAGAGTATCTTGGTCATTGCATCTCCAACAGTACTTAGAAGTGACATGTAACAAATATTATCGGCTTTTCCAGTTGAATTGTGAATTAGAATTTTCTTCCTGCTTGGGGTGTTTACTGAACAGGAATAAGTTGTATGCATTGTTTTGGTGAAGAATGCAGAATGTGTTGTCATTTGACCTGAGAAATTTGAATGCTCTTTTCTGCAGATGAAATGTTAGCCCGTTACAGTGTTGCTGTGCTACGTGGCAGATGCACTGATAAACGTCGAGTGAGAGACTTTTGTTTTGGGTTCTGGACAAACACGCCAAGGAGGCAGAATTTGCCTTTGTGAGTTACTGCAATGAAGTAGAAATTTGAAGGAAGGGGTCTTATCAAGAGTCTCTAGTTAGCAAAACTTGAGAGAGCAGATCTTGCCCAAGCTTGCATAATGACACAATGACAAAGCCAATAAAGAAATCAGATCTCCTGACCGCATTCTGTGCATTCATCATGAGGACATTCTTCTGGGGTTTTGTTTTTTTTCCTTAAACAGGGAAAATGAAGGATCTCTTTAGTCCCTGGGGTGCCCTGGTGTGGTCTCCTACTACTCTTGGGCGTTCTGCTTTCAGCACTGGAATGTTTCTGTATTTGTTGCTTGCTCAAGGATTTAAGCCATTTATTTTGTTTGTTTATAATAGAGTTCTGGTGGGAAGGCAGATGTTATGTGGGAAAGCTATTTTCTGGACCTGTTTATCCCCGTTATGCAGAATCTCACAGACCACCAGTAGCAAGTAGCTATTAGGCATCAGCTTTGGGATATTGGCATATTTAGAAGAGGAGATGTATTAGTTCTTGTAAGTGGCTTTGCAGCAAACCCAAAGATTTCTTGGCATGCTTTGGCTTGTTTAAAATGGACATGGGTGTGTCTTTGTTTCTATATAGTCAGTTGACCTTTTGAAATATTGGTATTTTAGGAAATGGTCTGTATTTGTTCATGTCGGACAATAAACAGCTGACTTGAATTCCCAAAATACACCATCTAAGCAATACTTAGCTGTGGTCTTCTTTAGAAGAGATGGTTCTAAATAAATCTCATTTGAATGCCTGTGATCAAAATTAAAAATCAAGGTTTTCACTTCCACTCATCTTTCTTTACCTTGGCATCTGGGGTACTTCAAGGAACTTACCAATTAAATTGTATGCTATTGTGGTAGCAGAATAGCTGAAAAGGGCAAGTCTTTGAGTTCCAAAGAATTCTTGTTTCAAAACATAATCTTTAAGAATCTGGCCTTCATCTCTCTTCTGCTGATACTTTCCAGTACTGATTTCACAACAGGCTGAATTCACAAATTCTTAAGATGCAGGAGGAAACAAGTTAATATATTGATGTTTTATCAGGAAAGAGTCCTAACTGGAGTATCCACGCACTTGAAGACTAGAAGGCTTCTTACTTTTGGTTATCTGTTATTCTCGCCAAGGATCTGTAGGCTTGCAAATTGCCAAAGTCACATGTGTTGAGAGAGCAAAGTAAACACTGTAGAAAGGCAATTTTTGCATTTTCTTCTTGTTCAGCCGAAGAGATTAGACATAGATGGAGAACACTTTCCTCCTTAGGGGGCAGGATGACCACAAAGCTAGAGTAATTTTTTTATTATTATTTGAAGAAAATACATATGAACACACACTGCAGCATGTGTTTGAAAGAAGCAAAAATCTTAATTATTTTGAGATTTTTTCAACAGTCTGTATCTGAATGCCTTTCAGGGGGGCCGTTGCCTCCCAGGTTGCAATGTGAGGAAGATTGGAGTTGTCCCTCTTTTGAGTTGCAACCTGTCTGCCAAGATGTGAGGCACCTTCAAGCTTGTTCCCCCTCGCAACATGCTGCGTGGGCTCTTGGTGTGAAACTAGCTTGTTTCTAGGGTATTTGGTCTGCTCTGGGCTTGGATGCATGGGAGGAAGTGTTTTGCAGAAGGTTTCTGGCCAGTTCCAAAGGAGAGGAGAAAGTATGCGTTGTTTAGAACTGTTAAGCCCAATTAGTGAAATATTGTGTTTCATTGTAGCGGCAGTTGTGTGAGGAATTGTCAGCAGTGGCTTCTTCTGTTTCATTTTGTGGGTAGTAAACGCTACAAGGATGAGCTACAAGAGTCTCCGAAAGCCTCATGCTACTTGTTTTATTACTGCAGTCTAGATTGTTGATCTGTGTTGAACAGAACGGAAAATGCCATGTTAGTTCACAGCTTGCCTGTGCATATGTGTGCTATGGAAAAAGTGAAATCTTGCTCTCCTAGCTTTCTGCTTAGGACCAAATTTGGTTAGCAGTTAGCAGAAGATTGCTTGAAAGTTAGATCGGCAAGGATTGCAGCAATTAGTATTTTTAATTTGTGACTGCAGCTCTGGAGGTAGTTCAGTGCTCTGCTGAACCTGTTGGTGGGTAACTCGGGCTCCTTGTGCCTCTGTTCCCATTCAAAAATGCATATTACAGCAGTTCCCTGTAAGAAAAATTGTGGGGAGAAATCTGAATGATGATTGCGAGGTGCTAAGGTATCCCTGCAAAGAGGCCATTTAAAATCATAGATCTATGTGAAAACCATTGTACTGATAGTTACTAGCAAATGTAATCCAAATAATGGGAACCTGTGGCTTTTGTGTACAGCCTTTACACCTCCCAGGGAGTCCCTGGTTATTAGAAAGTTGTGTTTCATCAGGTGTTATTTATTTATTTCATGGCTGTGGAAAGAGATACCGAACACTTGGGGTTTAATTAATCTTTGATCAGTATCTGCAGGCGGGGTGGAATGGGGTTTTGGCATTTTTTGCCACTCAGGTATATTTGAATGCAGCCCCTTGCAGCTGGAGTGAGGTGTAGAGAGCTGTGGGGCATGCCGCCGTAGGCAGGTTAGTTGTGTCGCGTGCCAACATCGTCATCATGGTGTACAGTATTAGTCTTCATTCAGCTTGGTAGTGAATGGGACCTAACAGAGTAAAACAATGCATTACTCCGTCTGCTTTCCAGGAGTAATGGCAAGTATGTTTAGAATCTGGAAAGAAAAATTAGACTTCATGTCTGCTGAGGAACCACAGCAGGGCTTCCACTGACTTGAATCCTGACAGTAAACCTCCACTTTGACAGAAACCTGTCAGAGGCTATTACCCTTCAGGTTTCTTTTCTATGAAGCTCTTCTGTACTGAAGGCTTTAAAGAGGTGGCATGAGGCTCCTCCTCGGGCGAGGGAGCACAGTCAAACTCCAACTGTTCCTTTACATGGTTTTGTATGAGTGCCCAAGGTCTGCAGCAAAGCTTGTGTGACATTTGCCATGCACATGGAGTCAGTTCTTTGTGAACATCTGTGTCCTTTTTCCTTTCCCTCCCCCACCTGAATTAGTTACAGAAATTTGTATGATTGGCCTTTCTTTTAAAAAATGTTTGTAAGAGACTTTGTTAGGCGTAAATAGCTACTTGGTACCTAACAGTGATTGTTGAGAGAGATCTAAAAGGTGTTTCAGAGTGTATGTGTATATTTATTCATTGCTACAATTAGGCTTTTTGTTTGTTTGTTTTTGCATAAGTATTAAATGGCAGAATAATATGTAAGCAGCAAAAGTATGTTAAAAATAAAAATCCGTGATAACTTTTTTGTTTTCCTTCAACAGACATACATTGGCAGCGTGGTGATATCAATAAACCCCTACAGATCTCTACCCATTTATACTCCAGAGAAAGTGGAAGAATACAGAAACCGAAACTTTTATGAACTCAGTCCTCACATGTAAGTGAAGAAGTTTTAGTTTTCATTCTGTCCTGAAACAGATGGTACCAGCTGTCTTCTTCCTCAAAAGGTCTGTGCTGATTAAGGCAAACAAACAAACAAAAAAATCACAACACCACTCCCCTGAAATGACTTTTTATTAGTTCATCCTTATTTTAAAGAGAAGTCAAGATGAGTTACTCTTTCTGTTTCATGTATTTAGATCCCGGTATGTGCATTTCGGAACGTTTTCCTGTAATTGTTAGCAGTAGCCTTTATTACTGCATTGTAAAGCAGTCTGTTTTCAAGGAAATCTGTTCTTTCAAAGTCCAGATTGCCTTGTGAAAGCCTCTAGGTGTTAAATATGTTTGAGTCATATAGTGTTACTTTTGATATCTGAAACTTTTAATTTCTTTTTGCACAATGCAAAAAATGAAAAAAAACCCTCATGATGAATGCAGAAACGTATTGGATATGTCTGAATGGTAACTGTAGGAAAATAAAAGCTTGATCTCCTCTGTGCTGGCAGCCAGAGTGCCATAAATATATAATATGAATTTTAAGGCTAAAATATATAGCATATATACAAACATAAAATATTGTAAAATATGATTTGTATATGACATAAATTCCAAGTCTACATATAGGAATAGAAGGCTGGGTAGTAGGTATAATCTCTTATTCTGACTTTCATTTGCCTTCTGTAATTCCTGTACGGGGGTGCATATTGCAAAGAAGTCAGGGGCCTTGCCTTGTGGTTATAGAGAACGACATGACCAGTATGATTTGGGCCTGGTCAGAATTATTGAGAATAATGGAACATGGTTAAGCCCTGTCCGTAATAGGACAAGACTTTGATCACAGTTGTGGGTGGTATGGCTGAAAATGAGGGACCTGGTCTTCAAGGTCTGTATGTTGCAGTAATTGTTTTATCTTGTTAGACATTGTAGTGGTGAGATTAAAGCCAGCTGTTCCTCTCCTTGGCATGATGCTGGGATAGAGGAGTGTTTCCAGTGTGAGGTTGCCACCTGACTTTGCAGTCACATATTCAGGAGACTGACTTGAGTGATCAGCAGTCAGATAAGTGTCTAAACATGGCCATAAATTTATGCATCTTCCTTCAGTGTTAGCTTTTAGGTTAAAAGGAAATTATCTGTGAGAAGAGTTCTGGAAGTTATTTTGTCTGATTAGATTTTTGCCTTCACACTTCATCTGTAACTTTTCTAGTAACATTGGCTGAAATGCAAACAGCCACTTAATCAGATTGAATAAGGTTCTGGTCATTCTTGGCCCTCTTGGATCTGAAGTCTGGCTATGTTCAGGTTTTCTTTCTTCACAGTTTTGTTTAGCAAGCACAATTGCTTGTTAAATTAGCGCAGTTGCTTGCTAAAAGAACTTTTTGCTCTGCTAACTTTGTTCATCTCCATAAAATTTGCTGTCATATGATGGAGGATTTTTAAAAAATCTAGGAGTTAAAGCTTGTCTGACATTCTGAAAGTCAGTACTATGTACTTGGTTAAATGTTGAATCAAGTACATGGTAATATATTGATCTTCACATTTTTCCATCTCTTTTGAGAGATGTTTTTCCAGAATAGAAATAGTCAACATTCATTGTTGTATGTATTATGAGAGTCTTGGTAGAAAAATGTTTCATAAACATAATTGTATGGTCAGGCTGTCATCTCAGAGCAAGAACTTCTGGAGTCCAAACACTAGAAATTCACTTTAAGAGTAGTAGATTGAAGTGTGAAAATGTTGAATTTTAACTTATGTCAGAAAATCTCAACTGCATCATAGTAATAGATTTTCCTTGCAAGTTTGGGTAGAGTGCCAAGTCATGAAAAGTGTAAGACTAATTTGTCTTAGATATGATCTCTCCACAAATTTTCTTTATTTGGTATTGTTTCTGTATGAAAATTTTGTCTTCTCACACCTCCTAAGTAGACAAAAAAACCTTTAAAAATACAGGATTAGGAAATAATCTTTGATACGGTTACTTTTACAGATACAGTGTTTTCTTTATAAACTGTAGAAATATAAAATGATTTTACTTTATGGTGACCTTGCTTCCCTTCCTACCTGTCTGTAGATGCTTATGAGAACCTCAGAATCAAGACAGTCACTTTTGTCTCTGCTTAAATTAACTTCTCACCATCTTTAAAAGATACTTTTCAGATATTGTACATTTATAACACAAGTGCTACGTAGACTGCCTTACACCACCTCTGACAAACCTAAACAACTTTTCGTCATCTTTAGTGTATAGTGCCTTGTGCTGTAGCCTGAGCATTCATGCCAGTCCAGTTGTTCATTTTGTGAACATGGAGGTGGTACTTGAATGCTGGTTAATAGACCATGAGGTGAGCTTACAGGGTGGCTGTATAGTCCTGCTGCAGCCAAGCCTAGGCTGTTCACCAATGGGGCACCTGCCTACCATGCTGGTCAGTATGGGCCAAGAACTGGGTTTGAGTCAGAGCTGGCATCATCCCAGCCTTGGAGCTTGCAGCTGTTTCTAGGGTTGACTGATCTGGGAGTAGCAGGCCAGTGTTAAAAGCAGGGTTCAGGTATATCTGGGGAGGTTGCTACACTTCCACAGTGAGCTTGTAATCTTCAAGGTGTTACTGTTTAGCTGCTCAGGAGCTTTAATGAAGAGATGGTGTGAGACAAATTGCAATTTCTGATGTTTCTTCTGACGTGGCGGTAAAAAACCCTACATTGATTTGTAGAGATATACATACTTAATTTTCTTTGATGTGTAAATCTGTGCTGAGCCATGGTCTCTTCAGAACTGATTGTGGGTAAGCCCGCTGTACCATTTAAGTGTGCTTTGGTAGAAGACAGTTGGTTCTGTTGTGTAATCCTGAGCAAAGCAAAACTCTTGACCATTTATAAGGAAACTAATTCATGTCACCTAGAAAGTGTGTCTAGAAATAAAATGATACGTAGTGTGTTTCTTATTTCAGCATCTCATTTGTAAAAATAATCAATCTAATTTTGTTAATAATGCTAGCTAGAAAAATGCAAACAATTTATTGCAAAAAAATTTCTGGCAGTGGTTTGGTTTGAGATTCCTATAGAAACCAGGTCTGTATGGCACCCAGATTCTTCTGTCAGAAATAAACATGCTGTCACTGCTGGCATGATAGCTCATATTCTTCAAGGTCTGTTGTTTTGGAGAGAACCTCCAGGTTTGGGAATCCCAGGTTTTAAGTGTCAGCGTCTCTGGAGCAGACTGCCGTGAGATGTTCCCAGAGCTCTGGCTCTGTGTGGGAGCTCCTGGGAAATGAGGAATCTAAATCCTGTTTTGGTTATTTTCCAGTAGTTTCATATAACCTTCTGTCTATGCTCGAGGTACGTGCAAGTGTTTCAGTGTGATGGATTGGTAGAAAGGAGGATGTGCTTGAGCATGCCAGCTATCCCAATAAAATAGCAGGCTTGGTGAGCAAATGAAAACAAAAGGAAAAAGAGAGAGAAGTATATAATGACGTGGAAGAAATCCATACCTAGAGAGGATTTTTTCCATTTGTGGTTTTGAAGGAAACATATACTTAAGGGAGTGAAAAATCTGTTCACATATTTTCTTAGCCCTAACCTGAAAGAGGAGGGGAGTGAACATCTAGTCTTCCACTCTATATTTCCTCAAGAACATCTGTGAGAGTGACTGACTCTTTCAATGATGCTAGTTAATACTTAATTGCAGGGTTTGGATGGGGTTCTTGGTTGTGTTGTTTTGTTTCGTTTCGCTTTTTAAAGATCTGTGGAAATTAGAGTAAGGCCAAGGACACAATTTGAATAGGCAGCTAAACTAAATTTCTGCGAGAAAGTTTGTGGTCGGGTGGTTTTAGATAGTGTTATACCTGATAAAATGTGATCAAAGAGATTTTACTTTAATAGTTCATTCCTCTCTAAATACACCACTGTTGTTGTGGCACCATGTAATAAAGTGTTACTTTTCTAGGTCTCCTGGAATGCTTGTTCTCATAGTCTGTGGCTATTTGCGTAGCTGTAATAGGAAGTTTACCAAGCTTTTTAATTGGTTTTTTCCTAATGTTTTCTTAATCTTGCTGGTTTTGTCTTTATCTGCAAGGCAGGATCAGACTTGTCTCTGACTTGACAGGGCAGAGTATGACATTTCGGTGTTCAGTTGGCTGCTTGATTTCTGCAGTCCTTACCCTTCTGTTCTGCTCTTTCAGTTGATGTAATTACTTTTTCAGTTGATGTAATTGCTGTTTTGCTTACCTTGTGGGTAATCCAGACGTGAGCTGTCTGTCTTGCTAACATACATTGACTTCCACCATTTCAAAGGCAGCTGCTGGCATCTTTGAAATGAAGGCAATAAGAAACAAATAGCTTATCGTACAGTTTATTTGTAACTGTGATGCTGTATCACTTTCCTACCAGTAACAGATTTGCTTTAAGGGATTGCGGAGTAGGTGCTTTATTGCATTTCCTATCTTAACATTGGCTCCTGGCTACTAGCGGCTCTCCAGCTCTGGGAGACTGGGTGGCATGTACCTTTTTGCTCCCCTTTATGTTCTGAAACACCTTACCTGCTCACTTTAGAAGAATCACAGATTATTTTAAGTTGAGGGACAAAATAGAAAGTGGCCACTGTGCTGCTAACAGTAAGCTACAAGCAAATAAGAGTTCAGAGTCAATGTCTGTTTCTTTTTTTTTTTAGCTGTGCACTGAAGTATTTATGGTGAATAACTGGGACAGCAGGAAAATATCTGGAGAAGGCTTGTACAAGACATCTATTGAATTGCACTTAGGCAATTTGGCTGTATATTTTATTGTTATTAGTTCTTTTAAGTCAAATATTTCTGAAGAGATGACAGTTTTGCATTAAAAGCTTTCAAATTTAGAGACTTAAATTTTTGCAGGCGACTCCTAAAAACCAGCTTGCCTTTATATAGGATACAAGCACAAAGATACCAACCTGATGCCTATTAAAATGCAAGAATGAGGAACTCATTAATGTTCCCCGTTTCAGTGATCATCATATTAATAATTATTGAGACAAATCATTATCCTGCAGATGTCTGCAATTACTCTGACAATAGGTACAATTTCCTGTTTCCTTTTAAAGTTTTGAGCCAATGTAAGCAGTGAATATGGAAGTTATATTTTTGCTTCTGGCTTTTTTTGTTGGTATTCCAGGATTACATGGCTTTGGAAACACCAAGATTGCAGTAACTCTTTTTCCTCCTTGATTTAAAGCAAATATTTTTGTCTGAAGGGCATGGTAAAGCCCTAGCTGTGAAGGATAGTTTTTGCCTATATGTAAAACTAAGCTTTTCCCCATAGGTAGCAGAGTTTTAAGATACATGGTAGCTGCCTTTATTTGTTGAAGGACGGGATGGTGGGGTGAGAGCCTATGCTATAGTTTAGTGTCCTTCACTGCACCAGTATATTTGTTTTAACATTTGCCTTCCAGTTTGTCCTTTCTTTATTTTCATTTGCTTTCATTTTGGGTGGGTTTTTGGGGTGTTTCTTTTTAACACACACACACACCCCCCCACACACCTGCCCCAATTTTGTTCACCTTGCTGTATACCCTTTTCACAGACCTTTTGTTCTTGTTCCTAATAATTCCTGACTTCTCCAGGGACTCAGCCTTTGGACTTGTTCATGTAGCTCAGCAGAGTGGCTCTTTCAGAAGAGATTTATAGTCAAGGGAAGATGATCACTTCAGGGGTTAGTTGGCAAAATTGACCACTGGGCAGGGAGGGAACATCTATGGCTGACAGAAATCATAAATAGCAATTAGGGAGGACTGCCAGTACCTAATTGTTAAACCCATGCTAGGAATGAGTTGAAAGAAGAAGGGGGTGGGGGGTGGAACCCTACAGAGAATATTGAAGTCTTATTTTGGAAGAGGTCAGGCTTATTACTCTCTTAACCTTTATAGTGAGGCAGCACTGGATATGGTGTATCCATGAATGTAAATCCCTCAAGTATATAGATGAAAAGGGGATGAAGCATCACACTTGCTTCAAGAGTCAGAAGGACTTCATGGCTGAGAAGAGCCTCTTCAATTGCAGGCTGCTGGCACGCCACCCATGGGATGCACAGTTTCCTAAATTTTACACTTGGTAGGAGACCTCAGAAGTTCTTCTCAGAAAACACAGTTTTGAGGAAGGCAGTTGTGATGTGGCCATACTGAAATGGCTGTCTGATTCTCTGAAGAGCGTTTTGGAAGTAGTTTGTGAATTTGAAGGCTTAGGGTATAAAGCAAGGTTTCTCTTGCATTCAACAGTACGTTTAGCTTTTTCCTGAAATTTGAGCAGGGCTATTTTAGTTGGTTTGGATAGCGCATAATGCAGCCATCTCACCCCAGTGCTTCAGAGGTGAATATAGTCTTATTGACAAGAACAGTAGTTGCTTGTTAGCTGCTGGTATTAGGTTGAATGAAATTTTGTGATAATGCATAATAATCCAGGAACTGATTTATAGCAGGACATGTGGTTTTAAGGAGGCTCAAAAAGATGCACCCAACACCCAAGAAGTATAAGCAGCCTGGAAAAGCAATGTATAGAGTGCTGTGCTTTATTTTAATTTCTAAAATGGTCTGGAGTGACATTTAAGATGGATTCTAATGTTTGCTGGAATGAGCCTTTCCATCAGCCCTGTAAGTAGTGCTACCTAAATTAGGAAATGAAAAGGCCCTTTAAATTCTTTTTGATGGCAGTGATGCTGTCATTCTTCTGTAAGTGTCCAGGACATGGAATTTCCAACATGAAAACGTACAATGCTGACAATGCTGTGTGTACTTGCAGACCTGTAGTGCAGGTGGGGTGGAGCTGCCAGAGTTGCCTGCACACAGGCTTGCCCAGACATCAGCCAGTCTGGCAGTGTGGAGTCCAGGTGGGTTGTGCTGTTGTGGCGTTTAAACACTTCCTAGGCGAGGAAGGAGAATATATAGAGTGCAAGGGTTATAAAAAGCATCAAGACAAAACCATCTCCCAAAATACCCCAGGAGGCAGAGAAGACTCTCCTTCTGGTCTTGCACTCCAGCATCTCTCTGTCTCTCAGAAGCTACAGTAGCATATACTGCCATGACAAATTATTCAAAAGCACCGGATCCACTGCCTCACAATGATTTTAGTCTCGACAGCTGTATCAGTACTGTCAGTCACAGCTCCTGAAAGTCCCTCTGCCAGAGGCCCCCCTCTCTGGGCAGGACCCACCTGGTATCCATCACTTTCTCATTTGGAAAGCTGTGTGTGGTGCTAGCCCACATTCACGTGTCCAGTGGATTTTCTGAAGGAGCTTGCAAAAATGCAAGAATTGGGTACCTTTAAAACGTAAGTGAGTTTGTAAGGGAAATACTTAATTCTAGATCTGTTCCAGATGCTTCTGTAACTGTCGTCATGGTGTACGAAGGCAAATAATCTTGGGGCATCCTTCATGAACTAACTGCTGGCTTAGAGCCTCAACAAAATAACTTTATTTTCAGAACTGTTTTCAAATATTTACTTGTACCTCTGTACGCAGCATACTTTCACGTTTGATGTCCCAGTCATGTCAGGGATTGAGAGTCAAATATTTCCAATTACCTGTGACAATCTCTCTTCTTTTTTCTGCATGTGAGTGTATTAGTTGTAGTCTGTGTTTATTTGTAAGCATAAAAAAGTTTGGGGTTTGGCTAGATTGTTAGAGCAAACATAATAATTAAAAAAGTGGGCAAAAAAAGCACCTTAATATACATTGAATAGTTGGAGGTGTGTGTTAATGCTCCAGTAATCTAAACTTAAGTTTTTTGCCAGATGCAATTTCTCTCGCAATTTCTCTCGTTTTCCTGGAGCTGGAACATTCTGACTAGCATTCATACTCTGCCATTTATATTTTTAGGATACAAAATGCTGGGATTTTTTTTTTTTTTAATTTGCATTGTCATATTGTGTAGAATCCCTCTGATATACACAAAAGGCTTGGGAGTTCATTCAGTATGACTGAATTTTGTGAATGAAGTGGGCGCTTAATTAAATAAAGGAAAGGACCTGCAGTAGTTTTTCAGTTTATTCTCCAAATTTCTCAATACATAAATGCTCTTTGTCTCTTCTCAGCACTTCAAATAATTTTCCTTCCAGCTGTTCTTTTGTATGTCTAGGTTAGGACTAAGACTAGCCTTTTTTGTGCTGCTTAACAAAATGGAGTTCTTCCGATTAGAAAATCGACTGATTTTATGGTAGGACTTGGAAATAAAAGCATTTTTGAACACTTCTTGTGACTTTAAATGTAACTTGATTTTTTAAAAAAGCATCAGATGGCTTAATTTTTCTTTTCATTAGAGTTTTGGGACTTTTTGCATGCTGAAAAGAATAAGAAGTGCTTATAAAGGAGACACTTCCATGTTTCACTTCTTAAATGCAGGCTGAAAAGTAAGGGCAGATAGAGGCCCTGTCAGAAATGAGAGAAATCCAATTTTATGCCGTGTGTGTAAATGGACCAGAATTTTCATTATGCCTTTCCTGAATTGGCAGCTTGGTACTCTCTTAAGATCTGGGATTTCAAATTGCAATTAAGAACAGCTGTCATCCTTTCATTTGGGAGTGTCTCATTGTGTTTAATGGTTGTCTTTTTTTTTCTTCTTTTTTTAGCAATTTGTAACACACCAGGAAATATCCATCTGTTATGCTTGGAGCCTTTGTCAGGATTTTAGATATGGCATAAACAAGGCTAATGTTTAAAGCCTTAAAGAAACTTCAGTAAAATTCCAACTCTTGTACCACCTTTAGCAGCAGAATATTTTCCATTGAATCTCTTATTGGTGACTTTATGTGAAGGCTCTGATTTTTTTTCAGCTCTGGGTACATCATGGTTAATGTAGTTTGGGTTATTAAAGATAAATTTTTTCATGTTATGAATCAGGAAATACACAGTCTTAATATTTACTGTCTAGCACACTGAATAATCTTTTACTTATGTTTTGAATAGATAAGAGAGCTGGGACTGGAGTTTGCAAACAAAGTTCTGAACTACAAAGATGGTTTTAATTGTGGTCCCTTCAGTAAATTAGTTCAAATATGCATTTTTCTTGTGTGCACAGTTTCCTTTATATATATATTACAGAAATGATTTTTAGTTGCTGAACCTTGTGGATTTCAAACTGCAACTGATCATAATTACTCCAAGGTGATGCTTACTGAGGATGTATCCATAGGATAAGAAAAATATGTGCAGTTGACATCCTCCTTGAGTATCAGGAGACCAACCAAGGATGTAGATGGAATACATTGTCCCTGGAAATGGTCCACATGGACTGAACTGAAGCCTAGTATTTGAGCAGTCTGAAGAAGGCTTTTCTTTTCTTGCTTTGACCGTTCATTGAAAAAAAAAAAAAAAAAAGAAGAATTGGATATATATTCATAAATCTCACACACAAACTTTTGAGCAAATGCCATTTTATAGACTGAATAGACACGTTAGCTTGATGTTGTAGCTGCGATAACAAGCTCTCAGAAACTCAGATAAGCTTTAGTGCCTGCTTTGTCCAGGGGTTCATGAGAGATTTGGAAAAGAGAGCTGGGAGGCAAAACCCAAGTTGTGTAAGGCTTCTTAACTTCTTAACAAGCTACTTGGTTTAAGAGGACTTAGGAGTTACTGGCAAAAGTAAAAAAATCAGTAACTCCTTTGGGTAAACTGGCAACATACCTATGTAATTACATAGTGTTGATTTTGCCCATCAGCAGTTTTCCAGATAACTGAATTACTTTTATTGGCAGTTTTGTCACTGTTGTCTCTGATAAAGTTGCAGGCAGCTGCACGCTAACTTTTGTTACAGAGCCTAGGTTTCAAATCTGATAGTTAGCAACTTACTTTAGCTTACATGATGTGATAATACTTTTACTTCTCCAATATTGTAATATGAATTTGGAGGAGCATTTGATATTTTTTCTGATGGCAAACTGTTGCCTTCCATTGCAGTCTATTGCATAGCGCATGGCTGATGTTTCTTTACCTATCTCGCCAGGCAGAGCTATGAAGTCACTCCAAGATGTATCTTTTTATGTGAGATGCTGCAGCTCTTAGGTATGTGTAGCATACTGGACTTGCTGTGCTACAGTGTGCTATTGTCCTGTGAGATGAGTCCTTTGAAAGCACGTCTCTTTCTACAAAGTGAGTATGTGAAATTGGACACCGCACTTCACTGTTCATCTTTCCCTGAGTACTGAAACATATATAATTACTTTAGAATAAAGCAATAAATTTATTTTGCATTCTCCAGTTAGCAGCGTGGAGCAAGCTTGTCTGAGAGTACTGATACTTCTGCAATAAAATTATTTGCAGCAAGAGAAGTCCCTGCGTGAGCATATGGTAGCAATTCATGCTTATTGTGGAAGCCTAAACTTGACTTGCTATATCTCTGCTCTCAGTGCATCAGGAGGAAATGACTTATTTCTGCCTTCTGACTTCAGGGTGATGCTTCTTAGGGCTGCAAATAAAAGCAGGGTTTTGTTTTTGCTAAGCAGGAGTAAGTTTTTTAGAGGCAGCAACATGGAACACTACCTGTTTGCTAAACATTTACCCATATGAAACCATAAGAGTAGCGGTCCCCTCTCTGCCTCAGGAAAACCCTGCAACCAGTACAGCCCTATTGTGGTTTCATTGGTGAGATCAAAAAGTCACTGGCATTTTTACATGGAGCATCTGTGCTCTGCTGCTAATTTGGACGAGCTCAAACTATAAGGATGCATCCTATTTAAAAAATAAATTAAAAAAGCAAAGGAAAAAAAGCAACTAAGTATATTCCCATCTGTACAGGAAAAGCCAAGCTATAATGATTGTTGTTCCTCTAATAGGATTATAGAGTCTTGTGTTCTAAGTATTTCACCTCACCTGTACTCTGGGCCTGCTTTGGATAATTGCAAGGACTAGCATTTGGCCACAATCAGTGTTTTAAAAATGAGGAATAATTGTTTCTTAATGTTTCATTTTGATGGAATATGTATTATGCTCAGCCACCTGAGTCAAGATGAATTAGTTTTATTTGCAGAGTTTACTTTTAGTATGCTGTTCACACAGTGCAGCAGCACACTTAAAAGTATGTCTTGTTCTGCAGAAAAAGATTTCTTTTATATAGAAGCTGACATGAACTGAACACGTGTGTTTCACCAGT
The DNA here is from genome assembly GCF_034619465.1 of Leptosomus discolor. Classification (NCBI taxonomy): domain Eukaryota; kingdom Metazoa; phylum Chordata; class Aves; order Leptosomiformes; family Leptosomidae; genus Leptosomus; species Leptosomus discolor. The sequence continues at coordinate 34,501,992 of NC_141395.1, read as the reverse complement.
GAACTTCCATAATTTTCAGACACATGCTGTATTAGGTACAGAAACTAATTCAATTTTCTGTAAAATATTGAGAGTCTGAATATTGCAGCACAGAAAGGGAATAACTGTTTTCCCCTGCTCCCCCTTTTCCTCCCTGTCCCACCAACCCTTCATTTCCACATATATGCAAGAGCTCAGAGGTGCAATTCAAATCTGCCAGTATGTAGATAAAATAGAAAGGCTGAGGGAGCTGGGTCTCTTTAGCTTAGAGAAGAGGAGGCTGAGGGGTGACCTCACTAAAGTTTATAAATACATAAAGGGTGAGTGTCGGGAGGATGGAGCCGGGCTCTTCTCGGCGATGTCCAATGACAGGACAAGGGGCAACGGGTGCAAGCTGGAGCACAGGGGGTTCCACATTAACATAAGGAAAAACTTCTTCACTGTGAGGGTGACAGAGCACTGGAACAGGCTGCCCAGAGAGGCTGTGGAGTCTTCTTCTCTGGAGACATTCAAAACCCACCTGGATGTTTTCCTGTGTGACCTGCTCTAGGTGGTCCTGCTCTGGCAGGGGGGGTGGACTAGGTAGTCTTTCAAGGTTCCTTCCAACCCCTAACATTCTGTGATTCTGTGATTTAAAAAATTTTTGTGTCCCCTAGTTAAACTCTCACAGCAAAGAAAATCTGTTTGCACCTCTCTGTCCTTACTGTCCCATTCAGCTGTCTGACCCCTTGATACTCCATTTGAACTGGGGAATGTGCTTGTTAATGGACGAAATCCCAATTTTTACTAGCCCAACCTCAGGCACTGCAAAGCTTCAGAAGGTTCATGGAGAAACACAAACCTCTCGCCACCGGCATTTCTTGTGTGCTATGAAACTGTTTCCCTCACAGGTGTTCGCAGGCTTGTGTAGAGCAGTGAGGCTGGCACTTCATGGAAGAGTCTGGAGCTTAGAATCATAGAATCATTTTGGTTGGAAAAGACCTTTAAGATCATCAAGTCCAACTGGAGAGAAATGCTAGGCTTGTAAGGTCATTATGCCCTGGACAGAGCAAGGACAAGATCTGAGCAACTTGTTCATCTGGCAAAAAACAGCAAAAGGATAAGAGTGCTGATGTCTGCTTCTCCCTACTAGAAACCTTGCGAGCGGAGATAATAGCTGAAAGAGGGAGCCTTGTGGAGGCAAGATGGCTCTGTTTTGGCTAAAGCATGCAGAAAGACTGTTTCAGCACAAAACTCTGAAGGCTGTACTGCCCAGGAGTGAAACTTTTGTTTAATTATCTAGGAAATTAATATTACAGTTATCACCCCTGCCTGATTCTAATACATATATAACTATGTCACTTAACTCTGAATCATGCTATATGTGACCCATGGGAGGGGAAACAGAGAATTAGAGAATAAAAAGAGGAGAATAAGGGGTAAAAATTGGGAGAAAGGGACTGAAGATCTAGAAGAGACCATCAATGGGCTGTGCTCCTCTTCCTCCACCCAAGATAGGGACACCTTCTTGATAAGAATTGTGCCTTTGCCCCAGCAAAGAATACCCGGGAAAACATGGCCAGCATTATTATAGTATATTAGTGCTGTTGCGGTAAGTGCATTTGTCAATGGCAATTCCACACCTGTTATATCTGTCACTCTAATAAATTATCTGTATCTGCAATTTTGCAAAACTGCTTCAGTGAAAGTCCCTGAGAGGGCTCTGACAGGCAGATGTCACATCCTTACTCTTAATGTAACACCAGCCATTAACCTAACACTGTCAAGCCCACCACTAAACCACGTCCCTAGTGGAATTATAGGATCATTTTGGTTCTGAAGCGGAGTGTGGCTACCAAAGAGGTTCAGCTTGTACAGTAAAACCACTGAGTGCAAGAAGTTGGCTGGTTTAGGCAGTCATTAAATCAAGCATGCAAGTGCTGATTTATCTTAGGAAATAAACTGCAGCTAATTAAATATGGTTTTTAATGAAACAATAGAAAACACCTCCTGTACTTCCCTTCAAGGATATCATAGCCCAGTAAAATCAATATTTTTGTAAACAGAAATGCCTTTTCCCCCAAGAAACTTAAAATCCTTGCAGTGCGCTTTACAACAGACTGACTTGTAGTAGGTCTTACTTGCTGTAAGAGGCCCAGCTGTGTCCTTCTGCGTGATCGTGTAGGAGCTGGTTGGCTGCCTTGGATAATGCAGCCTGGTGTGTGGGGTGAGAGATTGTTTTGGTTATAAACTCATCTGGTTAATGCTGTGCCTTGGAAATGGGCATTACCCATTCATGCTGGATCCATGGTCTGAGTATTAGTATGGGTGAGGAGGTGATGGTTATGTGGCATCCAGCTGGCTGGTGTCATGTCAAGGAATGGGACTAGTCAAGGGGGAATCCAAGCCAAGCTGCTCTCTGTAAGGCTGATGACATGGAAATACTTGCTTCCCTCCACACCTTGGTTTATGTATATATTTACTTCAGCTGCTCCAAATAAAAGAGCTCGCTATTTTAATTCCCTTTAGGCAAACCATGTCACAAGTTATACCTGTTGTTTTTCTGTAACTGCAGGTGTTTATAGTGTGTACAGCTGGCACTGGGCCACGTTAGTTCAATTTGGTATGCTCTTGTGAGTTTCCATGGTTAACGTATCTTACCAGGACAGGAGGCTGACCTGTCGGCTTGTTTACCTGCAGCACCAAAGCTCTGCCTGCTACTCGGCTTGTACTACCGTACTATATTACTTTGGAGGACCCAACCTTCGACCCATGCCCAGGTCACTCTCCTGCCAGTCTACTGAGCATACTTCACTGCCAGCTTACAGGACTGAGCTGTTAAATGTGATCAAGACATGCTTACTGGGCTTGATAGTGTTTACTAAAATTTAGAGGGAGGATTTATTTTTGTAGTCTGGATTAGAAAGTGGCATGGTCATCCTCAACTTCAGAGATCCTGTTTTCTGCTGGTTGAAGGAAAATAATGCAACAGCTGGGTCATAGGCACCTGGTAAAAGGCATTTCTTGTTTTCCATTGTACTAATGTGCAGCTCTAAAGAGATGCCTTAGATGTTGTCAAAATAGGTGGACAATCATAGGCTGTGTTTTGGCTTTTGTGTACAGTGCTGGGGAAAGACCACTGTTGGTTTTCAAAAAATTAATTTCATTTTGGACTGTCAGTCAGTAAAAAGGAAGTGATCAAAACTGATAAAGCCTCCTGCTTGCTGAGAGGGGAAATGTGTGTCATCCTGTGAGAGGGAAAAGGATCGAGGACAGATTAGGCTGTGGTGAGCTGTGAGGTAGTGCAGGCACAGTATTTGGGGAAGAAGCATTTGGGTGGACCTCTCTGTAGGAAAGATTTGAGGACATATTTGAAATCTGCTTCATCCTGAGAAAGGCAAGATTTTCAAAAAGAACATTTTCTTATGTCCAGACCTCAGAATATTGGCCTGAATCAACTTGTCTGCTAAACCTGCAGTGTGTATATGAGCTTTGAAGAGTATATTATATTCCCAGTCTCCTGGAACAGAAAATAAATCTCCCTGGCTTAATATTACCCTGTGTTTTAAAGTGTTTTACTCTCAAAAATCAAGAGTGGCTTTGTCTGTCCTCTTTCCCCTCCCTTCCCTTCCATAAATTACAGCTGCTTCTTACGAGTCAAATGGGCTGATTTACACAGCTTTGGGCTTTATTCTGCATCTAATAACGCGCAGTTGCTAACGTGAATAGCAAAGTGGGGAAACATACACAGGAGGTACCCTTCTGCTGTATGTATGTATATTAGCCACATAGTATTGATAAAACAGGTTTCTGTGCTCCCCAGGAAAATAAAATTGGAGAATATGAATAGGGGAAAAGGCTTTCCATCTGTCCTAGCACATCTCTCTATTCTGGTGTTTAAACTTGTTTTATTTTTTTCCTGATTGGCATTTTTCAAAGAGCAGCTGCTAGCTTGTGAAGGTCTATCCTAGCCGATCCTCCATCAATTTAGCTGTTACTTTATTCACTCCAATGGCAAGCTAATCAACCTTTTCTTTTCAAGTGTGTCAAAGTGCTGATCATGAGACAGTTTGTAATTAAGGAAAATGGGAGTACACTTTTTATCCTTAGGGCAACTAGATTAAATGATTCTGCATACAAGCTATTACAGTAAGTAATCTCTTATAGTTGTTTTTCCTGAATGGTGAGTTTTCCACTGAGCTTCAATGCGTGGGGAGAACATATATAGCAAATAGTGATGATTTATAACGTAAAACCTCAAAGCACTTTATAAAATGTGCTTCCACCATTCCTAGCTCAGGTCATTAGGAATTTTTATACCAAACCAAACTGATTCTGATGTTTTCCCACTGCAGGTTGCAAGAGGAGGAAATAATTTGTGTGTTGTTACCCTGTAACATAGTACTTCTGTGCATTCAGAAAAAAAAAAGGAGTTTAAATGATGTACTTAATTAAACTTTAAAGAATTAATATAAATTATGTTTTTATGTAAAATTTACATTAAAACATATGTACAATTTACATTTTAGTGCTGTTCTTTTTAGTCTGGCGTGATCTATGGTCTTTGATAAACACTGACTTCTAGTAACCCACCAGTGTGTTTATAAACACAGTTGAGCAGCAATGAAGTGGTACCAGGGCTGTGCTTCATGAGGAATTGGAATGGTCAAGAAAAGAGGTTTTCTTCATTTTCTTTGAAAGTAGTAAATGAGTTGGCAGTTTCGAGCTAAGATTAAGCAATAGATGTTTTAAACTGGAGACTAAGACCCTCAGAATCAAAGCAACAGTCAGTGAAGATGGGATGAAGAGAATTGATTCTATTAGTGCATGAGTAAAGCATTTGGAGGGAATTTAAGATAGCGCTGATTACTGTTGATTGAGAATGCTAAGGGAAATGAGAGGAAGAATGAAAATGATAGCAGAAAGAAGTGCCGATAGCTGGCAAATACTGATCCCTGTGATTTTGGCTTAAAGGAAAAAGGTGGTAGAAGAGCTGCTGTTGTGAGCTGATTTTATGACAATAAGGGCAAGGTTTTGCCCCCATGTAATTGTGGATGCAATCTTGAGCGTTCAAATGAAGTGCTAGCAGTTGATGCTTGTTTTGGGGGTGAGTGGGTGGGAGCCTTGCTTCTGTCTCTTCCTGACCCTGGTGTTTTGTTAAAGAATAGAGATGCTGTTGTGCTGCTGAAAATTGCTGGAGCCCTTTGAAAATCCCCCTTGGAGGCCTGTTTGCTGTTTCCCTTTGTTAGAATTTTTGGGTTAGGACTTTGTGACTGATCTAGCCATCTGGAGCTACGTGGCTGAAAAAGCTGTGCTATGAAAAAGCAGAGCCTTCTTACTGAGCTAGGTGTGGGTGGCGTTTTGATTTCAAATTGCTTCTATACTTAAGCCTTAGCTAAAAGAGAACTCCAGTAAATATTTCTGTGTTTGTTGTGGTAGGAGAATGTCGTCATCTTTCATGAAAACCTAAAAATCAAAGGAGAGCTTATTATAAGGTATGGTAAATGACACTGCTGACACTCGCTAGCTAATTCAAACCACATGGTTTATAACTGCTTTTTAAAACTACAAGCTATTCTAAAATTTTACTTAGGCCCTGTAATTGTGAGGTGGCTCAAAGAGTGGTGTGTTGTTTAAACCTATAGTTGCAAATGGTGACTTCACAGACCTTAATGTTGCTAAAAGGAATAGAAGGATTCTTTGTGGTCTATGGATCATTAAAATGTGTTAAACTAGAATGACCTTAAACGGAATTTTTATGTGTGTGTAACACATAGGAAATAGCATGAAGGTATAATTTTTGGAACAAATAGAGTTTGAACCACAAGACTCAAAGTTTGTTTTGTTTTGTTTTATTGCTGCAATAGGAGGCGATAATAGATAGGAAGGGCTGTGAGGTATAATGGTGTGCCGTGAAAGTCGCCATTACAAATGAATAGATGTGTCTTTTTCTTTGAGATAAAGATCTTTGTCCAGGCTTTGACATAAATGTGTCTAATGCTGTTTATGCAGTGTCAGAAAGACAAAGAAATCTTAGTTATTTAACTATAGCCTTGGTTATGCCTCCTTCAGTTGAATTGTTGGACCAGTGGTTGAAATGGCAGAGGTAAATTTTAGAACACTTCTACTGGTAACTTCTGATAAGTGCGTATGCAAAACTTATTTTGAAATGAGTTGACTTATTTTTTTCTTTTGTCTATAGTATTTTGTCTTCAAATTTTATCGTATTTGATATACTTGTGAAGTATTAGATTTTGCCAGATTGTGTAGATTGGAGGAAAAGATAGTGTATGTTGTCTCTAACTAGATTGGCTAAAACCTAGACTGGATGAAATCCCACTCTCCAACTTGCTGCAGTATTGTTAGGCTGTAAGCTTCTCTGCTGAGGGAGGAGAAAAAGCATGATTTGGTGTTTTTAACTATGCAGCACAGGCAGAGTTAATACATACATTAAGCAGTAAAATATATTTTGGCAGGGGCTGTTGGGAAACTACAGTTCAGTGTATTAGGAAAGATTGCTAAGCTGATTAACTCATAACTCAGTATATCAACAGGGAGAATACTTTCTCAGTGCTTGATACTGACTTCATTTTCTGCCGTGAAACTATTGCCGAGTTGTTTCAACAGTGAAATACTGGGTAGTTGATAGCTGTTGATTGAAGGACAGCAGGCACAGAATGAGCCATCCAGTCTGTAGGTTTGAAAATCATCTCAGAGTCTTACCTTCCTGCTGAAAGCTGGTTTCCTGAAACAAACCCATAGAAACCACGACATTAGTATTAATGTTTTATCACACGGCCCATGAATGCTCAGTGCAGTTTTATTTCTTTCATCTTCATCCTACTGCCTTTTTTTTTTTTCCCTCCTTGCAAAATGGAATGTGATGTGTACTGAAATAAGCTTTTCTGAGTGCCGCACGTTGTACTTTTCAGTTTACAAGTATATCTGTGGCTGCGTTCAACAAATATTATTCATTTCCTAAATATATCCTGTAAGAGAGTCTGGTAAAGTGTTATTGCTACTGTAGTTTGGATTCCGGTCAGTAAAGTAGATGCCAGAAATTGTGTCATGGTCTCTCAGCAGCAGCAGAATAATTTTTAATTTTTGTTTTGTTAGTTCTCCAGCATGTTGGCCACATCACAAATTGACTTTATTGTAGTGCTAGAAGCATTACAGACTGCTACTTTTGCGTAAACACATTTTCACCTCCAGTTGAACTACTGAGTTCGAATGCTTCAGTCACTGTAGCAGTATTAAGTTTTGAGAGATCAGTCTAAATTTCGGTTCAATGGTATGTGAAAAGGAGTTAATGACCTTTGATTGTGATTCTAAAGTGGATGGTCCAACCACCTGTGCAGAGAGAAGAACTGTAATTTAGTGCCTTAGATAATGCAAGTTGGCAAGAAAAGCTGTGGGAAACGGAGCCCTGGGCTCATCCTGCACCTGGACAGGCAGATGTGCTGCAGGAGAGAAGAGATTGAGAGAGGCACAAAGATGTGATTATTTAGTAGTAAAGGAGCAGTAAGGTATTTCATTTACCTGTTTTCCAACCTTTTCAGAATACCATTCACTTGGTATGCTGGTCTCTTGCGGGATGGCTGAGCTGATAATGTGATGCAACCATAAGAACAAACAAGCAAACAAAAGCAAAACCCAAATAAGTAAATATGAGATGAGTCTAATACTGATGAGAGATGAGGAAGTATAAATGGTATGATACATGTATGTGATAATTAAATTTGAGACAATAGGACATGCTCTCCATAAACTTTTTGGGGGAGAAAAGCCAGAATGAAGAACTGCCTGAGCTAAGACACAGTGGTAGCCAAAAAAAAAGAAATAAATATGAACTAATTTGAGTATGTGTAGGTTTAATATTTGAAGCTTTCAAGTTGTGTCAATAGGAGTTCTAGAAAAGGCTCTATGTGGCTCTCTCTACTTGCATTGTTTTGTCCATGCTACCCCTAACTACTTTCATGACAAAGAACTTGCTTATCTATAAAGGGGCTGTGGCTGCCTGTGAAAGCACTATATGACTATGTTATTCAAAACAAATACTTGATCTGTTTGAAGTTATCAGCTGAATGCAAATATCCTGAACTGTTGCAGAATAAAGCAAGCTGTTGATTCTTACTATATTCTTTAATTTCACTGCATGACATCACCCTTACTGAGTTAAGAAAACACACTTATTGGGAAGCACTTCTGCGTGTTTATGCGAAAGTCCATTAATATCCAAATGTTTAAAATGCTTCTTATTTTATAAGGTTTTGAGATTTCTTCGTACTTTTTTGAGTAGAAATCACAGCTTATGGTATCCTTAGTGCTAAGGATTTTCCTGTTTCTTTTTCTTAAATGTCTTCAGACAGAATACGTCCTGTTGATGTGATGGCATTTTGTTCAATGAAAAATATGACATTCGTTATTGAATGAAGAAGAAAGCTATGTACATTTCCCTGAAATTATGTGAATTTTTTTTGAGCTTGCTTCTTAAGAAACGATTAGAGGTTATGTTTGCTTGTTCCTGGAGAAAGTCTAAATAAGCCACTGAGAAAAAGTATCCATTTTGCTTCTGTGGGTCTTTACATTCTGAAAAGTAAATGCTTCACCGCTTACAGAACATCAGCACGTGGGGGTGGGGTGTGTTTGTTTGAGTTTGTTTGTTTGTTTGTTTTCCCTGCCTGGATGTGAGAGACAGATTGTAGTTATTGTTGGTATTTTTTAAAATCTAATTCCCAATTGACTCTTTCTTTGCAGCTTTGCTCTCTCAGACGAAGCATATAGATCTTTAAGGGACCAGGACAAAGACCAGTGTATCCTTATTACAGGAGAGAGTGGAGCTGGAAAAACAGGTAATAAGCAGTTTTTATCTTATTTGAAAGCATTCAGAGTTATTCAGAGTCTTGCAGAGTGATGCTAGAGTCTGTAAGAGTTGAGGGATACAGGTGTCTTTTTGTCTGGTGATTGCAGAAAACGAATGCTGTCACACTTGCTGTGGGTGTGAGCTTGCATAAACTAGTGTTTTTTCACTTTGTTACTCTGATGCAGTTGTATCACATGTTAATACAGTATCCTCATGAGTAGGCAGAGTCATACTAGAGTCTTGCTGGTTTGTGACACAGTATTGCAAGGGAAAGGAAACTTTTAGGCTTTCCTTGTGGGAAACATGAAGATGTAGAAAACTGGATGCTCTTGGTCTTCTAGACTGGAAGACAGTCCTTTGATACTTTGAATGTCTTTTAATAAATGTATACATTTAAACTGCATCATGCCATTTATCCAAGGACAATAAATAATAGTAGCTGATTACTCTGGAAATTTCATCAGTCTTTTGCATACTGTGCTCAGCAGCAATTCCAAGATTGGCTTGTGTACCAGAACACTGTGTTTCTCAGGCAAAGCTGAAATAGCCTTGAAAATGACTGCTAGTTTTTAAACTGCAATGGTAGAAATCAAGCAAGGATTGCATAACTGCAGAACATTTTAGACAGACCTTAAAAAAGAAAGAAACCAGTTATTTTCTAAAATAGCAATTTTAAACTGAGGTGACTTGCAAAAAAGTCAGCAGGTAGCAACGTGTACATCTGTTTCCATGTTATTTAAGAGTTTTTTCCTTTTAATATGAGAAAATTTGGAGCTTCGTATGCTTATAGTGAGCAAGACTTAAAGTGGGTGACAAGAAGTTGCTTTCCAAGCCTTTTGTGAAAATGTGAAGTGTAAGCTTCATCTTCTTGTTTTTTTGTTTTTTTTTTTTTTTTTTTTTTTTGTGTGTGACTAGTGGCACCCAGTTGAGAGGTCTTGAAATCTTGTAATATAATCCTTTTTTTTCAGTTTAGTAACATGGAAGATGCATCTGTGTCCAGTAAAAGTGTGTATTAAAATAATAAAGTTCTTATTTATGTGATTGTTAGAGATTCTGGCTAGGAGTTCAGACTTTAGAAAGGAGTTCTGTACTGATACTGCTTAATGTCTTGATTTCCTCAGGAACTGTGAATTATCAGGCAACTCGTACAACTGAGGTCCACCTTTTACTCATTTAGTTTAGTTGAAAGGTGCAGCAATGGTTGATTTTCTGAATGTCTCTATTTGTAAAGAATATTCTGGTAGATTCAGATTTGTGTAGAGATTTTGACTGTTCTGTAATTTTGATAGCCATATGGGATATAATATTGAATTATTCCTTGTTTATAAAGGAATAATTAATTTATAAAAGTACAGAATAATACAGGGTTTGAAATTCAAGTCAGTAATCGACTTGGAATCTTTGCTATTCTCGCTCTAACATTTGATGTAAGTACTGTTGCTGAAATGGGGCTATTAGCTGAGAAGTTGGGTTTCTGTTGGGGAAAAAAAAAAAAGGGGGGGGGGGTGTCAGGAAGGAAGTTCCTGGAGTTGAAGAAACAAACTTGTTGGTACAGAACCTATGTAACTGTTTTAGATTTTTGGTAGCTGGAACATTTGGCATGTTTGGGCTGGAAGAATTGAAACTGAACTCTCATTGGTTGAGGTTTTTTATTTACTTCAAATTTTGTTCTTGTTTCACAGCATGTTTATATTGCTAATCTATAGTAACATTGTGCAAGAAAACATGGTACATTACCAGAATGAGGGCTGTATTTAAATATTTTTAGATGTTAAGGTAATCATTCCCTTCCTGGTGTCTTTATTGGACCAAAGAGAGTTCCTAATAAAAGAAAAGGCCTTTATTTTCTTTCAGTGGTGTTCAAAGCCTATCTTGAAGTCATTGTGTGTTGTTTTAATGCATACCGTTTTATAATACCTTATTTTCTGCTTCAATGCTTTCTTCTCTTAGTGACTGAGTAGCTCTACTTAAAGTTGTTGACTGTTTTAGGAAATATTTAACATAAAATAATTTGGTAATTCCAAGCTCTGAAGGGAACATATTCTTAAAAATGAGAATTGGGTTTAAGGTGTGATTAAAGGAGATGGGGTGTGGTGTGGTGTGTGTGTCTTATGGACGCACCTATAGTTCTTGCTACATGCTTGCTTCCTGCGTTACAGGTTTGCTCAGTTTCCTCTATAATATGGGATAGTAATTTAATACTAGCAAACAAGTTTGATTAAATAGAAAAGAATCAAAATCCAAGGGATAACTTCTTGTTTGTCAGTTCTTTCCTGAAATGAAACCCTTAAATTTGTAGCAGTTCTCTGAAGAACAGGTAATGTTTTTTTTGACCAATGTGTTGAGTTCATAGGGATTCCAGCTGTTAGTAATTACATTGTATATTAGCTGATATTACCTCAAATTTGTATATCTTGCATTGTACTAAACATCACAGACTCTGTTTATAAACAGAATCCTTTCTCAGCTGCTCTTTGTCCTGACCAACAAAAATACAAGGGTTGGATGGATTCTTTAGTATTTGTTTATGTCTATATATGGGTGATTGACAACCGTATGAGCCCAAAAATTGTTCCAGACTTCGTTAAAAGTTTGTACCTTTAGTTAGTTTCATTATTTATATGAATGCTTCACTTTCTCTATTCGTTATACTTTGAAACAGACTGCGTAATGTTCTGTGATGTTGAACCGTGGTTATTCATGTACTTGTAGCGTACTTTAGAGTTGTAATTACATGTGTATAGTGTTGTATGTTTACACTTGTGGTATTGTGTATCTGCTGATATAAACTGATTGAATTTTGCACCTTGAAACTGCTTGGGCCTATTTTTTCAGTGTAGATTAAAACATTTCCAACGTGTCAGCTAGGGATAATGTTCTTTCCTTACTGAATGCTGAATGAAGGCTAAATGAAAAAGTAGCGGGTAATGTACTATATCCACTGGTGGCTGTTTAGCTTGGGAGAGCTCTAGCTATTTAGTTCAATAGGGCTGCTGAGGTAATGGCGTGAGTCTCATAGCAGGATGAGCTCCTTCCTCATTTCCAGATGGTGCAACAACGTAGAAGAAAACTGAAGTGAAATGTGCTTACGGTTCCTGTCTGGCATGGTGAAAATGTCAAGTTTGCAAATCATTTTATGGCCTGTTTACTAATACTTACCACTTTATTTTGCTCTCCACCTACAGAGGCGAGCAAACTTGTCATGTCATATGTAGCTGCTGTGTGTGGAAAAGGGGCAGAGGTTAATCAAGTAAAAGAACAACTTTTGCAGTCAAATCCAGTTCTTGAAGGTAAGAATCTCATGTAGAAGTCTGTTACCCCTGTGTGTATCAGCTTTCCTGCTGAGATGGTTTGGAAAACTGTCTGTTGTTTCATTGTTATTTGGTGTCCAAAACCACAGGAGATGCTTTCTGTGGAGACAGCTACAAGATTTTAGTCAGTTACGGAGAAGTCTTCTTGAGAGGAAAACTGAAAACTCCCTCATGAAGCGAGAGCTTAGGAGGTTAGGTCATATTTCCCAGACTCCTCCTGCTGTTCTCTGGGGGTGTACCCTTTCTTAACCCTGCTTTGGTGATGCTTGGCTGTGTCAAAAGAATTGACTTCAGTTCAGTCCCTCTCATTCGTTTCCTTCCAAATTATATTATAGTCTCTAGGAAACAAACAATCTCTGTAAAGCATTATTTCTCTCTTAGGAAAAAAAAAAGGGTGAAGAAATGGATCTTAGAAAAAACTAAGCCAATCCATATGCATGCCTGTTGTTCCCTGAGACTTATTGTTCCCTGGGTCTGGTGACTCTATTGGCCTGTCTTCCTGACAACTACCTTTCCTGCTCTCCCATGAAAGACTTTTCACCTTTTAATTAGTCATTTTAATTTAAAGATGCTGGCTGCCAGAAACAGGATCTTCATTTTTCCTGGAAATAGGATATATGATCCTCAAAGCTTGCAGTTTTGTCCCATTGTCTAATAATTGCCTTCAGAAGTGCCTTAGTTGGTGTTGACTTATTTAGGTCTATTGTCTCAGTCTTTCCCACAGTTATCTAAGCTATTGTGTTGCTGAGTTAAATTCTCATGACTGCTGTACAATAATTTTGCATTATGGCCAGCTGATATGCAGTGTCTGTAAGACTGTTGAGTGTCAACATTTTGTTTATTGCCTAGCTGTCTATAGGTATATGCAATGATTTGGAGTCTATAGCGAGCAAGCACTCCACAAGTGAGAAGAGGGGGGGAAATTAAAAAAAAGGGAAGGGCATGCATAAGTAGGCTGAGAGTAGCGGTGAACTGGATGGGTAAAATGTGGTCAATGACTGTACACAAAAAATGTAAGCAAAGACTTGTACAGAAAGGATAAATGTTAAAATTTAAGGTTAATAAAAGTGCTGGATAAGCCTTTCTTTGATGATCACTGTTCTGGAGGGCAGATTTCAGATTTAGACTGAAATAGTATGGGAAGTAAGAAGGTTTTTCTTGCGAAAGGTAGATTTTTTCACAGGAACTGCCAAATGTATTGGATTTCTTGTTGGTTTGTGAATCTTTGTTTTAATGCAAGGGGAACACAGTAAGCTTACAGAAGAGTCCCTTATCATTTTAAGCTATTATTTTTTCTACTTGGTGCACTGGTACCTACCTATTTAGCTTTTTTGAAGGTAGGATGCTGGGTTATTCCACGAGGCTGCTGAGTAAGCCTGGCTGCTTATATACATTTTAGACAGAAATTAAGCATTTGTGGTTAGATTTATTTTTCTTTGCTTATGTATTTCTGTTTCAGTTGAGCTGCAGTGCAAGGAAATGACAGAAATGTTACATATGTGTAATTTATCTTACAGGATTTTTTTTTTAGCTACGGTTGCTACTGTAAATTAACTTTTAGAAACAATGAACTTAAGCGAAAACTGAGTAATGTGTCTCATGCTTTATAATGGAACGTTTGTGCTTGATTCTGTGTAGTTATAAATGACTCTACTGTTCAGCACTGTGTTTAAGAAAATGCAGCTCAGAGATTTGGTTGTTGAAAAGATGATTTATTGCAGGGCATAAAGATTTTAAAAACAATTCCTTCACTTATCCGTCGCCTTCAGGAGCAACAAACTTTTCCTTTTGGCCTCAGTTCTTTGGTCAAGAATAAGTTTACTCATGCAAGTTTGCTGAAGCCTAAAAGCATGTATTTATTTCTGTCCAAAAAACATTGACTTGACTTGATCTTTGAAAACATATATGCTATATAAATAAATACTGGTATAAATAAAGTCTCCTGTTGGAGCAGGAGTGCTGTACTTAATAACATAGGGGACACTTCTGTTTGACTCAGCGTGCTTTGACAATGTGTGATGTTTAGAGCTTGAATTGTCCTCCCATCTGGGTTCTTGTCCTGCCTGTGTTCTAAGCTGATGGCTGCCTGTCTGAATGTAGCCCTCGGAAGTCCTTTCTCGGAGAGTTCTCATCATCAGAAAACTTGAGCTAAAGAAAATAAACCCAAACTATTCAAAAAGCTAGTTTAGATCAAGCTGAAGAGTGTGCTGAAGTTTTCTTGTGAATCAGACTTATTTCAGCTAATTAGTATTCAGCTTAAGCTAGGGTAAATGTGTTGGAATAGCATAAATAGTTTGAAAGCATTGATTAAACCATGTGATTTTTAAGTGTCATTCTGTGATTTCCTCAGTTCTGGCCTCTGTCTTTTACCATCTTCAGTTCTGGGAACTAAGATTCATTTCTTTCTCTGAATTGAAAAGAAAGAAGTCTTTGCTATATCTAAAGTTATTTGGGTAATAAAATTTTAAGTTTGATGATTCAAACCCCAAGGATATATGGCTCAATCCAGGTGCAGTTTACTCTTGGAGCCATTTCCCTTTGTATGCTCATATTTCACTTTTTTAAACAAAGGAAGTGTTGAGACAAAATTTCTTTGGACTTCCAGAGGTGACTTCTCATTTGTGATCACATCTGTTATGCTCCATCTATCCCCAGTGACTCATACAATGAACAGGGTATTTTCTCGGAAGTCTGTTATTTCTTGAAATATATAAACAGTCATAGATATTTTAGCTTTTTTTTTTTTTTTTCCTAATATATTTGGTTGTCATATTTGTTTTTCTCTTTCTCCAGCTTTTGGAAATGCTAAAACAGTGAGGAATGACAACTCCTCTAGATTTGTAAGTATTTTCTTCAAGGCTGTATTTGAATTCCTTTCAGTGGAGCATGTTATGTGGTTGGGTATTTCTGTTTTATCTTGTATCAACCATCAAGGCATCTGTAAGGAAGGAATGAATAATTTGGAGAGAGAAATTTCTTGTAGTTGTCTGAGGATCGTGGTGTTTGGAGAAGGCAAACAACTTCAGCAGCAATCAGTATTTCATTTTGTACATTTGAGCATATTCTCCTTCCCCAATCTGTTCGTAGTGCATTATTAGCAGTCACCCCTCTTTTTAAAAGGTGCTTTGCCTCCTTGTCAGAAATCTTGTTGGTTTCTGATGTTCTATTGAGAATCAAAGTAAACGCTAAAAAAAAAAAAAAAAAGAAAAAAAAATGAGGATGTGACAAGTCTGTGACTGGATGAAAACATAATTACAGCATAGCTGGATTCTTTAATTTTCTGGCACTGGTGGCTTTAATGTCCGTGACCATATGCCTAGCAACTGGTCTGCTTAGCCGGTCGATCTTTCTGCATGATCTTGTTTTCCATCCATATATATACATTTTTTGTTACAATTGCAATGTCAGGTTCTCATTTTCTTTCTATAATGTTTCAAACTGTGTTTAAAACTTCAGTTTTAATATAAACATTTGTAATGTTACTTTTTTGCTGGTAGGCTTTATAATTAACTGGTTGAATTCAGGTCAAAAAAACCCAACCCCAAACAGCTGAACTTAAAGTTGGGAGGTTCAGAACTGTGAGTGCTCATCATAGTTTGTCCTGCTAAAATCAGAAGACTGAATGCAACCTTGTAATTTGCTCACTTGTGTGCAGAAGAGTAATATCGTGAGATGTGTAAGGTAGACCACAGAAGACAAATTATTACACTGGGGAAATGCTGCATTGTGAGTAAAGGCAAATGGATAAAAGCCTGGGATATTGTGGCACTTTTTTTTCCACATGGGACACTTCTCTCTCCTTCCCTTCTGATTCTCAAAGATTGATGATATTGTTCCTCATGGCTATGAATGCTGTCATCGCCCCTGCTTGTGAACAGAGCAAAAGGTGTTCATCACAAGGTCAGGGCCAAAATTTGAGGGGCTGTAAAAATTATTTTTTGATAGAAAGGGTAGGAAAAAATGCAACTATGAGATGACATACTACAGAAACGAGGAGGAGACAGCGAAAAGGAGAAGAGGTGCCATTTGCAAACAGAAGTCTTTCCAGTACAAAGTGCAACTAACTACTATTTCACCTTTCAAGCCCTTGCTTATAAGCACAAAGCTAAAAATACTTTTGGAAACATACAGCTGGCCCAGTCCTTGGGAAATCAGAATTTAATTATCTGATTTAATTCTTTATCTCTGAAATTTGAATCAGATTAGAATTAACTTCAAACAAGAAAGTACAAGTACTGTCCTATCTAGCCTGCCTAAGCTGCCAGCAAGGAGAAGAATAGTTTAGATAAAGTCAAGCCAATTTTGACAAAATACAAAATTAGAAAATATTTTTGAGGGAGTCCATGTAAAGTGCTTGGATTTTATGTTCTGTAATTAAAATCAAAAGAGAAAGAAAAAAAAAAGAAAACTCTTCCTACATGCGGTGAATAAGGAAGTATAAACACAAAGCTTCTCTTCACAATAGGTTGTTTTTGTCCTCTGTTAAGTAAGCACCAGAGGGTGGTGAGATCATTTCTGTGCGTGGCTGGTGGAATGTGGTTGAATTACTACCAGCAGTTTTTATCTTTCTAAACTTCCTTGCCAATGTGAGCTGTTCTGCTTTTGCCTTTTCTACACAGTATGGGTCTGTCCATTTTATCACTGTTAAATGTAGTTGTTACTACATTAAACACTTGTCATATAAATTAAAATGATGCAAAGACCAGAGCGATCTTCTGTGATGTGGAAAAGCCAACAGAAGTCAAGGAAACACATTGCACCAGTACATTTGAAAATGAAATTGCTTTTGTGGTGACGATCTGTTAATTGTTGCCTCTGGTCTTCTGAGTTATGAGGGAAAGAGTTCAGTGGGAAAAATCCATCACTTTTACAAGGCAGGCACACACTTAGGGACAGACACCCCATGATTACTAACAGTAATGGTTGCCAGCCAGTCCTTCAAGCCAAACTGAGCAGCTACCCTTCAGCTGCCTTGATTCACGATCCAAGAAGATTTTACAGTGAGAAAACAAGTCTGCATGGAAGATAATTTCTTCCTGCATTCTTCTGTTGATAAGCACGGTAATACCTACATGGCCACAAATATTGTTTGGTGTTCTTGGCATTCTGGTGAAAGTTTATATAAAGTGCATTTTCTTCATATAAGCTTAGAAACGGAGCAAATTACCGAGTTCCATTACAAACCTGATTAAATCTATTCTCATTAAAATCTCTGGCTGTGATAATGCAGTTGTCTTAGAGGCTTTGAATCATTTTCTGGTTTTTGAAATTTGGTGAAGTATATAGGAGGTTGCCAGATTGCTCTTTTGTCCTGTAAAAATGACCAACTAACTTCTTAAAAATGTCTTACAGTCTTAAAATATGTTGCTTTCACAGGGGAAATACATGGATATTGAGTTTGATTTCAAGGGTGACCCACTTGGAGGAGTTATAAGCAACTGTGAGTATTACTCTTGCTACCAGCGTATTAACAGCTTAAAATGTTTTGTTCAGAAAGGAAGATGGTTAAATTATTGAAAAGATCAGCTGCATTTGTCTGATCGAATCTCTTTCCATTATGTGATAAATTCTGCTTTTTAATTTTATTATTGTTTTGGTGCTGAATAGTGTACCTTAGAGTAAGTGAGAACAGACTTAAAGAAGTAAGCATGAATAATGAATGTACTGTATTGTTTAAAAGTTTGAGTAATGTGCATGGGTTTGTATATTGTGTCTGAAGCTGGTAGCAGATGGATAAAGATATCCGAGACACTTTTTATACTTGAATCCCTAGGATCAGTTGTGTTATGTGATTTGATGGGTCGTGTATTTATGATAGGTGATGTCTGAGATGCTTTGTATCATTCTTACAAAACAGCATATGCTGGAGATCACTATGAGGTGGATATATTTCTTTGGGATCAAAGCATTCTGTACTGGTTTTAACATGCCTCACAGTGCAGGAAAAGGCTTATCATGAGAGCGGGTGAACAGCTGTTGAGATTAAGGCAGCAAAGGTGGCCTTGGTGAGGATGCTGCTACGAAATCTATAGCAATTCAGAAATTTTAACCAGCCTCTATTGGGAAGAAAGAGGCTGGGAACTGAATGCCAGCGCAGGATGCTTTGACTTGCTTTCCTTTCAAGAGTTTAAATGCAGCTTTTAAAAGAAATTGCTCTTCTGCGCTATATAAAGCTACATTTGTTTGGTTTTGGTTTTGTTTTTTTGTTTTTTTTTTTTAGAAGAGATGGAGAAGGGCAGTGAGTGACTATACTAGGTGTCACTGACCTAACCTTGACCTGTCTTCCCACTTAGCCAAATCCGTGGCTGTTTCTAAAGACTGACTTCTGACTCCATTGGCATTTTACTGGTTGTGAAATAATGGGGGTCATCCAAGATGAACTGTACTCTCTATATAATATAAACCTTTTAAAACGTTGGGATGAATTTTACACATAAAACTAGGTTTTGGATTTTTTTCATAGGGCAAACATTTTTTTTCTGGACTAGGTCACCTTTTGAAACTGTGCCTGAAAGCATGATTTTTGTGGCATAGTAGATCTTGAAACTCAAAGCAGTCACTATTTGTTTACGGCTGTTTATTAACTTTGACATTTGGCAGTCAGTGAAATCAGAGGCCAAACGTACTCAGTGTATTCATCAATAACATCAATAATGTGAACAAAAGGGTTCTAGCAGGGTAGCTGTGTTGTTTGTTTCTTTTTGTTTCACATTCAAAATAGATACATAAAAATGAACGCTCCTTTGTAGAGTGGACAATTCAGCAGTTTGTCTTTGAAAGTACTGTGCTGAGTCATCTAATTGAAATATTGTGTCATATCAAAAGGCGGTCCAAATAGTTACTCTATAGTTTATCTGCCTTACAAATCTTTGCATGTTGTAATTATAACATTAGAGTAATTATAATGAAGTGATGACATATGTAATCAAGGGCAGATGTATTTTTAGATCTTCCTAAAAGGTGCCTATTTTAGGCATTCTTCCTGTCTTCTTACATTTAATAAATATCAAAGAGTGAGAAGATGAATTTAAATTTAAAAATAAAGACCTTATGTGTAAGCCCTGTTGTGGAAAAGATGTTATTTGTTGAACTATGAAAAACCCGTACTTGACAGGATATATCACAGGTAAATACTGGGTTCCTGAAGCTGAGTGTTAATGTAGCTCATCTTCGATTTAAGGTTTGCAAAATTTCATAGTCCATCCATCTCTCTTTAAAAGAGAGTTTGAATTCTGTATAGTTTCAAAGCAAGTTTGTTGTCCTGCCTTGGATCTTTTCCACACATCTGCAGCATTGCATTGCAATGGAAGTGTTTCTGTTGTGAGTTATCGCTGTTCTGGAGATATTGGGGGCTTAAACCCTTTTACACCACTCAACATTTACTCTAGTTTTAGTCAATTTTAGGATTTGTCTTCTTAATTTGTCAAGTAGTACTGAAGTTTCCTGTCCTTAAAAGGGAAAGTATAATTAGTTTGTTCATAAATATTCTTTCCTTTCTGACTATCTGTTGGTTCAGTGTTAATATGATGTGAAGGTGGTAGCATAATATTTCGATGAAACTTTAGTAGTTGTATCCAATGAGCTTGACTTCCAAGCATCAATGAAGGTAGTGGGCTTTTTGGATCACAGCCTATGTCGCTAAGCTGTGTTTCATCCTGTGGGTGGCTGGAAGCAGACACAGTGAACATCTGGTGTATTTTGGTGGCAAGAAGGGTAATGGAGATAAGCTACGAATTTTGTCAGGCTGGTAAAGATAAGCAGAGACCTATTAAGCTAAAAGGTCTTGTTTGAAATGCTCTGGTCTGTCCTACTCTGAAATGCTATGAAGCTCTGTGACAGGCTAGTCACATGCCCATGACCCTCTAATGTAGCAGCTGATGCTATTGGCACCTTTCCTTGGGCCATACTCCTAATGCCCTTCAATGAGCTCTTACTTCTGAGTAACAGGGGTTAACCTACAAGTGAACCTTTCACAGGATGGAGCTAGAGGGTAAAATTACCGTGATAATGCATACTGCAGGTCCGTCCTGTCTGGTTTGCAATGAGTGGAAACGTCGGTTGGCTTTAGCAGGAACTAGTAGTTCTGAAATGGTTAGTATGCCATAAATGGAAGGGTAAACCTTTTGAGTAAAATTAGAATGGGAATAATAAAATGGAAGGGATTGCAATGGAAGGGTTTAGTAACACCTATTAAGTCAGAACTGGTACGTTCCTAAACTGAAGAATTTTATGTTTGAACAGCGTAAAAGACATCTAGAGTCACTACATGTACGTCACATGGCTACTCAGAGCTTCCAACTGCACTGATTTCTAAGGCATTTGACATATTTCTGTAGCATGGTGTACAGTCACAAAAATAAACAGAGTGGAAAATTTGAGGTGAACGTGATTTATACAAACTTCAAGTATGTTACTTCAGTCAGGAATTTTTTCCCCTAAAACTACAAAAGAAAAATTAATTCAGGTAGTGTGTGTTGTACTTGTTTGATCCTATGTCAGCAGCAACTGAGGCATGGAGGTGAGCAAGATGGTGAAGAAGGCTGAGTAAGCTGAGGTATGTGGTAAGCCTGAGTCATTCGAGTCCTCCCTTTTAGTTAGTTTTCTGTGATGGTCCCAGCTTATTTCCTGAATGGGTGGGAGATGCTGGAATCCATGTAAGGTGAGGTGCACAGTCCTGGTGCTAGCTAACAGCCAGTCCATCCATTCATGGGCTGACCTGTTTCATGTGCATGGGTTTAGGAAGCCCAAATTACTCTTGTGAGCATTTCTGAACGCTAAACCCTTGCTGTGTTGTCACCTGTGACCGTAGACATCCCATCAGAGTTTTGTAACAAACACCAGTTCCCGATTAAAGGTATGCTGCTGCTTTAAAATGTGTTTACAAACCGGTAAATTGCATTTACATTTTCTCTCACTGAATTGAGTATGAGGTGTATCTGCTCTTTCTGTCCTCCTGCAGGGCCTTTACAGTTGCTGCTGTTGCAGTGAATAGTCTGGTCAGCATTTATGTGCTCCGAGTGTTTATTTCAGAGCACTTGTGAGGAAAGGCAGTTGGAGTGTTGGGTAATTAACTTGCTTTCACCTGGGTGTAATACTGTGGAAATTAATTACAGAAACAATCAATACTATTCTTAGCATTCCATTTATTATAACTATTGTGTTAGTGAGGCTAAGAGCAGGAAGAAGGAGAATAGTAGTCTCTTTCCCACCTATAATTATAGAGTAATATGTATTATATGTAAAAATGAGTATGTTTGTTTTTGAAGTAATAGGTGCTAATTGCAATAACTTGTACAATTCTAACATAGGACACTGTCTATAGATGCCACATCTGTTTGGTACTCAAGGCAATGTTTGTGTGCACACTTGGTTCGTTAGCTTTGTGACTGGTTTTGTGTACACTAAATTTTATGGTTGAAATGATTTTGCATAGTACAATCCAAAATGTTTCACAGTTGCAGCTGTTTAGAGCTTTTGAAAAGTAGGGCTCTTAACAAATATTCTGGGAAAGATATTGTAAGTCTTAAATTTTCACGTTTCACTTGGAATTTCCCATTGAAAGATACCTACCTTTTAGCATTAGGTGATCTTCCCTAATCTGCCTAAGCCCTTCAGTCATTTAATGATTAACTAGAAGACAACAGTGGTGCAGGTGAAGTACAGTATACATAATGCCTGCTTTTGAAAAGCCTTTTTAACCAGCACAGTATACTTAGAGTCCAAATAACCAGTGATTAAGAAAGGGCCCTGTTTTGCCATCTTTTCCAGCAACAACATGAAAGAAACCTGTGTTTCTCTAAAGCAACAACTTCTTTAAATTAACTAAGTGATAACTTTACAATTTGTTCTTCTTTACAACTTGTTTGTTCGTTTTAAAAGACAAATGTAATTATCCACTTACTGAGAAATAAACGACTTGGGCTGTTGGTTTTAGTTATGTGATTGCTGATAGTAATCTCCTTTGCTTAGGGAAATATTACACAAATTTTACAATTGGGCATTATGGAAAGAGATACTCAGTCTTGTTGACTCTCTTTTAATCTTAACTTGTTCCAACATCTCCCGTGGTGTTCCTGTTAGCACAGTTGCCACTGTTTAGGCAATTGTCTTGCTTAAACTAGGAAGTGTTTAAAAACCCAAACAATAAACAACACAAAACATTTTGATCAGCTCATTTTTAAACATGGTTTATCACTTGAGTAATTGGGATTTAATACTCTTAAAATTGTGCAATCATTGTATTTTCACTGCACATACTGCCCAGATAGTAGTTTTTGTTTGATACAATTATGGATCATTTATTTCAAGAGAACATTTTTGTAAACTTGATGGGAATAATGGGGAAAAGTTCCTGAGAAACCACTACTGTATTTTCTTTTTCATCAGTGACTTACTTTTTTGATGACAGCTGAAGAATCAAGGTAGGAAAACAGAAAACATAACAACATAATGTGGCCTTAGAGATAAGGCTCCATGACTAGAAAACGTTCTGTAACTTTGGGTGAATAGCTAAAAAGGTGCTTGGTCATGGCCGGCTGAAGAGACTGACTAAAATAAACTTTTCCTGGATTATTCAGGATGTACTACGGTAGTATCATTTTTTTTTGTTTTAGTTTTCACTTAGCCCTCTCTTGAATGTTGATTCAGTTTCTAGTATATGTAGAGAAATGCAACTATCCTAAATTTTTCTGCATTGGTCAAGTTCGTGAGCAAGTAACTGAAAGGAAAGCCTGTGAATTTGTACATTACAGTTTGCAGAAGTATTCAGCATCAATTTCTTTCTTTTTTTTTTTTTTTCCTTTCATGTTAAGTTCAGTATAATGGTTCACCAGGATGCTTACACAGATCTCTTGCATTTAAAGATACTCAAACAATATGATTTAAGAAGTGTTTCCAGGGTGGACCTTTCCAAAGCAATTTAATTTTTACAGTTTCTTTGATGCACACGTTAAATGTTTCAGTTCAAGCAGCAGAAGCATTGTTAGATAACACAGAAAGAATACCTAATCCATAAATACACCATATGTAGTTCTGTATGTTCTACCTAGCTTATTCTATATAGTCTCTGTACATAATTTATATAGACTATATAACCAAATGTAATTGGGGTTTTTGCTTGTGTGAGTTTTCATATAGATAAGCACCATCTGTACACATGTGCCACTGTAAACAGAATTGCCAAGTGGATGTGTGCAGAAATCTGATGTGCATCTTTGTGTCTTCTCTTTTGACTGTTTGATCCATAGAGTTTGTAATCGTGTGAGAGTTAACACAGAAGTTACTGGTTGTTCAGCAGTTGCTTTAAGGAAAATGTATTTGGTGGATTTATTAAAATGCTAATTAGGGCAAACAAAGGGAAGATGTTTTCTTAAGAGTAGGGCAGATGGTCTGGACCTTTTCTACCAGTCTGATTTCAGTCTGCACGTGAACAGAAAGAAAAGGAAAAAAACAGAGAATGAATATGGCTTTTAAAAGAATTGGTAGCAGCTGCTTTATTAAGGTAAATGCCTGATTTTCTGTCAGTAATTGCTTTCTGGAGCTTTTTTCCTCAATTACTAAGGCCGACAGAATATGGAATATTGGGACTTTGCAAAGCTGACTGTTAACTTTGTTGCTTTTAAAAATATGTAAGATAAACTGCATTGAAAAATCCAAGACAGTTATCTCTAACATCACTAATTTGATGTATGCTCAGGAAGCTCTTTGTTAAACCTGCTGAAGGCTTACATATAATATTTTGGCAGGGTATGTGGCTGGGCTTTTATGACAGCATCTGAGTAAATTTATATGTAGAATATTTTTTAAGCCAAACCGCATTGCTTCAATATCCTTTGAAAATACAGCTGTTTCCTGAAGTGTATGTAGCCACTGTGGGAGCTGAAGTTGTTTATTTCTTTGAGATTAAATTTGGCTGCGATCTGTTCCTACACTTCACTGGAGAACCTTCACAGCCAGCATGACTCTGAACTGCCTGGTGCTCACCTTGCCTTTTTGGCCCAAGTATTAACACTTGGATGGTGGACCAGCCTCTCCCTTTCAATAATGAATTAAAAACTAGAGAGGATCAGGTATCCACTAGGCTAACTAACTAGGATGACTCCCAGTTTGAACCACAGCTCAAGGAGCAGAACCTCAACTTTAGATAAGTCAGAGGTAGAGAGGTTGCACACTAGGCTGCTGGTGGGAACTACCTTCTGATCTATGCCTTTCCAACATAGCATCAGCCATCCGATGTTAGTCATCTGTGCTTAAAAAAAAAAGGGGGGCGGGGAAGAAAGATGCCCATAGAATGGAAAAAGCATAAGTGGAAATCTGTAACCTGCCCCTTCCTAATGTAGAGATTTGCTGCTGACAATATGTGACAGCCACTTGTTTGAGTGTATCTTGGGTGTGCTTTGTCATCGGATGTGCAAACCTTCCAGGTGCTGAAACAGGGCCACTTTGGAAAGAAGGAGACCATAAGGTTATTCAGTTATAAAAACACAAATGTCTATTCCAACCAGGCTAAAATTCTGACGTGGTCACACAAGCCATTAGACGGCGAAGAGATATTTGTCTTTGTACAATCTGGGTCTTGGGAACTCTGTTCACTGTCACCTGCTGCTCTGGTTACAGTTCTCTCGGGCAATTACATGTTTATGGAATAACATAGTTCAGCTGGTCTGTAAAATATTTGAAACTCGTCCTACCATAAGCCAACCAGAAGATTAATAATACAATCTGAATTTTGTCATTGTTGTCACTGGCTAATTATTAGAGCACAAATTAATTTTTTAATCTGTCACACTGTAGTTTATTTTGAGGAGGGCATCCTACAGCTTGTATAATTTTGCGGGTTGGTCTTTGGTTCCTATTCCACAAGAAGGGGTATAAGCTTAGATAATTACAGTGGGCAACACAGGCACAATATGCTGCATGTAGCTAGCGAAAATACAAATACACCCTGTTGCACTCTTCTGTTCGTGGAGTGAACCCCAGGGCAGACACTCCCTCTTGGGCTAAGCCCTGATATGCCAGAAAGCCAGTGGAGCCCAGAGGCTACAGTACGGCACAGAGGCACCCGCTCCCCAGCTGCTTCTCCATGGTGGGGCTGGAGGGGGGGTTTGCAGCACAAGGGTGGCTGCACTCTGACTTTCAGGATTGCTAAGACTGAACAGGCTCCATTTCAGCAGAAATGGAAATCTGAGGAAAGGTGTAGTAGAATACACATCAGATACTATAGTAGTCAGGCAGGGAAAGTGTTTAGCAACCTTAATGTCCTTAAACAAACTGGTGCTCCCTTCACGTTTGTGAAACCTCATCTCAACTTTTTGGCAGCTCTTCTGAAGGGTGACATGCAAGCTGTGGTTTATTGCTCTTTTAGGGCTTTCTTCTTGCATGGGCACAGCTTAGGGAGAACTTATCCCCACTCAGAGAGTGTTGTGGTAGATGCAGGGGGGATCTCCTTTGCTGTGCACTTGGAATGAAGCACTGAATGTCTCTGTCTTCATGTCACTGAATATTCATAGCTTAGGAGAAACTGTATACTGGGAACTGTGGGTTTGCTATCTGGAAAAATGGTGTGGAGCTCTTGTGTGCCAGTGAGAAAAGAAGGAAAAAACACTTTTTTTTTTTTTTTTTTTTTTTTTTTTTTTTTTTTTTTTTTTTTACAAAACCAGCAAGTGACACTGATACCTGTCCAGAGGTTCTCTTATTGCATCCCTCTCCCAGTGGGCTGCGGACCACAGCCTTTCAGTGCAGTACAGGCTGAGCAACATTTGTATTGTCACCTCCATGGTAAATATGATGTAGAGTCTGAAGTATTTGCCATGTGTTACAAGTCAGTCTGCTTCTCTGTCTGCCTGGATTCCTGCCCTTATTTGTAAGGCTTAGAAATGCACTCATCACTAATGGTGGTGAACAAAGCAATCTTCTTGTCAAACTACTCAATCAGTGCAGTGGTGCTTTTCAAAGTGCTGCTTTTCCATTTCACTTCAACTGTCATATGGTGGAGCTTCTCTCAGTCCCACTGGGAATTATTTCATAGTCTGATGCACTTGAGGATCACAAAGTGCTACATGATTATCAAGTTTAAATTCTTTCTTTCTTTGGCTTCCCCCTTTCATTTACCCATCTTTCATCTGCTTAGCTTGTTAACATTTCAGTTCTTTTCAAACCTTCACCCATACAATCATTCCCACCAAATCTTAATTTTGTGGTGGTACTATAAATCAGTTGATGTCTTTTGAGCTCATTGCTTTCCTGACCTGAGTTTTCTTTGCATCTCATAGACTGCGGCATTTAGAAGTGTACTGGGCTTACAGCTTGCTCAAATAACTTACTTAAGAATTATGTACTGGTGTGATACCTTGTGGTAAGGTTTGTGTCTACCATTTATCATCTTTTAATTTGCTGATAATGATATAAAGCAATGAAGTGGAAAAAGATGGGGATTATATGCATATTAAAGGGTTTTGCCTGAACAATCTTGCCCTGACCTGTGAGAATTTGTTTATTTGTTTAGATCTGCTAGAGAAGTCTCGTGTTGTTAAGCAGCCAAGAGGTGAAAGAAACTTTCACGTTTTCTATCAGATACTGTCTGGTGCATCAGAAGACTTCCTCTGTAAGTGTTGCCCTTGTGCCATTTTGAGATATGAGTTATTTGTATTTAATGTGCTGTTCCACTCACATCATCTTCTGTGGGATTAATTTTTTCAAATTATTGGTGGTAGTGGCAATAGTAATACCTGAAGAAAATATATGATTTGTTATTATCCAGATATCTGAGTCAGAATTGGCTTTGCAATGTATTATAAACAAAGAAGAAAGCCTATTGTTATTCAGAAGCCTTGAAACTAAAAGATCCTTGAAGAAAACTTAGTCCTGCTAATAATAACACTTCTTGACAATACTGGTTCTGGAATAAAAGAGCTACTGACAAGAATGCTGTTACTAATGATATTTTTATTTGATTTATTAGGCAAACTCAAACTGGAGCGGGACTTCAGCAGATACAACTACCTGGGCCTTGATTCTGCCAAAGTGAATGGAGTGGATGATGCTGCAAACTTCCGAACAGTTAGGGTAAGAAGGAACAGGGGTTGGGTGTAAACTCCAAAGGGCTCAATGCTTATGCCCTCAGTCTGGCCATTCACGCTGGGCTAGGAGGGACGTCTTTTCTGAGTGCTAGCACTTTTCATGCAAGGGTATAGTGTGTTTGCACGGGGTAGCTTAGTTACAACTAGAAGATACAAAGAACCAATTTTCTGGAGTATTCTAGTAGGAATACAGAGAAGACCGAAAGAAAAAGAAAAAAAAGAAGGGGAGAAAGAAAGCCAAGACCCCTTGATCAGTTCATGGAAAAGGTTATGTTGTCTAGTTAGTTGCTTATACAACTGAGCTTCATCAGCCTGGTGATGCTGACCAAGTTGAAAGAAAAACATGGCTGGGATGGTTCTCAAGATGATTTACCATGATGTTTTTACTTGATTGTACTCAAGGACAAGAAGAAAACAGGACCCTGATACCCCATGTATGTGAATTTAGATTCTAAAAGTTACAGGCTTTTAGAGCAACAGAGTGGACTGAGAAGACAGCAGTACCTGTTCATTTGATTGTGAAAAATTGGGTTGGGTTATAAATTAAATTAAGTGGCTAAAAGAAAAAAAAATACTGCATTTTAGAAACCCATAAACTGAATGAATTCTAGAAGTGGGCTGGAATGACATGCCGACTAGATTACCAGATCTTCTTTAACCTGTCTTTTATATTAAAAATCTTACTTATCTAAGCATAATAATTATATCATGTTCTTTTTGCAGCAAAAGCGTTCATAGAACATTTCTAATTCACGCTAATAGAGATAAATGGGGCATTTTGAAGTATGATCTATCTAAATGTAGATTCTTTTATTTCATAACTTTGTCTGTCCCCTTTCCAGAATGCAATGCAGATTGTTGGGTTTATGGATCATGAAACACAGTCTGTTTTTGAAGTGGTGGCAGCCGTTCTGAAACTGGGAAATATTGAATTTAAGCCTGAATCTCGCGTGAATGGCCTAGATGAAAGTAAAATCAAAGATAAAAACGGTAAGATAAGATCAGTGATGGGAGGAAAACCACTAATTTGTCTGAAGTCATTATTAATTTTGTAGTTTCTGTAGACATACAATATCCTTACAGAGGAATTAAATTAGATCATTTCCAAAAATCACCCACAGGCAGATATGGGTTGAATTCTGTGCAATTTCAGTCACTCTGTTTGAAATTCCAAAAATGACTATTTTCTTTTTTTCCACTTTATTGTCACTTTCTTCTGAGATGTTAAATGGTGCTATGCCTTTCTGTAACTGCTTGGTTATTCTGCAGTGGAGGCTTTTTGTTCTTTTGCAGTGGGTATCTCTGTCTGTAATGTCAGATTCATTCGGTCATGTTTTTGCAGTTGATACATTTTCGAAGTTCATTTATTTTCATTTGAAAATTTTTCATCATGAAAAATAGTCTTTGATAAATGGAAGAAAAGTTTCTTCACAGAAATAACCAGATAGAAAGTGTTTTCAAACCAATAACTCTGGTTCCTCATGCTGTGCATGTCTTTAAAAACTTTGCTTGGTAGGCTAGGGGGCAATGGGTGTGGATGGGGGACACTTCTTTTGAAGAAAACCTGTTTTGGGAAAATGGTGAAGTACTTAAAAGCTAATAGTTTTGGGGAAGAAAATGCAATGATACAAAAGGATTCATTATATTTACACTCTCCTTTTTCATGCTAGAGCTCAAGGAAATCTGTGAGTTGACGGGTATAGACCAGTCTGTATTGGAAAGAGCTTTCAGCTTCCGGACGGTTGAAGCCAAGCAGGAGAAAGTTTCAACAACACTAAATGTGGCTCAGGTAAAAAGGGGTCCTCATTTTAAAGGAAAGAATTGTTTCAAATTGCAATTTATTCTACATGACTAAACTATAACTGCCCAAATGAAAACTACAACTAATAGGCTGTACTGAATAAAACATATCACTAGCATAAGTGTGTTTTTTCTTCAGCATTTTCTAAGTGTTCAAATATACTGGGTGTTTTGTTTTTGTATGTGAATTACCTCAGAAAGATGAAGGATAGGAAAATGTGGCAGAGAATGAAAAAATGAAACAGTTCTGCACAAAAGGCGTATTGAAAGTATTGTGGCAGGCTGTTTTTGTTTAGAGACACTGGTGTAATTTCATGTGAGTTGTACGCCCAGGGCTGCTGAAAAACTTTTGCTGCTGAAAAACTTTTGCTACCAGTGTGAATTGATCTTTCTGTAATGCTGCGGAGCCAGTGTGATTGCCACCTGTGTCTCATCAGCTCAGGCTAGCAGGAATGTTGTTTCCCTTGCCACAGCTGCTCAAGTCCCTTTGCTTAGGATTAGGATGGGTGATGTGAGTCTTTTAGAGGATACCCGGATGAGCAGGAAGGGAGTTGAAGTACCCTGATTGTGGCCTTTGTTCCAGCCAGCCTGCGGCTGGGAAGGCAGAGGGGTGCACCAGCAAGCCGCTGGTGCTGCCAGTGTCCTCACACCACTGGTCTGGCTCCAGTGCCTGCTTAGGCAGAGGCACTGCTGCCTGAGCCATTCTCACTCTGCTCATAGCACCTGTAAGATGTGTCAGTAACATAAAAAGTTTGGGATTAGCCCAGCATTTGTAATGTTTTTCTTCTCTTTTCTGTTTAGGCTTATTATGCTCGTGATGCTCTGGCTAAGAATTTATACAGTCGACTGTTTTCTTGGCTTGTTACCAGAATCAATGAGAGCATTAAGGTATCGTTTTGTGCCTGTAAATAAACCAATAGAAATCCTTAAATTAAAATGGGCAGTAAAACTGGATTTGACAATTTCATTTTTCCTGGTTGTACACTGTTGCACATGGTACAGGTGAATAACTGTATCACAGCTCAACAAATTGCTGTCTGCTCTGTTTATAAGCTTATGAAAATATTCACCTTAAGTGTATTTTGGGAAACCATGCTTAACGTTTTAGTTTATAGAATTTGACAGCCTGCTTATGACATACATTAGTTTTCTTGATTCGCAAGTATGAAGTGTACTGATGACTGACTCAATGTTTAATTTTTTTTTAAGGCACAAACAAAAGTGAGAAAGAAGGTAATGGGGGTGCTGGACATCTATGGCTTTGAAATTTTTGAGGTAAGACCTTTATAATGATAAATTTTTAACGTGAGAGCTGTTACTAAAGCTTAATAGAGTAGTTCATGAATTTGTAATCAGAATACACGTAATTTGAGTCAAGTGTGTCATTCCTGACAAAAAAACACTAGAAAAATAAGCCAAAGAGAGATATCTTAAAATGTCTGGCAATTGAAACAAAAATTTATGAAAGCCACACTTGTTTTTTTTACACCATAGGTACATAAATATTTATGATGGGTAAACTAAATATATTTTGTTGTGACATACGTTCTGAGCATTAGAGTAACTGGCATTTTCATTTCTGCCCTGAGGCATTTTGTGGATGTCTTTGAACAAGCTTTGTATCCTTTAAAAAACTCAACAAAAACTATAAATGCTTTTTCCTGTCAAAATTAAATCAGGAATTATATTCCATTTCATCTCAATTCACTTAGATAAATATTCTGTACTGATTCCTAGTTAACGATCTGTGGCTCACTGCTGTTTCTTTATGATGGTATTTTCAGACTGGTGGTATTTTGAAACAAAAACAATCAATCAGGAGTTTTTAGTTGGGTTAGAGAAGAGAAGGGAGAGGGAGATTTCATAAATCTTATTCTGACAGTTTATTTAAAGAGATTTATAGATCTTGGTTGGAATTGGTATAGTGTTTAAACTAGAAACTTAACTGGGGAGAAAAATCAGTAGAAAACATTCAATCCTTACCCAGTTCCCTACATCCCTCTTGAAAATCCAGGGAGTGTGTAGAAGATGGGAATAGTCCAGAAAGGAGTAATTATACATGGGAGGGTGATGTAAGTTTTATTTCAGAAGCATAATATCAAAGTATGTGTGAATCAAAATACCTCTATGAAGGGGAAAAACAAAGCTGATGCTTGGTTCAAGGTTTTACTAAACTAGGTTGTATGGTTTGCATTAAACATAAGAGCATATTTATGAAAATATATTGCAAGTGGTCAGGTGGCTGAATGGAAATCTCAGTGCCAGATCTCTTTGGAGCTGGTCCTTGACGTACCTTTGGAAAGATGAACACTGGAATAATACTGCTGGCATCTTCAGGCAAGACTCTTCACTAGCTTTTTCTTTTATGTTTGATTGAGGATAAACACGTGGGGTGGGGTGGGAGACAGAAGCTTGCACTTGCACAAGCCAACTGAGTAATTGCGTTTGTGGGATAGTGTTCCAGAGACAAGGTTTTCTTGCAGGTAACTTTCTTTTTTAATAGGAGTTCAACATCTTAGAAGGTCATAAGTAAGTAGTTGAGTACAGGAGGTGTAGTTTTGCAGAAGAAAAGTGAAAAAAACAAGGCTCTTTTCACTTGCCTTTCTTACTGAATTACAGTGTAGCTTTCCTAATTCATACAAACTCAACAGCTTTAAAATAACATGGGTAGTTATTGGTCACTCCTTTAAATGCTGAGTATTGGTTCTGCTGGAGAAGGTGGGAAAGGTTTGCCTTGTGACTTGAGGATCAAATTCATCTGTCCATTCATACAAGACTGGACTCTTCTCATGAGTTAAGACCTGTGGTGAGAGCAGTAGCCAAGCAGCTTGGTTCAGCATCACAGAAATACTGGAATTATTTCTGGTCATTCAAGACAGGAGTCAGGTAGTATGCCAGGAACATACATGGCTTGTGCTATACCGTATGTTTGAAAAAGAAACTTGATTGGTTTAGGTTTCTAGAGGTAACTAGTGCAGTTACTGGTATTGGGACTGCGTGGCAGTACTGTAATTCAAAGAGTGAATGACAGAAAAACAATCCATTAGAAAATCCTGAATCAGCTGTATTTCCAGTACCACCCACTTAGCCATCCCTGTGTTCCCAGGCAGGTTAATTTTATAATCAGAAACTGCTGACTTAATTGGACCAAAAGCAAAGATATTCTTTCAAGGCAAAACAAAATGAATTTTCTGTGCAGCTCTAGTTGGAACAAAAGGTGATGTTATGCCATAATCCTTAAGCTGAGTAAAAGAATTCTGTAGTGAACACTCTACAGGCAAAGTGTAACTCATCTTGTAGTAGCTTGAATGAATGCCATGTAGTAAGGTCAATTCAGAGGATGCCTGCCAAATATTTTTATGTCAAGTTTTGTAACAAATGCTTACAGAAAAATAATTATTATTGGGAATTTATGTAACCGCTTCACAGAAAAGATATTGTTTAAAGTTAATCATATTAAAACAATCAATAAATGAATAAAAATTTAACACTGTACAATACCATTACTCAAGGAAAATTCAATAACATCTTTATAGCATAAAATGTATAGTGGAGTTTGGAGTGTTTTGTTGTGTGGTACATTTGTAAACATGATAGCTAAACATTCAAAATATTATCTGAAGTGTAGCTAATGGTAGTAGCTATATCCATCTAATTGCAAATTACTTAAAACCTCTACCTAAAAGTGTGCAGTTCCCTTTTAAACCTCATTCTTAAGTCACATTTTGATTTCCATGTCTGTTCTTGAAGGTTAGAACTGACATCATCCCTACAAAGAATTTTTTTTGTCAAAAATGTATTTGAAAGACTTCTTCATCTGTAAACTTGTGCTTTTTAAACTTGTAAGCTATTTGATATGCTGAAGGTAAAAAAGCCTACTTTAATCATGTTTCTACTCAGGAAGCAGATAGGTTTATCATTAGTGCATGCTCTTTGACCTAAAGTGTCCTTGTAACTTGGAGACAGAACATATCAAAAAACACAGGCGGTGTAGTAGGAGGTTTTTGTACATATGCTAAATATTTACACATGAAGCTTAATACCATTGAAATAAGTAGCAAGATACGTGTTTATTGAGGAGTGGGAGGGTTTTTTGTTTGGTTGGTTGGGTTTTTTTTCTTCTCTTTTAGTATTACACTTACCCATCAGGATCACTGAAAGAATAAAGTAATGATATTCTAATTTTCCTGTTTTGGCTTGAGATTCTCACCTAAAAGTTATTGGTATATGTTATAGAACAGCCTGCTTCCACTGCAAAAACATTAGTTTGCTACGGATGTTTGAGGGTTTTGTTTTGTTTCATAATGGGCAGGGCAGACAATATTTCTTTGGTCTTATGCTTTTTTGGGTGGTTCCTTAGATTATCCTACAATCCTCCTGTAATAAGAGTAAAGAAATCCAGATTTACCATTCTGAAAGATCCTACTCTGCACCTTCTGATGACAATAGCAGTCTTGTTCTATTATATGCAAATAGCAGTTTATATAAATGTGATTTTTTTCATCTGTTTTTGAAAGATTACTTTATATAGTGTCCACTGTAATTTCTGCAATTTTCTGTAATTTAAGATGAAGTTAATTTACAAAGTAACTGGAGGTTTCTTGAAAGTTACCAAAGGAAAGATACTGGAATATTGATAATGATGGCATATACTGTTTGGGATTTGGTTTCCACTGGTATTTTTATCAAGCACAAACCCCATTTTTCAGATGGACCCAAAAGCTATCCAAGAAAGCAGATTTAAGACCTTAGCTATCCAAACATTTGGATTAGGGAATTTGAATCTATCAATAATCCTCATCTTCTGTGGGTTTGGCAGATGTCAACAGCAAGCTGGGCTAAACAATCCACAAAATAGGCGCTGTAAAGCTGTGTTTAGTTTTACATCCTGCCATGCCCTTTGTGTCAAGCTGTATTCTGGGACTGAATGTTTTGAAAGTGAAATGCTGAAATCTTGGATGTCTCTGTGTGAATTGTCTATGGGCAAGGATTTAGGGACTAGGATTAGGGTGAAAATGCAGGCTACAGGACTGGGTTGGTTGTGTAATGCTACTGGAGCTTGAGCAATAGATTGAAGCCTGACACTAATTGCTTCAAGAATATTTATCCACATTTTTGAGTGGCTACATGCATAGTCAGTCTGCAGTCTAGACTCTGATTTTAGGTGGGGTAGAGGTGATGGTTGGTGGCACTGGGAATTTCAGAACCAGCTTGATTGCAGACTTGCTGGGGTAGGTTTAGGGCTGGTCCCATTTTATTCCATGTTTGATTCTCTGGTTTTGGGCAGAAATGGTTTCTGCATCTCTGCAAATTGTTGGAGTATGTTTGTGGAAGGGGTGGGGTTTATGAAAAAGAAATAAAGGCTGTAGAAGGCCTCAGAAGACTGAGGACCTGGCAAGTTTCAACAGAGATGAGCAGAAGACTCATTCTGTTTGGTTTGGACATTTATTTTTCTGTTGTGTAGATGAGGGTGGGCTAGAATATGTGAAAATGAGTAAGTGTGAATATTTCATTTTGCCTAGCCTTCAGAGATAAAAACGTCTGTCTGTGCTAGTTGGCTTAAAGGCTTTATTCTGAATTTTCAGGCACCACTATGTAGCTGGTCCATATGACAAAGCTAATGATTTGGAGTGCAGTTTTATCAAAGTTAAGGCTGCCAAACAAGGC
Source organism: Leptosomus discolor (assembly GCF_034619465.1). Taxonomy (NCBI): domain Eukaryota; kingdom Metazoa; phylum Chordata; class Aves; order Leptosomiformes; family Leptosomidae; genus Leptosomus; species Leptosomus discolor. The sequence continues at coordinate 34,467,316 of NC_141395.1, read as the reverse complement.
TTGTTCTTGAAACTTGCCAGGCCCTGAGAAGACAAAGAGTGTGAATGCTTTCTGCTCAATCCCTTGGCAGAGCAGTTTGTTCCGTGTATTTTAGCCTGATGAGAAGCGAGGATGCGCCGGGGACAGAGCTGCAAAAGTGAAGGCTGCAGGAAGAGAGGAACTGTTTCCATTGGGCCCTCGGACATCTTCTGAGGGTTGACCTGAGGTCGTGTGAATGCCTTGTCTTTCGGGACAGCATCTGACCAACTCCTTTTGCTCCAGGTACACAGGAACATGCAAAGACATTCTGCATAAAACCCAGCAGTAAATAAAAATACCAGCAACAGGAAAGCCAAACAAGCCACCCAGCAGTAAAGCCAGGTCCATTTCTCACAGTCTGTGATGCACTTTGATAGTGCTTCTATTTATTTATGTCAATTAGCTTGCTGCTTGTGTGTAGAAGTCCCTTGTGGTGATGGAAAGAAGCTTAGTCATACCGCATGTACTACATGAACTGTCATTGATAAAATACCAGTATCTTTATTCAGGGAATCCATTAGAAATATGAAGAATGCAGTTTCATTATATTAACTTGTTCATAGTTGTGGTAATAATCTGTTTTTAGAGGGAGGTAAACAAATAAGGAAGCAGTTAAACATTGAAAATACCTTTCTGAGATGTTTAAAGCATGAAAAAATTGGGGAGGTATTTCCATTTTTACCACTTATATGGCAGCTTGGTCCCGTTACTGAATAGTTGCTTTGCCTTTTTCTAGCCTGTTCGTTACATGGAGGAAATTACAGTTGAAGAGCACGCTGAGCTCTGAAAGATTGCTGCTGGCCCAGAGACTTTCCCTCCCCAACCCCCAAAGGATGATTTTACTGGAGCAGGGTCTAGTTATTTGCTAGAAGCACAACTATTAGAGAGGGAAAAAAAGCATACGGAGAAAGTCGGCTTATCAGGATCTTCTTTTATCTTCTTTTTTTTTTTTATTTTTTTTTTTTGTTTTTTCATTCTTTCAGGCTTTGGGGACCGTTTCTTCATGTGTTGACTTTGGCTCTAACTCAGCCATAGATACCTGTTATCTGCGATCTGCTCTAGCAGTTGCCTAAAGCTCCAGACTGTAATTTCCAGCTGCCCTTTCTAGACCCTCTGCCTTGCAACAGATTTCCATTTCAAAATTATTCAACCCTTTTTTGATGCCCATCAGCATATCATATACTGGTGTGGCAGTGCCAAAATGTGTGTACCCGGCCCTCTATTCAATTTAATTGCACAGGGCAAAGCACAGTCTAGTGTGAAAGAGGAGAACTGAATTTTTAATCTGTAATTGATCGACTACATCTGCTGGCAGGTGTTATGAAAGAGGGGAGCTTTACAGAGAGGGACCCTTGCTTGGAATCCTAGGTGCTATGGAGATTTAAAATACGGTTAAAGCAAGAATTTCTTTAAGTGCTAGGATGCTCAGAAGCAGAGGTGCATCCAGGGAAGTTAATCCCCATTTAATGAATCACATTATTATTTAAGTATTTAGAGAGGCTTGTTTTGCAAAACACAGGTTTATGAAGTAAATCCCATTGGCTGGCTGTTTTCAACAAAGGAAATACTTGAAGTGCTGGAGCAAATATACACAAATGCTCTGCTTCAGGTTGTGAGAATAATGTTTTGCCCTACAGCAGCTATTCTGTCTTAGTAGAGAAATGAGTATGATTATGTAGTAGGTTCTTGCCTATTTGTAATTCCTGTTGTTCCAGGACCGTAATTTATCAGGTTGAGTTTGTTGGAGTGATTGTACCTGAGTTTCCCTGGGGATCGCACATGCAATATGTGCACTGGATTCGCTGTAGTTTCTTGCCCTTTTAACTCCAAATTTGATTTAGATCTGTCTGTCCAGACACCACAGCTAAGACCAAGGTCAATTTCAGGGTGCCCGGTTCTCTACTAGTGCCAGTAGCATCAATAAGGACTGGAGTTCGTTGTGCTATGCAAATATGGGAAAGGATGATCCCTGAAGCTTCAGCATGTATCTTTCTTGCTTCCATTAGATACACTGAAACATAGTTTGATTACATATATGTGGAATATTTACAATTAAATGATAGGCTTCTCTGGTTCTTTGCCTATAGAGTTATTAACACAAAAGCACAGAGCTTATTCTAGTTTACGTAAGATGTTTTTCAATTAAGTGTGATTACTTGGATGTTTGTATATGTAAACAGAAAAGTAAGGGATAAATATTGATAACATATCTTCACTAACTGCAAAAACTGTAAAAAGAATTGTTGTAACTCGGTCACATGTAGCTCATTGCTTTCTAAGATAAAAATAATGGTTTTTTTAAATTTTCTTTAAATGCACTTTCCCCATTTTGCCAATTTTCATTTTCTAGTATTTGTATTTCTTAGTTTCATCTCATAAACTCGTATGCTTCTGTGGTCATATGTAAAAATCCCTATTCCCAGACACCACAGTAGGGTATAAATTACATTTGCTGCTTGGTTTCACCATTCATTCCACCATTCATCTCAGTGAAGCCAGTATGTTGGTGTTTTATCATCGTTAGTTTTGCTATCTGGCTTTTTCTCTAGGAGCCTCAGTAGTAGTCAAGGGCCTGATTGAACTACCTGAGGTCTCCTATGTTAGGAGAAGGTCAGAGACTTCTCATGCCAGGAGCTGTGTGGATCTTGAAAAAAGTTACCATCTGAGGCTGTATGTGTTAGAGCAAAAGCATCAATCTCTGTATGTCTTCCCACCCACCCTACTGATCAAAAAATTCATTTTTATGGCATTAGTTTTGTTGATTTCAACAGATAGTCTCATAACTTGAAAAGTTTAGGTTTGGGGTTAAACTATGCTTTTCCTTTAAGTACTTTTCATGTATTTTTTAGTTGCAGGTGTTCATATAAGTGATTTGAAAAGGTGTTGCTGAACACCTCTTTGTCATATGGTTGTAGACTGAGCAATATGTAGATTTTTGAATTGTCTCTCAACAAGAACTGGTATGATGAAAGATTAAGAAGAAAGAGGAAATATTGTGAAACACCTTGTATAGGTCTGATACTGATGATATAGCTGAGTCTGTAGATTTGGATCAACAACATATGCTTGATTTGGGGAAAACAGTGGAGAGGACATGAGAAAATGGAACACTTAAAGTAGGACTTTATTAGGCAAGCGGAAGATAAGAATTTATTCCTACCTACTAGTGTGGAAAAGTATCCAGTTTTCCTTTTTAAGTAGCTATCTTAATTGCCTCAGTGTCTCTGGAAATCTCTGGAGTCTGGGTCTGCAAAAGTGAATTTGAATTCTCTATGGAGAGAGAAGATTAGGAGATAGCTGGTTTTCATAGGAAAATGCTCTGATTGAAATGTTTTGTGTTCATAAATCTAATGCAAGAAATAACAGCCAGTGTAAGCATATGGAGACATTTCTGTCTAAGACCAGTAAGAGACTCTCAGCCTATTTTTTTTTTTTTTTTTGACAGAACTATTTTGCGAGTTTGCTATTGGTATTTTACTGATATAACAACATATAAGGTCCATATATGTTCTTTCAAATGATTCCATGATACGCATGAGTGGAATTTTACAAAGAAGAAATTAGGTAAAATATTAAGGAACAAAAAATCCTTAGACTTTCAAGCACCTGTATGTAATTCATGTGATAGCACGTTCAAACCTAGAACTTGCTATCTTTTCATGGTTGACTCTTAATAACCTGAGCGAGTACAACCTCGTGATCTGCTTGTGTATATAAGCACTATATTTTTGCATGGAGCAGAATTTTTTAGAGTTCAAAAATTTGCTATTCATGAAATGCCACCCTGATGCCCGGTAGCTTGAAGGTTGATAAAGAAAGCTGTAGGAACAAGACATCATTATTTGTGAAGTGACATGGTGAAGTATAGGCTTTGATTTTTTTGTCAGTAAATTTTTCTACTTGTCTAAATGTATTGTTGCACCTGATAGAAGATTGAGAGGATAAGCAGAGGCTGGTTGGTTGATCTGTATCTATAAATTTGACGTGAGTTTAGGCCTATCTTGGGTGACATTCTGTTTCCCAGCACCTTTAATTTAATTTGAGAGACTGAGTGGTTTTTTTCTTCCCCAAAGGTGGTCCCTTGTATTCCATAGTGATTTCAAAGGGATAGTTTGAAATGCTGCTATAAAAATGCAAGGATTGAAGTGATGATCTCAACATTAAAGTAGCAGAATTACAGCTTGGAAGAGAAGCTGACACTTCAAGAAGTGCTGGTCTTTTTTTTTTTTTTTTTTCCCTACAATTTCCAAAGAATATTTAAATTTACTAACTCTTCCTGAAATTTTGGGTCTGACCTTGCTGCTTCTGTGTTGGTCCAAACCTTTATGTCGCTTAATGCTAATGGTCAGTGTAAAGAGCAAGTACAGTCTCTGACAGCTGGGTCCTTCCAGCCCCTTTCTCCTGAATGGGTTTAGTGATATGCTACCATTGATATTAATCATTCTGTACAGCCTTCTAAAAAACAGTGTCAAAAGTCCTTTAGATTCCTTCTAGCTCTGTCGTTAATTTCTAGGAGCCTTCATTAAAATTTTGGGGGACAGTTAATTTGTGATCATTCTTTGCTTCGTGAAGCCCTCACATCATTAAAAATTATAGATATACAATAAGGGAGAATAAATTCACAATATCTGTTGCCTCACTCAGATTTGCTCAGAGATAAACACTCTAATTGATTTTTCATACAGTGTTTCTTAAAACCTGTAAAAGGAAATGTCTCTTTCTGAAGTGTGTTTAATTTACTGAATGCCTTCTGGTCTGTTCAGAGTTAAGCGTTTTGAGAATTTCAGTAGTTCCAGACATTTTTCCTTATTTTCTTTGCTATAATTAACTGTTAGCCTTTTCCTTTGTATGGTACATAAAGAACAAAATCACTACTGCTCTTCAATGACTTTTTTCCTGGAATAGCAGTTTTCAGTGGCTTGGCTATGTCAAATAGAATTTCATAGCTTAAAGTGAGTGATTCGTGAAGAACTCTGTGGATTCTGGTTTGCCTTTCTTTGGCAAACCATAGATATCACAGATACATATCAAATCGGGAAAGCATCTAGCAATTACTTTACTATATTGTTAATGACCTTTTAGTTAGATGGTTTAGCTGAATTTGCAGTTCAGTTTCCATTCTCTTTTGAAGGCAAAGACTGTGTATAATATGTGAGCAAAAAGTCCTGTAGTACTTGTAATTGGAATAACATGATTTTTTGGAGAAACAATGGAATAACATGATTTTTTGGAGAAACAATCTTTCTGCATTGGGTGGCATGTGCCTGGAAGGAGGATGCAGAGTGTGTTTTACCCTTCCTCTTTGTCAAGGTGATGTGTCAGTTGGCAGCCTTTTACTCCAAACTCAATGTATCTAAAGTGATGGCCTTATCTGAACGTGGCAAATAAACTTTTACTCATTCTTTCTCCAGTACTCTCTCTTCCCTTCCCCATTCTCCTCTCCCTTTACTGAGATTTATCTACCACAGGTTATATATATATGGCTTTTTGAGACAAAGGATACAGGGTGATTTAGAGATGTGACAATGCAAGAATGCAGTTCTGTTACACTCTGATGTGCCTCACTCCCTTGGTTTATTTAATAATCTTTGGATGGTACCTAAAGATACACTCATCTACAAAGAAGTAATATGTAATTTATGTAGTACTTCAACATTTTAACTGACAGACAAATATAAGTCCGATAAAAAGACTGATCTACTTGGTATGCTAAATAAATGCTAATAGTTATATTCTGTGCTGTTATGGAACTAGTATAAGTACTGACTGCAGTTTATGTAATTTCTTTTTGCAACAGAATGCAGTAAGTATGACTTGTTTGCAGTGCTGATTTCGATGCATGCCAAATTTTAACTTTCTCATCTAGACCTATGCAAGTTTCTCAATCTCTGATTGATAATTGCAGTTGGTGTGAGGGGCAGAGTTTGATGTGGCTGAGAAGGTTTGGTGATCAGCTATGATTTTGCTTTATCTAAAACTAAAATGATAAAAGTAATCTGTGCTACTTCAATATTTTCTAATCTGCTTGTGTGTTCCTAATCTTATTTAGCAACCAGATCCTTAATTTAAACATTTAAATGATTGCGGTTACCCTTAGTCATAAAAGTTTTATCACCATAATGTGAACTTCACAGGTATTGTATTATCAGACTTACTTAATAGTGTAAAAAGGCATAATGGTTTGTTCTGCACATTTTCAAGCTTCCTAAATAACAAAAGTGTTCTTGATGACTAGTAATTAAGAAAGGAAACCCCACAATGCTAAAGCTGAGAAGGCCAGCATCAGATATCCAAAATTACTTCTTGATTGCAGTTATTTCTACAGGTACATGTATGGAATTCTTACAATATTAATGACTTTTTCAAGCACTGGAAAAAAACAATGAAGCATTTGTTCCCTTTTTCTTAGAAAGGGGCATTTTAAACTGGTCCTCAAAATGAGCACCTGGCCTCCAAACTGCACTCATTTAAGATAACAGAGATGAAGTGGTGAACCACAGTGTGCTGCTGTAATGTCATAGCCCTGCTCCTGCAGCAATCCTGCCGTGCAGCTGGGGTGGAGTAGGCCGCTGTGGCTGCAGACACCGAGCAGCCTGCTCGCTGCCCAGCCCTCCTTCTGGGTCTGCTCCGTTCCCTGGTCCCTTCTGCTCCCTAACCCTGTTTTATATGAATTTGCCTTTTAGAGGATTTTTGGTTCGTAAAGTTCTTTTTATTCCCATCATTTCAGGGGGCAATTACATGAGCGGTTTGTTGGCAGGGAGGGGGTGGGTTGACCTCTGGAGCAAATAATCTCTTAATCCAGGCTCAGTTCCTACCAGAACAGCAGCTTGGGCCTAGATCTATAGTGAAATAGAATGCTTTATTGGCTACCGAGTGGAAAAGAGGTAATGCTACTGTCATAATTTTATTTATCAGAACCTGCAGTAGACTACATTTTACATATGGAAACAGATCAGTGGTGGCAAAACTTCTGTTGTTTATTCCCTGGCACGACAGGGGCCCTTATGACTTGTCCCAAGGGATTGATACAGAGGCGTCATGAATATAACCTATAGTATTTTTGCCCCTCCCAATGGGGAAAGCCTCAAGGAAGGATTTGGCCTAAAATTTCCAAACTAATCTCAATAAAATATCACATCACATAAAAAACCTGGAAGGAGTAGTTAATAAAAAGGCTTGTTGACTTGCAGTTGCTGCAGTAACTTACTCCAGCTGAGTTCCAGGGTGTTTACACAACAGCTGTCACAAACATGTTTTATCTGACAGGACAACAGCTTTGAGCAATTCATTATCAACTACTGTAACGAGAAGCTGCAGCAGATCTTCATTGAACTTACCCTCAAAGAAGAGCAGGAGGAATACATCCGTGAGGTAATATTTGAATGGATCTTTCCTTATCCTCTCACCTTCCCACTGTCCTTGTAAAGATACACAGGCATGCATGCTGGAACCTCTTTTAGGGAACAGAGTCACTTTCTGACCACAAACCTGGCATGAAGCATGTTTGTGTAGGACTATGTGGTAGTTACATTAAGCAAAAAAGTTGGGTTTGTTTTTTTTTCATATTACTGAGTTCTCCAGGTAAAAACCAGACCCAACTGTCTTTCATTGGTGACAATGACTGGCAGTTCTGAGCAAGGGCTAATTAATTTATTGGAAGACTAGTATTACTGTCTGGTATTAGCGCCATTACCCTACAGTCTGTGTTTTGGATTATGCAGCAGTATCTGGGATACACCCCAACAGCGGCCACAGCTAATCCTGTTTCAAAAGGGAATTGGGTGGGTAAAACAATAGCATGCAAAATAAAAGAAACTATGAACAGAATTTTGGTTCTAGTTTTCTTTCAGTTAAGTATTGAAGGGAACTGCGCTGGCTTTATGGGTAAATTTAAGCTCTGCTTTGGAGCCCAGGCTCTGGTATTTGACGTTATTCTGTGAGTGAACATCAGGTTAAAGTTTTAATAGGTTTTAGCAGTACTCTCCATGACATACAGAACTTGGACAAAATACCAACTCACAGCTGAACAAACTGGCATACACTGTATGTACTCAAATTGGATGATACCATTTTGCTGGATAAACATTTTTAAAAATTAAATAAAGTTCCTTCCTTATAATTCTGAGGATAATATGATATTTGGGCATGTCTCTGCATTCGGTGGTGAAACTCTTGAAACATTATTACTGCAATTTGGTTCTTGAATGATGTTTCAAATGCTGTGAAAAAACTAAACTATATTAAGTACTGCAGAATGCAAATTAAGAATGAAATTAATATTTTCTTTTTCCAGTCTTTTGCCCTACCAGTGTTGCCTGCTGATGCATTGGCATCTCATCCTGGAAATTTTATCTCTTATATTTGAAAAAAATAGAATATTAGGAGTATCTTGAACAACAGCCAGACTCTGGATTTTTCAGATGGTCTTATCTAAATTTAGTGCTCTTCTTCCTCCCATTAAAAAAATCCCAACAACTAACAGCTTAGAAATTTTGGTCTCAGATGCTTGCAGTGAAACGGGCTTATTTCCTTGTACCCAGTGGGAGGGCAAGCAGAGCGGTGCTGGGGAGGGGGCTGGCAGAGTGCCAGGGGAGTGCATGGGAAGCTGACATGGGTGGGGGAAAGGAATGGAGAGCGGGTTTGGCAGCCGCTCAAGGACAGTCATTTTGCGTAGATAATGTTAGTAGTAGATGATCGCATTTCTTTCTTAATAAATAAAATGTTGTAAGCATATAGAATTAAATTTGAGAGTAGTACCTTAGTTAACTGGAATATACTTCAAATTGCCTAAAAGAAAAGCTCCCTTGATTGTTTTGTGTTCATAAGTTTGGTTTGGTTTTTTTTTTTTCTTACAGGGGATTGAATGGACTCATATTGAGTACTTCAATAATGCTATAATTTGTGACCTAATAGAAAATGTAAGTTACATTCAAGAATCTCTCATTAAATTTAGCTGTAAAGTCTGTACGTGTTCTCACGCACTACGATTTTATAAAACAAGCCACTCGTTGTATTAGTCATCTTATTTTGTATGGTAAAAGTTTATTTTACTAAAAATTATTTTTTTTATAAGGCTGTAAGTTACTTTGTTAGAGTCGTTCAGCAGCACCTATGCAAGAAAACCTAACCCCAAACAACTCTTAAATGTTTACATTTGGTGTGGTTTTCAACAGCAGATATCGCATGCTGCATTCTTTCTATATGGAAACTAGAAAACTCAGTGACTTGTTACTAAGTGTTTTAGGTACAGAAAGTACTTGTAGCTAATAAGGGGGCTTCCTATGGACTTAGCACGGCAAGAAAGATAAAATTCCTTAACAATCGGGGAAAGAACTGTTTTTAACCATTAACATAAAATTGATGCTGGTTTTACCCATAAACTGGCTACTTCCAGTTAAGTTGGAGTTTCTACAGTCTGAGTAAATGGCACGAAATTCCAACATGAATTTCAAGATTCAGATCTCGGAAGCAGTGTTTCAAAAATGCAGATAGTAAAAATCTGTTGGAAATAGGGATAAGGAAAAGAGCCAAACTTTGAGATGGCTTGAAGAACATTTTTCTGGGTAGCAGAAGTCAAACAGGAAAGAACAGTCTCCTTTTTATGCCTTGATGGAAATGTGGTGGAAACGAGCACTAAACCTCTTGTCTTGAAACTTCAGAACCAAACTGGAATCCTGGCCATGCTAGATGAAGAATGCCTGAGACCAGGAACTGTTACTGATGACACCTTTTTAGAAAAACTGAACCAAGTCTGTGCCACTCACCAGCATTTTGAAAGCAGGATGAGCAAGTGCTCCCGGTTCCTCAATGACACCACCTTGCCTCACAGCTGCTTCAGGATTCAACATTATGCTGGCAAGGTACCTGGTGAAGCAGGGAATACATGGTGTGTGGAGGGTGTTGTACCTGTTTGAAGCCTAGGCTTGATACAATGAGGAGGCTCTTCGTCCATTAAATGATGTTACAGTAGTGGAGGAGAATTGCTTGAGTCAATAGTTGATCAAAAAAATCCAGATTTGTCTTAATCTTTTACATCTTAAGCCTAAAATCCATGATCTGGGCTGGAAAGTTTTCAGAGATCATGCTGCTCTAGCCGAAATCAAGGGCAGTTCTCCTTTCATCAAAGGAGAAAGATGTCCCACATGCTTCAGTGGTGACCTGGATGTGCTGCTATGTCTGTGGAAATAAAAGATTGTTTAGAATGACAAAAATTCACCCATGTTTGAAGGTAAGATATTTTGGAAAACGTGTTCTTTGCCACTGAACTAGCTTAAGTCCTTAGTCACATTGATGAGAAAGTGGAGTTTTTGTACATTTGAAGGAACCAAGTTTATTTTGACAGTCTGTGTGTTTAAACAGATGGAAGAGAAAGCTATACAGAAGGCTTGCAAGTGTGTTTGCTTTTTACAACATAAGCAGTGTGAATAAATACAAGTCTCTTAGTTTTTGTTGTGTAATTCAGTATGACTTTTTGTTAATGGAAATAAAAATAATTAAATTTGTAAAAAGAATATTTAAAAAAATAAAAGTAAATGTAGGGGTTGAAACTATACTTCTTGTTTGAATCTGCTGAACTGTTAATTTCACAGAGTAAAGAATATTTGGAAATATTTTGTTTTCCTAGGACTGTTGACTGCTTCCCTAGTTTTTAACATTTTCTCAATCTTACAGTTTTGAATAGCATTCAAAGTAGTTCTGGAAATATCATACTCTCAGCCTTTGAGGCAGCCATTCATTAACTTTACATTATGTATTTGCCAAGAAGATTTTGTAATTGCATATAATCTATTGGGGATTAATACTTAGATATTTGATTGTGAAAATTCAAAGCAAATTGAAAATACCCCAGTACTTTGAGAAGGACTGCAAACAGATTGTGTCTTAGCAGGCAGTGGGGGTCTTCAGTTGTCATTGGCATTCACTTACCCAGCAGAGCAGTCAGTGAATTCTGCCTGTTTTGGGAGGAATGTTGTTTTTCCATCCTCAGCTGAGAACATTTTGATCTAGTCACTGGACAACATAAGTTTGACACTCTTTTTATGAAATATATACAAGTTTATATGAACAGTTTTTTCAATAGTGGCATTTACCACACCTGTCAGGAACAGAAATGTGTACTCCAAAGAAAAATGCTGCCTGAGTTCCCAGTCACTTGCTGTTGTAATACTGGCTACGTCACTATTAGTTGTATTCAATATTCTGTATACATAGTACATATCTACACAGAACTGACAAATCATGAAGCTGAAGGATCTGTATTACCAGCCAGATGACTTGTCACAATTAAGTTTGTCACAATTACCCTCAAAAATTAAAAAAGCCAGTAGTAATCTGAGATCTACATGAGGTTGCCCTGAATGCCTCCTGAGTTTCCAGCTGCAGGTCAGAGCTTTGCATTCATACTTGTGGTGTTGGACTGTTTTCCTGGTAAAAGTCCATTAAAATAACAGTCTCCTGAGGACTGTACAGATAGCTGCTTGCTGCTGTGATATCAAGAGGTGATATTTCATATCTTGTTTTAGTTAGACAAATAATGTAAGCATTAGTACTTTGAAGGGAAAGGGTATTTTTCCTGTTGTGATTCAAAAGAGAGGGAGAAAACCTTTTGTCAGCTAAAAAAAGGTTGTTTTGGAATATTAACAAGTAGTGGTTTATAAGAGTTATCATGGAAGAAGGGTTTTTTCCATTTCAGAAACCAGAATTGATCAGCACAAAGAACCATTAGCAGTGTGAGAAAATGCATCTTTCTCAGGTAGTATGCTCACAGAAATTTTATCCAACAAAGTCTTCTAAATGTCAAATTTTAAAAGCTGAAATGTCTTTTGTTTGTTTTGGATAGTGAGAAAGAAGCAGAAATCCATTTCTTGGATCAATTTTGAACTGGCCTATGTTATAGTTCAAAACATGCTCTGATGAGACTCTTCTTTATTGTTCAGGTTATGTACCAGGTGGAAGGATTTGTTGACAAAAATAATGATCTTCTGTACCGTGACCTCTCTCAGGCCATGTGGAAGGCCAGTCACTCTCTTATCAAAGCGTTGTTCCCAGAAGGTAACCCTGCTAAGATCAATCTAAAGAGACCACCAACAGCAGGTTCACAGTTCAAGGCTTCGGTTGCTACCCTGATGAAAAATCTTCAGACAAAAAATCCAAACTATATCAGGTAAATTACCCTGTGGCAAAGCTTTGGTGAATTTGTTTGGTGAAGTTAAAAAAAAAAAATCTTGATAGCCAAGGATAAACTATTGACATCTGTGATTTAAACTCACAGTAATGGTAGTTGACATGTACAGGACTGCAAACAAGTGTCCCTCTTCATTTCCCTTTCCAGATGCATCAAACCCAATGACAAAAAGGCTGCACACATTTTCAATGATGCCCTGGTGTGCCACCAGATCCGCTACCTTGGTCTTCTGGAGAACGTCCGGGTCAGAAGGGCAGGTTATGCATTCAGGCAGGCATACGAGCCTTGCCTGGAAAGGTACAAAATGCTGTGTAAGCAGACGTGGCCTCACTGGAGAGGGCCAGCCAGGTAGGAAAACATCAGTATTCTTACCTGTCCTGTTCCAATGATTGAAATTACTGTCTTCCACATGTTCTGATTTATTTTTTTTTTAATTAATGAACTTTCAAGTGTTTTAAAAAATAAAGTAAAAAGTAGGCCAACGTGCTCAAGTGTTTTACCTGTATGTTTTTGCTTAGCATCTTGTTCCAGATTTTGGATGAGTTCATTCACTGGGAAACCTATAATTTTTAGTAGGCTAAAAATTACAGTTCCTTGGCAAAGGAGATGATTTTAGTGATGAACTGATCTACTAATGGAGAAGATTTTACATGTGAGCAAGGGAAGCACATTGGATTTAAAATGTATTGCAGCCTTTACTGGTTTGGGCCTGAAAGAAAGGGTGAGAGAGATACTGGAATGAAATCAAAATGACTGGGAGGTCTGGAATGATTGAAAGGACACTTTTCTTTAATAACCAACTTCCAAAGTGTGGGAACGCCCATTTCTTTGACAGTCACACAATCTTCCTCTGCTTTCAAGAATAATTTTACATAAAGATTAGTGAACAACTATGAGATAATACCTCTTGCAAATAAATTGTATTTTATATATAATTTTAAATTGCATAGTATTCACGTGTATTTTTACAGATAGTGTCTTGGGTAGGCAAATGAGCGTCTCTTAATTCTTGGCCACCGATAACATGATTTAAATTTTGTTCATAATAGATTAATATCTTTAGCTACAATTTAAATCTTTAGGTTGTGAAGATAATGGTGGAAATGCAGTATTGATAACAATAGCATTGTTACAATCATCACAAAGATCTGTGCAATTTCCCCTCTTCTTTGTTGACATTTCTGAAATGCAGTTGGTAGTGTGTGGAACATTAGCATTTGTCAAACTCATCAGTCTTTGTTTCATATTCTGACATTAGTGTGAAAGCCCTTCATTTTCCTTTTTTTTTTTTTTTAAAGTAAAATCATTATAGATGTAAGAGGAAAAAAATAGGCCATTGCTGATGCTATTATATTAAAAATTGCTCTTTTTTCATCAGATTATTCTGAATCTTTACAGTGATTATTCTTGCCTTTAGCTGAATAACCAGTGAGTAAATGACTTAGGTTTTCAATCTTCTTATGTCAAGCACTATTTAAGAATTTAAAATATGCTTTCATATACCTTCCAGAAATTGATCTGTGAATACGTAAACTAAGAAGTTTTAGAGCTGGGAGTCATGTTTGTTAAGCTCATTTACTTCTTATTAGGGCTGGAGTAGAGGTACTGTTTAATGAGTTGGAAATCCCTGAAGAAGAATTTTCATTTGGTAGATCAAAGATATTCATCCGCAACCCAAGAACCGTAAGTGAAAAATGTCCTCTGCAAAATCGGGCCATCTTTCATGACTATAGTCTGTTACGAATGGCATAATTCACTAGCTGGTTACTACAGATTTGTCTAGATACAGCACTTTGATGTATTCCATGGAATATAGCATTAAAAAAGGCACTTTTTAATGTTAGACCCATTAAAATTGGTGTGACTCTCAAAATAGTTGTCAGCCTGAATGTAGTGTAACTTTCATGCGCTGACTTGTGACAGGGTATCTGCCACAAACCTTGTTCATGTATCTACCTATAGCTCTGGAGATGAATAAACCAAAAGGTGTCTGAAGGGGGACTTGAATAAATGAGAGATTTCTCTTACAATAGCTGTGCTTATGGGTTTTTTCTGGTCTCTTCTCCCCTGCTGTTTTTCTTCCAATGTCAAAAAATACCAAACCCACACCCAGCTCTTCAAACTAGAAGATCTGAGAAAGCAGCGGTTGGAGGACTTGGCTACTCTAATTGAGAAGATTTATAGAGGTTGGAAGTGCCGCACACGCTTCTTGTTAATGAAAAAAAGCCAGATTGTGGTTGCTTCCTGGTACAGGAGATATGCAGTAAGATACTATCCTTACTAAATGGGGGTTCTTTTCATTGTTTAATACATTTTTTCATGTACCCATGATATGATATTTCATATAACCTTGATATATATGGAGAAGTGTTGAAAGAATTCCATTTTATGTCAGTATTTTAAGTACCGATAATGTGAATAAAGAAAATTTGCTTTCTATAGACCGCTATTAAGTGTTTGCATTGTGCTTGTGCTTAAATAATTAAAAAGCTCACCAAGAGTCTTTTAGCTCTGGGAGAGGAGGATTTCGTGGCCCAGCTGGGAAGGGTGTTTTTCATTCAGCTAACATGCTGTGCTGCCTGGCACTTATAGTGCTTTCAAAACATATGGTTAATGTGTAAAAAATGTTTAGCAATATACATGTGCAATTCTGTGGAATTCGTCATTCCTAGGGCTTTTTGTATTTTTGCCTTATTTGGAACCTTTGCATTTGAGGCTCAAGAATGCCGCTTGGGAGGGTCCCAGGGATCTATTTTAATTATAGCTCATAAGACTTGTAGTTGAGTATTGTTATTGATACAGTTCTAGAACAGTTTCAAATCTGTTTGTAGACTGGATGTTCTGTGTCATGAACTAAACAGTTCTGTTAAATGACTCTTTCACGTCCTTTCCTCAGTTAGTAAACAACATTGACTTATGATAAAAGAAGATTTATTGGTTTTAAAACTTAAGTTGCAGAATTGACAATCACTGTTTTTCGTTGATGAACACTTCTGTTTATCATCTTGAAAGTTGCTAGTGTTTGGCTCCGTTATCTTGGATAATTAGAGAGAAGTATAGATCATTTGGAAAAAGTATGAATAAATGCTTTGTTACTGTAAAGACTCTTCTCTTTGAATTTCTGTGATTGAATGCACTGTTTCTACAAACAGCATTACCAAATTGTATTGTGCCCATATGGCTTCATTATAATCTCATACTATCTTAATGAATTAAAGTTGCAGTTACAAGAGCTAGATTGGCACAACTGTTAATATAAAGAAATGAAAACAAATAAATGACCAAGTTCACATCATTGTTGATTCCTTAACTGTAGACCTTGATTGGTTCACTGGTGAAACATGGCAGCAGTTGTCTTTGAATGTAGAATTTCAGTCATAGCAAGACCCTCAGAATTACTTACGGGTGGCAATAGAGATATTTCCTCAGCCTCTCTATGTAGATGGAGGGCACCATTGTCTAACCCAACGTGACTGTTAGGCACTGTGATTTGGAAGGTTTCATAAGGTATCTCTTGCATGAACAAAGGTTTTTGACAACTCCTTGTGCTGGAGGCTTGGCTAAAGGGTCTGTAGGCGCTTGCCTGTCTGTTCTCTTGCAAGGCATGATGGATGTCAGTCCTGGCATGAATGTGGCCTAGAGGGGATTCTCTCTAGCTCTCTTACAGAGATGTTCTTCACTGTAATTGAGTGGGCTGAGCGTGAAGTCTAAAAGCCTTATTGCAAAGTCTGTCAACTCTTGTTCCCTTAGTATTATGCTAACTACTAGTCTACTGGACAACTGAGCTTTTTAGAAGGAAAATGCTCGGCTGTCCAGGAAATTTATTGTTCAAACTGGAATACTTGGATAATATTCCAGCAAGTCATTCAGGAATCCATGGGTTTTCTTTTTTCCTGTCCCGAAGTTATCATCAGCATTTGGTATTATAACGGGACTGTGGTCCCATAAGAACAAGTCTTATGAAAAGATGGTAAAAAGCTTAGCCAACAAACCTGGGCATTTGTGACGGTTTGTATGCTACTCTGTTGGTGGGAAAGACAAATAAAGCTGTTACTGTTAGTATTTAATCCATGTCACTTCTGTGCTGCTGACCATGAACTTGGTGTTTCTGTAAACAGAGTGTGACATTGTCCATGCAGCATTGTTGATGTGCTTTGTTTCCCCTCGAGTTGAACACAGAATCGACGCTCTGATCTGCTTGTTCAAAAGTTGTTCACTTTTTACATTTACTGCTTGTATCCTTAACCATATTTTCAAATGTTAGTAATGAAAGTTTTATTATACAGTATTTTAGAGTTGCAATATTCTGTTCTAAGCATCACATATTTATTTCCAATACAGCAACAAAAAAAGTATCAGAAGATAAAAAGTTCGGCTATTGTAGTACAGTCTTACATCAGAGGATGGAAGGTGAGTTTCCTGTTACTGCGGCTATGTCTGCATGGTGAGGTAAGGAGCAGGTCAGAAAACACATTCCAAGTGCACTAAGCCTGCTGGCTTTCATGCCTCCTGTCCACTGAGCTGTGGCTGTGCCGTAGCCGTTGTTAAACACTCGGGTTTGCCATAAAAGAGGTGAGGCATGCAGCCTCGACTATAAATCCCTGGAAATGGTGCAAGTGGAAGGCTGGGACCACACTATGCTACTGGGTTATCCTTGGGGCATCTGCTGCCAGAGAATTTGGAGAGAGGCGCCCTCTTTACGTGGGCTGGAGTGTGAATGAGGGAGTCTGGTGTTCAGAGCAGACCTAGGTATGCACTAACCATGCAGCTGGGCATCTCCAGAGTGGGATGGTCCAGGACTCTGCCACGGGGCTTATGAAAACGGTACCATTTGACTGGTTTTGAAGAAATAAGTTGTGGTTGGTGGTGGTTATGTTACGGTTAACAGGATTCTCAAAGAATGAACAAAATTGAAAGCAGGCTTTAAATAAAGAGTTTGGGTCACCTGAGCAGTATGTTTCTTGGGTTAAATCTTCAATTCTCCTCTGTGCGCTAAGCAGAGGGATGAAAGCGAACTGTACTCAGCTTGTGTTGAGCAAGTACTTTATTGCCGTTTGCTTGCCTCAATGTGCTACAACTTTGCTTCCTCTCTGAGAGGTTTGTACTTTGTGAAGGGATAATCCTGCAGCCGTAGTAGGGATTTAAGGAGTGATGCTTTAATAAGAGGTAAAAATGAGGTTAACTGCTCTCATGAAAGCAGCCACAGTGCTTAAAGCAACTACTGCTGTCCAGCTTCAGAAAAAATGTCCCTGGGCTCCTCTGTTTTCTTATTAAATTTCTCCACCCCACTAAATGTGGCTTTCTCCTCTATTTAGGGGAGAACTACCTTTAATTCTGGAGTCAGTTCCCTTCCTGTCAAACAGGGAAGGAAGGGGCTGCAGTTACTGGCTATAGGTGTAAACAGCCCTCTTGTGCTCGGAAGGTTTTCAAATTTGCCAGCGTAATTTGCTAGTGTAATTTGATTTCACTATTTTTCTTGTTTTTTACTTTGTCTTTATTTCAAATGAGTTAAAAATATCCTTTCAGTTTAACTATTGATGTGCTGTCCTTTCGCATGAGTGTTATTTCAAGAAAACTGGATAAAAGCATCATCTCATCTTGAGTTACGTTTTTCTGTTTGTCATTGGAGAACATGCTTTTTTGTGGTAGCACTGCCATGGATAAAAACCTGGTGTGACAGCAGCCTTTAGTGTGACCTAGAGCCAGACAATTTACTTGTGATTTATAGACATATACTGAGTGGAGGAAAAGTATTGTTGCCATTGTGCAGACAGACATACAGTGCACAATGTATCTCAGGTGGTGCAGCAAATCTGGGAGAAAACTAAACATTGAACTGAGACCTCCTGAACTGCCAGTCCCAAGCTGTCATTTGTGCACAGAATCCTCCCTGGAACAGTGAATATTAGGCTGCGTAGCATTGCTGAATTTGTTTGCTTGGGGATTTGGAGGCTTTTTTTCATTTTCCCTAGATTTGTAGCTTGCAGAACCCTAGTTTAAAATCATTTAAAAATATAGGACTTTTTTGAATAAAATAGTGTTTTCAATTGTTTACAGGCTCGTAAACTTCTTCGGGAACTTAAGCATCAGAAGCGTTGTAATGAGGCTGCCACAATAATTGCCGCTTATTGGCATGGTACCCAGGTAAGAAAATGGCAACAAATTGTGCACTTAGTTGTCTCTACACAGAATGAAGGAGGCCTTTCAGGATAAAGATATCTGGGAATGTTTTCAGTGGCTTAAACTGCTGATTTTTTTTGTTTCTCTTTTGCTGCTAACATGTTTTAGCTGGTGCAATCTGGGAAGCTGGGACATACTTTAATATTTGTTGTTAGTAGTGACTGGTTTCTTTCTTTCTTTCTTGCACAATTGGGAACTTGCAATAACCTTTTCCTTCCTAAGCTTTTCTATATCCCATTTTCAAATGCATCACAGGCGCGAAGGGAACTGAGACGACTGAAGGAGGAGGCTAGAAATAAACATGCTATTGCTGTTATTTGGGCTTACTGGCTTGGATATAAGGTACTTCATGCACACATCACATGCCCCCCTTCATTACCCAAAAATATCAACGTTTAATCAGTAGTAAATAGTGAGAATTAATGACTAATACAATTGACTTTAAAATAATAGAGCATGATCATTGATTCCTTCCATTTCCATTCATGGCGCACTTAATAAATCTGACAACATTCTGTATGTCAGTTTTTAATAGAGTAGGAAATTCTTTGCATGGCAACCAAGTAGTGATTTGCACTAACAAGCCATTTGACTAGATTAAAAATGACTAGACTACAGTATTCTCAAATTAGGAAATGCATTTACTACATGCAAGTATGCAAAGCATGGTTTGCGAGGGGAGAGAAGGTTGGGGTTTTTGGTGTATTGTTCCTTCCCCACGCCCCCCCCCCCCGCCCCCCCAAGTGCTTTCAGTGACAGTGTGTTAGTGATCCAATTGAGACCTTCACCAGGCTGTGTATTCTGCACCCTGGACAGTCTTCATTTACAAGTTCAAACCAACGCTATTAAGTTTTACTAAATTTTAGTTTTAATTGGTTTAATTGATTCTTTGGCTGTGATTTGAGCTAGTAAGAAAATTTCAGTAAGTACAAATAAAGTGAAGTTTTATGAACTGATCTTTTAGCAGAAAATGATGTTAGTTTGCAATTCTAAACTTAAAGCCCTAGAAAAATCCCAGGAATTCCAGCATCAGCTGTTTGTTTTCAGAAGCAAAGTCCCACTGAAAGATTCTTGCTAATCCCCAGCTTGCAGTTGTGGGTTATGTGAACATTTGAAATGCTGTTCACTAGAGGTCAAAATTTTTTTAATTTCAATTAATAAATTTGTAATTGAGTTGAAAACCGTATTCAGTAAATACACCGAGTTTAAAATATTTTCCAGTTATTATTTAGGTTGTAGGGGTGGTGTTGTCAGAACACCTTGCCAACTATATGGAGAAATGTGCTCAGATTACATCTGGAACATAATGCTGAGCTTGACCTTCGCTATTTTGATACAATTCTATTAGATTTCTAATGAAATGGCAGCCCTGGGAATCCAAAAAACATGTACAGAATTTCTCTCATACTACAGAGACATTGGAACTTTTCAGTTCTAGCTTGATATTTACGTAGCTACGTTTGTTTAAATGCAATACATTGGTAATTTATTTTTAACTAGAGTTCCTTTCACCAAAAAATTGCTCACTACTGCAGAAGTGATATTTACTTTCCTAGGTTTAAGATGTTCATTAGAATTAAAAAGGACACATCCAGAAAGTGGATGCAATAGTGTTAATTGTGATAGAGCTTCTCATTTAAATATTTAGTAGATTTGGATAATTTTTAACATGTTTTAGTAGTTATTTTTATCAGTTGGCTCCCAGGAATTCAGTTTTAAAATGCCTCCTTATTCCTTAAAGAATCTGAATATAATAATATCTCTATCTAAATATTATAATCTAAATTGAATTAAGATTAGAAAAATAATTACAGTATCTGATAAGAGATAATACTTGTTATTGGTGTGATGTTTTATCTTTTTCCAGGGGATTATTTAAAACAAAAGTTTCTGAAAGTTATTGCTTTACCCAAAAAAAGAGCAATAGACTTCAAGTACTCAGTTTCCTTCTTTTTCACAAGACAGACAAATACTTAGCTTTGCAGAGTCCTTGTTCTTACGGTGCTGTATAGTAGGAGTTTTTTGTTCCAAGCAGATGAGTGAAAACATATTCTTTGAGAGCCTACATCTAATGCAAATTAACCTTTCTAGCTGCATCCAAAAAATGTTAACTGTCACAGGTGGGAACTGCTGTTGCACAAGTCTGTTTGACGACATATAACTTGACAAGTGCATATATGGCTAGAGCTGCTGTGACTGATCCTGTAATAATGGAACTCTTCCATTTTCCTTGACTTTTATCATCAGATAACTGAATAACAAATGTACTTATGTCTTCTAAAATGTGAGATTCTGTTAAGTTGCCCACACATGCCTTTGTGTTTAGAATACTTTGTAAATTGCTTTCCTAAAAAGGGAACGATTAATGAAATGTAAATTGGTGCTTATCTCTTTGTACATGAGGAAGGCACTAGGTTGGGGGTTTACCCCTTCGTTCCCTAAAGACAGACATAATTTACCAGGCTGGAGATTTTTTTTAAAGTACATGAAGATCAAAATAAAAAATAACCTCCAGAATAACAGCCTTCAATACAGTGCCAGTAATTCATCATTACATACATAGTTTCAGAGTTATTTCTATTCTGCCCAGGCACTTTCCAGTGGAAGAAGTGACTAGATAGTGAGATTTTAGTAAGTCTTGATTTTCATACACATCATTTTGATCATGCAACCACAGGCAAAGTCCTCCATTAGGATCAAGTGATGAGATACTTACCACAGATTGCAAGGTGTGCACGGAAAAGAAGATGGAAACACTGATAGCAAATAACGAGACTGACAAAATTCTTATCTGTATGTGCCACTTAGGCAGCAGTGGAGGCTTTTTTGACCTCCTATGTGGCTTCACACCAATTCACACTGACATGTTGGGTTTGAAAAGTTAAACGCTGTTCTTCTGTCTTTCTATATCTTGATTGTAAGTTGGCTGTTCTATTTGGGAGAAGCCTTTTCCTGGTCGTTGTGCTATCTGCATCGCGCTGTCTCTTTTTTTCACTATCCAAACCTTTTAGGCTCGAAGGGAATTGAAACACTTGAAGGAGGAGGCTAGGCGTAAGCATGCTGTTGCAGTCATTTGGGCTTACTGGCTTGGACTGAAGGTACTTTCTCAAACACTCCCATCTGTCAACATGAACTCAATAAAGCGTGGCATCTTACTAACACTTAATAAACAAGCATTTATGTGGGCTTGCTAGTAGGGATGACTTTTACAGAGAATTACATTGCTAAATTTTGTCATGGATTTTACTCAAAAATTCATAAGCTGAAAATGCCTCATTTACAGTAATATTTAGGCATCAGGTGTTTTTTGTCATATTAGGAATTTCAGTTTTCAAGTAAAAGGCAAATGTCAGATTAAAGGGACTCTATTGTGGTGGTTGACGTAAAAACCTGACCTACGTTGGCAAAGATGCTATCTGGAAAGATTACAAGGATGTATTTTTGTATTGTGACCTCTGCTTGTTTAAATGGGAAGTAGAGTGGAGCTGTTTGACTCTCGCTGCTGCTCACATTAGACCCCTGACCCCAGTGTCAAGGGCGTGGTGTAAAGCTAATGATAATGTCCTGTTGCTTCCATCAAGCCTTTTTAGGGCACGGCATTGCATGGTGGCAGCCATGAATTCCCAGAAAAATTGAGATGTACAAGAGTCTTTTCTTTTCTGCCCCTTGCTTTCAAGGACTGGTTGGCAAAAGAAAACACATTTGTAATCTGGAAAAATGTAGTTCTACTCCGTAAATAGACTATGAAAATGGCATCTTGAGATGTTTCAGGTCTGTGCCCAAACGATTTACATAACACAGTTTTCAAATGTAGTTTTACAGATGCAGTCCTGAAGAACTACGGAAATCTGAATCAGTTTTGTTTGGCTGGGTGTCACTTTTGCTAATAGAGATATTGTAGACTGCAGAAGTATAAAAGGGAACAATTTGCTTGATAATGCAGAGTAAAGCCCAGCTCTCATGTTCTCATACTTATTCTAACAATGATGAAATGGGAAAAATCATTACAAAACATATAATTATATATAATCTATGTATATTATGTATATTAAAAATCCATTACAATACATACATGGAAACCAGAGCTGGAAATAAAAAGGAGCCATTTTAAGAAGTCATTCTGCAGATCGGAATCATACTTTAGGTACTACTGCCAAAGTGGGTCTGTTTTTTTGATTTTAAAACAGTATGTGCCTCTTGAGAACTCAGAGGCTGTTTTATGTCAAACAGCATTTAAAGGAAAACTGATGAATCCAAAACCTTTAAGGCACATTATAGCAGGAATACGTTTCTGCCTGTCTGTGGTGTGGTTTTTCAATGTATTTTTTAAATAGTGTAAGCGGCACTTCTGTCTCACCCGAAACAGGTGGATTTTTCTGAATAAGAACATAGTCTGTGATTCCAATAGATCACTGTTCTACAGGCAATTTCTGTTTGTCTGATGGCAAAGCATTTTGACCCATGACATATGGAGTTGAAGATTTAAAGTTGATACAAGTGATCAAGATTATTAATTCTTCAGTCTTTTTTTTTTTTTTTGAATTGTATGATAAGTAGATTTTAATAGCATTTGCGGTACTTGCCAGATTTAGGCTTTTCTGGAACGGCTTGCATTTCTCAGTGCTTGCTTTGCAGCTTCCCTGCAGCGCCAATAGGATGTGTGGGTGTATATTAGTCCCTTTGTTCCAAATTAATTTGCACACCATGCAGCTCACGAAGAATAATATAAAGCACCATCATTAAAGACAGTCTATGAGAACACGGTGAGATTTGGGATGATTGTGGTTGGAGTGGCTTTGAGTGTGTTAATTTCCATCCCTGAATGATAAATAAAGGATGTACACATACAGAAAATCAGTGAACAAGAACTCTAATAATTTTTCTTATAAGGTGAGGAGGAAAAAATTATGTGCTGTATTTGCATAGAGTGATGACAGCTGTCAGTTTTGTTGATGCATCTTAATGTGTAATTAAGCAAAACCCATTTATCTGTGGAGTTGTTTTAACCTCTGAATGGTGACAGATTCTTGTTTTCAAAATGCTGGCTTATCTTAAAATGCATGACACAGTATGGGGCCGAAGATGTGCCAGGGTAAGCCAAACAAGTTTTTTCTTAGAAGTTGATGTGGGTTTTTCCTCTATGGGTTTCCCTTTATTTTCTGGTTACAGTGAACTCAGCAACACAAAGCGAGTTAGCTAAAACCACTAAATTTTCTCTGGGGTAAATTATGCAAAGCCACGATGTTTTCCCTGTTTTTTGCTCAAAACTTGTAACAGGTGTGTTGCAGGCTGTGCCAAAGTTTGAAAAAGTTGGGGGATGTTTCAGCTAACTTGACGTGAGCCTGGCCTTCACAGAAAACTGCAAACCAGTTGTGTGCTCTCTCAGATTGCATTTTCTGAAAGGAGGAATTTAGATACTATGCTAATTAGCACTGACAGAAATACAAAGGGCAGAACAAGTACTCTGAAACTTACATTTAAAAAAGCATGTTTTAAAAATGAGTATCACCTGCAAAAATGATTCTCAGTGATCACTTCTTTTATTTTTTTTAATGTATTTTAGGAACAAATATCAAGCTTGCTGACATTAAGCAAACTTTGTGTTGATTCTCTTATCAAGCACCAAAACCTTATTTTCCTTTTGGAATGAAGACTGCTTATGTGAAAAGAGGGTTTTTTTCATATATAAGTCTGCTCTGGAAAAAAAAATACAGGGTTTTTTTATTATAGAAAAATCTATGTATTAAGAATCTTGAGAAAAATCAGAAGTGGTTCATCAGTTAACTATGTAATTAACATCAGTTCAGCATCACTTCAGGCACAATAAAATATGTATCACTGATACCTCACTTTTTCCAGTCTAACTTTATGCGAAAGCCTATCAAAATAGATTCGTACTGTGAATTCAACAATATTTGAATAGCTTGCCTTTTCAGAGGAGAGTATTTCAAATTCTCTGTTAAATTTGCAAATGACTGTACTCAGGTCAGCCAAGGTAACATTCTGACCTCTTGGTCCACAGTCTGGTTCATGTATTTTAAGTGTAGCCAGTTAGTATTCGTATTTCAGGGAACACTTTGCATGTTTATATGTTTTTTTTAGTATTTTCTGCCATAAAGCTTTATAAAAGAATACCTGTGCAAACAAATTCATTCTTTGTATTCACTTTGAGGGTTTGTTTAACTTTTCAGGTCCGTAGAGAGTACAGGAAATTCTTCAGAGCCAATGCTGGAAGAAAAATTTATGAATTTACCCTTCAGAGACTTGTATGTATATATCCATACAAAGCACATGTACATTTTCTGTGTTTTAAACTTTTGTTTTCTAGCAAAAGTAACAGCTGTGTTATGGCCTTAATAGTCCTTTTAAGGAAATGTCCAAGCTAAGCATATGGAAAATTGCCAACTTAAATTTTCTGATGTTGTAAAGAAAGGATAATGATAGTGTTTCAGAGGTGTGGGAATGGTACCAACCAATCATTTGCCACACTTCTATGATATCTGGATCTGCATTTCTTAATATACCTGGCTTTTTAAATCCATATTCAGATTGAAAGCTGGGAGTTACAGTTTGGTAACTGTGCTTTTAATCACAGAGCATCTGCTTTTCCTTGCTTATTTCAATAACTCTGGTATTTGAACATTAATAAACATCTTGCTTCAAATTTATCACAGATGCAAAAATACTTCCTGGAAATGAAGAATAAGATGCCTTCTTTATCACCAATAGATAAAAACTGGCCAGCGAGACCTTACCTTTTCTTGGATTCAACTCACAAGGAACTAAAGAGGATTTTCCATTTGTGGAGGGTAGGACACATTCTGGTCCAGTCTGTATAGAACTTCATCACATGATTTTCAGTAGTTTTGTTCATGAAGGGCCTGGTTTTTAGGATGTGTTTCTTCCCGTTCCAGCCAGGATGATTTTATTTCTTTAGAAGAAGTATGGGTTTCGATCGTATTGTCTTTGGCCTGCAAAGGGTTATAACTATCCTGCCTACTCCTTTCTGGGGCAAGGGAGAGAGGATTGCTTCCTGCCATCAGCTTTTTGACTTAACAGTAAAGCAGTATGCCTGTTGCCTGTTAATTGGTAGCATATAATACTTATGTCCATGGCCAGGACGGGGACTCTTAGACCAACATTGGAAGTGCTGGGTGGAATTTTTTACTGATGAGTTGTGGTTAGCTGAGATTTGGTTTGGATCTTCGGATGAAGAGAACGGCGAGAATCTGTTTAAGTGCTGATGAGACATTTTGCTGATCTTGTTGGCTATGGTTTCTGTGAATTGTCAAGGAACAGTTTTTCTTTCTGTGCCTGCAAAATTCATCCTCCCAGCTGTTTTATTCTTTCCTTTGTTTACACAAACTTCCACAATTGTGGAACTATATGTATGTTTCTGTGAACCTTTTTAGCACAGTGTTCCAGTGACTGGTATCTGATAGATTAAGCTTATGTTTAAATGCAACATGCAGATTAAGCTCATGTTCAAATGCGACATGCTTAAACAAGATGGTTTAGATATTGGTTTTGTTGTAATTCAGAAGTATCTAGAATGGGTGAGAAGAAAAACACCTCTGCTGTTTTTTACTGGGCTACAGTGGCATGTAGGATGGAGCTGAGTCACTTCAGAAGTATACAAAGAATGTGCATCTTGAGCAATAAGCAAACATTAGTCTGTGGTGGTGCTGCTGCTTCAGATCAGATTTGGAAGGATAATTTTTTTAGTATGTTTAATATATCATGTTTTTTAGTGTAAAAAGTACAGAGACCAGTTCACAGATCAGCAGAAGCTTATATATGAAGAAAAACTGGAAGCAAGCGAACTTTTCAAGGACAAGAAGGCTTTATATCCAGCCAGGTAATGACTTATTCTGCTGCTTATAGTGTACGATAAATGCAGTACCCTTACATAGCTTTAGGAGACTAAGCAAGATTTTGCATATTCCTTGTTTGACAATGTCCCTCCATAATTTTATTTTACAATCCTGGAGATTGACCTGTTTGCTTCTAATTTAGATGTTGTTGCAGGCCACTAAATCCTGCAATACTGTGCACTTCTGTCCAGAAACCATGATTTTTTTGTTGTTTTAACCTCCTGTGACCTGTTCACAGCATAAAAGTTTGGAGAACTTGTAGAAGGGAATGACTCTCATCCTTTCCCCTAGTTTCCATCACGCTGGTTCCTGCAACTAATAAATGTAGAGTGAACTGAAAGGCTGTGACAATGTCACTTCCAGATGAGGCATGCCAGTGAAATCTCCTATGTTCAAACTTAGTACATTCAGCATAATGCTCTAATGGGAAGGCTAGATACTTTAAGAGTTAGGTACGTTGGTATATAGCTTTTTGAAAGCATGCTTCAAAATGGGCTTAGAAGTTAATTTCTGGTTTAGAATTTTATTTTTTTTTTAGTTGGAGACTTTTTAAAAATGTGAAATCTCTGCAAATAAGTTTTTTGGTTTCTCAGATTACTGAGTTTTTAAAAACCGATAAATTCTTGTCATTACTATCTGTAGAGCTAGCATTAAGAAAGTACATCAGTATCTGATTTTACTTAAGGAATGCACTTTTTTTTTATATGCAATAAAACTGACAAAATAGAGATCTGACATCCTTGAAAGAAGTTGAATTGAATTTTTTAAGTGAATATGAGCTTAGAAATTGTGTTTTTTCTTGTAAACAAGGTCTTGTCCATCTCAGGAGAGTTTTCTTTTATAGTTTGAGCTGAGCAGGAACAACACGCTGTAAAGCGAGAAGCAAGGGTTGGTAGAGGGAGGAACAGGAATCTGCAAGAGTTGATGAGAGCAGTTCCATGCATGGACAAGCTCTGCTTGGTTGGTTGTGCATTTTATGGGTTTTGTTTCTTTTTTTGTTTAGACATTTCCTTTTTCCTGTAATGGGCTCAGTATATGTTTCTCTTTCTTCCCTTCAGTAGATCACTTATTTAATGGCTGTATATGTTAGCTTGTGGTTTGTTCCTCATTTGCTTTGGGGTTTCTTTTCATGCGGCTGGGAAAAGAGAAAGATGCTGCCCTTGGACTTTCTAGGAGCAAGCAGGTTTTTTTGCTTTGAGTCAGTATGTATCCAATCAGCATAGAGCTCCTTGGGAAGGAAGAAATTTTATTTATACCCTTGGTTTGGTACTTTTTACACTAAGATTGAACAATGAAATGTTATACAGCAAATACATATCTGAGTTACTTTTATCCAAGACATTCTTAAGTGGTATATGTGATAGAAAGTAACTGTTGATTCATTTCAGTTTTAGCTTGTAAGTCGTCATCATTTGATTAGGGACAAAGTCCACAGGGAGTCTACTGGTTTGGTGACTATGGTTTCATAATGGTAATTAATAAAAACAAAAAACCCCAAAGCTCCAACATGGTAGAAAGTTAGAATGCTTTCTCCACCCTGCACTCACTTAGAAACATTTCCATCTCTTTTTGTCTTGTATTCAGAGCTCCTGTTGCATTTTTTATTGGCCTAAGGGTGGAGGAAATTACTGTATAAAGTTTCTGATTAATTAGTATAGTAACAATTCATAGGATGTGGCTAATTTTCTGTGTATAATGTAATTAAAAAACAGAGAGGAATTTCTTGTGAGTACTAAAGTACCTGTACCCTTCCTTTTCTCTCCCATCTCCCTGTGTGCTAGAGATGCAATTACAAAGGTAGTGCTATTCCACACAGTATATCAGTTCCTCCTGGGCTCTAGTCTTGGTGAAGCTTTGCATTTAGTACTTTGACTGTAATTTAATCAAAATGATTAGTTAAAGTGACTTCCAGACAAAGCAATTCTTAACTGATAGCAAAGCTTTTACTGTGTAACCCCGAGGTGTGGGTAAAGACGGGGTGATTTGCAAGTGCAACAAGCCTTGGTGAAGAGCTGGTACACATTTAACAAACAACAGCAGATCTTGAAGGCAAGTTCTTGTCTGTCACTCTGAAATACTGTGAAAGAGCAGAGATTTCTGTCCTGATGAAGTTTTATTTCCTTTTTCACAGAGACCGTTACTTCCTTTTTCACAGAGACCGTTACTGGGTGATTTTTAAATCAAAACTGATTGCATATGCAAGGATGTACTTGTTTCCAATATCCATAGGAATTTGGCCCATTTAATTGGAAAATACTTCCAGAGCAAGGAAAAAAAAATAAATCCTGTTACTGTCTTTGGCAATAAATTTCTGTTTATTCACCATCGCTGTGCTGTTAATGTATACAAGATTCTGTGTCTAATGCACATACCGTTTCTTACCGCTCTTCCTCCCCCTTTTTCCTGGGAGAAGTGCTGAGATCTATCAGAGATACATCCTGGTATATCACAGATATATACTCTGTGGCAATTCCCAAGTTATTTTCAGCTGAGGTAGTATGCCTGCATGGCACAGATTAATGCCGACACCAACACACTGAGTGAATAGTGGTACTCACCTGAAGACTCTTGGGGCAGAGCACAGGGCGCTGCAGTTTTCAGCTTCTAACCAGGATCATAGAAGCATAGGATAGTTTGGGCAGGAAGGGACCTTTAAAGGCCATCTAGTCCCACCCCCTGCAGTGAGCAGGGACATCTTTAGTTGGATCAGGTTGCTCAGAGCCCTGTCCAACCTGACCTTCAATGTTTCCAGGGATGGGGCTTCTACCACCTCTCTGGGCAGCCCGTTCCGGTGATTCACCACCCTCATTGCAAAAAATTTTTTCCTTGTATCCAGTCTAAATCTACATTCTTTTAGTTTAAAACCATTATCCCTTGTCCTTTCTCGACAGGCCCTGCTAAAAAGATTACCCCCACCTTTCCCGCAGGCCCCCTTTAAGTACTGGAAGGCCGCTCTAAGGTCTCCCCTGAGCCTTGTCTTCTCCAGGCTGAACAACCCCAGCTCTCTCAGTCTGTCCTTATAGGAGAGGTGCCTCAGCCACGCTCAATCATCTTCGTGACCCTCCTCTGAATCTGCTCTAACAGGTCCATATATGTCTTTCTTGTGCTGAGGGCTCCAGAGATGGAGGACAATTACGCTGCATAAACGAACACCATGTTAAGAACCCTTTTTGCATTTAGTTTTGTATTCTAATTATTCTGTTAGACAATAGCAAATTATTTTGCATTGTTGTTGTTTAAAACAGGTAGAAACTGTGAGTAGAGGTATCTGGGTTGTTTAGAGTATTCTTTTGCTAAAAGTGAAGCAGCAAATGACTTTCCCTGGCAGAAGTCTCAAAGCTTAAGGAAGCTTCCGGCAGTATAGAGTCATTGAAAACAGTAGTTAGTGCATCTCCTGGCTTCAAGAAGCCTGAAGCAGAACATGATGGTTTCAGGAGGTTTGCCTGTTCCCTGAAATTCATGTTTAATTCTTGTTTCCCTTGTCTTTTTGTTGGGCAGTGTTGGGCAGCCGTTCCAAGGGGCTTACTTGGAAATCAGCAAGAACCCCAAGTACAAAAAACTTAAAGATGCTGTGGATGAAAAGATTATTATTGCAGAAGTCGTGAATAAGATCAATAGAGCTAATGGGAAGGTAATAAAATGGAATTGCTTTACCCAGAAGGGTAGATCATTTTTGTTATAAGTGAACTGAGAGGGAGACTTCATTCCTGTCATGTGATAGTCTGAGGATTTTTAAAAATGCCTTTTTTTAAGCACAAGACGGAAAAGTTGGCTTTATGTAAAATGGTAATTTTAAATACCTGGTTTAGATTTACATAAAGATTACTAAAATCTTGTTTGGGTTTGTAGTTTTCAGTGACTTTCCCAAACAAAAATGGCATCTCATCAACTGGTAACAGATTGTATTGATTCACAACTAAACATAGTCTCTGTACCAAACTTAGATCTTCTATTTGCCAACTGAAGAAAATAAGTTAGAAAACATTGTTCTTGTTCAAGTATTTAGAAAACTTAACCCTTTGAAGTTCATACTGTTGTTGAAGCTCCCGATTATCACATTTTATTATGTTTTAAAATAGTGAGTGGCATACTTGGCTAGCTTTGCCTGCCTTCTGATTCCAAAAAATGGAATGAAGAGGCAAGTTTCTTGTATCATTTGAATAAAGCCGTTAAATATGCTGAGTACTTTTTTACTCTGACAACACAGAACTTGGTTTGCATTTAAATTATACTTATTAAAACAGGAAGTATTATCCTCCCTTAGTAAATGTAATTGTTTTCACCATATCTATCTAAATATTAGAAGTAGGAGATCTCATTTATGCATTTGTAGGAGTGAAATTAGGTTGCTTGTTGTTGATGCCAAGTTAATTTTCCGGTTTAGAAGAAACTAATTAAATGAAGACAATATCTTTCCTGTACTTGCATAGGCTACAACTCTCAAGATTTAAAAAAAAAAAAAAAAAAGAGCTGTGGTTCTCTGTGCTTAAGACAGCTACTTCTTAATTATAATAGTTAAGATTTTATTATTTAAAATTTTAGAGGAAAAAAAACTATATGTAGATTAAGTTCTTATTTATCTTATTTTTGTGCTTTAAAAATATTTGTTGTTTGAAAATATGAATGTTTATCCTCCTAAAGAATAATTCCAATAGATAAAAGGAGGACAACATTGAAAAAACCGATGTGATTTGTGTTGTTCTGCAACACAGTTTTAGTGAGTAACAGTAAATGGTGAGGCTTAGTCCTAAATCAGCTATCACTCAAAAGATAGATTGGTTTTCCTGGGGACTGGGGATTGACAGAGCATAAGAAATGAGGTTATCCTGATTTTCATAGTGTCTGAGTTTCAGTTTCTGAGTTTTATAACTGTGAGTTAGTAATTAAAGGAACTGTTTATACCTAAGCATATGTGCCAAAATGAGCTAAGCTTCTCAAACTATAATTAGACACATAAATAAATTTGACCTGATTTTAGTGCAGCTTTTACTGAACATCAAATGTTTATGTTTGCTAATGTGGGCCATGCTTATTAACTCTATGAACTGCTTGTAGTCTTAACAGGTGCTCAATAAAGACTAGTTCTCTCTTTGTAGATAGTGGTTTATGGTTTTGTATTTTCACAGGCTACCTCCAGGATTTTCTTACTAACCAAAAATAATGTTCTTCTTGCGGATCAAAAATCCGGCAATATCAAGTCAGAAGTTCCACTGGGAGATGTTACCAAAGTGTCCATGAGCTCCCAAAATGATGGCTTCTTTGCAGTACACCTCAAGGAGGTTGGTTATAACTTTGTAATACAATAATACAATGTTTTACATGCAGTGATATAAAATTGTTTATTATCTTGTAGCATTAAATTGTAGTGGTTAGCCCATAGGTTTAGAAGTTTATTGAACTTTGACATATCTGCAAAAACTGATTTAAAACTACTGAAGCCAAATGAGAACAGTTATTACATTATGAATGATCATTTACTTGTGAAAATCAGACTTTGTATTTCACTGCAGCCTATTCAAAACTGGAGTTTTCAATGTGTAATATGGGCCTTTAATCTGGTTTTGGATAACTTGTGGCAGTGTTTTCCTTTTTAGCTGCTCATATAATTCTTCCTGATGCACTGGCAGAATATTTCTCTCTTCTTTATGGGATGCCAAGAAATCCACGTTATGGCACAGCTAATTTGGTTACTCAGTTCTAAAGAACTGATTTCAGTGCTATATTTGCTTCATTGCACTGTCAGCACTGCTCTGCTAAAATCATTAAGCTGGCATTTGAATTCTAGCTCAAATGGATTTAAAGAATGTTACATATAGTGTTTTTTCATACT
Organism: Leptosomus discolor; assembly: GCF_034619465.1. Taxonomy (NCBI): domain Eukaryota; kingdom Metazoa; phylum Chordata; class Aves; order Leptosomiformes; family Leptosomidae; genus Leptosomus; species Leptosomus discolor. The sequence goes on along the minus strand of NC_141395.1, from coordinate 34,435,230 downwards.
GACCACCTTCATCCTAATACTAGTGTTGGAAATTTGTTTCTGTTCCTTTTTGAAAATACTATGAGCTTGCTGCAGTGTAGCCAGAAAAAGGATACAGAAACACGAGTTTTGTAAGACAAATGGAGGGGACCCTCCTTTAGGGTCAGAAGGGGTTTTTTACTTTCTCAACAAGTTTGTAGTTATTTTGATAGTGAATTGCATTTTGATCCTGTACACTGCACTGCATCCCTATTTAATTTACAGGACAAAAGACTGTTCTTTCACTGCACTGGGAAGAGAAGACTCCTGCTTCCTTGGGCATTTAGTATTTTTCATATTCTAGGTTTCGGTAGTCCTAATTACTTTCCTTTCTGTTTCAGGGTTCAGGAGCAGCTGGTAAAGGAGATTTCCTGCTCAGCAGCGATCACCTTATTGAAATGGCCACTAAACTTTACCGCACTACTCTCAGCCAAACCAAACAGAAGCTCAACATTGAGATATCTGATGAGTATGTTTCTTGTTTGCTTAGAAGTGTTTCCTTCAATGCAACATGCTAAAAAGTCAAATACCTACTGTTAGAAAAACAAACCACTGTTGTGTAACTAATACCTCTTTTCTCTTGACAGAATACTTGTAAATAAGGATCCAATTTTCAATGTGTACTCATTTCTGATATTAATTTTGGCTCTCATTTCCTTGAAAATCATTAGAGAAATTGTGCTTTTCTTAAGGTATTTTCAGATAGGGCTATGAAGCAGAATTGCTGCTGTAGAAATCATTAAGAGATGCTACATTTGAGAGAATCATTTTGTATGTGACTGAAAAGTTCATGTATTCCTGTGAGATGTTTATTGATTAGAGTGGACATGAGGTGCCAAGTTCTAGTGAAAACAACCAAAACAGAATGAAAAGCTTCTCCCCCAAAGACATGTAATGATGGTGCTAGTAATGTAGGTCTGTAAAGCTCTACCTTCTCTTTGTGAAAGTGAAAAATGCATTCTTAAAATTCCTGCTGATGGTGTTTGAACCACCTATTGTTGTTTTGGGTTTTTGGGTTGTTAAAAAGCTTTGTTTGATAAAAAACTTGCATCTCAAATTAGTATTTCTTTCTGTTTGGTGCAGTTTCATATTTTGGCCTTAAATAAGGACTGCACTTGCAGTGTTTATAGCCGTGGGATAAAAATGTGTGCATTTGTGAACTCCTGAAGCCAGCTGAGTGAGTCCCTCTCTTAGGCCACCATCGTTATGCACTCAGTTTGTTGTGTGAAGTGCCCCCTGATTTCAGTAGTGTTGATTTGGTGGGTTTTCAGTATGAAGAAAATTTGGAACCCTTTAACAATAGTGAAATAAAATTTCTGTCAGAAAAACATGAACCTTTTATCTGGCTGTACCACACTGCTTGTATTCTAGAGTCATGACGGCAAGTACAGTTTATATCTATTCAGATTTAAGGCTTATTTAAAGGCTGATTCTGCTTTTTCCTTGAAAATTACGTCTGCCACGTTCCTTTGAGCTGTTACCAGATGTGATTTAATTTGCTCAAGTGTGTGTGTTTTTAGTCTCTTAAAGAGTGTGGCTGTTCCCAGTAAGTTTCTAGTTTAATGATGGCTACAAAGGAATAAACTACTAAACCAAAGTTTAAGCATGCATTGCACTAGTCTGGACTGCCTGACTGCCTTAGGTCTAGGAAACAGACTGCTTCCTGGGAGTCTTGCATTTTGGGATGTGGCTTTGGTTCTTGTCTTGCAGATTAAAAACATTCACGTGTGTATTGCTGTTGAGTTTATCCAGACTAAATAATTCTAAGTTGTTAGCAGTTCCATCTCTGTTGATGGTGAAGCAGTACTCTCTTCTCCCAGCTAGAGATTAGATACAAGCACAGCTAGGAATTGAGAAGAAAATGTGGCCTGAGTTTCACTGCTGTACACTACTTTTTGGGTAAGAGAGCTGATAAAAGCAAAAATGCTTTTGATCCAGATGTATGTCTAGCAAGACCATACCTTTTGTATAGATCATATTGAAACAATGGGTCTAGGAAAACGCAGCGTTGATGACAAGAGATGATGGCTATAAGACCTACTTACATTTTGCGGATGCTTGCATGGCTGGGAGCACCGAACAAGTTAATCTTTGAGCGTCTGGGCTGTGCAGCAGGAAGGGGGGACCGAAGGGCAGCTCTGCGCAGCAGAGGCCGCTTCCTCCCCTGAGCTCTGCCGTCAGCTTGATTTGTGGTTTCCGGCTGGAGAACAAATTCTTTGAAGTTTTTGGCCTCTGCTTGAGGACTTTTTAAGGATGCTAAAAGGGAAAATCTGCTCTATTACAAAGGACTTTTTAGGTCAGCAGCCACTGCACGTGAGCCAAAAGGCAGTGCCGCCCTGTTTATTGCTTTCAGTCTTGCTACCCAGATCAGTGACAAGTTTGAGGCTCTACAGGAGCCTGTTGGGCTTTGGTCTTGTTTGTTTTTTTTTTTTTTTTCTGAAGCGATTCTCCACATTCAGTGAAATTTCTCTTCCAGTAAAAGTGAAGAGTCAAACCCAGATTAATATACCCTGGACCGTAGGAAATATCTAAATTTGGAGATTGCTGGGAAGGAAGTGAATTTTCCCAGATGCCAAGCAGGGGGCTATAAAGGCTACCTAAGGATTAGAAATACGAGAGCTGCTAAAGTGCCAGATATGCTAAATTAAGCAAAAACCAGAAAAGCACTGCTGATGTGGCTATAGAAGTATTTAGCTTCCACGAAAACAGAAAAGTCACTTTGGATGACGGTGAAGCAGCTGGAAATGGTCTTTGCTGCATTTCTGGTACCTCAGAAATTCTGTTTTAAACAGTCTTCTTTCTAAAGGATCAAGACATGCTACCTGAAGGAGGCTCAAGCCACACCATAACCTATGGCTTTTTTTTATTCTCCAACTCTTATTATTAATACAGACCTGAAAATGACATCTTTTGGAGTGATGCTCGGAACCAAGAGGAAAAGACTTCCTTTCCTCATGTGATTTTTTTTGCACCTTTAACTAAAATCTATCTTATTCCCTCTCCTAGGTTTTTGGTCCAGTTCAGACAAGACAAAGTATGTGTGAAGTTCATACAAGGCAGCCAGAAAAATGGCAACATCCCAACTTGCAAGCGAAAAAACAATCGTCTTCTTGAAGTGGCTGTCCCCTAACTGCAGCTGGTGACTCTCCCTTTCATGGACTTGTTTCTTTGTAATAGTGCAATTATAGTTGTTTGATTTCGCTGATTTTATACCTTTCCGGAGCTGTTGGTGGCTAATAGCTTTAGAAACCCTTGGCAAAACATATGATGAATCGACTTTTTAATCTCTTTGTTCATGACGAAGTTTTAACCCTCAAAATACAGATTTTTACACAGTGAGGCATTTTTACCAGCTGGCACATATCTGTCATACATTAATCATTCTCTTTTTGTTTAGCAGTCATATTTTAGTTCAGCATACCGTAAACCCACGTATTAATGATAAATTACTCATATTCCTTAGTCTAGCGGTCTGCTTAACAGGAACTATATGTGGCCTTGATGCTTGATGGCCACTTGTGCCCAGTGTCTTTTTATACCAAACTGTTCTGGTCTTCTGACGGGCTCCTTGCTTGCCGCTGCTGGGGAGACTGGCAGAACGGAGACTGACACACTAACTCCAGCAGTTAACACTAGGACCTATGTAACTCGATCTTTTAGTCCATACGGCACAGGAAGATCTAATTCTGCAAAACAGAAGGAATATATGATTATACAAGCAGCTATATGCATAATTTTACAGTAAAAAGTGCAGAAATTTTGAAACAGTGTTTTTTTAATTAGATCAGATATTTTTAATGACTTTATACATTAGAAATCAGTAAAGTTTAAAAAGCTTGTTTCTTTCCCAAAAGCTATACAGTTCGAGGCATATTTTCTGTTCTGCTTTTTTTCTTTTAAATTATTAGTTAAGATTAGAGCCTGAAAAATGCAATAGTATTCATAACACAAGTAAACGCTAGGTATTTAAACAGCTAGTTATCAAGTGAAAGGATTGAGCCTTTCTTCTAGATATTGGCATGTACAATGTGCAATAAAACATACGTGACATTTTGTGCAAAATTATTTATAATACATTTTTGTGTGCAAGAGAGGATTGGTGCAAACTGCGTAGACAATGTAGGGGTTAAGAGAGATTTGTGTTGTTAATTTGCAGTTTTTTAGAATGTACACTACAGTTGTCAATTTGGGAAGAATACTTAGAACTAAAAAATCCTTAATTTGAGGGTCTGTATATAAATTGGTATTACGGTGATAAAGCTGTTCTAATTCTGTGCTGTTTGGTACTCCTATGTTATAACCATATTTTTGTACTCCAAACTATTTTATATAACTTGTGTGCCTGATGTAAATGCGTGCACAGAAAATACAATCAAGAGCTGCGTTAAACTTTCAGTGTAACTGATTGCACTTAATCTTTTATAAGCCAGAAGCATTAGTTGAAATCCTTAAAAGGAGAGATGCATTCTTAGATAGAAGCAACTACTTAAGTGAAAGGTTTGTTGGATGTGACTGTTTGATTTGTTGATGCAAGGACAGTTGAGAAAGTGTTGTACTTTTGCAGTCTGATATAGGACAAATTAAGACCCTGGGTATCTGATGTGCAGTGCTGGAAGTCCAAGCATAAATAAAGGAAAGATAAAGAAAAGTTCAGTCTCGTTACTCTCCTGTGGTAAAGTGATGTAGCGCTCATGGCTGCGAAGGCTCCTCTGGCTAGTTCGATGTTAGCGTTGGCTCTCTGCATTAAAATGGCATTTACTGCAATAGATGTTCTAGTGCTAACGGTTCTTGGTGTGAAAAAACCAGCTGGCTTGGGTTATACCACTTTTTGCTTTGGGATTAAAGTAAATGATTTTGCTATGATTTGGATACAAAACATTGGTTTTAACTGGTTGCTTTAACGTTGCTGTTAAAAGTTCATGCATGTGACCTTGAAAGGTGGGAATAATCAAAAGATGTATTTCCCAAACTATGGCAAAAAGTTGCCTCTTCTTTATGATCTTAGTTTGAACCTTTCTTTTAATAATTGAGTCAGGTTAGTGATTTAATAAAATTTAAATAATTTTACATGTATTGTAATTAGAGATGCTTACGAAGGAAATCTTAGTATTGATTTGTAATGCAAAATTAGGATACTTCAGAGCAATTAGTTCATTGCTTTGAGAAGACAGCACATAATAACATGGCATTTAATAACTCTGTATTAGAATTCCTACTTGGTAAAGATTTGGAGGGCTTGTAAAACTGTTGACTAACTGGAAAACCTTGCAGTAAGAACCATAAGGAGCAAATTTTTTAAATGAATACAAAAGTAAGGAAAACAAACATTTGAAGTCTGAACTAATCCTGTAGTTGCTTGCAGGTAGGAAACAGGAGAGTTTAGATTAAGTACACCTGGATATTTGGCCCATGAATTAGTGTATTGCAGGATAACGTTAGGATATTTGACCCATCCCAGCCAGACCCAGTACACATCCCTTCTATTTTTTTTTTTTTTTTTTTAATCTTTGTAGCAAGCCATGATAGCCATACCTGCAAAAGACTGGATGAGTGACAAATTCCTCACTTTGGTTTCTGTCATTTCATTTCTTTTTCTGGACCTTTACAGTTTTTACCTTGCATATTAGCTGGTACTTTGTGATAGTTACCATGTGACACTTCAGTATTTCTCAATGTACAAAGCAAGTTTTGCTGAACATGAATTATTTAGATAGAGTCATGGTATCTTGATGTTTAGATTTAAGTATCTAGGATGTTGAAAATAAAAATGCAAGGTCACCTACTTTTTTTTTTTCCTTTTCCTCTGTTTTCTTTTATAACTGTCTTATCAAATGGAGTTGTAAAGAGAAGGCTATTCCTCCGATGGTGCTAAGCTTACACAACCTTTTACTTGTAAATTTAAATTTGTCATCTGAAAGCTGGGCAAGGATCATTAAAAAAAAATGAGATTTGTTGCATGATACTTTCCAGAATCAAATAAAATCTCTCCCTAGACCTATACTTTCTCTATATCTGTATCTTCCTTACTGCCATCAAATCTAAAAAGAGCAGGTGACTGGGGTTTAGGCGAAATATACATAACGCTGGTGTGTGACTTGGAAGGAGAAGAAATTTTTATTTTGTATGTGATTCCTTAAAGGGCAGCATTTCTTCCTCAGTGATTCACAGTAACCCTTTTCAGTGCAATTCTTCTGTGTAAGTCCTTTCCTCAACATAGTTTTCTCTGAAAATTCTGCAAACTCAACTTTCCTAACGTTAGAATTTGGACCGATTCTCTAAGAACAGTATTAATAGACAGATTAATGTGATTTTTTTTTTTTAATGGCTTTGAGCCCCAAACCTATCATATTCCATATGTTTTGTCTGGTGATCTTTTTCTGTCTTTTTATCCTCAACAGTTTTATTCCGACTTATGTATATTTTTGTTCGTTGTACAAATTATGGAAGAAACTAAAATGCAAAATCAGAAAAAACATCTTCAGTTTTAATCCAAGTTTGTTTTCATTGCCAAAATGACAGCCTTGTTCTAAACAGTTCTGGAGAAAAAAAAGAAGAATTAATTCAAAATTTTGATATGAAATGAAGGAATTTTCCCTAGTTGGCATAATTTCCCTGTTAAGCTTTTAGATCCTTAATCTTGAAGAACAACGTATTTTCCATATTCCATAGGAAGTGGTTGCGGTTATTTTAAAAGATTGCTCTGTAGTGTGATGGTGATGGGCAGAAAGAGATGCACATGTCTATGCTTTGGACGTTATAACTTCCCAACAAACACGTGTTTCGAAGACAGAACTGGAAGCATTTCATGGGGGTGCTGCCAACTTATAACGATGCAGACAAGTGTGAGTTTTAAGTAATCTCTGACACCACTAACAGATGAGTTCTGGCTTTCCTCCTGTCTAGCTTCCATCTTTACTGGAGTATTTTGTAGCTTACACAGATGTATGATTCAGGGGGACAACATGGACAATTCTTTACCAATGTTTGTAAAACCCCTTGAAGTGATCAAAATTCTCTGGATACTGCTTTTAATCCTGTGGTTTAAAATAATTACATGTTATGTCACTGTCCCATGACCTTCCAGTTAAATGTAACTAGAGATTGTTGGCACGTAGTGAGATCTTGTAGCCATTCCAGCACAATATTTGCTAATTTGCACTATAGACCTGTCTGGCTGAAATGGTGTGATCTGTTAAGTAGTTTTAGGAGACTTAACTCAGGCAGCGGCATCCTCCCTCAAAGCGAACAGCATTCACATGTCAGTCCCAGCTACAGTGAGACTTTCCGTTTTACGACTAACTGGGGAGTTTCCTCCTAGACATGTAGACAAAGGGAGTTTTAGAGTGTGGGGAAAAAACCCTCATTGGCAGCGTCTGTTGGCAGAGCAGCACTTGCTTCTGCCGAAACATCCTACATAAGAGCAGTCGCTGCTCTAAGCACACGCTATATATACACTGCACAGAAAAGCCATATTCCCTCTTGCAGGGTGACACTGACAGCACTACTTGCTCATTCAGCAGTGGTGAATTTCTTATTTCTGCACTTTTGAAGCCGAGTACATAGAGGATGGAGGATTGTGGTGAATATACAGTTGCTGTTAATAATTCTTGTAAAAATGTATTTACATAGGTTAGGGTGGATTTGCATTGCCCAGTCTCAAAAAATTAGCTGGAATGCAAAGAGGAAAAAAGTGCTCCTAAGAATTTGTTGGTTATAAGGAAACACATCACTATTTCATGTCTGGCTGTATTTGTCTGTGGCAAACTAGTGCTATTTAAAAGATAGGGGCTGTGAGAGGAATGTCAATTTAATCTAGTTATCAGCTAGGACAAGTTCTGCTGCTGTTCCCTTGCACACATGGATGAGTTGGGTATTAAGACTTTAACTTAAAATGTGATTTAGGACAGTTTGAGGCCATTGCAGTTAACTTTGTGATCAACTGATGAAATTGAGTCCTAGAAGATTTTTTAGAAACATATTCCTTCTGTCCTTTATTCTAAACTTCTAAGGCACTGACATCTGATTGTGAACTGACTAGGCAAAATTTTGAAGTATGAAGCAGAAAAGGCTTTATACATGAATGAGAAGAAATCCAAAGAATCTGACTTATCTCTTCTTAGCAATTCAACTGATTTCCAAGACTACACCCTGCGCTTAACTGAAGGTAAGGATCTCTTTGCTGTATAACATTCTACTGTTTATGGTCTTTAATTATTAGAGAAAAGATAAAAGCTAAATACTCCTCTGGCCAGGGATCTTCTGCCCTGGAATCATGTCAAAGTGATGAGGATCTGCAGGGAGTCCTTCTGGAGGAGTCCTTGCCCAGACGCCTGGGACTTCACTGCCAAGTCTCACCTTCACCCTCTGAAACATCAAATGCCTTTTAGGCTGTTCTCTGAAACTGGGAGACAATGCTTTTTGCCACAACGAATGGTGATTTTTGCTGGCCTGGCAATGTTGCTTTTGGACATTACGAAGCCATTCCCCACTGGTATCTTGATGCTGGGTGGTCTCAGAGATGCTGGGTGCCGTTTCCCACTCTGGCTCTCATCACATTCTGATTTCCTCCTGCCCCCATTCCCACCTGCCTCTAATGTTCTCTGCAGTGATAAAGGGAGGCATATGTCTCCGGGGTAAAGCAGCAAAGTATGCTTTTAAGTTATTTTATTCCATTATCTACCACTGCATCATGGCACCTTGGTTTCAGCTGAACATACAGGAAATGTTTTATTTACCTTCTAACCAAAAGCTATTTTTAATGAAAGATGCTTTGTTCTCTTTCAAGTTAACTTGCTAGCTGTATCAGTATCACGAGTGTTTCCCAAAACTATGACAAAAAGCAAACCTGAAGCTTGAAACATGAAAAGCTGCTGTTGCTATGCGCTCTGTCTCTTCCTGTTAGAGGAGAAATCCACTTGAAGTGATGTTATGATGTCCCTGCTGGCTTGATTCACGGCATGCAGCCTTCAAGGTTGCTGTACATGCTTCTTGTAGCCTGAAAAATGAATTCATCAGAATGTGAAATAGGTAGTTTCAAACTGTGGTGCTTAAAGCAGGGAACTCATTTATATTCAGATGCAAAGGAGCATTAAATAGCTTTGAGTATACTTAGGTGTGCTTTTACTCACCTGTATGCTGCTCTAGCTGTGGGAGGAGAGACCTTGGCACGTTTAACAGTGAAGACTCCAATTGCAGGTGTTCAAAGCAATGCTGTCTGATCAAAATCATCACAAGCTATTGATTAACATTTAATTTTTAATAATAAAGTCCAAAAGTTGTGGATGAGCTTGCAGTGGAAGTCCTAAATGTTGATTGCATCCCAAACTTCTTAATATTATACAGGGATTGTGGCCTTATGATGGCAGGTTCCAGAGTTTTCATGAGCTGTTCTGGGGATAATGCAAAAAATAATAAAAAATTTCAGCTATTTCTGATATAGGAAAAAAGCATTTTTTTTAAGCCAACTGCGAACTCATTGCAACAGAGATGTAGGATTGTTTCCAGCTTACAGTCAGCCCATTACTGGCACAGAGATGTTCTCCCTGACCATCCTTTAATTGAATACTGTATTTAGACCGCATTGCTGTATTGACATCATATGATGTGTTGCATGTGCTTGGCTCCTGAGCACCATACCATCCTGGGATGTGGGTTTTGATCCTACCTGGGTGTTTTTTTCCCATCTGTTGAGGTGGAGGTAGGATTTCTTATGGTAAAGCAAACAAAAGAACAACCTGGAAGAGGAAAGGGGACTGTGAGACAGATCCATGCTTCAAGTTTCAGTCCCACCTTCAGGGTACAAGGGGGTGAGGAAACCCTTTCCAAAGAGAGGAGAGCGTCTTCTCCAGCTGTCAGGCCCCAGGATGCCATGGGTGGGGGCCTATGTCTCCTTCAAGCCAGGGTGGAGCAAAGCCTGTTGTAGATTTGATCTATTTTTGTGTTACTGTGCTAATCCCAGTCCGTGGTGTTATTTAGAGGCTTTCCTTGGTGTGGCTTTCTCCTCATGCTTGGTTTTGCACTGCCAGATGTTCCCTTCTCTCGCATTACCCCAGCGTGTCCCTCCCTTTTGCCCGAGACTTCTCTGTATTTATAGCTATTTATTTCCTAAAAACGTCTGGAAAAGTAAAACCGAGGCTGTGGTTTCATGTTTCAGCATGAGCCCAACCAGCACGTTTCCTGCCACCGCAGCAGCGTGGTCTGGTCCTTCCTGCCGGCGGCTCCAGCCATGCTACCCTGACCCTGGGGTGAGCTTGGCACCAGGAGCTACAAGGGCGGAGAAGTCGCCCTGCAGCAGGAGCTCCCTGGGCGGACTCCCTGCCCAGCCCCATGAGACTGAACGGGGGAAGAGGACATGGGGAGCTCTGACACCAGCTCAGGCGCGGTGCAAAACCACGTGCCGGGATAGCAGTGGTGCTTTCTGCGGTCATAACAGGTTTCAAGGACTTCACGCACTCTCTTGAAAGTGCTGTTTCCCACTCTGGCTCTCATCATGTTCTGATTTCCTCCTGCCCCCATATCCTCCTGGGGACACTGCATGCCAAAAATCCCAGGTTTTCTAACTTCAGACAGACAAATGTCCCTGAATTTTTCTGGCTGTTCTTTGAAAACATATAAAGGAGAACAAGAAGTAGATGCACGTCCTGCTGCAACGTCAGCAGCTCCTTACAAAGTGCAGTTCAAGATTTCTCTCTCTCCCGGTGCTGACTTCATTGTTACAAACCAGGATTTGTATGGGACTTGGTTGGGGAGCACTGGTAGCACCACAGTGTATGTCCTAATGAGCTCAGCTTTTGGAAGCCATGTGGGGAAGCCAGACGTACAAGGCAGAAGGTGGTGTGAATGCAGGGTACTGTATGATTGCACCGCATCCATGTGGATCATTCAGAGAAATTAAAGATGAACACAAAATTAATGATTGTGTGAAACCTTCACCCCCCTCTTGCTGATGATAAAATTCTCATCAGCTCTGCGGGGGCCAGAACCTCTCCCCGTTCTCATGCAGGTTTCTGCGCAGACACCAAGCAGATCATTACAGAGTTTCCAGCTGGGATCATAATGTCATTTCCTCTGCTATTTGCCTGGATTCCTTTTTCAAATCTTCCCGTTCCCTCCTTAGACTTGCTGAACAACTGCTTTGTGAATTTACAATTTACCTGCCAGATAGCTCTGGTGAAAAGTTTTCCTGAGGTTGCTGGAGAAATCCATGCACCAAATACAGAGCTAATGCCTGCAGCTGGTAAGGAGCAAAGTATGTGCCTCCTTTTGGGTCTGTGGATGTGATATGCAGTGTGCACACTTTGGCACGAGTCCTCACGCTGGCCCACCTCCAGGCCAAGAATCACATCTCCCAGTCTTAGGGGACGTGACGTATGAAGTACTGCACCTCGGCGATGCGGGGAATGTGCCACCAGCAATCCCCAACCGCGCTCCTCTTTAAAGCAGGCAGCGTCTGCTCTCCCTGCGTGCTTACAGCAAATACAGGGTGACGATGTATTTTCAGGGCCTCTGAGCTTGGTTTCTCAAGCCCTTTTTCTATCGCAGTCTGCTAATGGACATGAAGATGGAAGGAAGGAGAAGAAATGTGGGGAAGCAGCGCAGTGCTGGTATGCTTTGAAAGCCAATTCCTTTGCTCCAGATGTTCTAAATCACATGTGGAGAAGTGTTCGTGGTCAGATGCTGCTTGAAACCGATTGTTGATAGTCTCCTGAGACGGCTCGTGACAAACTGAATAATAAAAATGCTAAAAATAGCATAGTTATTCCCTGAAAAAGCAAAGTTCCCACAATCCAATGAGCTGGGAAAATTGTTGAACTTTCTTTGGACGCAACGTGCTCTTTTTTTGTATGTATGTTCTTCAATCTTCCATGGGTCTGTGAGCTTTTTTTCTTATGACCCTTCCTCCTCCTACCAGCTCCAAGCAACCATGTTTCCAGCCTCCCCAGCAGCAGCTGAGCTGACCACTAGCCATCAATGTGAAAAAGTCTCCCACACTCCTTGAACCTCATAGTTTGTTACCCGGTGTCACTAGTTGTTATGAGTTTGTCTTTGTAGAACGTTTTTTTTAAACTGTGGGGAAAGCCAGCTCACAAGGCTCACAGCGATAATGCCAAGAGCCCTTTACCACAATAGACCATCCTTGACAGCAGCAGTTCTCTACTGACCATGCCTAGCTTATGCCACTGCTGATTTCTTTCCAATGTTGTCCGCTCACAGCACTGCAAGGCGCAGTACTGACCTTCCTTCTTCAGTGTGTGGGCAACCAGGGGGGCAACCACCGCACAAGGGTTGGGTACTCTGTGTATTGTGCCCTAGGCAGAAGGCTTGAGGCCACTGGGTGTCCCAGGACTATCCTCCACTGCAGTGCTTGGTGAAGTCAGGTCCTACTTGAGAACTTCATAGTTCAAGGAGTCGAAGTGGATTCTTCGGTGGTGAGAAGAGATGATTTGTTACAATCTGCTTATGTAGCAGTAACAAATTGCAAACCTGGTGGCAGAGATGATAAAAGCCATGGGTAATGACAAGCTATGGAAATGTTTGGCGTGCCCAGAGTGAGATTGCCTGTGCTTTGCTAGCCAGTGACAGCTTATCATTTGACAGATACTAAATATATGCAAGTGATTTGAGTCTGTCTACTACTGGAAAAAATGTCACTGTTACAAAAACTACCCTTCTGTGTGCTGTTTTTTGTATTTCTCTGATATTGGAATTAGCTATAGATTCTGTCCTATTCTGGTATGAATTGCACCTCTCCAGGCATGTATACTTACTTAAAATTTAGGGGAAGGTCTTGGAAACATGAGATCAACTTAAGCGATGCATTGTGATGGTTTTTTTTTTTGTGGGTGATGATTTCAAACATAACTCAATATAGCAATTTGTTTTCTCTGACCATTCATTCTGGAGACTAGCAATATTTAAACTTTCAGCAGAGTTAATAATTGAGGTAGTCAGCATGTTTACGTATGCACTCAGTTAAAGTCCTGGTCCTGCGTGCCAAAGTCTCCTGTGATGCTTTTTGCTCAATGTGAAATTCTGCACATCCACCAACCCACTTACCAAAACCTCTGTTGCTCCCCCGCTGTCAGGTATGTCATCAGCTGATGCCCATTTTTGTGTCCTCCCTGACTGCTGTGGAGCTGTGTGGCTGTGGAGTTTTGCTAGTGAAGCATCTGAGGCACAGCTGTTCATTGCCCATGTAAAAATCTGAGGACGCAGCAAATTTAGGGGTAGAGTAAAACCAAAGAAATGGAGCAGGGTGCAATGAAAAACACAAATGTTTTAGAAGTGTTATAGATAAAATATGAAAAGGCTCTAGTTTCATAATGAAATTAAGTTTGTGGTGAGCTGTTGGTCTGAAGTTTAGATCCTGCGTGATGTCTTGAGAATAGCATTTGTAATAGATTTAATCTGCTGACAGAATGATGCTCCATCCCAAAACCACCAGCACAGTTTTCTCTATGAATGTCTTCCTGCCAGGCGCTGCCTGAAATAGCCTAACAAAAGACGGAAATCAATGGACGCTGCTTTTTCTGCCATGAAGATGAAACAAAATACATGGTGGCTACAGGAAAGGATACAGTCACCACCAGGAATTTCCTCTAGGGAATGTCCTGGATATTTTTCTGCCCTGAGTAATGTCTCTCGCTCACATCCTCATAGTTAACCATGCTGCTGAATCAGAAAATATTGCATGATCACCTCAAGATGTACATAAGCCACTGTCCTGCTTGCCCAGGCTGGCTGAGCTCTGCCTCCCTGTCCCCAGCTCCACCTGTGCCACTGCCAACTGTCCTGCCTGCTGCCGTGCTGCTTCTGCAGGCACCTTATTCCCCATTCTCCCTTCTCGGGCTCGGGAGATTTGTCCTCACCTGTGCCCGGGGCACCCCTCTGCCTGATGCTTCCTTCGCTGGTAGTAGCTTCCTTCTACTCTGACAGGGAGGTTTGTAAGGACTTGCTTTTGATATTTTTCCCTGTATTTGTACAAATACCTGTATTTATTTGAAGGCTGTGTGTATGTATTTGAAGGTTGCTAGTAGTTCCAGCCCTCCCATGGGTCCTTCTTCCAGCAATTCCCTGGATCTATCAGTAGTAAATAAACATAGCTCTTGGTATTGGAAAAGGTAATTGGCTGCATAATACACAGAAAGCGAAATTGCTTTCCTCAAGATTTATTCATCAATTATAGTTTGCCCTGGATGGCGCAGTTTGCACCATTTTCTGGACAGGGGAGAAATATGTCAAACAGAGAGAGAGGAAGCTACTGCTACAATAAATGACTGGATGCTTATGTGCATGACTGTGTATTTTAGGTGTTTCATAATAGGTATCCTATTAACAAGGTAATGCAAATAAGGACCTAAGGTTTATCATTATATTTGAGACAATAATGTGTATTTTGGGGTTTTCTGCTTGTAATTAATGAGAATGTTGTCTGTTTCATTGGTGTACCCTGGGTGAGGTTGGTTGTTTCCTGTGCTCTTCTAGGAGGATGTAGCAGCCAGCATGCTGTGCAAATCTTGCCTCTCCTTTTTGCAAACTCCCTTTTGCCTCCACCCACCGAGCCCTGCCTTGTACTTATGGTAGAACTCAAACCCCTACAGGCTGGGGATGCCAATGTCTGAGTTAAAGCTAAAGCCAAGTCAGCGGCAGTGAATGCTCCAGCTGTATTTTTAATTAAGGTTTTAATGGAAATGGCGCATTTGTCCCTCTCTGGAGAATGTACTGATATGATAGTGCTGTGCAGAGTATTATGGAAAAAAACGATGTTGCCAGTTACATTTCCAGTGGGTCAACACAGTACACGGAGAATAAGCAAAGTGACCACACGGAGGAGCAGTGGTCAGGGATTTCTTAAGGGCTTGTCTGGTGGCGATCAGTTCCCTCAGCTACTATTTGCTTTACAACCATTTAGTAGAACTTGAGAGCTCTCAGCATCTTGTGGAATCCAGGCCCTTTGTAAATACACTCCTAAGAGGGTACAAGGTGATCTGTGAACCTGTCAGCTACCATGCTGACTCTGACGCTGCTGCTATTGACCTTGTCTCGTTATTGGTGTTAAATTGGTTTGCTAAGAGGCATTTAATTAGTTTCCTACTATTTTAACAGGAATCACTTCTATTGTAAAGCACACTGTGAGCTGTGCTGCCCAGAAATGCTTCTCTATGCCAGGTGAGGCAAACAGATCCCCATGGTCTGTTCTTTGTAAGGCCACCTATGGGTTGCAGAGTCCAAAAGAAGGTCCTCTCCTGTGGCCAAGGTGCCACTCATTTAAGAGGCGAGATCTTCTGAAGCAGGGGTGATCAATCACGACATCTGTACACAGGACCTCTCCCAATAGGGCTCCTGTGATATTTAGGTTCTACCCGAATATAATGAACACCTGTTATCTAAGAGAAAGAAATAACACCACATATGTCTTTCAAGGAATCTGTTGGTTGCTGCTGTGGCTGATAACAACATGAGAAGGAAGGAAGGAAGGAGAACAGACACCCCACCCACCCTTGTGCAGCTCTTTAACTTCACCTAACAACCATGCTCACCCCTGTGTGCTGCATTCTTAGGTGCTTATGTCATTTTGCCATCTGTAAGATAAGTCAATAATAACCAAAAGGTAAGTGGCAGATGCAGGCACTGCTTGCTGTCCCATGTTTTCATGTGTCTAGAAAATATAGTTATTTATCACTGTTGCAGTCAAACTTATAGAGAAGTTTGTGTACCTGTGACAGAAATAATAGGCATCACCTCAAAGCAGAATTCTGGGTTTGTGGGATCACAGGGTAACTTGGGCAGGGGAGTACCTTGGAGGTCTCCAGTCCAATGTCCTGCTCAAGGCAGGGTCAGCTCTGAGATCAGACCAGGTGCTTTGTCTGG
The DNA here is from genome assembly GCF_034619465.1 of Leptosomus discolor. Taxonomy (NCBI): domain Eukaryota; kingdom Metazoa; phylum Chordata; class Aves; order Leptosomiformes; family Leptosomidae; genus Leptosomus; species Leptosomus discolor. Next base: position 34,419,342 of record NC_141395.1, on the reverse strand, counting down.
TTGGCCCTTCAAAACCTCCAAGGATGGAGACCACACAACATCTCTGAGCAACCTGGGCTCATGTTACATCCCACAGTGTGGGTGCTGCCTTAACTTGAGGGGTGTTAAGTGCAGTTAAGAAATTTGGATCCCTTATTCAGAGCATGGAAAAGAAGCTCCATCCATCTGCTTTTGTAGTATATTTCCTTTCATTCATTTATGAGATAAAATGAGATTGATTTGGAAGCAGTTTTGGGAGAGGGAATTCACATGTCTTTCCAGGCCATCAAATATTGTTGAATTTATTACCATTTCAAGACAGAATCATGATCTGACCAAAAGGTTGGAGACCAGGGAAGTTTTGAACTGTAATGTAAAGTGGAATCCTCTTGGCTTGAGGTAAGCCACATAGTCTGCTCACTATAACAGGGGGATAATCATATTTACCATTTGGTGCTACTGCAAGGATTAATGTTTGCTAGGTGCTATGAAAATGAAAACATTCACAGAAAGCTTCTTGTCATTATATGCACAAAGAGCCTCAGGATCCTGTCCTTTGGCAAGAACCTCTTGTTAGATTTTTTTTTTTTAATTATGCGTCCTATAATCAAATGGCTCAAGTCAGGAAAATCTGCCCTCTTTCTCCCTCCCTGTCTCTTCCAACAGACAAGTAAGTGTAGGGACCCGCAGAGCAATGGACTATGAAAAGAGGAGATCTTAAATTGGATAAGGGTTAAGATGCACAGAAAAGCATGGAGACCCATAAATTGGTACAGCGTGGGGTCTGAAAAGGGAAGGGAGGATGCTGGGTAGCTGGATAAAAGGCTGCTAGCGCTAAAGATTACAATTATGGAAAGGTTAATGTATTCAAGCAGAGTGAGGTATATTTATTTGCTAAATTGCCTGTTGAAAGCTTTGCCTTCCTAATGAGGCAGGGTCACTCAGGTATGTCTCTCACCCAACCTGCCCGCACTGGCTCAGCCGAGGGTAATTGCAGCAGGTGATTAGCTGCAGGCTGGGCAGCCCAGCTTCGCTGTGGGCAGAAATTTACAGCCCTGAGAAAGCCAGCTCGAGAGTTAATGCAGGAATACATGAGGTGTTTGATTACCTAGCAGTGTTTTCCCACAATTCATGAATATACTTATCTCCAGAGTTTTGTAACATGTAGCCTTTTAAACAGATGAGTCCTAAAGCTTATCAAACACATCAGCTATGACCTAAAATCTTGAAAGCAAATTTTTCTTAGCTGAAAAGGGAGCTTTAATGTCAATGTGCAGTGAATTCTCTCTCTTCCTCTCATTTGCCTGAAATGCAGTCTTTATTTCAGGCAAGGTGATGCTGAATTTGGACAAAAAAGCAGTGGAAGGAAAGCTATACTAGAAGTCACAAAGACGTCTTTGAAATTATTAGTGCTCTTCTCAGTTTAAATGGGGTAAAAGTGCTTCAAGATGCTTAGAAAATATCTCGAGAAAATACTAAACACTGTTCTGCTGAGTATCCTTTTGAGACTCCCTCTAACTGATTTCAAGACATGGGTCTAAATATCTGGAAGACCTTCCAGTGAGCCTGTTGGGTGACATAGGGTGGGACAAGAGCTGACAACAGGGCTATGGACAAGGTGATGCTCAGACCATGTAGTAAGCCAACAAGAGCTAGATGGTAGCATACCACGGAGCTGCCTCATATGCTTTCTGAATGTTTCCCTCCTTGTCCTTGAAGAAGGATTAAATATATTTATTGTTGTATCTTGCATGGTGATCAGCTCCCCCATCAGAAGTTATTTATTTGGTGCTGGTATTAGACAGGACCCTTCATTTCCAGATTGTATCGCACTAGTACGTTACAAACAGCCTGAGGAGGACAGAGTCACATTGCAGAACGATGCCGGTGGGACTGATCAGGATATTGATAACCCAGTGTGGCTGTTTATGCCTCCCGTGGGTGCTCGTTCAAAGTTCAAGGGCTCTCCCATAAATGCAGGGTGCTGTGATTCATGGCTAGGATAGCAGGGCCCATTTGACAGAAGTCAGGGAAGGGGCACTTCCATCGACTGTGCACCTCCCAGGAAGGTTAAAAAGCATTTCTACCCTCCTGAGGAGGAAATAAGCCCAGGGAAGCGGCGGGCTTAGCACACACAGAGACCGCAGGGGTCCTTCCGGTACAGAGTGAGGAGAGGAGGGATGCCCACAGAGTGCAGCCCTGGCCCCGCTGCAGGGGCACGGCCGAGGAGCCTCCTTCCCAGCCTGCTGAACGCCTCTGGTTCCGCTCTCCTTCAAAACTGATTTCCCGTTGATGCAAATTAGATAAGAATTGGTTCAGAGTCTTTAATTGTAATTTTTATTTTTAATCTGCATAATTAGACTTGTAATGGACTATTTTCATAGTCTCAGGACTGCTCTGAGATCGTTAGTGCTGGGCCTTCTGAGATTACCATCTGTGTGGAGAAGGCGAGGGCTGCGGGGCAGCTGTACGAGCCTCGTGTGGCTCATTCACGTCACTTGCCACTGCAACCCCGGCTGCTTTCCCAAGCCATTCCAGGGGGTACATCGTTGCAAAACATTAGTCATCTGTCCTAACTCGTGTCCTCAACAGATGCAGTTGTTTAGGAGAATGTGGTGCTGAGGGGAGATTAATAGGGTCTGGGTTTTAGAACGACTCATTTTATATTAGCTTTGTCTTTAACGAAAGAAAATTAAAAGAAAGCAAAAGGACAGGCAATACAGTAGCACCAGGTCTGGCACCAGGTTTCTGCTTCCCAGGTTGTGGGGAGGTACTTGGAGGAAAGCAAGGCCTGGAGTGAGGCAGGAGATGGAGATGAAAAGGTACCTGGATATCCTGGGGTATGGACTGGGGAGGTGTCCCAAAGGAAGGTGGTGGCTTTGGAGAGGCATGAAGCTAGCAGGGTGGTTGGAAGGTGAGTAGGAAAAGGAGAGTTGAACCTTGCTGAAAATCTCACTGCCCTGAAATCCGCCTCCTCGCTTCTCACATCCTTATGACTTCTATCCTTCTTTTCCGTCCCCAGCATCCTCCTGATCCTTCCCAAGCCTGTTTCCCCAGCCATGAATGGCCCCAAGACACCCTTCCTATCCCTTACTCTGTCTGCTTTGGACTTTGCTGCTGCTATGAAGTTTTATTTTGCAGCTGCAAGGAGGAGAACAAAATAAATCTTCATTCTGGGGGTGGCAAAATTCACTGTAGCCTGCGTGCTGAAAAGCCTTGGTCTGGCTCTGCTGCCACATCTTGTTCTACTTAAACTGCTGCTTTTAATAGACAGAAAATGTTTGCTTTGCCAAAGATGTTTCCTTCTTTTCCAGCAGAACCATGTGCACTGGTTTGTTCATGTAAGATGTAGCCTAGCTGTGGGAACTGCTGCCAGGGCTGTGTTGTGTTAGCTCGCACCAGCACCAGAAACATGAAGACTGGTGGACCACCCAACTGGAAATCTTCTGTTTGACTTCAGTTTTGGTGGAAGCTAGATTGGAGATTATTTTAAAGGGATTTGAAATGTCTCATGAAAACACAATTTAGATGCTAGCTCCTATCTTTAATTAACCCTTTGAAAATGTGACTTGCCAGTAGGGATCTGTAGTAGATTTTGGGAGTAATTGGTAAATTTCTACGTTGAAGATGGACAGGAGGTGTTAGCAAAGCAGTTCTTTGAATCTTTATCTCTTTCCCGTTACAGGTTCTCTATGGCCAGTCGCATTTCTTTTGGTGGAGATTTCAAATGTGGTCAAGAATCAATATATGAAAGATGTAGTTGAATGTAAGGTGTGGATTTCAAACCCACACCAAAACTTTTGCTCAGTAATTCTGTCCAGTTGCCTGGAAAGATCTTGCTGTGAATTTGGGCTGTGAATGTCACTGTGAGATCTAAACAGTGGTATAGAAAAAAATGTGGAATTTTCTCTGCAGTAGTGATTTGCAGGACCACTACCTCTCCCCTCCCACCAGCTCAAATATAGTTTGGTGGCAAACAAGGTTGAGGACAAGCCAAGACCCGCACGAGAACAGCTTTCCTCCTGCAGTTCTGGGCAGTGCCCTATGCATACAGTGGCAGAGGGTGGGGAGCAGCAGAGAGGGGCAGCTGTGCAAGAGTTTCAGTGTTCTTTACATGTACTACGGAGCAGGCAACATAAAGCACTGTGCTGCTGCACGCTGCACCTTGCCACCCTGCCCTGGCTATGCTGGCTCCATGGGAAAGCCCCAACCTGCCTGATGGCAGGGTGCAGGTCCCCCCTGCAGTCAGGCAGCCACTGCTGGTGTACGCAGCCCTATGCTTTCCTCTTACTGCTAGCTCAACATGGTCATTGTGTCTTGAAACTCAACCCACAGCAGGCTCATGTGTCTCCTTTTGTGGAGGGATCTGACCACCTTCTGAGAGCCCATGGTCTTGTTGATGCTTGAAGTTCAATCAGCTCCACGTACAGCACTCCAGGAACCAAAATGATCAATAAACCACAGAAATGCTTTTCCACTACAGCACTGATTATGCTAAAGTGTTACTGCTCTCCCAGAATCTCTGGGGAGGGCTTCCTCATTCAGATGTCTCCCTTCAGCCAGCTGTTCTTGGCCATCTGCTCCACACTGAGTCACAAGGCCAGGCTGAACTGGACCAGTTGGGCAATGAGGGATTGGCAAGGCTCTGGCAGTGGGGGCAGCCCCTCCAGGTAAAGCACCCCTTTCTTCTGCCACTGGGGCATGCTGCAGATGTGGATATCGCCAAAGGGCTGGTAGTCAGTCATCATCACGTAAAGAATCACCCCCAGGCTCCACATGTTGTACTTCTTGGTGTCGTGGGGGTTGCCCATCAGCACCTCTGGGGAAGCGTAGGCTGCTGACCCACAGAATGTGGTGCTCAGGATGGGGTAGCTGTTGGCCTCCTTGCTAAAACCAAAGTCAGTAAGCTTGGCCCGGTGGCCATCAATGGTGAGCAGCATGTTGTCACACTTGAGATCCTGGTGCACCAAGTTGTGGTCATGCAGGTAGCGCACAGCCCCCAGGACCTGTGCAAAGATATCCCAGGCCTTGGGGACGCAGGGCAGCTTCCCCAGCTGCTGCACCAGCTCCAGCAGGTTAGTGGCTGCTGCCTCCATCACGATATGGAGTTTCCCATTGCAGTCCTCGATGAACTCAAAGATGTGCACGATGTTGAGGTGCTGGATCTCATGCGTGATGGAGAGCTCCCAGGGCAGAAACTTGTACACAAAGGCTGGGGGTGTTTGTTGCCAGTCCACCACCTTGATGGCTAAGGGGCCCTTGTATTTGTTGGAGGTGGCCGCTTTCACCTGGAAGAAGCTGCCCTCCCTTAATGTGTGACCCAGCCAGTAGCCCAGCTCACAAAGTAGCTTCTATCCTGCATTGTTTTTTTGGCAGGATGTGCAACCCTGACGGGCTTAATCAAAGCTGGTGTTTTGCTCCAGGATTTGAAAGCTTTAATATATGGTGTGTGGCAGCTGTTGACCTTTGTCTCCTCCATGGTCCCATGGGTGCCTCTGGGCTCCAGGGCTCACCCAGGTATGGTGATGGGGTGGAATGTTGTGTGGTAGCACCTTTGTGAGATGACAAGGGTGTCTGGTGGGTCCCCTCCGCTCATGGGTGTCCCAGGCATGCCCACGCACACGTCAGGGGAGGACTTGCACAGGTGGATGTTTTTGAGTTTTTACCTTTTCCACCTCTTCACTTGAGTTTTTAAAATAGGGCTTTTTGGATGATGAGAGTTCAAATGCCATCTTTCTGACACGAGGAATCCATTTGGGGACCTATACAAGTTTTATGCAGGGTATTAGTTATATTAAAATCAGACTGCACAGAGTAGCACAAAGGGGTGATTCCTACTGTCCTTAACTGCACACCACCTTGGCTGGCTGTAAATACTTACTTCTTTTATTATGATGGTGCAGGGAGCTATTTGAGTAGGTAGGCTTTCTGACTTCGTGTGCTGTGGACAGGGAACTTTAAATGCATCTTTCAGAAGAAACAGCTTTTCAGTTTCTTGAACTTGGAATTGCTCTCCCTCTATTTTTCTCAAAATGATATTTTGGAGTCTTACAGAGAAGAAGCGAGACCAGAGATCCTTCGGAGAGCTTCTGTAATTTAGATTTTAAATGCTTTTAGTCAGTTTTAGTAGCCACAAGGTGACAGTCAAATTAAGCACAGGGCAGAAGCAGAGAGCAGCTGGGCTGGGTCGCAACATCCACTCCAGAGCAAAGCGTCCCTCCCATTGCAGGCTGTGTCCCCAGCCAGTGTCGGCTCCTTCCTCTGGGTCCTTGGCTCTCGAAAACAGTTGTTTCTGGTTTGTGCTGTTTTTTAAGCTGCTTGAGGATCCTGTCCTCCCTGTGGAGCCCACATTTCCTTTCCAGCTGTATAAAGGAGCCTAGGACCACAAAACATCCATTTTCCTAAATACCAACCCAAATGCTATTTTTAATTTTTGAATATATGTTTCATTCTGCAAATCAGTTCTAAAGAGGAATGAGATTCGATCAAAGGCCGAAAAAAATTTTCATTGTGAGTCCATCTTGTCAATGTTCTGAAGTCACTTGATAAAATTAAATTAATTAAAAACTCCAAACATAGGTCTATATGTGCTACGGGGGTGCTTTGCACTGACTCCTAAGGGCAAGTCATGTAATCATCATGTTGAGTTTTATCTGCTGTAGATGCCACAGGTCAAAACCAAACCACTTTCTCACCTTAGATGCTATTTCTACAGGCCAGTATGGAAATTCAACATGCTGTGGAAGCACAGTTTCCAGGCACGTACCAGCAGGCATGCTGTCAAAAAGCCAGGCAACTGGCATGTACATTGTATGATGGAGGATTTGCTCCTGCGCAGGGGCTACCCTGCCTGGAAACATTCCAGCTAAAAGTGTCCCTGCTCACTGCAGGGGGTTGGACTAGATGGCCTTTAAAGGTCCCTTCCAACCCAAAGTATTCTATGGTTCTATGCTGGCCACTGAGGAATGCCCTCAGTCCATCCTTATCTCCTCTGAAGAGAGTGGAGGCCTCATTTGACAGCAAGGACTTTGCCTGGGGCTGATGTCCGCCTGGAGGTCAAGCGCAGAGAGTCCCACATGCATGCAGAGGTGCAGGACATGACTCAGCCAATGCTCCTGTTCTGGTTGGGACATCGAATAAATGCCCCCAGGTTTCTTATTTCTGAAGTGGACCAGAAAGAAGTAATTTCCAGAACTTCCCATTCAGAAACTGCTGTTACTTAAACACAAAAAAATCCCACCTAGCAATCAGGCCAGATACAGAAAGCCATTTCGCTGGACACACATGATTTCCTGGCACTTCTCTTTAGCCCATGAGTCATAACCACAGTGACTGCAGCAGAGGCCTGAGCTGGACTTTTTGCAGGAGCTGAGACCTTTGAGGTGGCTAAATATAACTGAATCAATGTGGGCATTTTTACATGAGAAAACGCTTAGACCAGGCAACCCTTCCTTGCTTACTACCAGAACACCTCTGGAAAATGCTGTCTTCACATGCTCTGACAGATAGAAAGATGTGTGTGTAGCTAGCTATGGGGGCTTGGCTGATGCTTGGTGTGTTTTTTAAAACAGTAATGGGAGTTCACATTATAGGCATGTTCCCAAAGCCTACAGGTAAAATCCTCATTTATGGGAAACCTCTTTGAAGCTCCCTATAATAACATAACCAGAAGAGGTATTGTCCAAACTGCAGTGGAAAAACCAAAGAGGTAGCTACAAACGTGTTGTGATGGTAAGAAGCAATGTTGTGGAGTCCTGCATTGCTGGTAACTCTCCATCTGCTCGAGGCAGCTTGTTGCTTTGGGAGCTTTTCAGCAAGCTTGGCTGAGGTGGACAGTTTCAGACGCAGTAAGCCCTACTCTAAGCCCAGAAAAAGCACTGCGCAGTTAGATGCTGCAGGAGCATCCCCGGGACTGAAGGGCTTGAGCAGCGCCTCGAAGGAGACAGGGAAGAAAGCCCTGGTGAAAGCGGGGACGGAGCAGCTATTGTGGCAAACACTCCCCCTCCTGTACGCTCCAGGCTAACCTTCTGTTGAGATCATTGCTGTGCATCTCCGCGCTCCCGACCCGCAGCTTGCAGCATGGCCTGGCACTGCTGCAAAAAGCTCTAAAGACAGACATGAATGAGAGGTTTGGGTTTGACAGGTCACTGTCAGGTGGATGAGGAGGAAAGGTATCTGAGCTCAGCTTTTTGTGCTGTGGTTAGATCTCAGAGAAACACATTTTTGCCTCGTTAGCTGCTGGGTCAACATTTATTGGTATAAAAATGCACCAAGAAATCTCTTTTGCTTTCAATCCTTCCACCTCAAGTACCGCTACCTGTGTTATACATATTTAGGTCACATCGATATACTTTAGTAAGGTACTCAGTACCAACATACAAAAAGATGCTGAGCTTCTGAGATTACTGGTACAATTTTTGCATCAAAGCTGTGTTTGTAGAATTGACTTGTTTCATTGCTCCTATAAGCGAGAGTAATTAGAAATCAGGCAGCAATTACTGGTCTGTTAAATCTGGTATGTGAGCAGGAGGAGCTGGTCAGCAGAGGTATAAATTATTGGAGCTCACTGTCAAGGTTTTTTTTCTGGGGATGCTTTCCGACTGTGATGGCACAGTTGTGCATCAGGCTGACGCCCAGTTGGTTCCTCTGCCAAGGGGCTGATCAACTCCTGAAGGATCATTCATGTTGCCGTGCAGCGCAGAGACACCAGAGAGATACCAGGTGCCCTAGAAGCAACTCACCGGTTTTAAACTCAGCATAAGCTAATGTACCTGTCTGGGTAAGTTCACCCAGGGTGAGTCCTGCATCGCCCAGGGCTGGACTGCTCACAAGAGACCAAGCTGTGCTGGGCATTGCTCCACACCAAAACCAGGAGGAGCTCTGAGTTAACCTTGCCGGGGTCCTGGGTGCATTACAATTACATAGTATGGTGTTCCCTGGGGGTGACTCAACCTTGCCAAGAAGCTAAGGCAGCTGAAGGTCTCCAACCTTCTGCGCTGTATACAGCTACCTTCAACCAGAGAAGAACAAACAAGCCACAAGACATAACAGAGGAGTATTATTTTTTTTTTCTTTCTGCATCATCCCATAGATTTTTTTTTTTTTCACTAATAAGTAGGTCTTCTCTTGCAGGAAAATCCTGGCTGGGAAATCACCAGTCTGCTATCTGAACATCAGGGTTAATCAAACGCGTCTGTGCAGTGCCTTTTTGGGTGGCTGCTCTCTTGCCGAACCTCAGCAAGGCAGTGCTACATCAGTGTAATTACTGGACTGAGGTGCCAGCTGTCATGCAGTATGGCAAACAACCAAGCTAACAAGAGGGCCATTACAGCATGTAAGCTTTGGAAACTTCTCCCTCTCCCCTGTGATCCCATCATCCTGATCCATTGAGGCAGGGCTGTGGGGAGTCCCGCTGGCACGGTGGCAGAAGGGGCAGAGCGGCCACATGGGCTCAGGGTGCCTGTTGCTGATCTGATGGCAGACTGACACCTCGGGGGCAGGGATTTCACATTTTACACTGCTGAGCATAAAGTGGGTCCTGCCAGCACAAGCATACCAAAATATAACTCCTGTTAATGTAGATGTCCCAGAGGCCAAAAGAAACCACAGTTTTACACCTTATGCCGTGAGGCTGTAAGTTACAATGCGTATGATGAACTCTGTACTTGGACAAAGCCCTTGAGATTTCTTTAAATACCCCAATTTCCATACAAGCAGAAATATTTTGCCCAGGAACTGTAACTTGCAAGTCCAGTCAAGTAATTCCTAGGTGCCCCACTTTGTGGCCAGTCTATGGCCAGACTTTTTTGCTTAGCACCCTGTGAATGTGGGAATAGACAAACAACTGTAGAAGAAGTAAAAATAACTAATGTTAATATTTTTGCTTGACTGGCTTGTTATAGATAGCGCAAAGGGTAACCACAGATTTTCCTAGCAGATACTGAAGTTACCAAGATCTTCTTGCCAACACATGGTAAGGAAAGCTCTTTCAACAAAAGCTTTCTATGCTTTATCCTGTATTTGATTATTACTTTTTTTTTAGCATTATTGTTTTACTTTCACAGAGAACACTGGCCTGAAAAGAAACCCACTGCTTGTAGCACAATTTTCCATCCATCTAGATGCTGCAGGTGCTGAAGGCTAGCGAAAATTTTGTAGGCGAGAGTTCTTCTGTAGTCCCATGGAGCTGTACTAAACTCTCCAGGTATTAGTACCAAAGGGAACAGGCCAAGCGGAGGCTAACTTAACTTCCAACAGGCACAGCCACTCGTTAGATAGGGCATAGCCAGTAAAGAAAATGACAATATTGCCAAGTACTCTCATTTTTCTAGTGATGCTATTTGCCCCTTACTTGCCAAGTACTATTCAGAAAGCTACTTAAAGGTAATTGATCGCTGGCCTGTGTGATACCTGAGCAGTTGGAAAAATGGGGCAGATCCCATGAAAAGCATACTGAATCCAAGCTGCCTCAAGAGCTGAATTGCTGTCGTTGCCCTAGATCCTTTCCTGCAAAATCAAGCTGTCGGTGAGGTTATTTTAGGCACTGGTGTTAAACGGACCTGGAAAGTCAAAGGTAACAAAACTAATTGCAAAGCCTTGTTTCTAACATTTGATGAAAGCTCTGTGCGTGTGCATACCACTGCAGCCTAAATTTGGCCATGATCTCGTAGCTCCTTACTGGCAGCAACAGAAGTGTTGGCAATGGAGAAAACCAAAGTCGCACGTAGTCAGAAAGCTTAGTAACGTACTGCTTTTTCTTTCTTTTCTTCTTTCCTCTCATGTTTCAAGGATTGATGTTTGTTTAAAATACTCTGGCTATGTTGTGTTTTTTAACCCTTTGGCAGATAAGGAGAAAGGGGACCTCACATTCCTGGTGTTCAGAAGCAGCTGGGATCCCCACAGCTGTTTGCCATCAGATATTGCCCTTAGCCTCTTGTTCAAACAGAATAAACTACTGAATCTGGTCGTGGGACTAGTAAGAGGTCTCCTAGAAATTCGACAGGATGGCAGGAACGCCAAACGGAAAACTCTGTGGATGTCCATTTGATTAATGAAGATTGTTCAGACACCAAAGAGAAACCTGAGGCTGGCACGCTTGTGTGCCAAAAACATCTCTTCATGTAAATGAGAATTTAAACCATGTGAGAAACATAAAATGGGCTTGTAAGCCATCAGAGGGAATGGATATATGGCAATAGGCCATACCTCCATCTCTGGGAGCAGTTTGTGAGTCCCTCAGTAGGTGCCAAAGCAGATGAAGGATGGAAAGAGCTAATGGGCTGGTCTGCAAACACGATTTTGCAGCTGGCATTGTCAGGCTGCACCTGCCAAGAATCTCAAACCTGAAGGCAATAAACTAGAGTGGAGTGGGAGACAAAAGGGGCTAAGCAGGCTTTGGCAGGCTGGTTGCTCAAGAAGCAGGAGGACTCCCCAGCAGGTCTGCCGTTGAGAGGCTTTGCACCAAAACTCTTTTGGAAAGAGGGAAGAAGAAGAGTGAGATCTTATGCCTTCATCTTTGCAGTAAGTGGAAAAGTTGGAGCTAAGGAAAGCCAGCTGTGTAGAGAAGCAAGCTTTGCTTTCTGGTGCTGGAATGTCTGCTGAGCAGGGGGAGGCAGCATGGCTGGGGAGAGCTGGGAGCAGGGTGGGGACTCAGCCTTGGAGGCTCACCACACCTCTTTCTAGGTTGGAGGTGTTGATCTCCGTATGTCTTTATTCAGTTGGCTCCTTCCTACCATCTCCCTTCTGAAAGCTGGGAAGCTTTTTCTTCCTTGGACCATGCTGCAGACACTTGTCTTGGCCTTCAAGTGTCTGATTCCCGCAGACTTACCAGGGAGATCCTCCAAACATCCTCATGAACCAAAGGAAAGGGCTGTGCAGTGTTGACAGGCTGCTGGGTTGAGAGACGTGACTAAGCCTGCTCTTCCTGCCCCTCCTTGGGGCCAGGGAAAGAGCCCAGCAAGCCTGCTGAAATACCCCTTTGGCACCGGGCAGCTGGTCAGAAAGGTATGGGTAGGAACTGGGGCTCCACATCTGCCGAGACCAGGGAACATTTCTCTGGTCTCCTTGTTGCTTCAGCATCAACAAATCTTTTCATTGTTGAAAGATTAAATGCCTAGCACAGCTGTTGACTTGCTTACTGTATTTGTGTGCCTGCTATCTCTGTCCCTAGGCAGAGCTAGCCGGTGTTTTGTCATGGCTGGCTGTCGAACAGGACGGAGAGGGATTCAGCTGAGGCTTTAAGCAAGGCAGAAATTTCAAAAGCCACAGCAAGCGCCTCTTGGGTTAGTAGAAACAGAGTTGAAATTGGGTGGTGATGAGAGTCAAGACAGAAATTGGGAAATGAGAAGATTTTCTTACCACACCAAGTTATGTCCATTAAATCCCAATATAATTGTTAGAAAAGCAGGCAAGTGGTTTGTGGTTAACTATCCCAAATGAACGATACTTTCTTCCTTACACTGATTTACCTACTTGCCTGTGGAGAACCTCATTGCAGAGCATTATGTATTCAGAAAGAGATTTAGTTGTCTAGCACTTATTGTAATCAATTTTTGGCCAGTTAAGGACTGCAGAATTTGGCCTGTTAGGATATGACAGTCTATGGTAGACAGAGTTGGAAAGTTGATGTCAAAGTATTATGGCTATGGAGCAGATGTTTAAATGCCTTTAAATGGTATGGACGTTGTCAGAGGCTGATTTCATGAGTTGCTCTAGAGTCATGTGCTAAAACACATCCTGAAGGTGCTCAGCTAATCACTGAGATGGCTTCTGCCACAGGTCTGGCTAGCTCTGTATGAGCCAGTCCTGTATGAGAGTCTGGCATGGCTGGAGTTAAAGGAGAGGACAGGATAGACATGCAAACCAAAAAGCTTTGGAACTGTCAAGACTGACAAGAAAGTTTAGGCTGAGATTTGGAAGACAGCAAAGACAAATTTTAAGTGGTAGGAGGTGGTGATCTTGGACCAGATGGTTGGTGTGGGTATGCACGTATCAAAGAGGGAGGCAGGCAGGCACTTTGGGAACAAGGATGGAGGCAGCTAACAGGGTCTGAGGGTCTGTTTGCTGACAGACTCCATCAGTCTGCTCCACGCTACATCTAACTGGACAGGCTTCTGTGAGATTTGAAGAAACTGCCTGAGAACCAAGTAAGAAACTAGCCACGACTCTGAGAGGAAAACCGCCAAAGCAAACTGAGGCTTATCACATGTTGAGACAAAAGGATGGGCAGTTTAGGTGGGCAGTGAATACAGATCTGCTCACACGAGTAGCAGAAGACGTCACATTATGTTTGTTGCTTTGCTTGCCAGAAAACTGAGCTTTTCGCCTCTTTCCTGCTTGCACGTTTCCCTGAAAGGGAAATAAATCCATTGAAAGCAGAAACCAGGGGTTCCCCTCGATTTACCAACAGTCACTGCAGAGCGTGGAGGCCAGGCACGCCAGCCTGGGCTGGGCTGGAGGGATGGGCATGCCTGCGCTCTGCTGCTCAGGCGGTGGGTGCTCGCAAGCCATGAAGTATATCTAATATCACAGTGCCCTCTTGGGGGCAGGTGCTCCTTCGAAATAGACCTTCATGATTCATGTGCTGCAGATCTCATTGCTTGCCACTGTCATTTATTCTAGGAGCTCATGCTGCCTAGCTAAATCATGGATTTTCCCGCTGAACGCTACTCTTTCCAAGGGACAGTTCAGAGTTTTGGCCTTGGATTTTTATTTTATTATTATTTCAATATCAGTGCTTTCTCTGCTTCCGATCCGTACTTTAAATCTAAAATAACAGGAGCCAGGAGGATGAGGAGCTCCTGCGTGAAGATGGCAGTCTGCCCGCAGAAATGAAACCTGTCTTGTTTAAAGACTTTCAGATGACTCAGCCCCAGCAAGAAACAAATTGTTTTAACAATTGATGTAATTAGCTGGTATTTGTATTCTTTCACAGCACACTTGAGTCCCGGTGCACCTGCTGGTAGACCTGTCTCAAAGCCCTGATGTCTCCTCCAAAGGAGTGTGAAGAATGACTGAAGCGTTAAATAAGGACATGGGTAAGTATGGCAATTCCCTGCCGACTGCGGGAACAGCCTGGAGAGGAGGGGAGCGTGACCGGTCTCACTTTTCCTTTAGCTTTTGTAGTACCATCTTTTGTTAAAAGTTAAAAATAAATAAAACGTGAACAAAAACACAACCTCCAGCAAATATTTGGGATGATCCTATGGAACCGTAACTATATCACAGTTAATATGGCTCTTGATGCCCTATTCTTGCCGTTAATGCTCTGAAGGTAGGATACTTAAGACCTTAAGATACTATAAACACTTTGCCTGTTTTTCAGTAGCCACTCTGACTCAGGAAAACAGGCAAACAAACTAACAGAAATTTTTGTTGTAATATAGACCTATGATTTCCCTGATTGCTTATGTTTGTAAGATTATGAAAGGACCTCTGTTTTAAGGAAGCTATGATATGACAAGCCTTTGACATTTGTGACAGTTTTTCCTGCATGTACACATTTGAGACTGAATGTGTGGGTTTGGAGGTTTTCTATGTTTGTTGGTTTTTGTGGGTTTTTTTAACAAATTCAGATAAAATCCCATCTGTGGTAAGGATTCAGTTGAAAAAGATATGCCACCTGGCAGATGAATCCATGACCCTAAAAGCTGGTTTCTCTGAAAAGCCAGCCTCTAACATTGATGATGAGGGCTTCCATATCTTTTCTTTTCCTATTTCTAGATCTAGTTCACATCAGAATTAGAGTTTTCCTAAATGCCAGGCCTGAAAACTTGTTCGGGACTCTGCAGTCAGTCTTTCATGTTCCTGCTTCTCCCCTTCCCTCTCCCTGTGTCACTATCTCCCTACAGATAAGGTGAGACGCTGTTACAGGGCAGCAGCCCTGGGATGTTATCCAGCTATACCAGACAGCACAATTGGTTGGGAAGAGTGAGCACATGCAAAAAAATCATGGTGAGAGGAACACTTATCCAACTAGGTGCAATTGGGAAACACGATGATAGATCTCCTGTTTTTCTTGATCAGGCACGCCTTTCTTAAATGGGGAGCAGGGAGAAATCCCTGCATTTCTGAGCACACCTTGTGGTGAAGCCTTTTTCCTTGCAAAGGCAACTCTTGGCCTCTCCAACTCCCTGCTTTGCATTCTAAACTCCCATGAGGTAGGACGTAGCATCTCTTCTGTGCTGTCTTCATTTCCTTCATTTGTGCTTGTCCTCAGCCTGTATAAAGGCATTGGCTGCTTTCATTTTGCTGTTTAGTGGCTACGTTTTAAGGGAGAAAGTTGCTTGATTGCTACTTATTGGATCCTGCTCTCAGTTTGTTGTAAGTTTGACAAGATTTAAATGTGTGGCCTGAGCTGGTTTGTGCCAGGCAGGACTAAAGCTGAGTATTTTAGGAAAGCATCTGTATTTTAGGAAAGTATCATTTCTGCAGACAAGGGAAGAGGAGGTAAAACCTATTATTTGAGAAGCTGTGATAGTCTTACAGGGCAAGGCTTTGGCATGTGAAGGAATGATAGCTTCTGCTAAGGACATGGCTTAAATCTGTTCAGCTTTGCCCAGCCTGTGAGCCTTAAGAGGGCATGATTAGCAGAGCCCGGACGATGCCCTGCAGGCAGCAGTTCCAGGGGCAGGGTCTGGGGTGAGTATGAGCAGGATCTCCTCCTGCAGCACTGGCCCTGGCCAGCCGGCTGCTGCCACCACAGAAAAGCAGGGAGGTGTGCTGCTCCTGGGGTTGCCTCTGCCTCAGGAACAAGCTTTGAATTTTAAGCAGACAAGAGCATCTCTAGAGCATCCTCCCTCCACAGCTGGTTTATTTATACAGCTGAGCAGGTGTAAAGTTTATTTTGGGGTGGGGGGAGGGGAGTGGGTGGCGTGTGTGACACAAAATATTTGCAGGTTCCCCCTTCCAGTTCGCAGCTTCCAGAGAAAACAACTGATTTTTTTTTCTTCTTTTTTTTCTTTTTTTTTTTTTTTAAGAAGATAGTGGATTTAATAGCCATTTTGCTGTACCATCAAGCCTGTTCAGCAGGTTGTAACGGTAGCATGGTAAGCAGGAGTGCAATGATGACATCTCTGGGATCTTGGGGACTGCCATAACTCTGGCAGTGGTGTGAATCAGGCACAATTGGTTTGTCAAGATAGTAAATGTTTTATTCCTCCCAGGTATTTGGGTGGCAGGTAGGTGTGACGGAGGGAGGCATCAGTGTAATCATGAAGATGGTAATGTCTCCTGCATGCTCTTCCTTCTCTCAGAGTTGCTCCAGTCTGAATGCACAGGGGGAATGGAGGAGTAATGAGGCAGGGTTTCGTCAGCAGCTGTCAAATGCAGAAATAAATAACTTCAAGCAATATAACTTCACTCAATTTCTATCTGCTTGTGCTGGTCATACCTTGTATTTATATGGTGCCATGGGAAACTATTTTTAAATGTTAACATTTAAATGAACACACGGTCCTGCAGGCTAAATCTGTTACCAATGATAACATTTCCACTGTAGCTTGTTTTGTAGCACCTCGAGAAAAGCAGCTGATTGGAGTAATTTATTTTCATTCCCAAGGGAAAAAATAGCCTTAGAGCCTTTGAGCTCTAGAGGAAAAGCAGCCACAGTACTGGGCAGGCGGCATCTGCAGTCACAGAAACAACTGATAAAAACTTTTTCGTCTTATCACTTCCCAGATAGGTTTTTGCTACAGGATGCAGACATGAAAGAGTCCCTAGGGTCCTTATGCTCTACACAGGAACACTAGCAACAATCCTGGCACAGTTTAAGAAACTGGTTGTCTTAGTCACTGTGTAAGACTTAGTTGACCGATGAGGTTGTAGGAAGCCATGAGGGCATGAGAATGGCGTGAGAAAAGCCTGGGACTAGGAAGGGGTAGTACATGGGGTGACTTACACAGCACGAAGGGTCCCCAGGCACCCCTGTGTTTAATTTCAGCCAAGTAAATGTGAATTGTTACCCTATGCACATCTGGGCATAACTTGTCCTTCTGGGCCATAGGTCATGACTGTGGTGATTCCACACTTCTCCATGGTGCAGGGCTGAGCCAAGCACGAGTGTCCAGGCTCCAAGGTGATCTAGAGGCAGCAGTCTTAATAACCCTTGTGACTTTTTCTCCATCCAGACTGCGATAGGGATCACCTTGTGGTAGCCTAGTCACATTGGTCACTATGGCATAAAGACCCAAGAAAGGACCAGACTTCAACTACTCACTAGCTGCATAGCTCATAAGCTTGAGAATGCACCCTATGATAAGCAAAATGATGTTTGGGAGAGTGGTGAAAAAGGTCCATGAAAAGGACCAGCATGATGCGTTTGTGATGTATGTAGAGCCATGGGTATTTTTTGCAAATACTGACTTGTATTCTTGGAGAAGCAGGCTTATGGTCAGGAACGCTTCTAGGGCCACATTTCTCTGTCTCTATTCAACCACAATCAAATGCATAGCCTGCTTGTCTGTCTCTCTTCCCAGATCCGTATCCTGGCTGGCTATAGTATGTTTATTTTCTTCAATAGTTCATTTTTTGGTGAATTAAACTAGAAATGGTGGCAGCAAAAGGCCTAAACCAAGCCCCTGTTAAAACGACCCTTGTGCCTCTCCAGTGTCTTTTATCCAGTTTGCACCCATGGCCAGTAGATGCAGTGTCAAGACAGGCTGGTTGGTCACAAAGTATATATGGCAGTAGCAGTCCAGAGATGCTTCAGATCTTGGTCGTTTACCATCCTTGAGTAGCTTCCCACGTATGTTGCACAGCAGCAATGACAAAATTAGACCACTGATACAGTTGGATTACTTTTCTATGTGACATATACATAAGAAGTTGGTTTGACAGCAGCTGAGAAAGCTCCTGAGGGCCAGTGAGTAAGCAGACACCACCGGTGACTAAGACCTTCCCAAAAGGTGTGGTCAGACTGGTGGAGCAGCACTGCACACCTCTGGGACTGACATGCAGGATCAACAGTGTGAACCACAGTTGATGGACCCAGCCCCAGCAGGGAGAAAACGCTGCTCTCAGTGTGCCTTCATTGACTTAACTGCGTAGCTATTACCTGAACAGATGGCCATTGCTAATTTTGATACTAGAATCAGATGTTGATTTTTCTCTAATCTGTCTCTCAGACTAAAAAGGTTTTTGCACATTTGAACTCCTCAGCACTCAAAACCAACACAAAGCAGAGAGGACCTGTCAGGTATGTTCTGTGTTTCATGGCCCTCTAATGCCAGTGGTGGTCTAAGGACAAGTAGTTCTTTGAGAAGGAAAGTGACATCACAGAGGTAGGCTTCTTGTAAGAGGAGCGTTTGTAAGAGGATACAGGATCAGGGCCTGATCCTCTGGATATCTCCATTCCTTCCCAAAGACTTGCAACCCACTGCTCCATGGCAGATCTGCCTCGTGCCAGGTGAGATTCTTGCAAGCAGCTTTACAACAGGGAGGCAACTACTGATGGCACAAATGGCCCATGTGGCTTTTCCTCCTAGCATCCCTCTCCACAGGTTCCTTGCCTTCCTAGGCAACATGCATCATTCCTTTGTAGATTTTACAGCTCCAGTTTCTGAAAGGAAATATTTGAAGAGGGGCTTCTGAGTCTGAATTGATGAGAAAGAAGTCTGTTTAGGAGGAGATGAGGACTTCTTTTTGTATCTCCTTTTCCTGCCTCTTCCTACTAGCAAAATGCTCTTTACACTTATAATGAGGGGAATTTCCCACCTGGCTGCCCTTGTTTTCAGCTTGGATGTTCTTTCATCATCTCATTACTGGAAGACACAGCCTCTAGCTAGGGAGAAACTGCTATTCCTCAGCTATGGAGAAAGTGCTGCTTCTCCAGCCGCTCTGAAATTCCTCCTCATCTCTCGGAATACCAAACACATCTGATACATCAGGCTTGCAGGCTTGATTGCAAGGTGCTGATCAAACAGTTTGTCCTCAGGCATAGGGAAAATGCCCTGGATTAAAAAATCTTCAATTATTCTGCTGTCAGAGCTTGTGGATTCTCCCAGTGACCCCCAGATGTGAGATGTTCTCACTGGCAGTGTCCAGGAGAGTGTAGCAAGCCATCACTAGTGCTTTCTAGGCAGTGCATTTGCTCTCTGTAGCCCCTCTCCCTGCTCTTTTTTAGGAGGATCTGATTTTAGGCACTCTTGCTGCATTCTCCTAACTCCAAAAACAGGTGTCTCTAATTATGCTTAATGCTTCTGGGTGCATAATTGCAGGGGCCAGGTGAGAGTGCACTGTTCTGCTTTCTGATATCTTTTATCCAGGACTTCATTAATGACAGCTGATTGTCCCACCACCATTTTGACTGCATGCATGATTTACAGTCTCCTTCATCGCAAATTGATCAACTTTTTCCTGCTCTGTTTGAGCTTTCTTATGTTAAGTATGGAGAGATCATGGTGGCTGGGCTGGCCTCCTGGGGTTGACATGGGAGTAGGAGCAGCATGTCCTGTAGGCCTGCTTTAAGCACTGAAAGTCCACTATAAGGTCTCCCAGGAGTCTTCTCCAGGCTGAACAACCCCAACTCTCTCAGCCTGTCCTCACAAGGGAGGTGCTCCAGCCCCCTGATCATGGCCTCCTCTGGACCTGCTCCAACAGGTCTATGTCTTTCTTGTGCTGGGGACCTCAGAGCTGCATGCAGTACTGCAGCTGAGGTCTCACCAGAGCAGAGTAGGGGGGAGAATCACCTCCCTCAACCTGCTGGCCACATCTTGTCCTAAAAAAAAAAAATTAGCTGCTGGGTGTTGTCATGGTGTTGCCTCCTGCTTCCCATTTGAGTCTGCTCTGCGTGGGTAGATATAACTTGTTTTCTTCTTTCTAAGGTGACTGCATCTGGTGCTGTGATTCTCAGTTAATGCATGTGACCCTAAATGTTTCCATTTGCTAAGCCTAATGACTTACACCTGATGTAGATGCAATCCCCAGCAGCACTGCACCTGTCTGGGAAACAACATCTTACAGCCAGCCTTTGCCTTTCTGCCTCTACCCTTCACAAAACCAAGTCTTAAAAGTCAGAGACTTTGACTCAAATCTGCTAGAAATTATGTCTGCTCCCTTCCACCTGCCTGAGCCCATTTGTGCCACTGCCTCCCTGGAGACACGCATCCAGTGCTGGTGCAGCACAGGGGCTCTGCAGAGGTCAGATGTAGCCCCCTGCTTCCAGCCAAGCACTTCTACCTCCATGGAGCCTCCAGCCGGGCAAAAACATTGCTGCCATGGGAGATTTCAGCTCAGTTGCCTATCCAGGGGCCTGGGAGCAGCTTTTCTCCAAACATCTAGCAAAGAGCAGCTTCTCGGTGGAGGACATCCTAGCTGTTGCAGGATGGGCTAAGGGAGGACTCATCCACCTGTGGATGCAGCAGAAATGAAAGCTAGCTGAGCTGAGGAGGCAGAGAAGGGAAGGGAAGGGGCTGTGAAGGAGTAAGAGAGTGCTGTTAAGAAAGGATGCTCGTGGCCGTGTTTCATGCTGGGAGCCTGGTGCAGGGTTATTTATCATCAGTCTTTAAGAGCCTGCTTGAAAGCTGTCCTTTGGGGAATCAAAGCCTTTTGTAATTCACAGGTTTTGGCCTTTATAAGATTTATTTTTCTACCAAACTCTTGTAGGAAGGGGAAATCTAGGGCAGGTGGGTAGCTTTAGGAAGTATCAAACTCTTGAACTGAAAACAAGGTCTTCTCTATCTCCTGTTCTAAATCTCTGTAACTTCTCTAGTGACATGTCTGACAGATCCCCAGGAAGCAAAATAAACACTGGGTTTGGTCTGGTTTATTCTGCATAACAACTATTTGCAAAATCAATGGTGGGTTGTTTTTCTTCTCCTTTGCTGAAGCCAGAAATAGGTCAAGCAGCAAACCAACGTTTGTGAGGCAGCCATGAGTGACTGCTGCATGTAGGTGTATTTCAGAGGTGGCCTCTCTCTGGGGTTAATGTTCTCCTGCCTAAAATCCCCACAGCGTCCTTCTGCTAGAAGAAGGAGGAAGTGAATTGTTTGCACCAGAGAAATGAAACCACTTAGGTTTCCTTGAACAAAGATGGCAGGTTTTTCAATAGAAAATACATCTAGTACATCCTCCTACGAAGTGCTGCCTCCATGACACCCAGCTTTGCTTTTTCATGTCTGACGTCTGTGTTTGGGAGCCTCAGCACTTCACTAAGACCCTCTCTTGTTAGCATTGTACCTTGCCTGCAGTTAGGCTGCGTAAGGCAGAAAACCTTAACAGAAGTGAATGAAAGTGTCTTGCATTGCATGAAGCTAATTTGGACCACATATGGAGTTGTCAGGTCTATTCTAAGTCACACAAAAGTTAATTTGGTCACAGCAAGACAGCAATATTCACAGTATTTTAGGTCCTCTCTTCAGTAAGGTTGTCCCACTTAATTTCCATTGGAAAATCCCAGCCTTGGTGATTGGCTTTATTTTCTGCAGCTCTTTCAGATCTTTGCTTGTCTCTTCTGAATGTCTGGCAGCATTTTCAGTGACACAGGCTGTAACAAACTGCTACAAAGGATGTTCCAGTGTTTCACCACCCTCATTGTAAAAAATTTCTTCCTTATATCTAGTCCAAATCTACCCTCTTTTAGTTTAAAACCATTACTCTTTGTCCTATCACAACAGGCCCTGCTAAAAAGATTGCCCCTACCTTCCCTGTGGGCCCCCTTTAAGGACTGGAAGGCCGCTGTAAGGTCTCCCCAGAGCCTTCTCTTCTCCAGGATGAACAGCCCCAACTCTCTCAGCCTGTCCTCACAGGGGAGGTGCTCCAGCCCCCGATCATCTTTGTGACCCTCCTCTGGACCCGTTTGAGTAGGTCCATGTCTTTCTCGTTCTGGAGGCCCCAGAGCTGGATGCAGTACTGCAGGTGGGGTCTCACCAGCACAGAGTAGAGGGGCAGAGAAATCAATCCTTCAGAACACACAGTCAGGGCACAAGGGTCACAGCCCACAGATCATTCAGTATTGCTCTTAATTGTTAGGGCAGCAGGGTAACAGTAATTAGACACATGTGATGTTCCACTTCCTATCTATACTGTGTTTTTTCATAGCAAACTGGCTTGCTTGAAAGGCTGAGCTCTTGGAGCTCAAACCTGGGAGACATCGGGCAGCTGCCACTGATGTCCATGGGCTGAGAACTGCTGAAATGTTCCTCTCTCTGCTTCCTATGTGTGGTCAAGTCAAAGAGCAGAAGTAATTTGTGGGTTTTCTCCAGCTAAGGTCATAGGAAAGAATGTTTAAAAAGCAAACAAACCGTCAGCCTGTTTTGGAAAATGCAAATGAGAAACCTGCTTTATCGCAGTATCTGAATGAGAGCTGCTTACAGAGGAAAGCAAAGACAGCCAGAGATGGGAAATGACCTTCCAGAGCTTGTACTCTGGTGACATGTGGCTCTGTGTCACCAGGGACTAATTCACTAGCATAGCTGCTGTGACAAGCCCAGCAGAGTCCCTTCCTTGCCAGCTTCCTCACCAGTTCTTCAGAAGAGATCAGAATAGCCCTGCTCAGATAACACCTATTGTGCTCATGTTTGTTTTCTCTCCTTCCTCCTAAAGGTCTCTTTCAACATCTCCTGTGTTGACTGCTGCAGCTTCTTTCCATCTTGCATCCCAGTATGCACAAAATCTCCCTCCAATCCAGAGAATACACAGCTAAATTGAGCTTTCTCCAGTGTGACCTTGTAATTTCTCCCCTCTTTGAATTCCTGCATAAGCAAGGTCACACTTCTTTTCCATTTCAAGATCTTTCATGAGTTTACTCATCTTTGGGTTTTGCTCCTATGTGCTCTCTTGTGATCCAATATTGTCTCTTTTTCTATTCCTATAGAGTATCTCTGATTTTTTTTTTAATTCTTTTTTTCCCCCTTCCCATTGTACCTCCTATACTACTCTGTCCTTTAGATGCTTTGGTAGCAGTCTCTTGCAACCTCCACCATCTAGAAGTGTCCCTGGTCCTCCTCTGATAGGGCAGCTGATCGTATCTTCAACACTCTCAGGGATTTGGAGCCAGTCCAGCATTAACGTAGAAGCCAGTCTGGGTAAAATAAAAATGAACTTGCATTTTTGCAAGCTGAACTAACTTACAGACTCATGGAACTGTGTTTAATTCCAAACCCTGGAAAAAAGGCACTCTCCTGGCTGCTGAAAGTACTGGAAGCCTCATGATGGAGCATCTTCAAAACTGATTTGATTTATACAGAGATTTGACACTTTTCCAGGTTGAATTGTCTGTGATGCTTTTGGAATTCACTGATCAAATTCAGCGTCGGAGGGAAGCTCACCTCTTAGCTCCATTCATGTTTGCTACAGTCAGTGTAATATCACTTTCTTTTTATGGAACCTGTAGGCTGACTTTGTATACTATATGCAAAGAAAAGAGCTTTTACCCACTCTTGTTGTTAATGACAGTTATTATGGCAGGCACAAGGAACAGGCAACCAAGACCGAGAACCCATTGTGATGCACAGTATAGGAACACGGAGTGCAATACTGGCCCTGCTTTATATTGCAGTCTAATTACAGCCTGTCACACTCAACAAACCATGTTTTCCATAATGGAAACCACACATACTGAGTATTATACAGTATGCTAAAAGATATTGTCAGAACTGGAAAAAAAATCCCCTGACTTTTTATTTATGATGAACTTTTGTTGGTAAGTACACTTTATCTGTTCAACAAAGGGTAGTTATTCCTATATTGATCTACAGGATTTTAATAAAGGGTAACTGTGGACTGACAACCTTCTTCAAACTCCTACTTAAAAAGTAACAGATATTAGGCTAGCACGAATAATATTTTGTGAACAGGGTTTTTTAGGGGGTTTTTTAGAAATGTGAGATTATTTTTTTAAAAAAAAACCCAAACAACCCTGTTTATTTGCACCATTTTTCCTATCTCTACTATATCTATTTTGGAGGCACAGCCCAGGACTTGTGCAGAACGAGGCGTTAGGGCATGAAGAGACAACCATAAGTCAGCAGGCTACTACAACACGATGGGTTACCACACACCAGCTAAGCAAAACAGGCTGTGTGTACCTCCTTAGCTCATCCCAGCAGGCAAGGAAAGCTCTTTTGCTTACATAATTGTTAGAATTTGGATGACAAAAGTGCTTGCCCTGCCCAGCTTCAGTGTCTCAATGGTGTCTGATCTCCTGCTTCGCTGTTCTCTGCCCTCAGTGCAGTACTGATACCAGCATGCTCAGGGCCCTGGCTCCTCAGCTGAGGACTAAAAATAACACTAACAAAACCTGGGAAAGGTGTTCAGGGGTAAGAAACACATTGTGTTGATTTGTCCCTGGGCCTTCCTGTGGAAACTCCTGTACGAAGGGGTTTGCTCCTGTTTGTCGTTGCTCATTTGATATTTGTATCAGTGCTGCAGTTTGTCCTTTATATCCTGGTACTCTGGGGGGGGAAGAACAACAAAGGATGCTGCTTGTTTGTGAGCCTAAAGTCTGGGGAAACAGTCTGACAAGAAAGCTTTGATAGCAGTGGAGTGGCTGAGGATAGAGGGAAGGGAATGGGCAAATAGTAGAAAGGAAAGATAAGCATGGGGATGCTCTGAAATGCCAAGATTCTGTGTTTGTAATTTGTTTGTTAACTAAATTAGGTGACTCCAAAGCACAAACACTTGGGCAAAATCAGATCAGCAAAGGAGCCTCCCCATAACGACAGCTTCCAGCAAAAGCAAAACAACAAAAAAACACTGGGAGACCCGGACCTCATGTTCATTTTTCCTGTAGCATCTGCAGCATCAGGGGACTTGCTTGTAACTTGATGCACCAAAGAGATTTGTGCTACAGCTCCCTTTCTCAGCCTGCGCTGTGAGGCAAGCAGGTTAGCTATCAACTTGCTCTTCCCTTGGGACTTCACCCCTCTGAAGTCAAGGGCAGTCTTTGCATTACCACCAGCTTCACAGACTTTAGAGCAGGCTATGAAACTTGTCTTCAGCCAGCCAAACGTATTCAAGTTCTAAAGCATAATTTTCTTACCAGTTTCTTGTTTCCTGAGTCTGTGAACAGTCTCATGTGAAAGACAGGGCTCAGGGACTTGAGTCTGAGTCTACTCTCACAAGTGCGCAGGGCTAAGAACAGTGGCGGGCTGCAGAAATGGCAGCGGTGGCTCCAGATGTACCCGCCTGCTTCCAGACCCGTGGGGAGCTGGTAAACAATGTCCTTGGTGCCTCTCACCCGAGTCAGTGCTAAGTGGCTTCGGCAGCAGGAGTAGGAGTTTATCACCATCACCTCCTTGGCCATCAGCCACCAGAAAAGGAGGGGGCGAGGTGACGATGCTGTTGGGCTGGCATGGGCAAAATGCAGAAGGCAGGGTGAGGGTATGTGAGTGGTGCTCTGCTTCATCCCCACAACACCCCGTGTACTGTGCTGGTTCCAGGTGAGTGTTCCCTCTTCTCCCAGCTGGGGAAACGATGTTAGCCTTTCACCTGTGCCCCAGCTGGCTTTTAATTCATGTCACACTGAGGAGAAAAGAGGAAGCTGAGGTACTGCTTCTAAGCATTGGCTGCTGCTGCTTCTTCTTTTTGTAAATTTTTTTTAAGGCAGTAATTATTTTATACAGAGCTAAATCCAGCTAAGCAGCATTAAAATGAAGACAGTATTTAACTTGCAGAAAACAGAGACAGTGTGATGCAAAAGACAGACACAATGGTTGTTCTAGATCAGCATCATTCTGTTCTGGCCCTATCAGTCAAGAAGCACAGGCTGTTCTCTGTCAAGTGAAGTCAAACTAATTGAAGAACAATAGGTGGATGTGACCATGTAGTGAGAATGATTTCATCTTTTTGGATAGGTAGTGTGAAATGGGAGGTGATGAGTGCGCAGCTCTCACAACCATAGCATTCAGCATACAGGTGGATGGTTTAGGTATTAATTACTCTTCCACTGAAGCAAAAAAAGGAGATGACTGTCCTGAGTGGCCTTTAAAAGGAATGGCAGGACTGTTAGGAAGCTAATAGTCATTGCTGTAAGTCACATCTGATTCAGATTTACTATCAC
The DNA here is from genome assembly GCF_034619465.1 of Leptosomus discolor. Taxonomy (NCBI): domain Eukaryota; kingdom Metazoa; phylum Chordata; class Aves; order Leptosomiformes; family Leptosomidae; genus Leptosomus; species Leptosomus discolor. Next base: position 34,393,367 of record NC_141395.1, on the reverse strand, counting down.
TTGGAAGGAATGCTGGAGAACAGCCTCTTCAAGGAAAGCCTGGAGGTTAGAAAGAGCCACTAAGGGAGTCTGAAGTCACCCACTCCAGCAGGGCCAGATTTTTGCTCCAGGCAGATTTTAGCAAGAAAGGTGGTGTGAAGGAGGCCTTTGGCCAAGGATGGTGGGGCTACTCCTTGGCATGCATAACCACCACAGATGTACCAAAGACCTTGCTTGGTGGCAGACACCTCGGCATAGTGCTCCAATGAGCCATATGAGCAGTAGAGTTACATGGGTATAAAGCAGAACTGAATATATGCATAAAAATACACATAATGCAGAACTGAGTAGAGGCATAGGCTGCAACGCAGCCATACACAAGCACAGCATGAGCTGAGAAAAACAGTAATTGTTTGCTGCACAGCTGTCCCAGGTGCTCAGACCAGAGTGCTGGCTGGGCCTCTTGGCCCCTTTGGGGCTGCTGTCCCCCTCAGGTGAGATGCACACTGCTCGTGGGCATGTGGGCAGTGAAGCAGGCCCACACTGAGCCCACCCCAAGGGCCTCCTGGCTTCCAGGACCTGTTTCTGCTGCCTGCCAGATGCTCTACGAGCTCTGTGCTTGTCCTGGGTAATGCAAGGGGGTAAACATCTGCTCCAAACTCCAGTCCAGCTGCCTGCAAGCCACCAGTCTTGTTTTCATCAGAAGGTTGTGTTTCCATTGCTGCATAAGCAAGCCAGCTCAGCCTCTCTGGGCGGAGAAGGAAGGCAGATACCAGGAAGCCTGGCCAGTTCCTGGCTCCTGAGGTCCACCATGACCTCACCCCAGGTTTTGGTAGCACTGAGATCTTACTCCACCCTGCAGCTTCTGCTTTTTTCAGATCACTCTGGTGCCTGCTCTCAATGTCCCAATGTCAGACAAATTAAGACATGTTCAGCGTGTTTAGCCCTAGTTTAATGCTTTCCTTGTAGCTATCTGGTGAGCGTCTCTACCTCTGGTGAGTGTATTTACATCAGTGATATGGCTGTTCTGGAAATGACTCCTGTGTTTGCTGTTGGATGTAAAATACAAGAGCTACTGACCAAAAAAGCTTGATGGGAAGAGAAATGATAGTTCTTCATTTAATTCAAAGAGACTCTTTTCCCCTTGTTCTGAACCCCCCTTTTTGTGCTTTACAGTTTCTGGAGTATTTATCTTATTTTAGGTACATTTGAAAGCACAGTATTTTGGCACAGTTCACATAGGAAGATTAATCCATCATGGGAAAACTCTGGCACACGCTGCAGCCAATGAAAACCTTTGTGTGAATCTGCTTTGTGCCACCTCCTAACGGGCAAGTCCACCCAGGCTGTGGGACCCTGGCTGTGCGGTGTACAGAATTGTTCCACTGTCCTGTAGCTATGTACCTGTATTAACCCTGTGGTGTGACTCTGTGCTAATGCAAGTCCACATCCAAACAGGTCATCAGATGTCCTGGTTAGGTGCAGATGCTGTGAGGCAGAAGAAATTGTGGGGTTTTAGGAGCAGCTTTGGAAACTGGGGATCTAGCGGAGCATGTGAGCAGGAGTGAAGTGCAAATCTACCTAATAATAAAAATTATTAATACTAAGATATCGTTCCTTGCCAGCCCCAGGCTGCCAGGAGAGGGCAGGCGCACCAAGCCTGGCCCAGCGCAGGCAGCTGCCTGCAGCCCGCAGGAACATGAGAAACCCTTCACACACAGGGAGGAAACATAGATAAACACAAAATAGATAAAAGCAGAAAAGCATAATATCAAATGGCCTCGCAGCACATCTAACGCTTGCTCATTGAAATTACAGAAGTGAAAAAGTAATGCAATATTTGCTGCATTTTCAGGCATGGACAGGAACAACCAATATCCAAATACCTGCCATGCTTAGGGTTTTTTTTTGTTGTTGTTTTGGGTTTGGTTTTTTTTTTTGTTTTCAAATTAATCCAGCACCACAGCTTGCATCTCTCTTTACTTTTCCTAAGTAATATTTCTTTGCTTGCTCCTGGAGCTGAGCTGCCGGTTCTCTAGTGTGCACAGGCATCCAAAGATGACTGGTGAAGAAAATCAGGTAGAGAGTTATTTTTTCTCTTTGACTTCCTGGATGAACATGCGCAGGTAAGCTGAGACTTCTCGCACGTGGCTGAGCAGCCAAGCAGACTGTGGGAGTTGGGTTCTGCAGCCCTGGTATCGCTTCCTAAAATCAGTAATGGTTTCCTTCATCCTTTCTCTTGCCAGCTGCAACCTGCCAGGTACTCTGCTGTGGTAGAGAGAAAATCTGGTAAAGGGCTTGTGAGTCCTTCAGGTCCCTGTGAGAGTTAAGGCTGTGTGGAGCAGGAGGCTCGGTCAGCCCAGTTCAAGTTTTATGTCCTTTCCCAGATTTTCTGTATTTGGACTTGAGGCATGTTCCTATTAGGCTGATTTTTAATCTACCCAAATGTGTTTTCAAAACCACAGATGAACACGCACCTGTTTGTGTGCTGGCACATGTGTACAGGCACTTTGAACATTCACCCCACAAATATCAGGCTAGAGCCGCTGCAGATTCGTTTAGCGTGCCTTTGCAGTGAACCTTCGGCGGCTGTCTGCCTGCTTCCATAAGTCAGTGTCAGTGCGGGATCTGTTGATTGCACCCTGATATTTATATTCAGGAAAAGATGGTTTCTGTCAAAACATATCAGTGAACCTCCTTCTGAGAAACTAGTAGAGCAAATCCTACAAAACCAGTGTTTTATGTTATTTTTGACATGCCATATTTCAGTGGCTTATAAGTATATACAGTATGCTGCTAAAGGGTCTTCTGCTTCACAAAGGGTAGTTGTTAATAGGGCTTCAGTGTTTCCTCTTGCTTGCCTAGGAATTAAACTAGAAAAAAATCTATAACCTTATATTAGGATAAGCTGGATTAATGAGGTGGGCCCCCCTAGCTGCTGCACAGCAATGACAGCCTCTGGGTATAATGCCTTGCTGCACCTGCTTTCAGGATGACAGTGCCTCTAGCTCTTGGCAGAGCTTGCAGTGGGGTTGAAGTGACCTCAGAAGCCGAGCAACATGTTGCTCCTTTGCAAACGAGTCTTGCGTGCTTTGCTGCAGCCTACGGTGAGCTCGCTGTATGAAAGAGGTGCAATGCCATCAGTCCAGTGCTTTGCCCCAAACAAGTATGATCCACCTGGGTTACTGTCTCAGGACTGATACCATGTTATGTGAATACAGGGTGTCCAAGTGGCAGAGCAGAGCAAGTACTCCTGTATCTGCCTGCCAAAGATAGTATGGGAGCAGTGTTAAAAGCAGTGACGTGCCACAGGAGACTGGGTTCCTCACTCTTGCATCTCCCCTGTCATGGGAATTTGAAGATCTGAGAGGAAAGGATACAGTCTGCTGCAAGCTGTGAAGGACACCTGATGTAGATTATTGACCACAGGGTAAGGAAAAGGGCTTGAGAGGTCCCCCCAGGCTGTGGGACCCTGGCTGTGGGGGTACAGAATTGTTCCACTGCCCTGTATGTATGAAGCTGCATTAACCCTGCGGTGTGAACGTGCTAATGCAAGTCCACATCTAAATGCGTCACCAGATGTCCTGCAGATGGTGTGAGGCAGAAGAAATCAGATGTTTCGTGGGTTTTTAGGAGCAGCTTTGGAAACTGGGGATCTAGCGGAGCATGTGAGCAGGAGTGAAGTGCAAATCTACCTAATAATAAAAATTATTAATACTAAGACATTGTTCCAGTGCTTTGTGATAGAAAAAAATAATTAGCTTATAGCACAAACAAATGGAAGATCATGGATGATTAAAATTATAATTAAAGCATGGGAATGACACTGGCACCACAGACATCTCTGCAGACTATTTGAACAGTGCGTTAAACAAAGTCAATCATCTCTTCATAATAATGGTATTTACAGTAACACAATGGGAATGCAAGGCATTTCACTCAGGCAGCCTGCTGTTTTAAAATATACTTACAGCATTAACATCCAGAGAGAATAGGTATGGTCTGTGTTGAAAAAAATGGTTGACGTTACAGTTCAATTTTCAAATGCCAGGTTTTAATATAATAAGCAGCAGCAAAAAAAAAAAAAAAAAAGAAAATTAGGGAGGACGTGGAACAACGGCTTTAAAAGGAGGATTTGCTATAGAGAGTTTAGAGCAGGATGATTTTGATTATGTTAACTGTACTAGATAAAATGAATCTGGGGAGATTTGTAATTATAAACGTCTATAATCCATGAAAAATAATTTAAAGATAAGATGATAGAATATTATTAGCAACTTTAGGCAAAGCTTTGCTATTTGTGGTCATTATTAGTTGTCTTCTTTGGATCTAATTAAAGAAAAAAAAAAAGACAAGATACAGCTCTGTTTCAGCACACAGCAGGAAAGGAAAAACTAGGATTTTCTTTTGCTTTCAAGGGCTAAACTTCCTTCTAACTGGATGATTTTTTTTTTTGCAAAAAAAAGAAGCCTTCAAAATTGGGCTACAAATGTGTTAGCAGCCCTGGGAAACTTTAAAAGGTCCTAGAAAATAATAAGGAGTGCCATCATGTGCCATGCCACACTCTCCGATATTGTGAGGAGATAATCATGTGGTTCATTTCTGGTTTCTCTTTTAAGGATAAACAGGGGACACTCAAAGATCTGAAAACCAGGAAGAGTTAAACTGATCAAAGAAATGCTGAGAATTAATTTGTGAAAATCCTTGCCACAAAATACCACTTTATCAAAGAGGCTGGTACAGTACAGGAGAGAGCATAAAGTGAAGTTCTTGGTCCTCGCTGTTGAGTTGTACCAGCTCCGTGATGTGTCTGCCTCTTCTCTATTAAGAACTGCCTTTTCTGTTTGGTATTTTTCTGGAAGAACCTGTTACCTTTTCTTTTTTGTTTTATTCCAAGCAGTTGCTACTGCTTACTTACAATTTTGGGTTGTTAGTCTGCTCTGTGGTGACAGTTCCCATACTCCAGTTACCTGATTTAAAAACAAAAACCACCACCCAACAAATTAAATTTGTAGATCTTTTCATCTGCTTTTCATTCACAGGTACAGATCCAACTGATAGTGAGGCTGAGCTAGCAAAGCTGCATTGCTTGTTTGGAAAAACCGTGTCTCTGCTGTTCCAGTCTGCTGGGGCTCTTCCCTGTTTCCAAGCTGGTCTCTGCGAGAGCTTCGGCACACACCTGAGAGCTTCCACCGCAGGGCAGAGGTTTGAAATCATCAGCATCTTCTAAAAAAGTAGCCCCCCGAGGCTGATTCGGATAGTGCAGGCAGATGTGGAGCAATGCCAGGACCAGTCCACCTTGCAGGTCACAGGAATGAATTCACTGCCATATCTACTATTCATCTCTCATTAGTGAGGCACAGAGTGAAGGAGTTGCTTTGTATTGAGCCCCGTTCAACAGTGTCATCAGTCAGTATGTCTGTCATACTCTATACAGAGGGAACCATGAGTACTTTATTGACACCACAGGAAGGCTAAACTTCTTGATTTTTGGGTGTATCAAACATTGCTTTGGGCAGGCTGTGGGGCCAGATGCTGATCTCCATTATACCAGTAGAACATTGATTACAGTGGAGTTACTCCAAGCTAGAACAGCAGGAACAGACCAGAAACTGGTGAGGTTTTGGCCATGTTTCCAAGCATGTCTACCTGAAAACATAAACAAACCCACAACTAATAGATTCTTTGTCTTGCCAAGTCACCAGAAAAATACTGGACATACAGAAGACAAGGACAAAGGACCTTAAGGAGGTTCCTTAAGGATGCTGGTACCTCCTATAAATCTTTTGCTTGTGCCTTCAAAAGGCAGACCTTCCTTGGAGGAAAAAAAGTGTATCATGGAATCCAGCTGCCCTAGAAATCTTTTAGTTGGACTTTTTAAAGACTAAAGTGATGGAAAAAAAACAGGTACATGCTGCACACAGAAAATGGGGAAGACAGCATAAAAGAGCTGCTAGAAGAGTGTTGTCCTCTGTAGAATAGCAGTGAAAGAAAATATAGGCAGGAGGAATCTTCAATTAAGATAGTATAAGGAAGCAAATATTTGAGGACGCAGTAAATCAACTAGATAAGGTAGAATAAGTGTAATTCAAAGACCAATTTCTAGTTGTAGTATGTTACAAACATCAGAGTGCAGGGCTGCATTTAATGATGGACTATACAGTACAAAGTTGGAAAAGAGGCAGTAGCTCTCTTTAAAGCTCACTGAAAGATAAATAAATCACAAAGGTTATTGTATCATACTGTCAGTAAGGTTTTTAATAAGTAGGTACAATTACTTTAGACATGGAGAAAATGTAAGAAATATCTGCCCCCAAGGGCTCTTATTTTCTCAACAAGTGTGCTGACAGAGAAAGTCGAGCAGAGACATAAATATAATAGGATGGGAAGCTATGTGCTGGGAAAAAGGAGTTTGTGATGCTGTTAAAAGTGCCCAGTCCGGAGAAGAAGATCCCAGCGGAAGACTTTCGTAGAGGTGAAAAGAAACTCCAAGTTTTACGTATGGCAATGGAAATGGGATACAAGGCATAAAGGTAGGCATCAGTAAATTCATACAAAACATCACTTACATGGCACTAGAAATATACTTAGGATGATCTCTGCAGTTGATTGGTGCTGGGATGGGAGGTGTTAAGTCCCACTTGGATATGTGAAGGCCAGTTTAGAAAGCCTTTGCTCTTCCCGGTGAGCATTTAATGCTCATTGTGCCATCGAAACCAGGGCTCTAGCTGAGGTGAATAAAGGCTCCATCAGTTCGATTTCAGGCCAAGTCTGATGACTCAAAAGCTTTTCCCAAGTAATGACTCCTCAGATAAGGACTGGAGGATTAGAAGCATTAGAGAATATCCCTATCAGCAATATAAATACCAATAGAGGGGTTTTCAGTAGATTACCAAAGCAAGAATAACATTTGTTTCTTTGTTAGGGAAAGTAAATGTAAAGCAATGAAGAAATGTCTAAAGTAAAGAAAGATAAATGTGGCAGATCAAGCTTTCACATTTAGATTCAAGCAGTACAGGTAAGTGAGAGGATAAATTAAATGTACAATTTGAATTTTAAAATAGTCCTAGTGACTTAGGAACATGTCAACTAAGCACAGTCTAATGATATACCATAGAGGGCAGTTCATGAATCTTTTTTACAGGGTGCACTGCAATTTCCAGTCTCGCACCAAGCTTGTTCCTGGCCTACGAATGAGAACCCTAAATTCTCTTCGTTATTACGGTTCTCTGTTTCTGTAGCTATTTCAGTTAGGTTTTTATTTGTAACTTTTTAAACGTGAGCATTGCATCTGGAGGGAGGAGATTTGTGGAGGCTAATTTTTTTTTTTTAAGTTCATGGAAGAGCAGTGCTAAACTCTGTAGCAGCCCTGCGATGACAGGTGTGGGTACCGGGGGGTACCACCACTGCCCACACATGGGCCAAACACTGCTGTGACTCTTTGTTTCAGGGCTAGTTTGTAGAGCCTGGTAGAGGCAGGCATTTAAGCATGTGAGTTGAGCATACTTACAGTTTGAGGAAAAAAAAACCCTCTGTCTATCCCTTAGAAAAAAAAATCGCTGTGGTTACTGTAGTAACCGTGATCTCATCTGCCAGCAGACACTGACTTCTGAACAGTCAGTACTGCAGTTGTGAAGTGTTGCACATGTATGTGAGTAGCAAATAGGGATTGGATAACATTCTCAAAGTCATCTAGGTTACCCTTTGCCCCAGGGCATGACTGGCTTTACCTTCACGAGGCAGGTGTTTGTCTAACTCATTTTTTTAAATCTCCAGTGATGGGGAAGCGAATGTTTTTCCTTGTCACAGCTGTTGCCTGTTTCATAGCCTGCAGCATGAAATGGATGGCATTTCCATACAATTTTTATACTCACTGGTGTAACTGTAGCTGATGTTTCTGGATGTTTAATAGATTGCATTAATGATCAACCATTTAGGTAGTGATCTTTGTTGTCTTCCTTTTAATGTTGTGGGAGTCGGAATACAATCATGTAACGCTCAGGAGGTGGTGAAGAGCAGAGCTGTCCTGTGACTTTCCACAGCTGGAGAGCACCTGGGCAGACTCAAAATAAGCCTTTTTCTATCTAGTCTATTGGACTGTATTCCTTATTTATGGAACTGACTCTCTCCCAAGCTTGAAGTAGTATAAAATAGTTCTTGTTTGTGACTCAGTTCCTTCATTTTGGCTTCTAAACTTGCTATCACCACTAAATAATAAATCCAGGATAATACTGGGTTGTGGTAATATTTAGGTCTTCAGAAAGAAAGAAATAGCCACCTAAGTAATTGCTGACCAGAAGGTTACAACATGTTTATCAGACAAAACAAGTCAGAGGCCATAATGTCCAAAGAAGAAAAGAGGATAGTTGTTTTAACCGAGCTGATACCCACAGCATGAGCAATGCGCTCGCTTGTTCATACAGTTTAGGCTTTCTATTACTGGCATGCTTTATTTTCACCTAAGGCACTCCCAATTTTCAGGCATAATAGTAAGGAAACTAGTAACAGAAGAAATACCATTTCAATGAAAGTGCTCCAGTCATGTGGTAATTTTTTTTTCCTGTTTTATTTATCAGTTTGAGCTTCTGCGTCCCCCTTTCACACCCTACTCCTGACAGTACCTTGGTCCACCACCCCAAGGAGCAGACTGGACACAGATGCCGCCCTATCACGTCCTCCAGCAGGACAGAGACAAGGAGATTATTTAGCTGCCTCACAGTGCTTTTCTATCTCATACTTTGCTCCATTCAGGTGGTTACAAATGCTTTTGCAGACCTTCAGCTTTTAATATATTAATAAAAAATATGGAGGGTTTTTTATTTCTTTAGCTCTTAAAGTTCTTTCTTGGTTTTGCCAATTTCCACTTTGGGTTTTTCCCAGGTAAGCTCTGTTGCGTTTGTTTTGCCTGGGCTGTGCTTTTGTTTCCTGAAGGACAGGTATAAAGTTCAAAGCAATGCGCGAACTTTGCCATTTGGCCATAAGGCTCATCTCTCCTCTGCCTCCTGTTCCTCTCCCTCCACTCTGCTCATTTCTAGATGGAAATGAGATTGGCTTCAAGGCTTTCTATAATTTCTTGTACAGCCTCCATGCTGAGTTTAAGGATTTCAGTGGTTGTATGGATGCCACTAAGAGCTCCCTTCCTACCCCCCAGAAACTCTGCTTCTTCTCCCATCCTGCCTCTTTCTCTAGTCCTTACTGAAATTTTTGTGTCAGAAGATAAGGTAATTACTTCTTGAAGATATGGAAGTTTAATGATTGCTCAGTGAGTGTAACTGGGTTTCTTCATGGACCCAATTCCATCTGCCAAGCTGGATGCCACTTGACACCTGGGGCTTGCAGGCAGTGCTTGGAAGAGCCCAAAGAAGCTGGAGGCACCATCAATAAGCACTGAAATGAGATTCACTCATTAAAAGGCAGACAGGGAAAACAGCTGAGACATCATCTTTCATGGCAGGGAGACCCCTAGACCTCCACAAGTGAGAGGAAGGGATGGCTGTGGGTGAGAGAAGCAGGAGGTAAGGCCCAGATCAGGTGCCACAGTCTGAAATTGGCAGCCTGGCCAAGCAAGTCCAGAACCAGGAAAGGCGTTTGAGTGCAAAGCCCTTTGGCCGCACAGCAAGCCACTGCTCCCACCAGACAACTCAGCAGAGTAGCCCTGTTATGCCTTTGCCCAGCTGGGAAGGATGGTCCTCTTCCCAAGCGAAGGGGTAGCAAGGGGAACACAAGTCCTGACCAGCTGAAGCCTCCTACCCATGTTGTGGTGAGCCCTTTGCAAGGAAAGATACCCACCTGCAGATCAGACTCCCTCAAAACTCCCTGTTTGGCTGAGTGACAGGATCGCCAGGCTTAATTTAATTTTTGACCGGTCAAGGTTTGAGTGATTTGATCAGTGCAGTTCTCCAAAGACAAAAAAAAAAAAAACCCATTGTTCCCACTTGCTGCTGTATTTGACTTTGATAAAACAACGGATTAGTTATCACTGAGGTAAAGGCATCAGCTGACCGGAATTTTCGGCTGGAGTATTGTGTGTTTAAACGGTAATAGGGCTACATGAACACACAGCACCTTTTGTTAAAGGTGCCTCCTAGTTAATGAAGTGTTACATAAAAACTAAATTGTCCCCAGACAGTTTTAGTCAAGAGTATTTGGGTAATACACAGATCAACAGCTTATTAAAATGGAAGAAGCAAACAAAAATAATAATGATGAAAAGGATCCTTGATTCAAAACGATATTGCTTGCCTTACAGCATTGACATTTGTGTCAATACTGTATTAGTGGTAATCAAATTTCTCACTATCTGCTGCAATGTAACCTACTCCTCAGGTATAAAACTCCATTAATCATGGAGTTGTGCTCTCTGTGTCTGTGTTAGTCAGAAGATAAATTAGGTGGTGCTTTGCAGATCTGCTGAAAAAGAGGAGAGCATGCATCGAGTATAGATGGAGAAGGATAAGCAAAATCTACTCCTAGATCTTTCTCCTTGACATTTTCTCTGTGCCAAGCCAAAGAATGGTTCAGAGACTGTAATTTTGTTAACTATCCTGCATAATTTTGTATCATAGTTTTCATTTTAGAGCAAATGAAAGTGTAGTTCTATGCTTAAGGCAACAGGGTGCAGGGGGCGAGTTTCTGTAACTCTGCAGATGTACAGACATTTTCACCAGCTTAAAAGCGGAGTAAAACTACTAAATTTCATAGTTGTCTTGGTCCTGAGCGCAGCTGCAGCAGCCTCTGGAGACCTAGTCTGCGACAGCTCTGCCACAGAGCTCTTGCATGATGTTGGGCAGGTCACTTCCTTTTGCTCTGCCTTGTTTCCACTGTCTGAAATGCAGGTGACAGTACTCCCTGCATCCAGAAGGACCAGTGTGAATAAGGCCATGTTAACGTTCATGAGACAGATTCAAAGAAAGAACTTGAGTGCATGTTTATTTAAATATTTGGGTTTCTGAAGCTGTGCAAAATGAGGATGCACTGCACACGGTGGATGCCAGCTGGCTGGACAGGGGGGTCTTGAGGCTCTGCACCCTGTCCCTGGCTTTCTCTTCACAGCTCTATGTATGCCCTGGGAGACGCCACTCGCTGTGTGTGCAATCAGCAGGCTGCTCTGTAAATAAACGTGCGGTTTTGCTGCAACTGGGATTATATGCGTGGGGAAACTTCACTCCAGGGACTTTTCTTCCCAGTAATCCCTCTGTCGTTTTCTAGAGCCTGTTCTTCTTATCCCAGTGACTTGATTCCATATAGTTTGCCTGTGCTTCAGCCCCAAATGTCGCATGCGTTATCTGAAGGGGCTGTATGTTTGAGGAGGTGATTTCCGGTACTACAGCATTTAAATGTGTGGGGTTTACCTGAGGGATTGGTTCTACCTAAGAGTGATCACACCTTCAGTATCTTCAGTTGCCAAATGATGACAGTATTTCTTACCTTCTGACATAGAGCTCTTGGTAATAAAAATGTCAACTGTTGTTGCTGTGTGTAGCTTGACAGGACTCTGCTCTGTAAGACAGTTTAGAAATCTTTGGTTGTCCATAGCAACCTGAAGGCATTGAAATATCGGCTTGCATATATGTAGGGTTTTGAAATGCTGCTGTTACTAGATGCTGCTAGGAAAAGGCTCTCTGCTTTGTCCCTGTGTTGGCGTTCTCCTTATCACTCCTACCCACCCCACAGAGATTGCTGTTCTTGTCAGCACAGTGGTTTTTACCAGGCTGCTAGTCATCCTCCCTAGGAGGTCTACATTGTGTATGATCAGAAACTGGTACCAAGGTGACGCATGCAAGGCAGTCCTAACCAGAGTCTACCTTTACCCCACAAAGACGTCAGTGCTGTGATGTCCACCATTATAGTGCACGTGACAAAGATGGAGCCATCACAGAAGACTGCTGGGTTCACTGGTGGCAGATGCATTGTAAAAGGCAGACTTTCTTTTAGTTCAAAGCAGGAGTGAAAAAGAGAGAGAGACAAAAGTCACTTTGTCTCACACTGTCAGGTCTCTCAGGCCGCAGCCTGGGCCAAACCCCTCTTCCCTGTGCCACAGCTTACAAATGGGAGCCAGGGCAGAATCCCATGCTGTAGCTAAGTCATTGGCCCAAAGTAGCAGCTGTGTGACATGACTCAAGATGGGAGGGGTCTGCCTCTGCTCTGAATGTCTCAAATTAACACATTGGGCCACCCTACACCTGCTACTAACTTTGTCAAAGACTGTGCCCCTCATGTACTTTGGAAGACCCTCATGCCAGCCAGCCAGCTAGTGCATGCTCTGTCCTGGCACAGGGTGTTGTGACAGCCCTGAAAGGGTTGTTGCCATGGGTGCTTCATCACTACCTGTCACCATCTCACTCCTTAATACAGCACTCTGTTGGGAGCCAGAGCCTGGACCGACTGCTCAGGTTCACTGAGCCACTTTTGCAATATTAGAGCATAAAGACATTTTCAAAAGCTTCTGTGCTTTGGCAGCACACAGTCCCTGCTGTAATTAGGCTTGGGTGTCCTCCAAAATGGCAGAAACTTCAAAAGCCTCAAGTCTAATGGGGGAATGTAGGTGGGGCTGTGATCTCCAGGCAATATCATCCTGGGAGTCTTTCAGCTACAGTGACCAGTTTACATAGTCAAGGCCTGACAGAGCAAAAAAAAAGACTTACAGTCCAATGGCTTCAGTCTCTTAATCCTGATTTCTACCAGTAATCCTCTGCCTCTGAGTAGGCCCTACTCATGCAAGTAGTGCTCTTGGCTTCAGTGGAACGTCTTTGACCTGCCTGAATTTAATGTAAACTAGGATTTCTTTTGGCATCTGTGGAATCCTAAAAAACTAAACCAGCAGAGCATGATCCAGGGCAATGGGCTTTATAGACGCAGGAGGTCATTTCGGAGTTTACATTTGCTGCTGGCAATTCCAGGGGGTCGCTAGCACAGGCACAGAAGATGAATTTCCCATCTGACTGCAGTATAAACACTGCATGGGGGGTAAATATTAAAGGAATTACTGTAACAGGAGAGAAAAGGGAGGAGGCTCCTTTGTCAAATGCAGATGTTCCCACACAGCAGACACTGCTTATTGGAGTATTTTGGAAGTCAAGAGATAAAGCCTTAAATGGGGATAGCCAACACGCAAAGGAGGTAAGTAATCTTCCAGCTTTTCAAGTTTCATGTAATTGTGGCCATTGCTGATTTTCATACTGTGATGGTTTAATAGTCCTGCGCCTGTAACTGTGCAGCCCCATTCACATGTGAAATGCTTCTTGGAGCATAGTATGCACTAAGGTGCACATCCTCCACGCTGCCATGGCAACAGCAGGATGCAGGTGAGCTGGGAGGGCCGTCTGCCAGGAGTCGCCACACCTTGACAAGAGAACTGCCCTTTGGATGTCCAAATTGGTTTAATTACTGTGGAAACTAGTCTAGTGTCTGAGTCTTCGAATGAATGATACTTCCCTGAGCAGAACTAACCCTTTGGGTGCTAGCTTAAGGTGTGTCCTGGGCCACCTAGCACAGCTGTAGGTGGGGAAGGCTGTCTGGGGGAGACTGATGTGCTGTGCACAGTCTGGCAGCGTTCATGCAAAATTGTCAGTCTTGATAAGGAAGCCCAGGGGAAAGCTTCACTGATGGTGTTCTGGCATTCAGTCACCATCCCTGGAGGTGTCCAAAGGATGTATAGGTGTGGTGCTTAGGGACATGGTTTAGTGGTGGGGTTTGTAGGGTTAGGATAATGGTTGGACTTGATGATCTTAAAGGTCTTTTCCAACCAAAATAATTCTATGATTCTATGGTTGTGTTTTGGGTTTGTGGCCGGAGAGTTGGTAACAACAAATTTTGTCCCATGGAGAACTCTAGTACTTTGACACTTATTTTCCCCCAGGGGATGGACAAAGATAGTAATTTTCCTTGTTGAAAAAGATCACAACTCTGAAATGCTGAAGCCGTGTTTGCCAGGTCAGCCAGGCAGAGAAGTCCCCTGCCTGGGCAGAAGCAATGCCCATGGGAACTGCAGCTTGGATGCCTCATGCTCTCAATTCTCCTGCACGGCCCAGATTTCCAGCAGGGCAGCATCTCCTGTGCTGTGTCCTGGCCAGGGAAACCACATGAGACCCTGTCACTGCTGAGGGGTGACAGTGGGATGGAAAATTAAACAGGGGAACATGGTCCATGTAGAAGAATGGGAGCATGAAATAATTTAACTGGCAACTTGAGTAGATACCTGTTAATGCCAAGCTGAACCAAAACCAACTGTTTTTTTTTTTTTATTCCATTTGACAAACTGAGGCAGTTTGATTAAATTCCCACAGACCTGAAATTGTTTTGCCACATCTTTACTCATGCTTTGGTAAAAATGAGTATTTCCTGCTCTTAGGTCTTGACATTAAAGAAAGCGTTTTGCACATTCCACCACTGCTGATTTCAGTTGCTTGATGCACCTTTAGCAATGCGGTCCCTGCCACTATTACATCTCTTGCTAGTGGGATGAGGGGAGTGATGGTTGATAGAAAGCCTGGGGCTATTTACAAAGCTCTTAACCTGGTCTGTGATTTGCACACCAGATACCTCCACGCCAAATCAACCCCCTGAAATCAGAGCGTGGCTATCAAAATGACGCTCTGAGTGTCTTACACTGCTCTGCTGAGGTGTTGGGTAACCTGTACATGATGAGTTTTCCCAGGAAGAGCCTGCGTGGCCACAATGCCATCGTGGAGTGGCTTGCGTGACATATGCTTCACGTGAGCTCTCTGCACCCTCCCCTGGTGCTTCATGTGGCTGAAAACAGACACCACTTATTGTTAATTACATGTCACTCTCCTACCTGCTAATTAAGGAGAGCTGCAAAGTTGAGATGTGCATTCTCTGGGGTAGTAACCACCAAACTCAGTGAATGTGGAGGTGGAGGATAAAAATTTTAATAGAGAGAGAACCTGGAATGGCTAATACAACAGTGGTTGGTTGGGGTTTTTTATTAATCTTCTTCAGGATTTACTGATATTCCTGCTCAGAAATACAGCAGTATTGATTGGGATAAATATATGTAATTGTCACGGTTCCTAACTCTAGGGAAGTCAACACACTGCAGTAGGAAAAGCCATTTCTTCTTATCTGGCTGGAAAAGAAACCCAGTCATGTTGACACAGACGCATTCTGGAAAAATAAACAGCAGGAAGAGAAATGAAGCTGTGGTTCTGCAAGCCTACAGAAAAGCTCGCAGAGGCGGGAGCTCCCTTGCTCTGCAGGCTTCAGAGAAGGTGAGGGGAACCGCAGGAGTGGCTCCTGGTGCTGGGAATTCAGCAGGGTTTCCTGGGGGTGAACAGCCATGGCAGGGGCTGTGCTGAGAGGGTTTCTATCAGGCTAAACCCCTCAATCTCAGCAACGTGTTCTTGGTACTGCTTGATGGTCCCTGTGCATTGCAAACGGGCAGGCACGATCAGATCCACATCTCTGTTATGCTGGACTGGCCATGATTTCACCTTGGTAGCTAGGCTGACAAATGGCATGAGGAGTTTTCTTAATATAACATGTGTATGTTGCAGAGTTTTGTTACAGTTCCAATATAGGGCTGGCTTTCAAACCAGAAAGGTGCCATCAAGCTTCTGAAATTAACATCTGGTTAAAGCCTGGCTTATATGCACATTTTAAGAACTCCTGTTGTATCATGAGATAAAAATGAGCTTGAAATGGAAAAACTGTACAAAAATATTCACTATGTACGTCATTAGATATCTTCCTTTATGTGGCATCTGATGGTGATCAGGATCTAACTTATTTAGGGGGTTGTCGAACCATGTCATTGAGGTGTTCATGTCTCTCAATTCTGCATCACAGCAGATGAAGCTCAGTCATAAGAGATGGATGACTAAATGACAACGAGCAGATGATGTGCCTCCTAATAATCCTATGGGAAGTTAGCAAACTGGACAAAATGGAAGACTTTCCATGGACACACTAATGTCCCAGCAAGTACCTTCTCAGTCACACTCTCCACCTGTGAGCCCACGTGGGAGGGAGAGGGATATTGACTTTACACAGACCTGTAAAGCACACTGAGGATATCACAGGAAAATACTTTGCTTTGGGGAATGAAGTACTACTCCTACTTATGTCAGTGGTGAGATCATTTTGATAGTTTGCTATCTGCTTCCTTTGGAAAGAAACAGCAGACATTGCAATACAACTCGGGAAATACAGATTTTACTCCCAAAATGAGCAAGTCCCACTTTCCTTGATATCTTGTCTGTTAACCAAATATAATACCCGTTAATTTACAATCATTTCAAGAGGTAAAATTAATATACCATTGATAACATGCCTGGATTCTATCCAATGGAAGACACTAGACAGGTATAGAATATTATTAATTTCATCAGTATCGCAAGATAAGTGGGTCATTCTTCTAGAATTCTGGTTTAGTTTACTTAACAATATTTCAAGAGTGTATGAAACATTAGTCTTACAAACCTGTAGCGTAACTTACTGGAAAAACTCCCTCTTGGTACAGGAAAAATTGGAGAACCCAGCAGAAGCTAAAATACTGCTGTAGAAGGAGTAAGACAAAACTTTGGTAATAAATGTGTATTGGCTTTAATCTTTCATGCTGAAGTCCAGGGTACAGAGAAGCCCAATAGATGAAAGACTTTGACGACACTAAAACCTCCATCATATGAAATAAATCAGCACGGCAAGAACCGCACTCCAGGCTCACAGTCGTCTGCCCAAAAAAGCTCTGCTCATTAGCCATCATCTGGAGTCTTTTACGAGTTGCCTTCAGGTGGCTGCCACTTTAGGAACATCCCTTTTTTCACTGTTGTCATTGACACTACTTGCTCCATAGTTAGTCTAATCATCCCAGAGATGTGAGAGAAAAAGAGGACCCAGTTTCAAATTTGTAGTCGGGTCATTCAGATTTTTCTTGCCATCAAATTATTCAGCCTTTGGAGCAGAGGCTAAGGGTATTTTTCTGCAATGGCTGGGTGGAATCCTTAAGGATCAGCTCCTCCTGGAGTTCAAGATACCAGACACAACCCTCAGATTGTATCAGGTGGAGGTCAACATCCACACACAGTAAAGATGACCTATATCTTAAAGTTGAACTGATGCTCTTCTATGTCTTTATAAATTACAAAAGAAGCTTGAAATATCTGTAACACAAAATAATTTCCTTGTATGCTAAGATTTTAGTATTGTCTAGCTTGACTCTAGAACTTAAACTATGGCATCAACAGAAAATACAACTGCAAAATGAACAACCTGGAGGAATTTTTGGTCCTCGGGCCATATAGGACCTTTTATTTCCATTTGCTTGTTAAGCTTAATTCCAATAATTAATCATCCTTTTTCAGAACATATATTTTATTATTATCTAATATCACCCTGCAGCAAAGACGAGACTCTCAGAAATGCTTTAAATATAACAACAACAAGAAAAAGCATACTTAGCAGCACCAGTGTCTTCATGGTTAAAAACACAAAAAAAAATCAGTCCATACAAGAATCAAATTTTTAGCTCTCCTTTATATATATATATATTTATATATATTTTTATATATATCTATCCTAAAGTAACAGAAAGAGATTGGAGTGACTTGCCACACAACGTGAAGACAGTATCTGCTATTTTACTACTATTAAAGCCTTTTATTGGTCTAGGAGACCCCACAGAACAGAAACAATAGTTATTTCATGGTAGCACAAGTTTTCAATAGCGAAAATGCACTCAATTGGCAAACCCTTTTAAATAAAAGCAGTGAAGGCACCTGAAGCCTTGGGATAACTATTTCCCCAGCACTGCCAGTGAGGAATCATGCTCCTCTTCCCTAAAGTGAGGCTGCATTCTCAGAGACTTCTGATACGGGTTGGTTGTTGGGTTTTTTTAAGCCTGGGTAAAATCCCCTTTGACTACGTGGTGCCTACTCCACTGACACTGCCTTCTCGGAGAGGCTCCTGGGGACTGCAGCGAGAACTAAATCAGGCCACTAAAGGTTAACCTGCTGGTAGGTGTTAGATGTCAGAGGGAATGATCACCCGGCTGGTTTGCGGCTGATGACACGAGGCTGAGACATGTAAGAAGAGCCTGTTGAACAGCTTTTGTGTCTGGAGTTGCCGTCAGATCGTGTCTGTGCAATGCTGGAGTGGCTCGGCCGTGTTGCCCTCCTAGTGCACGTCCTCCAGTTGTGTCTGAATTCAAAGCGCAACACCTATTTCCAAGTAACTCACAGTGTGGATGGTCCTATTCCGAGCTGCCCTGCCTGGGTTATGCAGGAATAGCTGGGAACATGTGTTCCTGAACTGTCAGTCATTAAAAAGCCCAAGAGCTGGGAAGCCCTAGGAAGCTTTCACTGTACTCTGTTTATTTTTCCATTCCCTCCCACACCCTAACACAACACAGGGCATCAACATAGGCTGCAGTAAAATGGTTCCTACAAATATGTTATCGCTATGAGTTAGGCTTTTTTTTTTTCCTGTTTTAAACTATCCCAAACGACAACTTGGTTTCAAACAATACCTTCCCAGACGTGCTCACCACAAAGGACCACTTGGAGTACACATTTGATTTCACGTACATTGGTGGTTTTCAGAAGGATCCATTTCCTTTGTTAACCCATCTGGACAGCAATGTTGATGTTATATATGGTCAGAAAATGGAACTGGAAATGCAAAAGCTGTGTTATAAAACCTCTTCTCACTGCCAGCGGCACCTGAAATGTGCTGCGATGCCAGGTTTGATGTTCTGAAAGAACATATTTTTATCTGATGACCCTTTTTGGCCCAGGCAGATGATTCTTAGGTCCCTTCCTGATATTGTAAATAGCAGTGATAACGTGCAGCCTATAGAAATCTGCAGCAACTGTTAGGTACTCATTAGTCACTGACACAAAGCTTTGCACATCAGAATCTATCTACAGGTGCCACAGGGAGAGGCAAGAAAGAAAAATATGTCATACTCTGAGGTAAACAGCTTGATTCCCTATTAGTCTGCCAGAGGCTGAATTAGTAATTTATGAAGCACTTTGTCACGATGAGATTTTAGTCCACTTAGGATTTGTTTTTTGCTGTTAACACAGAGCTAAACAACTGAGACTGTGTCTACATGCTCTTCTGCAGATACGAGCTTGCTCCATGCCCTGCGCCTGCCAGCTGTAAGCCACATCAACAGCACCACTGCCACATTGTTTCCACAGCATGGAGGGCAAGGCTAATATTCCCACAGTTACTCATCCCAGCACCACACCCTCCCTTTTCCACCAGGTGTTGCAGCCGCTTCTGATTTGTTAGCAAAGGGCAGGCATGGTGTCTGCCTAACAGGAATGCAGCAGTCACACAGGGATCAGCGCTGGGTCAGAGAGGAGGGGTGGTGACTACTTTGGGAGGGTGGGGGGGTCATCACATCTTTATCCAGCTCTGTGGCAGTGCGAACAAAATGTGGTTCCTCTGTCTAGGGAACAGACCTGTAGGAAGATCAGGTTTTTTTCTATCTTTAACATGCTCTATTGCTTATTAAGATTTGAGAAAGGCAGAAGTCCATATTGTTAAGACCACCAACTAACTTTCAAGGAAAAAGCAGACACTGCTACAGAAAAAAGAAAAGGAAAAAAAGAAAGGAAAAGAAACCCAAATCCCCATTACAAAAAAATAAATCCAAACCAAATTAAATCTTCAAAGCCTCCTTCCTGGACATAAATCCCCTATTTTTCTTTTGAAGGTCAGCATTAGATGATGCAAGACCAACATTGAACTTCCAGCCCATTAGCCTCTGCAGAGCCAGCCAGCAGACAGGGTGATGTGGTATGTCTGCATACCTCCTCCAGGCACTGGAGAAGAAGTGAGAAGCAAAACCCTTCCTGGGGTGGACAGAATTAAGAGATCCTGCGCATTGACAAGGGCATGTGTAGCTGCCATGGGGGTGTCATGGGACAAACTTGTGGGCTAGCCTGCAGGAATCAACCCTGACAGAGCCAGTGCTGGCAAAAGGAGAAGGCATTTGCAACGCCTCTTGAAACGTTGCCTCTCCTTGCTAAAAGTGATAGGAAAGGACTCTCCTTGCTGGTATTTCAAGGGTTTCTGAGCTGCTTCAGACAACTCTCTACTGCTGACTGCCCTTCACTGAGCTGCATGTGTGAAACAAGTGACTCGGCTCCCTCGGGGGAAAGGCAGAGGTGTGTGCAGAGCTCTGTGCCCCACTGGAACTGCCTTCTTTCTCTGATTTGAAGCATTTGTCTCTTGTGTCAGCCAAACCAACCATGGCAGTGAGGCTAGTTTAAGGGATCACTCCATGTTTTTGTTGGTGTAAAGCTGGTATTTATTTTCCCTATGTAAACAGGAGTTACTAAACTGGTTTAGGCAACTGTGACTGGTGTTCCTGTGAACAGAGTGGGGGTTATTCTGGCATAGCTACAGTGGGAAAGTGCTAATCCCCCCATCTGCACTTGTTAAACCTTTTAAGATCAGTCTGATAAAGGAGCAAGGCTGTAAAATCTGGCTTTTGCTATAGCACTCACTAGAGACCCAAGAAACAGCAATTGTGTTAGTGTGCTTTAAGCCCACAAATCTTCCAAACTTGTACATAGTCCTCTGGATCTCTAATGGAAAAGATGAGCAGGCACTGGGTCCTATGCTCTCCATCTGTACGGGGCAAATTTAGACCCCAATTCCTCTGGTCCAAGCCCAGATTCACAGCTGAGCAGGAAAGTTGCCCTAGAATTGCCCCACATCATGTAAGTCATCCTAGTGATGCATGTGGGATTAATCAAAAGAGGGAAGTAAAGAACTTCCATAAATGCCTTGCAGCACTGGGTCCTTAGACAAAAACATCTGCCTAAACGTGTGGAGCCCAGGAAGAAAAGGCTATGTTAGTGCTGTATGACATGCATATTGCTCCTCTGGAAAGAATGCTGAAAATTCAGAGTGTTTACTTTGCGGGGTTTTTTTGTTTGTTTGTTTGTTTTCCCCCGTGTGGTACATTACAGTGCCCTGGTACTCACTTGCCTCCTTAGGTAACAGCTAGCTAGGTAGACAAAGCTCCCTGAAATCCTGGTGCCAGATACCTGGCAGTCTTTCCTGCTTCAGGCACCTTGCAGGTACGCTGCCCTGAGGCAGGGAGGGCAGCACGCAGCTCAGACAGGAGCAGGACCCCAACAGAGTGGGGATTCCCCATTGCATCTGCCCCACTGGCTTCTGGCTGAAGTTCCTCTCAAGCCTGTGTGGCTTCCCCTGGAGTCATTCCTATTTACTTGGGGAAATCCTGACCCTGATGGCTGAATATGGTGTGCTCAAGAGATGCTGAAGGCACCAAACCACTGCTTTCTAGGGTCTCCAGAATGCCAGGCTGGCTGCCAGCTTGTTAAATGTCATCAGGGAGCTGAAGTGTCATCAATGTTAAAAAACAGCTGACCGAACCTGTAGCTTACTTTAGGAGCTTGTCAGATGTATGGTAATGGCCTGGTAAGGCTTGGTTAAAGGTGGCATTTGCAGGCTTCTACAATTTTTAATCTCTATGTACAATAAAATATTAAACATCACCTCTAGCTCTTGCTGGCAGATTTCTTGTGGGAAGATCTACTCTGGGACTCCAGCAGCACTGAATACTGAGCAACTGACAGAAAAAGGGGAGTTTGGACCAATGTCTCTGCTGGCATAACTCCAGTACAGCCAGAGGGTGAAATCCCAGCCCTGTTGAGATGCATGGGACTTCTGCCAGACTTGCGACTGCTGAGAACGCTTTTAACAACTCAACCCTGATTTTGCTTTGGACTGAAACCCCTCTGTGAGTCTTAGCCCATAAACACTTAACATCTTGCACACAGAAGAAAAATGTTCTGCAGCAAGCAAATGAGCTTGGAAACAGATTTAACTTCATCAGTGGAAACCTTGCTTGTAGACATTCATTGTGTGCTGAATTTGGCTTGTGAGGTAAGGCACCGAGTGGCATACAGACATTCAGCTCCCTCAGTGATGGAAAGGCTCCTGCTTTGGCTGCAGTCACAGTTTATTCAACATGCTCCCTGTTGCTCCTGTGAACTGCAAGAGCAAGGTTTTGGTGCTGTCTCTCAGTGTTAGCCACTCACACAGTCAGTGCTCGTTAACATTTTTTTAAGAACAGGTTACTGCAGGAACCCTACATAGTGACAATGCATCTCTCTCTTCCCTCTTTCCGCTGTCATGGCTTCCGGACTTCTTTTTAAGCCTACCGGTTGCTACAGGGTATTTGCAAGTCTTCTGGAAGCTCCTGTGGCTGAAGATACAGCTGCATCAAAGCCCTCTGCACTCCTTCTGTTTGTGGAAGAGTGCCTACACAGCAAGGAGGTCAGAAAGCTGGTGCTTCCATTACCCACAGCTGCAACTTGACAGCCATATGGTTCTGAGGTTAAAAAAGAAGCAGAAAAGAAGACTACAAAAACCAAAATAAATTAATAACTCTGGTTTCTTTAGACATGATAAAGAAGCAGGGGAGAAAAAAATGGTTTGCTTTGCAGGTCACCGTCACAGCAAATGGGAATTGTTCAATCACTCCTGGATAATACCAAGGGCACTCTCAGGGCTGGCAATTGGAATGACATTTAAAAAAATATGAGCAAGATTTTAAGTGTCTCCTTGTGAAACAAACAGAGCAAAATTGTTCATCAGTGGTGGAACAGACACTGTAAACACTGTCTTAAAATGAATCTAGAAGGAATGTGTATCTCCCCAATAATAACAGAGAAGATGATCAGCTCTCTCTTCCCAGCGCAGTCCTAGCCGCTTATGGATACAGAGGGCATTTGTGACCTTGCTTTCCTACTCCACATATCAAGGTTTTTGGACCTCTGTGTCTCTTTTGCATTTGAGAAGACAGATAGGAAGTATTTCACAGAGTCAATGAAGTTGGCTGGGACCTCTTGTGATCATCTAGTCCAACCTCCATCAAGCAGGTGAGCTACAGCAGGTTTTCAAGGACAGTGTCCAGCTGGGTTTTGAGTCACCTCCACAGAGGGAGACTCCAGAACCTCTCTGGGCAACATACTGCAGTTTTTGAGCACCTTCACATTACCAAAAAAAAAAATCTTTTCTTGAATTCAGATGCAATCTGATGTGTTTCCACTTTAAGCCTCTTAGCCTGTCACTGAGCACTACTGAAAAGCGTTTGCCTCCCTCCTGTTGTCTATGCTTGATTTCCTACTTGTTGGACTTTCCCTGAGCTTGGAGGAGGTGATCTTTGAAAGCCAGCCAGCTCTTCTGGACCTGTAGGCTCTCCAGGGCCATATCACAAGCAGATCTCTGAAGAGGCCAAAGTCTGCTCTTCAAAATCAGAGCTGTGGTCCTGCATTTTGCCCCACTCTCCCCTCTTAGGATCCTGAACTCCACCATCTCACCATCACTGTACCTAACACTGACCCTGCCTTCATGTCCCCAACCAGTTCATCCTTGTAAGTATGAGGTCCATAAAGCACCCTTCCTTAGTAGCTCCTTGATCACCTGTGCCAGGGAGTGGTGGTCAGCGTGCTCTTGAACTCTCCTAGATTGCTTGGGCCCTGCTGTATTGCCATTTCTAGTTTAAACCTCTTCCTGCCAGCATTAAAGTTAACCTTAGTATAAAATAAATCCATCTCCTTCTGTGCACACCATTGGTCCCCACAGTCCCTGCTGCAGGCCTGGTGGCTCCATGCTGGCTGATGAGCACCAGGCAGCCTGGGCATGATGTGTTGCAGACAAGTGGTCACACCACCATGCCAAGGTAGCCTGTCTGCCTATGTGCAAGTATACTGACTACAACACCAGTGTGGCTCAGTAGCCCAGATCTGGCGTCCTTTGCACCTTTCCCAGCTGCTGTGTTACACTGACACTTGCCCTCCTGGACAGATGTTCACCTGAAACTATTTTACTGGTGACACATGACTAGAAGCGTGCCCTTGGTCAAGTGTGTTTTAGTGTTTTCTGCCTTTGAGCTAACCACCCTCATGATCTCCCCTCTGCCCGAGACTTGCCATAAGGTATTTTCTTTTTAACTGCTTTTTTTTTTTTTTCTTGCAAAATGAAGGATTCTCCTCAAATCTACAATGAGATTTGCTGTATGATCCAACTTCTCTTTTTTCTCTCTTCCTAGTAAGTCACAACGCAAGAGCTGCAACTGGCTGTGCAGTTTTTCTATAGGGCTGATCTCCACAAGGCAGAGCAGCATATGGCCTTCGGCTGTTCTGTCCCAGACATTTTAGTACCGAGAGCCCCGTTTTATTTTGGTAGGGCCAGGTGAGTGATCCAGTACAGGGCCTATTGTGCCTGGGCCTGAAAACACAGGATACCAAATTATTCTCTCCCAAGGGCTCTTAAATAGATGGGGCAGACAAAAGGTGGAGAGGAAGGCAGAAAAAACTCCATCTGTATGGAAAAATTTTACCAGTTCTACAAATAAAAGTATTTTTGTACAACCTTTGCCAGGGACACTTGTTCCTGGAGTTCGGTTTGAACTCTTTCCCAAGTGACTAAATTAAAGCCATTCATGTACTGACATACAGTTGATCACTCTGAAGGCTTTAGCGTTAACAGATTAAAATTATAGAGCCAGTCAGGAGGCAGGCTACTGAGGGAGTCTGCCACCCCCCACCTGCACTGACCAAAGGATTTGGGACAGAAGTGGATTAAACTCTCGAGGGGCTTTAAGCAAATTCTCCTCTGGCTCATGTTGCTTTCCTCTCAGATTCCTGCAAACAGCACATTTTATTCCGAGCACCAAGTTGCACCCAGCAGGGCTGCTCCACTGCCTACAGATATGCATTGCACAACATTTGTTGGACCAGAGCTCCAGTGTGGCAGAATGCACAGCCAAGCATTTCACAACTGCTGTCATCTATGGATTTCTGCTTACAGAAATAGAAGAGGAAAGCCCAGCTAGCTAAGGCTGGCTCCGAAAAGGAGAAGCAAAGTGCACGTGCTACTCTGCTACCTTTCCTGAGGGGGAAGAGCTGAATTACAGAACCATCTGCACATCCTTAGGCTGTTCTGTGGCAGGGAACTATTTCCTCAGGACCCTCTAGCCAAGGATGTCACAGGGCTGAGGGTACCTGTCATTGGTCCAATATCTTGATGGCTTTCCCCTTGGAAAAGCTGCCCTTCCCTCATGTTTGACCCAGCCTGTAACCAAGCTCAGAGAATGTCTCCACAGGAGACTCCTGTCAGAGTTCAGGATGCCCTTTTAGTGCTCAGTATGATTTAGGCTCGTATTTTTGGCACAGAAAGGCTCAAAGCATGGCACTGCATAACCCTAGACTTTCCCTACATCCCCTGAGCATTTGGTTCCAGGAGCATTATAATGTGGTGTAACCCTGCAAAGCCCTGAGGGGCCACGCAGCACCACTACCCTCCTGCTCCTCCCTTCAGCCCGCGCAACGGCCATTTCCGCTTCGTGAAGACCAAAATCAGATCTCCCCCGAGTACCAACAAAACCTCCTTTAGCAGACACCCCAACGGACGCATCCTTCTCCTAACCGGGTATTTTTTTTCTCAATGAAGGAGGCCACAACTGCTGGGAAATCGCCAAGAAACCTCTACGGCAAGAGCCCTCTCGGTGGTACAACCGGGCCTTAAAATGGTGGGGAAAGGCGGCGAATCGCTTCCTAACTCCCCTCCGCCCCACCGGCCGCGCTCGGGGCGCTGCAAGGCTGTTTCTCTTAGAGAAGTGAGTGAGCCGAGCCACACGACCCGGTGACTAAGGGAAGGCCCGCCCGGGCCCCGCCCAGCCCACCTCGGCGACGGGGGTCTGGCCCGGCGGTGCCCCGAGAAGGAGAAGATGGCCGCGGCGCGGCCCAATCAGCGCGTGGCGCCGGCTCGCTCCCGCGTGTTGCCCAGTCCCGGCGCTCCGCGTGCCCCGGATGGTTCCATTCGGCACCGTCTCCCCCCCTGCCCGGCGCCTGGGGTGGGCCCGCCCAGTTGATATAAAAAGGAGCGCAGCGCACATGTGCTCCTCAGTGCTGGCGGGAGCGGGAGGCGGGGTGTGAGCTGTGCTGGTGGTGTCGGTCGGGGGAGGGAGCGGTAGGGTCGGGCGTGCCGCACAGTCACTGCGCAGCCCCTCGGTGCTCGTGTCCCCGTCCCCTGTGAGGGTTGCCGGTGCCCCCCTGCCCGGCCTTGCGCTGCCGCCGCCGCTCCTCCGCGGGATGCGGGCTCGGCCCGCCCCGCCAGCCCTGCCCCCCGCGCCGGCCGCAGTATGAGCGCGGCGAGCGACACGTACTTTCTCATAAAAGACATAAAACCCGGACTGAAAAACTTAAATGTCATCTTTATTGTGCTGGAGATCGGTAAGTGGAGTCCGGCACGCCCCACCCCCGGGCCGCCAGCGCGTGTCCGGTGGGGGGGGCTGTTTGGCCGTGCCCCCCCGGCCGCCCTGAGCCGCGCTTTTCCCCGCAGGGCGAGTAACCAAGACGAAGGACGGGCACGAGGTGAGGTCCTGCAAAGTGGCGGACAAGACGGGCAGCATCACCATCTCCGTGTGGGACGAGATCGGCGGCCTCATCCAGCCGGGGGACATCATCCGCCTGACCAAAGGGTGCGTATGGGGCCGGGCCCCCGCCTCGCCCGCCGCCCCCTCCCCGGCCGGGCGCTGCCTGCGCTGCGGGGCAGCGCCGGCTCGGGGGGAGCCCTTTGTCAGCGAGGCGAAGGTGCTGGGTCGTGAGCAGGCTCGGCCGCTTTCTCAGGGGCACGGATGACACAGCTGGCCCCCTTTGGCCTGGCTCCCTGTTAGCGAGGCAGCACCCCGAGATCACGTGCCAAATTCCAACCACCTTTTCCACCCCCCCAACATACCTAGCGCGACCGTACAATCATAGATGGCTAGGAGGGGCTTGTATTTTTAATGAGGAGGTGGTGTTTAAGAGAATTGGTTTGGCTTTTAAAAAAGCTCCTTAGGAAAGACTTCTTTTGGGGCAGTGGGGGGGAATGCGACAGTCTGAAAGTCAAGCAGGGAAGTCAAAAGCATGTTCTTATTTTTACAGCCAATTCTTTAACAGTCAGGTCCTTAATGAAAGGAGGGGATGATTAATGCCTCTCATGCAGAAAAATTGCTGTTCATTGCAGTGAGTCTGACAGAAATGGCAGGCAGAGGAGCAGAACCTTTTCAGTTTCACTGAAGAGCATGTTAGTTTGGTTAGGTGCAAGTAATTTGTCTCAGAGCTGGTTCAATTTTTAAAAAACCCAAATTTAGGTTTATTAACTGGGAAAGAATGCTAGTTTCAATTTGAAAGTCCTTTCCCATAACACTTAAATTGTCAGTAGCAAAGTGATATAGTCACTTTCATTTGGGTTCTTCATGCCAGTTAGGTTACTCTTAGAAATCCATTCCACTGATCCTTTGGCCTACAGCACTCCAGGAGGTGGTGGAACTACAGCGTGTGTAACGCCCTTTAAATTTGTTTATATGAAAAAGTAGGTAAAAGGTTACTCAGTGGAGCTGGAGCTGCTAACTGAGCTGCTCTTTAGGTGTTCATTTGAGTGCAATTCTTGGTTTTGGCGTGAAATTGGATGACCCTTGCCACCAAATCTACAGCTGCTTCCTCCTATGCAAATGTCCCTTTACATGAAATGGGCTGACTCCTCGGCAGAGATGGTTCTGGGGAAGCCTGCCTGCGTGGAGTGCTGGGGCGCTGAGATGGGTGGAACTGAATGAGAGCTCTGGGCTAGCACAAAGCTCTGGGCATAAATGACGTTGAAACAAATCAGCAGCAATACTGTTCAGCAGCGGTACTGTACTCCACTCAGTGACTGGCTTACTGTAGCTACTCTGCTGTTTTCAGTGCAACAAATGGGAGGGTTATTGCATCCCTTCATGCCAAAAAATGAGTTTGGCTTGTATGAATTAAAATTTTATGAGCTGACATCACTATTCCTGGTGGATGGCTAAGTCATGCCTTCATTTACATGAACTGCATGCTCACTTAGGACTACACAGTGAATGAAATGGCAAAAGCTAAATACGTTCTGATTTGGCCCTCATCTTAAGAATGCCTTCATGCTCACATACAGGGTTTTCCAAAGACAGTTTTATACTTAAATAGGATTAATTTGAGTGTGTGACGTTGCCGTTGCAAGGCAGGTAAATTTCAGCTCTGTAGGCTAATCTGACTTTTTAGTGCAGGATGCTTACTGTTATGAGCAGAAAAGCTTAGCTAAGGCACCCACATGTAAACATACCTTTTTTTTTTCTGAATTTCAAGCTGTAGGTGTGTTCCTCTGCAAAAGTGGACACTGTTGCTGATTCTTGTCATTTGCTAATTAACTCATTAACAGGAAGCTGCTGCAGTTAATATTTCTAAATTTGAAATCAACTCTGGAGTTCAGTGCTTTATGGCCAGCTCTTTCTGAAACAAAAATACATACATGGAATAACTTTGTGCTGGAGGTTATCAGTTTGATTAATTTGTTGGATCTTGTCCCAGTCAATGTATGTTTGACTTACATTTACTTTTTCATAGCTCTTTTCCTTTGTGCTCTGCCACAAGACTGTCCAACTAGCTGGTTATTAAAGGTTAAGCAGAGAGGGAATCTTTAAAGTAGCATTTTGAAGAGAAGAGCATTAATTCTACTTCTGGATGAAAAACTTGCGAGACAGGCACCATAAGCATAGTATTTACAGTTTACTGCTTGTGCTGAAGTACAGAAAAGGTTATTGTTGTGTTGGTGTTATGGTCCTCTTCTGCCAACCTGGCTCCTCCCTTCTGCCTCTGTTCAAGGCTCTGTCTGCAGCCAGATGGCTCCTAGTCTCAGCAGATAAGGTAAAGAGCAAGAGGAAGGTTTGTTATCTATCTTCCAGAGATGCTCCTGGAGCATAAGGAAGTGGTGACTTGTCCAGATATCTGTGACTTGTGAGAGTGCAATTGCTGGGGCACCCTATTCCTTTGCTGGAAGACACCCATATTCCTGTTCACTCCATTGTACTGTACCTGGGTTTCTGGCTGTGTTTTTTCATGATTTTCTTCACATACATGATGCCTCTCACTGAAAGGAACAATTATACAGGAAGTTTTGCATAACTCAAATTCCAGTGCTTGAAGTCAAGTGCCATTACAAAGACTAGAGTGCACTTGTGCTGTCTTGTGAGTGAATGTTTCTGCAATCATAAGATGATTTCATTGCATTTCTACACATCACTTGGAACATGATGGTCAAACTTGTGCCCTTGAAAAAAAAAATCTGGTAAGGACCTATACTAAAAAAAGTAAGCACTTCCTACTATACACATTCAGTAGCAGTATCTATGTTCTCCAGTGAACAAAGGTAATTCTTCCTGGCTCCTGCTGAAAGCAGAACTGAGAGTTCTCAGTGAATGGTAACAGAGATACTGCTTTTGGCAAGATGCCTTTCCTCTGCAGGAACAGTCATAAGGGTTGTTCCAGCCAAGGAAAGAGCATCCAGTCTCAAAGTAATTGGCTGCTTTCCTGGAATTGCCAAAGGAGTCAGCTGAGCTTCCAGTACATTTTGCTAGAAGTGAAATCGGGATCTGTAACATTTTAGTGTGGTAAAGTTGGGGTCCCTGGGAATTTATTACATTCATGTTGATATGTAATACTTATTAACTCTTGGAAGATAGCATGCTTCTACTTTCTTTTTCAGCAGTGGTATTCCATTTGCTAAGAGACACTGCTTTACTTCTGCTTTCTTTGGCCAGGTATGCATCTCTGTGGAAAGGATGCCTGACACTTTACACAGGACGAGGAGGCGAGCTGCATAAAATTGGGGAGTAAGTATTGCATGTTTATACTTGCAGTGTTGTTGTCCTGGTCCCAGCAGAGTGTCATGGTAAGTATAAGATGTGGTGGCTCTTAGTAAATGGGAGCAAAAGCCTGTTGATTGGTCATGGATAGGTGCAGTACAGGCAACCACAGTGTGAGTTTTTACATGCTGTTGCGGTAATGAGCTCTAACCATCTCTGGATTCTAAGTATATTGAGGAAAATTGTCCTCCATCATGTCACAGGTCTGGGTTTTACCTAGAGGGTGGGAACTGCATAAATGACAAGGGACTTAATCTGTGTTGCTTACCTAAGCCTCAGTTTGAATAACCACTTTATTTTGGTGGAAGCTGTGTGTGTGTGTATCATGCTCTACAGACAAGCAGTGCAAAGAAGGAAGACAAAGGTAACTAGAGTGAATCATACCTAAACAGAAGCAAGCCTCATTAAACCTTCTTTAAACTGCCCACAGACTGAGGCGGCGACTCCTCCTGACTAAGAACAAACATGAGTAACATACTTGACAAGCAACAGGAAAACCAGCAACATTTTCTAACCAGAAGAGTACTTCCGCTGTTGCACGAAGTGCCGTGGGAGGCTTTGTAGTCGTCAGGGAAGTGGGGCCATGGGGTGGCCACCTCTCTTCTTGGGTGGTTCAAAAATGCCTAGTGCTCAGCTGGATTTTGTGAGGAATGACCTGCAGATTTTCTTTGGTGCCAAGCCATTGCCTAAGGAGTGTCATCCAGTGGGCTTACTCTCCAGCAGGCTGGGGTGAGGTGAGTCCTCATCTGAGTTATTCCTCCCAGCAGGAGGTGGGAGCTCTGCTTTTGCTTAACCACTCCCAGCTGTGTAATGAACCAAATTTCTCTTCCCCTCTGCCATAATTTCCATGTGGTGAGTTGGTGGGCCTATTCCTCCATAGTTCCCTTGAGTGGAAAAGGATGCTTTGAATTTCATTCCCTGTTTTGGACTCCTCTGTGGTATTATGTTAATGGGGCACTCCATAACATGGAAGGGTGTGTGGGAATGTTAAATTTTCCCTAGACATCTAATGCAGTCCCAGGCTGGGAGCAGGCTGGGTGACTGTGCCTTGGGCGACCTTGTGAGTGTGCTCTGGACAAGATTGCGTAGCTGGAAGAGAGGCAAAGGAAGCCTTTTCATCACCTTTTGTTTTCTTTAGGTCATTTTACTTCCTAGAGTATATGTGGACTTGCCTCTACTTGACTGAAACACCCTCACCAGGAAGATGCGACAGCTTTACCACAAGCCTATAAAGGGACCAAAGAGCCCTTTAATACCTATGGCTCTTTTAATACCTATATAGTGGGGTCTGGATTAGTTACTTCTAGGTGATGGGATATGTCAAGAACATATGCTCTTTGAGTTGTGGAGTTGAGAACTCTGTTAAAAAATGGCTTTAGAATTTCCTCATAATGTTAATTTCTCCCCAGGTTCTGCATGGTATACTCAGAAGTGCCAAACTTCAGTGAGCCAAACTCAGAACACATCGGGCAGAACAAACTGGTATGTTGAACTTGTCTGAGGCTTCTGGCATAAAGCACTCTTTGTTCTGAATACTTCACACTAGGCTGTGATCAGACACGACTTCTGGAAAAATGGACTTGACGCAATATGTAGATAAAAATGAGCCAATAGGATGAGTAGCAGATAAAATCCATGTGGAGCCACTATAAGAACACAGGAAAAAAAAACAGCCCCTTTCTGTAAAAATGTGAAATTTCTCTCTCTGATCAATGTCTTCTTTTTGTCTTTTTTTACATTTCTCTGAAGGCACAGGGTGAACAGAATAATAGTTCTGCATCAAGTAATATGGGTTCTTGTACTTTTGGGCCACTGGGTAAGTTTTTTCATTTTGTGGAAGTGAAAGGATGAGAAACACTTAATGGGAATAGAAAGAAATTTATCTTGTTAAGGGTTCTCTACTCTAGGGTGAAAGTGTGCTATGCTCTAAAAAGTCTTTCAGACTGGGGCCTGAACCTGCAAGCACATAAGCCTGAACATTTCCTGAATAATGGTTTCAGGATTTGTTCCCTAGAAGAGGAAGACATCAGAATATTCAAGATGCCTATATCGTGTAAAGAGACTTGACTAATTCTAAATTGTTTTGATGCTTTAAAAGAGTTTTTGCAGCACTTGAAATTCTGTTTTTTAAACTGCCTGAGACCTTGGCTATAGAAATGACTTACTTTAATCTTGCCAGTCAGCACAGCTTTCCTGCCAGTTTAGCTCCCCAAAATAGAAGTGGTGGTAATCTGAATTCCAATATATGGCTGGATCATTTTGTGATGTATTTAAACATTGAAGCTTGAATAAGAAAATGCTTCAAGGACTTGAGTGGGTGTAAGCTGAGAGGGAACCTTAGTTATGGCCTGCCTACATGATGCCCAGACTCAGTACCTGTTGTATAGCTAAGCCCTACTGGTGGATGACAACAAACTGATTGCATAACTTGGTGTTAAAAAGCTGTGTCACTTCAATTCAGTGACTGACTGCTTCCTCTTTAGCAATATGATTTTTCATTTCTCTTACTTCTTACAAGCCCTTTCTGTTCCCTTGAAAATAAATTATTCTGAGCAAAGGAGGGCAGTGCTTTCAGGCCAGCCTTTCCTCAGTGCCAGGGTGAGGCGAGTAGGCTTTCAGCCCAATTAGGGTAGGTGCTTCCTTGGTGTCCCTGCTTTGCGCGGTGGACAGCTGTTTTCACTGAACTTGTGCATATCTTCTGAAACTTCTTTATTTTCTTCCTGCTTCTTGTGTGGTCTTTAAATGCAATGATTTCCTTTTCTCTTTTCCTTCTCTCCCTGTGCGTCCTGTCATCATTCTGCCTTTTCAGCTCTGTCCTCTCCTACCAGCAAAACATGAGCAGTGATGCTTATGAGGCTGAAGTTCATGAGAATTTGGTGCTATAACTGAGTTGCTTCTGTGGCTGGACTTCACAAGGCAGCTTTCTGTTTCTGTCTGCCTGATAGTGGGGAATGATGCAAGCTTTGTGTAGCCTGCTTTTGTTTTGCTGGTTTCTCCTTGACATCTGCTGCCCTGCTGTCTCTCTGGAACATCTTGATGTGTGACCTACAAGCCAGTGCATGTTTCTGAAAGCACCAGTCTAGTTTAACGAGACTCCAGTCTCTCCTGGGCAAAGAATCAGCATGCAACTCCGTGACCCTTCTTGCTTTACTTGAGAGTGGGAGGCATAGGGATGGATGGGAGGTAGTTCAGGAGGGGGAGAGAGGTAAGCTGTGGTTTGGGGTCTTGCAGTACCAGAGGGGCTTTTCCTTCTAGTTTGTTTGCTGGTTGCTACAGACTCCATGTGTTCCCTGTTGCTAAAATTATTTAAGGAAGCAGTGATTTTAGTCCATGGAACTAGTGATAACCTTTTTTCTGTCTTTTTAGGAAATGGTTTACAAACTGGACCTGAATCAAGTGGATTTCCATTTACGTATAATCACAGCCACATTTATGCAGGTAGTGGGAGAGGCAATGGACGAGGACCTGTAAATCCAGCACCAGCTAATAGTGTTCAGTCTTTTCCCCCTGCTGTCAGTAATGGGAGGGACCCACGCAGAGCCTTTAAAAGATGACTATGCCAAATGTGGTGATACAGCTTGCTTAAACTCTACACTCTACTTGAACACTTATTGCACTTTTATTTATAGTTAACTGTGAACCAATTTGTCCTTTGTTTTTTTTACCTTTCGGTCTATGGAGCAAACTTGATGTGAGCTATTTGTTTTGCATAGGGAAGCAAGTGAGTCTTCCCCATACATTAAGGGGGCAGGGGAAGAAGGTGGATATAAGAAAGGGTAACGGGTTGAAGAGTCTCAATTGAAACTTGGTACCCTTTGCTAAATGGAAGAAAATTTCAGTTACATGTATGTATTTTTCTGTTGGTCAGCCATATAGCCTTAAAAGGTCTGTTGTGTCCTGTGTGCACATACGTTGACTTCCGTTAGGGTTAATGGAAGCTCTTCATATT
The DNA here is from genome assembly GCF_034619465.1 of Leptosomus discolor. Taxonomy (NCBI): domain Eukaryota; kingdom Metazoa; phylum Chordata; class Aves; order Leptosomiformes; family Leptosomidae; genus Leptosomus; species Leptosomus discolor. Next base: position 34,359,729 of record NC_141395.1, on the reverse strand, counting down.
GGAAGAGAAATGAAGGGGAAGAGTAAAGATTCTGTAGTGAACTAGGTGTCCTTGGAATGAATATAGCTTGTAAATGCAATAAGTATAAGGAAATGGTGGTGCCAGCACCTAGTGGTGTCTCCTGAATCAGAAAATAACTTGGATGAAAGTTGAAGACATAGTGAGTGTCTTGAAGCTTGACTTCTGATTCCAAAAGGGTGTAAACTACTTTAAAATTCTCCATAAACACCATTATCACTGTCAAGGAATGTGACATTGATTTTTGCTTTGGATAGAAGCTTGGATATTCATTCTTGTTTTGCATGAAGTAAGTGAGGAGGATCTAAATTCGGACAGTATTGGGGAATATGCTGTTTGTAGCCACTCCTTGTGTAAAAGCCCAAGGTTACATTGCAGGAATCTGAATTTCCAGGAAAGAACTGTTTTCAAATGCTGCATTACCCATCTCTTCAATGAGGTTGCCTACTTATTCCTTCATTCACTTTTCCAAATGAATGATTAGATGAAGCTGGATGTGTGTATTGCAGAGGTACTGGTTAAGCACACAGCTGCACTTCTGATGCTATTAAGCTGATAAGCTTTCCTTTTCTGTTTTATATGAAATAAGAATTATCCCTTAAAGAACTTAACCCCACCACCACCACCATCTCCTGGGGCAAAATAGCTGTGGTTTTATTTCTGAGATCACAAATGTCTTGACTCTTATCTAGAGTCCAGTGCCATATTTCAGATCAGGTTAAAAAACAGCTTGGAAGCTGAGGTGTCATACTGGATTCATCTGTTTAACTCTTCTTATAGCTGACCTCTCAAATAAAAAAATTGCACTAACCATTTCAAAAACAAATCTAACTTTCTTTCTGTCAAGCCATAAAGACATCCTGACAAAAGGCTATTTCTGAATTGTGAGTTCTCTGTGGTCATTCATGTTAATTTAATCTACTACTGTGTCACTAATGTTTACAACTTATTTACGTTTTGTACTTCTGCTTTTGGTACTCCATGATGTTTTGTTGCAAGTTGCTTCTAACTGGCAAAAGTTCCTTGCTTAGCCTGAAATGCTGAACTGTCTTTTAAATGTAAACAGCAGCAACAGACTTCTGAAGGGAGGCTTACAGAGACCTGTATGCCCAGACATCTGAGGGCTGTTTGCCTCTGGTCTGGTAAAGTGCTGTCCTGATAGCTGCTTCCAGGTGGAACTAGCAAAACTTGACTTGGACACAAGAGGGTGACATGCCTCATGAGATAACCTGCGGGTGCTGTTATGGAAGAACCGTGCTAATTGGTGAACCAGAAAGCATGCAATGACTTCTGGGGAAATGGTGTAAGGGGGTGATCTGTAACTCAGGGACTTTTAAGTTGCTTACTTATTTAAATGAGTCATGTGTAGTCTAGATGCACAGACAACCTCTTATGCAGTGTTGCATTAAGACTTTTGATAGGCTTGTGAGAAGGAAGCCAAGAGGACTTCTAAATGTGTGAAGTATATATGACATGTTCCAGAGGTATATGAGATGCAAATATGGTGTGAGAGCCATGCTTTCCAGTAGTAGCTGTAAAGGTAGCAAGTGAACAGTGCAAGTGTTAGAATGGTGGGGACTTCATACTCATTGGGCTGTCTCCACCATGGATCTCAAATCCTGGTGTTCTTGCCTTCTGTACAGCATAAAGAAGGTTGAAATAGGGGGGAACCCTGTGTTAGTGTGTGCTGAGGTGCCTGATGTTTGTAGCTCTATGCATTTGAGCTTTTATTAAGCTAATAAACAGAACACTTGTTCACAAATTTCAAATAAAAATGAGATGATTACTGCTGATAAGTGGCATAAGATTAAAAGCTTGCTGTCAAGTGGATGATTGATTTGCAGTTGGGAGGAAAAAAGCAAGAGGCTGGTCTTCATGCTCTCAAGGTTAGTAGCATTCCTGCTTCACTGTTTCTTATGTGAAACTATTTCAGTTTATTAATAAATTTTTACTTCTTTGCAGGGGAAATCTGTGCCCTGAAAAGTCACATGGACTTAAAGTAAATATAATCACAGTAATTTTTCAAGGTCTTCTGATCTTCCAGTGAACCTAAGACAAAGTTGTTTTCTCAGAGGTATCAGTGCCAAGAATAGTGTGTTCTCAGCTTGCAGAGGAATCTGGGAGCCTGCCTTACATTTGTTTGGATCATACTACCTCAGTGTATGGAGAGACAGATACGCATTTATGTAAACAAGCAGTTGTCATTACGCTGACACTGTAAGGCAGTTCATAGGTGCCCAGTGGTTAGGTCACTATGGAGTCTTTACAGATGTCTTCCCAAGATATTAAAGGTAAGGCTGATGTTAGGGTAGTCTCATTCTAGATAACACAAAAAAAAACCTGGGAAGTGTTTGCGTGTCCAGACACAAACTGCGCAGTGCTGAAGTGTAGCCAAGTAGTCCCAATACACTTGAGTCACAAGACACCCAGCTGTCATTGCCCTACAACGGTTCACCTCTGCTTGCCTGCCCTACAATGACTCACCTCTGCTTGCCCACCGTAACAAAAGGACTGATGGTACACTGCAGCGATGTGGTAGTGGAGAGTTTTGCTGTATGTCTGCTGGAGTGCTCAATGTGTTTCTTCTGTCCATCCTCAGCGTGATTCTTTCACCTTGATTCCAAAAGTCAAAAAGCAGTCCCGTACTGTGAAATACTCTCCTAACCTTGGGATGTGTGGTAGAGTCGTGCATGCAATGTGCACAGTGAAAATGGGAAGGTGCTGTAAGAACAAACATAAATGCTGGACCAAGGCATATAACACATATAATTGCTTCCACAACTCATTTAATTAGCATTGGTCTTAACTTGAAACTGGCAGGTTGCAGTCCTGCGTGCTCCAATAATGCTGCTCTTTGGCATTACACAAGTTCCAGTAAGGGTATCTGCAGTTAGTGCTTCTGGTGCAAAGCTGCTATAGGTGGTATGAACCATTTCTACATCAGTGCAGATGACACCCTTAGCAGCATTGCAGGGATGTCAGCCATGTTAGTGTGTGCATATCTCTGGACATGGGAGCATTTAGTAGTCAAATGCTGTCCCCTGTAGCCTAATGGGGTCTTTTTCATAGACACTACTGCTTGTGTTTTGCTAGTGATCTGGCTGTGCTATGGTCATCCTCTGCAACCCATGTCCATACCCCAAAACAAAGGATTCTTTCCTGTTCTATAAGGCAGTTTTTGTCAGCAGCTCCCCAAGTGCTTTGTTAGGACTAGGAATTAGTAAAAACAATGGGGTTTTGAGTGTTTCTGGGGAAGTTTCCTGGGCTGCTTCATGGCCCATGTGTTCTCAGCTGCCAGGTTGTTTCCCTGCTTCTGTCAAATGCCTGTAGATTTGCCTGTTCAGATGTACTCTTTACTCTTAACCCTCGAACCAAGCAATTATTTGCACTGCAAACTGTGGTCTCTGGCAGTGCTTTTGAGGGGGATCCAGAGAGGTACCTTGCTTTCTCCCTGCAGCCCTTGCTAGAGGCTAGCTCCTGAGCTAGAGTTGGTTGATTCTGGGAGTTTCCCCTTAGTCTAGCACCAGTGCATGTTACTGAGGAGGTTACAGGGCTGTGACTTCTGTCCCCGGCTCTGTTAATGATTGCAGTAGAGCTGACGGCTGCTTTGTCTGAGCCTGATGCTCCCACCACCATGGGATGCAGCGGGGTGAGCCTGGCCCTCGCTGCTGGGGAGTGTGGGGAGGCCTGGCCGGCCTGGGCCTGGTGGTGTGGAGCACCCCCCAAGGGGGGGGTTCTCCAGCAACCCCAGGTCCTCCATGCCACAGGTGGAGTGTCATGGCGGTGCGGTGTGAGGCTGAGCCAGAGCTGTGCGTGGGTGCTGGAGGTGCTGGGCCCTGCGAAGGCCCCTGCTCTGGGCTGCTGCATTTACTTGGGCATGGGCAGGGCCTTGTGGCCCATACTAGGGCAGGAGCTCCAGGTGCTGTGAGGAGCTCAGGGGGGCTCCACCAGCCTCAGTGGCTTGGCTGGCACTTCAGCCACTGCTGGTGATGCTCAGTGTCCCCAGTGCCTGCTCTGTTTCATGAGGGAGGAGATGGTTGCTTAGGACCACAGAAATGCCCAGACCTTACAGGGCTGTGTGCTGGGCTGATTTAACAGCCTCTTTGCTGGCGTACTTTTATTTGCTTCTGCATAATTAGGAAGATCAGAGCTGGTTGAAGGGGGAAACCACTCATGGGGACATGGCTTCAATTAAAACAACAAAAAAAAAAGCCATTGTGTTTTCACTGGAAGACATGTACTAATCCAGGGGCAATTGCCTGAAAACTGAGATTGAATTTTTCGGCAAAGCCCCTCAGGAATTCATTCAGAGATGCACTTTCTGACTTCAGCCTTAATCATGCTACTAGTTCCTTTATTCTTGATTCCAGAGATTTTGAAATTGTTATGGCTTTTTATAGGGATTATGCTTTTTACTTTATTCTGTGATGGACATTTGTGTGTGTGTATATATATATATAAAATATGTATAAACATACAAAGCGTCTTGTAATTGGGATGGAAAAAATAATCCTAAACAAGCTGTTGACTAAACTACAGAGGATGGAGTTCAAAGGGATTAGAAAAAATGTTTGGAAGTGACTAAGTGGAACACTTAAGGACTTCATTTAGCTTTTTAATTTCTCTAAATTGCTGATGTTTTTTCTCAGGAAGAAAGCAATGCAGTTATAAGAGCTTCATCTAAAACTGCCCTCCCACACCCCCAGCTGATAAAGACTGTCTGGATTTGTATGTTTCCTAGGGAGCAATATTAGGGAAGGAGTACAACATCACGATTTAGCTCAGAAAAGAAAATTAAGTGTACCTTCAGAGCTAAATGCTTCCTTACGATACAAGTTTAAATGGGATGGTATGTGCCTTGCAGAGTGGAGAACCCGAAGCAGCGCAGTCACTGCAGGGCTGACTAGCTGCTACGTGTTAGGTGAATTGACAGTTTACTACACTGTTAACCGAGACTCCACGGGACTGTAGTTGTACGTTGTAGTGTATCAGCAGAGCACTTGACCAAGCTTTCTTCAGGTTCATGGCCAGAGGGTGAAATGGTCTTACAAAGTGCTGGACAACTATTTGGGAAATTTGGAACCACACTTGTCCAGCTCTGCTGTATGCCCTGTGGGGATAGTGGGGAGATCCCACCAACTTCAAGCATGGTTTGGATCAGGTCCTCTGCAGGCAGTAGGTTCTCATCTGTAGAACCAGGAGAAGGTGATAGGGCAGATCTACCAGATGCTAAATTCGTAATTTATGAAGAGTCTGTGGAAAAGCTGAAAGCCACAGCCAATATGTAGATTTTTCATTCTAAATCAGAGACATTTAAGAATATATACTTCTAAGCGCAGAATCTTTATAGTTAGGTATTTGGGTTTCCTCTTTTTCCAGAGATGCCAAGTGCTGCAGTTCTGTGCTCAGAATTGCAAGCGACCCACCAGTTGTGGAGCGCCCACTGATGTGACTGGGAGAGGCTGCCGCATTCCCAGGACCTGCCTGCCGTTGCTGCTTTGAGGAGTGTTTTTGTGCTGCATTTGCACAGCTTGGGTTCTTGTGGTGCTGGTTCCTGATGCGGGGCCTGTATGGCCCCACAGCAGGTAGGGCAAGGCTGTCCCTTCCACCCAATGCCAGTTACAGGTGCCTCTGAATGCATGGGTGGAAAGCTGTGGCTCTGGACATGGCAATGCTGGCTGCTGTGCAAAGAAGTCCAGTGGCATAAAACCTGCTTGTGCAGGACCTGCCATTGAAGCTTGCTTTTATTTTTTGCTGAAGAAAAGGTAAAAGCACATCCTGCCAGGTGGGAAGTGCAGCCATGGGCAACTAATCTGTTAGAGCTGGTGCTTCTGCTTTGGTCAGGTCCTGCCATACATTCCCACCAGGGCATGAGCAGGGGATACCCCAAATCAGGGTAGCTGGAGGATATCAGGGCAAGGTGTGTAGCAGAAAGACTGGTGGGGCCCTGGAGGGCTCTGGCTGGTGGCTTCTGGTACCTGTGTTGTAGGTAAATTTTTTAAATGGTTGGACGCATACCTGTCAGGAGTGGCTTGAGGGGGGATGAGGTTTGATTCTGGTGTGGGACAAGCATGAAGATGCATTAACTGATCTCCTGTAGCTGCTTCCACCATTATTTTCTATGATTTATGCATTAGCTTAATTTTTGTAATTTCCTCCTTCCTAGGTTGATTAATACTAAATTTAATTTTCTGTAATCAACTTGAGCATGTAACTTGGAGAGATGAAGTTTAGGCTGATTGCAGTAAAAATCTACCTATCCAGTCTAGCTTGAATAGAGCAAAACTATTTTTGTCTCTAAATTATGCAATATTTTCATGGAGCTCAGCAGCCCACTTATATTTAACCTTTGAGTGGAGTGCTCTATTTTTTCAGATCACCTAATGCAAACTTTGCAAATGTTTTTTTTTTTTTTTTAATTATGAGAAATCCACCTGCATCCATCAACCAAATTATTAGCTAGGCAGAGAAGGATAACCAATAGTGCTGTCACACTTAAGCTGAATATGAAAGATGTTTAAATGCGAAGAACAGAAGTTGCCAAGAAATAACTTTAAACACCAGGTGCTGGAGGAACAAATTAATATGACTTATTTTATTTGCAGAAAGAGGGAGTCGAAGCCTGATGCAGACAGACATTTCTATGTGCAGCAGCAGCGCTTGGCTATGCAATAGGACTGACAAAATCAACACAATCTTCTCTTAAAAGAAAAAGAAAAGATCTAATTTAGTTTAAAAAAGCCCTAGGTTACTAGGGTGGGGAGAGAAAGAGAACTTGATCTACTCTCTACTATTTGTAAGACTCCAGTGAGCTGGCTTTGTGCTGCTGTTTATCAGAGCTGTTTGTGATGACCTTGAAGCAAGAAACCTCTGTGCAAAAGCCACTCTTGAAAGCCTTTCCCCAGTATGTGCAATCTAGTTTCATTTTGGCTGTGTTTTACTGATAGCAGAGCCCATTGCTAGGGACAGTGAGTCTAAATGTTCTTGCTGAGCTTGTTTTCCCCAGTAGAGCAGGGAATCAGAGGTAATTTCTAGAGGAAGCGGAACCCAAAACATCAGTAAGTCAGTATCATGAAGCCAATAAGAAGGATGTGTCAACTCAGGAAAACTGCTGCAATAAGCTTCCTGTAGCTTTTTTAGCAAAGTGGATTTGCAGAAGCTTTATGTGCAACTTCATCAGTGTTGTAGCTCAAGGCGCGAGTTACAAAAATCTGAGTCTTTCTAGGAGATGCAAATGGCTGGAAGCCACATTGGACGAAAGAGGTGCATTGATAATGGTTCTATTTGATTTCTGGTAATTGTCAAACAAAAACTGGTAGTAGATCTGTAATTACCTTGTGTTCCCGTGGACATGCTTCAGCAGTCTATTTTCACTGGGCTAATTTTTTTTTTTTTTTTTTTTTTTTGTAGTATGAGCAGATAGCTCCTATGGCTGTGTCTGTTTTAATGTCCAAAGCTGGTGAGTGGTAGTTGTTATCACAGGCTACTTCTTCAGTCCAGGCATTGAGGTGTGGCCCCTTAGGAATTAACTTAAGGGATTCAGGTGATGTGTGCAGCATTTGGGTGAAGTGCATAGCCTGTGATCAGATGTAACAGCCTGTCAGAAGGCCCTGGCTGTCAGCAGGGTGCTCTGTCAGTGACGCATGGGAGGAGGTCTCCCTGGGACTGTATTTTTAGGTACTGCAAGTGTTTCCTCTTCCTCCAAAAATGTTTGGTTCGCTCTAGCCCAGGATGTGTGGACTTTGTGTTGGTTTGTTTTTTTTTTTTTTTCTCTTGTTTCAGGTAAACTTGAAAGATTCCTGCTGTGCAGCTCTGTGTTTTCTCTGACTGCCCACTCAACTTCTTGAATATAATTCTGATTTCTCTCTCGTATGTTATTACTCATTGGGTATCTTACAGGCCACAGGTCTGTCTCTTATTATTTCTGCTCATTCCAGCTCATTTCTGTATTACCAAAGTTGTTCGCAGGCCTGCCCAATAAGAGCCCCTGTTTCCCTCCCCAGGTACGTATGACATTGCCTGCCCTCCAGGATAATAGCGATCTTCCTGCAATCCCATTGATCGAATCCTCCGAGGCTGGAGAAGGCATTGCATGCATCATCGTAACAAGTTGTTCACAACTCCCTGTGTGCTGGGCTTCAAATTCAGCCTTTCAAAAGACTGATAAAGAAGAAAGGATCATTTTTTTCCTGACTACTGCAAATGAAAAAGCTTTTCACTTGGGAGTTGTGGGTCATATTTATGGAAATGGGGAGAGCACTTGCAATATTTATAGCGGTTACAGAAGCGATTGAATCTATCTTTTATTGATATGTATTTACGTGCTCACAAAAATCTTATTGCACAGTAGTCAGGAGAACTTTATTTAGATTTAGTATTTTGAAGTAATTTTTTAGTGCTGCTTTATTATCCATGGAGTGCGAGATTCAATATTTCAAGTAGGACTGTCAGCAAACAGCCGGAGGTTTTTAAGAGATTTTTATTTTACATAAAGATAAATGTTGAAGCCACATTTTTCAGAGGCACCATCTGTTCTGTGTTGACCTTAATTTTCTGGATGAGTGCTTTTCTTCAAATGTTTTAAGTCTCGTCTACATTTCATTTGGTTGGGAGTGTTTAGGTTATTTGTTGAACAGGAAATCAGATATTCAGAATGCAAACACACCATTACATTGCAAATTATTCCCTTTGTATAATTTAGCAAACTGCTTTGTAAATACTTTGCAGACTTGCTGGGGTATCGCTGCATCTCTGACATCTGGCGGGTCGGCCCTGTGCAGAATTGGATTTCCTTTGAATGTCACCATCATGCCTTGCACTGGGAGATGGGGCACAGGATACTGAGTGAGAACTCTGGAGTACCCTTTTAATGGCTAGTTTCTGGGGACAAGGGTAGGATGAGAGTTTCTTGGTAGGCTTCATGGCCTTGGAAGGATTTGCTGTTCAGGCTGTCTAAAAAACAATACCTGATCCTACTAAAAGTGTGGCACTGAAATAGCTGTATGTCTACATATGCATTGTTCCCACAGGGTGATGACCACCATTCTTCCTTCAAATTCTTCTTACTCCCATGTCTTCAGCTGAAATGGGCTTATGGATGATTTTTGCTTTCCTTTGCCTCCAGCCTTGCTTTGTGGCTTGTCTGAATTCTTGCGACTCCAGCGGTTCAGCTGTTTGTCACCCTGCCACTTCCAAGGGCTTTCAGGACCCCGCCTGTTTCTCTGCTCCTTCTGCCCTGTATCAGTATTGCGGGCTCAGCACTTTGCCCCATCTGAAGCTCATCCCTTGTCAGCCCCATAAAAGCTTGTTGGCACTGCCTGTCACTGTCCCTTCCAGGGGGCTGCAGCTAAAACATAGTATACCGTAGGGGGGTGGGTGTGTGTATGTGTATATATATGTATATCTATATATATATCTATCTATAACATAGGTATATGTTAGATGTTCTCTATTGCTGTGTGGTTGATCTGGACTAACGTTGGCCTGCAGCAGCAACCATTTTACTGACAAAATGTACTCTTGGCAGGGACAGTAGCATCTTTGTGGCTTTGGATTGCAAGTGGGACTGTAATCCTGTTGGTATGTTTCTGTTTGTAATGTAGTAGCTCCTTTTGCCCCTGCCAAGTTTATAGCCTAATGCAGAATGGATATTGAGACTTTTTTTTTTCCCCTCAAAATATGGACTTGGAAATAAAACTGATGATGTGGTAGAAAAAATGATGCAATTTAATTTTTTGTGTGTGCTTCAAGAAATTCCCAGAGGGGAATGCCATAAAGACCGCACTTTTTAAAATTAACCAGCTGGTTTCTTTACAGCTCTACTATGTAAGTGCCTAGTAAAGCCCATTTCAATGACGTGTCAAGATGTGGGGGAAAAGAGCTGAACAATTAACAAAATATCTCCTTAAACCAAGACTGCAGTGTTTCTGAATACCAAAGCCCAAACCAGTCTGGCTGGGTTTGGAAATACCTATTGCTACACGAGTTTTTAAGGGAAGTAATGGAGGGGGAGGAGTAGCTTCTGGACTTGTGGCTCAAGCTAGTGGCTGTTTGCTGTCCAGAAAACCATGCAATACTCTGCTACTGGATATTTAGAAGGTTCTTGGATGTTCATATGGTACGTATCATGGCCAAGGTCCCATGGAGTAAAAAGCAGCTTGTGGCTGGAGTGGAGGAAGCAGTGGGTCAGGTTGCCTCCTGTCCTTCCTCATCACTGTGCCCAGGGGACCAGGACTCTGCTGGGAAGAGGTGATGTAGGTCTCTTGTTTTAACTCCAGGCTAGCTATTTTAAAGAGATCTTTTTCTAACCTGTGCTAAAAAATAATTAAATTAAATCTAGAGTGGCGAGTTTTGTCTCTCATGATTATCTCTAGCATCTAGATTTGTATCTCTGTATGCAAGGACACGAGTGATTAGTACTGGAGAAAATGAAGTCTCCTCTTCCTCTACCACTGAACTAAATGTTTTTCTGCTTTCTGAAAAAGCACTGAGTCTTGCAAATGGAAAATGAGAATGGTTTGGGTTGTTTTGGTCTTGTTTTGAGGCAGTGATTTATAAAATAAGGCAAATTGCAGATCTATAAATGGGTGAAGGATAACTCAGCAGGAAGAACTACAGCATCAAAGCTGTCCCTTGCACCTGCAGGACTGGTTCTTTCAGAAGGCAAGATGTCTGCTTTAACTTCCGGAAGGTCAGCTTTTAATTGTTACTGTAATTAATCTCAGTTGATCTTTTTTTTATCTACTCAGAAGTGACAGAAGGACTGTTGAAGAAACTCGTTAAAAGCAGGACTCTTCGGCAGAGCAAGGAGCTGTTCCTGGGCCCTCCCAGGGGTGGGCAGGTGGACGAGGGCTCAGAAATAGCGCATTAGGCTGACGGTAGCATTTAGTACCTCAAATACCACTGTAGGACCGCTTGAAACCTCTGAACTATCGAAAAGTTGGATTGTGCATTTGATGTGGAAGTCTTGGGTGAGAGAGTGGCACCCCAGTGTGCTCACTGCCCTGGCAACATGAAGCCCACTTCATGGGGAGGGGAGGTCCTGTTCAAGGGTCCCAAACAAAACCTGAACATCCCAAGATTGAGCCTGAATTTGCAGTAAGAGACTATTGGAGACTACAGCAGCAGTGGGGTAAGTGAATGAGGCACAGCTGTGTCCTTTTCAAAAACAGTATATCTTTCTCTTCAGCAGAAAAAGGTTTAGTTTTACAAGATAAAAATACATATGTTTCCATGCATCTGCCTTTCTACAATTGCTGAAGAAAACACTTAACTTCGGTAGCATCATTGTAGAATGTTTTAAAGTTGCTTGGTGTACGTCCGTCATGTTTCTGTGGATAGTTCCATAGGATGAAGTTAGTGTTTGAACAAATAATTCTTTTGAGACAAAACAACTAACTTTCATGTGATTTAAAGAAGGCATTCTGCAAATACTGTCTTTGCTTTGATATGGTCATATCTGCACCATGTGAGTTATTAAAGATGACCAAAAATATTCTGACCTGCGAGGCTGCAAGATAAATATGAAGTCACCGTAAAACTATTGGAAGACTACAACTTTCTTTCTTAATTTGAAAAGAGAGGGTTGAAAGACAAGTGCGAGTCTATGAGAATACCTGAACCTTCACCATATGATTTTAGATGTAAAAGAATAAGTGTTGAGAATTTCTGGGGCTAAGGGAGTAATCTGCTTTCCACTGGCACATAGGATAGGTCACCACTTACAATAAGAAAAGCAACACATCCACCAAAATCTGGTCACTTTTCATTGCTAGTACTGTGTTTGTTTTACAGTGAAATCCAATGCCCTGCTGCCTGTTTAATTTTTGAGGGAGACTGTTCTGCAGTCTGTCTCACGTGGTGAAATTCTGACACTGAAAAATCTATCAGAAAACTGCCAGGTCAAATGGGGAGGCAGTACAGATGTTGCTTTTGTTTATCAGGGTGAAACAACCTGTTAAATAATAGGAGGTTTTGTCTATTGCATGAATTTTGTGTATATGACTAGGCTAACCCCAACATGCGGATCAGGATGATGAATTGATAGGCAAGTGGGCAGCTGAAGGTGATCAGTTGCGGGGTTCATAGGAGGTTGTTAAGGGCTGTAGAGAAGACAAACACAAGTTAATTTTTTTGATTCTCCTGGTCTGCATCAAGAAAGGAAACCTTCACCTCTGCTGATCCAGTCACAGCCCTGCCACCTTGCTTGCAGCTCTCATGATGAGAAGATGAACCCTCTGGCCTTAATTTGCCATACAGTGCTGGCTGCCTGGGTCTCAGCAGGTGCTCTGGTCTCTCCCGAAGGGCCATAGCTGCTCTTCTCGCTGGGCTGGGGCAGCACGGGTCTCCTGGGGCTCCCGCTACTCAATGAAAATCCAAGCCTTAAAATAACTACCCGATGTTTGGAAAAGAGTGGCCAAAGCAACAGCAAGGCAGGTTTTTCTGGGCTTCTGAGAACTGTTTTCATATTCACTTCTCACTATAAAGAATTAAAATTGCTATTTTGTTTGAATCCATAGTTTTTATAAAGCATGCTCCCATCTAAGGAAATTGCCACAAACCTACATGTTCAAAAGCCAAGCATCATTTTTCCTCATTAGAGCATGCTATTATCCCATGTAATCTCTGGATTATAACTAATTAATGTAGCTACACCTAATTACTGAATTAGCTACAGGTGAGAAGGAGCTTATTTTTAATGAGATTTTTGTTTGATGGAAATGAATGGATTCTCCAAGTGGCATGTCCTTTCATCCAGAATTATTTACCAAGAACCAGATATTGTGATGTAGATTGTGTTTTGCTTTGGTTTTTTTCCAAATATAATGCAAAATGTAATGCCTGGTAACTTGGTTGACTGCTCAGGAGGAAAGAGTGCTATTTGAGAAGAGACTTTGAGCATTTCACTAGAAATTTGCAGTGCAGACAATAGTGCAGATATATTGATGCTTTGGTAGCAGTGATGTGGCAATGAAGTCACTGCTTGGAAACTGAGCATCTGGGAGAGATGCACTGTATCTATCTAGTGTGCTAAACCTCCCCTAAAATAGTGTACAGGTACAGCTTGTGAGCCTGGCAGGCATAAGTACTTGGGGCTACTTCAACCAAAATCTGAAAGAGAAAAAGATGTCCCTTTTGCTGGGCTCAGTGAGATCAAACAGTGATACATTCTCACTATAACATTGGTGTCACAACTTGAAGCCAAATTTAGTCCTAAACATCATTTATTGGTTCATTTAAATGCAGACAAATAGGTTTCCCACTTATTATGGAAATAACATTGTTTACTTGCCATCTGGTTATTATATATTTATTCCCCCCCAAGACAAAATGAAGATCTTTTGATTAGCAACTACAGTAAAATGTGGCTGATTTATTTGTGAGAGCTGCAGTTTGCCAAGTACATTGCTGTAGCAAAAGTACTGTTTGTTATGACATTGCACTGAGTCACTTGTTGATGCTATTTGAGGGAGAGAATTTGGTTAAAGAAACTGGAACAGGATGTTCATTTTATTTCAGTACTTGTAATCCTGAGTCATCTCTGATAGCTGATGAAATACAGCAACTCGCATTTCTCACAATCTAGACAGGGCTTCTCTTAACATAATTTAGGGGTGCTGTAATTTGATAGATGGTGGAAAAATACACAGAGCTGATTTTACGCAGAGAGGTTTATTTTAGTTGTCACTCTCTGTTGAAACACTCTTAAACTTTGCACATCTGTGGCACTTGACCATGTCTTTAATTTGTAGTTAGGGTGAAACAAGTGCCAATGTGTAGATAGCACATGGCTGTGCAGCTATTGGGATTTTGAGGACTCTGTCTGAAGTATGTGGGTTCTGGCTGTGGAGATCAGTTAGGTTGCTGCTTGGTTGATTGTGTTGGCTGCCTTGTGGTTTGCTTCAACTTCAAAAATAGAAAGTCCAGAGGGGTTTGGTTGTGTGCGTGGGAAGTAAAGAAGCAAAGGAAAAGTTATTTCTCGCATAAGAGATTGAATTCAAATATTAAGTGAAATTTTGGACATAATTTTATCAAGCCTGTTCATCTGTGGGAGTGTGATTATTAAGGCTACTATCAGAGTAGTGTGAACCATCAAATGTGTATTAATATTACTTCTGTATGGATTGATGAATGATGGTAAGGTTCTGAAATTGAGCGTATTTCCTCTTAAGAGCATAGAGGCTTTTCAAAATAATTTGCATGTATCACTTCAGCTTCACTTTGGGTTAGCAGGCAGCACATCTTTTAAAATCATGGAGTACTTATGAGCAGAAAATAAAGAATATTGACCCTATTTAAAACTGTGGGAAGAATTTATGTTGGAAGAATGTAATTATTAGATTTGGAATTTGACCGGGATGCATGATACTTCAAGTGAGGGGAAAATACTGTAGGGTAAACATTGATCGGAGGAGAGAAGGATGTAGTTTCACTTGTAATTTGGATACCTGCATGTTCAGTAGTGCAGTTAATGTTCTTGATACCAGGGTGACAAGCTGGCTGGGAAAGCAAAATGATAACCCTCATCTTGTGCAGTTGTTGGTTTTATTTTGGGATCCTGAGGATCCAGAATAGCCAGGTTTGGTATGGCACTAGTACAGCAGTGTGCCTGTCCAAAGGCTTCTCCTTTCACCACTCTGCCTCCTGGCATTCCCAGGAAATGTATGTGATCAGGCAGCAGAGCAGCTAAAAAGGCTTCTTCACCCCTTAATAGGAAAGTACAATGAATACAGGGTAGGTAGGTAAAGCTGTACATTTAAATTATCTGCAGTCAAGTACTGAAATATCCCTTCTGGCGCTGTTGCTAATTTATATTTAAAGCAATATGAATTTCATGAGCATTTAAAAAATCATATTTTAAATTCAATTTGCTGTCAACTCATTTGATGTTTTGTGTAAAGTCATTTCCCGTAAACAGGTTATTGAATATCAAAAGACTTTTCTCATACATAATTTTTTGAAAGAAGTAATATTACAATAAAGATGAGAATCTGGCCCTCGTGAGTTGGCAAGCAATTTCTGGATCACTGCAGTTCTTTGGTGCTTGCTTGATCACAGTCAAGGAAGTGTCCTGGGCAAGGAACATTTGAGAGTCAACAATAATGATATTGTTTTCTGGGCTGCAACAGGTTATTCTGCAATTAACTACTGATATATAATATATGAAGAAAGACATCAGCATATTTGTTTCCAAATATCAAAAAGAGAGTTGGAAGAAAATGGATTAAAATATTTCAAATCTGACAGACCTTTCAAGTTGTAGAGCTCATGCAGAGTAATGGTCTGGGTAATATTATGTTGAAAAGCCAAGACATGTTTGTTAAAAACTGTTGAAGAAATAACTGCTGTATTTTCTTGGCATGGGATTCTTACCTGTGCTTGGAGATGGATGTTATTTGGCAGATGCTGCTCTATGTAAAACTGAGCATCAAAGCTGGTATGAAGCTGAATCCTTTGCAAAAAGAAATAAATTGGCCTCTGGATGCCACCAATTTATCTTCCGAGTGCTGAGTAATGTACCCTGGGTGTAAGCGTATAAAATACAAGTAAGCTGCTTGGGCGCTCTCAAAGTTTTGATGGATTCGTATCATAGTAGATCAGGCCAGTAAGGTTGAAATAGCTTCGTATTTATTCATTTATTTGAACAAGCTCTGTTGTGAAAGTGAGCTTCTCCCTCTGTCTTTGAAAACTGCCAGAAAAAGTAGTTTCCAAGTTCTGAATCCCTTGTATTGTGGTTGCATGTGGTGCACCCATATAACATAAACACTGAAATAGTCTCTGTTAAAGGTCACGAGGGGCAACTGGACATTACACTGAGTAGAACTCAATTGTACTTTTGGCTTTCTCCAGAAAACTGCCTCCTAATTGATACAGGTTTGAAGCAGTTTTACA
This sequence comes from Leptosomus discolor, assembly GCF_034619465.1. Taxonomy (NCBI): domain Eukaryota; kingdom Metazoa; phylum Chordata; class Aves; order Leptosomiformes; family Leptosomidae; genus Leptosomus; species Leptosomus discolor. Next base: position 34,343,820 of record NC_141395.1, on the reverse strand, counting down.
CCTTAATAAAATTTGAAGCTAAGCTTTGAAATCCCAAGCTCCCAAATTTTCCCAAATCAATGTTGTGGTTTTTTTTTTCCCAGCTGCTGATTGCCCTGGAAGGATTTGTGCGTTGTTTCAATTAGGGAAGGAGGGGTCACCTAATTGCCACACATCAAAATGCCCTAAAAAGTAGAATTTATGAGCTTGAGGCAACTCAGCTGAAGCCACTGAAACATTTCTGAAACAGCACCATCATGTCCTGGCTCTGAACCCACCTGGGACCCCTCTCTGGTTGTCTCCAAGGTTTTCTGTGCATGTCTTGTTACACTGAGACGTGAAGATGGTCTTGGACAAAAGAGTTGCCCAGCATTTCCCCTTCCCCATCACTTCTGGGCAGGCTCCAGATGTGGTACATGTGGCCAGAGCTTTCTTCTGAGACAGAGGTTTCGAGCTGGGCCCTGCCTGCTGCAAGCCCACGGGCTGAGCTGATGGCAGCAGTGCCCATGTGTGTGTTTAGCCACCATCAGCTATGTGTGTTTCAGTATATTGGTAATGAGGTTAGAAAAGACTTGGGAGCCAAAGGGTTTGTAAGCAGGAGATCAAAGCAGATCCACGTTGCAGGGGCAGGAGAGAAGGATGAGTCCTGGCAGGGGCTGAAGGAAAACCCTGTTACTGCAGAAGGTTGAGAGGTGGTGGTCACCATCAAAAGGAGAAAACAGCAGCTTGTCTTTGCACTCTGCATGCACCATGTGTTTTATAGTTGTTGGGCAAATTTTTACCTGGTGAATATTGGCTCTATTTCTTTATCTTCACTGGAACTGATTTGACTTAAAACTTTACAGGGATGTGACCTAATATCTGTTTGAGAAACAGATTCATTACGAGGAATGGGGAGGTGCTGTACAAATCCTGAGTGTTCATGTGGTAGCGCTTTGCCTGTGTTCCTTTTATGAAGAAAATGAAATTTATCCCTGCAGGTCATACACATTTGGATCTAGTCTGAAAATGCTGACACCATTGCCTTGATTTGATTCTTGGAAAAAAAAAATCAGAGTGGGTAGAAAGTGGAGCTTGAGCCAAGCAGAATGGGGAAAATGGGAATAAACCCAGCTTTCCCCAGTGAGTACACGGTTTTGAAGGAGTAGAAGTGTGGTGTGTGCTGGTAATGCTGAAGCCTGCAAGTTAAAATTGTTATAATGTGAAGCAAATCCACAATACCCACAGCAGGAACCTCATCACATTACAGTGGTATTAATATGGTATTTCTGTGGTCAAAACGTGGAGCATGCTGAATAGTAGCTAAATTGTCTGGGAAGAGCCTAGCCAGAAACCCTGTATTCATTTTGAGCTCTTGTTCTGAGAGTGTTTGACATCTCCTTTCCCACTCCAGGGAAAAGCAGAAGAAAAGCTTCCCAGCACCTGTGTGTGGGGCAGGGCTCATATCCATCTTACTCATTCCAGCTCTGTGCTTTGAGAGGCATCTGTGTCCTTAGGGTCACCGAGATGCCTCCTCCACAGAGACCATGGCTAAGGGCAGTGGGTGGTCAAAGGCAAAGAAGAAATAGCATCCTTTGGTTGCTTACAGGTGTTGGGTTGACTCTCCATTGTGTTTGGTGCTCATAGCTGCAGCTGTTGTTCAAAGAAGTCACCACAGATGTCGCCACCTGGCAGAGCCTCACGAAGTATCCATAGCTCTCTGCTGCATGTGGAGGACAGATGATACTGGGAGAAAGTTTTATATAATGTAGCATTTCTGATGATAGCAATGCCTAAGTGCCTGCTGTAAAGAGTGCAGACAAGGCTCAGGGGTGCAGAGGTGTCAGGGATGTCTGCAACCTGCATAAGGGAAGGGCATCCCTTCACTGCAGGGCCAATGGGGCAGGGGTAAGCTGACAGTTTCCTATACAGTAAGAATAAATGAAAGTGGAGAAGACGTAGTCTTTGAGTTCTTGAAATACATGGGAAAGAGAAAGAAAGTTAATTTCAAGTGGAGGAATTTCTCTGTGGCCAGGGCTTTTTGTGACAAGGAATCCAGAAATGCCTGAGCCAGCGCTGAGGAGGCACAGGACCTTCTCTGCAAAGCACAGTTGCTCACAAAGGAGCAGCAGCACACCTCAGCCACCCCAGGGCCTCCAGGCTGACCCACCGTGCGGGGATGTGTGGTCCTGTAGGAGGGCAGAAGATGCAGTCAGGTCAGGTACACCCTGGTGTCTGTCAAACAGTTGGTAAGATCGAGCACTGCTTTTTGCGGTATATTATAATGTAAGATGCTGGAAGTACAATGATGAGTTTCCGTACTGGGGAGCACTGCTGAATTGCTGTGTCGAGTTTCTGGCCCTAAACCAGCAGCTCTGTCGTGTCGATAGGTGGTGCAAGTTTGCTGCAGTTTCTGGAAAGCTGGAGTGTCTTTTCAAAGGGTGCAGTTATGCTAATAGTGGGATCTGGGAAGGAAAAGCTAAACACTGTGCCAGCTGGAAGTAAAAGCTGAATCATAAATACAACCACTCTCAATAGTCTGGGCAGTACCTAAACAGCAGAAGCAGTGTCATGTCGTGAGTGTTACTTCATAGGTGCTTGGGGTTGTGCCCAGTAGATGGCATTTAGATAGGTTTTGCAGCAGAGTGGCAGGGCAGACAGCGGTGAACTCCCAAGAGTAATGGCCAGGTTGGTGGGAGCTCCAGGTCTGCTGCCAGGGGCTCCCCCAGCCTTGCCGCACATCCTGGCTGATGCAGCTGAGAGGTGTGAGCTGTGCTTGCTCAGAAGAACTGTTGGAGAAAAGAGGCTGCAGCAGGGAGAACAGTGAAGCAATTAGACTGTTAGTCTCCGTGTTCTGCGTAGCACTAAGTGGTTATGACAGAAAGTGAAAACCTTGCTGATGCTAAGCAGAAGTGACAAAGCCCCTGGCGTCAGCTAAAGCAGCTATGGCTGCTAAAAAAAAAAAAAAAAAAAGAAAAAAGAGCATCTAAACCAAAGCTGGGTGTCCAGCGAGTCCTTGCACACTGAATGTGCAATTGTATAGTTTATTGATCAGACTGTACATGTGTCCTGTAAGGTTTGTAAATGGGTTGTGTTGCAGGTCTGGGAAATCTGGTATAAATCAGAGGGGCAGAGTTAGCGGTTTACAGGAACATGAGACCATCAGGACTTCTACTGCCAGAGGAGGTCTGTCCTAGTGTTTCCAGTGGTTAACTGTGGGGTTGTGGAGTCTAAACTGATTATATGGAAATATTTGGTTGAGCTTTTTCTTTGAAATAGGTCCCTATGGATAGCTGTTTGGAGGTCCACCCAACAGCAGAAGAAATTAATGCTCAGGCCCTTCAGTGTTTAATGTAAGATGACTATGAAGTCGAGGGGAGAGAAACGTAAGTGGTGCAGTCTGTCTGCAGGAATATTTTCTAAAAGGGTTTGTTTCTGTGCCCTGTAGCTGGCAGTCATCCTGCTCACAGCTGTCCAGGGAATGACGATTTCTCTTTGCTGCGGCTTTCAAGGTTTTTAACTGTGTCTGCTTCATATGGAAACGAAAAAAAATTATTTTTGACTGTTTTCATCAAAATGGAAACATCTGGTTCGGGTGCAAAACTTCTGTGTGTCTTCTCAACACAGTGCACTTTTTGCTTCTGCTTGTCATGGTGTGTAAGGGCATTAGGTGCCACTACCAGAGATTTGGGTCCCCTCCACTGGATTACTGTGGCACCAGCTGCAGAACCCACGGGGTGTATGTGTGGCTGCCTGCACCCTGTCCTGCCTCCGTGCCTGCTTTCCCAAGCAGCTTTAATTGAAAGCACCATATCTCCATGCTGAAAGGTTTTCTGGAAAAGCAGTACGCTTCAGGAAACTGTTGCTTGGTTAAAAATGTCTCAAACAGCAAGAACGCTCCTGGAGATAGGAAAGTGGAGATAACGGGGTTTAGACAGCTTTTCTACTACGTTGACGCTTTGCTACGTTTGTGGATTAGTCAAGGCCTTTGCCAGACAGGCTGGAAGAGCAAAGTTAAGGGAGATCATGCTCTGGTATCTCTTTCATTCATCCTCCCTCTATTTCCCAGCTGCCTTTCCTCGCACAGCATGGTTTTGAACGGGGTGACAGCTTTCTCCTGCTGCTGTTGAAGTCAAGCCGCAGGAAAAAACTGCAGTGATCACTGGTCACTGCAGCCAAGGAGCAGACCTTGCTGTCATCCCCAGCTTCCCTGTCAGGTGGGTAGGTCCTGCTCTGGCCTGACACGCAACCCACTCTGCCAAGCGGGATGGGTCACATCACTTAATAGCATGTAATTCTCCCGTCGATGAATTTGGGGATGATGGCACTCCCCAGTGAAACGTGGAGCGCATCTGAAATGGATGGGTGAAAATGCTGCATTAAGATTTCTTGCTAATAATCCTTGATTAATGCGGTTATGCTGTTGTTGTTAAAGGCTGTTGCTGGACAGGATTAAGGAAGAAAGACCTATGAGAAGCAGGATTGGTTGTGAGTTATCTCCCTGTATCTTTTAATATCTTATGTGGTACAGCCTGATGTTTTCAAGTCTTCCTTTTGAAATGGCAGATAGAAACATATTGCTGCTGTCTGGAACCTTTAATCTTCAAATGGAAATAAGCTTTTCTTGCAGAAGTAGGCTGCTTTTTCAGATGCTTTCAGAAATGCTGATGTTGTGCCTTGGTTGATCTGGCTAATTAAAAATGAGCTCCTGTCAATCAAAACTATTACTTTAATGGTAATGGCAAAAATGTGAAGTGCAGCTCTAGTAAATCAGTGATAGGGAGAAATGTGCCTCATTTCCTCCATCTAATTCATTCAGGAAGAATTTAGGTTTTCACTGTGAGTTTTGATATTCATAGACCTTGCTGTTACAAATTTTACCCTTTTAATTTTTGTTGGCTGCCCAAATGACCAATGCGAGTTTATTCAAAATATGTTATTACTTGCCCAAAGTTTGGGAAGGTCATTGTGAGGTCTCTCCTCGAGGTCTCTGCTGGGCTGAGTCCATCTGGGTTCAAGACACCCCCTCCTCCTCCACCTTGTGCTGTTTGCGCCCCTGCCCCTTGGGAACACCAGGTTTTAGCAGGTACTACATTTTTCTCCCTGTAAAAATGGGCAGAACTGAACCCGTAGGCCCAGGTTTTCTGCCCTGCCATCAGTCCCCTGATCTGTGCCGTTCCGCAGGGTATGCTTGCTGTCCTAAATGTGCAGACAGCTGACCTTGATGATGCTGAATCCTCCTCTGGAGAGGCCCATGTCACTGGCTATGACTGGCCGAGAGGTTCTGCTGTTCTACTGACGGAACCTAATGTAGGCTCCCTAGTTGAGCACATACAGACAGAGAAGTATTTTTTCTCCCTCCCTTAGACCCTTTGTGTGTATTTGGCTTTTAAAAATCTATTTCTGGACCAAATAGATTGGTTGTTGCCATGAAAGAGATTTTGAGTATAGAGTTTGACTTAGAAGTGCGTGCAAGAAATGCTTATAAAGATACCTGATGGTCCAGGTTTGAAGGTTATGAGTGTGCGGTGTTAGGGTGGTGCCAGCTCTGTCCCTGACTAGCAAGCTTGTTTTCAACAAACACACAAACCAAAGTAAACCTGCCTTTGTATATGGAATTTCTCAAATGTTGGTGCAAAGACTCCAGGTGTCTTAATGATTAATTAGACTCAAAATGGCAAATATGACCGACCACCTGGCAGCAAAACCTAATTTTATGCTAAAAGTGAATTAACTCAATCAGAGTTAACTCAAAAGACCTCAAAGCAGCTGAAGGGTTTTAAAAAATATTGCTTAGCCCCCACACCCCTGCCAAATGTAAGGAACAGACCCTGACCTTCCTTAGCACAGCCTCGTATTAGCCACTCTTTGACTTCCCCCTGTTTTCCTGTATTTGCTAACCCCCAGTGTCCCTCTTTACCACTTAACCTTTTCAGTGGCAGTGCCCCCCTGCTTCTGCCCCAAGCTCCTTCCTCTGCTGACTCCTGGTATCTCGGGCTCTGCCATTCCCATCCATCCCTTATTTTTGAAATAATGCTCTTTTGTTCTGCCTGCGTGCACGTTCTTGCATCCCACGGTCCAGTAGCACTTCCCTGGTTCTTCAGTTGCTGCCTTATCCCTTCTTTCCATTCTTGCCTTAAGCATTGTGGCGCACCCCATTTCTCCTGCCTGTCTGCAGCCACACTGCAACCTATGAGCTAAAAATCCTTACCTGGGAAGATGTAAGCGGGGCAATTTAATAGCAGACCTGAATGCCTCAGGACAGGCTACTGCAGGCTCAATACCTTTTCCCAAGTGCTGTAAAAGTCAGTCTTACCTATTACCTAACTGTTATTCGGATTTAATTTGACACAAGCATGGTGGCGCTGGTTTTCTTCATGAGACTCTACTTTAGCCTGAATCCTTGTAGGAGCCCTGGAAGTTAGCAGGGATCTGTGACAAAGAAGAGCTGACATAGATACTGCATGCATTTACAGCAGAGCCTCTTGCCTTCCCAAGGTGGAGGCCTCAAAGAAAGTATCTGCTAGGGTATTTCAGTGCTCTTACACCCCTAATTACGTTCTCATGACTTAATCATAAGCTGCCTTTTGCTCAGGCCTGCTTGTAACGTCTTCCTCTCTTCTGCTTCTGACGCGTGGGCTTTCCCTTTAATGTAGCAGCTGTTCAGTTCCTGCCTGAGTGATGGGATTGAAATACCTGCAGACAAGTGGAGGATCTTTCAAATTCCTTTTGAAATACACCTGGAAATTGCAAATTCAGTTCTCAGATGGAAAGCTCAATTGCCTGCCACCCGAGGGAAGAAACCAGGCACGAGCTTCCTGCACAAGCAGGCAAATGGCACAGACAGAAAACACAGCCTCTACGTTTAAAGATCTCTGCACTTTGCAATTCAGCCCTGTTCTTTTGCTAGGGAATCTCATGATAGTCAGTATTTTCCTTAGGGCTCAAGCTTCCAGTCTTGTGATCAGACTGCTTTCATGAAATGAAATTGGCCTGAAAGCATGAGGGTGCTCAACAGGGTGATGCAACTGGCTTGAAAGCCACAAGACAAAGATACATAACCTCCCATTTTTGGCCATGATTTCTTTGGAGGAAACCAGGGTGATAATTTTGGTGTGCAACTATTTACAGCTGGCTTTTATTTTTAAGGTGGCACCTGAAAGAACATTTACCCCTGTTTTTACTTCTTTCGGGTATATCTCAGGGTGGAAAGGATAATCTTGAAAAGTCTTTGTGTTTTGTATAACTTTTACATTTGAAGTGTTGTTTTTCCTTAGACTGGGAGACCTGGATTTTTAGCTGGGCTGTTTTGAACATGGCTGTTGACATGTGCACTTTGAGGAGAGCACACCTTGTTTAAAGATCACTCGCTACTGGTGAAGGTGCAGGCAGCCTTTTGTCATTTTCTGGTCATGTCTCCAATGCGTGTGTGTTGAAGTAATTTTTCCTTTGGATGATGTGAACACACAACAAACAAAATCTTGAGCATCCTTGATTCTCTGTTAGGTCCCCACCCAGACTTGACTTTTTGATAGTGAGAAAAGAGAATGTCTCCAAGTGGGAAGGAAACAAACCTGTATATAACAGTTCTAAGCTAGGATTAAAAAAAATTGCATAAAATAAGCACCCTTTATTTCCCACATGTCCTGCAGCAAAGCTAGGAAATATCTACTTTATCTTTCTAAGGACAAAACAAGATATACTTTAAAAAAAATTTTCTTGAGTGTTTAAGTTAAAAAAACGTTTGAAATGAGTTACAAAAAAATCAAATACAGGTTACCTTTATCATCTTTTTAATGAAAACTAAAGCAAATCTGTGGATAAAGTAAAAGGCTAAGGTCTAGCAGAAACCTGGCAATGAGTTTGGGAACTCAAAAACCTTGAGAACTGTGTATTTGGATCATGCTGTCATCCAGTGATGAAAAATCTCCAGAGTCACCTTCTCAACCCTTCGCTCCATGTGATACATTTGTCATTCCACTGCATGTTGTGAATTCACCTGGCTCAGATTTATGCACATATAAACATTATAATGAGAAGGAATTAGTGCTGCCACCAGTGGATGTGCCTGGCCAGCTGCCAGGGAGTTCACTGATTGCTGGGGAGATGCCAGCATTTATGAAAAACGAGTATTCTTTCAAATCAGAAAATTGTTTTTGATTGAGGGGGAATTATGAATAGCTGCAGCGTCTGTGATGACCAAAGAAGTTTACTCTGAAATCAGTGCTTGGTGCTATGATTGGCAAACCACTCGACAGCTATTGAGGTTTTGGGGCCTAATTTTCTGCTGCACAGAGTGCTGCCAGTTGGAACTAGGCTTGTGCAATGGGGGTCTGGTTCTTGGGAGACCCTTTGCTGGTGACCGGCAGGTCTGCCGGGCTGCTCCCCTATGTGCCGTCTGCAGCTCCTCCCTGAGCTGGTTTCTGCTGCTGAGTCGTGGAAAAAACCTTTGGTCTGGAGGATGTCTAGAAATATTCTGTAGTTCCTTTAGTTGGTCCTGACACCTTCTCCCCTTTACCACGTGCGATCCTGCCTTGGTTTGGCTGCTTTACTGTGGTTTCTTTAGTTTGGCTAGGCTCGCTTTGCCCTCCTGTGGCTGACAGAGGATATTCAAGAGGTCTATACGGTGGCTGCCCCGGACTGATTGATCCCTGACATCCGTGTCCTCCAGGGCAGGAGTTGCCCACAAGCCCGACTCTTCTGCTTGAAACAACTCCTTGATGACTGTGCTCAGTATTTAGTACTTGCTTTTAAGGGCAAACACAAATGTCTTGTCTTATCATTTAATGAAGTGTTATGAACTCGTGATTAGTATTGCATATATTATTCTGAACACCTCTACCTGGAGCAGCTAATAGATATAATTGGTTTAGGATTTATTTACTTACCCTGAAATTCAACCAAATTCTTATGAAGAGAAACCCACTGCCAGTTCTTTAGCTGAACCCAAATAATTATAACTTCAGACAAAAGAATTCACAATAACAAAAGCTTCCTTGGTAAGAGATGAAGCATTCACAGTCACTTTTTGAAATATGTGTAATTCTACCCCAAAAGAACCTTAATGTTGTTAACCTCCTGCAGAACTGTTGCATCCTCAGCTCTTCAGATCTGTGGCTACTTCAGACACCTGTTGATATTGATTCAGTTGTTGGTTTGTTTTCAGTTGCCAATTTGTTTTCAGAAGGTAATAAAATATATTGAGGGGGATACGACTGGGGAATTGCTCACTGGCTCTGCAGGTTGTTGCCTTCTTGGATGCTGCAGAGTTGTGTCAGCAGTGTGCAGGACGGCTGGAGCAGATGCATGGAAACACACCACCTTGCGTGGCCACTGTGATGGTAGCATGTGGCTTTCTCCATTGGTCTCATGCAGGTGTAGGGAGGCCATCTCCTAGTCATTCTGATTAAGCAGCTGGGACTGCAGGGTGATCTTAGATTGTCTTTCTCCTGAGAAACTGGAGGTGTCACACGTGAGAGTGGGAAACAGCTTCCAAATTTATAGCTGCTGCATGTTAGGATGACTCACTCACTGGAAGCAGAAGGGTTTGTTGTTTTTTTTTTTCACTGGCGGGTAGGATTTTTAATGTGAAGATTTGAAAATACTCATGTTTTAATAGTGATGAAGAGAAAATTACTGAAATAAGGGAAGCTGCTAGTGTTTGCATTTGACCCAAGTGGGCTCAGCAGGTACTCGTTGGTTTGTTTCCAGTTTCAGCATGGTTCAAGGATATCATTGGGATATTTTGATTTCTAGGTGGGGAAATGAGAGGGCAGTATGAACACACATAAAGCTTTCTTGAGAAATATGTCTTTAAATGGATTAGTAATTAACTGGTACTTCATTTAAAACAGTTGGAATCTAAGCAGCTTAGGTCAGGTAAGGGTTCTTATTCTCTGGTATGGGTGTAGTTCCCTATAAATTACTTAACTGTAATGTTTGTGAAGAGGGGAGGGTAATGAGAGCAACCTTTGAGATGTATGAATTGCAACACACTAAAATAAATACAAGCAACCACTTAAGATAAATGCAATAGACTAAAGAAAACCAACTGGCAATGCAAGGGAAAGCAGCTGTTCAAGCAAGTAGGAGCTCTTCCTTTCCTCACTGCACAAACACTGCTACCCCGGGTAAGCCGATTTCATTTGGTACTACATGCTCATTTCTCTGGTGACAGTGCCAGCCAAGGGCGACTGTGTCCCATGAAGAAGTCTGCCATACAGATATCTGAAGTTAGGTGACAGTAATCCCGCCACGTATGTCTTACGCTCCATAGTAATAGGATAAGATTTTTAGTGGATCCTTTTCTCCTATTTCTGAGAATTAATTACTGTTGCAAGCATCTGCTATTGGCTGTGCACCCTTCCAGCAAAAATCCTGAAATGTGTTCTTAGCAGTTTGTTGAGGATGAATTCTGGGAAAAGTCAGGATTTTCTGTTCAAAGCTTACCCAAAACCATGTGTTTGATGCATTTTGCATCTAATACTCAGAGTCTAGGGGTGAAATTGATTTTTTTCCTGTTCTACTATAATTGTAGGTAACCACAACTTCTTGTCCCTCCTACAGATAGAGCATACTTGTTCTGTTGCTAAACTCAAAAAATCCTCAGCATTATAACTTCTTTGAGACTGACAGTACAAAAAATCTCTCCATTTAATGCTAGAACTGTATTCCTTTTTCACATCTCTTTAATAAAGAGGGTGTTGAGAATTCTGCATCATATGGCTTTTGCAGCCAAAAGTCCAGATAAGGTAACTGCTGCATTCAAGTGGTAAAGAACCAGTTTCCTGGCTGCGGCAATAATGATTGCATATGGCTTAACCAAAGATGGGTGCTGTGCATTGGAAGATATGTCCCTGCCTGCAGCCATGAAATTTCCAAAGCAGGACTGGGATCCGAATGTGATTATAATGCGAGTCAGAACATAATTATGAATGCAGGAGGGGATGTGGGAGTGCAAACTGTGTTTGATATGGTAAAATCTTCAGCGTGCTGTAGTTCTCAGCCTGAAGTTCTGCACTCATTGAAGATTTCCAAAGTTGGAGCTTTGGAGCTACTTTAATGTGAAATATTTATTTTTACATTACAAAGAAAATAATAGCCTAGGAAAAAAAAACCAACCACAAACCTAGGGAAAGTGTTCACAAAACACTGGGATTAGGAGTGTGAAAAATTGCATAGAAAATTGCTTTCAGGTCCACATTTCAGAGCCAAAGTGGCATGAGTTCTCAGATGTGACAAGCAATCACCAGCTCCTCTTAGACCCTGCAGGAGCTGCTGAGTGCTCAGTGTGTGTTTGAAAATGAGTCCACTGATTTAGGCTTCTGTGTAGGGACTTAATGGCCTGATCTGGGGCATCCACTTCAGAAAGTTTTGACTGGATTCACATAGACCCTTCAAGTCAGAGTATATAATTTCGTATTTCCTGTGGACAGAGACTTAACTCCAGTTTTGCAATTCATATGCAGAGATTGTTTATAGCCCTGGGAGGAAGAGAAGCATTTTAAGCAGTGTTGTTCTGAGGACTGATCAACCTCTTAAAACTCACTGGGTGTTTCTGCTCCTGCAGGCTGAGGGTAGCAAAAGGCTGAGTGGATGCTTGATGATGACTTGGGGATGGGCTGACTCAGCAGTGTCCTGGCTCCCACCCTTGCCAGTGAACAGAACTGGAGGCTCAGTGCTGCAGAGGGTCTAGTCCCACCACCTCGTCCAGCTACAGGTATGTCATTCCTGGCAGGGATTGTGCAACCTGCTCTGACCAGCATCTGATGGTGGAGACTCCTCAGCCTCCCTGAGCAATCTCACTAGTGCTTTGTGGTTACTACTGTTAAAAAGCATTCCCCCACCCCTTCTGATGTTCACTCTAACTCTATTTGCTGACATCTTAGGTCATTCCTTTTCGCCCTTCCTTTAGGGAGATAATACCTAGATGATTCCTTCCTAGTTTTGGAAAGTCCTCCTTGTATCTGACAGCTAGTTATATTTTCCTTCAATCTTCTCCTCTTTGTGCAGGAAGGTTGAAAGAATTATAACAAATGCACCATGTAATATTTTCAGTTCCTTTGGCACACTTGTCTCTCTCCAATTGGCCCATAGCTTTTTAAATGCGGTATTTCAGCCAAGGTCTAAGGACTGCTGGGTTTGCTATATTCTTACTCCATGGGGATTCCTTATAGATACTGCATTTTATGATGTAAGTCTTTTTGCAGCAGCATAACTTTGACTCACATTAATTTTATGATTCCTTACAAACATCCGAGAAGCATTCCTGCACCACTGCCCTGCCCTTCCCTGTTTCATACAGGTGCTTATCTAGACAGTGTAAGTGTAGGACACTGCACTTTTCTTCACTAGATCACAAACTGGGTTATATTTTTAAGACTGTTCTTCTGATTTGTCAAGATCATGTTCATTCCAGCTTGTCTTCAAACTTCCTTAAAGCTTTTGTCATCTGCAGAATTAGCAAGCATGTTCTTTTCCATCATCCAAATTATTTATGAAAGTGTTCAAGTCACCCAAGACAGATCAGCATGGAAAATATCCTTTCAATTTGACAGAGAACCATTGATACTGCTCTCTGAGGACAGAGTATCTTCTGCGCTCTAGGTCATGTTTCCTTTTTTTTTTTTATGATTATATCTGCAAAGAAAGCCTTGCTGAAGGCAAAATACCTATCATCGCTCCTTTTTCAATAAGGAGAACACAAGACGACCAGGGATGGTCATGAGAGTTTTGTCCTGTTCTATCTGATCCCTTTAAGCCAGGGACAAACTTGATGGACAGGCCAAAGTGGAAGGAATGGGCACAAGGGATTTTACTTTCCACATTTTTTTTCCTCTGAGTCCTATGGGATTTGGATGATCGAGGGTAAGACAGAAGAATACATTCTCATGTTAGCCAGCATGTAGGTGAGTCTGTTTTTCTTGGCTCCTTAGGTGTAATCTTGTACCACGTCCCGAACAGGATGCCTTTATGTAAACCCAAGGCACGAACGTGCTGACTGGACATGCTCTCATGTTACCCTGCCAGCCTCGACCTACTAAACAAGGTCTGGGACCTTGCGAGCTCAGTGCCACACTGGTGGTTTTAATTGCTTTCAACCAGGACTTGAAACGCAGCCATGAAATGCACCAACTCCGAAAGCCGCTGTCTCAGCAAGGCTGTATTAAAAGGAGATTTAATGAGGGGAACACGGGTGGAAAGCCGCCTGAGAACCGCTGCCAGAGCGCTGCTTGGTTTTAGCCTTTTTTGTCGGTAAGATGGGCCTTTGCAGCCTGCAGCCTGTGGAGACGCAGAGCGGTCTGAGGAAGATGATCTGTAGTGGAAGGCAGCCAGGTTATCTGCCCCGGCCCCTCTGGGGTCGCTCCAGCCTGCAACCTTGTGCCGTCGAGGAGCTGTGTTCGGGCTCCCATTGCTCTGGGTGGGGCGGGGGAGCACCGGGCAGGCCTCGGCGGGAGCCTCCCCTTCCCAGGAGCGGCGTTACCGCACCCTAGCGGAGGAGAGCGAGAGGCCGAGGGGAGGAGCCGCAGGCCGAGCACCGCCCGCTCGTAGCCGACCCTGAGGGCGGGCGAGCGGGCGCAGCCAGGGGGCGCCGCAGCGCTGCGGGCGGCGGGCGGGTGGTGGTGGCGGGGTAGTCGCCGCCTCGCAGGGCCCGGCGCCCCCGGCCCAAGGGCCGGCAGGGGGCCAGTCGCCGCTCGCAGTCGGGCGGGCCGTTGGTGGGTGGCGGCTTCGCCCCGCTGGGCTGTCAAACCACTGCTTCCTCCGTGGAAAAACACGGGGGCCAGGCCGGACTTTTCCAGCTGCGGGAGCTGGGTGCTGTTTGCCTGCAAAATGGCTGTACAGGGACTTCGTGGGACCAGAGACACAATAAATACTGTTCTTTGAAAAGATGCATGTACTGGACACACTGTAATTTTAAGCACAAGATCTGTGGAAGGAAAGTCTAGCCTTTACATGAGCATATACTGACTTATGCTAAATTTTGCAAGTCCGAAAAAATTGCTGTCCTTAGGCATTAGCAGAACCTGAGCTGTCCCCGGGGCATAGCACCTACCTGCCCTTAGCTGGGATGAAACTTGGGTTTTCTCAAAGCATTTCCAACCCGTGGTCCCTATCGGATAAAGCGACCTTGAAGATCTGTAACGGCAGAGGAAGGGGAAATCCTGTGAACTGAGCCCCACCTATTAGCAGAAAAGAAAATGCAGCGGGTGAACTTCAATGTGTCCTTGGATTTTGCCTGTGCTACGAGCATCCCACATAAATTAGTGGTGAATCATAACACAGTGACAAATTCCAGTCCCCGCTACTGCCCCTCTTCCCTTGTTTATCTGCTGGCTGCCGCCTTGCTTCATGCTAAGCAGGTCACCAGACTATAATAGTTCAGTAGTTCTTGCATAGGCGGCTTGAAAGTATGGGCTGGGGAAGGAAAAAAAGAATAGCGCTAATAATTATTAAAAGTGTGGCATAACTCTAGAGCCATAATCAAAAGAGATTTCATACCATGAATGTCAGTCACTGCTAATAGGAAGCAGCACGTATAAATAGCATTCCCATATGGCTAAATATTTTCCACTGGAAGGTAATTCCTGACTACATGCTTTTTCCTGAAGCAGACGCTGTCTCCCGCTCTGGCCTGATGCTTTGCTGTGCACGCATGCAGTCCATTGATAGTACATAGCGAGGCATGTTAAGCATTTTGCACCATATTCTTATCTTAATTGATATTCATAACCCTCCAACTCTTTCATAGGGAGGGGAGGTGAAGGCAGAGCTATGAATTAAGAGCACCTGCATATGTGAGGGATACAAAGAATGTTGATTTCTAATAGTTTCATCTTGCAAGGTATAATACAAGCTAAGCTGGAGAGTAATGCGAGTTGTTTCATCTCCTGAGGCACTTGACTCACCTTTGTGCTGTCGGAGGGCAGATTTTCTGTTGAATTGAAGTGCAATAGTGGAACTAGCAATAATAATAATTCTTACTCTTGTATTGTTTCAGTAAGTGGTGCTAAGGACCTGTTCCTCGGTTCCCTCTTCTGTACTTTCAGGGTGAGTTAGATGGATCTGACATTCACAGCTTGTTAATCACCAGAACCCCAGGTAAAAATAACTGGATACTTTAAGTGCTGTAAGATTTTCTACTGACACTTAATAACACCCTGGATGTTTTTCTTAGCTCTTGTACTGTGTGTGCATTGTAGTAGTTTCATCATTGCAGCATAAACGTGTCTTCAGCTGCATTGAGATGGAGCAGAAAATGGGGTGGATGTTTGAAGCTGCAATAATGGTTTTTGTTACGTTTGGCAATTTTGTTCCAACCCATTTTATGTGGCTTATTGTGAGTGGGGAAAAATACAGTGCTTGAAAGTGCGGTGTTTCAAACCATACAAAAAACAGCTGTGCTTTAAAGAGTGTTATGGACCTCAGTGCATCATACTACTCTTTTGCAGGGAAGGACAAATTACATGTAAATTTTATTTGTTTGCTCTTAGATTCTGTTCCTTTTTGACAGCAGGGACACAGTTGCATTCACATGATATTTTCTCTTTGAGTTGCTGTTCTCATAGTGAGAAGAAGTGTTTTGGAAATGGTGAATTTCAGATGGTAGGATTATAGATTGAAGGACTTCAATGGTGAAGAAGAGGAAGATGGTCTTTAAGTTGTTTTATTTGCATATCCATTTTGGCAGTAAAATCAGAAATTGCAGTCTGATTTCTGCCATGTGTATTCAGGGTACTCTTGTCTCTAACTAGAACAAAGGTAAGATAAAATAGCTAGGCCTTGTGGCCTGCCTTCTGGGGAGCAGCTGAAAAATCTCAATGGCTGTTATAAGATTCTTCAGGATTAGTTGGTGTTACAGGGCATTGATTGTCAGGTGATATTCTTGCTGCTATAGATGCGATAAGCCTCTGCCAGAATTTGGCTGGCATGCAGCTGCATGGACCCAGCTCAAATTGAGAGAGATTGCTAGTTAAAGACAGGTTGGAATTCCCACCTGGAAATTCAGGAAAATTAAACCAAACTACCTGGTGCCTAATAAGCTAATTTTCCTCACTTGCAAACATGAATCAATTGGTTTAACAATTAGTACTTTATTAAAGGGAATTAGGTTCCTGTAGCTGGTACCGCTTTCATCTGCCCACACGATCCCAGAGAGCAGATACATGGCTTTATTTTTCCCATAGAAGTAGTGGTTTTGCTTGCCTTAAGCCCACAGAGTACCCATAAATGCTGATCTTCATGCGGTGGGAGATCCTGCCACTTAGGTGCTCACCAATGTGGGCATGGGCTGCCTGATCAGAGCCCTGTGTTGTCCGAGTTGGGGAAATTCATGATCTCATGACCTTTTTCATATTGCATAGCTTCATTTACGCAAAGTGTTTGGCCAGTATCCCTGATGAGAGCTGACTTGTAACTCTAAACCACTAGAAAATACTGCAGGCCTTGTCCGTGCATTGTTTATTGCATTCCTTACATTGACACTGCATGACATAAATTTGTTCCTGGATATGCAAACTCTGCTGTAGTTGTACTTGTTTTAGTTCTAGGGAACGCATACATTGGAGGGAAAGATTTACACATCGGGCATGTCTTTGAATCACAGAGCACTCTGATATTAATAGTTCTAGGTTTTAATATTGCTGTGACAGTTTGCTGAAAAACAGATGTATACTTCCTCACAAACACCGATTCATGAAAATTTCCTCTAAGCTAAGGGAAGAGGCTAATTTATTTTTGCTTTATGTTCACGCCTTTCAGCATCATGAGTGGCAGCACTAGCCACAACTGATGTCACAGACTCCACGGCTAACAATAAGGAAAGAAAATCAATGTTTTTGCAGCTTTGTAATGCCCTATTTATTTGTGTAATAGATTGAAAGTCATGTAAAGTTTGAAACTGCCCTTAGCTTTTCTCAGCTCCCTTGATCTGTCTCCCAGCTGTGGTAGATGGTTCTCTCAGCTGCTGTTGCTGCCTCTTTAATCTGCACTTTGGTTTTGTAGGCATTTCTTATCTGCTGGTTGTGGTCTGTTTGACACGTCCAGCTATGAAAAGAAAAGCAGGATGTTGAGAACTCATGTGATAATACTTCTGCCCCAGTATAAAGGACCTTTATGTTCCTGGCAGATTTGCCATATGCATGCAAAACTGCGTGTCTTAAAAAATTTTTATAAGCACCGAGTTATTAAATGCAAGTGTTACCCTAATTTATTCTGCATTTGATTTTCAGTGGGTATGAGCTGATGTGTCTCTATTGGTATCAGTGGAGCTATATGTGTCATCAGAGAAAACTTCAGAGCTGTGTGGTTCCTGGAGCTTTGTAATGACCTGGTTTTACTGAACCTGCTCATGATTAATATTTTTGCTTGTATGTCGGTATCGTGAGGGCTGAGCCTGGGTTCCCTAAAGCTCAAGGGTGACCCTGGAGACAAACTGCTGGAGTCAGAAGCTGCATTGGACGATGTGGGATCCAAGTGACTGAACACAGCCAGTGATGTATCGCACTGCCCAGGTTGCTGCTGCCTGGCTGCAGGTGATATACAGGCTGCCCCTGTGGCCAAATTGGGGCAGGTTACAGATCGTGCCATGCCGTGAGTAGTCTAAAGTTTGCAGCACCATAGCTGTTGGTGCTGCTCGTCCTGAGCAGCAATACTGGCTGCGTGATGTGGCCCTGGCCACATGTAACTGCATGGGAAGCTCATCTGTCATGAGGCATAGTCTCTCCCTCTCTGCAGCAGCCCTCCATCTTCAGCGCAGAATCTGTTTTATCTAGGTTTGTGAAGGTTTTTAGTATATAAGTTTATTTTTTTTTTGTGCATCCAAATTGTAATTACTTCAGTGTTCATAAACAGGTTTAAAATTTGGCTTCTCTTTGGTTTGCTTCTAGCTCCATTCAGGAAGCCAACTACCAAAGCCCACTCTGACTACCATTTTGTCTTCTGACCTGAAAAAGCTCGTGCAAAAGAAAACAAGCTGCTTCTGCTTTGCCTCCTGCTTTCCTGTGGTCTCAGTGACAAAAACCTGCTCCTTCAGTGGCACAAGGCTGCAGGTAATTGTTTTGTTGGAGCTGTGATATATGTAACCAGTTGTTCATCTTCTCTAAATAGGGAAGAAAATCACCCAGAGGAGCAATGGCTTTCCCTGAGGCAGCAGCTGACGTGGATTTATGAGGCTGTAGCAGCCATAATCAACCTATTTAGTTTTCCCAAATCAGGAAGCAAAGCTTTCCTGTGGGAATAGACCTTCTGTACCCTTAAGCAAAATAAATCTTGCTTCTTGGGTGATTCTACTAGAGGGGAGACAAAAGCTGGGTGTCGTGCTGCTTCAACTGTAGGAAGCTTATTTACCTGCTTGTGGAATAAGATCTGCTGAGGATTCTCAGGGTTTTATTTCACCTGGCAGGTATCACAGTCTATCCGAAACCTTTGGAAATAGTTTTCTAATAGATACTTGCCAGCCTGAGGAGAAGACAGCACTCATCCTTTCTTTCTCGCTACTTTAGGCTCTAAGTTAGTGCTAGTTTTTCTGAAATAAAGTGCTGCTTTTCCTTGAGAGGTGACCCTTATCAGCAGTGACCCATTTCAGCAGTTCTTCCTGTGAGGATGGTAGTGTTCGGGTACAACCAGTGCTGTTGAACCTAGGGGCTGGTTAGAGAGCACACTAAATCTGTGGCAAATAGTGCACAAGTGAGCCGTACTGTTTCCGACTCTGGTGTTTTCTTGTTTCAATTGTTTGAAGAGCAGGGCAGGCTGAGCAACGAGGGCCAGGGGTGGGCCAGGGCTCAGGAAAGCGTGCGTGCGTAGCAGTGGCCCTTGAGAGGGAAATCTCTTTCACCTCTCATGAGACTTGGAAACACAGGAACTATTCCGAGAGCAATGCCGTCTGCGCCTCTGATTGTTTGGATGCTCGCTTATCGCTGTGAGGCAAGTGCCTGGATGCAATCCTCTCGGGGGGAAACCTGTTGTTGTTTTCACTATGTACTCTTTATTGTGGTAGTATCTGAGAGCCACAGTCATGGTTCAGAGCCCGCTTGTGCAGGGAATTGATTAAGAGTGGGACTGGGATGAAAGGGGACAGTTCCTCAGGGACAGGCTGAAGTTTGGTATTTTTCTCAAGTTTTATGGAAAAATACATTAGTTTCTAAATGAGTGACAGAGCTGTTGGTATTTATGGCCAATGTGAGAAATATAACTCCTTTCAGCAGGTTACTTCAGGATGTGAGCAGCAGAAGGCTGAGTCCTGGGAAGAGCAGCTTGTACACCAAGCTCTGAAAGCGTTACTGCATTCAGGTGGCACATTTCAGTGGCAAATTCTGGCGTTTTTAGCCTGCGCCTGTGGTTTCAGAAAATATTGAGGTAAAACACAGGTTTGAGAAGATGTGGAAGTCATCTTCAGGGGGTGAAATATTGGTTATCTGTTGGAAGATCTAGTAAGAGTTTGTTTAAACATTTGCATGGTGCAGAGTGAGGAAGTTGGTAAATGGCTGTGGAAACTTTCATTGTTTTCTGTTAGGTGTGACCTTTTCTTACCTCTCTGTTTTATTCTGTTGGCTGATTTTGTTTGGGTTGGTTTTGATTTTTTTTTTTTTTTTAAATCAGAAGAAGCTCCTTGGAAGTTACTGTAGATCTACTTCAAAATTTCTTTGTAAAGCACTGGGATTTTTTGCTTGTCTAATTCCTGCTGAGAAGCAGTGTAGTCCACAGGAAACACCATTAATTTCAAGGAACCATCCAGATTTAATAAGGCTGATTAGTTGAGAGTATTAGGTGAGAGTTTTTGCAATATTGAAAGTGTCAAGCTATTACAAATTTTACATTTATTTTTACCGATTGTCACTTTTTTGTCAAGTATTTTAACTGTTGACTGCAAAAGGAAATTAGTATTCGTGTTCCTTTTTTTGCTGCCTCCCTATTTTAGAGAGGGAAGTAATTCATTATCTTGCAGATAGAAAACAATTGAAGTGTTGTTTCTTTCATCACTGCATGATAATGGAGTAATAAAATGGTGTCTCAGACCCAAAGTTCTTACTGGAGTTCTTGGGAGGGAGAGGAGTTCTGCCTGAAGCTGAGCTGGCATAAGAAATGTCTCATTTGTCATGTGCTAGGGGGGTGACTGAAATCTCCCTGTAAGCTACTCTATTAGATATGCTTATGCACTACTGAAAAAAAATACAGGCTGTAGAAGAAAATACCACTGCAAGCCAAGCCTGAATATAGTAATACTTGTAGGCAGCGCTCCACTTATCTGGCTGAAAGCCAGTTTTTTTATGATACAGGCATCAGTGTTTGTTTAATGTGGCCCTTATCAAATCCAAAAGCTAATATTTGAGTTAGTCCTCCATGAAGATAAACAGGAACTGTCTGAGTGAGAATTAAGATATTGTGTATCATACTCCTCAGAACAGTATCTGGGTGCTTTACCTTGAATCCAAAGAAATGTCTTGCAGATGTGTACTCAATCTGTGTTGAGAGAAAGTTCTCTTAAAAGCTAGTTTATGTAGTGAAACTATTTGGGAAAGTTATAGCAAAGAGGGGGATCTTGGTTTTAATCAAATGCCAAGCATGCTGGAGTTCATTTGAATCTGTCAACTGGCTCTCAGGTCAGGCTTTTAGTCCTGATGGTAGTAAAGTGACTGTCTTTTAAAGAAGCTCAAGTAGGGGTTCTGTATTCCTACAAACAAGAATTCTGCAACCCCAGCCTCACTGGTCAAGGGAGTCCAGTCCATGATCGTCTTTTCTGCTACACAACGTAGACAGAGCTTACACAGCTCCATCAGCTTCAGTGCATTCATTCCAAAACTGCATCCACGTATGCAAGAGTAGGATTAAGCTCCCCATACTTGCCTCTCACTCAGTTTAACCATTGATGATTTTGTTTCTGAAAATGGCACTTTTGAGTACCTTATGTACAAACTCTGTCAGATTTGAAGGCAAGCAGTGACATAAGACTCTTACTATATGGTTGGGATAAATGTAAATAAATGGGTGGTGCAACAAATGATTCCAGGATGCACCTGTTGATGGGTGTCAGGACCCCACCTCCCCCATCACCACCACCACCACCAAAAAAAAAAAAGTATTGTTAGGTGCCTGCGAAGTCTTATATGGGTTAGTAGAAGCCTGGTGAAAAACAATCTGATAATGCATGGTGGTAGTGGTAGTGAAATATGAATGGAAAACAAGCAAGAAACTTAGAAGGCAGCAACCACAGCAACACAACTTGGGAAAGGAACAACAACAAATGATCACTGTACTAAATGCAGTTAAAAATGAATCTATAATATATATTAGCAGGCTTTTCCTCACCATGCAGTATTCATGTAGCGTTCAAAGCTGAACATGAAAATCTGAAAATATCACGATGCTATGTAAAGAGGTTTATTGTGCAAAAGAAATTTCTAGTAGTCAGGGAAAAAAGAACCATTTTTTACAAAGGGCAAGCTTTAACTATTGATATAAGAACAATAACAACTGTTAATGCTGATAATCATGGACATTGGATGTCTTCAGGTTCCTGCCAGGTTCACCACATGCATTGTCAAGTTAAATGCTGGGAGGAAGCAATGTAGCTGGAATGCATTATGTGGAGAAGAGGAAACCCGGTTTCCTGACAAATAATTTTCTCAGCTAATGCTTTTTTACAATATTTGGCCAGCTATGTTGTTGAGTGAAAATCGTATTTGGAGAAAAATGGCAGAACTCACTGAATAATATATAATCTTAAAGAATAAAATGTCTCCATGACAGTAGGGATATGGAAGTAGGCTAAAGCCTCACCTTTACCTACACAAAACAATTATTCTGTGTAAGCTTCTTGAACTCTGGGGATCTCAGGAATGTCAGAAAAGCATCTTGCCACTTCTTCCATCGAGTCATCGGGAAGGCAGAGCCATGGCAGGAGAACTGCTGCTGGTGACAAATCTGGCTGTGAGCTTTGCCCAGGGCCCCAGTGGAGGGGCAGGCACACACCTTACTGCGGAGTCCACAGGCAGTATTTCATGCCACTTTCCCCCAGAGGATTTAGATCAGAAGAAAACCACTGTGGAGTTTAGCTGATCCTTTCTTTACTCTCACATTGGAGCCCTGTACAAAGAAAATGAGAACAGACAGTAAGTGCTGTATTGTAATGTGATGATTAAGATTTATAGATCCAAAATACTCTTTCAGATTGCACCGGTAGGATGGCATTAAAGAGGTATTTTTGCCACACTTTCTGCTATAACAAGCAAATCAGATGAGTTCTGAGTAGACAATTTTTTTCTCCATCTTCAGTACTTACTACAAGTAAAACATTTACCAGATTTTTTTTTTTTTTTTTAATTATAGTCTGAAGATCTATTTTGTTCTATTACTTGGGGTAGGTAAGGCATTAATGGAGCAACAGTGGAGTAATACCCCCTGCAACTGCATTGTTCATGCAGGCCAAACTCTGGCTGCATTGCCTAACAGTGTTGAACAGGCAGAGATGATCTCATCCTGTCTGTGTTTTGAGCTGACCAGGCATCATATGGATGCAGTTAGTGCAGTGTCCTGTTTGAGCTAATAAGAAACGTGGCATATTATCTTGGGGCAACGTCTGACATTTAACATGTCTTCCACTTGGCTTGAAGCATGGGCAGAGCAAGCTTGCATCTGTCTCAGTGTGAACATTGCCTCTGCCTGAAAAATATTGCGCAAAACTGTGTGTGAAAGACTTGCAAAGTGATTTTGTGAAATCCTTGTAACACTCACTGTAATATGAAATTACTCCTATTAGAGATGCAGCTTGAGTAACTCATATATATGATCAAGAACCACTAATTCAAGTTCTCTTGCCCCTGACTTTCTCTAAACACATTTGGATTTTGTTAGTTTCCCACTGCTTGCATAGATTTTGACTAGTGTCACATCATGTGAAAGGGGACTGCCTGAATTTGTTTAGTTTTTCAGGATGGATGCTGAATACTGTGGTAGCATTGGCACTATTAGAAATGTCAGGAGGAAAACTTTTGAGAAATTTTGTCTTTATTACTTTATAGAATGAGTTATAGGCATGCAGATATCTTCAAAATTAATGATACTTGGGTGCCAAATATTTTTTGTAGGGTTTATCACATTAATCCTTGTACTACATAGTCAGCATGGATGTATAGATATGCATATACAGATGCATGTGTCACGTGTATATATAGTGTATACATATATGTGTATGGATGTATGAGATACATATATGTCACTGTAGAGATGTATGACGAAGCCATACATCCTGAGTTTCCACTGCCGTTTTTATCTCTCAATACATCTTCCTCTTCCTTTCTTCTGTAGAAGGAGACTTCTTTTCAGGCACTGAAATTTGACAGCAGCAAACAAGCAGGTGAGGAGACATTTCCCTTTTGAAGAGTCCTAATCCAGGTTTTCCTTCCATTGACTCCAAAGGTCTTCATCATTTTGTCCCTGTGTTTCCCTCTTCTGTGTAGAAAATAATCCAAGTGCCGCAGGTATGGAAAACCCTGTATCCATTAAGCTGCATCTTGTGAGCCATTAACAAGAATTCATAGTAAAGTCTTTCATTTTATAAAAGAGTTACATAGAAAACTGGAGAGCTTGTGGAAAAGTACAAGAAAACATCAGTGAACAACCTAGGAGATGTTGGAAGTGGAGCAGGAGAAAGCTGCTCCTGATCTGAGGGGTGCATGGTGAGAAGGTGACTTGGGCAGGTCTGTGCTGGCCTTGGAGCAGAACCTGGGGTGAAGTGGCAGAAAGGCACCACTAAAAAAAGAAAATGAGGAAAGCCAGAAAGAACAAGCTGTTTCTCAGCAGATATGTGAGAATGGAGCAACTCCCACGAGAGGCCAAGCACGAAGGAGAAATGGCTCAGCCAGCATGGTTGCCTCATATCTTAATATAGCAGACTTCTTGGCAAAGCAAGAGGGTGAGGCCCGGTGGAGGAGGAGAACTGGATTTGCTTTCCCAAAAACCTGTTAGCAATAGCAAAGAAATCCTGCTGGCTCTGTTCCAGCAAACCATTAGGATTCAGTGATCTGGCAGTGAAATCCAGCTGCTGGAGATTCATTCCTCAGTGCTTCTAGGAGATACTGCCTGCCCCTTGTCTGCTAGAGGTCTGTACTCAGTGGGGGATTAGCTAAATGTCTGGACAAGAGGAGACCCCATCCTACTGTAGGAGCATCTACCCTTCCCCCCCGTCCCCAACCTCCCTCCTCCCAAGCCTTTTTGGAAGCAAGTAGGCGCTGCAAATGTGTGGTGGTGTGTGAGCTTGTGCTGCAGACCTGGGAAGGGGCTGTTCCCAGCGGGGGCTTCTGCAAGCTCAGGTGGAGCTATTTTGTAGGGTGTGAATAAGATGTTGCTTTTGCTTATTCCTGACTAACTTTTCTCCCTCGAAACAAAGAAAAAAATCCAAGCAATAGAAAAGCATTGACAACATTGCGCAGTAAAAATCACTTCTAGACCTAAATCCTAGGTACTGCCTCAGCAATACAGATTGGCAGGTAGGGAGATCATAAAATAAATATTGTGCTCTTTCCTCACTGTTGCTGTCTCTTACATAGCAGCTGTCCCACAGTCTTTTCTGATTCCCTATGCTCATTTCCATCCTTTTGAACCCTAGACTTATTGACTCCTGTTTTTCTTTCTTTTCCGTGTTTTGTTGGTGACTCTTGGTTCTGTCCCATTCTTTGCTTTGAGGTCTTTGTCTCTGGGTCTGGGTGCTCTGTCGGTGTTTCTTTCTCAGTAACCATTCAGCTCCTTCCTCCAGTTCCTCACCCTTCCCACTGACTCCTTCCCTAACACTTTCCCTCTCTTGTGCACATCCCACCGTTCCATTTCTTACCCACATTTCCCTATTCAGTTTCTCCTCACACACATTTCTCCCTGCCTTAATGCCTCCCTCTGCTCCCAGCTGGATGTCAACCATTGTATCATTAAGAACTAATGGGAACTGATTAAAAAAAAACAATCTGATTTATTGTTTTCTAGGATTGGAATCATAGGATCCTGTCATTCTATTTCCTTTTTAGCAAAAGAATTTACAACCACTCCAAAATCCGTGAAAACTTTTCCAGGTTCTCACCTTATTTGAAACTGAATGTCATATATATTACATATATATGTCATACATAGTGTTTTAGAGCTACTGCATAACATGATCTTGTTTTAATTGAGATCTCTATGCTGTTAAACCTAACCCAGAAATGCGTACTTCCATGTACTGCAGGCCTTCTTTTCATTTGAAGAGGTGTGCAGTGGCACGCAGAGGGCATAGTCATTCTTCTAGAGAGCTTACGCCTGGACATGCAAACAGAAACCCCCTTCTTTTCACATTTACCTAGGAGCTATTTACACAGGTCTCACATGACATACCACCTCTTAATGTTTTCAGTCATAACCTGCTCACTGACTTTCAATCTCCAGCAATCATCAGCAGTAAAATGGTAAACCTTGTAGGAAAAGGAAGGTTATTTAAAAGAAGTCGCATAGTGCATAGTCACATTGTGATAGTGTGGAAGTGACAACTGGCTCTGCAAATGCAGACAACCTCTGTGTGTTCATAATTTGTTTATCACTAGTTAGATGGTCTCACCGTCCCTTTTTTCCATGTCTCTTACAGTGCTGTGTTGAGTTGTAATGATTCAGGGACCAGGCGGCTGGCTGGTTAATGCAGCTCATGTTGTCACCCTCACGGGGCTCATTTGCCTACAGGCATGTCAGAAGGAACAAGTAATGTAAGGGCATATATAACTGTAGTTGGCAGCGTACTGAAAAGATGCTGAAGCTCTCTCTAAATGAATAACACAGGACATCAGGAGCTAAGTAGCTGAGAAATATGATAAATTTGCTTGAATGGAGCGTTGTGTTTCTGTAGTTAGGCTGTGCCTGGTACTTGATCTAAATGAGGTATGTGTACATGGTGTGCAATGTAGACATCCCCTGTGTGCTATTCGTTCCTAACACTGTCTTGCACATTTTCCGTATCCAGCACAGTTCACATCACCCACGCTTCTACACAGCTTAAGCCTGATAGGAGGGAGTAAAGATGACAGAGCCAGACTCTCCTTGCTGGAGTTAATGGCATAGGGCATTACAATGACCTTACACTCCCTGTGTTCAGGAATTTGAAGGTTTGGGTTTTTTTTTTTTGCAAACCTTCAGGGAGGAGTACACAAGTCTGTGGAGTGATTGGTACTATGTTAGCTGGTGTTCTGGTCTTTCATTGTGTGCCTGCGCAAGCCTCAGCCTGTGTGCACTGCTTCGTACTGGCAAGGCAAGAGCAAACTACATAGCCTTTTTGCTGGTGCAGTCTGGGTTTGGTTTAGCTGTTGGGGATCACATTGCAGAGCAGTGAGAGGCACAAGCTTGTTCTTTCTCTCCGTTTTGGATTGTGACTGTGTGTCCTCGGGTTTGCTAATTGTTTTCCTAAATCTTCTCCTGCAACAGGCACTATAGGTTTTCTGAGCGCTTCGCACCAGCACACAGCAGACTGTGTTGTAAGGGAAATGTTGGGGAAAGCCACACACACAAAAAGTCTTACAATCCCTTGTGATGATCTCGTGTGATCATCTGTTAAGATATTCCAAGGAGCTGTATGGATAAGTTTTCACTGAAGGGAGTAAAAGAATCATGACTATTACTGAATTTGGGCTGTGTATTGCAGGTGAGTTCTGTGAGAGAGGAAATGGAGGGTTTAGAGCTATTGACTGCCAGAGGAGCAAGGCTAGTGTGCAGCCTTGCCGCCACCCAATATAATATGGTCTCCAGTTTTGATCAATTCCAGCCGTCGGACCCCAATTTACTAACCATGTTGGGAAGGATGCGAGTTTTCTTTTAGAAGGTCAGTATCATTTAAGGTTATTGAAAGCAAGGACCCCCGTTCTGCCTTTATAAGGAAAACATTGCTGTGGAATTTTTAGGAGCCACACGGTTATAATGAATAATGAATGTACGGTACTTTGAGTAGTGTTTAGCTCAGCCTGAGAAAGAGAAAATAATGGAAGTCTCTTCTTTCTGCCTGTGTGTTCAAACGAAGGAAAATCAAAGCTGTTATACCAGAGCTGTATATCAGCTAACATATTTTATGAACTGTGGAATGATCATAATTACAAAAAAGTCCTCCAGAGAGAAATTATGACTCATAGTTTATGTTCTCTTTAGTGTTGCTATGGAAAAAGAGGTTAGTGCCAATGGTCATACAGCAATATTAATCTCTGATCTGAAAGAAAAATAAACAACAATCTCTACCTTAACCCAAAGCAGATTTATTCTCAGTTACTGCAGCACACTCCATTAAAGGAGATAACTGTGTAAGAAAAATTAAAGATGGCATTGATTATCAGTTCTCAACATGCAGTTAGAGAGAGTTGCTTATTTGAATTAGTGTGCACTTCAGACTCCCGCAAATGACTTGGTGGAGTGAGAGGAAGGGAAGAAAGGCATTTTGATCAAAAGGAGGGCAGGAAAGATCAGCCACCACCAACAGCTGCAAGTATGCTGATTAAAATTTCTTTATGCATGCAGTTAGACTCAGCCTGGGGTTGATGCTTGTGCAAATGCAGATCCTGAAACAAAATCCTGGCAACGGGCAGTTTAAAGTGGTGGAAAAGTGGCTATCAGCCTTTTTCCGTTTATTTGGGAAAGCGAGGGCCGTGAGTCAGAGTGGCGGATACTTACGTGCTGAGACAGCACCCTCTGGGCTGCTCTGGCAGTTGTTTCCTGCCAGTTGTTTAGTTGCCTAGGCAAAACCCTAACCAGGACTGGGGCCAAACAGCTGCGTGCTTGCTTTGCTCGAGTGGTGAATCTTTTTCTTTGCAGGCAGGAAGACTACCTGACACCTTCCTCTTGACACCCAGAGTGAGCGTGTGTGCCTTAGTGGGTCACAGTAAAACTTTTCTACATGCGTACTCGACTTTGTTTTCAGCAGTTGGAGCTACACTTGCTCTGTTGTATGAAGTTACCAACAGCAAAGACTTCGCAGTCAGAACTTAGCTTGAAATTTTGCTCACAAAGCACCCTGCAAAGCAGGCTATAGCCTTCCTTTCTGCCACACTGTTGCATCTGCTGTGCTGATGGCAGTAAAACTTTTTATTCTGTTGATGAGCTAAGCAGATTGGATTGGGGAGATACACAGCTCTCATGTCCTGCATTTATGCACACAGCTCTTACTGATGGTCACAGGAGTTTTATATGTGGCTCAAAAACACTGTACAGCTCAGAGCTCTTTGAGCCAGCTGAAGGCTTTTCACTGACTTTCAGGGTTGGACCGGTCCCTTGTGAACAGTTGGCCCTCTAACAAATTGCCATTACTTCACTAATTCTTCTGAGTTTACTTCTTTTTTAAGTGTATAACTATCAGTTTTGAGTCACATAACTCTTTGGCATTACAGCCTGTAACAACAAGTGGTTTTCATTGCATCAGTGTAAAGGGCATACAGGTGTCTTTTTACCTTCTGATCCTTTTCTTCTTCTTCCCTTTCTTCTGTCTCTTTAATCATCAAACATGCTTCAGTCAGACCCATATGAGGGCTTTCACTGCACTCTCTTATTTGACAGTGAAATGGTCTAGAAAGCCTGTATCTGTGCCTCTTCACAGAGGAGCCGGCTCATCAGTTGGCACGTGGGGTCAACAGGATGCTCTTTGCCCATTCCCCTAAAAGGGGACAGAAATGTCAGCTGGTTTTCTGGCATTGAAAATGGAAGTATCGGCAGCTGCTGAGTGCTGCTAGTTTAAGTGTTTATACCATAAGGACTTTATCAGACCCTCTTTCTTTGTGCAAAGCTCCTGCTGATTTCAGTGGAGGTCAAAAATCTGAATTTGTGCAGCAGCGAACAGGTCAGGTCTTCCAAGGAATAGTGGTATGAGTGCAGCTCACAGGCAGGCACTGTACCTGTGTTATCGTGTCAAGAAGGGTAAACAAGCAGTTTTTTGAAAAAATAATTATGTAGGCAAACCTATCAGCACAAGCATGAAATACCCGTGCATATGCTTGACATCTGCCAGCCTGACAAGATCCAGGCACATACTTCAGATACTTGAAAGAATACAGTGCTGCTAGTGCCGCAGTCTATCTCCTCCCTGAAACAGTAAGTTTTGCAGACTAATATTTTTAGTCAGGACTAAAGAATGGAAGGGGAGGGGAAGAAACAGCTTGGGGGACATTGTGGAATCCTGAGCTTGCTTCTTCCTCTGGTTTATAAGACAGCACAAAAGCAGACATTTGTAAGTTAAGTAAACATTTTTCTTTCTTGCAAAGCATGCTTTGCATGACAGGCCCGCTTGTCCTTTGTTAATGTGCGATCATGACAGAAAACATTTCATTCTAGTCCTGCAACTGATGGCTGTGTGTGTAGTATATTCTGAAGTGGGTATTTGAATTAGTTCTCACAGATGGTCGGTATCTGCATCTCCAATGGTTTTACTGGATAGCATTGTAATGCTCTTAAAACACTGAGCATGGGATTCGTTTCAGCATCTCTAAAACTGGATAAAGCATGGCCAGGGTATTGTTTGAATTAAAGCTTAGCAGGATAAACAAACTAGGCATATCTGAAAGCAAAATGTAAACATGATGCTGGGGTTCCTGGTTAGCGCTTGGTGGCTGCAGAAAGTTGACAGCTGTTACAGAAAGGTTAAACGTGCGTTCTTTGGTCTGTCAGTAAAATTAAGCCTGCTAAAGACTATGTGGCACTCCAGAAGACATGAGTTTATCTGTGTGCATAAACAGAATATACACTTCAATGTAAATATGCTTTTAGGACTATTTAAAGTATTAGAAGTATGTGGCATTCCAATAAAAAATGCAGATGGAGCTATCAGGTTTTGGAAAGTACCTGACTGCATTCAGATGGGCTAGAGATCTAAGAAGAGTCCAGAAAGCAAAGCACTGGTGTTTGTGTTGCTAGATAACAGCAGAGGATGAGAAAGAAAATGGTATAGGTACAACGGGGACATGAACTGAAGTAATAAATGCTTGACCTTTAAATTTCATCTTTGCCAACTTCTCAGATTGCTTCTCCCAAAAACTGACATGGCTGTGTTTTACGTTATGCTTTTATTTGTCATATTTGTAGTTAGTTACAAGTAAAAATGATTGAAATCCACTGTAGTTAATACAAAATAAAAATATAGCTGCACGAGTTATGCCATGATTTTTCTTAGAAACAGTATCTCATATATGATACCATACACTTAAGAGCTTAACTCTTAATAGTACTCGCCTACACTAAGGTCTTATCGACTAACTTCCAGTGTGATTTACTGGTTGCAGGTAATACTCCTGTGGAGTAATACCTGTTAATAATTTCATAATGGTATTTTTGCTGTAGTTTTTATTTCCCCTGTAATTTGCGATTCTAAATACAAGATGAAGGAAGCAACCTTTTAGTGCAATGTTTAAGTATCAGTAGAATTTTATATATCTATATAAAATAAAATAACAATAACCCACTGTATAAACAACCAAGGATGTAAGGTATCTGTTGTGGGTATTGTGCTTCCCTTTCTTCCCTTCCCCCTTACCTTTGTTAAGTGACAGGAATGAACATTCATAGTGAACAAACCACCCTGTAACCTCTCATTTTCAATTAATTTTGAAATATTACAGACTTGTAATTTTGAGAGCAGGTAGGTTGCTTTGCTGAGTTATTAGCAGAGAATCAAATCCTGTGGCTTTGCAGACTCATCCTTACGTAAACTCATCCCTGCCATAAAGTTCAACCCATAACACATTGTTCCCTTTAGATGTGCTTAAAAGAGTATTTCACCTTTTTGAAAAAATTGTCCTTACATCCCTGTAATTATCTAACTCTTCTGTGTAGATATAGCTCTATATATGAAATAATTTGTAAAAAGATAAATTATGCTATTTTCAAAATACTCTGAGATACAAAGTTGTGCAGGTGCAAAGTTTGATAGTATATTGCTATAAAGACTAAGAATTAATTAATTAGTGTTATCTGAGTATATACTCTTTAAGCTAGCAATATAGATTTAATATTGCAGGGTTTTATTTTTGCCTTTTTTTTACATTTCATAGCATTTGATACTTTCTTCAGACTATCTCCATGTTTCAGTCAAATTCCTTCTATTTTTTTCTTTTCAATTTCTGATCCGTTAAAGGTACAGTAACTGATCACACATTCATGCTTGTCAGTAATGTACTTCTGTAACTCTAGTAGATTGAAAAACATCTTTTCGTTTCCATTGTTTCCACCTAAACACAGTCATTTCTTCTAAGTGAATAGCGAGAGACTACTGGCAAAATCTTTTCCCCCACTGAAATGCATGGAACCAACTTTTCAGCCTCACCCTCTTAAGTACTCTGCTCTTTCAGTCTTACAGCGTTGCGGAGCAAAGCCCCAAAGAAACTGAACGTGCGCACACAGTTACTGAGGCTGTTGGTATTCACAGAGCATAGCAAGGCAACTGAAATCAAATGTTCTCATTGGTGTTTCTACATTTACATAGAAAACTACTCACAGTGCTGTGAAATACTGAGAAAGAAGAAAACAGAACAGAAATGTTTAGGTTTTGACTACTCTCCACACATTCCTCTGACCTAAATATAAGAAAGCCAGCTGACCAGCTTGCTTCTACTAGACATACGCTTTTCCTGCTAGTCTCTTATGCCGGTTGACAGCATCTCTAAATTAATAAACACCAGTGACTTGGCCTAAAATGGAGCATGTTGCAGCCTGTGTCATTGACCTTGTTCACCTGCATTCCAGCACGATGCAATAAATTACCACTGCAGAGAAAAGGATGGAAGAAACTGAATTGCTACTACTGCCTGTGTAGCAGAAACCAGTTACTCGCCTAAGTAAAACCGGGTGTATCTGGAAGGTGAAGGAAGGCTCAGGTTGATTATGCTGTTTGGTCTATCTGCAGGACAGCTGCTTGGGTTGTTTCTTCATCAGATTGTTCCATTTCCCCGCCGACTGGGTTTCTTCTTTCATCATACAGTTTCTGGCTAGAAGCTTCTAGAGGCATCCCATACTCTTCATCATCTTCAACAATGGACAGCTCGATGTTGTTGCTCATCATGACTTTCCCTTCCATTCTGGCTTCCTTCTCTAGAGAATTGGATACTGCTTTGCCTTCCTCGGTCAGCGAGGTGGTAGGTGTCATATCTGAGTGCATGTCGGCAAATGACATTTCATCCTCAGCTTGGTCATTGCTTGTAGTTTCTGTTGGTCTATCCTCAGCTTCAGCAGGGCTTTCTCCTTCATGGACTTTCTTCACGTTGAATGTGAGGGGAGACACTTTGAAAGCTGAACTCTTTGAAGAAGAGGATTTCTGATGATGCACAGTAAGTGATTTCTTGATCTTTTCCCTCCGTTCAGGCGAGACAATCTTTGTGCTGATCTTGTTCATCTTCTTCTCGATGTTTTGGCGGGAAAATGCTTTCTTGAGGCTGTCTACCTTCTTGAGGCTGGATCTTTTAATTTTCTCAGCTCTTGATTCCTCTGTTTTCTCCTCTGCACTGTCATCCAGATCATCTTCGTCATGAAACATTTCATCATCTGAACCCAACTCCACTGTGTGCAAGGTTTCTTCCAGTGTTTTGTTCTCATCCACAGGCTCCTCTTTTCCTTCTGTGATGCTGGGAACAGGCTCTTTTGCAAAAACACTGGCAGGGATCTCATTTTCCTCCTGAAAGAATTGACATTATTTGAGTTTCATAGTTCACAGGACACGAATTTAATAAATAAAGCACAATGCTGAACAATTACTTTTTTTTTCCCCTCCATGATGAGATGAAGAATGCTGAACATTTCTTGTTGTTTCAGTATATTTAACCAGTAACAAGCCACTCAAAGCCCACTGAACCATTATCTGATAAAGTTCAAGACTAATGAGCTGTCAGCTGTAAGATTTCTCTTTCAGAGTGACTTGGAATGTATACAGAATGGAAATCCCATTCTTTGTAATTTAAATTAGATACTCTTTAATCAGAGTTTAGCTGTAAATTTGTACACCTATCCCTGGGGAGAAGGGATGGTATGGTGGCTAAGGACATTCTACTACAGACCCCTGCATAGACCTACAGAAGTTACGTAACCCCCCCCTGCCCCGAGCTTTCAGTTTCTCTAGCCAAGACTGGGAATATCTCTGCAGAGATGTTAATTGCATCTGAGAGGTATCTAAGATGGAAAATGCACTATATTTCGAAAAAGTGTATGTCGCTGTTAAAAATGGATTGTTGATAGTGAAAAGCCATGCAGTCCATGATGTTTAGAGTATGCTATTTTTACAGCTGTTTACAGAAAAAAGTTAGTAAATTTGGTTGTTAAATTGGTAAATATTAAAAATATGGACAGGACAACTCCTTGAAAAATTAAAAAAAAAAAGTTTATGGCATGCAAAAATAAACAGACATTATACAAATATAGAAAAAACTAGTAGTCACTTTGTGCTAAGAGGAAAATGATTGCTCTTTAAAACAAAACCAAGAAAAGGCATGGAAAGAAAGAAGGTATCTGGAAACAAAACAGGCTGAACAAGGGCAGAAGCTGCAACTCATAACGAAGGACCTCTGTGACTACCGAGCGCAGAAGCTTTCCAACCCTGAGCAGTCCAGAGGCAGCACAACGGACACTGTTCTGTGGTAGGTTTTGCATCTGCCCATGCAAAGAAAATGAGGCTCCTCACACACTCGCTTTTCCTTTCAGAATTGTTAGTCCTTAGATCTGCATGGTCTCTATTCATTACCTTTTTTATCACTGTCAGAGTGCCTGCAGTTTCATTTAGTCATATGGATTGGAAGGATTTTCTCCCCTGCTCCTCCCCACTCCCCCACCCCCATTTATCTTTGGATACGAAAAGCAGTAAGTGCTGAGTGAAATGGTTGTAATAGTCTCAGATCTGTCCCTAGTGTGCCTGAGAATACAGTTAAGGGGAAAAAAGGCCACATACACTTCAAAGTTCATGCTCATTATTTCAGGACTGAGCATATGGTTGTGATCACTGGAGAGAATAGTGTCTTGGGTTAAATTTGCTGTTGAGGCTGTATAAGGGTGTTGTGCATGGTTGTTTTTAAAAACGAGATAGTCCTGACTACCTTGTAGTGCTTCTGGAACTCAAGAATATGAACGTTTACAGGCAGAATCATTTTATACCATATATACATGATACATACATACTCACATTCAAGCATGTTGATGAATATCCCTGAAGGATATAAAAATGAAAAATATCCAAAAAAAGGATGGTGGTTTGACAGTTTGTATGTGCTTTACTTCTATGGTTTCTGCACATCTTTCTGGACCAGCGGCCTCAGTCAGATACACTGGCACATATGAAGCTTTCCAAGCCCTTCACTTGCAGTGGAACATCTCATAAAGCCAGCACTCTTCTCCGGACACCAATAATATTGTTGCAACTATCGGCAACAGTGACCAAGATAACAAAACAAAGAAAACCTGCACCAGCTTTAAGTGAAAACAGCTGTAACTGCAGTACAAATATTTATATTTTCTCTCCACTGCAGTTAATGGAATGTTGATTACACCAGTGAGTGCAGTGTTAAATTATTCCTCAGAGCATGAGAACTGTATAAGGGATAATTTACCTGTCTTGTGCATTCTTTCCAATCCCAGGTAATTGCATACAATTTTAAACACCTGAACATTTTCTATGCCTGAATGGCATAGAAAACTCCAATTTTAATGAGTAAAGATGGGTTGTAACTTTTAAAGTATTTAATCTAAGAAAGTGGTGTCATATGAGATTGATAACAGTACAGTTTGAGCCAGAGATGGGCCTGTGTGGCTCTTCCCAAGGTCAGTTTAGCTCAGTGTCTACAGTATTCACGTTAAAATGAAGTACTGCGTGCAGTCTCTAGAAGAATATGGATATAGATTTTATTTCAATTTTTATCAAATTTGTGACTGAGTAGAAGGGAGACTGTCAAACTATCCATATTTATAAAGAAAAAAAAACAGAAAAAAATACACTACGTAATAATGAGTTAGGTTCAATTAAAAGCAGATCCTATGTGGTCTTTGGCTATCAGACAGTATGGGCATTCAAGAAATCGTGTCTCTGTCGAAGCTTCCTGCATGGCCCTGGAAAACATAAGCCTCTGGGCATCTATTACTCTGCTTGTAAAATGGGAATGACATGCTTTCCTATCTCACGTTTCTAAAAGACCTTAGGATCACAGGAACTATTAAAATGCAAATGAAAATAAATTAAATAAAATGCTTTGGAAATACAAGGGTGGTATAGCAGGAACGCTCTGTGGTGGGACAGACATTACTATTTCAAAAACAGTTACTGATAACATGTTTTAAGTGGGCTATTCGTAACTTTTTGGTCTAACAAGTTTATATGGCAGCTATATTTTGTTTTGATACGTTTTTCAAGCAGTCTGGTATTTCATTTAGGAAGACTAGAACAATACACTGAAAAATGCCAACTGTTACTGTTTAACTATTTTTCCGTGCCAAAAGAAGTAGAACTTGAATCTTTTCTTCTTGATCTAATCTAAAAGTCTGAGAAAGCAATACAACATTTTATTTTCCACATCAGAGTTAAAAAACAGCACTTGCATTTTCTCAGATGAGCTCGACTGTAGGTAGCTAACTCCTCTGAATTTTATCTTTCCATGTAGGAAACGAATAGAATAGTGCAGTTTCTCTGTATAAAACAACTCTTGCTAATACCAGTAATAGTTGCAAAGGTAAAATCAGTGCCTTCCCTTGGCTTTGATCAGCCATTCTTAGGAACTTTCTATAGGTCATAATCTCATCCTTATATTTTATCAGAAAGGAAGATAAGATCCGTAACAGTGTACTACAAAACTGGACAGCCTGAGTGAACAGGTAGTTGACTTACTCAGGAGTGCTGAAGCTCTGATGCCGCATAAGTCAGTGTGCTTTGGTTTGGATTGTTGTTAGGTTCGTTGTAAGAGGCCATGGCCTTCCAGAGGGGAAGATGGCATTTTCCCGTGCTTACAGCAGTCCAGGCTCCTCTGTGCTTTGTAGATGCTGTTCTATGCCTAAATGATTACTAGTCTAAAACTTGTTTTGATACACAAAATAGGGCAAAAGATGACAAATCCTTCTAAAACCAGCTATAGTTCCACTTATTCTGACAAATACATGCTCTTCAGACCTGGATGTTGCTATGGGGAGGGAGGAGGGCAGGGAGCAGCCTGGGACCACAGGCATGGAGAGGGTATTGCCAGCCGCCCATTTGCACATCCTGTGCAGGCTGGGGCATTGGCTACACCATCCTCCTGACCTGCCATAGCATAGCTGGATCAAGTCCTAAGAGGCATGAGGTATTTTTGTCATTAATCAATATAAGAGTGTTCTCCCTGCAAAGCCGCAGTGGGAAATTTAGTACTTAAATGATCACATTATCGGCTTATAATTCTTCTGTTTCCCTCACTTGTTCGTTTTTGAGTTTGAAGTTGCTTTTTCAAAAGGTTATTACAGTGAACCGAACAACAAGACCCAACCAAATGGCTAATTTCCTGTGCCCTCCTCTTGCTTCATTTCAGGATGAAGCATTTACCGAGAGCAGCATCTGAAAGGGGCTTGAATATCAGTGTGCTTAACTCCAGGCTGTAATTTTGACTTATTTTATCTGTCCTGTTCACTCTAAACATGACCTTTAATTGAAAAATTAAACATGAGCCTTTTTTATCTTGCATTTTGCTTTTGCAGCTAAAAAGGCAAACAAACACCCTACCAAACCAGAACCAAAAAGCTGGTCATGTGGTGAGAACAAAATAGAGTGGAACAATGCCAAAGCTTAACAAGGATTTTTAAAACAGTCACTTCAGTGTTTTGCTAAATTGCTGTGTCACTTGTGGCATTTGTAATAACTTTTACATCCTCAAATGCTTGGAACAGAGCTCCATTAAAATATGTCACCAATTAAAGAAATATATGCAAACTAGGAACAATGCAGACAGTCTAGGGAGAGAAAACTAAGAGCATTTTTAATGGAAAATATGTAAATAGCTGAACTTTTATAAATGCAGTTCATTCTCAGCATGTACGCTGAGGGAAATCTGATGCTGGCGAGTGGCAGCACGGTTTCATGAAATACAGAGCTGGAGCTCAGTCATGTGTTTTGGCTATGCTCAGTGCTCCCACCAAGTATCAGGGAGTTTGAGGTATATGGTGAATGCAGAACTGAATGACAAATGTGTATTTTTATTTTCATGCCAAGCTATCTTCCTAAGCTGGAAAAGTGGGTCCTAAAGAGAAACACATTGTGTGAAATTTTGCATCATGTTTTTTACAGTGGAAAAGAATCCCTCGACCAAAGAGAAGTCTCATATATCCAGATTTCCCATTTGTTTTTACAGAAATCTGGTGTCAATATGACTTCATTGCTGCAATTGTTTTTCCATGGATTCCTGCTCGGGGCAGTACAGAAACCCAGCCAACCTTCTGCTCTTTTCCCTCTGTAGAATTATCCGAGCAAGACGGTGGCCCCGCTGAGCACCAGGTCATCCCACCTCCGCCTTGTAAGAAGACCCTGCATGGAGATTTCAAGGAGGTGGGCATGCAGGTAAGGCACCTGCCCAGGCCAGCAGCGTGCTGGCACAGCCTGGCAAGCACCTACCATCCCTCCAGGTGCGGCCGCTTCCCCAGTGGAAAATCCCAGCTCCTCCCAAGCTCTGCTGGAGAAAGCCCTGGGTGCTGCCCACCTGGGCCAGCCTCCCATGCCCTGGGAAGTTCTGCCAGCTGCCCTGGTTTTCCAGACAGCCACACTGCCTTTTAGCAAGAGGCCAGTGCCAGGAGCAATTCCCAGTTGACAGCTGAATTTTTTTTACTGAATTTAACTGTAGCGTTGTTTCTTTTTTAGGCTTGTGGCCCTGATCTGCATCAGCTTGAGATCAGTTAAGCTCATCTCCCCCCAATCACAGCAACATCTTTTCCAGTGAGAGATTGGAAGAGAGTCAACTAAATCCTTGCAAAAGCAATGAAGAACAGACCTCCTGTCCCAAGGTACCACACCAATGACATGTAGTGGAGAAGCAGTGGATTTTCTTCAGCTGTTGTTCTGGGACATGAACATGTGGCATTTGCTCTGGGTTTATGCACTTTAGGATGCACTATTAAGGAAAGGCTTGAATGTTTAAATAGGCCTTAGCTTTGCAATACTATTTAGTGTCAGGAAACAAGCTGAGCCACCACTCCCCTGTTGGGATGCTGCTTTACCCTTCAAACCCTTGGTGAGATTTACCAGTACTTTTACCCATTGCCTGCACTGCCGCCAGGCAGTAGTAATGGGGATCCCTAGCTGAGGCAGCCATAACTGCCCACACACAGCTATGGTTTTGTCTTTCCTCTACACACTATGTAATCTTGAAATAGGTTCTCTGGAGAAAGATGCTGCTGTTGCAATAGCAAGGCCTTAATTCTCACACTCGCAGGTAGCAGAAGTGCCACAAAACTACCTTCCCACAGGCCAAGTGGGTGCACGCTCCCCATGGGAAACGCTCAAGGTCTAGGTCTGAACCTGGAGGCGGGAGCCAGTCGTTAGGTAACACAGCCTGGGAGATGACAATGTTTTGACTTACAGTAACAGATCTTAAATTACTTTGAGAGACCAGACAACATGCATCTTTTAATTTGCTCAGTCCCTGGAATAATTTCCACATTCCTTCTAGGGTGGAAGCTACCACGCTTAGTACATGCTGCAGCTCCTCCTCTTCTGGCTTGACAAGCCTGGATGATAATTTGAGAGAACAATAAGCAGGGAGGTGGGGGCTTCCTTTCTGGGGGAAGCGCCTGTGTAGTAGCCAGGCCTGCCAGCATTTAAAAATCAAGTTCTGCTCTATTTTTTTGGGTTTGTTTAAATAGAAAAACACCACCACAACCCAAGGAGTAGAGTTAGCTACTGACAGATGTGACATTCTGCTGACAAGTTTATCCCAAAGAGCTGGTGATGTGTCCGACCTGTGGCTGCTCCAGCCCTGTGTTTGCTCTCCTTCCTTCTCCCGGTGTGTTGTGGAGGTCTGTCTTTTTTTTTTAAAAAAGATGTGACAGTCACATCCTGTGTTTAGTTAATGCTCACGCTGTGTTCTGTCCAGACCATTGCTTAAAAAGGGGAAAATATGCAAACTGCGGCTATCACTGGATGGGCTCCCAGGAAGCTGACTTTTTAGCTGAATATTTAGCTCATCCCTGAATGGGCCAGGACAGTCTGAGGAGTGAAGCAGACCATGAGACTGAGTGTGACAGGGAGCTGTAGCACTGCCCCTCTCCTGCTTCTGAGGGCAGATGCAAGGGTGGTTTTTAGGGGCTCTGCAAAGAGTTAGCAAAATGGCTCTTTTCTCAAGTTTGCTAAGAGTTTGCTAAAAAAAAAAAAAAAAAAAAAAAAGCCCTTTCTTCAAGTTTGCTTAAAAAAAAAATGCAACAAAACAACTCTTTCCCCACGTATGCTAAGAGTTAGTAAAAAAGACTGCTCTTTCCTTAAGTTTGCTGAGAATAAAAGGTGGCTCTTTTCCCAAGTTTGCTAAGAGTTTGCAAAACAAGGTCTCAATCCTCAGCTTTGCTAGGAGTTAGTAAAAGACAGTTCTTTCTCCAAGTTTGCTGAGATTTAAAGAAAGCTCTTTCCCAAAGTTTGCTAAAAGTTAGCCAAAAAAAAGGGCTTTTTTTCCCCCCATGTTTGCTAAGAGTTAGCAAAAAAACCAGCTCTTTCTCCAGGTTTGCTAGGGGTTAGTGAAATAGACTTTCCCCCTAAGTTTACAAAGAGTAAAAGTGGACGTTTCTCTTAAATTTGCTAATAAAAGAGGTTTCTTTCCCCAAGTTTGCTAAGAGCAAAAAAGACTTGCTCTTTCCCTAAGTTTGCAGAGATTGAAAGAAGGTTTTTCTCCCAAGTTTGTTAAGTTAGCAAAAAGCCTTTTTTTCCCAAGTTTGCTAAGAGTTAGTATTAAGTCAGCTCTCCCCCTGATTTTGCTAGGGGTTAGCCGAACTGGGCTCTGGTTTGGGAGTAAGCTGGGTGGGGCCAGGAGCCTGGGTGGGGGGCTGTAGGGCTGCAGGGGTGGCCGTGGGGCCTCTCACCTGGAAGATGAGCACCTTGAAGCGATCCCGCCGGAGGAGCTGTGCGTGATGCTGCTCCAGGCGTCGCACCTGGTCGCACTGCCTCTCCAGCCGCTCCCGCACGGCGCGGGTGTGGGCGCACACCTTCCGCGACTTTTCCAGCAACTTCTCCACCGCTTCGCCCGTCGCCCCGTGGCTGCGGCACAATTTCCCCAAGTCACCCTGAATACCCCGCACCGCCCCTTCCAAACCCTTCTGCCTCTGCTCCATCTGCCGCTGTTGCCCTTCCACCGCTTCCAACATCGATACCAGTTTCTCCAGTAAGGCCAGGACGGTCAGGGCGTTTACTTGCCCCCCCATCGCCTCCGATGGCGGTAGCGGAGGGACCGCGCTGCCTCCCGCCGCCTCCCCCATCGCCGCGCCGGGACGGGACGGCGGATGCCGGCGTCGCTCTTAAGGGCTGAGCCTTCCCCCTCCCCCGGGGAGGTTTCGGGCAGGGCCCGGCCCCGGCCTCGGGCAGAGCCCGGCCCCAGCCCCTGCCCCGGGGCGGGCCGGGCCCGCGGCCGGCCCCTCGGTTCCTTCCCCGCTCCCTCATCACCACGCCACCCCCTTTTTTTTTTTTTTTTTTTTTTAAAGCAAAGGGGGTATTCTCGCCCCACACTCGGGCAAATGCGGTATTGGCTTCCTCGCAAGTATCAGTAGATGGCAGGAGATACCGCGGAATGCGGTCGGGGGTGGGAGGCGAAAGAGCGGCGGGTGGAGATGGGGTTGGGAAAAGAGGGGGGAGAGGGACGTGGGAGTGGTGGGCAGGGAGAGGTTGTGGGTGAGGAGTGGAGTTGAGGCCTGTTGTTTGGAGGAGTTAAAAATAAAAAAAGCACACAACAAAAAAACCCTGATAATCAATATAACAGTTATAGTATTCAGTATTGCTATATATATATATACACACACACACACACACACAGAGCCTATATATACACACACATAGTATACAGTATTGTTACAGTAATCATATAGTAATATTAGTATTCTATAACAATATAATATTAGTGTAGTTATTCTTATATAATATTAATATAATGATAATTATGTGTAATAATTGTAATAATAATTAAAATACTTATACTCACACATGGTGAATCAAATCTCCTGACACTCCTTCCACCGAGCAAGCACCCCGTGCAACACCAAATTTTTTTTTAAGTAATAATTTAAATCTTCCTCCTTTTTCTTCTTCTTTCTTCTTTCACCTTATTTCTCCTCTTTCTTCTTCTTTCTCCTTCTTCTTCTTCTTACTACAACAGGTTTTAATAATAATTTAGATGGTGATTATTTCATTCTATTCCATTCTATTCTGTTCTGTTCTATTCTATTAATAGTTCTTATTCTTATTATAAAAAAAAAACAAAACAAAACCAAAACAAAACCAAACAGCCAGACAGCCAGGTGTTGCACAGGGTGCTTGCTTGGTGGAAGGAGTGCCAGGAGATTTGATTCACCGCTCATGATGTGAAGTTTAGCTGGGCACTCTGGTTGCCCTGACTGGATTCTCCAGCATTTCTTTGATAAGAAATAGTAGGTTTAGAACAGCTCTTTTGGGAGAATAGCAATAAACTGGGTGTGGTGGCAGAGGGAGAGTGTTTTCAAGCTTTTGCAAAGCACCAAAAGGAGTTACTTCGTGTGAAGAAATGCCAAGCTGTTTATTTAGAATAATATATAACTGTTCCCAGGTCTGATCCAAACCTGTTATCGTCAAGGAAAATATTACAAAGTTTCTTGGACTTGGGTTGCTCATCCGTTCGTTGAAGTTCTCAAGCACAGTCACTTTCTTTTTATCTTCTGTTCTTGACATTTGCCTGGTAACAGGACTTCTTGCTGCAGCACAATGTTTCTAATGGTCAGGTATACAGAATTCCAATCTTAGGTAGCTGAAATATAATGTTTTGTAATACTTGGGTATATATAATTCCTTCATGATTTTCCTGCATCCTGTAGATTATAAACATCTATTTGCAGTCCAAATGGCCGTGATCCTTTTTTTTTTTTGTACACGGAAATAAAATATTTCAATCATTTTACCATGAAAAGGAATAAAAATTAGTGACTGAAGAATAATGTAAATGAGTTAGCCATTTCAATCACCGCATGTTTGAGCCCCTGAATGTTCTGCAACGTTACGGTTAGGATCTGATTTTTTGGTGTTTTTTTTTTTTTTCGGGCTGCAACTTCTAATCCTCAAGTTGCGGGAGCTTGAAAGATGCATTTGGTGAGTGAGTTCACTTAGGAAAAAATATCACCGAGTTTGCCAGAGTTGTCAACAAGGAAAGTATGTAAAATATGCAGGCTCAGAGGGGAGTGGACATATTTTAAAGGAACAACCTAAACAAAACACTTCTGTTTCCTCTGGCTCTCCCCAGCAGCACTACCTGATACGCCCTTCCTAAGACATTCATATTTCCAAGAGGCTGCCAGTGTCTGCCTCTCTCAGTACAGGATCCTGCCCAGCTTGCTTCCTTGCCCTCTCCCTTCTTTTTGTCTGGGACTGTGGAGCCCGGGTGAGGAGAAGGCATTTTTGCAGAGAGCAGCAACTCACCTTGCTTGGGTGGGGTCTAACATGATGTTGGTGGGTGGCTGGGTGGGAGAAGGGCAGGAGTTTAAACTGGTCTCAGTTTTTAGGAGGGGCAGCGCACGCTGCTGCCAGCCCTGCCTGTGGCAGAGGCATGAGATGCCGGCCTCGGCCACGGTGTCGGAGGGAAGGGATGGAGAGAGGACGCTGCTTCTTAGCAGTACCACTTGTGGCTTTTGCTTTTCTGGCAGGCTTCTCCCTTGGAAAGCCAGAGGAGCAGGAAAGCCAGAGGAGCAGCAAACCCAGCTTTCCTCCTTGTCTCCATTCCAGTTCCAATCCTTCTTCCTCTCCCTGTTTCCCTACGGAAGGAGCAACCCAGCTCTGTCCATGCCCTACCATGTATCTTTCTTGCGGCAAAAGCACTTTTTTCAAAATTAATTTTTTCTTTGATTTTGATGAGCTGTGGTGAAGCCCTGGCCTGGCTGCAGTCCCACCTGCTGGACAAGCTGGCTTTCCAGCCTGTCTCTGGTTTTCACTTTGGACCCTGTCTCCCCGAACCTTTTTGCATCAACCTTCTACTGTACATGGCACATATGCATGATGGAGAAGATAGGCACACTGTCTTTGTAACCTAAATACTGACTCCTGTTACGAGCCTTCTGCAAAGATTCTGCAAATTTTTGAGTGTTTAAAACTCCCAGCCTTGTGTGCATCCTAGGGAAAAGCTGCAACACCCCATGGTAGCCAGCACAAAACCCAAAGCATGGTTTTCTGGTTAGCCCTCTGACCCAGCCAAGCAAGGCCAAGGACAGCAGCACTGATGCAGCTGCAAGGCCTGTCAGCATCCACCACAGAGGATTCCTTGGGGTCCCTGTGGCTCGGGTGTCTCCAGAGGTGGTGTGTTGCCCCTGTGCTCCCTGCCCAGCCTTGCCACTCTGGTTACCGGCCCTGAGATGATGCTGTGGGGAAAGGTGGGGGGTGCTGAGGCCAGGAATAAAATGGCCCCAAACTGGTACCTCTTCCAGCCAGCTGCTAAATTCCAGCTGCAGGTTTTGACATCAGCTATCAGCTCTGATTACCTGTCACGTTTGTAACAATGCTGTCAGGCTGGCTGAACTGCCAGCGCTTGGAGAAATTGGAGAGTTTTTATGCAGGTTTGGGGATTTTTTTTTAGTTTTTGGATTAATTCAGCAGGGCAGCAGAGGAGTTTTTTTGCCAAGTGCAAGGCATGTTTTTACTGGTGAGAAACATTCTAGAGGAAAACATTTTACATTTATTTAGAAAGAATAAGAATTAAAAAGATTAAATTTATCAGGGTCATCCGATGTAAGTCAAGAGTTCTTTTCATGTAAAATCAATGTGCGTGAATTATACGGACAGAAATTGGAGGTTAACTCACTCATTAGTCACGTGGTGCTCAGGATAATAAATGTTTGATGCTGG
This sequence comes from Leptosomus discolor, assembly GCF_034619465.1. Taxonomy (NCBI): domain Eukaryota; kingdom Metazoa; phylum Chordata; class Aves; order Leptosomiformes; family Leptosomidae; genus Leptosomus; species Leptosomus discolor. The sequence goes on along the minus strand of NC_141395.1, from coordinate 34,299,860 downwards.
AGCATTACTGATAATTTATTAGGCATGGAATAATAGGTAAAACAATATGACAGGAAAGGAAGAAGAGGGGAATTAATAGAGGAAGGAAGAATGGCAGGGACCGTACAGGTCATCCTCAGCTTATTGAATTTCATGTCCAAGCTCCCACTGACTTTAAAGGTATGGTGTGAGGCCATGTGACTGTGTGAACACAGGTAGGGGAAGAGCTGGTTAATGAGAAGAGCTGTGGGAGGCATGGAGGGAGAGCCCAGCAAGGGAGGGATGGTGCCTTGAGGGGACTGATGTCTGCTCCAGGGAGACATGGGAGAAAGGAGAATATGTATGGGACTGGAAGACGTGATGCTGCATTTACTGGCACTGGGACCAGCGGTGTCTCAGCCAGCAAGTGGCTGAAAATGTGAAACTTTGTTTCCTCTTGCTGGAGCATTTCTCTGAGCACTGGTCCTGAGTCATCACAGTAACATTTTCCTCCTGTCGGTCTTCTCCTTCTGTCATGGTGATGTTTTCATACCAGTGGAGCCTCTGCCTTTCAGCCAGGGTTGTTTGAAACTGGCCAAAAGCTTCTGGAGAAACGGAGGCCAGACTGGTTGGTTCATTAAACATGCATGGTGATTGAGTGAGTTTTGTGTTATTAGGCAGCGAGGCTAAAAATGCTGATGGGATTTGTCCCAGCAGAAGGCATTTCCCTGCCTTGGCCACGGGCTGCTCCTTCCCATGGCACAGCACAGAGAAATAGCCCATCAATCCTTAACGTTGACTTTTGATGGTTTTTAAAATAAAATTGTATGTGATGTTATGAGCCAGTCTCACTTGCAGCACCTGGTTTGTGTTGTGCTGCAAAAGCATTAGAGAAAAAACGTAATGGGTTAGAGAAACAGTGACTGATTTACTGCATGGTCTTTGGCAGCCAGCAATCAGTTTGGACCAGTGCAACTGACCCAGATGCCAGCAAATGCAGTGGATTATGGACGGCCTCTCCTTACTAGTTACATACATTTTGAGAAGATATCAGTATCTCAAATGTGATATAGTGTTTCGCATATGGGAGCAAGCACTGGGCTGGGGAGGAGAAGTCTCTTGCTGTTTCACAGCTCCCAGGGCGAGGGAGACAATGCAGGAGCTGCATGCAGCATGGCGGGTACGCAGAATATTTAGCATGAGGTGAGCAAGTGGAAACCCACCACCTGTGTACAAGGTGGATTGGTATCGGGGCAGCGTGGGGACCCTGGGACTTCTGCTGGGAGAGGCGGAGTTTGGTGAAAAGGGAGGGTGCAGCAGCAGCAGTGCCTTCGGTGCACTGGCAGTGTGAGCCTTTGAGAAGCTGAGAGAGGCTGTGGGTGAGGCACTGGCTGGAAGAGGCTCCAGGCAGAGACCACCCCCTCCTTCTGTGCCGCCCCTGGGGTGCACAGGGGAGCAGGGCATCGTACCTGCCCTGCAAGGGCTCTGCTTGTCCCGATGGCCATCCAGCCCACTCCCTGAAGGAGGGAACGCCCCAGGGCCTGGGCCCTAGCTCTGTGCAAACAAGAGTAATTGTCTTTGGAGAACCAATATGAGATCCAATATGTGAGAGTGGGAAATTTGGAGAGTCACTGCTGGGAGAAATTTTAATATTGGGGAAAGAGAGAGATGAGGCTGTCTGATGGGAAATGTGTCATCGTAGAAGAACATGAAACTGCAATTTTGCTCTCTTGTGCAAATGGTTTCCAGCAGAACTTAATATGCAACGAACTTCCACTTTATCAGCCAGACTAAATCATGTTATGCACAGGAGACTTCCTTTTGTGGTGTGCCAAATAGTAATAATTCTGTGCAGAGTGGTAGGCAAGGAAAAAATAAGCAACATAAAAATGCCATATATGCCAAGCATTTTCTGTGTATTTCCTCAGACATTTGAGGAGCACAATAATAAACTTTTTATTTTTCTTTGAAAAGCAAAATTTTGTGGAGGGGGAAAGAATAGTTTCCTTAGCTTCAGATAAAGGAGAATATTTCAGCCACTGAGTTGGACTTTTTAGTAGCTCGGAGAAAAGCGAGGTCAGGACACCAGCAGATACAAGTTGAACAGCATATGGCCAGTCAGACCAGACTTGCCAATTTACTGTATTCATCTAGCGAATATGTGGGGCACAGAACAGGATAAGCAAGTCCATTAATATCAGAAGTAAAAAGAAAAGATATGGAGGTGATATTAAAAGGACATGAAAAATGGCAGGATCTGGAGGATGGGCAATGATTACTTACAGGGAACTAGCTCTGCTTTTGGACCAGAGAACCAGCTTCATCTTCGAAACCTTCTCCCATGGCCAAGCCTTTGTGGTGGGTGTGAGGATCTGCAAGGTCCTGGGGACCAGGGAACCAGAGCTCGAGGGAGGGGGTTTTGTTGTTGTTTTTGGAGAAAGACCTTTCCAACGGAAAGATGGGATTTTAGGAAGTGTGATTAAAATGCGCACTGACCTTTTAAATTTCCTTCAAAGGTGCTGGGTCCTTTGGAAGAAAATGCTGGGGTTTTTTTCCCCAGTTTCAGATCAGAAACTCTATATGGAAACAGAGCTATTTTTCCCTTTCATTTTTGGATATTTCTGGAAAAAAGGGAGGTAGGTTTCAGTGACAGGCAGAGAAAAACCTGTCTGCTTTCTCTTTCCTCCTCCACTAAAAGAAGGTAAAAATTAGAAAGCTTTTAATAATTTTAAATTGACTACACATGAATGCTTTTTCTTCTGGAATACTTTTTATTACAATGCATTGTCAATGATTTATTGTCTCTTGAGTTTTCTCAAGGAATATTTAAGGGAGCAACCTTACTGGAAAGGATGAGGACGGTCTGCTCCTGGGAAGACTGGCAGAGTGTTCTTGTGTTGGTCTATGGAGATTGCTCAAGGCGATGCCTCTTCCCATGGAGGGGAGATTTTCTAGCAGTAAATCAGGGATTATGATCAGTATTGTGCTAAAAAGGAGTCTGCCTCTATCAGGCACATTCCTCAGGATTGTTATTACTGGTAAAATACTGAAAGAAGAGCTTTTCCTACTTTGTAATCAGGTTGTTTGGAAGAAGATGATAATGAAATCACATTTAATGGGAGCAAGTAGAATGTTAATTATGTAAAAAGCAGGTGAATTGAGGAGATCTGTTTTCTGCAGATAATTGGGGAGACTTGAGTCACTTTCGGTCTGCAGACACACAGTCTTTCGTACCCCTTGAATCTTTTATTTGTGATGAGCTATAATGGACCTGGAATCTAGAGAGTGTCTTTCCCTCATTGCTGAGGCATCTGTCATCTTGTGCCATGCGACTTCATGTTGTCCAAATGACATCGCAGGAGATAACAGTGCAATGCAAAGCCAAGCGTGATAAATATGACATGGCATGTCCAAAACAATACTTGCTTTTAGTAGATCAGTTATCCTTTAAAAGCTAGTATTTAGGTTTGTCCTTAGATAATTCAATAGCTCCTGTCTCTGGTAGGAATGATGTCAACCTGAGTTACTGTTTCTGATGAACAGCGATGATGGGACAAGATGGCATGAAAAGGATGAAAGAACAGCAGATTCTGGGTGTGCATCCCAGAGCTCTTTCCCAAGTACCTGGTCAAGGTGAGAGTCATAGGGCTGAGCACAATAATGATGTCAGAAATAGTCAAATGGGATCTGTCACAGGCCAGCTGGCCTCAGTGATAGCATTTGCCCACTGCAGCATTCTTGATTTTTCTCTGTCCTTTCTATCCTCAGGTCAGCACTAGTGTGCCTGTGTTAAAGTAGTAGAATAAGGAAAGAAAAACAAACCCCCAAACATATGGTAAGTTGTGTGAATTGGGTAAATGAGGAAATCTTGAAATCAAATGACTAAAAAACAAGTTGGGACTTAAACCTTGACGAGCCACTTTGTTGTGAAAACTGCATCTGGTGTGACCTGGCAGAGCTCCAGGGAGAGGCCAGCCTCTCAGCCCCCTGGGAAAGCTGGGGTCGGAGAGCCTCTAAAAAGTGGGGGTGTGTCCCGGATTTCCAGAGTTGCTTCCTCTTCACAGAGGAATATTTGAAAACTGTTTGTTCTTGTACGTGAAAAACAGAAATCCAGGTTGGAAGGATCTTGGGTATTTCACAGTATCTTCTCTCCTTCTCTCTTGTTCTCCCTCTCTTTCCTGCACTCTCCCCTTGCTGTCTTATATATGTCCTATGCTAACTGTCTGTTCTTGATAGTAATTATTTCCAGCAGTTGAAAACACTTATTAACTTAGTTATAAAAAAAATTGCATATTTTTCAGAGCCCCTGTTGAGGTTAGAAGAAAAAAAAGGAGGTTAAATCAGGTACTGAGAATCCATGGTGCATGACATTAATACCTTATTTATTATTGCACAGCTATTAAGTGTTTTTATTCAGAAGTATTGAATAAGCAGCAAGTCATCTACATAGGACACTGCTAAAATGTCAGGCTGCAAATTAGTTTGTTTATGCAGTGAGCACCGAGGATTTTAGACCCGCTCTCTTGTGTACTGTCATGCTCTAGGTTACAGGCAGTGAACCCACATTTGAATCAAAGCCATGAGTAGGGTGAACTTGTTTTTTTAACCCCATCACAGTTCACCGGGAGTTACTTACATGTCTTGGCTGCAGAACTGAACCCATGGTGCTCTTCAGTGTTTCAGATGTCCGCTTGCTTGTGCCCCGCAGCAGCCAGCAACTCACCCAGGTGCTGTGGACTTCCTCTGGCTGTCGCCTGAAAGAGTTTCCTGTCACCTGCTCCAAATACACTGAGGGGCTGCTGCAGCTGTGAAGCAGGTATATGCCTTTCCCTGCAAAGATTTTATTTTTATTTTAGGTTGTGGATCTTTAACTACCAAGGACCCCATGCTCCAGGCTGTGTTGCCAGGCTTTCTGGAGATCTCCCAGACAGTAACCATAATTCAGGGTTGCAGCCATGTAAAGGTTATTCCTGCTGTGAGAAAGGATAGTGAAGCGGTTGCACTGGGTGCTCTCTGCCACTAATGATCCTTTGCTGAAGCCTATTTTGTTTTGCTGTGTCGAATGTGTTTGAACAAGATCATGGAAGAATTTTCTGTTCTCTGGGTGGCTGCAGAAGCGGTGCGGCAAGGAAGCTGGTGGGATAGATAGCCTATTTCCAGGCTGGCCTCTTGCTGTGCATCAAATCTGGATGCTGTTCCTGAGCAGATCAGCCCTGAGATCTCTGCTTGCGCTGCCAACCCAAAGATCAATTAGTCCTTGTCATGTGGGGTTCTCTAAGGAGGAGACCAGTGCACTAAAAACTGGTCTGGACCTGTGGAGCCATTTCGTGTCTGAAACCAAGGAACCATCAAAGAGTAATGACCTTGTTGCTAGTATGCAACTGAGATGGATGTGAAGCGATGACCCAGATGGATGTGAAGACTCCATCCCATAATCAGTCCTCCAAACCAACCAGCTGCTATGCCACTGCTTTTCAACTGGCTCTTACCCCGATTGCATACCTGCATGGTGCTGCTCGAATAATTTCACAAAAATTTCTCCTAAGTGGCATATAAATCAGTGGCAACTGTACCTATTCCCGTCTGTGCAATGCCAGCTGTAGGCAGGTCCCCAGGTCCCGAGGCTTCCCCTGTGAATGGAGATTCATCTCTTCCACTCCTCATTGCTTAGAAGGGGAGGACAGGGGGAGCTCAGGGATTTAGGGCCCAGGAGGAGTACATGGACATCTCTTCTAGCTTAGAGTTTTCCTCATCATAGGATTTTTCAGTAGTGCAGACGTATTGTTAAAGGGGCATCATCCCTTAGAAACAACCCAAAACCAAAGCATTTTCCCCTCTGAATCCTCTGACAGCATTGCAGAGTGCTGAAAGAAGGGTTGATAAAATTAATCTTCACCTGGGGAGGGCTTTTTCTCCTAGCTTCCTTTCTCTACAGAATCTTGCTTTCCAGCTTCTTCATTGCTTGCTAGGAGCAGTAGCCACAAATCCGATACTGAGTGGGAGCATGGAAGCCCATGGAAAGGGAAAATTGTGACTGAAGAAATGGACCATCGGGATCTTGGGATTTTTTTTTTCTCCAGACAGATAAACTAAAACCTATAGAGACCAGAAAAAAAAAAAAAAAAAATTCAGTTGCCGTTGTGCTTTAGTAAACTGCGTCCTAAACCCCAGTATATTTAAAAGAACAAAAAAACCCTGGTTCCTGACTGCTAAACATGTTTGTCCAACCTCAGAGCTTCACTACTAACTACTGTGTTTCTTAGCACTGAGCATCGTAGCAACTATTCTGCAGTGTATTCCTTTGCAGTGCTACAGCAGGTTGGTTGGTTGGTTTGTCTCTGAATGATCTCTAGGCATCTGAGGATACCCCAGTGGGTTAAGACAAGCAAGATGCTGTAGTTTTATTCTTGATGCTATTTAGCTTTTAACCATCGTGCACAGGAAACAGAAAAGACAGCTGTTGTAAATTAGCTACATGTAACTCCAAGAACTAATATGAATGGAAATACTGGCTTCTTTAGCTGACTCGTGATGAAAAATATCATTCAAGGGACTCAGAAAAATATCTTCTGCTCTTGGATAACACCCAGCTAAATGGGAAGTGTAAGGGAAAAAAAGTAAGCTAAATTCTGCATTAAGACATAGCACTCTTTCCATCCTCTCTCTTTCTCTTTTTTTTAAATGCTGGTAAACATTTTCCCCCTGTTTATTGTCACATCGGTCTGCAGTTTTGTGTGCCCATAATTCAGGGTAGCACAGTCTAAAGAAGCAGCATGCTTTAAAGCTGTGTGTTTTCCCAGGTTCAACATTATTGTGCCAGACAGCAGGTCCGCACCTTTTGTGGCTTTAATGAGGTTCATGAGGACCAGGCAGACAGAGCAGAGTGTCGCTCTCCACCTGAATCCTCTCTACATCATTTGCCATATCTGCATTCAGGAGAATCGTGCATCCATGAGAGCTCTTCATCTTGAGATGTAAGAATGTGGGTGTTAATAAAAATGAAGTTTTTTTTTTTTTAAAAAAAGGAAAAAAATGCTTCTGGGCAAGTTGTACTCAAGGTGTTTGCCGTAGGGATGGTGCAGGAGGTTTGCGGTGAGTTGGGCAATTTGAGAACTTAAGATCCAGATTAAAAAGAAAATAATCAAATTTTCTCCCCTGAATACCTTCAGCAAATATTTCCACATCTTCTCCAGTTACTAAATATGGTAATATTTAAAGAATTAAAAGCTGAATGTAGGAGCATATGAAATAATGGGTCGTAGGAGGTTAAAGAATTCTTTTGAAGTCCAACTTCCCGAATAATTTTCCTCTTACCAAAATTTGATTGCCTTTCAAATAACCCTGTTTCGCATGAATTTACTGATCGTTATCTTGCGGGCCTACATCCTGAAATGAAATCTTCCCTGCCGTCATTCGGAGCGCAGCCCTTCCGGAGCTGGCGGGCTCGGCCGTGGCTGGCGTGCCGGGGCGGTATCGCAGCTCCATCTCACCCTCCTCTCCTGACATCAGCCGCTTCCCTTCTTCTCCTCCTGCTTTTAAAGGACAGCCAAAGTGTTTCAAATGTTGAAATCCCTGTCTCACTGAAATTGCTTTCAACTGGCTGATTTCCTTTGCCTTACAACTCATAATTAGGAAAAGGTTAATTCCACACCTTCCAGTACTTTCTCTCTGATATTATTCAGACCATGGTTATCTTTCTCTGTCTCCCTCTTTCCTCTGGCTGTCCTGTAAAAAGGTTTTTTAGGATTAGTCAGTTTCTGATCTCGATGTTTTTGTCTGTTGCCTTATACATGTCTATTTAAAAGCGTATTACCAGTGTCACTTCATGTGAAATCCATGTAATTATTTTTTAGGTTTGAAAGGGCAAGCAACACCTTTCGGCAGTCTTTCCAGGTGCATTAAAACATGTGGGAATTTCCAAACACAACAGGAGGAGAGGTTTCACCATCAGCAGTGTGGAGCAGCTAGAAGAGCTAGCTGCTGTCCCTTGACATTTTCTTTGTGGAGGATGACGGCTGTCTGCAGAAGCTTTTCAGAGCCTAATTTTAAGAGCATTTTAAAGAAATCTCTCCTTTGGTTACAAAGAGAGACTACCCAAGTAAGGATGGATGTCTAAATTCTATTGTGTGTGCCCTTCTAGGAAAATTCAAGGTAAGGAAGTTTTAGAAAATGTCAAAAACTTTTCCAAAGTATTTATTTCTGGATTCAGGATTTTGTTTTCTCATCAAAAGTATTAATCAAATTCAACATGCCTTCACCAGTTGGCCAGGTCAGTCTTAATTGTCATCAAAGGTTGTTCAGCACCCCCAGACTCTGCTGGGTGTATGTCCAGCAAAATCAGGGGCCGTGATGTATTCTTCTTTCACAGATCCTTGCCCTAGTAGTTTAATTTTGTTTGTGCCAGGAGCACTGGGGAGCAGTGTGGTGCAGTCAGCAAGTGGTGCTTAGCTAGGGACAAACCACCAAATCCTGGCTGATGGCCGGCGTACCGTTGCAGCTTGCTCTCAGGAAAGATCTTCTGGTTCTTTGTGACTGTTGCTTGGCGAGCTGGTGCCTTTATGCTGTTTCCTTCAGGGAATGACTACAAAAAGTGGTACAGGGGCAGGGATAATCCATCTTTGAGACTCTTCTGATGGGACCAGAGATTTAGTACGGGATGGCATGTCTTAGTTTGGTGAAGGACGGTGTTGTGTATCATTGTTGGTATTGCTATGCCACCATGTGATATTTTGTCATCAGAGAATGTCAATATGCACCGAAAAAAAAAAAAAATCTTATCTAGAAACACTAAATAAGTACATAGAGCAGCCAAAGGTACGGGGATTTTGAAGGCCAGGTCAAGCTAGCAAGAGGACCATATCTAGCACTTCTGGGGGCTTTGTGGATTCTAGTACCTCACAAGGAGGAAATACTGTTTGCACTGATGTGGATGAATATTGGTGATGCTCTGGCGATGTAACGTAGGGCATCTATGCAACAGGCGATATACAAATATGTCCTGCATCCGTTGAACTGACCTTTAATGTTCTCACAATCTGGTGTGTAAAGCACATAAAGCTCCACCAACCTTCTAGTCCCTGGAGTTCTCACAAGGGTGAGATAAGGACATGGTCAACAGGTTCCTTCACTGTCTTTCTATTTTTGATAGGAGAGGGTTGGAAGTACTTCAGCTGTGCTGCTGAACTCCTGTTTTTGAGATAGCGTAGTATTTCTTAGTATTCTGGCTTTTGCTTACTTTATTCAAGTGCTAATTATGACGTTAATATAGACCAATTTTAATACTGAACAAGCGTGCACCAACATATGTGAAGACATGCTGCCAAGTGACTTTACAGCTGTCCTTTTCAGAGGACAGGATGGAGGTCTACAAGGAGAAGAACTAGGAGGATTGGAAAGGGCTTTAGGGAAAACTTTGATTCTGAAATGTGAACTAATTAGACAGGGAGAAGCAAGAGAGCTGTTGGCAGGAGCAGGAGGAGCAGAAGGGAGACGTCCCTGCTCTAGTGAATCCCTGGTTACAGTTGAGCAGAAGTCAGGAGGATGTGGCATGAAGAAAGGGGGAAGACAAGCTCCCTGTTCTTGCTGTTACTACTCAGAGCAGCACTGGGTCGTTCGCCGCAGCATCTATCCACACCAAAGTCTCCAGGCTGCCTTTCCCCGGTGCTGACCCTCTAAAACTAGTGGAAGAGAGCCTGCGAGTGACTGCTAGAAGCAAAGCAGCAGTAAGTGTTCATCAGGGGAGTCCCCATGAGGGACCCAACATTCTTACCTTTTGCTATTGACTGAAATCAGAGGCGAGGAATGGGGCTGGCTGGCTTTGGTATGTCCCAGTGTGGGGCTTATAGGGTTCTTTGTGTAGCCTCTGGCATAGAAGCTGTGACTGCCTCAGCAGGTGACTTGTGTCAGGATGAAGCAATTCGGTTCCCTGGGGGAGAAATGGTAATGGTCATTTGTAGCCAGGCTTTTAAGTGCCATTTGGTAGAGCAAATGCATTTAGAAAATAGTATTGTTGAAAAAACAGAGCTGCATATGTTGAATTCTTGTCCTCTGAGGATCGCCTTTCTCCCAGCTTTGAGAAGAGCAGGGCCAACTCGTCATGCTGTCCAGGCATGACCCCAGCCCCACATACCTCTCTGGCAGCACGTCCTAAACATCACTGACCCTCTTCTGAAATGCCTTATTTACTCTTGGGCATGGGATTGGGTTTTGACCTTCAGGCTTCCACCTCCAGCACAAGACTTGTGAGCTTCTCAGACATGGAGTGTAGGCAACTCCAAGCTGAAAGGTTGCCCAGCTGTCTTTTGAGCTTGTGCCAGGCTGTCCTCCAGTTAGGGTTGGGCTCTGGCAAGCGCAGCACAGGAAAACCAAGTGATTGCTGGTGTTTGCAGAGCCCGTGGGTCTCTGGTGATGAGCAGAGTCAGTAAGAGCTGTCTGATGCAAGCCTGAAAGGCAAGGGGACAAAACTAACCTCCAAGGATGTTAATTTCTTGAGGTTATTTTCAGCCAACATCGTTGTTTTCTCACTTCCTTCATGCTAGCTGTGGTTTTAATGCTGCTTACAGGCTCAGGAAGAATCTGGGAGCAGGAGGGGTGTGAAATAAGGGGCAAAGGGGTGATTTGTGACCTCTGGCCTTTGGTGGCAGAGGGGACCGGGGTCAGTGTATGTGAGTTATGAAAAAGCACTCCAGATAAGCATTGAACACGCTCGCCCACCTGACCACCCTGTTCTGCTGCACAGGTTTCTTCAACAGCAGTTTTTGTGATGACCGCGAGTGTTGTTTTTAATATAGGTGGGGTCTTTGTCATTGTCACAGTGCCCCATGAGCCCAGCTCCTCTAAATTGCTGGGGCAGGCTGGCCCCCCGCCAGCCCGGTGAGCTCCATCAGCCAAACTGGGGCTCCCAGCAAGGCTCTGCTGTGCGGAGCAGCTGGTGCAACTGGGGCATCCTCAGCAGCAATCGCTGCTCTTAATGAGTTTGTTGCTGTTTCATTAATGAGTGAGTGGCTGGGATTTCATTTCCCCAGTACTGGTTTTTCAGACCCCTTCTTGAGAAAGCAGACCAAATGCAGGCAAAAGCAATACTACAGTATCCTAGATAAAATTACTTCCTTTTTTTTTTTTTCTTTTTTGATTTTCCTTTTAACCAGAACAGTCTCTGAAGGCGTCAAAATTGATACTTTTTGCATATACAGTGCTACTGCATTTGAAACTATTTGCCCTTATTAACTAACATAGACATATCCTTAAAAGACATTGCTATTCCTGGCTGAATAGCATCACATATTTCCAGGCAGAATTAAGATTTTGAAGGGGAGAGGGCTTTATGTAGCCAAAACCTAATGTAGACATGTAAAACCCACCACCTGAACCACGTGTGTTTCTTTCAATACATTTTGCATAGACTTCTACAAGGTCTTTTGTGATGGGAGCAGCAGACAGAGACCAGCTTCATGCACCCGAATGCCAGTAGGTGAATTAATGGCAGCAAAATATTTCCCTCTGGAAAGTGGGGATGCTTTCCTCCCCAGCCTTGGAGAAGCACACGCTGACACAGTCAAGATAGGGGCGAGCAAAATGCTGAGCTGGTCTGCAGAAAAAGGACTTGACCTGCAGTTTGAGGGAGCCCGGGGTGTGACGGGCTGGAGGATTAGCCTGCTTATCTGCTTTTCTGGCTTTCAGTTAGGATTTAGTTAAGAATTTCCTGCATCTGCATCAGCAAGAAGAAATGGCTGTTCCCAGGATTCAGAAAGGTCAGCAACAGGCCAAAGATATTTAAGCACATAGTTTGAGACTTTTAAGGTGTTGGAAATGTGTAGACTGGAGTCAAATCTCGAAAGTAGGTCCTTGGCATCAGGAAAGTAAGTATGGGGAAGCTTCTAGCTAGGACTGCCTCACTGTATATATGTGCCTTTGTAGGCGGCAGGAGATATACGTGCTCCATTTTGTGATGGCTGTTCTTCCCTCCACACCAAACCAGCAGTAAAACTCCCATGGGCTCGGCTGCTGCTGGGTCTCACTGGGTGCATGGTGTTTGGGAGACCTTCCTCTCGGGCTGGAGCTCCCCTTGCTGCAAAGCCCAGGGCTCTGACTTTTTCAACCCCAGCTGTGCTTTGCCCACCAGCAGTCATCTGGTAGGTGCCTGCTTTGAAGTGTTACTCCTCTGCAGGCAGAAAGAGCCCCTCAGATTAATGGTCTGCCTAAAAGCTAGAAAGAAAAAAAAAGGAAAGAAATAATTTAAAACATCACAGTAAAATGCCACTTCACATCTGAAAGGATCCATTAAAACTTTTATAGAGATTTTTACATTTGTTTCCCCTCTTTTACACTTTGTTCTGGATTCAGGCACTCCTCTCTTATAATTCTCCTTTGTAATAAACATTTTTGCCTTGGTTAGCTCTGCACTAATGGGGACTATTTGCTGTGCAGAAGGAAACAGGGGGTGTGTGCCTAGAATAGAGCTTTTCTTTCTGAATCCACCATTCACAGGGATCCAGCCTGGGCAGGAACTGTGGGCTTACCCCAGGTGTTCCTGCACCATCTTTCTTTTTTTTTTTTTTTTTGAGGGATTTGGAGGTGTGTCTGCGCTTCAGACTCCAGTTCTCCGCCTGCACCTCCTTTGCCAAATGCCCACTGGTGGGGGTGGCAGAGAGAAGGGCTGGTGCTGGGAAAGCTGTAGCATCCCATGGCCAGGGCTGTGTGTCCCTCTCCCTGTGCCACCACACTGCTCCTTGTCCTGCTGCCTCCACACATGTCCCCACCGCTCTGCCTTTCACCACCTCCCAGTCCTCACATGTGTTCTTACTTTTCATGGTCTTTCCATCAAAAAAAAAAAAATTATAAAGTCTGCTGTGGGTGAGAGAAGGAAAATCATGTGAGATTAAGCAGGAATTGGGCATCTGTCTCCCTCCTCCTCCAGACCACAGGCAGGGACAGGGTCACCAAGCAGCGTCTCAAGCAAGCCTCTGAAGCCTCTGACCTGCCTGCGTGTCTGGTCATTGGTCCAGGCCTAGGTTTGCATTGCTCTGCTCAAAGGTGCTCCTTTTTATTTAAAAAAAAAAAAAAAAAAAAAAAAAAAATGGACCTTACACCTGTTTAGTGTTTGGGTTTTTTTTTGAAAGATTTTTAACGCATAAATATGGAAGAGTATCACACAAGCCCTGCTGTCTGTGGTGGAAGGTGGGAGCAGTGGGATGTGTCCTGCATCTTTCAGCCCATCCCCTCTGTCGGGGCCCAGGGAGATGCTTGCCTGCCCACCTGCTCGGGAACAAGAGGCAATCTGCTGCTGGTGCAGCTTTAACCCCGGGCCTCTCTAAATGGAACCTGCTCGTCACGGCACATTGTGCACCGGGGATTTGTGATGCCAACTGTTATGCGGCTGCTTTGAAAACAGTTTTGTTTAAGACCTCAAATTTAGACTAGTGTCAAGTGTCCCAACAGGAAAATGCCAGCAGCTTACCTGGTTAGTCACAAACCACCCACAGAAGCATGTTGTGCCGTGTGTTACCACTTCCTCACCTTGCCTTTTATTTCTTCACATGCGTGAACAGCATTGCAGAGCCCACCAGATGAGATTCCACCGGGCGCTCACCTGGGCTTCCCGACTAGGAAGTTTGACAGCACGTTATTTCATCCTTTGCCTTGACTCTGGTTCCACTGCTCTACCCCTTAAATAGATGCATATTTTTGGAAGTTAAATGTTGGCAATGAAGCCCTTGCCTGGGAGTCAGTACACTGGATACGGTGTGGCCACCACAGTGGGCATTTCTCAGAAGCAATAAAGGTTTAACACTAGCATTGCCAGGGCGGGGCTGCCCCATAGTGCTGCTCCTTGCATGGCTCCGCTTCTCACTGTATTGCCTTGTTGCTGTACCCACTGCCAACGCTTTCCTGCCCTTCCTCCGGCTGCTTGGCATCGGCACACAAATGCAAATAATGTTCCCTGCGCATCCATACAAGGTCTCTAAAAACCTTTTCATCGTGTTCCTTGTTGCCCTGGAGGATAATTACTCCAAAGAGCAGCCCCGTTTCCTGGTATTTCAGTTTATCTCATTACCATTGTGTTTGCCAAGCCAGCCACTTTGCCAAATACAAAATCAAGGTTGCTGGCAGTGCCGGCTGGCTCGCATATGCCCCCTCTCCGCTGTCTGAGATGCTAATTTTTCCTTGATTGCAAACCTTGCATCCATCTTTTGTGAACTAGCCGTGCCTTACAGATATGGCGTAATGGTTTTAAAACTTGTGCCCGAGCCTGCGGGCCCCTCTCCATGGCCCATCAAAGGCAGGGCTAATGGATGCTGTTAGAATATTTACTTGCCACTTTTTTGGCCAAGAGGAGCAGCTGGCTGGCACCCGTGGCTGGTGAAGGGCAGGCAGGAGCATCACATCGGAGAGCTACTTGTCAGGGAGTGCGCCCAGGGGAGGAGCTGGAGGAGGCACAGCCGTGCGGACGGGCGGATGGATGGACAGACAGGCAGGTGCAGGGTTGTATGTACCCTTGCAAAGGTCATCTGTCGCAGTGCCAGCTAGTCGCAAGAATAGAGATGAGAGCTGACACCTTCTGGCTGTAGGGGCTTCCCTGGGCTTCAGGAAGACTAGAACAGCCTAGGGATACCCTCAGGACAGTCTTAATATAATCTGATTTCCCTCTTCTAATCTTGAGTTGATTGCAACAAACTCTCTGTAAATTTTTAAAAAGTCTTTGGTGTGAAATGCTGAGCCAGCAGTAGCATAACCACAACCTGAACAGGCGTTCATTCTCACGTTGGCTTGCGTTGGCATCGCTGTCACGGTCAGAACGGGGCGTCAAGCTTTGGATTGCTGCTTAAAATTCATCTAAGGGCCAAGGATTATTTTATTGTTTTTAAGATCCCCAAAATCAGACACCCCTACCAAAAAAAAAAAAAAAAAAATCAATGAAGTCTGCTTTTATTAACCCAGGTTTGAGCAGCACAAATATCTTTGCTGACGTACACATTAGTCTGTGGTGGTCTGGAGGACACAGAGTGGATAGCCATGTCCTTGGGTTTAACATTTCTGTTTAGGATATTAGGACAAACCTGCCATAAGTGATGCTATGGCTGTTGCTAAGCAACAAGTGATGATTGCTATAGCCAATATTCCCCTCTTAAAGGTACATTTGCAAAGAATAGTCTTTTTTGTGCATGAAATTAATTTGCAGATGTATGGATTTATATTAGTTAATAGCAATAAACTTTGGAAATGCTTCAGTGCAGTGTTAAAACGGAATACAATGTGGCATGAAGATATTGCATAGCAAAACCATGAAGCCCTCCCCTTTAATTAATTGGAACTTAAAGCTGGGATAACTTACACACCAAAATAAATTAACAGTAAATCAGGTTACAGAATAAATTAACAAATTAAATCGGGTTAGTTGGAAAGTTTAAAAGAAAGAGCATTTGTGAGCTGTTTGCATTGCAAATACAGTTACAAAGTCTTGAGCTGGAAGGGAAGGCTCACATAGAAAAATGTAATTGTCCAGGTGCTGCTTGAAAGTGGCTGATTTTAGCGGCTTTGTCATCAAAGACTGGACCTGCTCTAAACAAGCATTAAAACTCAGTCATGGTGTAATGCCCACCGAAGTCAAAGCAGCCACACCAAGAAAGGACTTTGGCGGCTTATTTTTTTCTGTTTTTTGTGAACAGGTACCATAGATTTGCAGCAGATAATGCTCCTTTCGCAGGCCATTGCGAACCTCCTTTTTTCTTTTATTTTTTTAAGCTTCTTTTCCTTCTTGTGCTTTTCTCCACTGGCAAGGGCTTCACTTTGTCTCCTGTGCCTGCAGAAGATGCTCCCACTCCTCACTTGCTCCCAGGGGACATACCCCCAGTCCAACCTGTGGATACCTGTTAACCTTGGCCAACGTGGTGGCTTTTGAAGCCATTTGCAAGGCCTGGGCTGAGGTGCTGCCGGCTCTCAGGGTCTCCAGGAGGAGGGTCCAGCCTGACTGTCCTGCCGTGCTGCAAAACATCTTTGTGCCCCTTTGGTCACCCTGGACTCACTCTGCTGCCCCGGCATGGCTGGAGAAATGCTTATCTGCTGTCAGCAGGGAGAAGGGGAACCGTGTCAAAGTATTTTAACTGTATTACTTTCAGGTGGTTGCTACATCTTTTCTAATTAAAATAAAATCAACTTAGGACTCCTGAAATGAATATTTGGTATAATAGATTCAGAAAGTGATGAAAATGTTTTCATTAAATAGTGAGAGAGGGAGAGAGACCCTGCAAGGCATAGCATTTTATCTCAACTCTCTAATAACATTAATAAACTCTTTAATCTTTGTCACATTTATGACTTAATGGCAATCCTTAAAGACATGACAGACAAGTAAGAGCTGCCAGGTTCCTTTAACCTGTAAGCATTCATATTCTTCCCAGTATTTTGATTAAGTGGAAAATTCCTCTGTGACAGGCTTTATTCTCTGTGTAAAGCTGTGCTCCACAGTTGGCCTGAGTGACGGAGGACGCTCAGCCACAGCCAGGACTTGTCAGTGCCAGGGGATGATGGTGGCATCTCCCTCCTCCCTGGCTGGGAGCCAGGTGGGTGCTGGCTCCTTCCCCAACACTGGCTGGGGGTATTTAGTGTCAGCCCTGGTGTGACCAGCCCACGCCATTTCCCTTGTCCCACTCGTGCTGCCCAGACACCGACCTGACTCTGCTGATGGGCTTCGCTTCATTGGTCACCTGGGGGACTTCATCCCTGCTTTCCATTTAAAGTGTGTTTAAAGTGATTGATGGCAAGATTTGTGTTGTGTTCTCCACTTTCTCTGGGCTAAAGAGCACTGAATAATATCTCCCCCCCATATCTCTGCTGACATACACATGTGTCTGTGGTGGTCTGCAATTTCAAACAAGTAATATTTGCTAAGCAGCACACTGGAAGCGTGTTATTTGGTTGCACGGTCAAGCCTTCCGCTTGCGGATGCCAGACTGAGAGTTGCCGAGCGCAAACTTCACTCTGCCCCTCTATGCCACTGTTCTGGGCCAAAAGCAGCAGGTGTCCAGGGGAAAAATAGTATGTGATCATGTAATGAGAGGGCTGCACAACAAGGCAGGCATAGCTAGGAACTGAACCCAGACTTTGTATTTTCTTTCCTTTTTTTTTTTTTTTTTTTTTTCCAGACTCTCAGCTATCTGACATTTTCTAATCTTCAAGTCCTTGACTATAAAACCTAATTAATGCTCTTTTAATGCAAGATTTTTGCTTTTAAACTCCCAGGGATTTTTTTTTTATTGTTACGTGCAAGTGCAGCCTTTTTTCCTCTATTGCCAGGGTTTGGACCCAGAATCTCCATTACTGCAACCACTAGCCCAGCGTTCCCCAGCTGGAAGCAGAAGGATGCTCCACGGATGCGGTGAGTCCAGAAAAGGGTCCCCGTGGTCACCTCTGGGTACCCTGTGCCCCTGGGAGATCTGGGGCAGTTGCATCCCTTTCCAGCCCGACTTGGGGGCACAGGGGCATCCAGTGTGCCCAAAAAGAAAGAGCTCCACGTGGTACCAGTGATATTTCATACAGATTGGGTTCGATGTCATCTGCTGTGAACATAAGTACCAGCTCAATAACTTCGCTATTGTGACAGATAAGCTGAAATCTCTTTCTTTGGTTGATTTTCAGTCAAATGCCAGTAATGAAAAGAAAAATCATCATTAACCCCCTCCTTCATTTGCATAGTTTTGATGCTGTCAAAAAAAGACAACACTTGTGTAGCATAAGGAGAATTTTTAAATAGAAGCATTACATTTTAAAACCCTAATAAAGATAAAAGCAAAATAAACACTGAAATTTGAATTTAGAGAATGAGACAAGAAAGATTAGTCTGTGCTGGTGAAGTAATGAAGGTAGTGGCTGGTAACAATTTTTAATAGCGCATTAATGCTGAATTACTTTGGAATTTCTGCAGGAGTTGAGGTGACATCCATATAAACACCAAATGAATTCCAAATGATTGGTATTATCCTAAAGAGCACCAAATGAATTAATAATGATGGAACACTTAAACTAAAACATTGTCTTCTCTAATCTGTTCTCTTTTGTGCACTGCTTAATTCATTTTTAGCCAACTATGACCCTTTCTTTCGTTTGTCTTTTAATTTAAAAATATATATATTTATTTTTGCATGAATATTCTGCTCCTGTACTGCATGAAGAAGGACTTGGGCTAGTCTGTCTTCATAATAGTTTTGCATTGGCATCGCAAAATTTAAGCAAGAGATGGAAAGACATCTGGACATGAGACCTATTGCTGGGAAAATGACTATGACTAATAAGAACCATAATAATAACGATTCAGCCTTGATGGTCCCACATGTGCAGAGACCTCAGGGCACCCTTAACAGCGTTTAATAAACTAAATGGCTCACTTTACAGCAGTGCAATATGTCTCCCCCTCCCATGGAGAAGCCCAACAGGCGAGGAAGCCTGAACTCGCAGTCTGTGTAACTGAGCCAAAAAAGCTCACTAACCAGGAGGCTGGGCCGTGTTTTGGGTAGTACTGGGCAATGCTGCCCCATGGGTGCCAGGGAGGAGCTGAGCCCCAGCACTGTGGCTACAGGTGCTCTTTGGGGACCCACACACCTGCCGGCCAGCCGTGGGCTCCTCGGAGCAGCGGGTGGGCACAGCCTGCGGAGGGGGCAGCAGCAGCAGCAGCAGCAGCATGGCCTTCCTGCTGGCAGCGGTGCCCCGGGGCATGCCAGGACCCTTCCTGGGCTGAGCTGGGTGTGCTCGCTGACATATTAGCAGTCAAGTCTAGAGAGCATAAGTCTCACTCTCTCCTGCAGGCCAAGTAAATATCATTAGTAACGATATTAAATCTCAAATTGTGCTCCTGCACTATGGCAACCACTCCACAAGCATTTGCTATTGCTGCTTATTTCTAACAATTACTTTCATAGACTTTGTTTCTTAGAAAACTGTTACTGACCATAATCCTCTACATGGCATGCCATGAAAATAAAAAATGAGAAAAAAAGGAAAGTCAACACAGCTTTCAGTGTGAGGCTGTAGAGCTGCCAAGAGACTGGCATGGCAGGTTTTATTTTTGTTAGGAAGGTGGCGACGCTGGGTGCTGCACTGGGGAGCCAGGCAGAGCAAAACTCTTCTGGCCGATTAGCCAGCGTGGCTTTAAAGCAGCACATGCTCCAAGGCAATCAGCTTGCTCCGCTGTACAGTGGCCATCACACAAACATATATATATATATATATATATATATATATAAAAATTATATTTTTATATATACATATGTGTATTTAGTATATGTGTCTGTGTGTGTATACATGTGTGTATATATCTATGTGTATATAATAGGTGTATGTGTATACACACACATGTATATGTATATATGTACATATACGTGTGTGTGTGTATATATGTATATGTATACACACACACACACACACACACACCCCCCCCTTAGCTGTTGGCTTTTCTTCGCTGCAGAATCGTTTGCTGGGCTGTTGCAGGCTGCCAGTGGCAGGCTGCTGGCCCATCACACGTGCTGTGCTTCTGTGACAGAAGCAACATATAATTATATTACAAATTAACTTGCAAATGCTGGTAGAGATGTACTCCACAGGAAAAAGAAAAAAAAATTGGTTTCATCTTCTCTTGTGTCTTGTAGCTGGTCCCTCCAGCACAGTCTGCATCTGTCAGGATCCGTGCCCTGGGAGCACTAATCATTTTTATTAACCATTAAACAAGAAGATCCTTTTTATTTGAAAATGTAAAACATGCAGGAAGCACTATCTATAGCCTCTAATTCAGGTCATGTTAATCGGCTCTTCCTCACCTCTCGGCTTGTCCCTGTTCTGCTGAAAGCTCCTTGCTGTAAAACCCATTGCTGCCCCTCTTGCCTGGCAGAGGTGACGGTCTGTTGTGTGCACTTGCATTTAGAAGCCAGATTTTATCCTGGATAATTACACTTCATTTCTGAGTGACCCGATGTAAATCAAGCCCCTTTTAAAGTTTCTCTCATGGCAAGTGTATTTGGTTTGCGTGGCAAGGTTTTGGTAGCAGAGGGGCTACAGGGGTGGCTTCTGTGAGAAGCTGCTGGAAGCTTCCCCCATGTCTGACACAGCCAATGCCAGCTGGCTCTGGGATGGACCCACTGCTGACCAAGGCTGAGCCCATCAGTGGTGGTGGTAGCCCCTCTGTGATAACATATTTAAGAGGGGAAAAAAGTTACCGCACAGCAGCAATTGCAGCAGGAGAGAGGAGTGAGAATATGTGAAAGAGCTCTGCAGACACCAAGGTCAGTGAAGATGGAGGGGGCGGAGGTGCTCCAGGTGCCAGAGCAGAGATTCCCCTGCGGCCTGTGGTGAAGCCCACACTGGAGCAGACAGATGCCCAGAGAGGCTGTGACCCCATGGGAAGCCCATGCTGGAGCAGGCTCCTGCCAGGACCTGTGGACCCACAGAGAGAGGAGCCCAGGCTGGAGCAGGTTTGCTGGCAGGACTTGTGACCCCATGGGGGACCCGGGCTGGAGCAGTCTGTTCCTGAAGGACTGCAGCCCGCGGAAGGGACTCGCGCTGGAGCAGTTCATGAAGAACTGCAGCCCATGGGATGGACTCAGGCTGGAGAAGTTCATGGAGGAGTGTCTCCTGTGGGAGGGACCCCACACTGGAGCAGGGGAAGTGTGTGAGGAGTCCTCCGTTTGAGGAGGAGGAAGAAGCGGCAGAGGCAACTGTGATGAACTGATCACAACCCTCATTCCCCGTCCCCCTGTGCCACTGGCAGAGAGGAGGTAGAGAAATCAGGAGTAAAGTTGAGCCTGGGAAGAAGGGAGGGGTAGGGGGAAGGGGTTTTTAAGATTTGGGTTTATTTCTCATTACCCTGCTCTGATCTGATTGGTAATAAATTGAACTAATTTTCCCCAGGTTGAGTCTGTTTTGCCCGTGATGGTAATTGCTGAGTGACCTCCCTGTCTTTATCTCGACTGAGGAGCCTGTCATTATATTTTTCTCTCCCCTGTCCAGCTGAGAAGGGAGAGTGATAGAGCAGCTTTGGTGGGCACCTGGCATCCAGCCAGGGTCTGCCCACCACAGCAAATTTATGAGGTATTACTACGTTTTCTTAACAGTTTTCACCTTCCAATTGTTTTTATTTCACATGGGGTGGTGACAGGTGAAGGCATTGTGACACCCCCCCCCCCCCCCAGCAAAGAGAGCCAGAGGACGGCAGTGGCTGCGGACACTTCTGTGTCTGTGGAGTTTGGTCACTGGTGGGATGAAACCCCACTCCTGTCCCCTTCACCCCCAGTGAGGAACAGCCACATGGGCTAGTGGCTCCCATGGCCCAGGGAAACATAAAATGGCCCAGGGACTGAAATCAAGGCTCCTATCTGGGGGTCCACTCTCTAAGCTGAGGAAAATGTGCCTCACATTTTATTTACAAAGCCGTGGCTGATGCCACCTAGTTAGCATTATAGAGCAGATTCCTCACCTGCTTTTTTTTATTATGCAGCTTGGTGGCTGCTGTCTGAGACTGCGGAATATTTCCCTGCTTTGTGGCTTGCATTCAATACAGCAAAAAAAAAAAGGAAAAGTTGACAAAAATCCTGCTTTTTTTTTTTTGAATGCATCTTTGTTTTCAGCAACCCTCCTGCTGTGACAAAACTGTTAATTAAATGGAAATTAAATAAATTAAGCCCACCTAATATGAAAAGTGTTTGCAGGCAAAGCATCAGCCTAAAGGCTGGCTGGGGTGGGTGGGAGCTGGCATTGCCTGCCCCTCCTGCCCACTCCTGCCCGCTCTTGCCTCTCCCACCCATGGGTGCCAGCAGAGGCTGCTTTGGTGTCTCCGGCAGGGTGCAGTGTCCCGGCTGCCATGTGCGTGCATGGCAAAAAACCGAGCCTTTTGGCTCCCGTGTTAAACAGCACAATTTAACAGGCTCAGTCAACCAGGCAGTGGCCTGTCCAGACCAGAACTATAGCTAAGATATTATTATTATTATTATTATTATTATTATTATTATTATTATTATTATTATTATTAAAATGGCCTGAAAGACCTAACCATAACAGCCCAGCGTATCTCCATCTACCTTTAAGTCCAATTGAGGTTACTGATTATTCTGGAGGGAAAAACTCCACCACCACCACCAGATGTGGGCATTCCTGCCTCCAGCTTGCTCTACAAACCTGTGGGGGCCACTGTCTGTAAATATCTTGCAACCAGCCCCCCCTGCCCAGCCCGCTTGGCCCAGGCACATACCTATAAATAAAAGAAAGGACAGCCCTGGCCGAGGCACGGCGCCTACTTTGATGTGCAGTAATGAACTTCACTTTTAATTCAGGGTTGTAACTTCCACCCCAATGCAAAACTGGGAGCTGCAGAAAAGCTGCATGCATAATAAGGGGTGAAAGCAAGGATTCGGTGCGAGATGTGTCTGATGTTGGATGAGAGGGAAGATAGCCTTTAATCATTTTGTTTTCAAAGAAGCTTTAGAGAGCTCTTTGAAGATTAGGCTTTTTGAGAGCTGCTTCTGGAAAATAGGAGGCAACGATACATGGTGCCCACCTTCTGCCCACGACCACCTGCCCCCTCGGTTAACCTGTGTGTGGGACGTACACACACGCACATATCCCTGCCTTCAGCACTAGGCTGGCACCCAGCTGCAAAGCTGAGCTGATCACGTTCTGCCTGGGGAGGTGAGACCCTGATGGCTACAGCAGCAAGGAAAAACTGCCCCAGTGGCTTGTCATTTGAGGTTATCACGGCTCCACAGCATGCAGAGACAGGCAAGCTAAGGGGGCCAGCACCTAGAATAGGGTGGCCAGCCTTCCTTTATTAATTATAATATTTTTGTGATGATAATGTTCTGTAAATCATGTCTTACTATCATTGGATGAAAGAGAATGATAATCAACATCTGATCAGGCTTTATTTTAAAGAAAAGCATCATGATGGAGAGGCATGGAAGCTGTGCGGCATTTGGGGTGGGAGAAGGCAAGTCATGTGCCACCCACCCGCTGCAGTCAG
This sequence comes from Leptosomus discolor, assembly GCF_034619465.1. Classification (NCBI taxonomy): domain Eukaryota; kingdom Metazoa; phylum Chordata; class Aves; order Leptosomiformes; family Leptosomidae; genus Leptosomus; species Leptosomus discolor. The sequence goes on along the minus strand of NC_141395.1, from coordinate 34,276,906 downwards.
GCTGTATGGGACCTACACAGGTGACTTCTTTATGGGCTGGGATCTGGCACAGTGAGTTTGTTCATCTGCATCCAGAGGCACCGGGGGGGTTGAACATCATCTGAACATCCCAGGCTGGGGAGGGCGGGTGAGCTCTGCTCACCAGCACTCAGTGTGGGCTGGTTGTGAGCCTGGCTTTATTTTGAGGACCGAGGTCAGGATGCTGTTCTGTTAAATGCATCACGTACATACAAAATAAGCACACAGCTTCTTGCTCCAAAAATGTTACCGTTTGAGAGGAAAAGCCCTGGGGAATGGGTGTGCCAGCACTCCTATTTTTACCAAGTGGTAAAACAACAGCCAGGCCAGCTAGTGACTGCAGGCTGTTTGGAACTTTGGTGACGTGCTTTGCCCCGGAGCAGTCCTGCTGAATGTGGCCTTACTGGTCTTGTCAGTGGTTTTGCACATCTAGGTCTTCTCTCCTGTGGTTTTGTAAAGTAAGTGTGTGCTGGTATTTGAGGCTATTTACAGATGCCACAGTGCCATGACAAAAAAAGGCTATGAAACAGCCAAAATAAATGAATTACTGCCCACCCGGGATAAGGAACAAGCCCACGCCCATTGACATTGCAAGGGGTCTTGCTGTTGCTGGTGTAAGAGTGCACCGAGCAGCAGATAAACAGGAACATGTTGGCACCCCTCCACATGACTCCGAGTGGAGGAGCTGGGCTCTGCCTCTGAGCATGGCACTGTCCCCACAGCCATGGCTTCACCTGGACAGGTCCTTATGTGCCCAGCCCACACCCCCTTCCTTTTGTGAAGTCAAACTGCACAGATTTTCACATCTCAAGCTTACGGCTCTAACAAATGCACTTTCCAGTCCCTTCAGAAAGCCCCAAACCCATGTCTCCAAATTTGCTGCTGTATTTGGTCCAAGTTCTGTAAATGTTTTCTGTAGAAATCTCCATTCCTGTACGTACAACCCCAAGACACTTATTTTCAGACTGTGTGCCCATACCAGCATGTTGAAGGTTAAGTTTGAAAGGCCCAAAGAAGTTTAATGTTAGGTGGGACCTGCCCTCTGTGCATTAAAACCAAAATCACTTTCACCTCTCTGCCCTCCAGTCTGCAGCAGGTACTTAAAAACTGGCCTTGTTTTCAGAGGTGTGAAGGTTTTGTGACAGACACTGCAGCTGAGGATGCAGCTAATAACACCACGCAAACGCAGGCTGTTTAGGGATTAAATGTGCTGTTGCATGGTAAAAGCAAGACGAATAACTTTGGAAGTTTAGCGATAGTGTGTCGAGCTCCTATTTTCACTTCTAAGCAATGCTATGCTATTTTAGGCCAGGCCAAGCCTTGCCTTTTTTTAATTAGGTTTATTGCTATAGCTACATGGCAGTGTGTATGTGTTAACATTTGATTTTTGTAGCTAATGTAAGTGACTGAAATAAACAATCCAGATCTGATAGTCCCAGTGGGGGGACTGACATTTGGCTGCGGCTCAAAATCTGTGGTTTTGATGCTTGTTAAGACTCCAACACCTCACTCACAAAGCACCAAGCGCAGAGGGAGGTGTATGTGCTACAGGGTAGAGCTAAGTTTGCCACCTCCAACCTAATCCTCAACCTCACGCTGAAGTGCTCCTTGGAGGTGCTTGCTGCCATCGCTGTGTCAGGTTTAGCTGATGGAGGGATCTGAAGAAGGGCGTTATAATGCCACTTAGGTATCAGTTTAATTAACAGAGCTTGCAAAGTCACCCTAGAAGGGATCTCATGCCACCAAACCTGTACAGCCCAGCGCTGCTGTGCCTGCGTCCTTCTCCATGTCATACCACATCTGCTGAGCCTGTGCATGGGAGACAAAACCAGCAAGGACTGGGACAGAAGAGTATTTTACAGTGGGTTTCAGCATGGAAATGGTCCAGCAGGCCAGGATCATGCCCGCTCGTTGCCTCTCTGCTGCACACTCCTGCGCCACGCCATCGCTCTTCTACTCTGGAAACAAGCCTCAACGGATCAGAGAGCTGGGGGGGAGGGCACTGAGGAGCAGGGAGTGGCTGTAGAGCCCCCCCTCTCCCTCTGCCTCGCCCCAGCCCACGGCTGTGGGAAGCAGATGGTCCCTGCAAGGCCAGAGAGCTGCCACGTGCCAGCATCTGCCCTGCTGCCTGTGAAAGCACCGCACTCCCACTCCCATCAATCAGCACAGACCAGGTGCCTGGAAGCATCTCTTGCCAATCGCCTTTTATTACCTTTAAAAAGCCAAGAAACCCAGAACAAGACAAAAACTGATACTGTGTGAACATCATGCAATGGATTCACTTTAAAGCAGGCTGGGGTCGGGAGAGGGAGACCAAAAGCCATGTTAGAGTAGAAGTTATCGCTTCACCCGCGTCTGAAGGCCAGATCGGGTGGACTGTCACTGGTGGGGTTGGTGGTGAGTGTTGTGAGCAATCAGACCAATGCTGAAGCAGGAAATGGAAACACACTCATGACATCATCCCAGGTAACCCCCGATCTGATTCTGACCCAAATGCAATTTCTTATGTGGTGATGACAGTGAGAAATACTCCTAACTCTTGGCATGGGTACTTTCTGCCTAGGCAAAGTCTCTTTGGAAAGGAGCAGCACAAGGAATACTGTTACAAGGGGTTTTTAGTTCAGTTATGTTATTTAGCGTGACTAGTATTCTGGTAGTCACGTAGTGGAGTGGATGTTATCCAGCAGGAGTGAAGTTACTGCACTCTGCCCTTCAGTCTCACTCTGTTGTCTTCAAAATTCATAGCACAAACTACAGTAATATCAGCTTCTCGAAAGAATGTGTTTTGGAGAGTTTCAGCTACCATAGAAATAACTGTGCATCTTGCCCATCATGTGGATGTGACAAAACACATGCCCTTATTTTCCTGAGGTATAGCCGACATTCAAGTTCATTACATTTAATGGAGTAGGGTCACCCATAAAGTTATTCATAAAGTATTTTCTGAATGGTTTTCACCTTCTCTTTGAAAAAATAAATCATATCAGCATGTTCATGAGGTACAAATGGTGCTGGCATTTCAGCTGTTATTATGTTATTAACTTTTTTAACCTAATAATTTTCAATCAACAGTAAGAAGTGATTTTCACTCACTCCAGTGACCAGTGCTGATCTGCAAGGTGTTCTCTTAGGCTTCACCTTGACAGACACCTAATTCCCTCCCAAATTGAAACATTACCCCCCAACACTCTCATCGTGGTTACCGAGAATTTCCATTTCCCCTTCGGTTAGGATTTAATTTAAAAGGCAAAGACTTCCTAAGCTATGGGAGAGTAAAGATAGATGGTATGGGAGAAGAAGGCTGAAGAAATGTAGTTGATTCCGGATCTGAGATATTTTATCCCTCCTCAATGTAGGTTAAATTATTCTTCACCTTTCCCACATCCATAATTGTCGCTGATCTTGGACCAACTCAAAACCCTACTACTGAGTTCAGTAGACTCAAAATTGCCACTAGAACTGGAAAAAGAAAAAAAAAAAAGAAGAGATTTGTTAGTGTCCATATACAATATCCCAAGATTATACACAGCTATGAGATACAGCAAATTTAAGAAAGGCAATTTTTTTCTCATCACTGAGTATTTATTATATATAACAAATACATGAAAAAGAAAAAACTATATTGTGTGATATAAATAGTTTATTTACATTACAGAAAAACATCAAGACAATGTATACTATTTCAAATATATCCATACATAATCAAATATAGCTGTAGTACATGTTCTCATTGGTGTAGATTACCACAAATGCAAGGCAACATGTGTAGATCTTGTCTTAATCTTTTGTCTATAATACTGTATTTTGTAGTCCAAGCTCTCTGCAGTTAGTTTTGCCATTGTGGAAACATGCGCTCTTTAAATTAACCTTGTCGATGCTCTTGTTGTGTTGTCTGAACTGTAGTGCCCTGTGTTTTGCTTCTGTCTGTGGATTCTGTTGCTCCTGGGACATTTCCTGGAAAAGAGAGTTGTGAGAATACAGGGCTCTTAACAGCATGTCTGCTCGAGAGGTGGCACAGGCAGCAGGGGATGTGAGGGCGAGAGGGGCATCCTCTGGCCCTCAGAGCGTTTCCTCTTCAATGAGATGAAATGGGCTGGCTAATGGCAATGGTACCACAACCCCACCCCCCCCCCCCCCACCCCCCCCCGAACCCCACAAAACATACTGTAAATAAAAATATGGCAACGGAAACTTTAAGATTCCTGCTCCTTACTGGTGAGCAGTGGTGACTCTGCTGTGTTGTGACAGCCCCAACTGCACTGCATCTCTCATCTTTAAATAATGGATTTATTTTCAGCGAGGCGCAGGTGGAAGATTTAGGACAGTCTCACGCTCACCTTCTCGGCGTCCCAGGTCTGTGAAGTATTTACAAAGTGGATGCGGGGGCTGCCTTTCTGAGGAGCTAAGCGTCCGCAATCCCTATTAGTCTCCATGGAAATGCTCCATGCTCAGCTCATTAGTGAGCAGCTACTTCACTTACGGGTGCCTGCACCGCACTACGCTCCTCACACGGCTGCTTGGCTTAGTGTGGAAAGCAATCGCACTGGAAAGACCAAAATCTTATTTTCCTTTGGATGGCTGCAAAAGCAAATCTCTTCTGCCTCAGGACCTCATGGTGCTCCTCAGCAAGGGCATGTTTCAACCTTTTACCTGCAGCATCGTCGGCTATGGGGATGCTACGAAGCGTTTCCCCCTAATGGAAAGAAAATAGCGTGTTTCTGGTTTCCTCCCATGGAAAGGCACCCTTAGACAGAAAGCATGGAGAAGTTTAGCCCCAGGTGGAGGCCACAGGAAGTCTAGGCAGCTGAAAGTCAAGGGGGTTACGCACTTTTTGCCTTTGTGGTACCAGTAGGAAAATGGTGAGCTACAGAGAAACAACCAGCCATAAAAACGGTTCTTTATCCAGGGTGATCTAGTTAACATTTTGCACAGGAGGAGGAACAAGCTATTCCAAATTTGGCCATGCATTTGTCCTCTTTCTTCAGCTGAAGCTCAGTACCAGTTTTTAGCCTCGGTGTGCCTCATTCTGCCCTCCGCGTGGGCAGATACACAAGAAAGACTGAAACACCCTCTCAGAGTGGCATGACACAAAGACCCACGATACTCCAGACCATGCTGACACAGAAAAAAAATCCCTTTGTATTGGGCTAACTTGTTTTTCTGTTACGGGAAAGCTTTCAGTGGTACCTTGCGAAACCCTATGGGTTATGCACCGGGAAGAGCCCACCATCTCAGATCAGTGAGAACTCAAAGCACTTGCCTTCAGCTCTGTGTCAAACAGCTAACAGCGAAATAGAGTCAAATAAATTTTTGCTGACCCTTTAAAATCAAAATGGTCATTTCCCCCCCCCGCCCCCCCGTCAAATGGCAGTGATGCTATAGTTTTGTGACACCAGCTGAAAGGCTAAACAAGAGCATAAGGACTTACAAAGCATTTCACAATGCTGAAATACAATTATGTAAGTGTCTAACAAAATATGGGTCAGATTGTCCTGACTTGCCTCACTTTTAAGCCAATGGGACCACCCCCTCGTGAGAAACTGTATGGCTGTGCGCTATATTTTGCCTCGTTCCTTTCTTGGAAGCAGTAAAGTAGGCTGCTATCATTACTCCAGGAAAAATAAGCCTGCATCTCCAGTGCTCTCGGAGGTCACGGCAGAGCTTTCATTATGAAACTAATGCAGACTTTAGCTGGTTTGCGATTTCATGACAAACTCGTTATTCACTGCGTGTTCCTAAAAAGGCAGTCAAACGTTGAGTGAGTCAGGGAGCTGTTGTTAGCAAACACAGGGCTGATTCACTGAGCCGCATGTCATGTGCACACTGAGAGCCTCCCAGCCCCGACTGTCCCCGAGCGGCCTCTCCTGCCCATTCAGCCAGAGCTTGCACAGCAGGACCTTGCAGCACCGACACCTTGACATGCTGAGAGTCAGCACTGCTAAACCCTGCTGCAGCCACCAGCTGCCACGCAGGATGACCAAGCTACCAGGGATTCCTCCTGAGTCCCAGAGGATGAGGATTTACACCACAAGGTGCAGCCCTGCTTTGCCCCAGCACTCTGCTGTGCGAAGCAGCGTTGGGGAACCAGGTGTGGGAAGCCACAGTGGTCACAGACAGACTGGTTTTGCAAGAAACATGGAGGTAGCGGGTGGCTGGGGAATGACCAGGATGGCCAGCGCTCGTAGGGGATGCAGCCGTGCGTTCCCGAGGAACAGTGGATACCAACTGCTCCAGCTGGAAGCAGGGAGATGAGCATCTCACAGGGTGCTTTACCAAAACCAGCACTGACAGTATCTATACAGTCACTCAGTCCAAGGTCGAGAGAAATCAATTCAAATATAGAGATTACTCCAATTAAGATGATGAAAATGCATCTTTTAACCAAAAATGACCATGTTTTAATTGCATAATACACTACGCTACCAACTGATGGAAGCCTGGGAAGATCCAGGGCCTAGTACTGACACCACAACTGCTTAAATGCAGTGCTATTGCATTTACAGGTAGGTTGTATCTGAAGCGCATCTGGGTTTCCTAAGAGGGGTGTTGGCTTTTAACCAGCTTTTTAGACTTAATCATCTGCTAAAATTGAGTGACAGCTTTTCCTTGGTCCTTAAGTCTTTAATCAGAAATTCTTTGTAGTGCTCTGTGTGGGGGATGCATTCATTTATGAACACAGCAGTTATGTCAATGTAAACTAGGTACTGGAGCACAGGCTGCTTGCCCTCCCTCCATTGAAGCTTGCTCGCAAGCTTGAGTTACTCACAATGTGATTCATAGCAGGTAAAACACATTATGCATTCATTTTTAATCAAGTTGTTTCTTCACATAAATAAGCCGCTGTGACTAAACATTAGGGTAGCACTAAAAATGCAAAGCTGTAAAGAAAACTGCTGAGAATCATTATGACACTAAGCCATACCTATATTATTTACCTAAGTCCTTGGGTGTAGGGACTGTGCCTCACTGCCCCACCTCCTTCCTTCCGTACTTATTGGCCTCTGGTACCCTACTCCTCCAGCCCAGCCGCTTATTCCCACTGCTGGCACTAGCGATGAGTAGCCAACTTCTCCAAGGAATCAAGCCACGTAAAAACAAATAGATCAGTTTTGTTGGCTGAGTTTTCAGCTGAATCTGTCCCCTGACCAGGTTCTTTGTGTGGCTACAGAAATGCTACTGGTGGCGCAAGAGCATTGGCAGGACCAAGTGCCCAGGTGCCAGGGGAAGGGGCAAGACTGCCCCTGTCAGCAGCACAGCAAGTGTCTGTGTAACAACGGCCATAAAGTGGCTGGGAATTGCTCAGAGTCCTCCAGCAATGGAGAATGCCCCACAGATTTGCACTACTGTACAGGTATGATTTTAAGAGCAACAACAGTAACGACAGCTAAAAGATTTACAATGGTAGTCTTATGCAGCTCAAAGGCAGGGTTTGGACATAGTGCCCCAAACTCATTTGATAACTTAAGTAGGTGAAGCTGCACTGAAATAAGCTGTAGAATTTGACCGCAGCAGCCTCTGAGCGAGTGAAGTTTCCCTTCTATCTCCCAGGAGCCTGGTAGGATGGTTTTAGCACTTTCGAGAGTTCAGGGTGTGGAGTTCAAACCAGTACAGCCAGATTCTCCAAAGCAGATGACTTCAAAAACTCAATTACTTATGCATGTGCTTCCACAATGCTCTCTTGTCATATGGATTTCTCTTAGGCCGCTTAAGGGTACACTTTTGCAAATGTATCTTGAATCATTATGCTGGGATGGAGGATGCTCTGCAGTAATTACATGCATTACAGAAAAAAGTCAAAAGATCATAAATTAACTCGGTTACAAAGTGTGTGTGGGGGGGAAGGTACGGTCTATTTATGAAAACAGTGTGATGGGTAATTTGCATGACAGTACCAGATCACTCGGAGCAGCGCACTGTCTTCATTCTTCAATATGAAGTACTCTGCATTACTGCGTCAAGGTGACAAAAGTGGAGTCACTCGACAAAGTGATACAGAGCATTTGTTCTGTGAATATCACCATAATCTACTGCCTCACTCAGTGTTTACCACCGAGTTGATGGACTCAGCTTGGCCAAAAAAGCAGCTACCTTTCATCAGATGTTTTTGGTTTATGCCTTTAGGCCAGAGAAGGAGTTATGATTTTTTTTTTGGTCTTTTCCAGGAACAAATGTGACACTTGTCTTCCAGCCAGGTAGTGCAACATAGGGACTGAAATATATTAGAAATTTCATTTTCTACAGAGATATGATATCTGGCTTTTATTTATTTTTTTTTTTATTTTAGCAAGAAATCTGTTTCTAAAA